>NC_073313.1:157184924-158407614 GCF_027595985.1 Sorex araneus | reverse complement strand
CATGACAGCATTTGTCTATGATCAAGCTCTTAACTTATAGTTAAGAATTAGGCACTTTGGCCAGGCCCATCTCGATGCCAGGGTAGCACATAACTCACCGCTTGCCCTGGATCCTTCCCGTCCCACGTCGGGGACCCTACTTTGGGGTGCTAGGAACTGAGGGCAACTGAGGCTTAAGTGGAGAAAGCAGATGCCCGGGAAGGAATAATATTCGAGGCCAATTAATTCCCAAGTTATAAAAACATAATATTGTCTTCTTGTGTCTATACAAAACAGACATAGCTTTAAAGTAAATTATTCAAAAGGCACAAGAAGAGGAGAAAGGCAATATTAACTTATATAATATAAATTCAGTATCCTAGGAAGTTCTGACCTTACAAATTAGCAGAGTCAGATTAAGGGAAAGCTGAAGATTAACTCTTTTGGGGAAGAGAGCATGGAGAAGTGATTATAGTTAAACAAAGGGATGGGAGAGATTCGGGAACACCTTGATGGGTGTGACTGGGGTAAGCCTAAACTCTTGGGAAAACCGGGACAAGCTACTTGTGGCAAGCAGGGAGAGGACAAAGTAATGTCATCCTACAAGGAGGGAAGGAAGGAGGGAGGGAAGGAAGGAAGGAGGGAAGGAAGGAGGGAAGGAAGGAGGGAAGGAGGGAAGGAAGGAGGGAAGGAAGGAGGGAAGGAAGGAAGAAAGGAAGGAAGGAAGGAAGGAAGGAAGGAAGGAAGGAAGGAAGGAAGGAAGGAAGGAAGGAAGGAAGGAAGGAAGGAAGGAAGGAGGGAGGGAGGGAGGGAGGGAGGGAGGAAGGGAGGGAGGGAGGGAGGGAGGTAATTCCTAAGAATAATATTTCCTGATATCGAAGTTACAGAAAGAATGGAGATATTTACGAAAGGGAAAGATTCCAAATATCCAAAAAAGACATTCTCTATACAGCTTGTTCATCCATAGCACATTAGAGAATTCTGTTTAAGGAAGCACCATACACTGCTCTCTGTTACATGTCCACAAAATACGGTAAAAATGACACAGTCTCCTTGTAATTTTCAATTTATTGTGACACACACATTGTTCCGTTTGATCCTAATAATAAACCTATGTGATATTCAAGTGGAGTTGATGTCCTCATTGAACACAAGAGAAATCAGGAAGAGCTGCCCCAGGCCTCAGCTGTTGCTGCCCATAAAGCCAAAACCCAGACCGTCACTCAGGGTCCAGTGCTGTAGGTCTAGGGCGAAAGCAATGCCCACGGACTCGGGGCAGTGTTGGGAATATGGACCAGCATGAGGGGATCCCTGTATGCAGAGGGCAAGGAAGGCTTCCCGGGTGAGGGGGACCGTCCCCTGTGTCAATGACCCAGGGCAGCTTTGTGGAAGTGGGGAGAAGCTTCCTGAGTGTCCTCCGAGCTAGCAGGGGGACTGTTTCCTCTAGCACAAATGACCAGATGTAAGGAACGAATGTCTCTTTGCCAGGGGAGGAGGGGCGGGGTACACTTGGCACCCGCTGCACAGAATCTTTTCCCCCAAAGCCCCACAGTTGTCCCAGCCAGCCTGCTACACTCTAGCTCTGCAGCAACAGGAGTTACCAGGTTCAGATCAACCACTCTCCCTTGACACACGTTTCTCTCGGGAGCCAGTGTTTCCTGCTAACCTGGTTCTGGGCAGGGGAGTCTGGCTCCCTAGAGATTAGTCCCTCCCTGCACACCCCTAGCACCTCCAGGGCTGTGGACCTTTGGGAGGATTCTGGTGCCTCTGGTCCCTCCCGCCCTGAATCTTTAGCGACACCCTGTGGTGTGATCGCAACTGCAGCTCTGTGGCCTGGGGCCCTTTGCCTTCCCCCATCCTCTGTTCTGTTCTGCTTTTTCTCCTTTTCCCCATGTAGATTCAGCTTTGCAGCTGGACAGACCGGTTCATTGGCAACCCCCGGGAAGCATTTTATCAGGCTGAGTGAAATGTTGTCTCAAGCGGCAGGAAAACCATGCTTTCGGGGTGTCCCTCGGCGGCCAAAGCCCACCTTCCCACGTCAGGGGCCACAGGAAGAGAGTGCCTGAGCCAGGAATGATCACATGACCCACGGCAGCAGCGCAAGAGCAGGACAGATTCCCAGGGGTCTGAGTAGATGGCCGATGCTGCCCTGGGGCAGCCAGGCTGAAGGTGAGGACACAGCTGAGGCTCAAGGTGTGAAGTTTGGGAGCCAAATAGAAAACCACAGTCCCTGCCTCTTGTTCGCCCATCTCACTTCAAGGCACTAAAAGGGGCCAGAGCGATAGGACAGCGGGGAGGGCAAACGCCTTACACTCGGCCGACCAGGGTTAGATCCTCGACGTCCCATGTGGTCCCCTGAGCACCGCCAGGAGTAGCTCCTGAGTGCGGAGCCAGGAGTAACCCCTGAGCATCGCCAGGTATGAGCCAAAAAGCATCTCCCTTCCCCCACCCAGAAAGGGCACATTGCTCAGAGCCTCTCTTCTCCCTCTCCTTCCCCTTCCAGGGAGAGAACAAATGCCAGCACATACTTTGCCCTGCACTCGTGCAAGCCTCAGGGTCAAATCAGGGAGAGGTCAGGCTTGCTGTGCAGGATTCTGGCGTGCACAAAGCTGGGGTGACAGTCATGAAGGGCAGAGGTGGAATCTGAACCTGGGGCAGCCGGGATCTGGCATGGAATCACAGTGCTGTTTAATCCCCCCCCCAGCTGGAGCTTCTGTTGGGGGGCCGGGGAAGAGGAATGAGTGTCGCTGCTTCTCCTCTGCTCCTCCTCCTCCTGCCATGCCTGTTCCTTCTCTCCACGGAGCCCATGGTGCCTTCTGTGGTTGCGGCAGGGCTGAGGAAGAAGGGTGGGCTGGAGCAGGTGGGAGCTTGTCTGTGGGGGCACTGGGGCTTCTCAGGATCCCTGGGGGCTGCCTCCTACCTGGATCAGGCACCCCAAGCCCAGCACCCTGGGAGACGATAACGTGTGCTCAGACAGGCTTCAGCATAGGGGACCTGGGGTCAAGACCCAAGCAGCCCCCGTGACAGCTCTGTCCATGCTCCCAGAGCCCCGGGGCAGGGAGCAGGTGGGGTCAGTAGTCAGGTCACTGCGATGGCTCACAGGACACGGGCAGATTGGACCAGAGGTGCAGGGGGCCATGACGGGGGAGAGGAGCAGAGGGTCTGGGGAACCGAGGCAGTGCGTGTGGCAGAACATGGAAACCTGTCTCTGTCTCTGCAGGAGAGGATCATGGGGCAGATTTGGGGAGCCCCTGGGACCTGGTTACACTCAGTTCTTGTCCAGCGTGATCATTTCCAGCTATTACTTCATACCGGTCTCTATCTTAATTACCCTCAACCCCACATACTTCCAACCCTGGTTTTAATCTCAGCTCTCCCTGTGTGGTTTCCTGAGCACCGCCAGGGGTCACTCTGAGCCAGGACTAGTCCCTGAGCACTGCCAGGTATGCTCCACACAAAGAAGGTGGAAGAAAATTGTGGGAGCTCAATTTCTGATTTTTTGAGGAGCATCCACATTGTTTTCCCTGAACCAGTCAGCATTCCCACCAGCAGTGTAGAAGGGTCCCTTTATCCCCACATCCTCTCCCACAGCGGTTGCATTTGTTCTTTTGGGTGTGTGCCAGTCTCTGTGGTGTGAGGTGGTATCTCATGGTTGCTTTGATCTGCATCTCTCTGATGATTAGTGATGTAGAGCACTTTTTCATGTGCCTTTTGGCCATTCGTATCTCTTCCTTGGGGAAGTTTCTGTTCATTTCTTCGACCCATTTTCTGATGGGGTTGAATGTTTTCTTCTTGTAGAGTTCAACCAGTGCCATATATACCCTTGATATCAACCCCTTATCGGATGGGTATTGGGTGAAAATCCTTTCCCATTCTATAGACTGTCTTTGTATTCTGGTCACTGTATCTTTTGCGGTGCAGAAGCTTCTTAGTTTAATGTAGTCCCATTTGTTTATCTCTGTTTCCTCTTGGTTGGTCAGTTGCATGTCATCTTTGAAAAAACTGTTAGCTTCAATATCGTGGAGGGTTTTGTCGACCTTGTCTGCGCGTTCCCCTGGAGATCTCTCTGGCCCGCGGAGAGACAACAGTGGAGGCGCGCGTTCCCCTGGAGATCTCTCTGGCCCGCGGAGAGACAACAGTGGAAAGCGCTCCTAATTGGGTGGGTTCTGTGAGCGGTTCCGACCTGAAATAAAACTAGTGAGGATAATAAATAGGGGGCCCAAGACGACACATGCCGATCAAGGGCAACTTTATTAACTGCCACACTGGCTTTATACTTTTCTTAGCAGGGGGTTGGTACATAAATTGTCAATCATCAGGGAAGTGTCTTCTCAGACCAAATAAGGAAAGGTTCGGGGTGTATTAGGTGGGCTTACAACATTCTTCAAGAGTAGATTGAGAAATAGTGGGGAGGGGAAGGCAAGGGTCTATCTGGCAGGAGCATCTGGCAGGAGGAATGCACAAGGTAGAGGAAGGTATTCTACTTAATGGGGGGCTTAATGGCGTCTCTTAGTTAACTGCCCTGGGCTACTTTTACCTCTTGAGTTTGGCTATTTCCTTTGTCACAAGGGCACCTGTGCCTCAGGTCATGCAAAGCTGGTAATGGAATTTTCCGGTTTGTCCAGGGTAAAGGTTTCGGGGTCCTCTTTTGTTCAGGGTCCTGAGCAGTCCCCAACATCTCCCCCCTTTTTCTATAATAATAATGAGCGAGTGGGTGGAGTGCCTGTCTTAGGTTACTTGGTGGGCTCCCAGTTCTGGACATGGCAGTGACCAAAAAAGGTTAGAAAAAATGTGTGCACGACTCTAGGTGGTGCCATGTTCGCACCCAGATACTGGCACCAAGCTATCCCCGTCTTAGGCATTTCCACAGCCGGGAACAGAGTGAGCGGGGGCAGTATTCCAGGTGCTCAGGTGCTCAAACTCCGCAAAGCTCAGGGGCTGAAGTGTGGGCTTTTCCAAGCTATCCAGCCCTTCGGGGTCGTGTTGGGAGAGCTGCTGATAGTGGACCTGTACTGAACGTTTGGTTGCCTCATCAACCTGGTTCTTAATGAAATTTGTGAGCCGGCGGAATGCCCATGGGCCAAAGGAAACTAGCAGTAAGAACCCAATGAAGGGTCCAAGGAGGCTAGGCAACAGGGTCGAGAGCCAGGGTGAGGTGGAGAACCAATTTTTATACCAAGATTCCTCCTGGTCTCTCAATCTTTTCCTTTCCTCTAAGCTTTCTTCCACTCATCTAATGCTATCCTTAACTAGCCCAAGCTTATCTATAAAGAAACAGCATTCCTCCTAGAGAGCGGCACATACTCCCCCCTCTCTCAAAAAGGCCAGGTCAGGGCCGTGACTGTTAAGGTGGACGACCTCAGCCAGAGAGCCAACAGTGTCAGTTAGGTAGTTAAGGCCCTGTTTAAGTTCGCGGACATCAGCCTCCACAGCAAGGGACAGTTGGTGGAAGTTTTCCTAGAGGAGACAAGGGAGTAGATGCCCGTATCGGCGCCTGGAGCACCCAGACTGAGAAGGAGGGCAAAGGTGATGGCAGTAACAGGCTCACGTCGGTGGCGCAGGAGAGAGGAAGAAGAGGAGAAGAGCAGGGCATCGGCAGGGCGAACCGTGAGGCAAAAGCAGAACCAAAATGCAGTAATCTCTATGTGCCAGGAAGGCAGATGTAACAATGTGAGGAGTCAGGCCAGAGGAACAGGCGAAGTAGGTATCAGCGGGGGCCACGACTTAGGAAGGATAGAAGGTGGCATTAACGCGGAGGGAGGAATTGGATATAACAAGAGTCTGGTTGCAAACGGGTACTAAATCATATGGGGGGAGCATATTGGGCCCCAATAGGCAAAGTCCGGATCCCACCACATGTCCCAAAGTCAATCGGTGCGTGGGCCCCACTTCCCAGCGGAGTTCGTTGGCGTCAGAGACGTTCAATGGAGAGCCGAGGACAGCAATGCCTTCGTAGAATGGCGGTTGAGAGGAGTAGCAGATCCAGCATTGGTCATAGGCGGGGTCGGTGATGGCGGCAGCAGAGGCGTTGACCATATCCAGGATGGGCTGAGAAGAGGGTGCTGGACCCGCAGGCAGAGTAGGATGGAAGAAGGATGTGGGTGGCGGGGTCCCGGAGGGCGCCGGTGGGTAGCGACGGGGGGTAGGGGGGCGATGATGGTGAAGGGTGTTGTTGGGGCCCATGGAAATAGGGCATGAGGAGAGGGCAGTTTTTAGAAGGCGAAGGGAGAAGGTGAAGCCTTTATCGTAGCCGAGGTGATACAGGCGAAGAGCCCAGGGCAAAGTATTGGACCAGGGATGCCGTTAGCCAGCAGAAGTGAATTGGATGGTGAGGAAATTTTACGCACGGTTGCAATCGACAGAGGGCCTGTGAGGTGCTCATCGGATCGTGATAAAGTCCCAGGGGGAGGAAGGTTTCCTATAGGTGTCGCCCGTGGTCTCGCAGCCCCAGGTGGCACAAAAAAAAATCAGGGCGATTGCCACAAGTGCGGGCAAGAGAGGTGTAGCCTATGGCGGCCACCAGGGCAAACGTAGATGGGGTTGGAGAGAAGTTTCTGGCGGTGGCGGCGGGTGGAGCATTCAGAAATGACACCATGGCCAGGAATGGCTTTGGGCGCGTGGCCGCCAGCGTAATCAGGGAGAGACCAGAAACTGCTGGGCATTGGGAGGGCGCAGAGTTCAACCCAGAGCTCGGGCCAGGGTGTAGTGGAAGCAAAGTGGAAGTGGAATTGACAACATCGCCCGCTTCATTAAGGACTTGCCAAGTAAAATTAAAAATCTGGGAGGAAACAAGGGAGGTACCCAAAAAAAAAGGAGGGGGGCTAAAAATCAGAAGGAGATGGGGAAAGGGGAGATAAGGGGGCAGGGGAGGTGGAAGCATGAGCCCCGTCATGGTGGACAGGAGAGTTGGGCGGCACTGCGTCCTGGGCAGGGTCAGCGAGGTCGCGAACCGCAGCAGTCAGGTCGGCAGGACCTTGTGGGTTGTGGAGTCTGGGTCAGTACCAGGAGGGTGAAGATTACTCCAGATGAAGCCATAGCAGGACCAGGAGTACATTAGTAGGTGTCATCTGTTAAAATATAAGCATAGACTTTTCCTCCTACAAGGAGGTTTCCCACTATTTCTTTTTTGTGTGTTCTAATGCAAATATAAGAATCAATTGTTTCCCAAGCCCTTTCTCATTCACAAAGTTGCAAGAACCAGATACTTGGAAGAGTCAAAAAACTGGATTAGCAAGTCTTATCTGCTGGGCAAAAGTGTGATTAGAATTCACTGTTGAGGAGGGTCTGCATTTTCCAGTCTGACTGGGGCAGAGCTGGGAATGCAGCAGGGGGATGGGTAGATCCAGGGAAATCTTTAAAAACCCTCAAACTGACATCTGAGATTAACTCCTTATAACCCTGAGCTAAGTAGCTTAAATTTTTTTTTTTTTTGTTATCTCAAATCCAATAAAACACTGGTAGGACAAGTTTTGCAACCAATTTTAGAACTCAAAAAAACTCATGTTTTAACTAAACCATTACTCTTCGAACCTGTTTTTACTACAATTATTTCAGCTCACATTCTAATGCAGATGTATATGTACATTGACACAACAGCATAAGACCTTTAAACCATCAATTTTCATGAAACATGAGTAAATCTTCTTTGGCTTAAGTTCAACAGTTTTTGTACCTTAGTTCAAATCATGAGCTTTCTAACTTTATCAATTCCACAATACAAGCATGCTGTCAAACACAGAAAGAGCCCTTCGGGTATACATACATATATATATATATTTTTTTTTTTAACCAAACTTTGATAATAGCATAGGAAAAAAAAAATTTGACTATCAAATGTCTATGGAAACACAAGTAACTTTGTTTATTTTGAGGGTTTCTGTACCTCTGTTGTTTGAAAAACAGCTAAATTCCTCATTAAAATTGGCGGAGGCTTATAAGATAAACCTTGCACTCTGAATTCTCAATTCACTTTTAGATTTCTGGCTCTAGTTCTGTAGCTGTTTCTAGATAGTACAGATACTGGAATTCAAAAGAATTTCAATTGGTAATAACTATTAATGTTCTTCCAATAAAAAATTTAGACTAAAAATTTCAATTTCGTTGTAGGCGCCACATTCTAATTAGAAATCTTTGTTTAAACCTGGTCTAACAGGTTCCAAAATCACATAGATGCTTTAAATTGCTGAACTGCATATCACTCTGATCTCTCGAGATGATCCTGTTTTCCCCAGGCCTAATTTTTTTACCACTGATTTTCATTCTGGCTCCAGCATTCAAGTGTTCCACATAGAGAGACAGACAGACAGACAAACAGACAGACAATAAGTTCACTAAAAACACCACACGTACATGTGCACACATCTGCAGTTGATCTATCGATCTGACCCTTCAGAAATGGCAGGGAAAAAACTGATAGACTGAGAAAGGAAGGAACAAGTCCCCAGGGCAAAGTTAAGCCCTGTCGGCCGATTGGGAACATTGCTCCCCGTTTCTCTGCCTGACCAGCCAGTTTCCTTGCTTGTGAAAAACGGGTCAAGAAAGCGCTTTTGTTGATATAAGCCGGCAAAACAATCCATGACAAAGTTGTTGAAACCTAAGTTGTCAGATGTTACAATTTTAAGATCAAGACTACTTCTGAGGCGGATAGACCACCTTAACAACACACTTTTTCATTCCTGATATTATTAAACACTCAACCACATGATCTTGCATTTTCCTGACTTCTCTGCTGATAATAATAAGCATCACTAAGAGAAATATAATGAGACAAATATACACACACACTAAGGGCACACGCACAAATCACACTCCTGCACTCGCTCGGACCGGTCCTCTTTCACGAGGGTGCGCACCCCATGTACCACATTCACACAGAAATTCTTAAACCTGCCCACATTACCTTTGGTCTTGTCCCCCTGACAATGGGGTTGCTCCAATGTACATTGGGCTCTTTCTAATTAGAAGCTAGCAAACTAGAGGCAAAGCAGGGGTGATCATCAGGATGCAAGGGAATTGAGAAAAAGCAGTCTTTTAAATCGAGTACTGTCTTACACATTTCTGAAGGAATGGCTGCTGGGGACGGCAGTCCAGGTTGAAGTACCCCCAAAAATGATCATGGTATTATTTACTGCTCATAGATCCCGTAGCAGTCACCAACTGCAAATTTTCATTTGGTGTGTTCCAGGGAGAGGGGGTGGCGATATAAAAGCTATCTGTATAAAGATTAAAGGGTTGAGGGGTCGAGGCAAATAATTTGGACACGGCAGCAAGTTCAAAACCAAGGAAAAGCTGGGGAGGGTGCATCTGTATTATCCTAGGAAATGCGGAAACCCCTGTGTTACAGCGTCTGAGTCAGACGCTGCGCAGCCGAGTGAAGCAGGTCAGCGGCTGCACCGGCCAAGAGGATGTTGTCCATGTAACGAACAAAGTAAAAGGAGGGATAAAAGAGCGCAAAAAGGGTAAATTATGGAAACAACGTATTTTTGGCAAAGGGTAGGGCTATAGGACATGCCTTGGGGCAGGACTTTCCAATGGAAGTGAGGGCTGGGGCCCAACGCAGTTTGTGACAGGGAGAGAAAAGGCAAAACGCTTGCAATCCTCTGGGTGGAGGGGAATGGAGAAAAAGCAATTCTTAAGAATAAGGACAATCTTAGAGCTGCCGTGGGGAATAGCCGACGGGCAAGGGATGCCAGGCTGGGTGGCGTCTATGGGGATCATAGTTTTATTTATTTCCCGGAGGTCATGGAGGAGCCTCCAGTTACCGGATTTCTTTTTTATCACAAAAACGGGGGTGGGGTGCCGGGCTGTTCCTGTACTAACAACTTGGCGGCCTGTAATTTTTCAATGGGAAGGGGCCCTTGGTGTCAATTAGTAAAAAGCCCATTTGTGAGAGAATATCCCTGCCCCAGATATTGACAGGGAGCCCAGGCAGAACATAAGGGCATACAGTCCCGGATTTGCCCTCCTCGGTGCGCCAATCAAGTGCGGACAAACTTAACATAGGGTTTTGGGATTGGCCTGTACCCTGAAGGTGAGTCAGCGAGGGGGTGAGGGGCCACTCCTTTGGCCAGTCTTTTTTGGCAATGATTGTTACATCTGCACCAGTGTCAATCAGACCCGAAAGCACCTTCCCGTTGATTTCTAAAGTCATCATGCCCTTGTCCGGGGGCAGGGATTTGGGTTTCGGAGGGGAAGGATTAGAAGCAACAGTAGGAAGGTCCAAGAAGGATTGGGCATGAGAGGCGGCATGGGAACAGCCCCTGGAGACCATCTCTAAGCGCTCTTGGGCCGTGCTAATAATCTGGGCTGAACGGGGGTTGTTGTGGGCACTAGTGATAATGGATTTGAGGAGTGACCAGTATTGGAGCATAAATCTTTTGTCAGCCTCCGACCCTTTAGAAGCAAAAAAGGAAGTGAGCTCGGAGCCTACCCGCTCCCAAGAAACACAATTGATAGTGGGACAAGTAACAACAAACCAGGGACAAATCTTGTGAACAAAAAGGAGGAACTTTAAAATAACCCTATTCCTAACCTCGAGATGTCTATCACGCAATTCTTCTGAATGCCTTTAATAAATCCAGCCTCCTGGCTAACACGGGACCCCATCTTTAAGAGGGGTGGATGGGACGGCGGTGGAAAGGTACCTTATTAGACTAACCCAGCTCTGCGTCGCCCTAGAGGGAGTACCTGACGTCTTACGAGTGGCTCCGGACTCGTCGCTCTGCCGTCCGATCGGTGACCTTTCTCACGAATCCACGCTGGGCGCCAGTTGCGCGTTCCCCTGGAGATCTCTCTGGCCCGCGGAGAGACAACAGTGGAAAGCGCTCCTAATTGGGTGGGTTCTGTGAGCGGTTCCGACCTGAAATAAAACTAGTGAGGATAATAAATAGGGGGCCCAAGACGACACATGCCGATCAAGGGCAACTTTATTAACTGCCACACTGGCTTTATACTTTTCTTAGCAGGGGGTTGGTACATAAGTTGTCAATCATCAGGGAAGTGTCTTCTCAGACCAAATAAGGAAAGGTTCGGGGTGTATTAGGTGGGCTTACAACATTCTTCAAGAGTAGATTGAGAAATAGTGGGGAGGGGAAGGCAAGGGTCTATCTGGCAGGAGCATCTGGCAGGAGGAATGCACAAGGTAGAGGAAGGTATTCTACTTAATGGGGGGCTTAATGGCGTCTCTTAGTTAACTGCCCTGGGCTACTTTTACCTCTTGAGTTTGGCTATTTCCTTTGTCACAAGGGCACCTTTGCCTCAGGTCAAGCAAAGCTGGTAATGGAATTTTCCGGTTTGTCCAGGGTAAAGGTTTTGGGGTCCTCTTTTGTTCAGGGTCCTGAGCAGTCCCCAACACTTGTCTTCAATGTACCTTATGGTTTGTGGTCTGATGTTGAGGTCTTGAATCCATTTTGATCTGATTTTTGTGCATGATGTCAGGTAGAGGTCTAAGCCCATTCTTTTGCATGTGGTTGTCCAGTTGTGCCAGCACCGTTTGTTAAAGAGGCTTTCCTTGCTCCACTTCACATTTCTTGCTCCCTTATCAAAGATTAGATGGTCATACATTTGGGGTTGTGTGTAGGGATATTCCACCCTATTCATTCCCTTTTGTTCTCTCTCTCTCTAATTGAGTGTTGTGGTTTGCAATAGGGGTATAGAGTGGCCATTGTGTTCAGTCTCTAGTCTACTTTCAGCATGAATTTCCCTTCCCAGGTGGGATCTCCAACCACATTTTACTTGGTGTTCCCTTCTCTATCTGAGCTGCCTTTTTCCCCAGCATGTGAGACCAGCTTCCAAGCCATGGAGCCAACCTACTGGTACTTATTTCTACTATTCTTGGATAATAGTCTCCTACTCTATTATTTTATATTCCACAGATGAGGGCAATCTTTCTATGTCTATCTCTCTTTCTGACTCATTTCACTTAGCATGATACTTTCCATGTTGATCCACTTATATGCAAAGTTCATGACTTCATTTTTTCTAACAGTTGCATAGTATTCCATTGTATAGCTGTACCAGAGTTTCTTTAACCAGTCATCTGTTCTCGGGCACTCAGGTTTTTTTCTAGATTCTGGCTATTGTAAACAGTGCTGTGATGAACATATAAGTGCAGATATCATTTCGACTATACTTTTTTGGTTCTTCGGGTTATATTCCCAGTAGTGGTATTGCAGGGTCAAATGGGAGCAAACCACAACACCCAATTGGAGAGAGAGAACAAAAGGGAATGCCCTGCCACAGAGGCAGGGTGGGGTGGGGGGGAGATGGGATTGGGGGGTGGGAGGGATATTGGGCTTATTGGTGGTGGAGAATGGGCACTGGTGGAAGGATGTGTTTGCGAACATTGTATGAGGGAAAAACAAGCTCGAAAATGTGTGAATCTGTATCTGTACCCTCATGGTGATTGACTAATTAAAGAATAAAGTAAATTTTAAAAAAGGTTGTGGGATGAGGCTGGAGAAATACTACAGCAGGGAGGGCACTTACAGTGCATGTGTCTGACCAGGTTCGATCCCTGGCATCCCATACGCCCCACCAAACACTGCCAGGAGTAATTCCTGAGTGCAGAGCCAGGAGTAACCCACGAGCATCGCCAGGTGTGTGTGGCCTGGAAAAAAAAAGAAAAAGAACACAGAAAATTGCTGTGGAATTGGGGATATGGCTTGAAGTACTGGGGTCTGTGAGGAGACCCAGGTTCAGTCCCTGGCCTGCATGGCCCTCTCGATGCCAGCAGGGCCAAAGAGCACCTGGGGGTCCCCAGCCCCTCAGCTCT
Organism: Sorex araneus; assembly: GCF_027595985.1. Lineage (NCBI taxonomy): Eukaryota > Metazoa > Chordata > Mammalia > Eulipotyphla > Soricidae > Sorex > Sorex araneus. The sequence continues at coordinate 158,394,863 of NC_073313.1, read as the reverse complement.
GCTCCTTGTGCTCTGACACCCCAGATGGTTCCTTGAGCCCCCCAGGAGTGATGCTGGAGCACAGAGCCAGGACTCAGCCCTGAGCATGGCCGAGTGCGGGCCCAACCCCCTGGGCGGCTGCCTGGAGGTCTCTGAACAGTCAGAACACTGGGCCTCGGCACGTGCTGACCCCGAGCCTCAGAGGGGGGTCACCCCTGACGACACTTCGCTCGGTGATGCAGTGCTCTGGGACTTGGGTTCCAAACTCTGTGGTGTGTAAGGCATGTACATGTACTCTGAGCCCTAGCTTCTGGATACTGGACTTTAAGAGGTTCTTGGGTGCCAGAGAGAGAGAGAGAGAGGGAGAGAGAGAGAGAATACAGGTTGCTGTTGTTGTTGTTGTTTGAGAATACAGGGTTTAAGTGCTTGCTTTGCACCTGGTCAGCTCCAGTTCAATCCACTACACCACACAGGGTCCCCTGAGCACAGAGCCAGGAGTAAGCCCTAAGCACTACCAAGTGTGGTCCCATAAACAAAACCCAAATAAACAACAAGTGGTGCTGGGGAAACTGAATATCTACCTGCAAGTAATGAACTCTGACATCTGTCTAATGCCAGGCACAAAAGTCAGATTAGGGTGGATTAAAGACCTCATATCAGACATGAATCCATAAGGTACATAGAGGAAAATGTAGGCAAAACCCTCCATGACACAAAAGCTAAAAGCATCTTTATTTTTTAAATTTTTTAAATTTTATAGAATCACTGTGAGATAGTTACAAGCTTTCATGTCTGGGTTACAATCTCACAATAATCAAACACCCATCCCTCCACCAGTGCACATTCCCCACCACCAATATCCCGGGTATACCACCCCTTTCCCACCCTCCCCCTGCCTCCATGGCAGACAATATTCCCCATACTCTCTCTCTACTTTTGAACATTATAGCTTGCAACACAGACACTGAGAGGTCATCATGTTTGGTCCATTATCTACTTTCGGCATGCATCTCCATCCCGACTGGTTCCTCCAGCCATCATTTTCTTAGTGATCCCTTCTCTATTCCATCTGCCTTCTTCCCTCTGCTCATGAAGCAGGCTTGCAGCTATGGGGCAATACCCCTGGCCCTTGTATCTACTGTCCTTGGGTGTCAGCCTCATGTGATGTTATTCTATACTCCACAAATGAGTGCAGTCCTTCTATATCTGTCCCTCTCTTTCTGACTCATTTCACTTAGCATAATACTCTCCATGTCTATCCATCTATAAGCAAATTTCATGACTTCATCTTTCCTAACAGCTGTGTAGTATTCCATTGTGTAGATGTACCAAAGTTTCTTTAACCAGTCATCTGTCCTTCCATGGCTGCAGATCTTCCTGCTCCCAGGGGACAGTGTCCTGAGCGAAGCCATCTTGTACCACCAGAAGGACACGACCATGACCCTCCTGGCCTCTTTCTTTTTTCTTTTTTTATTTCTTTTTCTTTTTTTTTTTCTTATTAGTGAATCACTGTGACATACAGTTACAGACTTACAAACTTTTGTACTTGCGTTTCAGTCATACAATGGTCGAGTACCCATCTGTCCACCAGTGCCCATTCTCCACCACCAATGGTCCCAGCATCCCTCCCCAACCCCCACCCCATCCCCTCCACCCCGCCTCTGTGTCAGGGCATTCCCTTTTGCTCTCTCTCTCCTTTTGGGTGTTGTGGTTTGCAGTAGAGGCATTAAGTGACTTGGCCTCTTTCTTCTACTCAACACGCCTGCCCGAGCGTCTGTCTCCCAGATGCTTTGACTACATTGAAGCTGTCCTCGCTTCCCGGGGTTCAGGTCACACGTGGGCTGTGACACACGAAGGTGCAAAAGGCTGGCAGGGGCAGGGTACGAAGCACCTTGACCGGAAGTTCTTTAGGTACAGGCCAATGGGCATAAAATTGGAAGTCCAGGTTGGACGGGAGAGGATGGAGAGCAAGTCGGTGGGTTTGATGGTACTCCTGGGCCTGTCTGTGCTCCCTCACCCGCAAAATCCCATGACAGAAAAGCACTGACACAGCCCCTGAGAGGAAGAGGGAAGTCGGGGTGCGCTGGTCTCACTGGTCTCGGGGCAGCCCGGCAGCGGCTGTCCCAGGGACGGTCTTTGTCTCCTTCTGGTGGGAGCAGCTCACAGGAGAGCCTGTGGCTCCCGGTCCGGGCAGACACTGCGGGGCACGGGGTCCCAGGGAGGAGGTGAACACGCCCCAGGTGGTTAGGGGGGCTCTGCAGCCCGGCCCCCGCTGAGCTGTGTGTGGTTCTCCAGAGCCAAGCCTGAGCTCTGGTTAGAGGTGGGGAAGCTGCAGGGCTGGGAGGGGAGGCCAGGGACTCTCCCCCCACCCCCCACCCCAGGGGGCTGGCGAGAGGAAGCCTCAGACCACACAGTACCTGAGCTGGGAGCTCTCAGACAGGAGTGGGGGCGGGGCGTGGGGCAGGGGCGGGAGAGGGTGGGGGAGATACAGGGAGAGGAATCTTGTCTTCCTGGAGCCTGTTTTGGTTTTGGGATTTTTGTGGTTTTTTTTTATATGAGAAATTTATCTTCTATTCTCTCCCCCTTCAATGAGGGAATTAAGAAGAGCAAAATGCTGAGGGGGCAGATTCCCAAAAGGAGGCAGATGAGAAAGACAGGGCAGCAGGGGGTGGTTCTGTCAGCTCTCTGGATTCCTGGGAGCATTTTTATTTGCTCAACTCTATTCCATCCTCTTGAACCTAAGACCCAGAATAGAAAACACCCCTGTGGGGAGGGAGGCTTTGCCCAAGAGCTGTCAAGTAGAGATTAAAAAGGGGTTTAGAGAGTTCTCCTTCCTTTAAAGAACAAACACTGGTAAAATCTGGTGGAACCATAAAACTCCCTTTTTCCCAAGAAAATGAGTCTGTATTCCTTGACCTCAAGGGGGCCTGAGAGATAGTAGAGGAGGTGAGGGCACAGTGGCTCAAAGATGGTTTGAACCCTAGCCACACTTATGGTTTCCTTCCTTCCTTCCTTCCTTCCTTCCTTCCTTCCTTCCTTCCTTCCTTCCTTCCTTCCTTCCTTCCTTCCTTCCTTCCTTCCTCCCTCCCTCCCTCCCTCCCTTCCTCCCTCCCTCCCTCCCTCCCTCCCTCCCTCCCTCCCTTCCTTCCTTCCTTCCTTCCTTCCTTCCTCCCTCCCTCCCTCCCTCCCTCCCTCCCTCCCTCCCTCCCTCCCTTCCTTCCTTCCTTCCTTCCTTCCTGAAGGAAGAAGTGAGGGGAGGTGCAGCCTGCAGTGCTTAAGGATCTAAGCATATGTGATGCTGGAGAGAGAACCCAGGTCGGCCATGTGCAAGGCAGGTACACTATCTGCTGTGCCATCACTCTGTCCCCGCCACATAAGGTTCTCTGAGCACTTCCAGGGCTCACTTCTCAATGCAGAGCCCTGGATACTGCCATGTGTGGCCCTAAAACCAAACTATACTATAAAGCCATAGTCAACACCAGTATGGTATCCAAATAAAAGCAAGCTTATAGAACAGAATGGAGTGGAATGGAATAATAGAATAGAGCAGGGACACACTCAGATGCATGGGCAACTAATTAATGATGGAGGAGTAATGGCATTAAAAAGTTAAGTAAGGAAAGAAAGCCTCATGGGGCCCACAGCTATAGTACTGCCGGGAGGTCACTTACCTTGCCTGGGGCCAACCTGGGTTCGATCCCCGGCACCTCATATGATCCCCTGAGTCCTGCCAGTTGTGACCCCTGAGCACAGAGCCAGGAGTAAGCCCTGAGTGCCACCAGGTGTGACAGCCTCCAGCAGAAAAAGAAGCCTCTGGTAAGAAAGGTGCTTAGTCACAACAGTCATCAGCCCAGTCAGAGCTGCCCTGCCAGAAACTGTTGGTCCCCATTTCTACTCCTGGCCCCAAAGATTCCTCCAAATCTGCTCTCTCTCCCCCTCCCTCCCTTCCTCCATACCCCCCTTCCTCTCACCTCTTTCCTATCTCCCTCCCTCTCCCACCTCTGGATTTGCCTTTTCTGGCCCTTTCCCCCAGTGAACTCAGTGCGGTTCCTGTGTGCGGCTGCTCTCGTGTGTAGCAGTCCCGCCACTGCAGGCATCTGGTGCTCACGTGGGTGCTGCTGGGTGTGTGTGCTGCAGGGCATAGTCACCAACTGTTCCACGTGTGCGTGGTCGTGGCCACACACCTGCAGATGGAAGCCATCACTCTGAACAAGAATCTTAGGAAGGAGTGGCTCCTGATCACCTCCAGGCCCCTGTCTCTGGCTCAGCTCGTGGGAGCCATCCCCCTGAATCTCCTCTTCAGCCTCAGCAACGTCATCTGTTTCTCTGCTGCTCTGCATCGGGTCCCTGAGCCTGAAGGACATCAAACAGAACTATGACTCCGACCATCACTGGTGTGTGCCAGGCAGCAACTTTCACCTGCAGCCCGCAAAGCATCATGGACCTGCGACCCAGTGCCAGTGCCCATGGCCTGCCAGGAACACATCAGTGTCTTGGTATTTTGGGGTGGGTTTGTGTCCAAAAACTGGGGGAGTTTCTCTATATGTGCACTGACCCTATGAGTGTGGTTTTATAAAAGGGTGACACGGGTTCAGGAGAGTCCTTATTCAGAATCATGAGTACTTCAAGAGGGTTTTCAGTTGATTTCAAATAAGGTTTCTGATTCCATTTAAACCTTCAGAGTTTGACTACCAAACAGCTGGACTAAGCTTCACGGGCAGGATCCATCAGGTAGCATTGTTCTTTGAAAGTCAACTTTTTAGGGCCGCAGAAATAGTACAAAGGTGAAGGCACTTGCCTTGTACACAGCTGATCTGAATTTGATCTCCAGCATCCCATATAGTCCCCCCAGGGTCACCAGGAGTGACCTCTGAGCACAGAGCAGGAGTAAACCCTGAGCACTGTCAGGTGTGGCCTAAAAACAAGAAAGAAAGAAAGAAAGAAAGAAAGAAAGAAAGAAAGAAAGAAAGAAAGAAAGAAAGAAAGAAAGAAAGAAAGAAAGAAAGAAAGAAAGAAAGAAAGAAAGAAAGAAAGAAAGAAAGAAAGAAAGAAAGAAAGAAAGAAAGAAAGAAAGAAAGAAAGAAAGAAAGAAAGAAAGAAAGAAAGAAAGAAAGAAAGAAAGAAAGAAAGAAAGAAAGAAAGAAAGAAAGAAAGAAAGAAAGAAAGAAAGAGACTTGTTTGACGGATGTTAATACGTCAGCAAAGCCCTTCCCAAGGGCTCTGTGTGTGTGACTGTCGGCTGCTTTGGGAGAAGCCTAGAAGGTCAGTGAGGATCTGTTGAGTCTGGACATGGAGGCCAAGGAAGTCAAAGACCGTGTGGGTGGATCCTTCCCCCTCCCAGTGAAGGGAACAGATGGGCCAAGGAAATGGATCAGAGGGAAACCTTTTCCCACCAGTCTTTCCCTTTCACAGCTTAGCCGGCTGGGTTTGGATTTGGAATGTGGGAGCTCACAACCTCTGCTTGGGGTCACGTATTCTGATTTGTTCTAGTTTCTTGCTGCCAGGTTGATGATGCAAAGGGCGGTGTGGCACAAAATGAAACTGCATTTCATCATACATTTCATTGAGCTGGTGAGTCTATCCCATCCTGAGTATTTACTAAAACTAAGAGTACGAAGGAGCCATGGGGCGGCTGTCTCTCTCCCAACCGTCTGTGTTCGACAGTCTCCACCACTCTCTGGCCCCGGGGGCGTCCATGGTGATGGGCAGGTGAAGGAAGGAACGAGGGCCAGGCTGGTTGTTCTCAATTGCAGTTTATTCCATTCCCTTCTCCATTCTCCTCTGATTCTCCTCCTGCTTCTTCCTCCCCATGCTACTTCATTCTCTTTCTCGATCCCACTTCATTCTCCTTCTCCCTCTCTCCTTCTCCTTCTCCTTCTGGCTCCCCCAGCCCCCTCTTACAGCCTAGTTAAATCCCCAAGCATGAGGGGTTGGGGCTTACACATAGGTGTGGTCACAACCATCACTGTCATCACTGTCATCCCGTTGCTCATAGATTTGTTCGAGCGGGCACCAGTAACGTCTCTCATTGAGAGACTTATTTTTACTGTTTTTGGCATATCCAATAGGGGTCACAACCAATAGGGGTTGTGATCACAACCAATAGGGGTCAAATCCTTCCCTCAGGGAAAGCTGCTTCTAGGGCAGATTCTCATTCAGCAGGACGACCAACCCAAGAGCGGAATCCCACTTGTGTGTTTCTCCTCTCCTTGCCAACAAACATATAAACATTCATAATATTAACCATTTTGTATGGACACAGTAAGAGACACATTAAGCTTATAGAATTGCACTCTTTGAGCCATCTCAATCTCAGACTACAGTGCTCAGTCCAGATTAGTCTTTTCTATCCTTAGCAGGGTCCTTATCTCACTATTACTTTTGGATCATGACAGCATTTCTCTATGACCATACTCTCAACTTATAGTTAAATATCATGGTCTTTGACCTGGCCCACTTTTTTTATAATAAATTTATTTATTTTTAATTAATGAATCACCATGAGGGTACAGTTACGGATTTATACACATTTGTGCTTATGCTTCCCTCATACAAAGTTCGGGAACCCATCCCTTCACCAGTGCCCATACTCCACCACCAGTAAACCCAGCATCCCTCCCATCCTCCCCAATCCCATCTCCCCCCACCCCACCCTGTCACTGTGGCAGGGCATTCCCTTCTGTTCTCTCCCTCTAATTAGCTGTTGTGGTTTGCAATAAAGGTGTTGAGTGGCCACTGTGCTCAGTCTCTAGCCCTCATTCAGCCCGCAACTCCCTTCTCCCACATGGCCTTCGACTACATTATAGTTGGTGATCCCTTCTCTGAGTTGCCCTTTCCCCAGAATGTGAGGCCAGCCTCCAAGCCATGGAGTCAACCTCCTGGTAGTTGTTTCTACAATTCTTGGGTGTTAGTCTCCCACTCTGTTATTCTATATGCCATAGATGAGTGCAGTCTTTCTATGTCTGTCTCTCTCTTTCTGACTCAATTCACTTAGCATGAAACTTTTCATGCCGATCCACTTAAATAAAAAATTCATGACCTCCTTTTTTCTAACAGCTGCATAGTATTCCATTGTATAGATGTACCAAAGTTTCCTCGACCAGTCATCCGTTCTAGGGCATTCGGGTTTTTTCCAGATTCTGGCTATTGTAAACAGTGCTGTGATGAACATATATGTGCATATGCCATTTCGATTATACTTTTTTGCCTCTCTGGGATATATTCCCAGCAGTGGTATTGCTGGGTCAAATGGGAGCTCAATTTCTAATTTTTTGAGAATCGTCCATATTGTTTTCCAGAAGGGCTGAACCAGTCGGCATTCCCACCAGCAATGTAGAAGGGTCCTTTTCTCCCCACATCCTCTCCAACAGCGGTTGCTTTTGTTCTTTTGGATGTGCGCTAGTCTCTGTGGTGTGAGGTGGTATCTTGTGGTTGTTTTGATCTGCATCTTTCTGATGATTAGTGATGTAGAGCACTTTTTCATGTGCCTTTTGGCCATTCGTATTTCTTCCTTGGTAAAGTTTCTGTTCATTTCTTCGCCCCATTTTTTGATGGGGTTGTATGTTTTCTTCTTGTAGAGTTCAACCAGTGCTTTATATACCATTGATATCAACCCCTTATCTGATGGGTATTGTGTAAATATCCTTTCCCATTCTGTGGATAGTCTTTGGATTCTGTTCACTGTATCTTTTGCAGTGCAGAAGCTTTTTAGTTTAATGTAGTCCCATTTGTTGATCTCTGTTTTTACTAGATTGCTTAGTTCTGTGTCACCTTTGAAGATACCTTTATCTTCAATATCGTGGAGGGTTTTGCCGACCTTGTCTTCAATGTACCTTATGGTTTGTGGTCTAATGTTGAGGTCTTTAATCCATTTTGATCTGACTTTTGTGCATGGTGGCAGGTCAAGGTCTACGCCCATTTTTTTGCATGTGGTTGTCCAGTTGTGCCAGCACCATTTGTTAAAGAGGCTTTCCTTGCTCCACTTCACATCTCTTGCTCCCTTATCAAAGATTAGATGATCATACATTTGGGGTTGTGTGTAAGGATATTCCACCCTGTTCCATTGGTCTACGGCTCTGCCTTTGTTCCAGTACCATGCTGTTTTAATTGTTACTGCTTTGTAGTAAAGTTTGAGGTTGGGGAGGGTGATGCCTCCCATCGTCTTTTTCCCAAGAATTGTTTTAGCTATCCTTGGACGTTTGTTGTTCCATATGAATTTTAAGATTGCTTGATCCATTTCTTTGAAGAATGTCATGGGTATACTTATAGGGATCGCGTTGAATCTGTATAATGCTTTGGGGAGTATTGCCATTTTGACAACATTGATTCTCCCTATCCACGAGCAGGGTATATATTTCCATTTCCTCATGTCCTCTTTGATTTCATGGAGTAGCGTTTTGTAGTTTTCTTTGTAGAGGTCTTTTACTTCCTTGGTTAAGCTGATTCCGAGGTACTTGACTTTCTGGGGCACGATTGTGAATGGGATTGCTTTTTTCATGTCCCTTTCCTCTGCCTCATTGTTTGCATATATGAAGGCCATGGATTTTTGGGTATTGATTTTGTAGCCTGCCACTTTACTGTATAAGTCTATTGTTTCTAAGAGTTTCTTAGTAGAGGTTTTAGGCTTCTCTAGATATAGTATCATATCGTCTCCAAATAGTGAGAGTTTGATTTCTTCCTTTCCTATCTGGATGCCCTTAATCTCTTTTTCTTGTCTAATAGCTATCGCAAGTACTTCCAGTACTATATTGAAGAGGAGTGGTGAGAGTGGGCATCCTTGTCTTGTGCCTGATCTCAGAGGAAAGGCCCTTAGTTTTTCCCCGTTGAGGATAATGCTTGCCGTAGGCTTGTGATAGATGGCTTCGACTATCTTGAGGAAAGTTCCTCCAAACCCCATTTTGGCGAGGGTTTTCATGACCTGGCCCACTTTGATGCCAGGGTAGCTCACAGCTTGCCCTCAGTTCATTCAGTCCCTCACCGGGACCCTGCTTTTGGGGTGCTAGGAACTAAGGGCAACTGAGGTTTAAGTCAACGAAGCAGATGCCTGGAGTGCAGATTGTTTGGGGACAATTTACTCCCAAGTTACAAAAGCATATTAACTGTCTTCCTTTGTTCATACAAAAAGGACATTGCTTTAGAGTAAACTATTCAAAAGATAAGGAGAGGAGAAAGGCAATATTAACTTACAATACAAGTTCAGTGTCCTAGAAGGATCTGACCTTACAAATTAATAGAATCTGATTAGGAAAAAGGCTGATTAACTGCTTGGGGAAGAGAGCACAGAGAGGAGGTTACAGATAAACAAAGGAATGGGAGTGACTCAGGAGCACTGTGATGGGTGTAAGTCGATAAACCAAAGCTCCCTGTGGCAAGGGAGAAAGGACAAACCAATGTTAACCTACGCATCCTCAGTGCTTGTCTGCCCCTTTTTTTAATTTTTTTTTCTTTTTGGGTCCCACCCAGCGATGCTCATGGGTTACTCCTGGCTCTGTACTCAGGAATTACTCCTGGCAGTGCTTCGGGGACAATGTGGGATGCCGGGGATCAAACCCAAGTCAGCTGCGTGCAAGGCAAATGCCCTACACACCAGACTATCTCTCCAGCCCCATGTCTACCCCCTTTTAAACCAATGCTGGCACCATATCTGGGCTGAGTCACACTTGGTGCTTCCTCAGCCTTTCAGTCAGGCTGCAAAATTTAGTGGGCCCCAGACCGGGATGCTGATTGTGACGCTCAGGCTTTACAATAAACCAGAATTCCAGTACATTTGGGAGCTTTCTTTCATCTGCTGTTTTGGTTTTGTTTGTTTCGGTCATACCTGATGGTGATTGGGGCAGACTCCTGGCTCTGCACTCAAGAGTTAATTCCATCTGGCGGTGCTCAGGGCTGACTCCTAATCTGCACTCAGGAGTAATACTTGGCAGGGCTCCGGGAACCCCATGTGATACTGTGGGTCGACATGGGCCCTCGTATGCGGGGCAAGCACCCTCCCCGCTATGCTAGTGCTCCAAGTCCCTCCACCACTCCCTCCCAACAAGCTATTTCTTTTGGTTTGGGGCCACATTGGCGGTACTCAGACCTTAGTCCTGGCTATGTGCTCAGCCATCACTCTTTGTGGCTCTGACCAATGCGCAGCTCCCGTTTTCCTGACATTCCAAGGGGTTCCACCTGCGCTTGGCCCGCCTGCCATCATCAAGTCTCCCAAACACCTGTCCCGGTGTCCACCACGTCCAGTCACCCACATAATAATCTCCTTCAGCACGAAGGGAATCAGGAAGAAGAACCTCTTCATCAATCCATGCTGCCAAGCCACAGCCCCCGTGAGATGGAGAACCTGGATCCGACGGCCCCTGAGCCCCACGCCGGCTGATGACGGGAAATAACCATCTTTTTTGGTTTGTTTTCCCTTTGTCAGGTAGCGTGGTGATTACTAAACAGGCGTGAACTCGGTGGCGCGGGACGAGGGGGAAAAAAATAGAAAAGTTATGTAACAAACAGCGGGACTTAATATCTCTGCATTCTCAGCAATGGAGAGCCATCAAATGCTTCCTTGACAGTGGTACTGTCTTTTTTTTTGGGGGGGGAAACCCTAGCAACAATAGTGAGTTATGTGTTGAAACATGGAATGCAACCAAGATAAAGCGTAAAACGAAGTGAAACTTATCACTTACAAAGGCGGGGACTGGGGGGGCGGGAGGGGGCGGGAGGTATAATGGGGTGGTTGGTGATGGAATATGGGCACGGGTGAAGGGAAGGGTGTTTGAGTATTGTATGGCTGGCATAATCCTGAGAACTATGTAACCCTCCACATGGTGATTCAATAAAATTTAAATTAAAAAAAAAGTTCATATGTAATGATTGCTATGTTTGTGGGTTTTTGTTTTGTTGGTTTTTCTTTTTGCTTTTTAGATCACTCCTGGCGGTGCTCACAAGACCATATGGGATGCTGGGAATTGAACCTGGGTCGGCCACATGCAAGGCAAACGCCCTATCCGCTGTGCTATTGCTCCAGCCCCAAGATTGCTATGTTTTCAACCTTTTTTAGTCTAGTAGAAGACAATCATATCCACCATTTTCTAGTACCATACTCAGTGCCACATGTTGGGAAGTTTGTCCTGTGCTTTAAAAGGGCTGTTTAATGCTCTTTGCAAAACTGATCTTTATGCTGTTAATCCTCTCAACTGTTGCCTGTCCATTGAGCTCTCTATGGGTCCCTCAAAGCTTATTGGATCTTAACCCTAAGTGTTTTAGGCCTCATCAGTGAATTGCCCCTTTTTTCCTCCCAGAGAAATTTACTATGCTCTTGCTAGCATCCCTGATTTAGTTAAAAGTTTATCTTTAACCTTTCCTTTGTGTTTTACCTCTCATTGTCTCAGTTCCTCAAGTCAGCCTTAATTACATATAAGCCAAAGCTTCCTGGTAGTTCTGGACTTTGTATTGGTAGTGATTTGTATTTGAAGTGCTGTACATTTGTACTTGCTTTTCTATTTTTCCTATAGCCTTTTTATATTTTACTATAGAGTAGTGTTCTTTGGTTAAACACAGAAAGACCATTAATGCTATGCTCCCAATATTTGGGAGTTGATCAACTCTGAAATATATATCTACTTCTGGGCATTGGTCATCCTTGACTGATACTTCAGTTGCTATAGTTCCTAACACCCCAAAAGGGAGGTCCTGCCATGGGACTGGGATGGACCCGGGGTGAGTGGTGACACTACTCCGGCATCAAAATAGAACAGTCTAGAGAGCATAAATGCATGGTCTTGATGCAAGATGCTTACACTTAAGAGGCAGGACCTCCATGGGGAAGGACAAGCTGAACTGGCCTGAGGAGACTTAGTCTGGGATTTACGGTAAAAGCCTTGCTTGCTCTCAGAGCCCAGAGAACTAAGTTATGGGATCTTTGTCTCTTAGTGTGTTTATCCAAACAACTGCAAGTATTGGTAAGAAGTAAACTTAATTGCTTAACATACACAACTAGAAGGAAAGAAAAAGCAATGCAGATATCCCTGGGAGACAGGGTCTCCTTGAGCTAATGTCCTTATTAGTGAATCACCGTGAGGTACAGTTACAAACTTATGAACTTTCATGTTTGCATTTCAGTCATACAGTGATCGGTTACCCATCCCTCCACCAGTGCCCATTCTCCTCCCACCACCACCACCCATCCCCCACCACCCCACCCTGTCTCTGCGGCAGGGAATTCCCTTTTTTTTTTTTTTTTTTGCTTTATGGGTCACACCCAGCGATGCACAGGGGTTACTCCTGGCTTTGCACTCAGGAATTACTCCTGGCGGTGCTCAGGGACCATATGGGATGCCGGGGATCGAACCCAGGTCGGCCGCATGCAAGGCAAACGCCCTACCCGCTGTGCTATCGCTCCGGCCCCGGGAATTCCCTTTTGTTTTCTCTCCTTTTAGGTGTTGTAGTTTGCAATAGAGTTATTGAGTGGCCATCATGTTCAGTCTATAGTCTACTTTCGGCATTCCTCTTTCAACACGAATAGGTCCTCCCAACATCCTCTACTTGGTGTTCCTTTCTCGATCTTAGCTGCCTTTCCCCCAGCCAGCAGTTCACTGACCCAACTGGCCAGTGAGGCCAGTTTCCATGCTGTGGGGCAGACCTCCCAGTCCTTCTCTCTACTACTCTTGGGTGTTAGTCTCCCATTCTGTTACTTTATATTTCACAGATAAGTGCCATCTTTCTATGTCTGACTGTCTCTTTCTGACTCATTTCACTTAACATGATACTTTTCATGTTGATCAACTTATACGCAAATTTCATGACTTCATCTTTTCTAAGAGCTGCATAGTATTCCATTATGTAAATGTACCAAAGTTTCTTTAACCAGTCATCTCTTCTCGGGCACTTGGATTTTTTCCAGATTTTGGCTATTGTAAATAGTGCTGCAATGAACATATAAATGCAGGTGTCATTTCTACTATGCTTTTTTGTCTCTTCAGGAAATATTCTGGGGACCCTCTGAAATACCAGGGATGGAACCTTGGTGGGCCATGTGCGAGGCAGGAGCCTCCAGTATTATCTAGCCACCCCAAGCCAAGAGGGGATGGCAGGTGGTGACAAGCTGGGAGAAGTGGCCCCAAGGAGCTTGGGTACATTGTTATCATTTGGTGTACTCAGCTTCACTGGGGACATCTGGGAGAATGTGAGACAGGCAGCATTTGGGAATTGCCCCACACAGGCTGAGAGGGAGCCAAGAATCAGGGGCATTTTCCCACCAACTCAATCTGTCCATCATTGCTTGAAGAGTGTGTGCTGGATCAAACCTTTCCTGAAGCCCACAATCATTCTTGGAGACCCAGACACCTCCAGTTTTCAGTCTGGGATGACAAGGCCACAAGGGCCAGGCCAGGGACTGGGGAGGTAGCTCAGGAGCCAGGGGACATGTCTTGCATGTTCAAAGACCCAATTTTGATCCATGGCACCACAGGTTCCCCACACACAGTTATGGTCTTGGCGTCCCTCAGCAACTCAAGGCCCGAGCAACCAACTCCACTTGGAGGGGCCCCCAAACCTCTGAGCACTGCTTAGTAAGTTGATCCCCCTACTAAGACAAACGACACTTGTGGGAGGCACCTAGAGCCTGGGATCCACTGACCCCAAGTGAAACTGGCCTCCTGGTCCAGGGAGAAGCCAGGAAGTTGGTAGGGCTCCTTCCGGCGAGGGGAGGAGAGAGGCTGACTCAAGGGAGAAAGCGGGGGACCCACAGGCATGGTGGGAGCTTGGGGGTCGTGTGTGCTGGAAGGACCCACGGGCCTCCGGGGACAAGGTGCAGCCTGACTGAGGCCCTGAGCAGTAACTGTGGTCAGTGACAGGGAGAACAGGGACAAGTGTGCCTGGGCAGGAACCGACTCTGCAGAAGCTGAGTTGAGAGAGGCTCAGCTGGATTTTTTAAAATGGTGTGTGTGTGTGTGTGTGTGTGTGTGTGTGTGTGTGTGAAGAAAGATGTTTTTTCTTTGCCTTTTTGGGCTACTCCCAGTGTTGCTCAAGGCTGACTTCTCTCTCTGCATCCTGGAATTACTCCTGGCTGTGCTCAGGGGAACACTACGGGATGCTGGGAGTCGAACCCGGGTCAGCCCTGTGCAAGGCCAGCGCCTCCCCAATGTACCAGTGCCCAGGCCAGGGAGCCCGGAAACGGCCCACGGCGCCGTCGAGTGGCTACTCGGTGGAACTGCCGCGGCCCGACTTCCCACGTTCAAGATCTCCAGCCTCTGCCTCAGTGTTAGGTCTGGGGTCATGAAGGGTCAAGCACGCGGTCTAGGGCGTGGATCGAGCACTGGGCCGGGAGGGCGCTGGCCTTGTCCGGGGCGACCCGAGGTCTGTCCCTGCACCGTGGGTTCCCCGAGCACCGTCGGGAGTGAGTCCTGGGCGCAGGGGCAGGGGCGGCCCCGAAACACAAACACGCGCCGTTCCCGGGGCTCCTCCCGCCCAGCTGGGGCCGCGCTGCGCCTGGCCTCCCCCCGCCTTCTGCTCGCCACACCGCGGAGTGCGGGGACGGCCGGGACAGGCGCCGCTGGCGAGCGGGGCTCGGAGGGGGAGAGGCTCCTGCGGGCCCAGCACGGGCCGCGCTGCCGGGCTCAGCCCCGACGCCGGGTCGCCCCGCGCGGCTCCCGCTGCACGGCCCGCGGCGGCCCGCGTGAGCCTGGGGACCCGCAGGCGAGCCCGGCACAACCCCAGGGCGGGACTCTCGGGTGGGAAGGCCGGCCCCGGCTCTCCCGCCGACGCCCGCGAGGGGGCGCTGTGGGCGCCCCCCATCCCCCCCTCCCGGGACGCTCCTCTAAGAAACGCCCACCCGGGTCCCGACCTCTCGGGAACCACAGCTCCCAGGACCCTCCGAATTTCTGCAGGAAAAGGGAAGAATTTCTGTCCAGAGGAGCCGGATCCTCAACCCGCTGCACAGCCCACGGCGCTGGCCGGCCAACCAAGTGGCTCTGGCTTCTCTGGCTTGGGCTGTGGGTGGCCGCAGCGCTTCTTAGGGCGGACCAGGTGACCCCCAGGGTGCCTGAGCTGGAACCCGGGAGAGCACAGAAGAGGGTTGGGCCTCCCCGCAGTGCGTCTCTTCAAACCGGCCCGTTCTTACAGGTCTCCAGCCCGTCACCCCACCCCCAGCACCCCACATTTCTGACCATGTATCTTCTTCCCTTTCTGGGAGAACTTTGGGGGTCCCATCACTTGTGTCACTTGTAGTCCCGTTGATCTTCGATTTGCTCGAGCGGGCGCCAGTAATGTCTCCATTTGACCCTGTCGCGTGCTAGTGCAGCTCAGAGTTTACTCCCAGAGATCAAACCAGGGTCAGCCCCGTGCAAAGCAAACCCAATAATACGTTATTATGGAGACTTCGCCCAAAGTCGTCCATCCTTTTATCTCGGGAGGAATCGAATGTTACCGGAGATTCCACTGCAGTTGGAGTTCACGGCCAGCAGTTAAGGTCATACAGAGAGCTCACTAACACAATCCGACTTCATTTAGCAAGCTCACTCCTTGTAAGCAGTAGCTGTGGCCTGAGGGATCATGTTAGGAAGAAGCCGATATCTTGTTTAAGCTCCATGCAATGAGTGACTTATTGATTATTGATGTCTGCTAGGTAGTTGGGTGGCTGGGGTGGAGGGTGCAAGACCTCGTAGTAGCTGCCCCCAGATTAGGATCACCCTGGATCAAATGGTCAAAGTAAGCTTTTTGTTTGAGGGCCACACCTGGCGCTGTTGAGGTTACTCCTGGCTCCGCACTCAGGGATCACTCCTGGCGGGCTCAGAGAACCATATGGGATGCCGGGGATTGAACCTGGGTCGGTCATGTGCAAGACAAGCGCCTTCCCCACTGTCCTGCCGCTCTGACTCATCTCATCTTCCCCGTATCACACCAGCTCAGTCCCACCTCTGGACAAACCCAACCCCCTGCCTTTGGTTCACCAACTTCTTCCCAGCCCCTGCACCTCGCACTCCAGAGCACTTTCTGCTCCGGCCCATTAAAACATGGGCTTCCTGAGGCTGGAGTGATAGCACAGCCGGTAGGGCATTTGCCTTGCACAAGGCCACCCCGGGTTCAATCCCCAGCATCCCATATGGTCCCCCAAGCACCGCCAGGAGTAATTCCTGAGTGCAGAACCAGGAGTAACCCCTGTACATTGCCAGGTGTGACCCAAAAAGAAAAAAAAACATGGGCTTCCCCTCCAGTCTCATGAGCAAGCCCTGGTGCTCTTTCCTGCCCTGTGAATGCCCCTCTGCTCCCCAGAACCCTTTTACCCCATGACTGTCACCTGATTCTGACTTGTGACTTGCGAATAGAATTATCTGGGCCAGGGTGAGGCTCAGGGGTAGGGCACATTCTCAGCTGGGTTCTGTCCTCTATACCATGAAAAGAAAAGACAAATCTTTTTTTATTATTTTAATTATTCTCTTTATTATTTGGGATACGTGAATAGTGTTCTTATCCTGTTTTCTTTTTAAAAAAATTTATTTTTTAATTAGTGAGTCACAGAGAGGGTACAGTTACAGATTCACACATTTTCATGCTTATTTTTTCCCTCATGCAATGTTCGAGAGCCCATCCCTCCACAGTGTCCATTCTCCACCACCAATGAACCCAGTACCCTTCCCACCCCCCAGTCCCATCTCCCCACCCCACCCCGCCTCCGTGGCAGGGCATTCCAGTTTGTTCTCTTTCCTTTTGGGTGTTGTGGTTTGCAGTAGGGGTATTGAGTGGCCATCATATTCAGTCTCTAGTCTACTTTCAGCACGCATCTCCCTCCCCTTCTCTATCTGGGATGACTTTCCCCCAGCGTGTGAGGCCAGCCTCCAAGCTATCGAGCCAACCTCCTGGTATTATATACTACTATTCTTGGGTATTAGTCTCCTACTCTGTTATTTTATATTCCACAGAAGACAAGACAAATCTTAAAGATCCCCAAGGTTCCTACATGAGGATGGCAGGATGCTGATGGGGTGAATGAAAACTGTGTCAGAGCTGGGGACTGGTCCACAGGGCCTCACACCCCACCGAATCTTCTCAGGGGGGCAGGGAATGTGCAGGTTCTAAGCCTGCAGGCTCAATCCTGTTGTGTGGGAAGGGCTCAGGGTCAGTAAGTCACCAGGTGTCCACATGCCCCTGGACATGCTCCTGGATGGCTGATGCCTTGGGTACTCTCCTCTGGCTTACCTGGAGAATTTCGTACCTTCTGTTTTGTGTTGGGGTCACACCCGGTGGTGCTCCAGGCTTACTCCTGACTATGCACTGAGGGATCACTCATGGCAGGGCTCGGGGGACCGTTAGCGGTGTCGAGGATCAAACCTGGAAACCTGGCCATGAGCAAGGCAGGCGTCTTACAGTCTGTGCTATCTCTCTGGCCATGCTGTGCTTTTGTTAAATGAAACATTGACATTTTCATTTGTTTGTTTCTTGGGTTGCTTGCTTGGTTGGTTTAGTTTGTAGGCCACACCAGAGTCTTGGCTCTGACTCAGAGGTCACTCCCTGTGGCTTGGAGGACATGTGGTGCTGGGGATAGAAGCAGGCTGGCTTCCTGTGGGACAAGCTCCTCCCACTGTGCTATCTCTCCAACCCCAGGGGTTTCTTACCTTCGGAAGGTGGAGTTGGTGGAGGCATCACCTTCCACACATATGCACGGCCTCCCTGTCACCTCTGAGCTGGGCTGGCTGCCTCGGGTCTAGGAACCGTGTGACTGTTCTGGGCCAACCCACCTTGCCTACCACCCCCCTCCCAAACACACACACACACACATGTACACACACACGCACACACACATGCTCACACGCACATACACAGTAAAGAAACGTGTGGTGATGCCCCCAGAGGCACTGGGCTGCGGCAGGCTTAAGGCCTTCTGGAAAGAGGAGGAGCTGGAACAGAAAGTGGGGGTGGGTCTGGATGCGGTGGCAGGGGAGGAAGGGAGAGGAAGAGAAGAGGGAGGGCCGGCCCCTGGCCAGGTGTCCAGCAGTGAGCATCAGGGCTCAGCAGGGCCCCGCGTGAGTCTCTAAGGGGAACAGGTAGGGGGTCCCCAAATCCTGTGTGTTCTCTGGGACCCCAGCAGCGTCCCCTGTCTCTGCGCCCTAGGGTGTCCCTGGGAGCTGGCGAGGGGGGCCGGGGGCTGCATTTCTGTGAACTCCTTTAAGGCTCTGAAATCACTTCCAAGCAGGGGTGCGGGCACTGCCTTCTCCATAGCCTTCAGATGCCCCCAGCAGGAAACAAGTGTTTCCCCAGATCAGGCAGCTCTGTTGGTTTCTGCAGAGGCCGAGGTGCAGGCTCAGAGGGGCCGGGAAGACTGCATCTCTCAGGGCGGCACTTCCCGCGTTTACTTGGTGGATGTTTTGGGTACACTACATTTCTAGAACCTGACCCGTGGCCAGAAAACATCGAAAGTGAGAAAAAAAAAACTTGTATCATTTGTCATCCCGTTGATCCTCGATTTGCTCGAGCAGACGCCAGTAACGTCTCCATTTGTCCCTGCCGCGTGCTAGTGTAGCCCAATGTTGGGCTCTCCTCACCGGTAGAGTAAAAAAACAAAAGGAAATTGTGTGCAGGAGAATGAAACAGTTGCCCTGCCTGACAGGCGCCCAGGAGAGGGGCGGGAGGAGGGGGGAAGGGGGAAGGGGGCTCCCCGAGCCCCCAGTCGGTTCCCTTTCCCCTTCATGGCCTTCCGGGGACACTTGTGCGCTCTGCAGATGTCCAGTGCCGTGAGGCTGTCGCTTACTGAGACTGGAGGTTCCTGGTGGCCCTTACTCCTGAGCCAGCCCACCCACTCTGGGCCTCTTCTAGAAGCATCCGGGCCCAAGCTCAGGTCTTTGCTGCCATCCTCAGGATGGCCAGAAAAGAGGTGGAGTGTGAGAACTAAACTCAGCGGTCAGCGTTCTTGGGCCTGGAGGGCCAGGAGGGAGCTTCGGGCTGGACCCCACCCCCCAGCCTGGGTCTGCTCTGAAGCCCAGACTGGACTTTCACAGGGCAAGTGCCCTTCCTGGTAAGGCGGCCGAGTGGCAGTCACGGGGCTGTGCTCAAGCTCCCACTCTGATTCCGTCCCGCGAGTACAGGGAGGAGGGAGGCTGAAGCCTGTCTCTGGGGGCTGCACGTCCCTGCTTTAGGGGCACCCTTGGTCCTCAGGGCCTGTCTGTGCCTCACTCAGTGTCCCCAGTATCAGGCGGGTATTGCTGTCTCCCCTGTGCTCTGGCAGGGCAGATGTCACAGCCTGGACCATCACTCAGAGGCCAGGGTCTGCCAGGTCCGACTTGAACTGGCCTTTGGAGACTCTTGGCCCAGTGCTCTGTCCCTGCAGAGAGTTTGTTATGGCTCTCAACCCCGCTTTGCCTCGCCCTTCTTCCTCTGACTGGGCCCTGGCGGCCCAGTTGCCCTCACTTGTTTGGGCGATAAATCCATTCAGTGTGGGAGGAAGATCTGGTCGTGGGTGTCAGGACAGCGGGGGAAATTCCTCTCATAACTGCAGCGCGCCTTCGGGGCTGCCCCCCACCCCCCAATACCGGCCTGGTCCTCAGGCCCAAAGAAATGACACTAATGGTCAAATTTCCAGCTTCCTGGTGGGGGCGTGGCCCTTAACTCGACAGCACAGGTGACACGCAGAGGTGCCAGCCCAGAGACATTCCTGGGCTGAGGCGTGGGGACTGCTCGGTGCGTGACTCCCTCACACCATCACCTTTGACCCCTTGTTCCTTCTGCTGCGTGGTGGGACCCGACACGTGTTGGACAGCCCTGACAGCCTGCAGCTGGTCCTGTCCTGCCCCTTGTCCCGGAGAGGCCCACCCCATAGGCCGGGCCCACAGAGACAGTTGCCACCGAACCAAAGACAAGTTGGGGTCTTGCGGGGCTGGGAGGGTGGACTCCTGGCCTGTCCCCTCCCCCCAGGGGTGGATTCCAGGGGACCTCTTGGGTACCAGGGACCCTAGGGCAGGGATCCCAGGCCAGCCTGGGCTAGAGCAGACTGTGGGCAGTGGGGACAGGGGAGTGCAGCCTGGCTGTTCTTGGGGTTAACACGGAAGGCCCATATTTCCCTTCCCTGCGGGGTGTGGATAATGCATATGTCCTTGGGCCTTAAATACAAAGCCTGCTGGAGCCAGCGGGGTGTTTGTCTTGCATGCAGTCAGCCATTAGATACCCCCTCCTCCCCCCTTCCCCACCCCTCCGACCCCCCCATCCCATAGAACAAATTACTCCTCAGTCACCCCCTCAGGTGTGGTTCCTGAGCAAAGAGGAATCCCTGAATATGGCCAAAACAAAAACAAAATGGGAAAATAGAAGCACCGTGCTTAGCAGTGCTAGAAACATCTCTCTGTGCCGCATTTCATCTGGGCCCTTTGTCCTCTGCTGCTCACTTGTGAAGGGCAGTGCTTTTGCTTCTGCTAACACCAGGTGAGCAGGGAAAGTCCGGCCGGCCGGGTCAGCAGGAAGGATGAGCAGTTCTGGTCCCTCCTTGGCAGCACGTGCGAGCGGGGAAACAGGGTTCATTGTCCTGGGGTGAACTGGGCAGCTGCCAGGAGCTCCCACATGCTCCGACCACCGCACCTGGGCATTCGCTTGTGTTTTTCTGGGGAAGGGGCTACTGCAGGGGGACCATGCGGTGCTGGGGATGGAACCCAGGGGTGCCGCATGCAGCCTGTGCTCCGCCTGTGAGCCATCTCCTGGTCCAGGTGGACCCACCTTTAGGCTCCGAACAGACTCGGGACCCTCCCCTGGGGAGCATCGTGGCCGTGGCCATCGGTGCAATGGTGAGAAGTCAGTGGGCAATGAAACAGCCGTCAGAGACTGGAAGCAGACCGGGCTCGACTCTGCCAGCCCATTCTCAGGGGAGGAAAGAAGGGTCGGGCCTCACCCCCACATGGGGACCATTATCTGCTGGGAGGCCTCCGCCTGTCCGGCTGCTCACGATGGTGGGGTGCCCTGCAGGCCAGGTCTGGGCCCGTCCAGACCCTCTGTCCACTCTTACAGTGTCCCTTTGTCTAGTGTCCCAGGAGGGTCCGAGCATCTGCCAGCCATGGCCCTGGGCCATTTCTCTCACCTGTAGAGTGTGTTTGGGTAATAATGAGGTGAAGTGGCTCACCTGCCCACAGTTCCTGCCAGGTGTGACCCAAAAAGAAAAAAAAAGGGGGGGAGATGTAGGATAACATAGCCTCAGGTAGTTTAGGTTTATTGGGTTACTCCCATCACAGTGTTCCCATTCCTCTGTGTTTATTTGTAACTTCTTTCTTTGTGTTCTGTTCACTTGTAAGTATTGTTTTTCTCTTCTCCTTGAGTCCTTTGCATAATTTATTCAGAGCCATGTCCTTTTGTATGGACACAGGAAGACTTAACAAATGCTATGCTTTGTAACCTGGGAGTCATTTGACTCTACATGATATTTTCCTCCTGGGCATTTGTCCTCTCAACCTAAGCCTCAGCTGCCCTTACTTCCTAGCACCCCCAAAAGCAGGGACACGATGAGGGACGGGATGGACCCAGGGCAAGCGGTGAGTTGTGTGCTACTCTGGCATCAAGATGGGCCTGGCCAAGGTGCCTAATGCTTAACTATAAGTTAAGAGCTTGGTCGTGGACAAATACTGTCATGATCCAAAAAGTAATAACTAGATTCAGACCCTGCTAGGGTTAAGAATGATTAATCTGACCTGAGTGCTGTAGTCTGAGTATCTGGCAAGATGTTGCCAGGAGAACTGCCCTACAAGCCTCAATTTATCTCTTATTGTGTCCATACAAAAATAACTAGTATTAAACTGTTGATGAAGTTTTTGGACTGAGGAAAAGAGAAAGACACCTTAAGAGGTGTTTTGCCTGTGGCCATCAGGAAGGGCTTTCTTATGTTGATTTTGCTACCAGACTGTGTGTAGCCCCAAGGGCCAGGTGTAGGGAGACAAGTAGGGGGGGACTAGTGGAGAGAGAGAATCCTGAGAGCGGGGATGAGGAACGAGGAGCTCGGAAGGAAGAAAGAGTGCGTGAGATGAGAGCCGGAAGATTGAATAAATGGTAACTAATCAGCAACCAGCTTGGTCCTCATTCTTCCTTCACCTGTCCTTGGCCAACAGCCATCACGATCCAGCCCATACACAGCGGCTCCAGAGCACTGACCGAGGGTGGTGAGCCAGAGCCACCCGGAGAGCCCTAGAACACACATCTTTCGGCGTGTGAAGTTCTTGACAGCTGGCGTCACTGGAGCAGGCCCGAACGACCTACTAAAGGTAAGAGTAGCATTTGGTGCACACCACTCTAGAAAGCGAGTGGGAGAACAGGATTTTTTAGTATGCTGGGAGTTAGGATCCTAGCAGCAATCCCCCACTAAGATGGGGCAGACTCAGAGCCTTCCCAGGATCTTTCATAGTTTCTCGAGCCAGACTAAACAGGCCAAGCCGTTTATGGATTTGATTCAGTATCTTTCACAAAGAACAGGGGACCCAGAACTCTGCATTTCCAGAGACCAGCTCCAGTTCTGCTTTAAAATAGCTTATAAGATTAACCCATGGTTCCCAGATGAAGGGACTCTAGAAACCAAAATTTGGAAAAAAGTTAAGAAAAATGTCTATAAGGCATCTAAAGAAGGGACTAAGATCCCCATGGAATTCTGGACTGCATGGGAGATTGTTAATTCTATTCTTCTGTCTTGGAAAAGTACAGTTGAGGAGGAAGAGAATAGTAGAAATAATACGGCCTCAGCTCCTCCCACACCTAAGTCTCAAAAGGGTTATCATAGTAAAAATATTTCTGAGGCTGGTGAATATAGCTCTACTTCCAGTGCATCAGATGAAAGTGATGCGGATTATGAGTCTGCTACCACTTACTCGGATTCTGAGTCCGAGAGTGACTCAGCCAAGCGGCCTCCAGACAGCTCGGGTCATGCTCCCAATGGCCCAGTCCAGGCGGAGAGGCAGCCTCCATCTTATTGCAGGTTAAGAATGAATTCTGTCCATCGTTTCAGAAAGGCCTGTGTTTCGTATGGGCCTACATCTTGGTACTGTAGGGAGTATCTTACAGACTGGAGTAAAAACGCTTACTGGGTACCTCAAGATTTTCACATGGTTGCTAAGACGTGCTTTAGCCCTTCTCAGTACTTGCAGTGGAGGATGTGCTTCAGTGATGAGGCCAAGGCGAAGCTTAAAGGCCTAGGCCATGCTGGACGAAAATTTTCAGGGATTAAATTGACTTATGAGATGCTAATGGGTGAAGGGAAATGGCACGACACAGAAAGGCAAGTCACTTTGCCTCGTGCTGTTTTTGCTCATGTTCGTGATGCAGCCCTGCATGCATGGGAGAAGGTTGATGAAGATGCAGAATTTAAGGGAAGTTTTACAAAGATTGTCTAGAGGGCCTCAGAACAAAGAGAAGGAAGACATAATGGGGTACTTGAAAGCATGCGGAAATGTTGGTTCTGTTCAACATAAGGTGCAGACTAGGACTGTTGAGACCTGTGCAGTACAGAGACAAGCTCAGAAAGGATGTTTTAATCATGGAGAACCAGACCACTTTTGTAAAAAGTCTCAGAGCTCCAATCAGTAGACTCACTGCAGCCAGTGACGGCAGGAAGCGCAGCCTTGGATATTTCCTGCCCTGATACAATTACTATAGCCCCTGTCCAGTGTCCCTACAAACTAAACTCTGGTGTGAAGGGACCAATTCAACAAGGCACTGCAGGCCTACTCTTAGGAGGAAGCAGTTTCACTGTTAAGGGATTTACTGTTCAAACTGTGGTCTTTGATTCTGACTATACTGGTGAAATAACAGTCGTTATCACGGTGCCAACTGTTTGGACATTTGATAAGGGACAGCACATTGCTCAGCTTCTCTTACTTTTGTTGTGCCAGGCCTGTCCACTCTTCCTAGCAGGGGAGGTTTGGGCAGCACTAATCCTGTGACTGCCTATATTACCCCTCTGAGGAAAGGTGACCACCCACTTTTAACTCTTGAGATTCACAGGAAGAAATTTACAGGAATGGTTGACTCGGGAGCCGCCGCCACTATCATTTCTACCCAGTATTGGCCCCGTAACTGGGCCGTGCAGGCAATGCCCTATGGTTTGCATGGAGTAGGCATGATGCCTTCCTCCTCTGTCCGGCAGAGTGCCAGACGGCTAAGGTGTATTGGCCCAGAGGGCATTACAGTCACTTTCCAGCCCCATGTAGCACCCATACCTCTGAACTTATGGGGATGGGATTTACTTGAGCAATGGCAAGCAGAGACTAGGATTCCCGTTCTACTTCCCATTGTGGGCTTTGATTCTGAGGCCTCCCCTTGTTTAATCCGAGCTGCTGCGGCTTCACGCCCAGCACCCCTCTGTATTCAGTGGAAATCCCACGATCCTGTGTGATCCTCCCAGTGGCCCCTTAATAATGAAAAATTAAGGGTATTAGAATTCTTAGTAGAAGAACAACTGAATTTGGGACATATCGAAACTTCATTTTCAGAATGGAATTCCCCTGTCTTTGTTATCCAAAAGAAGTCAGGCAAGTGGCATCTGTTGATTGAACTAGGGAATGTTAACTCCACCGTGGTTCCCATGGGGGCTCTTCAGCCCGGCCTTCCTCCCCCTGCTGCCATTCCTAAGGACTGACCAATGACAATCAGTGGTTGTCATTGATTTAAAAGATTGTTTTTACTACATTCCCATCCACCCAGATGACTGTGTTTTTGCGTTCTCTGTCCCCTCTCAATAATCACGCACCTATGCTCAGGTATCAGTGGACTGTTCTACCTCAGGGAATTACCAATTCCCCTACCATGTGTCAGTATTTTGTTGACTTGTTCTTGCGCCCTTCTGTCAAGTTTCCTCAAGCTTATGTTATTCACTATATGGATGATATCTTGCTTGATGTTCTAATGATGGAGAGCTTCAAAGATTGTATGAGGATGTTATTATAACAATCTACCCACAGCTGGCTATATTATAACAATATAGCCACAGGAAAAATTCAGATGCTGTCTCCATATGAGTATTTAGGCTGTGTTCTTGATCGTACTACTGTACGACCTCAAAAATTTCTATTGACCACGATAAACTTAAAACCCTTAAAGACTTTCAAAAACTGCTAGGAAACATTAACTGGGTTCGCCCCTCTCGAGGCATTTCCAACTCAGACCTCCACAATCTATTCCTGACCCTTGAAGGCGACTCTGCCCTGAACAGTCCTAGGCAGTTAACCCCTGAAGCTCAGAAAGAATTAGAATTTTTTCTAGACCAACTCCAGAAATCCCATCTTTCTTGATTTGCTCTGGGAGAAAAATTGTGGCTCCTACTTTTAGATACCCCCCAGTCGCCCACTGCTGCACTAGCACAGCTTTGGGCCCCATGGAATGGTTCCATTTGCACAACAAAGAGGCTCACACTCTGGTGCCTTATCTCGGTTAAAGGCTAAGCTCATAATTAAAGGAAGACTGAGAGCCCTTGCCATGCTGGGATTTGATCCTCATATCATTGTTCTCCCTGTTGGTATACAACATCCCATAATCTCAGGCCTAGCTAGGCCTGGATGTAAACGGTTTATGTTTTGGTTACTGTAACTTTAAATGGCGGTTACTGTTTCCGTTGGTTGATTTGCATATTTGCCTATGTGGCTGAATATGATTGGTTTGTATGTTAATTTTATAAATAAAAGGAGGTTGAACAGGCTGCTCTCGGGCAGGCCATAACACAAAACCTCGGGAGGCAGTCCTGTGATCCTCCACGAAAGATATATTTATTCTCCGAGTAAAGTGCCTCTGACTCTCCGGTAAAATCACAACATATGGCGCCGGTAAAATCACAACATATGGCGCCAACGCCGGGGCTCGGGGCTCGAAGATAAAGGCTCAGTGCGGAAGAAATAGAGAAAGGGGAGAGATAAAGGGAATTAAGAAAAAGAGAAGGAAAGAAGAAAAAGGGAATAAAAAAATATAGAAAGGAAGGAAAGAAGAAAAATATAAAGGGAATAAAGAGATATAAAAGAAGAAATATAGAGAGAAAGGAAGGAAAGAAGAAAAAGGAATAAAGAAATAAAGATAGAAAGGAAGGAAAGAAGAAAAAGATAAAGGGAATAAATAGATATAAAAGAAGAAATATAGAGAGAAAGAAAGGAAGGAAAGAAGAAAAAGGGAATAAAGAAATAGAGATAGAAAGGAAGGAAAAAAGAAAAAGAAAGGGAATAAAGAGATATAAAAGAAGAAATATAAGAAATATAGATAAGGAAGGAAGAAGAAAAAGAAGGGGAGAGATAAGAAATATAGATAAGGAAGGAAGAAGAAAAGGAGAAAGGGAGAAAGAAGAAGAAATATAGATAAGGAAGGTAGAAGAAAAAAGAGAAAGGAAGAAAGAAGAAATATAGAGAAGGGGAAGAAAAAGAGAAAGGGAGAAAGAAAGATTGGCAGGAAGAAAGAAAGGGAAAAGAAGAAAAGGAGAAAGGGAGAAAAGAAATAAAGAATAAATAAAGGAAGAAAAAGAAAAAGGGGCAATGGGCAATTCTGTAACTTCTCAGCAGGATGCCTATGTTGACACTGAACTCTCTAACAGAAGCAGCTGGTCTGCCCTTAAAGAAACAGATAATAAGATGCCTCCTTGAGAGGATAAAAAAGTATTGTCATTGGTTTAAGCCAAAAAATACAGAACAATTCAATCTAGATTTAGAGGCAAACAAAATAGGGAGAGAACTGTGTTATGCACAGAAAAATGAAAATTTGATCCCAGCAAAGGAATGGAGGGTGTACAATAACATTACTGGCGCCCTGAATTTTTCACAGTTTAACTTTGAGTATGAGGAGCCTTCTCTCTCTTCTCATACTACTCTCTCTACTGATTCATCAGCTCTTTCGTCTTCTCATACTACTCTTTCCACTAATTCATCAAATTCTAAGGCAACTTACAGGGAAACTCCTGTGTTAGAGGAGAAAAGTGGGGAAGAATCTTTGATAGCATCTGTCTTATCTGGTGAATCATATCAAATTGATGATTCACCTGCCCAGTCTGAGTCTGACAGCGTCAAGTCAGACACAGAAAATTCGGTTTTAAAAGAGGATGTAAACTCCCAAGAGTTCAGAAAAGTTAATGAAAAAATAGATAAATTAATTAAACAAATGAAGTACCTTGAGATGCACCACCCTTCTGAAAGAAGGATAATGCCTACTGTACAGGGTATCACTGATCCTGACTCGTTGGCAGTTCCTTCCCCTCAATTATATAAGAATAGGGAAGAGAAATCTCTGTGTTGCCATTTTAATTTTACTCCTGAGTTGCATTCTCTGATGCAAAAATGTGAAGCTCCTTTATATAAAACAAAGTTGAGTCAACAGCCTGCTCAGTTTATGACTTTTCCAGTTGTCTGTAATCCTGATATACGAAGAAAAAGACAGGCAGGGGAATATGAGCCTGTTCCTTTTAAGTTTCTTTCCTCGATTAAGCAAGCTGTGACCACCTATGGTGTTACTTCTAACTGTGTGCTAGTAAACCAGAAAAGATGTTGGGGACTGCTCAGGACCCTGAACAAAAGAGGACCCCGAAACCTTTACCCTGGACAAACCGGAAAATTCCATTACCAGCTTTGCATAACCTGAGGCAAAGGTGCCCTTGTGACAAAGGAAATAGCTAAACTCAAGAGGTAAAAGTAGCCCAGGGCAGTTAACTAAGAAACGCCATAAAGCCCTAAAGTAGAATGCCTTCCTCTACACTAAAAACCTTGTGCATTCCTCCTGCCAGATGCTCTTGCCAGATAAACCCTTGCCTTCCCCTCCCCACTATTTCTCAGTCTACTCTTGGAGAATGTTGTAAGCCCACCAAATACACCCCGAACCTTTCCTTATTTGGTCTGAGAAGACACTTCCCTGATGATTGACAACTTATGTACCAACCCCCTGCTAAGAAAAGTATAAAACCAGCATGGCAGTTAATAAAGTTGCCCTTGATCGGCATGTGTCGTCTTGGGCTTCCTGTTTACTAACCTCACTAGTCTTATTTCAGGTCGGGACCCTCACAGAATCCACCCAATTAGGAGCGCTTTCCACTGTTGTCTCTCCGCGGGCAGGAGAGATCTCCAGGGGAACGCGCAAAAAGAAAGGGTGATTTTGGAAACACTAATGAAGAAATATTTTGGGCAAAAAAGATTACTGATAATAAGCCTACTTTGGTTATGACCTTTGAGGATGGAACAAAACTGGAGGGTATGTTAGATTCAGGTGCTGATGTTACTGTTATCACCTCCCATCATTGGCCTAAAGTTTGGCAAAAGTGTTGTGTGGACGTTACTTTTTCTGGTATGGGTGTGGTCACTGATGTTCAACAGAGTGTACAAGCTCTTTGTTGTAGTGATCCTGATGGAGACACGGCAGTCATCCAGCCATATATTGCTCCAATAGCTATCACCCCATGGGGACGAGATTTGTTGCAACATATGGCCCCTAAACTTGGTGTGAAATATATTAAAGAAAAAGATGTGTCTCAGCAATCGCCTTTTTTAATTTGGGCTACTGCTCGAAGAACAGCTCTCCCGATAGTATGGAAAAAGGTTCAACCTGTTTGGGTTGAGCAGTGGCCCTTAACAAAAGAAAATCTTAAGGCTTTAAATGAATTAGTTACAGAACAGTTTGAATTGGGACATATTGTTTTCAGTTCTAGTCCCTGGAATTCACCAGTATTTGTTATCAAGAAAAAGACTGGTAAATGGCGAATGTTAAGTGATCTAAGAAAAGTTAATGACTGCATGGAACCAATGGGCCCTTTGCAAATGGGTCTACCTAATTTAGCCATTATTCCAAAGCAAAAGATATTTCAATTTCTTAAGTTTGCACTGTTCACATTGAATTATTTGAATTGCTCTGATGAAATGACATCGGCGGAAAAACATTGGAAAATTCAGGATAGTTCAGAAGAAATAAGTTCTAATAGAGTTAAAAATGATTTAGATACAATTAATAGGAGACGTAAGGTCCTTTACAGGGACCCAGTCTCTGGGAGTTGGATGCCAGGCCAGGTGGAAAGGTGGGGTCGAGGTTTTGCTTTTATTTCAGCAAACAGAAACCACTTTTGGTGTCCTACAAAGAGACTAAAACTTCTCAGTGAATAATGGATAGCAAATGAAAAAAAAACTGCAGTATGGATTCTTTTTTCATGGATTTTTGCCGGCTTTGTAAAAACAGAAGCGCTTCTCTTATTTTCTTTTTGGATCCAATTCTACAAGCAAGAGACAGGCTAGTTGGACTGAGAAACGGAGGATAATCCCAATCGGCCGACAGGGAAATTTTTACCCTGGGGACTGCCCTTCCTTTCTCTGTCCATTAGTTTTTTTCTCTGGTTCTTGGAGGGTCAGAATCAGGATCAGGTATATATGAATGCACATGCATGTGATTTTGTTGTCTTTCTGTATGTCTGTCTGTATTAAGTGTTTAAATATTGAAGTCAGATTGAAATCAGAAGTGGCAATCCTACTCCAAAAATTTTTTAAAAGTTGGAGTGTTTTTTGGTGCTTATTAAGAGTTGTAAAATAAGGTTAAGGTGAAAACTGTTAAAGATTAATATAAAAGGTTCATGATTTAAAATATCTAAAGTATAAGAACTATTAAATGAGCTGTTAAAAGAATTGAAATAACTGTATATAAAATAGGTTCAAATAAGAAACTGGATGATATTCCATGCATATTTTATTGGGACATCTATGAAGTTTGAGAAGGAGGAAATTTCTAATTTTACTTATGGATGCCGGTGATTCTTCTGAGAGAAGTATCTGATAACAGGAGTACTTCGACAGTTACTGATTGTGGAAAAACCTGGACTGTGAAGTTCATCCGGAAATAGCATGAAAGTGTTGTTTTTGTTTATAGACTAATTGATCTTCGTTGACAAATGTCTCTGGACCAGGACTGGAACTAAAATATTGCTTAATGTGTATAAACTCTGTATTGTAAAGTGAAAAACAATTTCTGTAAAATAAGGTTAGATTTTCTTAAGGTTTTCTTAAGGTATTACTGGAAAGATTTGTGAAAATATTTGTATTGTTTACTACTGGTCATTTTAAACAAAAAAAGGGGAAATGTTGGTATACAACATCCCATAATCTCAGGCCTAGCTAGGCCTGGATGTAAACGGTTTATGTTTTGGTTACTGTAACTTTAAATGGCGGTTACTGTTTCCGTTGGTTGATTTGCATATTTGCCTATGTGGCTGAATATGATTGGTTTGTATGTTAATTTTATAAATAAAAGGAGGTTGAACAGGCGGCTCTCGGGCAGGCCATAACACAAAACCTCCGGAGGCAGTCCTGTGATCCTCCACGAAAGATATATTTATTCTCTGAGTAAAGTGCCTCTGACTCTCCGGTAAAATCGCAACATTGTTGCAACACTCCCCATCCCTGAGAAAGAAATTGCCTCCATCCTGTCCCTCAGTGATGTTTTGAAAAGAGCTTTAGCTGATTTTTCAGAACTTTCCTCCCAGTATCCAGCAGAAAAAAACTTGGGATTTTTTCAAAAGAACTCCATTTGTCATTTCCTCCATCATTCGCCCCTCCCCTGTTCCTGACGCTCCCTTATACTATATTGATGGCTCTGCCTCAGCGAGAAGGGGAATTTCTGGACCGGCCCTAACCACAACAGTAAACACTAACTAGACCTCTGCCCAGCAAGTGGAACTTGCCACTTTGGTGTATCTACTCTCCCGTGTGCCAGGACCTATTATAGGCTCAGACTCAACTTACGTGGTTGGTCTCTTCCCTGGCATCATGACAGCTTCTCTAAATGCCCCAAGCCTATAGTCAAACAATTGCTTCAAAAGCGCTCTGAACCTGTTTTTATTACTTGCATCAGATCTCATTCTGGTCTACCTGGATCTATGACTTGGGGAAATGAAGCCGCTGATCTCTTGGCGGGGCCAATTTTTACCTCTGCTGCAGTAAAGCACCAGGCCTTACACACAAACGCCCATCATCTTCATGTTCACCATCGTATCCCAATGCGAGAAGCCAGGCATTTTGTCCATGCTTGCTCCATTTGTGCTCCTTTACACTGTACCTCCCATGTGGCTGGGGCTAATCCTGAGACCTACAGACCAATGAATTATGGCAAATGGATATTACTCATGTCTCGTGCTTCCCCAAGAAGCCTTTTCTCCATGTGGCTATAGACACTCACTCTCGCTTCCTATGGGCTGTTCCCATGTCTCTGAGAGAACCAAAGCAGTCTGCTCCTTCCTACTACAATGTTTTTCTGTCATGGGCATTCCCTCTGCTATTAAAACTGATAACGGCCCAGCCTATATTAGGAAAGCTTTTCAAGATTTCTGTGATGAATGGCAAATTAAACACATTACTGGAATCCCGTATAACCCACAGGGTCAAGGCATAGTTGAATGGCCCATAGAACCCTCAAAACACAGTTATTAAACAAAAAAGTAGGTATGCCTCCACTTGGTTCCTTGTCCTTGATATTGTTTACTTTAAACTTTTTAAGTTTACCTCAAGGAGAGCCCTATACGGCAGCTGAGAAGCATTTTCAGAAAGGTGCACAGACTCAAGAAACTATTAATTCTCTTATTTGGATTAAAGTTGACAAAGAATGGGTAGCAGGAAAACTCATTCGGGGAAAAGGCTATGCTTTTGTTTCAACAGGTGATAACCCCACTAAGAAACTTTGGGTCCCGTTACGTCTCATCAGAAGTAGAATTCATCCACTTTATTTGGATCTCAGACCACCAGAGACTCCCAACCCTTCAAATTCCAGTCCCAAGCCATCGCCAAACTGATCTCAGTGGAAGTCACAGGAAAAGAAGAGGAGCCAGCGTCACAGGACCTGAAGCAAAGGCCTCTTGCTCCTTTAACATCTCATGAGGTCACATTAAGAGCATTCCTTATACCCCTCTTTTACAGGTTGTGGACTGGACAATACCAGGACTCCATATTTTGAATTAACAATATTTTACTTTACCCTTTCCTTGGAATTCACAGGTTCCTGAAGGAGAAAGGAATGGCTTTTTAACAGGAACACCTTTTCATTTCTCTCTAGGATATCC
Organism: Sorex araneus; assembly: GCF_027595985.1. Classification (NCBI taxonomy): domain Eukaryota; kingdom Metazoa; phylum Chordata; class Mammalia; order Eulipotyphla; family Soricidae; genus Sorex; species Sorex araneus. The sequence continues at coordinate 158,362,903 of NC_073313.1, read as the reverse complement.
ATTCATATTGGAGCTTCCCTCTGTCTCTTTCTCTATCCACAGGCATGGAGACCAAACCCCAACTGTCAAAGCCTCTGATAACTTTAAAAAAGTGTTTTTTCTCAAACATAAGCTAGGTTGCACTTCTAGGACTACCGAGGAACCTGACCAGAGAATGGCTGCATTCCTCTGCTGAAGTTCTCCTGCCAGAAGTTGTGATGCTCCTGTTCCAGTGCTCCCTGACTGATCTAGTGCTTCCGGAAATTTATCAGACTCCTAATAGCTGCTTCCCAGAGACTCATTGCAGCAACCACTACTGATGCTGTTACAGGAACAACTCTTCAGTTTTGATCCAGACACTTCATTTCTTCAGAGCAGGACTAAACGACTCATCATTGGTGACTCATCACCCCTGGACAGTGCAGGACAATTGGATGCTTTACTATAGGCACTGATCTGGGCCCAGGGTCGGACTGAAATCTTAGTGCAACTAATAAGACTGTATTGTGATTTGGAATTGTGTTGTGATTTGGAATTGTTCCTCATTTTCAAATTTTATGTTTTTGTAAAAAGAAAAAGGGGGAGATGTAGGATAACATAGCTTCAGGTAGTTTAGGTTTATTGGGTTACTCCCATCACAGTGCTCCCATTCCTCTGTGTTTATTTGTAACTTCTTTCTTTGTGTTCTGTTCACTTGTAAATATTGTTTTTCTCTTCTCCTTGAGTCCTTTGCATAGTTTATTCAGAGCCATGTCCTTTTTGTATGGACACAGGAAGACTTAACAAATGCTATGCTTTATAACCTGGGAGTCATTTGACTCTACATGATATTTTCCTCCTGGGCATTTGTCCTCTCAACCTAAGCCTCAGCTGCCCTTACTTCTTAGCACCCCCAAAAGCAAGGTCCCGGCGAGGGACGGGATGGACCCAGGGCAAGCGTTGAGTTGTGTGCTATCCTGGCATCAAGATGGGCCTGGCCAAATTGCCTAATGCTTAAGTATAAGTTAAGAGCTTGGTCGTGGACAAATGCTGTCATGATCCAAAAAGTAATAACTAGATTCGGACCCTGCTAGGGTTAGGAATGATTAATCTGGTCTGATAGCTGTAGTTTGAGTCTCTGGCAAGATGTTGCCAGGAGAGCTGCCCTATAAGCCTCAACTTATCTCTTATTGTGTCCATACAAAAATAAATAGTATTAAGCTGCTGATAGAGTTTTTGGACTGAGGAACGGAGAAAAACACCGTAAGAGGTTTTTTGCCTGCGGCCCTCAGGAGGGTTTTGTTTTTTTTCTTCTTTTTGGGTCACACCCCGCGATGCACCAGGGTTACTCCTGGCTCTGCACTCAGGAATTACTCCTGGCAGTGCTCAGGGGACCATATGGGATACTGGGATTCCAACCCAGATTGGCTGTGTGCAGGGCAAACGCCCTACCTGCTGTGCTATCACTCCAGCCCCCAATTTTTTTTTTTTTCTTTTTGGGTCACACCCCGCTATGCACAGGGCTTACTCCTGACTAGGCCAGGCTTTCTTATGTTGATTTTGCTAAGGGACTGTTTAGCCCAGAGGGTAAGGTGGAGAGAGGCAAGTAGGGGGAGACTAGTGGAGAAGGAAGAGTGCTTGAGATTGAATAAATGGTAACTAATCAACAACCAGCTGGTCCTCATTCTTCCTTCGCCTGTCCTTGGCCAACATACACTGTTCCAGCCCATACACAGCAGCTCCAAAGCACCGACCGCGGGCGGTGAGACAGAGCCACCTGGAGAGCCTGCGACACACATCCTTTGGTGTGTGAAGTTTTTTAAGCTCAGGGAGGACCCGGGCACCCGGGCACAGTGGGACTGAATGTGACACCCGCCTCTGCAGACCCCAGCTCTGACTGACTCTCCCTCTCCCACCGTGCCCAGCCTTCCTCCCGCATCTCCTGACACCCTGAGTGTCTCATCTGCCTGGTGTGAAGGTGAACAGTCATGGCCCCTGGCAGGTTGGGATGCCCTACCAACAACCCTAACCCTAACAACCCTAACTCAAACTCTAAGTCATATTTTGTTATAGTTAAACTGGCAATATCCTATCAAAATAGCTTGTGTATCTCATGGAAACTAGACAATAGGTTTACATGACAGTGGAAGCATTACATAAAGATAGTAATTTGGAGGCCTGCGTTATAGTACAGCACATAGGGTGTTTGCCTTTCATGTGACTGTCCGGGGTTTAATCCCTGGCACCCCTGAACACCGCCAGGAGTAATTCCTGAGTACAGAGTCAAGAGTGACCTCTGAGCATTGTCAGCGTGGTCTTTAAGAAAAAATAATTTAATTGGTCAAGTAGATTCCTTATTTAAACCAGCTTCACTTTTGGTTTGTGCCCATGCCTGGTTCATGCCCTAGACGATACACTGCTGGTTAGTTTCAGTAAGGTAGTGTTTTATTTGCACACTGGGTAGGGTGTTTGCCTTGCACACGGCTGACCTGGGTTCAATTCCTCTGTCCCTCTCAGAGAGCCCAGCAAGCTACCAAGTATCCTGCCCACACGGCAGAGCCTGGCAAGCTATCCGTGGCGTATTCGATATGCCAAGAACAGTAATAATTCTCACAATGGAGACATTACTGGTGCCCGCTTGAGCAAATTGATGAACAACTGGACGACAGACTACAGTGCCTTGCTGCAGTTTTTTTTTAGGTCATACTTAGTTATCCTATCTGGTACAGTTTGAGTTAATTTTCCAGATGTTTTCAGTGGTGTCCTATATTGTAATTAAGTACAATCTGAAAAGTAACTTGGATTACTCAACTTACTGAAGCTAAGGCACTGAATATCCTTTGATTCCAAAATATATGCTCTCAACTATATCAAATTTCTCCCAATTTGTCTTAGAATTTTAAAAAAGTAATCTGAAAACTCACAAATTAAACATAAATTGTCACAAAGGTGGGAGAGAAAGTGTGGTATTGGACCTCTCAACCCATGGGTAGTATGATGCTCTATGATGCCAACATCAATGGTCTGTATCACTGGGATTTCAAAGACCCCCATCCTTTCTCTGGGAACACCTCGAGATCCACTATCCTCCCAGGGGTGCCATGAGACTCTTTGCCCTCTCCCTGTAACCAAGTCTCCTCAGGAACCCCATTGTTGGATATTAACCCAAAGTGTTTTTAGGCGACATCTGTGAATTACCCCTTTTCCTCCTCCGAACTTACACAAGCTGCAGCAGTAGCCCCGCATTTTATTTTGTGAATTCACACCCCATGCAACCTCCATAGTCCCAAGACCCCTAGTCCTCTCTAGGCCCCATGAAACCTTACCACACCCCATTCTTGCCACCTCACTTTCCTTATGGAGGCCATGTGCTAAACTCCCCCACTAGTATCTGGCCCGTTGTTGTACCTTGACACTGCTCCGGATCTTTGGAATGTATCACCCGTAGTTGTGAGGAAAAAAAATAATAAAGGTGTGGGGATGTTATATCAGAAAAGGCAGTTAAGATTTTAGAAATCTAACATGTTTTAACATAATGGCACACCTCATCCTGACCTGAAGTTAAAGGAGAAGAAAGTGGGAAATGATAAAGTGAACAAAGAATAAGGTGATAAACCAAATAGAATTAAAATGTAGGGAGATGGCTCAGGGACACACAGGCTTGGGTTCCACCAAGCACTGCTGGGTAATCTTTAGGGTACTCAAGCCACTGGGCTGCCTGTGCACTGGGAAACTGTTCCCACCTCCTTTTCTCCATGTCCGCCAAATCTTAAGGCCAAAACTACTTGTGCATAATCCCCACAACATTAGGAGAAATACTTCATTACACAGCAAGTAAACACTTAGCTGGCTTCACTGGACCAAAGATCTGGAAATTGAGAGGTTGGCACCAAAATATGAAGTGCCAAGGAACAAATTCTATTGAATGTTTTCTGAAAGGTTTCCAGGTGCTACTGATCCTGTTTTTCCATTCCTGATATTCAGGCGAATAAAGGGAAAAGACAATTACAAATCCAAGATCTTTTACATTTCTTCCCTCTTGACATCATCCCCATAGGAGTAAACTGACAACAGCATCAATTAGTCATCTCCCTGTTGGACTGTGCTTACCAAAAACAATACTTCAAAGCTTAGAAAGTCTTGATCAGTATGATCCACTTGTACCCAGTACTATGTATTGTCTTCTGAACTTCCCAAACTTAATTTGGATGCAATGAACAAAAATACTCCTTGTCCAGAAGTACCTGAAACAATATAACTGAAAATATTATCTTACCCTTGATCCCAGTGTTGAGAGAGGACAGGGAAGGAAAGAAATCAAGGAGGGAAGAGAATGAGAAGCAATGGGTGAATAGGTATTGGGAGTTCAGTTATACTGGTGACATGAGTGGTACAGCCATATACCTGAAACCCAGACTCAACAAAACTGAAAACATGAGATCCAAGCTGCAACCACTGAAACTTTGTAATGTTTGTTGACAGGTGGGAATGTGGGGAGGGAATATGGAAAAACTGGTGGAGGAGAGTTGACACTGGTGGGATGAGTGTTGAAATATTATATGACTAAAAATATTAGTAACTTAATAAAAATATTTCATTCCTAGCTACACATCAAACTTATAAGGACGCAAAATGCCTCACCATTTTTCAGGCAATCAGGCCTGACAACACCTGAAACTTAACTTTTATTACACCCAAGTAGAGAAATAGCTCAAAAGAGAGTATGTGCTAGTCACATAAAAGGCCTGGAGTTCATTCTCCAATATCGCTTGGCCTCCGAGCACCTCCAGGTGTGATCCCTAACAAAAAAATTTAAATAAAAATTAAACTAGCAATAGTGCACTATTTGATTTTCCAGAAGAAATGACCAGTGTGTTCGGCAACTTACCTGATGAGCAGAAAAAACACCTTAGAAAAATGTTGTGCCAGATATAAAAATTAATATGCTGAAAACAAGTGCAAAAAACTATAGAATTTGAATACTGTACAATGGAAAGTACACAAAAGAATCAACATACAAAGATATTGCTGACATGAAAGTCTTTTTAATTTGGTTGATACACATTTAACAAAATATTTTAGAATAATCCATTAACGGGCACAAGTTATTTATAATTAACTGAAAAAAACATAAAATTAACACATTCTTCAACAGAATTATCTACTTTTTAGACTTACTATTGTGAATCTGGAAGACTTTCAGTTCCTTCTTTTTTTTAAGTTTTTTAGGTCCTACCCAGTGACACTCAGGGATTACTCCTAGATCTACACTCAGAAATTACTCCTGGTAGTGCTCAGAGGACCATATGGGATGCTGGGGATCAAACCGGGGTCAGGAACACACAAGGCTGTACTATCTCTGCAGCCACAGTTCCTATTCTTGACCCTGGTCTGAAGCCCAACACACTGTGAATTAGGACCAGGAGTAGAAGAAACAAACTTCTAGAACATTTGGCGATTAAGGACCATCAATGGTGTGAGCTCAGAAGGAGGTGAAGGGCCAGATCTTGAGGGGAGATACAGAATGGAGGAAGACTCCAAAGGAAACAACTAAGGACAATACCAAAACCACACTAACCTTTTCCTATTTTCCATAGAAGTCTGCAGGCTATTTTTAAAATTTATTTGACTTCTTCTCTTTTGGCAGAAAATCAGCATCCCTGAGACTCCAATTTTCCATGCCCTAAAAGCTAATGTCAAGAAACAATTCAAGATTTATAAATAAACTTAGCTTTATATATCAAATAGAAACTTCAGAATAACTTTTATGATCTAAAAATACATTTCTCAACGTTTTCATGCCTAATTCTTACAACTAATAATTCCCATTGTCTAAAATTAGTTTCACAAAAAAATACTTGAACCAAATGGGGTTTTTTTTTGCTTTTGGGGGGGGGTCACACCCAGCGATGCACAGGGCTTACTCCTGGCTCTGCACTCAGGAATTACCCCTGGTGGTGCTCAGGGGACCATATGGGATGCTGGGAATCGAACCCGGGCCAGCCACGTGCAAGGCAAACGCCCTACCCGCTGTACTATCGCTCCAGCCCCCTTGAACCAGATGTTTTAAACTGAATACAACTTGCTCATTAACTGGAATGCCTACTCCTTCATATCATCTAAGTATACTAAAAGGTTTTATTTGCATCTGGAATATATAGTATAAGCTATGACGACCACATAAAGGGAAACCATGAAAAAAAAACCCAACACTATGTAGACAAGCAAAAATACACCATAGACATAACTATCTACTGATCCAAGGAGACTATTTAACAATACCTTCAACGAATGATATTCAACAAACTTTGTAGAGCACCACCAGTTTTAAAAGTCAAATTTGCTGCTCTTCCAGTGTTGGTTCAAGAGCTTCCATTATTTTTTTATTTGCCTCTTCATTATGCCTGCTTTGACAAGGAGTTAAATGTTTCTTAAAGCCTCTTGGGAAATTCAATTCAAAACTACAACTCGGACATTTAAGCAAACTCTGCCCATGGGCTGCTACGTGATTTTTGAGGAGAGATTCCAAGAGAAAAGCCTTTCCACAAATTGTGCATTTGTAAGGGCTATGAACATTATGTTCAAATGATGCAAAACAGCACCTTTTTTCATAGCATGACAGCAACAAATTTTGCAATAATACTTTCATTTCCCGCGTTTCATGCATTTTGCAATCTCTTCTTCAGAGATAAATGCCTCTTTTTCTTCAGTAAATTGTAATATATTTTTGGAATGCTCTGGACTAGTCATGTCCATTTTGTTCTCTTTACTAAAATCAAGAGATTCCACATCAACCTGCTCTTGATCACTACTTGATTCTTGGCCCTTAATATCTATCATATCCAAATTTGTTTTTATATACTCACCACCACTAAGCTCAGTATCTGAGTTCTCTTGGTTATCTCTCTTGAGCTTCTTTGAGGAATGAAATAAAGTGTCTTCTAAGAGTTTCTTAGGCGTAGCTAGTAGTTCCTCTTGAACCAAAATATCACACCTTTGATCATCTATGGCATCTATCTGCAGTTCATCCCCAAGACCAACTGCCTTCTGAGACTCTGAGAAGATAGATGACTTGGGAAGTTCAGGGCAAAGGGCATGTTTCCGAGACTCTGAAAAAAGAGCACGTTTCCGAGGTTCAGGAGAAGCAGGAGGGGCTGTTTTGGAAGGCTGGGAATACAGGCCAGGTTTTCTAGTCTCATTATCAATAGAGAGGACAGGCTTCCATATATCTGAGGCAGCCTTAGGAGACTCAGAAGGCCCAGAAGGACCTGATTTCCGGGCATCAGGGAAGAGGTTTCTGAGGTTCAATAAAAAAGGAAAACTTCCAGAGATCAGGGGAACCACTACGGGAACTTTTCTGGGACTCCGGAAAATCAAGGGAAGCAGGAGAAGTCTTTCGCTGATCAGGAGAAAGCTTTCGCAGTTCTGGAGACCCTGAGGGTTTCCTGAGCTCTGGTTATCCTCCTGGACTACGAATCTCTGGAGACAGTGGTGGTGCTGGTTTGCGAAGCTCAGGAGACAAAGGAGGCCCTGCTTTACGAAGTTCAGGAGACACTGGGGAATTGCCTTCCAGTGTTCTGGTGACAAAGTTGTCGTTCGGAGTTCAGGTGGGCCAGACTTCCATGACTCAGGAGGTGTGGGGGGAGTTTTCCAGGAACCAGGTGAAACTGAAGAGGACTTCCAGGACGGAGGGGACACAGAAGGAATTGGCTTCCAAGGTCCAGGAGACACAGACGGTGCAGGTTTGGTTGGCTTCCAGGGCCCCGATGATGCTGAAGGACTAGATTTCCAAGACCTAGGGGACCCAGGTGGCCCTGGCTTCCAAGAACCTGGTGACACAGCTGGGGCTGGTCTCCTAGGCTCTGGGGAGACAGCAGAGAATGGCTTCCAAGGCTCAGGAGATTCTGACGGGGAGGGCTTCCTCGGCTCAGGAGACAGAGCCCGGGCTGGCTTCCGAGACTCTGGAGATGCAGAAGGGGAAGGCCCCCAAGGTTCAGGGGAAGCTGCTAAAACTGGTGATTCTGGAGATGAGGCTGAAGGAGGCCTCAATGTTTCTGGGAAATGTGGATATTTCTGAGGTTTGGGATTAAGAGTACCCTTGACCGGATTAGGAGACATAGGGGCAAGTTTCTGTGTTTCTGGAGAAGGAACAGGGACTGGTTTCTGAGGCTCAGAAACAACAGAGACTGGTTTGGAAAGTTCAGTAGAAATGGGGGCAGTTTTTAAAAGTTCAGGAGAAGGCATCTGTGGTTCAGGAGAAACAACAGAGCCAGGCTTCTGAAGTTCCAGGGAAGTAAGAGAACTAGATTTTGGTGATTCTGGATACAAAACTGAGGCAAGTCTCTGTGTTTCTGTGGAAAAGGCTGGCAGAAAATTTAGCAGTTCTGCTGAATTAGAGGACATTTTCTGGTGTTCAGAGGAGGGTGACTTTTCAGAGGTTCTGCTTCTTTGTTTAACTGATTTTTTTGTTTTTCATTCCATTTCTCTGGGCTTGTATGTTTGGAAGTGATGTAATAATACACATTAGAGTACATCTTGCTGGTAAAGAAGCATTTATGGCAGTGAAAGAGTTTTGCACTTTTCTGGTAAAATGTCATTTTACCTAACCCACCAGCATCCATTTCATCACAAAACTCTGGATGGATGATGCCCATGTGAATCTGAACATTTTCATAATCTGTGCCTCTGAAACAGCAATGATCACACTCCAAACGTGCCGATGGTTTACGAAGTTTCTGTAAGACTTCCATTTTTCTTTCTATTATGATACACATTGATTAATAATCTTTACAATTTCTCAATTATACTATAATAAAGTAGAAACAAATAATTTTTAGGGAACTTTGTTTTGAATAAAAGTCTGTTCTAATTCAACCTATAACTGCTTAGTTTTATGTATTTTGGTGAGGGGGAGTGAACCCACCCAACTGTGCTCATGGCTTACAACCTACAAAGGGCTCTGTGCTTAGGGATCACTCCTGGAGGGGCTTAGACAAAATACATAGTGCCTTGGGTCAAAGACAGATCACCTGTATGCAAGGCAAGCATCTCATCCATTGTATTATCTCTCCGGGAAACTAACTGCTACATAATTTAAATCTAGGCTACCATGTGCATTCATAGGTAATGTCTCTATAAAGATTTTGAAGAGAAAGATTCTTTTTTGGCTTTGGGGTCACACCCGGTGATGCACAGGGGTTACTCCTGGCTCATGCACTCAGGAATTAACTCCTGGCGGTGCTCAGGGGACTACATGGGATGCTGGGAATCGAACCCGGGTCGGTCACGTGCCAGGCAAACACCCTACCCGCTGTGCTATTGCTCCAGCTCCTTGAAGAGAAAGATTCTTAACAGAGTCCCAGAAACTCCGCAATTTTTCTACATATCATCCCATTTAACCCTAAAAGTGTGGCTCAAGTATTATTATTTTCAGAGACAGATCAAGATTACAGATGAAACTTTACTCAGATTGTAAAACTATCAGTCTTAGCTCAGAATTTTCTCCACACAGACCAAAATCCAGTTGAGGAAGCATTTAACTTTTACTACCAAACATGGCCTTTTAAAGACAATAGTTTGGGGCCAGAGAGACAGCACAGCAAGTACAGTGTTTGCCTTCCACACAGCTGACTCTGTTTCATCGAAGCATCCCATATCGCACCCCCAAGCTCACCAGAAGTGATTCCTGAGTGCAGAGCCAGGAGTAACCACTGAGCAAATAAAGACAATATAATTTGTAGCTTTACCTATTTGTAGGACAACATTTGACCTTTCAGCCTTGCCGCAGGGAACTTAGGTTTATCTGGTTACACCCATCACAGTGCTCCCATTCCTCTGTTTATCTGTTAACTCTTCTCTGTGCTCTCCTCCCCAACCAGTTAATCACCTTTTCCCCTCATCAGAGTCAGTTAAGTTGTAAGATCAGATTCTTCTATGACATTGAACTTTTACTGTAAGTTAAATATTGCTTTTCTCTGTCTTTTGCATAGTTTACTTTAAGCAATGTCCTTTCTGTATGGACACAGGAATACAGTGAATATTATACTTTGTAACTTGGGAGTTGATTGACTCCAATAATATTTACTCCTGGGCATCTGCTTTCTCGACTCACTTGCCCTTAGTTCCTAGCACCCCAAAAGCAGGGTCCCGACGAGGAATGGAATGGACCCAGGGCAAGCTGTGAGCTACCCTGGCATCGAAATGGGCCAGGCCAAAGTGCCACAATACTTAGCTATAAGTTGAGAGCATGGTCATAGACAAATGCTGTCATGATCCAAAAGCAACGATGAGATTAGGACCCTGCTGGGGTTAGGAAGACTAACCTGGCCTGAGGACTGCAGTCTGGAATATATAGTGAAATATCCTCAGGAAGAACCAAACTTTAAGTTTGATATATCTCTTACTGTGCTCATACAGAGTGACATTGCTAGAAATATTAGAAGTAGTAGATTTACCGCAGCTATTTAAGTGGATTACTAGCTGAGGAAGGAAGAAAGCGACACACCCTCGTTGGGATCCCACCCTTGAGTGGATCTCCTAGTAATCTGAAGTAATCTCCTTTGATGAGATTTTGTCCTTGAGTTAATCTCCTGGAAGAGTGGTCTTATCTCTCTTTGTTGATTTGTTTATGTTCTACCAACCTTTGTATCACCACCCTACATGATTGCTACATAAACTAAGACTTTAAGAGTAGAGGGGGTCAGAGTCAGAAGAGTCAAAAGTGGGAGCGACAGGGGCTCGGGAGAGAGAGGAGAAGGGGGGCCAGAGGAGAAGGAGAAAGAGAGGCAGAAGGAGATTGATGAGAGGTTGAGAAGGAGAATGAAGTAGCATGGGGGAGGGAGAAGCAGGAGGAGAATCAGAGGAGAATGAAGATGGGAATGGAATAAACTGCAGCTGAGACCAACCAGCCTGGCTCTCCTTCCTTCCTTCACCTGCCCATCCCCATCGACCTCCCTGGAGTAGGGGAAGCCACGTGACACTACTGTACGCGGGCAATGGGAGAGACAGAGCACTGCTGCCCTTTTGTAATTACACACCTATTCTAATATGTATTAATTTTCAATCTAATATACATTAATTTCATTGTTTCTAGACACCTAGTTTAAAAGATTATCATGCAATACGGTACTTAAAAATAGCTAGGAAGTAACAGTACAGAAGGCAACCTGGAGAAGGTCTAGGAAAGCCTCCACAAAGTAAAAATCACTGAAGCAGACACCCTGGGTGATACAAGAATTTGATAAGGGAGACTCAGAGAGAATACATTTGGGGGGGTTGTTGATCACAATCGGTAATGCTCAGGCCTTACTTTTGGCTCTGCATTCAACGATGCATTTAACGATCACTCCTAGCTCCCCCTCTCCCTCCCGCTCCCCCTCACCCTCACCCTCATCCTCCCCCTCCCCCTCACCCTCCCCCTCACCCTAAAAAAAAAATCTGTTTCTTAAGCAAATAATAGCTATGATCTGAGCATATTTGTGAATTTAGTTGTGTGTATGTACATGCAAGAGAAAGATAGTAGGCAGAGATTTGGCTGACTGAATTTCACATCTGCCAGTAACTTCCAAAGAACATGACTGATTAAAGAGAACATTCAGTAAGTGTGCACAAATATAAATGGGATTCCACAGGCACATGAATGAACGTGCATACCTGTGTCTTCTCTAAGGACCAGGATCAGGAAATAAAGCAATAGCAATCATACCTAGGTGATGAGTTATACAGGCTTACTTGCCAGCTCATACCTGTATCCAAGTCATAAAACAAAACTTCATGTCTGTGTGTGTGCATGTGTGATTAGTGGATCATAATTAGTAAATCATTGTTAGTAAATCATGTGTGACAGAATTATGGAAGAAATATGAAAAATACAGGTACACAAGAAATGTGGAACATACAGGTACACAAGAAATATGGAACATACAGATACAACAAGAATTAGGAAACATATAGACTATACAAAAATGGTTAGTACTACACATTAAGCAACAGTTTACTTAAGTCAAAGCCAGAGCATGAAAACCACAGCATATTTGACAATGAGTATTAAGTTGAACCTTGTTTTCAACAGCCTGCTGGAAAAAAAGGTGATTTCTACAAATGCATCTTATTATGTGAGGAATGAATAACGGAAACCATGTGTGTTCAACTGTATCCTATGATCCCAGTTCTAGTGAGTTTTTTAAGTATCAGTAACAACAATGTTGGACTGGAATGATAGCACAGTGGGTAGGGCGTTTGCCTTGTCTGCCGTGGACCCAGGTTTGATTCCTCCATCCCTCTGGGAGAGCCCAGCAAGCTACTGAGAGTATCTCGCCTGCACGGCAGAGCCTGACAAGCTACCCATGGGGTATTTTATATGCTAAAAAAGCAGTAATAAGAAGTCTCACAATACAGACATTACTGATGCCCGCTTGAGCAAATCGATGAGCAATGGGATGACAGTGATACAATGACAGTGAACAACAATCTTAACAGCAACACAACTCTAATGTAACCATACCCATGTTCAGAAACACTAAATCATGATCATTTCAGCAATGACATAAAAAATAACAGCAGAGGCTGGAACGATAGCACTGCAGGTAGGGTGTTTGCCTTGCACGTGGCTGACCTGGGTTCGATTCCCAGCATCCCATATGGTCCCCCAAGCACCACCAGGAGTAATTCCTGAGTGCATGACCCAGGAGTAACCCCTGTGCATCACCGGGTGTGACCCAAAAAGCAAAAAATAATAATCATAATAACAGCAAAAGAAGCAGCAACATGAAGCATAAACAAATACATCACATAAATGTATGGGATCAACATTTATTAGCATAAATATTACAAATTAGCACAAATATTACAAAAATAAAATAAGTGAATTAATAAAAAGATTCAGGCACAGGTTTTATAGTCTTTCATTAGTCTCCTCGAAACACACCCAGCAACGATGTGTGGGTGGTCCCAGCTCGGGTGAGCTACCACAGTCAACCTGTAATGAAAACTTAAAAACACCTGACACCATCTGGTGGTGGTAAAAGACACACTGCAACAGCACCCCACATCACACAAAGTCCAGCTTCTCCAGTAAGTTCAGAATACAAGTCAAAGGCAAACATCATAACAAACGTGCAAATGTCCACGAGGCAGTCCTGAGATCAGAAAAGGAACCCAGCTAACACTTCTCCATTCACTCACCAGGGCGTTCCTGAGTTACTACCAGAATGCCAAATTGAGCAACAGTGATTGAAATGTTCATCCACAGACCATAGACTTAACCATACCACACATAACTTGCAGAGGAATCTACCCAAAGTGTTTGGTTTCACTAAAAGTTGAAAAAAGGCAAAGTAAAATGAGAAAAGAAATAAAGGTCTCCCATCTGTTCTTACTGACATAAATACTCTGAACACTAATTTATGACATGTCTATCTTACAGAATTTCATAAATACAGGTTCTCAGGGATCGATGAATGATAAATACAGGTTCTCAGGGATCGATGAATGTCCTAAAAACATGGGCCTCCCATGTCCTCCAGTTCACTACACCTCCTTCCCCTCCCTCATTGGGACTTACTTTTTCTGGCCACTTTTTAAAGGCACAGGAAAAAGAGAAAACTTGTGAAGCCACACATTGAGAAAGCCAGTCCATAAGAATGAATCATCTTTCAGGATGAATGCAGTAGCAGACAATCCAAAATACTGGCACTGTCTTAGTCTCAGTAGCTTCACTCGCTGTTCAAGTCCCTGCTGTGGTGCCAGTAGCCTGAGATCAGTCAAGGGAAAACAGACTTTGAAAGCACTGCAAGGATTAAGGAAAGAGACAGAAATCAGAAAAAGCTTGGGGTCAGGGGCCTCATGAACTAAGAACCTGGATGTAAGCAAACACACATGCTCTCACAAATTCAATCCTCACATAAAATGCATTTGCAGAAATAGCCATTTATCGAGCAGGCTGTTGAACACAAGCATAAGTCATGACCCATTTTGTATATGTGCTTTTTAAAAATATTGCAGTAGTTACATGCTCTGCAGTATTTACTTTGCATGTTCATGGTTCTGTGAAGCTCCAAGGGTGAGTGTTTTCTAAGGATTTGTTAATTAAGGTAATAATCTGCCAAAGTACTTCCAAAGAAGGGGAGTACATTCAAAATCACTAATGCACACATCGTGATTACAAATTTAAAAGGACACCTTTTAACAATTATTTCATGCTATTAGCATTATCCTTGGCTATCCTCACAGGGAACTTCAGGTTCTAAACAATGGAAGAAAGTGACCTTAGAACTGAGATAGAGATAGAGAAAAAAAAGAACTGAGAGAGGCCCAAAGAAAAAGGGCATCCATGCCTGATTCTGTGTGGTCCCTTTGTTACTTATCTTATCAGCTTTAGAATCATTACAATTAGAAAGGAAACCACATGAAAAGGAGTAAAAGGAAAGTGAGAAGGAATTTGAACAGATCTGAGAAGAAGCCATCTAAGGAAAGAGAGGAGAAGGAGGCTAATGATCCTTTTCTATTTGTTCTTGTTCAAAAGGTTAAACCTCCACCCACCCAAACTCATCACAAGGATTTCTTTAAAAGTTTGAAAAAAACTGTCACAAAAAAAGTAAAAGTGGCTTTGGCCTTCCAGATCACCTGCTCCACCGGAAAAACAGTCATGGCAAAGTTTGTCAATATTACCTAGAATTCAGCAAGGAATTAGGCAGTCTCACTTGGAGGGGCTACAGATGCATATTTGTACCCTGTGTCCATTATTCCTGTAGCTGCAAATGAATTCCCAGAAGGGGCGGAAAAATACACACATACTCTTCCATTCTGAGACTAAAAATTTAATCAGGCTCGCATGCAGGAACTGACTCTCCCTATACTATAGGACTTTTTTTTTTTTTGCTGTTAACTATCACACTCTTTAATTTTCTTTTTTTTTTTAATTGAATCACCGTGAGAACAGTTACAGAGCTTTCCAGTCTAAGTCTTGGTCATACAATGATCAAACACCCTTGCCCTCACCAGTGCACACCCTCCACCACTAAGAACCCCAGTATGCCCCCCTCCCACCCCTCCCACCACCTATGTGGCAGATAATTTCCACCTTACTCTCTCTCCGCTTTGATCACATTCAATATTTCAACAAAAGATCCACTATTATTATTTGGAGTTTTCCCCAACATTCATTCAGACCTGCCAAAAAGGCATAATTAGATAAATGTTTTCTATTGCTGATATGAAGAGCATTTTGGATTTCTGATATTTTAGTAAGAAGTCTGGAGGCAAATGATTTAAAGAAGGCCTTTGATTCTGTTCAGACTGAAGCAGTCATCGAAGCCCTAGCCAAACAGGGCATTCAAACTCTGTACATCAAGATCTCTGAGAGCTGTATTACGGATTCACCACCAGGATCTCACCATTCTACAAGGAAGTGATCATTGACGTAAAGAGAGGGGTTAGATAAAGTGATACCATTTCACCGAAACTCTTCAGTGCCATGCGACAACTGGAATGGGAAGGAGTGGGAGTGAAGGTAGACGGTCGGCAACTACACCACCTCTGCTTCTCTGATGACATCGTTCTCGTTCTCGTAACACCAAACATTAGCCAACAGCACAAATGCTGGCCGACTTCGACCGTGAGTGTGGAAAGGTCGGATTGTAGCTGAATCTCACCAAAACAACGCTCATGAAAAACAAGTCCCTGACATTCCATTTGCTCTCAACGGAACTAACATCTCCGAATGCAGCAGCTATGTGTACCTGGGTCGAGAACTCAACACTAGGAATGACTTGGCACCAGAACTGCGCAGGAGGAAGAGAGCAGTGTGGAATGCCTTCAAGAGCGTCGAAGAAGCGGTTAAGAGGACAAAGAACCTCTGGCTCCAGGCACATCTTTTTGACTCCGCTGTTCTTCCTGCACTAACATACACCTCAGACATAGGCCCTACAAAAACAGGATGAAAACGCTCTTCTTGTATCCCAAAGAGGAATCGAAAGAGCTATGCTAGGAGTATCACGTTTCACTCAAGTGAGAGAAGGAATCCTGAGTTCCAACCTCCATCAACGGTCAAGAATCAGGGATGCTGCCTCGTTTGCCAAGGCATCAAAAATCAGATGGGCCAGACATGTAATGAGATTTAGAGATGACCACTGGACTAGAGCTGTTACCTGTAGTATAACATTGGTTTTTCCTTCCTCCCTTGCCACAAGGAGTTTAGGTTTAAGTGCTCTGGAGACACTCCCATTGCTTTGTTTATCTGTAAACTCTTCTCTGCACCCTCCTTCCCAACCAGTTAATCACCTTTTCTCTAATCAGATTCTGTTATCTTGTAAGATCAGATCCTTCTAAGGACTCTGAACTTGTAAGTTAGTGTCTTTTGCATAGTTTACCTTAAAGCAATGTCCTTTCTGTATGGACACAGGAAGACAGTTAATATTATGCTTTGTAACTTGGGAATTGATTAACTCCAATAATATTTACTCCTGGGCATCTGCTTTCTCGACTCACTTGCCCTTAGTTCCTAGCACCCCAAAAGCAGGGTCCCGACGAGGGATGGAATGGACCCAGGGCAAGCTGTGAGCTACCCTGGCATCAAAATGGGCCAGGCCAAAGCGACACAATACTCAACTATAAGTTGAGGGCATGATCATGGACAATGCTGTCATGGTCCAAAGGTAACGACAAGACTTGGACCCTTGGAGGAGGTGCAGCCACCACACCTTCTCCAGATGGAGCCCTGGCGACACCGAGCAGCAACTAACACGGCTCCGGGATGCGGGACTGGGACAACTCCAAACCGCGGGGGGGGGGGGCACTGGAGTGGGGCGGCGCCAGCCCAGCCTCCAAGTGGTCCTGGCTGCCGGAAGTCACGCCCTTGACCCACCCTCGGCGCCATCTTGCCACATTCAACAGAGAAGCAGCCAGACGTTCTGGTGAGCAACGCGGCAGGCTGGAGAATGCTCTGGACCCAAAATGGGGCCAGCAACACTGGGGATCCAGATGGAGGAGGTGCAGCCACCACACCTTCTCCAGATGGAGCCCTGGCGACACTGAACAGCAACTAACATGGCTCCGGCTTGCGGGACTGGGACACATCTGAACCGCGCGGCTGCTAATGCGGCCGCGCAACCTTTTCTAAAATCTGAAAACATACAATCTTTTAATGGAAAACCAATTATCAAATGCTTCCTTAGTAGGGCTGTCTTTCTTGGGGGGAAACTCCAACAACAATAGTGAGTTTTGTTTTGAAATATGGAACATAATCAAGGTAAAGAGAAAATGAAGTGAAATTCATCAGTTATACAGTTGGGGATGGGAGGCAGGGGCGGGGGGTATACTGGGGATTTTGGTGGTGGAATATGGGCACTGGTGAAGGGATGGTGTTTGAATATTGTATAACTGAGACATAAACCTGAGAACGTTGTAACTTTCCACATGGTGATAAAATAAAAATAAAAAAAAAAGACTTGGACCCTGCTGGGGTTAGGAAGACTACCTGGTCTGAGGACTGTGGTCTGGAATATATAGTGAATGTCCTCAGGAAGAACCAAGCTTTAAGTCTGATATATCTCTTACTGTGCTCATACAGAATGACATTGCTAGAAATAATAGAAATAGATTTACTACAACTATTTAAGCAGATTACTAGCTCACACCCTGACACACCCTTGTTTGGACCCCCACCCTTGAGCGGATCTCCTTGGGTGAGATTTCCTAAAATGAGATTTTGTTAATCTCCTCGAGAAATGGTCTTACCCTTTTTTGTTGATTTGTTAATGTTCAACCCACCTTTGTGTCACCACCCTATGTAATTTGCTATATAAACTAAGACTGGGGCATGACAGGGAACAGAGGAAGAAGACAGAAGAGACAGAGAAGGAGACACACGAGAGGACACACACGAGAGGACACAAGAGAAGAACGGGGAAGACACAGAAGTAGAGGGAAGAGACAGAAGCGGGGGAACACACAGGAGAGAGAGAGAGAGAGAGAGAGAGAGAGAGAGAGAGAGAGAGAGAGAGAGAGAGAAGCAGAAGGAGAATGGGAACAGAGATTGGAATAAACTGCAAGTGATACCGACCAGCCTGGCACTCGTTCCTTCCTTTGCCTGCCTTGTCATCGCCATCAACCTCCCTGGGGTGGTGGAAGCAGCTGGAGACTACCAAAACGGGCGGCGGGAGAGATAGAGCACTGCTGCCCTGTGCCCTGTGTGGTGCCCCTTCCCTTTTTGTGTGTTTACACAGCTGCCACCAATGAGATGGTCAGACTTCTTCATCAAAACCCTGAATGAATGATTTGAGGCTCTTCCTGTTCCTGGAGCGAGCATATATCATTGGGCTACACTAGCATGCGGCATAAATGGAGACATTACTGGCGCCCGCTCGAGCAAATTGAAGATCAACAGGATGACAAGTGATACAAGTGATACAAGTCTGGAGGGATTTCTGCCAAAAGCTGCTGGGTTCCAAAATTGTTTTGTGTGCCTCTGGGATCATGGTCATTCAGGAGCCAGGAGACATTCGTGGGCAGCAACTCGGAGCCTCGTTGGGGTGGGGAGAGAGGCCGGTTCCACTCCCCATCCCATAAGGCCACTATGGGACTTCTTAGCTTACCTACAACAGAGTGGATAATTCCTGCAGGGTGGGAGCAGTTGTCTTGCATGTCTCTCCCCTGCCAGATTTTTACAATTTAAAACATACTGAGGGGATGAGGTTTGTGGTGGGAGATTAGAAATGCAAAGGCTAACCCCCAGATTAGTATCTCTATAGATCAATTGACAGGAATTGGGGTTAGGGCGGACAAAGAACTACCATTTGCTTATGACGATAAGGTAATTTCCCAAATTCATGACTATTGTCTAAAAGCTTGGAAAAAAAATTTCTCCTTCTGATTTACAGTTCACACCTTTGTTAATGTTAAGCAAGGGCCTCTGTAACTTTATGTGGCATTCATTCTCAATTAAATTACTTCACTTGTCCCTTGTCGTCCCCTTGATCTTCGATTTGCTCAAGCGGGTGCCAGTAACGTCTCCTTTTGTCCCTGTCGCATGCTAGTGCAGCCCAATGATATCTGCTCATTCCAGGAACAGGGAGAGCCTCATATCGTTCATTCAGGGATTTGACGAAGAACTCTGACCATCTAGTTGGTGGGCGGTCACGAGGTCTTCTGACGTCCCATGGAATCCAGTCGGTAACAGCTTTAGTCCAGCGGTCGTCTCTGAATCGCATTACATGACCAGCCCATCTGATTTTTGATGTCTTGGCAAACGAGACAGCGTCCCTGATTCTTGACCGTCGATGGAGGTCAGAACTCCTGATCCCTTCTCTCACTTGAGTGAGATGTGATACTCCTAGCATAGCTCTTTTGATTCCTCTCTGGGATATCCGAATAGCATTCTCATCCTGTTTGCGTAGGGCCCAGGTCTCTGAGGCATATGTTAGTGCAGGAAGAACGGTGGAATCGAAAAGATGTGCCCGGAGTCAGAGGTTCTTCATTCTCTTAACCACTTCTTTGACGCTCTTGAAGGCATTCCACGCTGCTCTCTTCCTCCTGTGCAGTTCCGGCGCCAAGTCGTTCCTCATGTTGAGTTCTCGACCCAGGTACACATAGCTGCTGCATTCAGAGATGTTTGTTCCATTGAGAGCAAATGGAGCTTCAGGGACTAGTTCGTTTTTCATGAGCACCGTCTTGTTAAGATTCAGCTGCAATCCGACCTTTCCACACTCGTGGTCGAAGTCGGCCAGCATTTGTGCCGCTTGGCTAATGTTTGGTGTTATGAGAACGATGTCATCAGCGAAGCAGAGGTGGTGTAGTTGCCTACCGTCTATCTTCACTCCCATTCCTTCCCATTCCAGTTGTCTCATGATGTTCTCGAGGGTGGCACTGAAGAGTTTCAGTGAAATGGTATCACCCTGCCGCACCCCTCTCTTTACATCAATGCTCACTTCCTTGTAGAATGGTGAGATTCTGGTGGTGAATCCACAATACAGCTCTCGGAGGATTTTGATATACTGAGTTTGAACGCCCTGTTTGGCTAGGGTTTCGATGACCACTTCAGTCTCAACAAAATCAAAGGTCTTCTTTAAGTTGATGAACGTTAGACAGAGCAACATCTTGAACTCTTGCGAAACTTCAATGAGTTTGGTCACTGTGCGGATATGGTCTATCGTGCTGAATCCCCTTCGGAACCCGGCTTGCTCACATGGTTGTCCTTCGTCTAGTGTTCTGCCTATTCTATTCAGGATGGCATGAGTGAACAACTTGTAGACGACAGCAGGCAGATTGGGCAATAGTTGTCGATGTCGTGGATGTCTCCCTTCTTGTGCAACAAAACGGTCCTACTGGTTTTCCACTGAGACAGAACCTTGCATTCAGACAGGTAGCGTATGAAGAGTAGAGCCAGTGCATTGATTTTGATTCCCAATTAAAAGATAGTTTGAATAAGGTTATTCCCATTAATGGAGCTTAAGATATGCTGGTAGATTGTCAGAAGGCTTTAAGAGCGTTAAAACCAGCAGGAAGAAAATTAGAGGATTAAAGTTCATAGTGACATTGGGTACTGTGTAGCAGAAACAACATTGTGCACAGCAGAAATGCACACAGCAAAAGTGAGGGGCTATTGCATACAGAACATGGTAAAAAAAAATCTGAACAACTGCAAGTCATGAGGTTAACTTCACAAAAAAGGACTCCGAGATGGTTAAAAGTATATGGCAGGGGGCTGGAGCGATAGCACAGTGGGTAGGGCATTTGCCTTGCACGCGGCTGACCCAAGTTTGATTCCCAGCATCCCATATGGTCCCCTTAGCACCGCCAGGAGTAATTCCTGAATGCAGAGCCAGGAGTAACCGCTGTGCATCACCAGGTGTGATCCAAAAAGAAAAAAAAAGTGTATGGCAGACTGGACCATTTAGATGGATTGCGTTATAAGCAAATATAGAATCCAGCAAGGCAATGAATACTACAAAAGGTCTGTTAGTCATATCCATAATTTCATAGTAGCAACCTGAGCATAAGAACAATTTCAAAGTCAATGAATGACAAATACAGGTAACAGTGCCTGTTTTGTTTATCTGTGGCACACCAGGCAGTACTCAGGGTTTACTCCTGGCTCAGAGCTCAGGTATCACTATTGCATGGCTTGAGACTTCATGGAGTGCCAGGAATGAAACCTATTATGGCCTTGTGAAATCCAAGTGCCTGGCTGCTATACTAGCTGCTTACTTTAGGCCCTGATAACATCACCTTTTAATATTCAATGAAAGTTCTATTGTACTGGACTAGAGAGAGAAACCTGGGAGACAAAGAGAATAGCAGGGTGCATAAAGCAACATATGAGTCAAGTAACAAAAATGGCCAAGGGCAAGGTTAGGTCACAATTGAAATGAAGTATACAACATTAAGGGAGATTAAAACTGCATCCAAAAGCATGAGCACAGTTCCATGGCTCATAAATCCAAACAAGTGGAGTGAGGGTAGCACAGGACCACTTTGGAGATCTAAAGTAATCTCTAGGGGATGATTAAAGACATGCATACAGCAGGAACCAAAAAGACCCAGTTCTGAATATCAATGTGAGGCCTAAATTTAACAAGCAGCCTAAACTAAAAATGTAACCCTTCTCCAACTTTAACCCTAAAACTGGGCTGGAGCGATAGCACAACGGTAGGGCATTTGCTTTGCATGTGGCCGACCTGAGTTCGATTCCTGATCTAATCCCCATCAGAAAATGGGGCGATGAAATGAACAGAAACTTTCTCAAGGAAGAAATCCAAATGGCCAAAAGGCACATGAAAAAATGCTTTTCATCACTAATCATCAAGGAGATTCAGATCAAAACAATGAGATATCATCTCACACCACAGAGACTGGCACACATCCAAAAGAACAAAAGCAACCAGCGTTGGCATGGATGTGGGAAGAAAGGGACTCTCCTTCACTGCTGGCGGGAATGCCAACTGGTTCAGCCCATTTAGAAAACAGTATGGACGTTTCTCAAAAAATAAGAAATTGAGGGGCTGGAGTGATAGCACAGCGGGGAGGGCGTTTGCCTTGCACGCAGCCGACCCGGGTTTGATTCCCAGCATCCCATATGGTCCCCTGAGCATGGCCAGGGGTAATTCCTGAGTGCAGAGCCAGGAGTGACCCCTTAACATCGCTGGGTGTGACCCAAAAAGAAAAAAAAATAAGAAATTGAGCTTCCATTTGACCTAGCAATACCACTTCTGGGAATATATCCTGGAGATGTAAAAAAAATAAAATAAAAGTAGAAATGACATATGCATTTGTATGTTCATTGCAGCACTGTTTACAATAGCCACAATCTGGAAAAAACCCGAGTGCCCGAGAACAGATGACTGGTTAAAGAAACTCTGGTACATCTACACAATGGAATACTATGTAGCTGTCAGAAAACATGAAGTCATGAAATTTGCATATAAGTGGATCAACATGGAGAGTGTCATGTTGAGTGAAATGAATCAGAAAGAAAGAGACAGACATAGAAAGGTTGCACTCGGGCTGGAGTGATAGCACAGCGGGTAGGGCGTTTGCCTTGCACGCGGCCGACCCGGGTTCGAATCCCAGCATCCCATATGGTCCCCTGAGCACCGCCAGCGGTAATTCCTGAGTGCATGAGCCAGGAATGACCCCTGTGCATTGCCGGGTGTGACCCAAAAAGAAAAAAAAAAAAAGAAAGGTTGCACTCATATGTGGAATATAAAGTAGATGAGAGGTACAAGCTTGCAATGATGCAATTTCTGGCAGATATTTCTCTGGACTTAGTTACTAAAATACAGAAATCCAAAACCGTGCGGCTGCTAGTGTGACCACTTGACCTCATATCTCTTCATTCTCAGCAATGGAAAACAAATTATCAAATGCTTCCTTTTCAGCAGGTCCGACTTTAGGGAGGAGAAACTCCAAATAATAATTGTGAGGGTTTTTTTGTGTGAAATATTGAATGTAATCAAAGTAAAGTGAAAGTAAAGTGAAATTTATCAGTTACACAGGCGGGGTGGGGGGCTGGGGAGGTGGGGGGTGGGGGGAGGTATACTGTGATTCTTGGTGGTGGAATATGTGCACTGGTGAAGGGATGGGTGTAATCCATCCTGGATTACATCCTATCTCTCAGGACCCAGGCTTATAACTTTTTCATTAGTTATAATGAATTATTTTAATTATCATGAACATATAACCAAAATAGCTTTCTTCTTATGGATTTTGACCTTAACTTTGTGTCATAGAGCCTTTTCACCTCTAAATATAAAAATATTCACTAATACTGTCCATATATACTGTCACAGTTCTATATTCATATTCATGTTGAATTACAATTGGGAGAGCATTTTGGTAAAAGTCCTATTTAAAGTAAGTTTTTAAAGTTATTTTTTAAAAAAGGTTAATTATGTAGATTGCAAAAATTACATGGTTACAAATCACTCCCAAACCTCTCATGCCTTTTTGTTCATTGTCTTGTTGCTGCTGATGCTATGTCAGGGATCAGATACATTTTTTTAATTGAATCACCATGAGATAGACTATCACAAAGCTATTCATGGTTGAATTTTAGTCATACAATGTTCCAACAATCATCCCTCCAACAGTGTACATTTCCCACCACCAATATCCCCAGTTTCTTTCCCACCAGCCCCCACCACCCCCACCTCCCTGCATGCCTCTATGGCAGGCACCTTTCTTCTCTCTCTCTCTCTCTCTCCTCTCTCTCTTTTTCCTCTCTCTCTCTCTTTTTCCTCTCTCTCTCTTTTTCCTCTCTCTCTCTCTCCTTGTGTGCATTATGGTTTGCAATAAGGGTACTAAAAGGTCATCATTTGTTCAGAGCGTTCAGTATTTTTATCAGGAAGGCACAGCTGGAGCAGCTTTTTTAAACTAGGTCGCGGCATTGGGGTGTGGACGTGACTGCCGAGGCTTCTGGAGATACAGGGAGGTGGGGACAGGTAGTCCTATAGGTAGTCCCGAGAAAGCCTGGATATTTAAGTCATAAAACCCACATACCCCAATTCTCAGCAGATTAACATCTCTGTGAGGCCCCTCAGGAATTCCAGGAAGCCTGAAGTCTGAGCTGCATCAGGCTGCTGATGCAATCACCCTGCAGTCCAGGTTGACCTGCTGGCGGTGCCACACTTGGGCCCCAGTGGCAGTGGCAGCAGCAGCCCCGGCAGGCACTAGGAATGGAGTCAGGGCAGCTACTGTTCACAGTCTGCTGACACCAGCCCAGCAGAGCCCGACAAGGAGGGCACACACCCCATCATGGGTCTCCAAACAGTTGGGGCTCAGGGATATTTTCCTCCATAATATACTTATGGGCAGTGCAGGCTGGTTCAGGGAAGAAATGGCAGCAGGGCCGGCAGGTGAGCCACGGGAATGGCAGTGGTTTTTAGTTTTCTTGTGACTTCTGGGCCCAGAGTGGGTGCCTGACTGGTGTGAGTTTCTGGGGCCACTCAGCTGCCCAAGTTGACCGCTCATGACAGTTACTTGGGCCCTGCAGCAACTCTGCAGTCCATGCCCTGAGCCACGGGGGAGGTGGCAGCATTTCAGTCTTGGCACAGCCCCTTGCCCAAGAATGGGCGTCTGGCCATCCACAAGTTTCTGGGGATGCCCAAGCTGGTCGCTCATGGTGGAAACCTGGGACACCACAACAGTCCCAGACACCAGGATGGCCTTAAATGGTGCCTTTTTTAAGAACTGACACATTAATTCCTGAGAAATTATGGAGAGTTTCTGAGAGCCGCCATGGCAACACCCATCCTGGCACCTGCGTCCACACTGCCGCCGTCTTTGGCTCTTCTCTCAGACATTTGTTTTTACATCAGGATTGGACTTTTTTTATATGCTGAACATTTATTCAGTCTTATTTTTATTAGTGAATCACCATGAGGTACAGTTACAAACTTACGAACTTTCATGTTTGCATTTCAGTCTTACAATGATTGTTTACCCATTCCTCCACCAGTGGATGTGGACATTTAGTTGTGGTGTGCTGAGAGTTTCATGGTGATGTGGAGCAGTGCCAGAAATCAAACTCCTGGCCTAACCCATGCAAGGCAGGTGCTCAAGCATGGAGCCACATCTCCAGGCCTCTTTTGGCCAATGGGCTGCACACTGTCCCACAAAAGGGTGAATGGAAGTTGTGCAGGGAATTTGGTCTCCCTGGCTGCCTTTGAAACTCATCTCCAACAATACCTCCAAATTCAACAATATGTACAGCCCAGTCTCACAATAAATTAGATGAGAAAATTGCATAGAAGCCCTCTATGCTCAATAAGTGAAAACAATAATATAGAAGGCTAAACTAGCAACAAACAGCTCAGTAATTCCTCAGAGTATGACTTTAAGTCACCATTGTGAAAGACAGAAATTTTATCTTACTGAACTTTTTTTTAAAAATCCATTTACCATTTTGTTATAACGCAACATAAAATGAGTTAATTTTTGTCTGCCAAGGGAGCAGGCTTGGAGGTGGGTGGGAAACTGAGGACAACGGTGGAGAAAAGATCACACTGATGGTTTGTGCTGGAGCTTTGAATGCCCAAATCAACTGTATTATGGACATCTTCATAAACCACTGTGTTTAAATAAAATTAAAATTAGTAACTGTATCACTGTATCACTGTCATCCCATTGTTCGGCATTTACTCGAGCGGGCACCAGTAACGTCTCTATTACATTCAGCCCTGAGATGTTAGCAGCTTCTCCTTGCTCGTCTTTCCCAACGATTGGAGGCTCTTTCAGGGTCAGGGGAATGAGACCTACCATTACTGTTTTTGGCATATCGAATACCCCATGGTTAGCTTGCCAGGCTCTGCAGTGCAGGCAGGACACTCTCGGTAGCTTGCCGGGCTCTCTGAGAGGTATGTATATATCTTTTACTGTATTTGAGATATGAATATGTCATGGGGAGCTTGCAAGACTCTCCCATGCGGGCAATAGACTCTTGGTTGCTTGTCAGGTTCTCTAAGAGGGAGAACAAGGCTATTAGATGTCACGTGGCCACTTTGCAGCCACTTTCCGCTTCCGGGCGCTTGGTCTTTTTACCTCTTTTTAAAAATTTTTTTAAAATTTTATTGACTCACCATGAGATAGTTATAAGCTTTCATGTTTGTGTTACAATCTCACAATGGTCAAACACCCATCCCTCCACCAGTGCACATTCCCCACCACCAATATCCCGGATATACCCCCCTTTCCCACTCTCCCCTGCCTCCATGGTAGACAATATTCCCCATACTCTCTCTCTACTTTTGGGCATTATGGCTTGCAACACAGACACTGAGAGGTCATCATGTTTGGTCCACTATCTACTTTTGGCATGCATCTCCCATCCCAACTGATTTCTCCAGCCATCATTTTCTTAGTGATCCCTTCTCTATTCCATCTGCCTTCTCCCCTCCGCTCATGAAGCAGTCTTCCAGCTATGGGGCAATCCCCCTGGCCCTTGTATCTACTGTCCTTGGGTGTCAGCCTCATGTGATGTTATCTTATACTCCACAAATGAGTGCAGTCCTTCTATATCTGTCCCTCTCTTTATGACTCATTTCACTTAGCATGATACTCTCCATGTCTATCCATTTATAAGCAAATTTCATGACTTCATCTCTCTTAACAACTACATAGTATTCCATTGTGTAGATGTATCAAAGTTTCTTTAACCAGTCATCTGTTTTAGAGCACTTGGGTTGTATCCATATTTTGGCTATTGCCAACAGTGCTGCAATGAACATATAGGTACAGATGTCATTTCTACTGTGCTTTTTTGCATCCTTGGGATATATTCCCGGAAGTGCTATTGCAGGGTCATATGGAAGCTCAACTTCTAGTTTTTGAAGGACTGTCCATATTGTTTTCCAGAAAGGCTGGACCAGTCAGCATTCCCACCAACAGTGAAGGAGTGTCCCTTTTTCCCCACATCCACACCAGCACTGGTTGCTTTTGTTCTTTTGAATGTGTGCCAGTCTATGTGGTGTGAGATGATATCTCATTGTTGTTTTGATTTGTACCTACTGGGGGCTTGGTTTTATAGTCTATGGATGTTGACCATTGGTAGGATTACATGGCGCCAGGGGCAGTTTGTGGGTGTGCCTGCCAAGCTACTGGGAAATGTGGGGTCTGGGTGGAGAAGGCCCAGTCCCAATCCTAACAGGCTTGGAGATCTCAGCCCAAGGTCCCGCAGGACTAATTTATAAATTAGTACAATTTATAAAAATAAAAGATGTACCTGCTGCCAGCCTCTTGCTCCAGACTGGGACACCAGCTTAAACTCTATGGCTAAGACCCATCAATATCCACCAAGAAACTAGTCGGCAGGAACAATGGCCTGATAAGACTGAGGGAAGACCAACAATATTTTTTTTGTGGGGGGGGTCACACCCAGCGATGCTCAGAGGTTACTCCTGGCTTTGCACTCAGGAATTACTCCTGGCAGTGCTTGGGGGACCATATGGGATGCCAGGGATCGAACCCGGGTCGGCCGCGTGCAAGGCAAACGCGCTAACTGCTGTGCTATCGCTCCGGCCCCAACAATATTTTTTCTTGACAGCAAGCTAGTGCTCAAGGGAGACCATGTGGTGCTGGGAATCAAACCCAAGCCTCTTGAATGCAAAACATGTGCTCCAACACTTCAAGCTTTCTTTTTAACCCTAATAATTAATTTTGCTTCACTATTTTCTCTTGAAATTCCTTTCTTCAAGAATATATGGCGGGATGGGGCCGGAGTGATAGCACAGCGGGTAGGGCGTTTGCCTTGCACGCGGCCGACCCGGGTTCAATCCCCGGCATCCCATATGGTCCCCCAAGCACTGCCAGGAGTAATTCCTGAGTGCAGAACCAGGAGTAACCCCTGAGCATCGCTGGGTGTGGCCCAAAAAGCAAAAAAAAAAAAAAAAGAATATATGGCGGGGCCGGAACGATAGCACAGCGGGTAGGGCATTTGCCTTGCATGCGGCCGACCTGGGTTCGATCCCCGGCATCCCATATGGTCGGTCCCCCAAGCACCGCCAGGAGTAATTCCTGAGTGCAAAGCCAGGAGTAACCCCTGAGCATCGCTGAGTGTGACCCAAAAAGCAAAAAAAAAAAAAAGAATATGTGGCAAAAAATGAAGGATGAAGGAGAGAGACAAACAGAGAGAGAGAGAGAGAGAGAGAGAGAGAGAGAAGAAAATTTCCTGTCATAGAGGCAAGCAGGGGGATGAGGGCAGGGTGGGAGGAAAACTGGGGACATTGATGCTGGGAAACATTCACTGGTGAAGGGACAAGTGTTGGAATGTTATGTCACTGAAACCAAATCATGAACAACTTTGTAACTGTGTATCTCACTGTGATTCATTTATATAGAGTGAGCCTAGAGCCTGGGTGGAGGTCAGGACTAATTTTTTCCTCTCAGTCACGAACTCCCAGGGCATCTCAGAAGGTCCTGGTCGACCTCACAGGAGGATGTGAGACTCTAAGATTTGGGGTTATTATAGAGCAAAATGATGAACTCATCAGTGAAATGAAATAATCCAAGCTGGGATCTTGTGACTTTTAACAGAAACTTTCTTACAAAGACCAAAAAGTCTTCTGTAGGGGCCAGAGCAATAGTACAGCAGGGAAGGCACATGCTCTGACTGCAGCTGATTCAGTTTGATCACTAGCATTCCATATGGTCCCTCAAGCCCACCAGGAGTGATTCTTGAGGGCACTCAGAACCAGGAGGGTTTTGGCGGGGGTGGGGGGACAAAATAATAATAATAAAGACTCCTCTGTAAAAACTTCTGGACTGAAGTGATAGTACAGCGGCTAGGGCGTTTGCCTTGCAAACAGCCGACCCGGGTTCGATTCCTCTGTCCCTCTCAGAGAGCCCAACAAGCTATTGAGACTATTCTGTCCACACGGCAGAGCCTGGCAAGCTACCCATGTGTATTTAATATGCCAAAAACAGTAACAAGTCGCACAATAGAGACATTACTGGTGCCTGCTCGAGCAAATCGATGAACGGAACAACCGTGCTTACATAGCTGTAAAAACATAACACTGCCCATGTTGTGCAAGTGACAAATAGCTGAAAACTCACCCCCAAAATACCTGCTTGTGCAAACCAAGCCTCCTGATGTCAACAGCTAACACTCTGAAGGAAACACCTGGTGGTAGTCACTGAGGTTGTTCCCTTTGCATAGCTCATCTGCCTTTCCTTACATCTATATGCCTTTCAACCCATTAGTGCGGACCCAGACTTTCTCTGACCTGTCGTCCTCTTCTTTTCTCAAAGAGATAGTTTCTGCTTCACAACTAACTCCACATCATTTACAGTTTATCCACCCAATGGTAATATTTGCTCTAACAGATAACACCTATCCCAATACCAATTTTAAGTCATCTGACCTTGAAACCCACTTAAAAGAAATTGAGAAAATTGTAAAGTCCAGCAGCTCAGAAAGGCAAGAAGCCTAAGAGGGCAACCTGAAAATTAAATTTGGAGCTTATTTGACTCTGGAAATTTTGAGCAGTTTCTGCAGGAGAATAGTAAAGTCAATGGAAAAGCTGGAAGTCCTGGGAATATTGTTCACAGTGATAACTTCAAGAATAGAATCCCTGGGGCCTGGGGCCTGGAGCGATAGCACAGGGGGTATGGCATTTGCCTTGCACATGGTTAACCCAAGTTTGATTCCCAGCATCCATATGGTCTTCCTGAGCACCGCCGGAAGTAATTCCTGGATGCAGATCCAGGAGTAACTTCTGTGCACCACCGGATGTGACCCAAAACTAAAAAAAAAAAGAGTATACTTCCAATTGTTTCTGAAAATAGTTCTTTAAAAGGCATTTTAAATATCTTATTAATACCTTGAGAAAAACAATTTCTGTTATTGTCTTCATGTAGTTGCATCTGACAAGAAGACTCAGGATCTTTGTTCCTTCCAGATCCTTCAGGATAAAGATGAGTCTGAGAATCAAGAACTAGATTTGTAGCTTATTTGGTGAATAAAAGATAATACATAGGGGAAAAAATCCTAATGTAAGGACAAGTTGAACCACCCTCACTTGGAAACCTCTGTTTAGGTCTGTAGTTAAATTGTGTATGCCTGGGGACCAGTCCATGAGGAAATTTACACATCACTCTGGCACTCACCTGTCTGCAGCTGACCTTCCTAAAAACATACTTCCCTGTCCCCTTTCATTATAACTGCCACTTCTGTAGTCACGAAGGCAAGGTAGTCATTCTTTTTTTTCTTTCTGCCACCAGATGGCGCTCGTGGCCCCGAGGGGGATGACTTTTTTTTTTTTTTACAGTTACAGATTTATACATTTTTGTGCTCATGTTTCCCCCATACAAAGTTCGAGAACCCATCCCTTCACCAGTGCCCATTCTCCACCACCAGTAAACCCAGCATCCCTCCCACCTTCCCCAGTCCCGTCTCCCCCCACCCCACACTGCCACTATGGCAGGGTATTCCCTTTTGTTCTCTCTCTCTGATTAGGTGTTGTGGTTTGCAATAAAGGTGTTGAGCGGCCATTGTGTTCAGTCTCTATTCTACATTCGGCACGCGTCACCCCTCCCCCGCATGACCTCTGACCACATTTTACTTGGTGTTCCCTTCTCTGAGTTGCCCAGAATGAGAGACCAGCCTCCAAGCCATGGAGTCAACCTCCTCGTACTTATTTCTATTATTCTTGGCTGTTAGACTCCTAGTCTATTATTCTATATTCCACAGATGAATGCAATCTTTCTATGTCTGTCTCTCTCTTTCTGACTCATTTCACTTAGCATGATACTTTCCATGCTGATCCACTTATATGCAAACTTCATGACCTCATTTTTTCTAACAGCTGCATAGTATTCCATTGTATAGATGTACCAAAGTTTCTTCAACCAGTCATCTGTTCTAGGGCACTCGGGTTTTTTCCAGATTCTGGCTATTGTAAACAGTGCTGCAATGAACATATAAGTGCAGATGTCATTTCGACTATACTTTTTTGCTCCTCTGGGATATATTCCCAGCAGTGGTATTGCTGGGTCAAATGGGAGCTCAACCTCTAGTTTTTTGAGAATTGTCCATATTGTTTTCCAAAAGGGCTGAACTAGTCGGCATTCCCACCAGCAGTGTAGAAGGGTCCTTTTCTCCCCACATCCTCTCCAACAGTGGTTGCTTTTGTTCTTTTGGATGTGTGCTAGTCTCTGTGGTGTGAGGTGGTATCTCATGGTTGTTTTGATCTGCATCTCTCTGATGATTAGTGATGTAGAGCACTTTTTCATGTGCCTTTTGGCCATTCGTATCTCTTCCTTGGGAAAGTTTCTGTTCATTTCTTCGCCCCATTTTTTGATGGGGTTGTATGTTTTCTTCTTGTAGAGTTCAACCAGTGCATTATATACCATTGATATCAACCCCTTATCTGATGGGTATTGTGTAAATATCCTTTCCCATTCTGTAGATAGTCTTTGTATTTTGGTCACTGTATCTTTTGCGGTGCAGAAGCTTTTTACTTTAATGTAGTCCCATTTGTTGATCTCTGTTTCCACTTGGTTGGCCAGTTGCATGTCATCTTTGAAGATACCTTTATCTTCAATATCGTGGAGGGTTTTGCCAACCTTGTCTTGATTGTACCTTATGGTTTGTGGTCTGATGTTGAGGTCTTTAATCCATTTTGATCTGACTTTTGTGCATGGTGTCAGGTAGAGGTCTAAGCCCATTCTTTTACATGTGGTTGTCCAGTTGTGCCAGCACCATTTTTTTTTTAATTTTTATTTTATCACCATGTGGAAAGTTACAAAGTTTTCAGGTTCATGTCTCAGTTATACAATATTCAAAAACCATCCCTTCATCAGTGCCCATATTCCACCACCAAAATCCCCAGTATACCCCCCACCCCCGCCCCCGCTCCCCACCCCCAACTGTATAACTGATGAATTTCACTTCATTTTCTCTTTACCTTGATTACGTTCCATATTTCAAAACAAAACTCACTATTGTTGTTGGAGTTTTCCCCCAAGAAAGACAGCCCTACTAAGGAAGCATTTGATAATTGGTTTTCCATTAAAAGATTGTATGTTTTCAGATTTTAGAAAAGGTTGCGCGGCCGCATTAGCAGCCGCGCGGTTCAGATGTGTCCCAGTCCCGCAAGCCGGAGCCATGTTAGTTGCTGCTCAGTGTCGCCAGGGCTCCATCTGGAGAAGGTATGCTGGCTGTACCTCCTCCGTCTGGATCTCCGGTGTTGCTGGCCCCGTTTCGGGTCCGGAGCATTTCTCCAGCCGCGTTGCTCACCAGAATGCCTGGCCTCTTCTCTGTTGAATGTGGCAAGATGGCGCCGAAGGTGGGTCGAGGGCGCAGGACCATTTGTTAAAGAGGCTTTCCTTGCTCCACTTCACATCTCTTGCTCCCTTATCAAAGATTAGATGATCGTACATTTGAGGTTGTGTGTAGGGATATTCCACCCTGTTCCATTGGTCTTCAGCTCTGCCTTTGTTCCAGTACCATGCTGTTTTAATTGTTACCGCTTTGTAGTAGAGCTTAAGGTTGGGGAGGGTGATGCCTCCCATCATCTTTTTCCCAAGAATTGTTTTAGCTATCCGTGGGCGTTTATTGTTCCATATAAATTTCAGGATTGCTTGATCCGTTTCTTTGAAGAATGCCATGGGTATCCTTATAGGGATCGCGTTAAATCTGTATAATGCTTTGGGGAGTATTGCCATTTTGACAATGTTTATTCTCCCTATCCATGAGCAGGGGATATGTTTCCATTTCCTCGTGTCCTCTTTTATTTCATGGAGTAGCGTTTTATAGTTTTCTTTGTGGAGTTTGTGGAGGTCCTTTACTTCTTTAGTTAAGCTGATTCCAAGGTATTTGATTTTCTGGGGCACGATTGTGAACGGGATTGCTTTTTTCATGTCCCTTTCCTCTGTCTCATTGTTTGCATATAGGAAGGCCATAGATTTTTGGGTATTGATTTTATAGCCTATGACTTTACTGTACAGGTCAATTGTTTCTAAGAGTTTCTTACTAGAGCTTTTAGGCTTCTCTAGGTATAGTATCATATCGTCTGCGAATAGTGAGCTTGATTTCTTCCTTTCCGATCTGAATCCCCTTAATATCTTTTTCTTTCCTGATGGCTATTGCTAATACTTCCAGTACTATATTAAAGAGAAGTGGTGAGAGTGGGCATCCTTGTCTTGTCCCCGATCTTAGAGGAAAAGCCCTTAGTTTTTCTCCATTGATGATAATGCTTGCCATGGGTTCGTGGTAGATGGCTTTGACTATCTTGAGGAAAGTTCCTCCAAAACCCATTTTGGTGAGAGTTTTTATCATGAATGGGTGTTGGATCTTGTCAAATGCTTTCTCTGCATCTATTGATATGATCATATGGATTTTATCTTTACTTTTGTTGATATGATGGATTATGTTGATTGATTTCAGAATGTTAAACCATCCTAGGCAAGGTAGTCATTCTGAGGACATGAGTGTCCATCTTCATCTTCTGCCTGTTCACTTATTGTCAATAAAGTTCTCTTTATTGGCATTGGCCTGTCACCAATGATAGACTCTCAAAGTGACTCTCAAACTGAGCCTTCACAGTTACATCTCTACACCGCTTCACTTTTGTAGAGTCTGGAACTATTTCTGGGGTTGGACTTGGTGACCCCACAGCTGTGGAATCCTGTCTCACATCCTATTCCAAGTACCTTCAGAACTTAACAGTGACTGCTATTGTCTGCAGTGAGGCCTTGGGAAGTCAGGGCTTGCGTGACCAAAGTGTGGGACCACTCCCAAATGGTCAGAGTCTTGGGTCTTCTGAAAATGGTTCTGTTTATCTGGAACCCTTGTGGTACCCCTAGGGATGTTTTCAGACTTTTGTTTATGCATTTCCTAATAAACTGGCTTTTCCTCATATTTAAGCAGTTTTTCAAAGGGTGTGTTCATCTTGAGGCGAGGCTGAGGGAAATTGAGGTTCTAGTCAACCTCTCCATATAGAACACTTGAGGGCAGCAGTGGACACCACTCTGGTCTCAATGACAGCACCAGGCAACTGTGCCTTAAAGGCTGCAGCAAAGGAGGGTTCTGTTCAGTTCTTTCCCTCTTTTGAGTTCTGCTGCTTCCTTCTCCTGCTGTGAGCTTCCTGAGGGCAAGTTTTTTATGCCAATACCCAGATTTGCTGAGGTGCTCTGAGTCTAAAATTATAAGTGTTTTTTTTGTTTTGAGGCCATACTCAGTGGCGCTCAGGTGAGGCTGAAATGAGGGTTACTCCATGTAAGACCAAGATGAAGGACTTTGTGCTACCTGAATAATGTCCTGCCTCTCTCCCACTATCCCAGAGGTACAGCTGACAAGAAAAATCCCCTTCCCTTTGGAGAAGTGACTGTTCTGAGGAGCTCTCTTCCAGATGAGTGCTCCTAGTGCCAGCCTATTGCAGCACTGCACAAACTCCCAGGCAGTAGGGCCAGAGTTCCTGCTAAAGTTTGCTAAAGCAAACCCTGGGCCCTTAAGTGGACATTTTTTTGTTTGTTTGTTTTGTTTTGTTTTGTTTGCTTTTTGCTTTTTGGGTCACACCCAGGGTTGCTCAGGGGTTACTCCTGGCTTTGCACTCAGGAATTACTCCTGGCAGTGCTTGGGGACCATATGGGATGCTGGGGATCGAACCCGGGTCGGCCGCGTGCAAGGCAAACGCCCTACTCGCTGTGCTATCGCTCCGACCCCTTAAGTGGACATTTTTATGGCAGAAAAGAGGCTTGAATGAAAGAAACAAGAGTCTTGGGAAAGGAAATAGGGCTTCCCCAACAAAAGTCTGACTCCCAAGGAAGCAGTTCAGTGTCCTGTGCTCCTAGTCAGGGGAAGAGCAGGATGGGGCTCAGTAAAACCAACCCAGAAGAAATTAAGAGTGGAATTCAAAATTAAGAAAAGACCTGCAGGTGATTTTTGTTGGGGGAAAGTTGTTCTGAGTTTTGCCCTTCTTCCAAAGCCTAGGATAAGGATAGGTTGACCCCTCCCTTGCAAACGTTATTTAGGTTTGCAGATAAGAGTGTCCAGACTGGGAATCAAGAACACACCTTTGCATGTGGGAGGTGTGGGAGGCCTGAGTTCCATTGTTGGCACCATGTGGCCCTCTGGTGTTACAGGTGAAACAGTGTGGTAAAGAACTACAAGAAACAGAAAGGCCCATCTTACATGTCTAAATAACAAAGGGGCATGGAGATTCCCACCCAGAAAACTGTGGTCACCAACTTCCTGATAAATAGGGGACTTTGGAAAAGCAGGTTCAGACAGCTGTTGGAGCAAGCCCAGTGGTTATAATCTGATACTATTTATTTATACCATACACCCCTGACAGCATAATTAAATGCTTGTGATACAGGTGACTTAGGAGCAAGTGTTCAGTTTTTTTACACATGTGTACCCTTGAAACCCCCCATGGCCAGCCCCCATGCATATTCCTCTCAATAGCTGACTCACTCCTTCAGATGTCCCCATTGTAAAACCCAGATACTATCTTCTATCACACACACACACACACACACACACACACACACCTGGTGTGTGTACTGGCTCTCTAATAAATCTTTCCTCTGTTAACTACGTTGTCTTGTCCTTGAAATTTTTCTCCAATTGGGGTAGCATCTAACCCTATATCCCTACATCCCTTTGATGCTGCACATCCAGCCCCCTACGGGAACACTCTGGATATGTCCCAATAAACAAAACAAGTAAAAAAATAAGCAAAAAATCCACCTGATTCATAAAAATTCAGCAGTGAATACTTCGGGGACTATCCAAGGAAGAAATTTATTGATCATTCTAATGCCCACATTCTGCAACTCACCCTTCCCAAAGATACACTCCCCTTTTCTTTTTTCCTAAAAGAGAGTTTCTAAATTTAAATAAAAATCTTCTTTAAAAAAAAATAAAGCGACAGGGGGCTGGAGAGATAGCACAGCGGGTAGGGCGTTTGCCTTGCACGTGGCCGACCCGGGTTCAAATCCCAGCATCCCATATGGTCCCCTGAGCACCGCCAGGGGTAATTCCTGAGTGCAGAGCCAGGAGTAACCCCTGTGCATCGCCAGGTGTGACGCAAAAAAAAAAAAAAAAAAAAGCGACAAAAAGTTCTTGGGGCTGAAGAGAGGGCTTGAAGTTCTGAGCATTTGCTTTGTCTACAGGAAGTCTGGGTTCAATCCCCAGCACCACATAGTCCCCTCATCCCCACCAGGAGCAACCCCCAAGCACAGAGCAGAGTAGCCCCTGAGCATCATACTTGGAGTAGCTTTCAAGTACCACCAATTGTGACCCAGAAACAAACTAGCAGACAGTAGATCTGCTCCTTATGACCATGTAAGCAAGATAATGATAAAGTAGCAGTGCAGTCAGGTAGGGAGCCCCTTGGCAGTGAATTTCAGAGAGAGATAAAAAAGTTTAAAACTAAAGAAGGAATGTTTGCAGAAGCAGAGTCTGAAAAGATATACTCTGCTGCCAACTCAGGGTGAAAACTAGGTCTTGTCTGATATGGCAGAAATGAGGCCCTGATAAGAGGGAACAGAAATCCCCAAGGCCAGAAGCCTTTCCCCTTGGCAAATCTCTAGCAACAACGCTCGGTTAGAGCTGAGACAGCTTGGGAGGAGAAAATCCTAAACTCAGTTCCCAAAGCATCTCTGCAGTCTGCATCCTGGAGTCTCCACATCCCAGCTTTGGATGCATCTGATCCCCCGTACTCCTCTCTGGAAGAACCTGTGCCCTCCTTCATGAAACCACTTCCTTTGTTTTGGGAGGCTCTCTTATCTTCTTCTCTAATATTTCCTAAAGAAGATATATTACTTCACTATCTTCTATGATATTGGATAACATTGGTTTGTCCTTGCTCCTCATGCAGGGAGTTTAAGTTTATTGAGTTGCATCCATCACAATGCTCCCAAGGCACACCCAATTCCATCTGGCCCTCCTAGTCCTATATTGCTTTTCTCTTTCCTTTATGTCCTTTGCATAGTTTAGCAATAACCAGTTGATGCTATGTTTTTGTAACATGGGGGTTCATTGACTCCAAATAATATTTACTCCTGCAGATCCATCATATTTACTTGACTTAAGCTCAGTACACCCCCAAAAGGAGGGTCCAGAGGAGAAACTTGGATGGACCCAGGGCAAGGTGTAAGCTACCCTGGCATCAAAAAGGGACAGGCTAAGCACCATGAGAAGTATAATAAGTTAATGGGGCTGGAGCGATAGCATAGTGGGTAGGGCGTTTGCCTTGCACGCGGCCAACCCGGGTTTGATCCCCAGCATCCCATATGGTCCCCCAAGCACTGCCAGGAGTAATTCCTGAGTGCAAAACCAGGAGTAACCCCTGAGCATCCCTGGGTGTGACCCAAAAAGCAAAAAAAAAAGAAGTATAATAAGTTATAATAAGACATGGAACAAACTCTCTCATGACCCCATAAGAAGTAATTTAATAAGAACCCTGATGGGGTTAGGAAAGACTAACTTGGCCTGAGGACTGGTGTCTGGGATATATAGATGTTCCCAGGAAGAGCCAACTTTTTTTTTTCTATGTGTACCCCCACCCTTCATGATTTCTATATAACTATGCTGTACGGAGGAAGAAGGGTAAAGAGATCTAACTATGTGGAAGAAAATATTGACACTGTAAAGGGGAGAGATCTAACTATGCTGGGGAGGAAATAACTACACTGTAAGAGAGAAGGAGGAGAACGAAGCTGTAAGAATGAGGATGAGAACAGAATAAACAGTCCCTGATTACCAACCAGCCTGGGACCCTTTTTCCTCTGTTCCCCCATTCCCCTGTCCTTCATCTGTCTGTCACTGTGGGTCAGCCAGGGGACAGTTCTCAGCCACTGAATGGTCATGTCCCTCATGCCACACTTCTTTGAAACTCATGCCACTTTTTTTTAGTTGTTTTGACTTGGGTCACACCCAGCAGTGCTCATGGCTTACTCCTAGTTCTATGCCCAGGGATCACTCCCAGCGAGGCTCGGGAACCATATGCAGTGCCTGGGATTAAACCTGTGTTAGCCAAATGCTGTACTGTAGGCCCTAAAGTCCCGCTTTTTTCACTGAAAATTTGATCCTCAATGACCCGGTGGAAGAGCAAGATCCCTGTGTGCGGGGATGTGGCATAAAGAGTTTCCCTGACCTAGAATCAAACCCGGATGGCAATGATGAGAAACCCAATCCCAACCACTAGACTACCGGAGAATACTGCTGCTATGCTTTTGGGTGTTCAATAGAAGTGCTCAGGTCCACTCTGGCTCTCAGGTGGGTCCAACAGCTGTCCCTCAGAGTTGTGGTTCTACCAAGTGCTAGATGCAGGAAGTGTGTGTGAGCTGTGCACCAGGCAGCTGTATCTTTCCTGAAATATGTGCGGGCTATGGCTTTCAGGATTGTGACAATAAAACCTACAGGCTAGCAGGGGGGATGGATGGACAGAGAGACAGCACTGGCCTGTCCCTGTGTCCCCCCTTGTGGTGGTAGCTGTGTTTTTCATTGAGAAAAGAACTAACAGCCTTTCACGTGTGAGTGGACATGATGATCAGGACAGCACAGAAAGCCACTGGGTCTCTGGCTTAGCAAAGCACCCAGACACCACAATGCCACAGCACTAGAGGGTCTCTGTTAGACCTGGCCTGGTGCTGCTTGGCCTGAGCATGAGCACCAGGAAGTTGCTCTCGATCGCTCCAGGCTGCTCCACCAGAGGTGCCATTTGCTCTTCTTGACAACCAGAAGGACTGAAATCTAGAAAAACCAGGTGGTTAAGCAGGTTTCTCCTCTGCCCATTGGAACAAACTGTGTTTACTGGAGAACTTTCCTAACTCTAGCACCACCACTTTCCTGAGATCTGGCAGTTTCCCAGAAAATGCAAAACAAAACAAGTGAAAGATTTATATAACAAAGTTATAAAGCACTACTGAAAGAAATAAGGCATAAAGAAATGGAAACATATGGATTGGAAGATTGATATATTAAAAATAACAATCCTACCCAAACAATCCAATGCATATATATTACATATTCAATGCAGTTTCTACAAAAAAACACCCATGACACTTAAAAAAAAACAGAGATCACATGCTGATGCAAGTTACATCAAGTAACAAAACTCCACGATTAACCAAAGAAATCAAAGGGGTAAAGTTATACTGTAAAGCCATAGTAATCAAATCAGTGTGGTACTGGACTAAGGACTGACTCAGGCCAGTGGGCCAGACTAACTGCTCCAGTTATTCCATAATCTTAGCCAATTTCACATGAGCTTCCCCTCCCACCTGCAAAGCTGACTGGAGAGCATATACGATTACATTTATTCAACAGTCACAGATAGTGGCCTGAGAGAAATGGTGTGCTCATGGGAAGAATAGCCAGTGTCATCAGCCAGTGTGACTCCGGACCAACTGTGGGAACAATTGAGCTGGGTTAGTCAGTTCTGACCAAGACTTTAGCCTTGCCTGGGCTTTACCTCTGTAGCAGGCATCTAGATGCTTTGCTTATTAGACTGTTAACTCCTTAGCTCTTTGAACCTCAACTTTCCCAGATGGTAACGTAGGTGCTTCCCTCCCACACTTCGTGACACACTTCGTTCAAGATAAATACCAGCAGGCCCTCATGGGCCCTTGTCTCTCTGTCTCTGTCTCTCTCCCTCCCCCTCCCTCCCTTCTTCTTCCTCTCTCTCTCTCCCTCCCTCCCTCCCTGCTTCTTCCTCTCTCTCTCCCTCCCTCCCTCTCTCTGTCTCTCTCTGTCTCTGTCTCTGTCTCTGTCTCCCTCCCTCCCTCCCTGCTTCTTCCTCTCTCTCTCTCCCTCCCTCCCTCTCTCTGTCTCTCTCTGTCTCTCTCCCTCCCTCCCTTCTTCTTCCTCCCTCTCTCTCCCTCCCTCTCTCTGTCTTTCTCTGTCTCTGTCTCTCTGCCTCTCTCTCTGTCTCTCTCTGTCTCTGTCTCTCTCCCTCCCTCCCTTCTTCTTCCTCCCTCTCTCTCCCTCCCTCTCTCTGTCTTTCTCTGTCTCTGTCTCTCTGTCTGTCTCTCTGTCTCTCTCTGTCTCTGTCTCTCTGTCTCTGTCTCTCTCCCTCCCTCCTTCCCTGCTTCTTCCTCTCTCTCCCTCCCTCTCTCTCTGTCTCTGTCTCTCTGTCTCTGTCTCTCTCCCTCCCTTCTTCTTCCTCTCTCCCTCCTTCCCTCTCTCTGTCTTTCTCTGTCTCTCTGTCTCTCTTTCTCTCTCTCTCTCTCTCTCTCTCTCTCTCTCTCTCTCTTTTTTTGCTTTTTTTTTGGGGGGGGTCACACCTGGCGATGCACAGGGGTTACTCCTGGCTCTGCACTCAGGAATTACTCCTGGCGGTGCTCAGGGGACCATATGGGATGCTGGGGATCGAACCCGGGTCGGCCGCGTGCAAGGCAAACGCCCTACCCGCTGTGCTATCGCTCTAGCCTCTCTCTCTCTCTCTCTCTCTCTCTCTCTCTCTCTCTCTCTCTCTCTCTCTCTCTCTCTCTCTCTCTCTCTCTCTCTCTCTCTCTCTCTCTCTCTCTCTCTCTCTCTCTCTCTCTCTCTCTCTCTGTCACACACACAAGGTCTGTACAGGGTGCAGGGGACAAATCCGCAGTGACCTCTGAGGCCTTCCGGAAGTCCCCAGGTCGGGGCCTTGGGGAAGAAGAGCAGCGCACCAGCCGGCACTCGGGTCCTGGAGGGTGGTGCCATCAGTTCTCTCTGAGGACTCCCAGCGCCCCAGCACACCCCCTCCCATTCCCTTAAATTCCCAGCAGAGTGAAAGCCTTCACACCGCTGGAGTCCCACTGAGACCCTCGGACTCCACCTCACGCCTTCCAGGGAGGTCGGAGCCACCGCCCTGTCCAGGGTCTCCAGGCAGTAGAGTTCCCTCCAGGAGGTCCCAATCCGCGAGAAGAGATGCCAGCACCGCCCATGACCACACTAAACCCCTGCCCGGAGCTTCCTCGCAGGACACCTTGGCAGTGGCGGGTCTCAGGGATCGCGCACCCCAACTAGCCCCCCTTTCAGCGCTGCAACCCCGCCCCGCGGCCCTGCCCCATGACGTCATAGGGCAGGTGCGGCTCTCTGAGGCAGAGCTGCGAGCAGGTACCGGGGCCTCTGTGCCCATGCCGGGGTCTGGGCCTCACCTGGCCCTGAGGACATCTTCCCCTCCCCCACCTCGGCCCTCTGAGCCAGAACCATGCGCGAGATTGTGCTCGTCCAGGCCGGCCAGTGTGGCAACCAGGTCGGCGGGAAGGTGGGCATGACCTCCCGGGCATCGTGGGGCTGAGGGCAGGGAAGGGAGCAGTAGTGGTGAGGGGGGTGCAGGCGGGGTGACCAAGGCCGAAGGTCTCATTGGGGGAAGTGGGTGCCCCCTTCCGAGCGGCACCTTCTCAGCTTGACCTCCATCCCCCGGTCCAGAAAGAGTGCTCGTGACCACACACCTGTGTGCGCTTTAATGAAGGGCCTTTGAAATAAGCCCCTTCCGAGGGTTCCTCCAAGGACCAGTTTGTCCCCATTGCATTTGGTCCCTGTGGTGGGTGTGGGGGCTGAGGGCTGTTGTTTGAATGGCAAAGACAGTGGTGTTATTAGGTTGCAGACACTAAGGGGGCTTCTTACTGAGCTACAGAGACTGGGGGGTTCTGTAATTTCTCCATGTGAAAGGATTTTTATTTGGGGGGCCAAACCTGGTGGTGCTCAGGACTAACTCGTAGCTCTCCACTCAGGGATCACTCCTGGTGGGACTTGGGCAACCACATGCAGCACCGAGAATCAAACCCAGGTTGGCCGCGAGCACGGCAAGTGCCCCACCTGCTGAACTATTTCTCCAGGCCCCTCCATCTGGAAGGGTGGTTTGGAGTGTCAGCCTGGTCTTTGGGGTGGCCACAGATGACTATGTGCAGAAGTGAGCACTGTGGGAAGGAAGGGAATAGACTTGAGCTCTCTCAGAACTGCATATTGTCTCCTCCCTCCTCACCCCTTCCCTGCTGCAAACTCACCATGGAGCCTATCCCCTCCCCACAAGGCTCCATTCACACCCTTTCCCCACCTAACCCACCACAGGCGGTGCCCAGAGGCTACATGGAGGTCACTGCATAAACTCGTGCTGCTTGCAGGGGTGGGGAGAGGGTGGGGAGCAGTGAGATCTGTGCCAGGAGACAGGAATGCCTTGAGGAAGACACTGGGCAGGGTGCTCCTGGTTC
Organism: Sorex araneus; assembly: GCF_027595985.1. NCBI lineage: Eukaryota > Metazoa > Chordata > Mammalia > Eulipotyphla > Soricidae > Sorex > Sorex araneus. Next base: position 158,320,816 of record NC_073313.1, on the reverse strand, counting down.
TCTCTGCCAACACCCACCCAGCATCTGGGATACTAGTGAACTGCCCAGCTGGATGATGGCTTCCACCACCTCTCCTGGAAGGTCGTGGGCTGCGTCCCCAGCCTTTCAGTCAAGCACGTGTTAGGACTCCTGCTCTGCTCTGCAGGAAAGAGGCCCTGGACTGCAGCTGCACAGAGACAGGAGTACAACATTTGCCCCTGCAGGATTCCTGTAGTCCAACCGCAGTGGCATAGGACATAGGGAAGTTGATTCTGGTGGACCCTCGCAAGGTTTCTTTCATTTCCAGTTCTGGCAGGTCATCAATGATGAGCACGGAATCCTCCCGGATGGCAGTTACCAGGGAGACAATGACTTGCAACTACAGAGGATCAATGTCTACTATAATGAAGCTGCTGGTGAGGACTGCGGGGAGGGTGTCTGCCCACTCGGATTTGGTCTCCACACAGTGATAGCACTAACGTCACACATGACTGAGAAATGCGTCACATGCATTTTCCGTGTTAATACAGACACAAACCTCCTAAGGCCCTGCATGCTTGTCACAACCCAAGATGCCCCTTAACTACCCACAGAGAGCAGAGTCAGGCCCTCATTCTCTTCCTTGTGTCTGGGATTCTGGGATGTTCTCTGCCAAGGTCAGCTGTGGCAGGCACACAAGCATGGCCTGTGTATGACATCTGCACAACCCTGAGTCTCACCCAGCTCTGTCCCCTCAGGAAACAGGTATGTCCCTCGGGCTATCCTGGCGGATCTGGAACCAGGCACCATGGACTCAATCAGATCTGGGCCAATTGGCAAGATATTCAGGCCAGACAACTTTGTATTCGGTACAGTGAGTGTGTGGATGGGAACAGGCTCAAGGTGGCTCCTGCTTCAACATGGTGGAAACCTCAGTTTTTCTTTGGGAGGTCGGGCAGGGATTGTACCCTATGTCTTGGCATAACTGTACCTGGGGTTGCTCAGGTCCTGTCCGTATAGCTCCAAAGGTCAGCCTGCAGGGGCTGCTGTGCTGCCCTTGCCCCAGAGCAGCCTTGGAGGAGGAAGCTCAAAGAGCAGCAAGAAAAGCTTTCAATAGTATCTAATAAGCCACAGGTCATTTCAAACGACGAAGGGGATCAGGTGGCCTCTGCAATGAACCACAGGCTGTGCAAGAGGTTTGAACATGGCTCAGAGCCTGCCCACTCCTCTGTTCACCTGTGCCCATGTATCAGTTCCATATTTGAGAGTTTATAGAGTGTCTCAATTCTAATCTTGAAACCAGTTAGGTTTTGTTAAACTTGTTTCCCGCTCAATTAGTAACATCATCTGAATTCACTTTTTACTTGTTTAGGACCCAAATATTTTTAAAAGTCACTGGCATATGGAAAATTATTTTTAAGCCTGCTTTTCATGCTCCTGACCTGGGTTCAATTCACAGCAACCGACCTTAAGCAATGCCAGAAGTGACCCCTGAGCACAGAGCCAGGAGCACCACCAGGTGTGACCCTCAAAAAAAAAAATTCTTTAAAAGAAATTCTAAGGGCCGTAGCAATAGTACAGTGGGTAGAGTGCTTGCTTTGCGTGCAGCCAGTCCATGTTGGATCCCCAGCATCCCATAAGGTCTCCTGAGGCCAGCCAGGAGTGATTCCCTGAGTGCTGAGTAAGCTTTAGCTCTGAGCACAGCAAGATGTGGCCCCAAAACAAAACAAAACAAAAAAATCTGTAGCCCAAAAAGTTAAAAGATACAAATTTATAACTCTAAGACTAATCTGGAGTCCAAACAAAGGGATTTGCTATTCCTCTTACCTTTGTTTCTAAAGTTCTCCTTCCCTCTGGCAGGCCAGAGTGGTGCCGGCAGCAATTGGGCCAAGGGTCACTATACAGAGGGTGCAGAGCTGGCAGACTCGATCCTGGATGTAGTCCGGAGGGAGTCTGAGAGCTGTGACTGTCTGCAAGGCTTCCAGCTGACCCACTCACTGGGGGGCGGCACTGGCTCCGGGATGGGCACCTTGCTCATGGACAAGATTCGTGAGGAGTACCCTGACCGCATCATGAACACCTTCAGCGTCCTGCCCTCCCCCAAGGTGTCAGACAATGTTGTGGAGCCCTATAATGCCATCCTTTCCATCCATCAGCTGGTGGAGAATTCAGATGAGACTTTCTGTATTGATAATGAAGCCCTGTATAACATCTGCTTCCGCACCCTGAAACTGTCCACTCCCACCTATGGAGATCTCAACCACCTGGTATCAGCCACCATGAGTGGGGTTACCACCTGCTTGCGCTTCCCGGGTCAGCTTAATGCGGACCTTCGCAAGCTGGCTGTGAACCTGGTGCCCTTCCCCCGGCTGCACTTTTTCATACCCAGCTTCACGCCCCTGACCAGTCAGGATAGCCGTCGGTACCGAGCCCTGACAGTGCCTGAGCTAGTCCAGCAAATGTTCGACTCCAAGAACTTGATGGCTGCGTGTGACCCACGCCAGGGCCGCTACCTGACCGCTGCTGCTGTCTTCAGGGGCCACATGTCCATGAAGGAGGTGGACGAGCAGATGCTGAATGTGCAAAACAAGAACAGCAGCTACTTCGTGGAGTGGATCCCCAACAATGTGAAGACTGCCATGTGTGACATCCCGCCTCGAGGCCTGAAGATGTCAGCCACATTCATTGGCAATACCACGGCTGCCCAGGAGCTGTTCAAGCGCATCTTGGGGCAGTTCTCAGCCATGTTCCGGCGCAAGGCCTTCCTGCACTGGTATATGGGTGAGGGCATGGATGAGATGGAGTTCACAGAGGCTGAGAGCAACATGAACGACCTGATGTCTGAGTACCAGCAGTGGCAGGATGCTAGGGTTGAAGAGCAGGGTGAGCTGGAGGAGGAAGAAATATAAGAACCTTCCCCATTTAATCACACAGCCTTAGTAAACAACTTTACTTGTCCTCAACCAAGGGTTCTCTCTCTCTCTCTCTCTCTCTCCATTCAGGTGTTCTGGTTTACCTGTCAGAGAATTATACTGTTGAAGTACTAATGTCCATCACTCCTAAAAGTTAGTCTTCTCTTTTAAGATATCTTAACAGCATGTCTTTCAAACCTTGTCTTTTTAGTCCTACCTTCAATTAATTGTACTCATTCTTAAGCAGTTAAGTGGTTTTGGTTTTTTCATTTGACCAGAATTGCATTTCTACTCTAATGTATTTTAATAAAGTTATTTAGTTTTTCTTTTTCTGTGATTAAAGTATTAAATGAAAGCATACAGTAAAGGTACCCAGTCAGAGGATGCAGGGGATGAGGTTGGAGATAAAATAATCCTTTCTCCTTTGCTGTAATCCTACAACCATTTCTGTAATTGTAGCAACCTTGGAAAACCATAGAATTGGGAACCCTAGACACAGGTTTTTGCCTAATTCTCAACCTCTTGAATTAGGTGATCAACCCAAGTAAGATGGTTTAACATTCACCACCAGTATGTCTCAGATAAAAGTTCCAGCATCAATTCCAAATCCTCTGTATAGCAGTCAGGAGTCCTGCGAGTGTTTGCTCATTTGGTTTTGTTGTGGGGTGAAGAGTGCACACTAAGGCAGTGCTCAGTGCTTATCCATAGGTCTGTGCTCAGATAGAAACTCATTAAGACAACAACTAAAATTCATACCTACATGGTAAAATTTAAGGAATAATATTTGATTTTTATAGTTATTACCTCTGGAGATTTTAATATGCCATTATTAAAATTGACTCTGGAGCAGTTTGAAGGCAAGAGGAAAATCCTGGGAAGGCAGGCACATTGAGCTTCATCTGTGGCATATAAAGGGAGCTTCAACAGGTCCACCTCACAGTGAGGAAACAACAGCAGCAAGGATCCTACACATTTTCAGCGTAGGAAGTATCCTTGCAGTTTGTTGAATTCATTTGCAAAACGTGAAACAGGAACACAATTTTAAAACTTTGCCCACTCTGGCATAGCCTGTCATCCAAAGTGAAAACTTTCATATGCTGTTCCCACTTGACAATTCTAGGATAAGAAATAGAACAACTGGGGCTGGAACGATAGCACAGCGGGTAGGGCATTTGCCTTGCATGCAGCCGACCCGGGTTCAATTCCCAGCATCCCATACGGTCTCCTGAGCACCACCAGGAGTAATTCCTGAGTGCATGAGCCAGGAGTAACCCCTGTGCATCGCCGGGTGTGACCTCCCCTTCCCCCCCCCAAAAAAAGAAATAGAACAACTTTCCCTGAATATAGACTGGAGAATAAAAGTCTTGGAGCTTCATCTGTGGCATATAAAGTAGCAGAATGGGAGACTAACACCCAAGAGTAGTAGAGATAAGAACCAGGAGGTCTGCCCCACAGCTTGGAAACTGGCCTCACATGCTGGGGGGAAAGGCAGCTGAGATAGAGAAGGGAACACCTAGTAGAGAATTGTGTGTGTGTGTGTTCACATAAGGAGGCAGCGGGGCTCTGTCTCTCCCGCCTCACGGGTTCGGTAGTCTCACGCCGCTTCCCCCACCCCAGGGAGGCTGATGGAGATGGGCAGGCGAAGGAAAGAACAAGTGCCAGAGTGGTCGGTGTCAATTGCAGTTTATTCCAATCTCCATTCCTGTTCGGCTGCTTCTCCCGTGCTTCTGGGTGTTCCCCCTGCTTTTGTGTCTTCTCCCGTGCTTCTGTGTATTCCCTCGACTTCTGTGTCCTCTACCTTACTTCTCCTACAGTCTTAGTTTATATAGCAATCACATAGGGTGGTAACACAAAGGTGGGTCGGAACATTAATACATCAAAAAAGGGGTAATACCACTCCTCAAGGACAAAATGCATCTAAGAAGATTACTAGGAGATCTGCTCAAGGGTGGGATCCAAACAAGGGTGTGTTGCTTTCTTCTTTCCTCAACTAGTAATCCACTTAAATAGTTGTAGTAAATGTCTAATGTTTCTAGCAATGTCATTCTGTATGAGCACAGTAAGAGATATAAACTTAAAGTTTGGTTCTTCCTGAGGACATCTCACTATACATTCCAGACCACAGTCCTCAGGCCAGGTTAGTCTTCCTAACCCCAGCAGGGTCCTAGTCTCGTCGTTACTTTTGGATCATGACAGCATTTGTCTATGACCATGCTCTCAATTTATAGTTGAGTATTGTGGCACTTTGCCTGGCCCATTTAGATGCCAGGGTAGCTCACAGCTTGCCCTGGGTCAATTCTGTCCCTCGTCGGGACCCTGCCTTTGGAGTGCTAGGAACTAAGGGCAACTGAGTTGAGAAAGCAGATGCCCAGGAGTAAATATTATTTGGAGTCAATCAACTCCCATATTACAAGAGCATAATATTAACTGTCTTCCTGTATCCATACAGCAAGGACATTGCTTAAAGTAAACTATGCAAAAGAGAGAAAAGCAATATTTAACTTACAATACAAGTTCAATGTCCTAGAAGGATCTGATCTTAGAAGTTAACAGAATCTGATTAGAGAAAAAGGTGATTAACTGGTTAGGAAGGAGGGTGCAGAGAAGAGTTTACATTCCCAACAAAGGAATAGGAGTGTCTCAGGAGCACTATGATGGGTGTAATCCAATAAACCTAAGTTCCCTGCAGCAAGGCTGAAAGGACAAACCCAATGTTCTCCTACAGAGAACGTTGGGAGGACCCACTCGGGGTGAAAGCTGCTTGCCGAAAGTAGACTATACAACAAACATGATGGCCACTCGATACCTCTATTGCAAACTACATCACCCAACAGGAGAGAGAGTCAAAGGGAATGCCCTGCAGCAGAGGCAGGGTAGGGTGGTGGGGGTTGGGGTGGGGTGGTGGGAGGGATACTGGGAACATTGGTGGAGGAGAATGGGCACTGGTAGAGGGATGTAAACGACCACTGATTCACTGTATGACTGAAATACAAACATGAAAGTTCATGTAGCTGTACCTCATGGTACAGTTTTAAATTCACTAATAAAAGCTTTTTTTAAAAAGTCTTGGAGCGGGGCTGGAGTGATAGCACAGCGGGGAGGGCGTTTGCCTTGCACGCGGCCAACCTGGGTTCAAATCCCAGCATCCCATATGGTCCCCTGAGCACCGCCAGGGGTGATTCCTGAGTGCAGAGCCAGGAGTGACCCCTGTGCATTGCTGGGTGTGACCCAAAAAGCAAAAAAATAATAATAATAAAATAAATAAATAAATAAATAAAAAGTCTTGGAGCTTATGACCCACTAAAGGTGAGTCATAGTAACAGAACAGACACAGTATGATGGAATTGCCTCTTGATGAGTACTTGGACTCAGCCTGATTTAAAGGGGTTCGGTGGTCACCTTAAAAAATAAAGGTTGGGGCCGGAGCAATAGCACAGCGGGTAGGGCGTTTGCCTTGCACGCGGCCGACCTGGGTTCAATCCCCGGCATCCCATATGGTCCCCCAAGCACCGCCAGGAGTAATTCCTGAGTGCAAAGCCAGAAGTAACCCCTGAGCATCGCTGGGTGTGACCCAAAAAGCAAAAAAAATTAAAAATAAAAAAAATAAAGGTTATATGATAAAACCATGGTATGTTCAGAACCTTCACAGGGTCCTTCATACAAATTTTCATAGGAAATTCACAGAGAGTTACTTTCACAAAGACACAGGATACTTAGTGGACATTCACATTGACATTTTCAGAGGCTTTCATGATTGCTTCACAGTGACCATCACTGGGGCCTTCATTAGAGCCCTTCTCAGGGACAGTCAAAGTGATCTTCACAGGAACCTTCATAGACCTTCACAGGGACTTTCACAATATCATTCTCAGAGCCCTTCATGGGACCTTCACAGGGACCTCTAAGTGACACAATGAATGACCTTCACAGGGACCTTCCTGGGGACTTTCACAGGGTCATTCACATGAACTAAAATGTCAACCTTCGGTGGGACCTTTATGGAGATGTCCACAGGACTTTCACAGGGACATCCAATTGATACAGTGAATGACCTTTGGAGAGAAATTCACAGGAACCTTCCTGGAGGCCTCCACAGGGACTTTCACAAGGACCTTCATAGGTCCATCCACAGGAGCAGTCACAATGACCTTCACAGAGATCCATCACCTACTCCTGCCCAAGAAGACAGACCCTAGGAATGCCCTCAGAGCTTTGGTCAGAGCCATCCATTGCCCAAGCTACTTGCAGCTCACTACACTTGTGCTATCATCTGTGTGCAGCTCAGCAAGCACCGAAAGCCTCACCAAAAGGAGGGCGAGTGTTCAGTCACACACCATAGCCAGGACAATTACCCTAAGTGTGTGAAAAGAGTTTCTCAATGATGTACAGAGGTTCCACACCTGGGCTCCATGGTACGTATCTGCCCAGCGCTGGCTCTGGAAAAGGATAGCAGCCACTATGAGCAATCACCCAGCACATGCCAACGTCTGAGAAGGTCAAGGTTCTAGAAAATTCTTATACAGGCCACTCTGGTCAGGAAATCACCATCATCAGATTCACACTCTCTTCCTCAGAGGCCCTATTTGGCCTCCTAGGCAGCAACCTGGGCAATGACATCCTGACTGCAGACCCTCCAGCTGCCTGGCAGAGCCTCCAGAAGAGGTGGCTGGGCCACATGGCCCCGATGGAAAGTGGGCACCTGGGCTATGCATCTCAATGTTGGACAGCAGTGTGCCATGCCTCTCACTAGCCTCTGATCCTCCAGCTGTTTTCTGGTTCTTTGCCACCATCTGCTGTCAGATCCAAGAACTGAGGGGACATAGCAGGTGTCCCACAGAGCCTGCTGCTCTCTGCTGCTCCCCATGCCCCACCATGCGCATTCCAGAGACATAGCCTGGGAACACTGTTCTGAACAAGCTGCCACTGGGATATTTAAAACCTGTGATGATGTCACACAGCTTACAGATTTGGTTCAGGTGCCTGCCCTCCCAACTGCAGCAGGGAGCAGTACACACTCTTTGGGGGCTTGACCTATGGAGCTAGAGGGATGGACGGCTTAAGGCTTTGTGGACTGTCTGAGACTCCGTCCTCTGCAGGGGATCAACCCTGTGCTCTGAGCCCTGAGCTGAGGAACTGAAATCATCTTCTAGACAACCTTCTGACCCCAACACCCAGGAAGCAAATCCAGAGCAGTTTTCTGTCTGCAGAGAAATGACAAATGTACATATCTGTAGAGAGTAGACCCAGGTCAAAGCCAGCCTGGTTGCCCCAAGTGTGGGCAGAGATGCACATGGAGAGTCTGTAGTCCTTACACAACTGCCAAGAGCTGTCTAGGAGAACTGTCACACACATATCACAGTTCAGCATCCAGACAGAGGGCACTGTTACCCCCATATCACAACTCAGGTACATGCTGGAGGGTGCAACCCATCCATTGATCTTCTTCCTAAAGATGGAGAATTCCATTCTAAGGGTTTGGCAGCAGGATAAGAGCAGGTACCTGTGTCAGCTTGGGGTTTGGGTCCTTACCTCATTACTCAAGAAAAGGATTTGGGACTCTGCTATGGTCAGCCTGAGGACCCTTGTGCCCACCCCCCACCACCTCCAGGTAGTCAGAACAGGGATGGACTTGCAGGCACCATGCAATAACCTCAACACTTTGGAAGCAGAACAGAAGAGACAGCTGAGCCCAGATGCACAGGCAAGAACTGTGTCACCCCATCACAGGGTTGTGCAGTATCTTAATGTCACGGCCTAGTGGCTGCCACCCCAGGGTCCCTAGCCCAGCCCTGCCTCAATAATGCATGGAATGGTCTGACTCCAGCACCCTGTGGGTCAGGACGGTGGTGAGAAGGTTGTGGGTAGGGATCTGGGTAAGGATCTCCCTCCTGCACACCCTCTGTGTATCAGCTGGATGGTGGACAGTTTTGTCTGCAGTCTCTCCACTGTGACCATATTGGGGGTTTGTAGAAACCCCCTGGAATGGTCACTGGCTCAGTCTTCACTCCTCCAGCTTCCAAACAGAACTCTTGGGATGAGGACCCACAAGACACTGCAGCAGCCCACCGCCGAGATGTGATCCCGGGGGCCGCACGCATGTGCGGCCTCTCTGCAGCTGCACGAGCATGAATCCAGACCCAGCTAAACCACTTTCGACATGGGCAGCTCCTTGCAGAATGTCTCCAGCCTGAGAACTAAGCCGCGACCCCATGCCCGCCCAGGAGGGGAAAGGTATTTCTCTCTCTCGCCTCTTCCCTTCCGGGGATGAAGGGCATGGGAACCACCATATTATGATGACCACAGATGGGGTATACAAGCTTGCAATGATCCAATATCCGGAAGAAATCTCCCTGGACTTAGTTGTTAAAGTACAGAAATCCAAAGCCACGCGGCCGCTACTGCAGCCACGTGACCTCTTTTCTCTTCACAACAAGTCTGACTCTAGTGGGGTACTCCTAACAATAATGATGAGGTTTGTGTTGAAATATTGAATGTAACCAAAGTAAATAGAAAGTAAAGTGAAATTTATCAGTTACAAGGCGGGGGGGGTGCGGGGGGGGCGGGATGGGAGGTGTACTGTGGTTATTTTTTTTTTTTTGGTGGTGGGATATGGGCACTGGTGAAGGGATGGTTGTTCCAACATTGTATGACTAAGACTTAAGCCTGAAAGCATTGTAATTTTCCACATGGTGATTCAATAAAATAAAATTCTTATCAAAAAAAAAGACACTGCAGCAGCTGCTGAGAAGAACAGAGCCTGGGGTCCCTCATGGAACACAGAAGCAATAAGATCTTTCCCATGCTCACCTGCTAGGTGGTGGCTGGGAGGAGGTGGCCTCTAGTTCTGAAAACACTGAGCAAGGTCTAGGGAATGAAGAAGGCCCCCAAAGTCTGTGGAGGATGGCCACATCCAGGCCCCTTCAAGAGAACACAGCAAAGATCTGGTTGCCCTTCACATGAATTAGTGCAGGAGAAACAGGCAAACAGGATCAGGGGGAGAAATGGGGCTTCTCAGGAGAGAATGTGGGGCTTATCTGGTCTCCGCAGAGGGGTCGAAGGATCCTTACATCTGGGACAGGACTCAAACGAGTGGGTGTGTTGCACTGGGGTGTCCTGAGGCAGGCTAGAATATGACCTGATACTGAAGTGGGGTGAGAGCAGCCCCAATTTCTTAAGTGCCAGACATTAGCCAGGGGACGCTTACATATACACACAGATACAGGTGTGTGGAACTCTGTGTATTCCCACTGTCACATATTTTAACCAAATTGTACAAATAGATGGATTTTGTTTTGTTTAAGGGCCACACCCAGCAGTGCTCAGGGCTTACTCCTGGCTCTGTGCTCAGGAATCACTCCTGGCAGGACCATATGGAGTGCTGGGGAGTGAACCCAAGTTGGCCACATGCAAGACAAATGCTCTACCTGCTCTACTGTTGCTCCAGCCCTTGATAGATACTTTAAACAGTTACATGTGCACACAAATATAGTCATGTTACACTTCTATGGTCCCTTTTTGAGGCTGTCCACAGTGGTGCTCAGATATTGCCCCCAGCTCTGCACTCAGGGATCACTCCTGGAGGTCCTCAGGAGACCTTTGGGGTGTTGGGTATCCAACTCTGTCAGCCACATGCAAGGCAAGTACCTACAGTACTATGTCTCTGACGCTGGGTGTCTTGTTCTGAACCACTTATGCTCAAATACATTAATCCCTGAGCACTGGCCTTCACTCTTCGAAGGTTTCTCAGGACCCAAGAAGATGAGTCTGAGGACCCCAGCAGAACTAGACTGTCCTGGGGCATCTTTGTTGTCTTTTAGTATCTAACTTGGCCAAAGTTGCTATTTCTGAAACACAGGCCTGAGACAGACTGGGTTGGCACTGAGCACGAGGCCCCTCGGTGACACTGATGTCACCCACAGACCCCCATCTCTCTTCATCAAAACAGAGGCCCCACTTGGTGCCCTTGACACAAATTTGCAGGGACACTAATTGAGCTACCCTGCAGATTCCTGTACCAGGAGGGGGCTGTGCTCTGCCAATGACTGCTCAGGGAGCTAGTTGTGTCTCCAGGGGCTGTAACCAGACAGAAGACGGCTCATCTTTCCCGGCTACTGAAGGGGCGCCAAGAGCTGGGTTCTTAACAACAGGACAGTAAGTGGCAAGCTTGCCGAAGTGCCCCAGAGAGACACATAGACGACCCCAAGAAACAGAACTACAGGACGCCTTGCCGTGGCCAGGGTACTGGAGGTAAGCGCCATGGCTGGGGCACTGGAAGTAAGCTGTGTGCCGTGGCTGAGGCACGGGAACTAAGTTGTGTGTTGTGGCTGGGGCATTAGCGATAAGCTGTGTGCCGTGGCTGAGGAAGCAAACTGGGGTGACCCCACAGTCAGGGAGACCAGGCACCAGCTGCCTCTGCCTATGTCCTTGAGGTGAGGGAGAAAGGGATGGCCTTTCTGAAAGTGGCCCTGGGCCCAGACAAGCCTGCCACTGTAGCCCACTGGCCCAGGGGTGTTTGTTCAGAGACCTCATCCCCTCCTTCAGGTTTCCCCTCATCTGCTTGTGGCTCCTCCTCAGTGAGGCTTAAAGGCTGCATTTGAGGCTGAGTGCCCTGAGAATAAGAGCTAGTACCCCCGACTCTCTGAAGCCTCACATCTCTCCCTCAGGTTGAACAAATTTATCATCAGCCTGGTTTGTCTCAGAATGGTCACCCGCAGCTTTAAATATCTTAGTCTCTACCTCCCCCCACTTCGCAATACTTCTGGAAGCACTGGCAGTCACCCCCAGGAACCAACTCCAGCGCCACCCTGTAAGCTCTACTACCAGCTTTGCTTTAGAGACCCATAAATAAATCTCGAAAGAGATCAAACGCCGCAGTTAATCTTGGACCCGTGCATGGCTGAACAGACTGGGGTAAATCAGAGGGGGGTGGGTTGGCCTGGTGCCCGCCCAAGCAGAGCCCCTGTCATCCCCTTGCTTCCACATCCAAAACTTCCACCATACCCCCGGCCTGACTCCACTGTCTCAGGACAAATCTCAAAATAGATGAATTAAGAAATAGTCTGCTGAAAATTCTGGTATGCATGTTTTGTGACTGAAATCTCCAGGCTTTCTCGGGGTCAGGATGATCTACCTCCCCCCACCTCCCTGTACTTCGAGAAGTCTTGGCAGTCACATCCACAACCCAGAGCTGCCACCCAATTGAAAAGCTACTTCAGGCTTACAATCCTGATAAAAAAAAATACCAAATGCCCTGAACAAACACCATGACCTCTTAGCACCTGTATTGTAAACCATAATGCACAAAAGGAAAAGGAGAGAAAGAGCAAGAAGGAAAGTGCCTCCCATAAAGAGAGGCTTGGGATGGTGGTAGGGAAACAGGGGACGTTGGTGGTGGGAAATGTAGACTGGTGGAGGGATGGGTGATGGGTCATTGTATGACTGAAACCCAATTATGAACAGCTTTGCAATGGTCTATCTCACATCAGATATCCAATTAAAAATATTTTTAAGAAAGTAATGTGGAGTTGATACCCAATTCAATCAGTTTAATCAATGGCTGAATAAATAGCAGTACCCCTACATTTAAAAACAACAGATAGCCTAGTCTCCTGCTGGGGAATTAGGAGTTCCCCACCAGAATAGGAGCCAGCAGGAAAGACTGTCCTGCCCTGGTCCTCTGGGCCTGGGTACATCCAGCCGGAACCACTGGGACTTTCCTTCAGCTAAATGGAATCATGGGAACATGAAGGAAAGACCCAAGCAGAGAGTGCCTGTCCCGAGTGGGCAGAGAGGCACGAGCAGCAGGTGAGACAGCTGCCTTCAGGCACACCCTACAGGGTAGTGCTGGGTGATTTGGCTGCACTGTGGCACCCGGGCCCCAAGGACTCCATCCTAATCTGAGTTCCCAGACACCCTCACCTCCTCTGAGCACAGAGTTCCCAGGGCAGTCTGGGGCTCAGGTGACTACAAACAAGGAGAGGACTCTTTAACCCCACAACCTTGTAAATGTATCCTGAGATGGCCAGACTCCTGTGTTCTGAGTTATATAAACATGAGACCAAGGTGTAAATTGAAAAGCTAACATTTTTGTCAGTCTTCCTGTTTTGAGAGTGCTAGAATACTGACAATTTATTGTATTAATTAAAGATAAAACAATATATTCCCAGTGGAGATGCTCTCTGTGAGAGTCTTCCTACATCTGTCAAGTTTCTCTAACTTTCTCCCATGACTCAGACACATGACATGAGCGTCACTGAATGTAGGTTATCCCATCGTGATCGTGATGAGCATGAGTAAGTAATGTGCACTCTGGCGAGAGGTCATTCTGTCCCGGATGGGTCTGATCTTGACCATGAGCTGCCAAGAGAGGCTCTGACCACTCACGCCCCTGACCTGGAATAAATGGACTAGAAAATGAATGAGTAAATCATAGAATGAGTAGACTAATGAATGGATGAGTGGCTGAGTTAGTAACTGACAGTCTGAGTGACTGACTGACTGACTGACTGACTGACTGACTGACTGACTGACTGACTGACTGACACAGTGGATGACTGATTGGGTGACTGACTGATTAACCAGCTGAGTGACTGACTGATGAATGAATGAATGAATGAATGAATGAATGAATGAATGGCCAATCAACTGAGTGAATGACAGACTGAGTTACTGACCAACTTACTGGCTGAGTAAGCGACTCACTGAGTGACTGAACAACTGACTGACTGAACAACTGAGTAAGTGACTCACTGAGTGACTGAACAACTGACTGACTGAACAACTGAGTAAGTGACTCACTGAGTGACTGAACAACTGACTGACTGAACAACTGAACAACTGACTGACTGACTGACATACTGACTGACTGAAGACAAATGATGATTCAAGGTTTTGAGTGAGCGGCAGATCCTGTCAACTGCACCCATATGGCCACAGTTCTTTTTCCTTTTTCACTAAATCACCATGAGATACATAGTTACAAAGTTGTTCATGATTAAGTTTCATGATTGAGTTTCAGTCATACAATTTCAACAGTTTCAACACCCATAACTACGCCAGTGTACATTTCCTACCACCAATGTCCCCCGTTTCCCTCCTGCCAACCACCCGCCCCCGCCAGCCTCGCCTGCCTCTATGACAGACACTTTTCTTTTCTTGCCTTGTCTTGTCTTTTCTCTCTCTCCTTTTAGGCATTATGGTTTGCAATACAGGTACTTAAAGGTTATTGTTAAGGTAAAGGTAAAATTTTCCTCCTTTCAGCTCTCAGTTCTTATCTAGAGTGATCATTTCCAACTACTATTGTCAGTGGTCCCTCTTCTGTTCTAACTGCCCCCCCATTTGTGGCATGCTTCGAAGCATGGACCAGTCCTCCTGATGGCCACCGCTCTTAAGGTCACCCACAACTATGAACAGAGGGTCACAGAGTGCAAGTTAAAATAACCATAGACCCAAATGGATCTACCACTGGATTCTGTTCCATGACCCAGGAAACTGGATCTTCTCCATATTTTGGGCAGCTCAGGAGAGATGGTGCTTATGTGGCTTGAGTCCCCATTATTGCTGCCCATGTACCAGTTCTCCCACCCCATCATAGTACAGACTGAGTTCTTGCTTTTGGTTTCTCTTCCAGAAAATGAGTAACATCCCTCCTTTGACATATCCTGGAAGAGTGGCCTATGATTCAAGTGTGATGAAGGGATTTTGGGAGAAAAAAATTGAGCTTCACACAAAACAACAGCAGAGTGAGGATGCAAGGATTCAAAGGAGTGCCCTGGACAGGTGAGCAGGTGTGGTACCTGGACAGGTGAACTGCACAAGCCATGTGGATGTCACTGAGACACCCATATTCCTGCACTCAGCCAGGTACAGCCCTGATATCTCGTAGCTCAGCCATGACCCCTCTGAGCCAAAACTTCTCCCAGATCCCATGATACCTGAGCAGTGAAGCAGCTGCAGGAAATGCCACCAGGCAACTCAGCACATAATCCCAGTGGTGAATTGGATGCCACTCGTGACCCCAACCCACTCCATCACCCTGACCCACTCCCCTCACCCCGACTCACCCTTCTATGCTAACCCCTTTCCTCCACCCTGAGGGCTCTGGCTGAGTGGGGCTCCTACTGTTGCTCTACTGTGTGAGGTCCACTCATCACTGACACCCTTTCATCCCTATGTCAAGGGACCTGGGGCTTATGGGAACTGAGGGGCTCTTCAGAAGTCATTGCCACTGGACAGCTAAGAGAGCAGGTGGGCACATAACTAGACTTAGATGGCAGCCACAGGCTTTGCTCACAGCCGCCGCTCTGGAGAATGCCTGCAGCACTTACTCGGGAGACATTGGGTAAGGGATCTCTGCAGCTGAGGTGGCCCAGGCTTGGTATGACCTTGTCAGGAGCCAGAGGTTAAGTTGTGGTCCAGCAGCCAGGCTGGGTCCCTGGTCTGTGATGGAGTCTAACCTCAGGGTGTTAATAGAGGTGATGGGTTGTGAGACAGAACTGCACTGTATCTATCCATGTTCCTTGCAAAGCTGAGAAGAGTCTGCCCTCACCTATACCTCCTAGCCCTAGGCCCCCCAGTCTCCAGGTGACCACCTAGCTCTGAAAGAACCATAGGACTGAAAATTTCTTGATATTTTACCCACATGTAGGTCCCAGGAGGGGGCTCCCGATCATACTGTTAGGGTGAGGTCACTCATAGGGGGTCTGGATAACTCAGGGTCAGATCTGTCAGTGACATTCCCCTCCCCCACTCCTGACACATTAGGTGAGAGCAACACTGGCACACCAACATGGATTCAAGGTCACCTACTGCTCTAAGAGCCAGAGTACAAACATCTGAAAGTTCCCTGCTCATGGCCAGAAAGAGACTGGGCTAGAGCCATCTTCTCAGGAAGGATAGACATGACTGTCACTCCGGAAGGAAGGACAGGGATATGGTGTCACTCCTGGGGAGATCGGGTACATGATGTCACTCATGGAAAGAAGGGTGGCAGTATGATGTCACGTGGGAGAAGGTTGGGAACATGGCGTCATTCCTGGGGATGAAGTATGGGGACATGGGGTTACTCCAGGGGAATGACAGGGATGCGGCTGTCATTCCTGGGGAGGAAGTATGGGGACATGGGGTTACTCCAGGGGAATGACAGGGATGCGGCTGTCATTCCTGGGGAGGAAGTATGGGGACATGGGGTTACTCCAGGGGAATGACAGGGATGCGGCTGTCATTCCTGGGCTGTCACCCAGCCCAGGCTTTAGTTGCCTGTCCTTACCCCACCTGGGAATACTACTCAGTCCCTGTGTTTGGGGACAAATGCTTTGCAGGTAGCTCTGCCCTCTGATGGGAGGCAGGAACCATGTCAGCCCCACTGCCACTCCACAGAGCTTCTTGCCCCTGTGACACTGTCTGGCAGTCACCTCCCAGCAGACAGACAGACATTAGTTCAGAGCCACAGCCACGATTATCCTGACTGTCTCACTCTCAGTCCCCTGAATGCTGCATGTAAGGTGACTTTCCAGGCATATGGTGGGGAGAGGGGACACTTCTGGGGCTTCTGGGGCCCCAGGGTGATCCAGACAGAGGGTGCTCTATTAGTATTGCTGCGAATTGGGCTACAAAGCAGAATGACACCCCCATGATGGGCAACACCCTGAGTGGGGGTCTTGAGTGTCCCCCATGCAAGAAGACAGCTCTCTGGGTGGGACTCAGGGAGACCTTGGTGGTGGGTAGATTGCATCCGTAAGTATGAATGGCCAGGCCACCTCGGAGCGGGCTGTCTGGGACCCACAAGGTCAGGCCGCCCTGCTCACACCTGTGCTGAGGTGCCGACAGACAGCCTGGCCGTGCCTGTCCCCAGAGGCTGACTCACATACCCAAACTGTCACCCATCCAGGCTGCGTGGAGAATGGGCTCGAAGGCTGGAGAGAACAAGGCAGATGCTACAGAGTCCCAGGGATGGGCCCTCACAGCATCTGGCACCCTGCCGCCCCCAGGACATGGCAGAAATCTGAGACCCCTGAGCTGGAACCACTGGGCAGGGAGGTCATGTGCTTCCTGCAGGAGGAGGACCCTCCCCCCATGGCTGGCTTCCTGTCGCCTCTGCTTCTCCAGTTCATAACCAGTACCCAATAAAACCTA
Source organism: Sorex araneus (assembly GCF_027595985.1). NCBI lineage: Eukaryota > Metazoa > Chordata > Mammalia > Eulipotyphla > Soricidae > Sorex > Sorex araneus. The sequence goes on along the minus strand of NC_073313.1, from coordinate 158,303,813 downwards.
AAACAGTTCTATTATTTTTGTTTGTTTGGTTGTTTGCTTTTAGGAAACACTGGCGATGCACAGGGGTTACTCCTGGCTCATGCACTCAGGAATTACTCCTTCCTGGTGGTGCTCGGGGGACCATATGGGATGCTGGGAATCGAACCCAGCTTGGCCGCGTGCAAGCCAAACGCCCTACCTGCTGTGCTATCACTCCATCCCCTATTATTATTATTATTATTATTATTATTATTTGCTTTTTGGGTCACACCCGGCGATGCTCAGGGGTTACGCCTGGCTCGGCACTCAGGAATTACTCCTGGTGGTGCTCAGGGGACTGACTATATAGGAAGCTGGGAATCGAGCCCGGGTCGGCCGCATACAAGGCAAACACCCTACCCGCTGTGCTATCACTCCAGCCCCTATTATTATTTTCTTTTTTGGTGCTAAATGTCTTTCTGTCACTGAAATGAACGTACATTCAATGCTTACCCTTATGTTAGTAACATGACAATCCACAGAAGATATGGTGATTGGGAGCCCCACCTCCTATCTGCCAAGTGAATTTCAAGGTTCTTGTACCTTTGATCTAAAAATATGGGTCAAAGGGCCAAATATGGGAAATGGCTCAAAGGCTGAGTGCAGGATTTTCGTAGAGGAGAGCTCTGATCCCCTAAGCACTGAATGGGAGTGACCCCTTAGAACTGCTTGGTGTGACTTAAAAACAAGGAAGAAGGAGGGGGAGAAGGAGGACGAGAAAGAGTAGAAAGAAGAAAAACGTGAGGAGGAGGAGGAAGGAGGAAGAAGAAGGAGGAGGAGGAAAAGGAAGACGAAGAGGAAGGAAGAGGAGAAAGAGAAAGAGGAGGAAGAAGAAGAAAATGAGGATGACTAGGTCAACCTGTACCTGTGGGGTGAGTGCATCAGCAACCTGATGGTGCCTTCAGGCTTCTTGACACCCCAAAATTGCCGCTGTGCCTTTGGCCAGACCCCAACAACTTGGAACCAAGTTTACCAAGAAATTAAATGGCCAAAAGTTAGGTATGTGGGAGCCATGCCCACAAACCACCTCTGGCTCAGCTATACAAGCTCATTTATTGGCCTTATTTCAGAGACCCATAACCAAATATTGAAAGAGATCAAAAGTCGCAGTTAATCTCAGACCTGTGCATGGCTGAACAGACTGAAGTAAATCGGAGGAGGGGCGGGTTGGCCTAGGGCCCACACAGAGCCTCCATCAGCCACTTGCTTCTACAATCCAAAATCACCACCATAGCTATGGCCTAACTCCACTGTTTCAGGACGGACCCCACCAAGATATAATCTGTTGAAAATTCTGGTATGCGGGTTTTGTGACTGAAATCTCCAGGCTTTCTCAAGGTCAGCAGGGATACTTCCCCCCACCTCCCTGTACTTCCAGAAAGTCTTGGCAGTCACAACCACACCCCAAAGCTGCCACCCAATTGAAAGCTACTCCAGCCCTACTGTCCTCATAAAAATATTGAATGCCCTGAACAAACACCATGACCTCTTAGCACCTGTATTGCAACCCATAATGCATAAAAGGAAAAGATAGCAAAAGAGAGGAAGAGAGCAAGAAGAAAAATGCCTCCCATTGAGGGAGGCTGTGGGTGGGAGTTGGGAGACGGGGGGATGGTGGTGGGGAAATGGGGGACATTGGTGATGGTAGATGTACACTGGTGGAGGGATGGGTGCTGAATCATTGCATGACTGAAAACCAATTATGAACAGCTCTGTAATGGTTTATCTCACAGATATCAAATTAATTTTTTAAAGTAATGTGGGTTCATGCTCAATTCACTCAGCTTAATCAATGGCTGAATAAATAGCAGTTCTCCTACATAAAAAAAGAAAATGAGGATGAGGAGGAAGAGGAGGAGGAGGAGGAAAAAGCAGAAGGAGGAGAAGAAGAAGAAAAAGAAGAAGAAGAAGAAGAAGAAGAAGAAGAAGAAGAAGAAGAAAAAGAAGAAGAAGAAGAAGAAGAGGAGGAGGAGGAGGAGGAGAAGGAGAAGGAAGAAGGAGAAGGAGAAGAAGAAGAAGAAAGAGGAGGAGGAGGAGGAGAAGAAGAAGAAGAAGAAGAAGAAGAAGAAGAAGAGAGGAGGAGGAGGAGGAGGAGGAGGAGGAGGAGGAGGAGGAGGATGAGGAGGAGGAGGAGGAGAAGGAGAAGGAGAAGAAGAAGAAGAAGAAGAAGAAGAAGAAGAAGGAAGAAGAAGAAGAAGAAGAAGAAGAAGAAGAAGAAGAAGAAGAAGAAGAAGAAGAAGGAAAAAGAAGGAAGAAGAAGAAGAAGAGGAGGAGGAGGAGGAGGAGAAGGAGAAGGAGAAAGGAGAAGGAGAAGAAGAAGAAGAAGAGGAGAGGAGGAGGAGAAGAAGAAGAAGAAGAAGAAGAAGAAGAAGAAGAAGAAGAAGAGAGGAGGAGGGAGGGAGGAGGAGGAGGAGGAGGAGGAGGAGGGAGAGAGGGAGGGGGGAGGAGGAGGAGAAGAGAGAGAGAGAGGAGAAGAGAAGAGAAGGAGAAGGAAGAAGAAGAAGAAGAAGAAGAAGAAGAAGAAGAAGAAGAAGAAGAAGAAGAAGAAGAAGAAGAAGAAGAAGAAGAAGAAGAAGAAGAAGAAGAAGAAGAAGAAGAAGAAGAAGAAGAAGAAGAAGAAGAAGAAGAAGAAGAAGAAGAAGAAGAAGAAGAAGAAGAAGAAGAAGAAGAAGAAGAAGAAGAAGAAGAAGAAGAAGAAGAAGAAGAAGAAGAAGAAGAAGAAGAAGAAGAAGAAGAAGAAGAAGAAGAAGAAGAAGAAGAAGAAGAAGAAGAAGAAGAAGAAGAAGAAGAAGAAGAAGAAGAAGAAGAAGAAGAAGAAGAAGAAGAAGAAGAAGAAGAAGAAGAAGACGGAGCAGCAGCATCTGAGGAGATGTGGTTCAATGGCCTTTAGACAGTCTTCATTGGCATCATCTTAGAAATTCTTTGCTTTCACCCTGGAAGCTCTAGGTGTGGAGAAGCATACACTGCCTGCAGCATCAGTGTTCAGCAAGCCTGGACCTAGGGTCACAATATGTAAGTGCCCTGGACAGGTCAGAGGCAGTATCTGGGCAATAGGGTGCTGGACATGCACTGGGTGTGGTGTCTGCCCTGTGCATGCCACACTGGCCATGCCATGACAGGCACTCACCATCCTCTCTGCTTTGATCGGTCCTCCTCACTGGCTCTTGTCATCCCCCAAGACTCGGGGATCCACTGACATACCCGGGGATGGCAAGGATGCCAGGGAGAGGCCCTTGTAGGGACAAACTGTTGTGAACCCCCACCCAGGCCCTCTTCAGACTCAGCACTGGCCTAGGCCTTCCCTCACTTTCACCCCTTTGTCATTGGCACTTGAGCCAGTGTGTTTCTGGGATCTTAGCTGAGTTCCAAGGCCTCTTCATCCCCCTGTAAGGAGGAAACTAGGCATGAAGGAATGAGGGATGGAGGTGATGTGGTTGAAGGAAGGCTATATCACCTTTGTCCAGTCATGGCCACAGGTGTCCATACCACACTAGCTGACACAGCTCAGAGCTCAGCCAGTGTGATTAGCAGCAGGTTTCGGAAAGCTGCAAATGCAGCAACATTCCATGAGCAGACATCCCATTTTCAGGGATGTGTGACCACTGAGCCCACAGTATCAGCCCACCCTGGCATAGCCACCATGCTTTCACCCCCACCTGCTGGTGCTGCTTTTCCTGGATCTCTTGGTGAAACCAACCAGTCAACTTGCCCTGAGCTCTAGATTTAAAGGAGGTGATGAAATTAACTGGTTTAGGGAGACACCCAGATGGGGAGAAAGAGAGCCAAGCAGGAACCCCTTCTCTGCCCATAGAGCAGGGGCAGGGATGTAAGGGGCTTGCAGCTGAGAAAGCAGAAGTAAGGCAGGGAATGATTTTCTTGAACCCTATCCTGGGCAGACTCAGAACAACCCCACCCCATCTTTGAGGCTGCTTGAGGGGGACATAAACTCACATTCCAAGGTTTTAAGGGAAAACAACAGGACAAGCAGACCACAAGCTAAGGGAGTAAACACACCTTCCATGGACCAGAGCCCAAGGGTCAGATGTCAGGACACTATGGACAGAGGGACAGATCGACTATGGCTCCATCCAGCTTGTGAGATCCATGGAGAGTGGCCTCTACACACAGTTGGAAACCCTGATGTGGACACTTCCTCAGGGCTTCATCACATCCGCTAGAGCCAAGCGATTTCAGATTCTCTGTGTGACTAGATAATGTGACCCCGTCACACCTGGAGTGTGACTCACACACCAGGACCCCCTTACACCAATGAGACAACTCTACCTCCTCATCATGCATAGGACACAACTTGATGGAGTATGTCCTCTTCACATGCAGGATGCAACTCAGTGCACCACATCCCCCTCATACACGGGATGCTACTTTGTATACTGTAGAATAACATGGGGATAATTACAAAGGTTGCACACACGGGAGGGGGAGATGCAATGATGTGTGGTGTTGTTCTATTGTCCTTGGGCTCTTGGGGCAGCTCTCTCTCGCACGCACCGCTCACATTCCATGTTCTCGAGCCACTGTGTATGGATCGGATTGGGACGGCTCCTTTTTGTGCTCTCTTCTGTCTGTCTCTCTGTCTCTGTCTCTGTAGTCTCTCCTCTGGTCTCTTCCGACCTCTCTCTGTCTCTGCTTCTGTGTCTTCTTCTGTCTGTGTTGTCTCCTTCGCTTCTGTGTCTTCCCATGTGTCTTCTCTTGTCTTCTTCTTCTGTCTCCCTGTCTGCTTCTTCTGTCTCTTCCCATGTGTCTTCTGTGTCTTCTCTTGTGTCGTTTTCTTCTGTTTCCGCTGTGTCCTTCTTCTGTCTCTCTCATCTTCCCCCACAGTCTTAGTTTATATAGCAATCACATAGGGCGGTAACACAAAGGTGGGTTGAACATTAATAAATCAGCAAAGAAGGGTAAGACCATTTCTCGAGGAGATTAAAAAAATCTCATCTAAGGAGATTACTAGGAGATCTGTTCAAGGGTGGGATCCAAAGAAGGGTGTGTCAGGGTGTGTCCCTTTCTTCCTTCCTCAGCTAGTAATCTGCTTAAATAGTTGTAGTAAATTTTTTTAGCAATGTCATTCTGTATAGTAAATATTTCTAGCAATGTCATTCTGTATGAGCACAGTAAGAGATATATCAGACTTAAAGTCTGGTTCTTCCTGAGGACATTCACTATATATTCCAGACCACAGTCTTCAGGCCAGGTTAGTCTTCCTAACCCCAGCAGGGTCCTAGTCTCGTCATTACTTTTGGATCATGACAGCATTTGTCTATGACCATGCTCTCAACTTATAGTTGAGAATTGTGGCACTTTGGCCTGGCCCATTTCGATGCCAGGGTAGCTCACAGCTTGCCCTGGGTCCACTCCATCCCTCATCGGGACCCTGCTTTGGGGGTGCTAGGAACTAAGGGCAACTGAGTGGAGAAAGCAGATGCCCAGGAGTAAATATTGGAGTCAATCAGCTCCCAAGTTACAAAGCATAACATTAACTGTCTTCCTGTGTCCATACAGAAAGGACATTGCTTTAAGGTAAACTAAGTTCCCTGCGGCAAGGCTAAAAGGACAAACTCCATGTTATCCTACAGTATACTACATCCTTATAACACACAGGATGTGACTCCATGTACCACGTCCCCCTTACACATAGGACCCGACTGCATATACCACATCCTTCTCACACATGCAATGTGACTCCATGTACCACATCCCCCTCATGCACGGGACACAACTCCGTGTACTTCATCCTTATAACACGCGAGACGTGACTTCATGTACCACATCCCTCTCACACAGAGGATGCAGCTCCATGTGCCACATCCTTCTCACAAATAGGACACGACTCCATGTATCATGTCCCCTTCACACATGGGACATGAACTCCATATACTGCAACCTTCTCACACTCAGGACACAAGTCCATGTACCAAATGATTCTCACACATGGGACTTGACTCCATGTACCACAGCCCCCTCACTCCAGGGATGTGACTCTTTGTATCACATCATTCTTACACATAGGACATGGCACCACATATCACATCCCCCTCACACACGGGATTTGACTCCAAGTACCACATCTTTCTCACACAGATCACAACTTCATGTACCATATCCTTCTTACACATGGGACATGACTCCATGTACTATGTTCCCTTCACTCAAGAGATGTGAATCCATGTACTACATACCTCTCATACATGGGACATGAGACAAAACTTCATCTACTGGGGCTGGAGTGATAGCACAGTGGGTAGGGCATTTTCCTTGCACATGGCGGATCCGGGTTCAATTCCCAGCATCACACATGGTCCCTCGAGCACCGACAGGAGTAATTCCTGAGTGCAGAGCCAGGAATAACCCCTGTGCATTGCCGGGTGTGACCCAAAAAGCAAAAAAAAAAATACTTTATATACCATTCCCCCCTCAAACACACAATGAGACTCTATGTACTACATCTTTCTCACACACAGGACATGACTCTATGTACCAGTCTTCATTGCACACCATGTGCCACATGTGCCACATCCTTCTCAAGATATGACTCCATGTACCTTGTTCCCCTCACACATGGGATGCAACATGTGCCATGTCCCCCTTTAGACCAGGAATATGGCTCTACATACCATGTGTCCCTTACACAGATTGTGAGGCTCTCTCACACCAAATAAATATGCTGGTCCTCTTACCTATCCAGCATTAGCAGAAAGACCAACATGGTATAAGTTTATTGTGCCATTTGTGGTTAGCTTGCTATTTAGGATGTGTGTGTGGCCCTTAGAATAACTATTAAAAGAACAATAGAAACAGTCACAGCAATCATTTCCTGGACCATGACAGTCACGATGGAAAAAGAAGGAACCAAATAAAATCGATCTGAGTAAGATGATTTTCAGGCAAGTGCCAGTCAGAAGCAACACACCTATAGCTACTGTCTGCTTAGGGAAAAAACACCCACATTCCACAGAGATCCAGTCTGAGGAAAGCCCCAGTCCGACATACACTGCCTCCACTATCTTACACCCAACACAGGTTTAAAGGTGAGGAACGGTCCTTCTTTTTCCAATCGTATCCACAAAGGGGTCCCATGGACTTGAGGATCAGGCCGATAACAATACCTCAGTGACAGCTTATTCTGAGATGAGGCCCTTCGACAGTAAGATAAAAATTCCTAAATGGACACACACAGAAATCTCGGACCCAAACAACTTGAGGCAGAGATGGCCTGGGATTTTGCAATAGGCCTTCTCCGCTGGGCCGCTCCAGACGGGGGCAGGTGCCGTCCCACCGCCTGCCCTCTGAGAGCTCCAGCAGTCGCCATTTTCTAGAAGCCAGCAAGAAGCACAGTCTCCCACATGGCCACTATCCAGAGACACACACAGGAATCTCTGACACGAGCAACCTGTGGCAGCAATTTCTTCAGACCCTAGTTGTTAAAATCTTAGAATTCCTGAAACTTTATGTTATATCCATAGTATATTTTATTACATAAAATTATTATTTATATTAGATCCGTAACAAGCAGTACAAAACACATTGTCTAGCAATTGTATTTTCAGCAGATATGAGGGGAGATAAGACTGGTCTTGTAATATAGAAGGTAACTAAAGTAGAGAAAGAATACCTTGCAAGTTTTCTGCCACACGAGCAGGGGGAGGTATGGATTGGGGGGTGGGGATTTTGGTGGTGTAAAATGTGCACTGGTAAAGGGATGGGAGTTGAATGATCATATGATCGGAGTTCAAACATGAAATTTTTGTTACTGTAAAAAAAATAGTAGTTTGAAAAATTTCAAAAAAAAAATTCCTAAAGACTAATGGCCCTACTAACAGCATTTCAAAACACAAGAAGACTATGAGGCAGGATGGGGACTGAGTAGAGACAGACAAATGCTTGGTCCCAGCTGGAGATGACACCCCACAAATGGGGCATAAGGCTCAGCACAGAGCTGTCCTCAACAGCTGCAGGAAACCCAAAGTTTTCAAGATAACAAGGATCAGTTCTGTAAGAATCAGTTTTAATCATTTCAAAAGACTGAACTCTTGAAGTTCTCTGAAACAGAAACCAGTAAGATTTTTTAAATCCCCAAATATTTGGAAACTAAGCCATATGCTTCTAATGGAAGCAGGAGTAAGCACAACAGGCTGGAGCACATGCTTTGCACACAGGAGGAGGTTCTACCCAGGAGCCTCCAGGCCTCAAAGCCCCTGAAAGTAACCTGAAGGTAACCCTGGAGCATCAAGCCAGGAAGAGCTCCTGAGCATCCCCAGGTGCAAACTGAGTGTGAGCCCAATGTGCAGGCTTGTGTGTAGAAGGCGGCAGCAGGGCTTACACATTACGTGATTCTCAGCACTGAAGACCTTCCTACACAGGAGGCCACAGAGTAAGCTTGGCCATCAGGAGCGCCTCAGAAACACCAGGAGGGGGCGTTCGGGCTGTTGCAGAGACTAAGTAGTCTTCACTTAACAAAGAAAAAGGAAACCAACTTCTCTTTTCAAAGACAAAATTAAAAATTTCAGAAATAAAAGTGCCTCTGACCACCGTGGGATTAGCAGCATGCCAACAAGTCCTGACATCTATGTATATGTGTGCATTCATGTGTGGTCATGGTATGACACTGTGCGCATGTGTGTGGCCATATCTGTATGTGTGGTATGTGCATGTATGAATACATGCATGTGTGTGTGCATTTGTAGTGCATACATGTAAGTGGTATGTGCATTGTTTTCCCATCTGTGTGCAGGTGTGTTGTGTGTAGGCATATGTGTCAATGTGGATCTGTGTGTGGTGTGTGCATGTATATGTATATTAGGTATGTGATATGTGCAATGTGTACTAATGTGTGTTTGTGAGTATGTATGGTGTAGGGAGGGCCTTAGACCAGCAACAGGACAGGGACAGGAAAGAGAATCAAGGACAGGGGGAGGAGGGGATGACACTCTAGTCCCCGTGGTCCAAAGCCACCACTGTCACCTCTTTAAGCACAAACAACCTTGGCCCTTTCTGCTAGTGACCACATGGGGGCACCGCTGGACAGCTCAGGCTGGATGGGGCCAGGGAAAGGCCTGACTGCAGGGACACGCATGAAGGGTCGGGTGGGGGCGTGTATGAGATTCGGGAGAGGGGCATTGTGGGGGGGCTGGGAGGTTGGGGGCTGGGAGGAACCAGGCTGGTGGCTGGGTGGGAGGATGGATGTGGCCCCACTTCCCCGTCCTCAGTTCCCAGGCAAGGTGAGGGCTGAGCACTAGGTCGGGGACCTAATCTGGAGATGGAGACATGTCCCCAGCCCTCAGCTTTGCTGGTCGTGGTGGCCCTCATGCAGCTGTGGCCAAGGTCATCACTGGGACTGCCAAGGGCTGCAGAGTCCCAAATACCCCCATGGCCTCACTTGACTCATAGCCCATAGCAGTAAGTGGGGTGCACGGAGAAAGAGGGTGTGTGCTGGAGACCCCAACAAAGGAGGACCTCCAGACGGGGGCACTGCCCTGCTCTGTGCCCCCAGGCTCTCTTCCCTCTCTCTCTGACTAGTCTTGGAGTGCCTATATGTGCCTGACCTTGAATGTGTTGGCTACAGGGGTGTATAGACAGGCCACTGTGGAAGTGGCCCAGTCCACAGGCAGAGGCCACACACTATAGTGTGGACTCAGGGCAGCAGATATGGGCTACATATCCCTCTAACTGCCAGAAGCCCCCAGAGCTCTGGCTGGTGGTAGCCTGCCCTCCTGCCACGCCCAGTCCCCAGATGGGCTGTCTGGTGCCTAGGGAGGTGGCCCTCTGGCTTTCTTGGTGCCGGGCAGTCAGACAGAGCACACAAAGCAGCACTGGCAAGGACCCAGGGGATGCTCCGAGTGGCCAAGATGGTGGCCAGGGAAGCAGAGACCATCAGTGAGAATGGAGTGGGGGGCGTGGGTGCAGGGTCCCCCTCAGTGAGGACATGGAGGTGACCGCAAAAGTCACTAGCCAGCAGCACTTCCCAGAGGGAGCCCTGACCTTGACAACTCCCTCATAGGAGCCCTGACCTTGGGGACCCCCTTGCAGGATGCAATTGTGGGAGACAGGGTCATCCCCAGCTGTCCCCACCTCCTGCCAAGCTTTGTTTGTCACCTTACTAGGAACCACCATGGCAGGATGCCCACAGGACAGAGACCCAAAGTAGGAAGGAGTGTTCTCCCTGTGTAGACAAGACACTGGAGGTGGGTCCCAGCATGAATGAGGTTTCCCTGTGTGGACACCAGATGGATGATGGGGGACCCAGCCGATGTCTCCGAACCCCGCTAGATTGTGTTCAAACAGACTTGGAGCAAATTGAGTGGGCCTTCTGGATGCTGGTTGTGTCCATGCCTGAGGCATGAGTGGGGTGAGACTTAGGTACTGACTGCTCCCAGCCTGCTTCATTCAGCATCCACAGGCCCTCCCACACTTCCCCAAGGACCTGGGCAGCCTGAGGATGGACACCTCCGTACACTTCTGGCCCCACTGCAGATTGCTCTGTAAAAAGGGCTCTGTCCATCACCATTTCCACTGACAGAGATTGCCAAACCCCTCAGCTCAGACTCAGGCCCCAGACATCCCTATTAGTCACCGGGGGTCTCTGCTTCTCCAGGGCTCCCCTCCCCTCTAGCGGGGTGTCCTGTCAGTGAAGATGACCAGTGGAATGGGAGCTCCTTACTTCCCAACTTCCTCTGCCCCTTGCTCCCACATAGGACATTCTCAGTCCAGGACACAAATTCATGTGGTGACCACTTTATTGACCTTTGGGACCTATAGCAAAGCAGGGACATGCACAGCTGGACACACATCAGAGGACCTCACGTCATTGCCTGTGGACAGAGAAGCAAGGGAGACCACTACAAGAGCCAGGGGATAGTCCTTGATCAGAGAGCGGTATGGGTCTCTGTGGGGAACAGAATTGCCTGGGGCTGGGGGAGGGTGGCCTGCTGTGGCCAGGGGGCACTGTGAGGTGAGCCTGACCAGTCACATGTCCAGGTAGCGGTCGGGGCTGGTCTTGTGCAGGTAGATGACCCAAAGGATGAAGAAGATGGTGGATACCAAGATCCAGAGGTCGTCATTGGACCCAGAGGTCGACTCGCAGCAGCCGGCCAGGCAGCAGAAGTCGTCAGTGTGGGGGTAACCCCAGCCCCAGGAGTCACCCCAACTCCGCTGCCGCTGGCGGCGGTAGTAGCGATGGAAGAGGCGGCTGCTCTGTGGCCCCGTGCGCTTGATGAGGGTGAAGATGGAGAACGGCAGGGAGATGGAGCCCTTGTTCAAGGCCCCCGGGAGCTCACCATTCTGCTCTGGGCCCGGGTGGGGCCCACACCCCCTGCCCCCCTGGCGCCTGCACCCGCCCCTGCCGCTGGCTCGGTCCTCAAGGGTGTCTTTGTTATAGGCATCATCCGTGTAGATAAAGGGGAAGGTGACAGAGCCATCGTTGTAGGTGAAAGGATCTTTGCCAGTGACGAGAGTGGCCAAGGACAGGGGGAAGGTGACAGAGCCTTCCCCACTGTCCATGAACCCCACAATGTAGGACATCCCCTGTGGCTGCCTCCTCACCCGGCCTTGAACACTGTCGGTCTCGTGAGAGCTGGTGAGAGCGCCGTGACCTTTGAAAATGAAGCCCTTGAAGTTGCGGGCCCGGCTGTTGAACAAGATGCCACGGCCCTGGAACACGGGCTCACAGATGGTCACAGCGATGTGTTGGCCCTTGCCCAGCTTCATGGAGTTGGGCAAGTAGATGGAGCCTTTGCCCAGGGTGCTGCCCTCTGGGAGGGCACAGGCAAAAGGCCCCCTGACGCTGCCCACCCCTTCCAGGGAGAAGGGGACTGTGACAATGTCGTCATCGTTGATGAGGTTTCTGCAGTTGGCCAGTGGGCTCCTGATGAAGTCAGCCACCGAGAAGGGTAGTGGGATGGTGTTGGGCGGGTCGCCCCAGATGCGCTCCACCAGTGTCCCACTGCCAAGGGCCAGCAGCTGCTGGTGGCCGGGTCTGTCCCAGCCGTTTTCATCACTGAACAGCTTGTACGTGCCTTGCACAGAGCGTGGCTTGGCCTCTGGCCCCCAGTCGGGGTCCCGGGGCTTCAGAAAGAAGCAGACACCCTTGTCACAGGCCTCACAGTGCTCCCCAAAGCCGACCTCAGGGTACTGGGTGTCAGGGCCCTCCCGGTAGCACTTGTGCAGGATGTACAGCACCAGCTTGCCCAGGAAGAGCCGTACGTTGAGCAGGCTCACCCGGCAGGGCCCCACGTCCCCGGGTGGACACACGCGGCAGTGCTGGCCCCAGACACGCATCTTCACCAGCCCCAGGTGCTGGCCCTCGTTCCACCAGAGGTGGAAGAGGATGTGCACGTGGGCTGAGCCCCAGCCCCACTGGCAGTGGCCACACTCGAACCTGCAAAGGAGAGTGGCATGAAGGGAGCACAGCCCACACCCCAGGGGCCCCACACCCACACCCCAGGGGCCCCACACCCCGAGGACCACTCACCCAGGGACCCCATACCCCAGATGTCTCAATCTAGACAGCTGCATCCCGGGAGCAACCGCAGCTCAATGTGGGACTCCAGGCCCGTAAGGGGACAGGCTGCAGGTGGCACCTCCTAGCCTCCAACTGGGATTCAGAGCTGAAACACCAAACATCTCCTGTTGGGTTTGGCACCAACCCCCTTGGGTAGGTCCTGTCTGATAAGGCCCAGGCTTGGCGCTGCTTGCATGAGTCTGACTCGGGCCTCATTGCCTTGAGGAAATGTCATCAGGATCTCCAGGGGTACCCGAGTCAGGAAAGAGGAGTCGGATCAGCAGGTGGGTGCTAGGCAGAGGCCAGGAGTGAACTTCGGAGGAGTGTGTGGTCAGAGCAGGACCAACCGTCCTGAGTCAGGAGGCAGAGTGAGGGTGCAGGTGCCCCCACGGGTTCCCTCTTGCCTGCTGGTCAGGACTGCCTGCCTGGGGTTGATTGGCAGAGGCTGGGTCCCCTTTAAGACCCCCCAGGTCTGGGCTTCTGCTCAGGCACATGCTGACCAGGGCTTCCCACTCCTGGGAACACTCTTGGCACAGTGTCTGAGCCCCGGGAGGCCCTGGCCTCCCGCCTCTGCCACAGCTAGTGCCCTGGCGAGACCATGCTGAGCCTTTGGCTGCCGGCCTCACTGGCTCTGGGCTGCTTCCGGAAACCTGAACGTGAATGCTGAAAGTTGGGGTCAGTACCAGCAGGTCAATCACACTCCCCCGGGGGCACAGGGGCAGCAGGTGTTCAGGGGCAGTTGGGCCACTCAGACACTTCACCTCGGAGTCCCTCTGCAAACCAAGAGGGCAAGCTGGGGAGTACGTGTGGGGGACAACAGCTCACTGTGCCGGGGTGACCAATCCGAGCCCCTCCCCGACTCCACCTCACAGGGCCTGGTGCCCACTGGCCTCACAAAGGGCCAGCCAGAGATAGCCCCTTCCCTGGGTTCCTCTGCCCCCAGGCAGTCCCCACCTCCTCAGTACCACAGAAAGACACCCCTTCCCCCATCCCCGGTAAAGGGCTAGCAGTGACCAACTTGCGTCAGCGCTGCCATGGAAACCAGGAGATGTGCAGTAACAGACCTTGCCAGCCATGTGGGGGAGGCAGCCAAGGCCTCCAAGGACCCCACAGCCACGCAGCCCCCATGGTTCCATGGTCCTCATGCCTCCCACAGTCCCAGGAACCCACGACCTCCACAGACCCAAATGCCCTCCCACAGGCCCCACAGACCTCAGTTCTCCCACAATCCCACAGCCCCCAGGGCCCCCAGGGCCCCCGTAACCCCCAGGGCACCCATGGACCCAGGGCACAAGCATCCAGTGGGGCAGACTGTGGCCAGCACTGCCCACCAGGGGCTCAGTGAAGAAGACTAAACATCCCCACACCCTGGAAACAAGAGCGGAACCCCCCCACCCACCTGTTGGGGAGCAGGAGCAGGCTGGCTGGGATCCCTCCGCCCACGTCCTGGGTCCCAACACACCCACCCTGGCCTCAGGACTCAAGGGCAGCTGGGTGGGCAGGTCTGCAGCTTCAGCCCCTCCCCACCCAGACCCCACAGGAAGCCCTGTCCCTACCGCACCTTGAAAGCCCCCTCAGCCGGTACTGGTGGCCGTTGCCCTCCACCTGCCCTGCAACCAGGTCCTCGTCAGGGAGCAGCTCCCAGGTATCAAACGGCTTTCTCATGGCCATCAGCTGGGCCAAGGTGCTCGCCCACAGGTCGGCCCCGTCCATGCTGGCGCTAGGTCCGCACTGCAGTCTCTCGGCCACTGCGCTTTGCTCCCAGGCACCACTCAGCATCTGCCAGCCAATCGCAGCCCTGACAACCATCCCATCTCCATGGCAACCAGCTCTGTCTCCCAGGAAGGAGGTTGGGGGCCTCAGTCTTGAATCTTCTTGACTATTTTTTATTGCGCAAGCAACACATTTCACCTTTGGGGAAAATCAGGCATGGGGGAAAAATAGTAAAAGTACAAAGCAATATAGTCAGCTGTAAGCGTCACTGCTGGCTAACAACCCTGCATAGGTCATAGAAATAGCCACAGTTGTGTTTCAGAGCAGAAATCTCTGAGTGTGTTCTCTGGAGCCAGGGTGCCCTGCCCCCTCCCACCCTTTCCAACATCGGTGTGCACCCCTCCCCCACTGCTGTCAACATCGCTGTTATGCTTGCAGTTTCTCACTTCTTATTCTCTGTGCTTTTTGTCCTCCTGCAACTAGGCCCCCGAGTTAGAATCCACATACAAGTGTCAGGAACGTTTTGAAAAAGTTGCAAATTTCTCCAAGGTTTTTCTTTTAATCAGATTTTCTATTGGTGATAAACACAGCACATAGGCTAGAAGTATCTAAATTATAAAACATGTGAACACTGTGCATTTAAAGGTTACAGGCTGCACAAAAGATTCAGGACTCACACAGCTACACGAACGGTTCAGGGGTCACATGGTCATACAGAAGGCTGAGGGTCACATGGCTGCATGGGGGGCTCAGGTGTTTACTGGCGAAGAGGGTCTGCTGGGCCCAGGCCTTGCTGGATGGAGTCATGGGGTGGTGCAGGAGCTTACCAGGAGAGTTCAGGATGGTTTAGGCAGAGAAAATAACTTGACTGAGGAGAGCAACTGACCCACTGACACTGCAAAGGCCTCAAAGAGAGAGCCACTCACACAGGTCCCAGGGAGTCTCTTTGTGTGTGTCTTAGGGCTGTTTATGTGGAGGTCACTGCTTCTAGAGCCGGCTTCTCTCTGGGAGATGGATGAGAAGAAGACAGTTGCCAGTTCTAGGAACAGCAGCAGAACTGAGCAGCAGTGGGGTCTTCAGAGTCCCTGAGGCTCGGCTCTGTGTGAGCAAGAAAAGCATGACTGATGCTGGCAGTGACGGTCTCAGCCTGTCGGGCCTTTGAAATGGGGATTCAAACTAGGCATCATGTTAGACAGCTTCTGTTAAACCACTTCAGGTACACAACTGTGCAGTGCACTCAGATTTGAACACGATTGCACAGTCAGCTCGGGTGTAACTGCAGTGTGTTTGGGTATTAAAACAGCAGCACTGTAAGACGTGGTGTCAGCCACTCAGTGAGCCGTGGTGTCAACTGCATGGTGAACTCGGGTGTCAGCCACACAGTGAGCTCAGGTGTCAGCCACACAGTAACCTTGGGTGTTAGCCCCACGGTGAGATTAAGCTCAGCTGCTTAGTAAGCTCAGGTGACAGCACAGCACCTGAGAGCAGAAGGTCAGTCTTGTACTCCCAGCTCCATGTCCACGTTCCCTTTTGCAAAGGGCACAGCCTCTGACACTAGCACCTCAGAGTCACCACTACGATGGTCAGTTCAGCTGCTTTTGAGTTTTATGTGACTGAGTTCTGCTCCCATTTCTATCTCTTTTCGACCCATTCAGGGTTGTGTCACAGTCCCAACCATGCACTTCCTAAGTATGGTACAGGTGGTAGGGGACTGAGCCCAGGACCCAGTGTAGGAGGTCAGAGTAATCAGGGTGGTGACAGTCACTGAGCAAGCAGTGACGAGGGCCATATGAAGGTTGTGGCTATGAGGAATGCTGTCCCGGGTCCCTGCGCAGCACAGAAACAGCCGCAAGGCCCCCTGTGCTTGTCCTGTGCACCAGGCAGAACATGTGGGCCTGAGAGTCCCCACTGTAACACCACCTCCAGGAGCTGGGCTGCCTGAACATGGAGACAGGAGTGCCAGAAGCATGCAGGCTTTCCCAGGAAGGCCACCACCCTTCACCCTCAGGAGGCACCGAGTGAAGTCAGCTGGGTGATACCATCCTCGCCGAGCCCTCAGCTCTTGCAGAAACATGTCCAGGCCTAGACCACAGCACCCCACTGTGGAGCAGTGCTCTGACCTTTCCACAGCCTGCACACACCCCTTCCACACTCTTCCATAATCTGACCATGAGCCTTCATTCAACCATTCCTCTGCTAACCTGCCATGGCCTCCGCAATCAGTCCATGTCTCCTCTGCCATAATTCCCCCTGAGTTCTGGCCGGCTCCCTCTGCCGACTCCTCTCCCATGTGCATTGGTACCTCCTCCAGCTCATCCTTCCCTGGATTGGATGCTTCTTGCATCTCTCTCCTCTGTGGCATGTCAACATTCCCACCTCAGGCCTGTGTGACCTTGGTCAAGAATGAGATGTACTGACCACAGGATGGCTAACCCATGCCTGCCTCTGGGTAATGCCCAGATGCACCCTCTGACCTGTACACTGGGCACAGTCTATGTCCTGTCCGTGGGTCTGTGGAGCAATCATTCAGGACATTTCCATCTTTTATGGCTCTGAGTGAGAGAGAAACATCTACTATTGCACCTGTGTGACCTGAGCAAAAGGAGAGGTGATGGGACCTGCTCTAGAAGCTTCTAGGGATCAGATCTGGTGGTGGGGAGTACCTGGCTTGTTAAACTGTGTCTTTCCTAAACAGAGCAGCAGTGAGGCTGGGCTCCTGCACCAGACTACCTGCCCAGAGATCAGTCTCCTCCTAGGTCCAAATGACAACGGAGGACTCACCTGGGTGACAATTGACAGTGAACTCTCCTCCAACTTCCAGTTTCCAGCCCCTGGAACTTTGTTCAAGAGAAATTACTTCTAGATTCATGAACTTTAGAATCTAATGATCAGGTTTAGATTTGTTTAGGTGGTTTTGGTTGTTATCCAGAGATTCGTGGGGAGCCTGACTTGGCCACAAAGGTGAAGGGAAATCTCAGAGTCTGATTCATACCCAGGCTGGATCTGAGGGTTTGTGGCCCTGGTCCACAGAGCCTCCACAGAATTCCCCGCTAGGCGCTCTACTCTGGGCCACCTGTCTCCCTCGGGCCGCAGCAGCTCTGGGGTATGGACCCACAGCCCCAGACCATCCATCAGCGTCTATTCTGATCCTCTGCAGACACCGATAATCCTCCGGCTCCATAAGGAAGGTCTCCCACACACCCCAAGAGTCAGAGGCACACTGAAGTCAAAGAGAAGATCCCACAATGGAGGTGGGAGGGTGGGAACTTGAGACCAAGGACTCCTTGAGGCCTGCCCTGGAGGCATGTGGTGGGAAAGCAGGGACGTTGCGGAGCAGGGTCCAGCCACTGGCTCCTGCTGACCCCCTCTGAGGCCTCCCCCAGGGACCAGCAGCCATGGTACCAGATGAGCATTCTGCCCCAGAGTGGGCAGGATAGTCCTGGCCCCCAGGTGACCCACCAGCAGAAATGATGCCACAGCACATACACAACACACACATATACAGGAAATAATAGGGGAATAGTAGGGGGCTAACAAAATAAATAGGAGAGTATAAATAGGAGAGTAACTGGAAGTTATGTATTCTCTATGTCCACTATGTCTATACAGACAAACACATGCAGGAAAGTGTGCAGGAAAGTGTTCACAGAAGATGAAATTCTCTCTCTCTCTCTCTCTCTCTCTCTCACACACACACACACACACACACACAGGAGGCAGCAGGGAAGTGTTAACATACACACACGCACATACACATACACACACACACAGGAAAAGACATAAAAGTGTTCGTTCACACAGAGAACATGGTAAAGAAATGCTCCCACACGGGAGATGGCAGGGAAGTGTTCACACATGGGAAGTGACAGGGAAATGTTCCCACTCAGCAGATGGCAGATATTGGACACTAACCCTAAGTGCTTTAGGCTTCATCCGTGAATTGCCCCTTTTCCTCCCCCCAGAGATGTTTACAGTGCTCTTACCAGAACCCCAACCCCCTAAGTGTATATTTTACCTTTCCTTTATGCTTTGCCTTTCATTGTTACATTCCCAAAGTCAGTCCTACTTATAAGTCAAAACCTCTGGTGATTCTGGACTTTGTATTTGTAGTGATGGCAGGAAAGTGTGCTTCTTATTTACCCTATAACCTTTTCATGTTTTACTACAGAGCAATGTTCTTTGCTGAAATCGAGAAAGACTATTAATGCCATGCTCCTAATATTTGGGAGTTTATGGACTCTAAAAAATACCTGCTCCTGGGCATCCATCATAATTTCTTGATTCAGGCTTTGGTTGTCATAGTTCTCAACACCCCATAAGGGGGGGGGAGTGGAGTGTCCCACCCTGGAAATTGGATGAACCCAGGGCGATCAGCAAAGCTATCAGGCCAGCATCAAAATAGGACAGTATAGAAAGTATAAAAGCACAGTCTTGATGCAAGCTGTTATGACTTAAGAGACAGGACCCCCATGGGGACAGACAAGCTAAACCTGCCTGAGGACCTAGTCTGGGATTTACGATAAAAGCTCAGCAGCCTTGCTCTTAGGGCCCAGAGAACTAAGTTTTGGAGTCTATGTGTGTTCACAAAAGAGTGCAGGGGCCAGCAGGACTCTATCTCTCCCACTGCCCACGTTCGGTGGTCTCACGCCGCTTCCCCCACCCTGGGAAGGCTGATGGAGATGGGCAGGCAAAGGAAGGAACGAGTGCCAGGCTGGTCGGTATCAGATGCAGTTTATTCCAATCTCTGTTCCCATTCTGCTTCTGTCTCATGCACTTCTATGTGTTCCCCTACTTCTGTGTCTTCCCCCGCTTCTGTCTCTTCTCCCTGCTTCTGTCTCTTCCCCGTTCTTCTCTCATGTCCTCTCGTGTGTCTCCTTCTCTGTCTCTTCTGTCTTCTTCTTCTGTCTCCCCCCAGGGCCCCCACAGTCTTAGTTTATATAGCAAATTACATAGGGCGGTAACACAAAGGTGGGTTTAACATTAACAAATCAGCAGGAGCTGGAGCGATAGCACAGAGGGTAGGGCGTTTGCCTTGCACGCGGCCGACCCGGGTTCGAATCCCAGCATCCCATATGGTCCCCTGAGCACCGCCAGGGGTGATTCCTGAGTGAAGAGCCAGGAGTGACTCCTGTGCATCGCCGGGTGTGACCCAAAAACAAAAACAAAAACAAAAATCAGCAAAGAAGGGTAAGACCATTTCTGAGGAGATTAACAAAATCTCATCTGAAGAAATCTCATCTAAGGATATCTGCTCAAGGGTGGGAGTCCAAACAAGGGTGTGTCCGGGTGTGAGCTAGTAATCTGCTTAAATAGTTATAGTAAATCTACTTCTAACATTTCTAGTAATGTCATTCTGTATGAGCACAGTAAGAGATATAAAGTTTGGTTCTTCCTGAGGACATCTCACTATACACTCCAGACCACAGTCCTCAGGCCAGGTTAGTCTTCCTAACCCCAGCAGGGTCCTAAAAACGATGGTTTTACCTTTGGATCATGACAGCATTGTCCATGATCATGCCCTCAATTTGTAGTTGAGTATTGTGGCACTTTGCCTGGCCCATTTCGATGCCAGGGTAGCTCACAGCTTGCCCTGGGTCCATTCCATCCCTCGTTGGGACCCTGCTTTTGGGGTGCTAGGGACTAAGGGCAACTGAGTTAAGAAAGCAGATGCCCAGGAGTAAATATTATTTGGAGTCAATTAACTCCCAAGTTACAAAGCATAATATTAACTGTCTTCCTGTGTCCATTCAGAAAGGACATTGCTTTAAGGTAAACTATGCAAAAGACACTAACAAGTTCAGAGTCCTTAGAAGGATCTGATCTTACAAGATGACAAAATCTAACTAGGGAAAAGGTGATTAACTGCTTGGGAAGGAGGGTGCAGAGAAGTTTACAGATAAGCAAAGGAATGGGAGTGTCTCCAGAGCACTTAAACCTAAACTCCTTGTGGCAAGGGAGGAAGGACAAACCAATGTTATCCTACAGTCTATATCTCTTACTCCATATATTCAAATAACTTCAAGTATTAATAAGAGGTAAGCTTAATTGTTTAATATGTGCAGCTAAAGGGAAAGAGAAAAGCAATATAGATGTCCCTGGGAAACAGTGTCTCCTTGAGTTACTCTCCCCAAGAGAATTGCCTCCACCAAAACACTCCCTCTAAATGATCGCTCACACCTACGTGCAGTCCTATACCTTAAACCTCTCAGACTTTCTGTAAGTATACTAACTGCTCTACATTAAACGGGCCATTTTCACCATCTATCTGTGAGTCCCAGCATAGGAACAAAGGGATGGGGGACTTTGTTCCTATGCTGGGGAGCTTGGGAGGTGGCTCTCAGTCACCTAACACATCACTCACCCACACAGCAGGAAGTCTTCACACATAGGAGATGGCAGAAAAGTGTTCACACACAAGAGATGGCAGGGAAATGTTCACACACAGGAGGCAACAGTTAGTGTTCACACACCTATGTTATTAATGTGTATATGTGTGCATACATCACACTTGTTCTTACATGTGTGTTTATGCATGTACATGTATCACTTGTACACACATGATTTTATTAACATGTATCAGACAATTTGTTCATACTTATACATGCTGCACCCATAGTGCATATGTATATGTGTACATAAAAAGACAGTGGATAGGGCATTTGCCTTGCACACGGCCAACCCGGGTTCGATTCCCAGCATCCCATATGGTCCCCGGAGCACTTTCAGGGGTAATTCCTGAGTGCAGAGCCAGGAGTAACCCCTTGAGCATTGCCAGGTGTGACAAAAAAAAAAAAAGACATTTGGAAATTTAAAACATTCACTTACTTTTTTTTAAAAATTTTTATTGAATCACCATGTGGAAAGTTACAAAGTTCTCAGGTTTACGTCTCCATTAGACAATATTCAAACACCCATCCCTTCACCAGTGCCCATATTCCACCACCAAAAACCCCAGTATACCCCTGCCCCCCCACCCCCATCACTTACTTTTTAAATGCATGGACTTCTGGAAGTGGAGAAAATGTAGGTAAAAGTAGTTATGACCTTCCTCACCAGTCATTAGAGCCCACTATGTGCTGGGCATGGAGATGGTTCCTGCACTTTTTTTTTTTAAACTGGGGAGATCAATTAACTGACCTTTATCCACTTCCTGGAAATGTTTTAAAGCAGGATAGAACAGAAAGTTTTTATTTGCAAACACTATTAACCATTTCCTGTTTCAACCTCAGAAATCACTGTGAATCAGGCTGTTTCCTCCTGTGGGGCGAGTTTACACCCAGGAGCTGAGTGAGCAGGGGTCGCCCCTCTGGGGGAGCAGTTTGGACACGATCCCTCTGCTTCCTGTGCTTTCAGAGTGGAACCTTCCCATAGTCTGCACTGCCCCTCAGGAGCATGTGGGGATCCCCTCTCTGTAGGTAGCCAGGCACCCCAAAAATACTCTACAGAGTCAGAGTTTCGTCTTAAATCATGGAGTCTCTATCAGTTGGCTAGCCACTGCTCTCTCAAGCCCAACCTGGATGAGAGAGGCAGCCCCTAGAGCAAAAAGTGATGTCTTTCTACAGGGCAAAACCTTACTCTGGAATTTCACTAAGCAGGCAAGCAGGTTACAGAAACAAGAAAGAATAGCAGTTAATGAAGCATGCACCCTTACCCAAGCCACAACTTGGTCAGGGAGTAATTACTCGAACCCTATCCTGAAAACAGGAGCTGCAAGTTCCTTTGTTCTGGGAACAGAAACAGTAAATTCCCATTCCTCTTTGTGTTAATTTCCCCCTTGAGTTTTTATGTTAATTTTCTGATTTTAACACCTCCCTGAAACTTTCCATCGTGCCTCGCCCGGCCCCCACCCCGCACGCACACACACACTCACACACTCCTATGTTCCAACCTCCAGGCAGCACCTTGGAAACTTCTCAAACAGTGGGACTGGCAGCTTGGAAAGTTCTCATGGAGAACCAGACAGGCAGGCACCTCAGGCAGGAGCTGGCACTCCCCTCATAGAATCTTCCAGAAGCCATCTGCTTCCCTCCCAGCATGGCTCCAGCAGGAAGCAGTAGGAAGCCAGATTCAATGACTAAAAACTAGGATCATCCCAGATCCAGACCTTCAGATCCAAACTGCCCCACAGGCGATGCCCACCTGGGTGGAAGTGATGACACACCCATGTTGGTGGCACTGTGGTGGCAACCACCAGAACTGGACTCATCCGAGATGCACCAGAGTTCAGCGAACAGCGTCCCATGCTCAGCTCAAAATGGGCTGGTGGGTGAGTGGCAGTAGGACATAGAGCACACGTGCCCATTCTCCCATCTCCCCACTCATGTGCCCTTGGAACTGACAAAGAATGGCAAGGAGAGGTGGGTGGCCTGGTGGGCAGGAAGGGTTCCAGGACCATCACAGGCCTGCCTGATGCATGCTCCATCTGTTCACCTGTGGAGGACACAGAGTTATCACATACTAACATGGCACAAACACAAGCACAAGCACACAGAGACACACGCCTGGTCACACACAAAATGCAGATGCACACACATGCACACACGCATAAGTCACAGATGAGCATACATTAGTCACACTGATGCACACATGCACAATGAGTCACATGCATACACGAGTCACCTAGATGTACACACATGTGAGCCACACAGACGCACATATGCACAGTGAGTCACACACATGCATACACATGAATCACACAGATGTACACACATGTAAATCACACAGATGCAGACCATGAGCACATGCATGGATCACCAATGGGGACTCTGGTTATACTGACCCCTCCAAGAACACCAGCATGTAAGATGGGAAGAAGCAAAACCATGTCCCCATCAGAGAACATGGCAAAGAGACACGTGACACAGTGCTCCGTACACATACACCGCTCCTAGAGAGACCCCATTGCACTGGGGTCCTCTCCTCTTTGACAACTCCACGGAAGGGCCCTGTGATTTGGATGACTCAGAAGAGAGGGCAGGAGCACAGTATGGAGCCCCTAAACCTAACTGGGGGAGGACAGAGCCACAGGATGAGGACAGGGACCATCTGCGGCAGAAGGAGGGTCAGACAATGAGACCCCCACCTGCACACACACGCATGTTTCCTGCTGTGATCTCAGTGAGGGTGTGGGTGTGAGGCAGAGTAGCGGGACGGGAGTAGAGGTTTCGGGAGACTGCTTGGGAGACGGTTTGGGTGGGTGAGGAGCTTGAGGACAATGTGTGACAATCATGCAACTGGGCAGTATCCTCAGCTCTCTTGGACCTGTGACCCCTGCCCAGGGGTCTGGCTGGTTCTGAGTCCCCTATGGGTGAGGGTCCCTTGTCCCTTCCCCGCTCTGGTCTCTGTAGCCCTTATCTGCTTCAGTACCCCGCCCCACCCAACCCCTCTGGAACTTGTCTCTTTCAGATCCCAAGGCCCTGAGGTCTGGAGTTACCAGAGCAGAGGGAGAAGCAGGAGGTGGGCAGGTCAGTCCAGGGACACTTTCTCCTGCACCCACTCTCTGCAAAGAGAAGGGGATCCTGGAGAGTGCGGAGCCCCCCAGGGCAGCCCTCACCCTCCTTCATAGCCCCCGCAGCACCTCACAGCTTACAGAGCCACCCAGGTGGGCGTGGGGAGAGCAGTAGGCCCCGCTCCCAGATCAGCCACCTTAACCTGCCTGCCTCACTTCCCGCCACGGACCCCTCGTCCTGTCCCAGACACCCACATGCCGTCTGAGGCCCCAGCTCCTGTGACGCGAATTTTCCACTGGCCTCACAGGCCCTGCAGCTGCTGTGGTTTCTGT
Source organism: Sorex araneus (assembly GCF_027595985.1). Lineage (NCBI taxonomy): Eukaryota > Metazoa > Chordata > Mammalia > Eulipotyphla > Soricidae > Sorex > Sorex araneus. The sequence goes on along the minus strand of NC_073313.1, from coordinate 158,279,793 downwards.
CGGATGCGACCACACAGAACGGCTAATATCAGTGCTTCCATCTCCCCACACACTGCCTCCACCAGCTGCTAAAAGCAGCAGACCCTGGGACCCCCTCCCCCCAGCCCGCCCTTGCAGGGCTCTGGTGCCCACAGTGTGAAGATCCAGGAAGGCACCAACCCTGGTCACCTGGTCTAAAGTACTGCCATCTGAAAGAAGGGTCCTGGGGATGCTCAGTCAGAGCCCAGATGCCCTGGGGTGTTCAGTCAGAGCCAGATGCCCTGGGGCACTCACCAGAGCCCAAATGCCTTGTGGGTGCTCAGTCAGAGCCCAGATGCCCTGAGGGTGCTCATCAGAGCCCAAATGCCCTGGGGGTGCTTAATCTGAGCCCAGATGCTCTGGGGGTGCTCAGTCAGAGGTCAGATGCCCTGGAGGCGTTCACCAGAGCCCAGATGCCCTGAGGGTGCTCAGTCAGAGGTCAGATGTCCTGGAGATGCTCAGTCAGAGCCTAAATGCCATGTGGGTGCTCAGTCAGAACCTAGATGCCCTGGGGTGTTCAGTCAGATCCCAGATGCCCTGAGGTGTTTGTCAGAGCCCAGATGCCCTAGGGGTGCTCATCAGAGCCCAGATGCCCTGGGGGGTACTCACCAGAGCCCAGATGCCCTGGCAGTACTCACCAGAGCCCAGATGCCCTGGGGGTGCTCAGTCAGAGGTCAGATGTCCTGGAGATGCTCAGTCAGAGCCTAAATGCCATGTGGGTGCTCAGTCAGAACCTAGATGCCCTGGGGTGTTCAGTCAGATGCCAGATGCCCTGAGGTGTTTGTCAGAGCCCAGATGCCCTGGGGGTGCTGATCAGAGCCCAGATGCCCTGGGGGTGCTCAGTCAGAGCCCAGTGCCCCAAGGGCTGGGACAGGAGAGTTGGGAAAGCAGCAAGGGTGTGGGTCAGTGCAGGTGTCCCCCTGTCCATGGCCTGCACTAGCAGGATGGACCAGACACCAGCCCTGAGCTCAGGAAAGGCCAAGGGGGCACAGGATTGAGTGAAGCCAGGGAGGGGCCCACTGAGGGTGAGAGGGCATGACCTCTCACCCCTCCCACCGTGCCATCTCACCCAACACAGGCCAGCTGGGCCATACCTCCAGCTGCCTCTCTTCCCTCATGCCCCCGCCCCTCCCTCTGCCTCCCACTCCTGGGCCCACAGAAACAGGAGGAAGAGGGGGCAGGGCTGGGCGTGTCCCCGAGACAGCAGGGACTTTCCTTTCTGCTTGTCATATCTGCTGCGCGGTGGAGGAGGAGATTGGCAGGCCAGCGGCGTGGGCCGGCACTTGGCATGGGAACCCTGCGGCCGCCCTGGCCTCTGCTCTGGACCCTGCTGCAGCTGGGCTGGCGGCCAGGATGGCTCCTAGGTACGTGGATCAGGCCGCACTGGGTGGCGGGGAAGGACCGCAGTTGAGCACCACCCTGGCGTAGCACTGGCAGGCCCTACACCACTGCCACCTTACCTGGCGGGAGGCTTTGGGCCTGGGCATGGAGCACACAGGGCTCAGCCTGGGGGGAGACTACAGAATTCTGGTCCCGACAGAGCCCGGAGCCTCGGTAGCCCTCATGGGGCCCGGGGTGAAGTCTCCCAGCTCATCCTCATCTTTCTGGGCATGAGGTCTGGGGCCCCGTAGGCTGGGGTCTCTACACCCACCCCGAGGGTACCTAGCCTTGGGGGAGCACTGTGGCACCTGTTAGTCTGACGGTCAAGAAGTGGGGCTCCTCCTGTGGCCCTCTCCAGCACACAGTGCACAGCCCAGGGACTCGGGGCCGCCCTGTGTGATGACATCCTCCTGAGAAGCCCTTCCTCGAGCTCTGTCCGATGCCCGAGGGCCATCCCAGGGACCCCACGTGATAGGGAGGCAGGCAGGAACTCAGAACTGGAGACAGTGGGCAGTGCTCCAAGAAGCTAGGGCCACGAGGGCCTTGCGGATGTGGAAGCCAGGCCCAGGGTGCCAGACGCTGAGGGAGGGGTGCATCTATACAAGGAGCAAGGGCAGGGGCCAAGACTCAGGCCACAACAGCGAAGAGGAGACCAAATGTTCCAGGTGCAATAGTGTGTGCCTCTGTGTGCCTCAGTTTTCCCATTCGTAATAGCTAATGCAACATGGCTGTGTTGGGGTGGCCTGGCCCTCCCATACAGGGTTCCATTCTGTGACACCTCTATTCCTGTTGGGTTTCCAATGGATCACCTACCGCGACATCTGTGTTTTTCTCACTTTTCAGAAATGGTCCAAGCCCTAATCACCTCTTCATATAAAGAAGGGCTGGGGTGGGGGCAGGTGCTAGAGTCCCCGCCACCCCACCTGCATAACTTCCACCCTCTCCCGCATGAGAAACACTTTGGACCCAACAGAAAGTGGCAGTTGCTACAAGCCATGCCCTTGACACCTGGCTTTCTGCCTCAGTTTCCTGGGCTGTAAAACCAGAGCCTCACATCTGTCCCCATCCTGAGGCAAAAGCCCCAGGCGACTGGGGAGTGCCTGGCCGGGAGCGGGGCGGGGGGGCAGCACGCTGTCTCCTGCCTGCTGTCTTCACAAGGCCCCTGGGCTTGACTTGACTGAGGGATTCCGGCCACTGCTCTGTGGGGGAGTGGAGGGGGCTCCTGCCCTGCTGCCACAGGGCTTCAGCGTCTGTCCTCACTCGCCCACTCTCCGCACTGTGGAGAGCCAGAGGACCCCTTACCACTGTCCTCACGCAGCCCCTGCCTGGAGTAGCCCCTTCACCTGGTGCTCAGGGTGGGCCTGACCGGTGGTCGCTCCGCTGGCTGTCTGAAGTCTGCTGCAGAGGAGCCTGAAGGGGTGTGGGGCTCTGGGCGTCCCCTGACAAAGACCAGGAAAAGTGGTCCTGGAAGTGGTTGAGGCCTCGCAGGCCGCAAACCATAGTTCTAGAAGGGTCTTGCCCACGTTCAGGTGGTGCTCTGTGCATTCGGTGAAGCCCTGTCTCTCTGGTCCCCTACCCTGCTCCCTGCTGATCCACGACGCCCACAGGCTGTTCTGCACTGGCCCCCCAACCCCAGTGCTGGGAAGCCCCGTACAGCCGCCCCAGAGAGAAAGAGCCCTGAGCACCTGCAGAGCAAGGGACCACAAAGCCATCTTAAGACAGGTGGGAAGAGCGGGGGTCTCGGCTGCCCCTAGGGATGTCCCTGGGCCATGCACTCCAGTTCAGCCCCTTGGATACTTGAGGTTCTGGTGCTCTGTGACTTTGAAGAGGTGACGGCCCCAGGGTCAGAGCATGTGCAAGATCACAGCCTGCCCCTACATGGGCCCCAGGGATCCCACCCTGACCTGTGCCTCAGGTCAGCCCAGCAGCTGCACCCAGTGCTGGCCACTCATCATGCAGGACGAGTTCAGGTCCTTCTGGCCACTGTGCATGGGTGGGGAGTCACTGTGGAAGCCTCCCGGGATAGACAGGTCCCCCAGGTAAGGCTATAGGTGGGGGAAGGGGGCAGGAGGGACCCAGCCGGCACCTGCTCTCTGGGATTTGGTAGTATAGCCAAGTTGGGGGCTGTATAGCCACCTGAAGGCTGATCTTTAGGGCTGGCCACAGGACATGGAGATGCCCAGACCAGCGTCTCCATGTGGGGTCCTGCTCTGAGCTCACCCCCAGGTGACAAAGGCTGGACATGGGACTTTCCTGGGAGGGCCCACTACCCTGCAGCACTGTAATCAAGGAGCCAGATAGTGGGTCTGAGCTGGGGGTCAGCAATAGGGCCAGCAGGCTGGACAGACTGAGGGAGTCTGAGTGCCCCTTAGCCCACTGGGCCACTACGCTCTGCTACAGTTCCCAGCATGACTTGCGCTCCTTCTGCCTCTCAGATGCCCCCAACAGCAGCCCAGTCCAGCTCTCAGTGACCGAGGGAGCAAACGTCTCCTTCACCTGCCACTTCCCCACCAAATCGGGGTTCCCGCAGTTCAACTGGTACCGTCTGTGCCCTGGAAACAGGACCGAGAAGTTGGCGGCATACCCCAAGGAGCAAGGCCAGCATGGCAGACGCTGGCATGTCACAGCCACCAACTTATCTGCCACCCACAACTTCCACATGCACCTCCTCAGTGCCCAGCAAAACGACAGCGGCCTCTACCGCTGCGCTGCCATCTACCTGCACCCTGAAATCCACATCCTTGAGAGCCACATGCAGCTCAATGTCACAGGTGGGTCCTGGGCCAGCAGGTGACAGATGCCAGGGACCAGGGCGGGGGCCAGGACAGGGATCAGGATAGGACATGGGACAGGGGCAAGGGCAGGGGCCAGGGTAGAACAAGGGCAGGAGCCAGGATAGGAGCCAGGACAGAGCACAGGGACATGGGACAAGGACAAGGGCAGGAACACAGGGCAGAAGTTAGGACAGGACACAGGGCAGGAATCAGGACAGGGACACAGGGCAGGACACAGGGCAGGGACTCAGGGCAGGGGCACTGGGCAGGGGCTAGGACAGGGGGCAGGGCAGGGGCTAGGACAGGGACACAAGGTAAGGTCTAGCACAAGGGCCAGGTAGGACATGCTCCAACTGCCGGTCCATTGTCTCCATCCCTGGGTCCCCCGCCCTGTTCTTTGCCCCCAGAGAGAGTCCTGATGCCTACAGAGCACCCCAGCCCCACGCCCAGGTCCACAAGCAAGTCCCCGGGCCTGGTGGCCAGTATCACAAGTGCCCTGGTGGCCATCCTGCTGCTGCTGCTGGCCTGGCTCCTGGCCACCACCTTCCCTCAGGCAGTTCAAGGTAACACAGCTAACCCCCTGCCCTCCAGCCCCCTTCCCCTTCCCCGCCCTGTGGCCCACCAGGGAGACCCTGAGGGTAGGCCTGGGAACTGCCCTAACCCAGGGCCCCCTCAGACCATGTCACATGGACCCTCCATGTCTGAGGAAAGCGAAGGCTTCAGGTCACAGAAAGCACCTGTGCTATGACCTGTGATGGGCTTGTTGCCCTGTGCTGTGTGGAGCCCCAAACCTCAGGCCACACCTCAGCCACAAGACACTGTGCATCCTACACTGGACTCTGTGGTCACAGACACAGGGGGCTGGTGACAGCCACCAACCATGACTGCAAGGCTATGTGCAAACACACAGACACTCGGACCACCACAGACCACAGGGCATATACACCCTCACCACTCAGACCACATGGACACACCCCCTCACTTCCTCAGGCCATGTGGAGACACATAGACACTCTGACCACCACAGACCACGTGGACACACCCCCTCACCTCCTCAGGCCATGTGGAGACACATAGACACTCTGACCACCACAGACCACGTGGACACACCCCCTCACTTCCTCAGGCTGTGTGGACACACACTCTGACCACCACAGACCACATGGACACACCCCCTCACTTCCTCAGGCCGTGTGGACACACACTCTGACCACCACAGACCACAGGACACACACATACCCTATCATCCCAGACCACACGGATATACACAAGCTGATCACCTCAGGTCTTATGGAAACACATAAGACCTCTGACCACCTCAGGCTACACAGACACACACACCCTGATTACCTCATACCATGTGAACACACACACTGAACCACCTCAGACACACAGAAACATGTCCCTTGCTGCCACAAATTCAGATTCAACATGGGACGGTTCTGTTCAGTCCTCTGACACAGAGCCCATCACTGGAGCAGGAATAGGCCAGAGCGGGGTCTCCTGGCATGCTGCCACTGGTGGTCCTCTGGGCAGTCCCCATAGCTGATCACCTGGCAGGGAGTGGGGGTCACCATCAATGCCGTGGCATCAGGTGGGCAGGTAACAGTCCTGGCCCCCACAGGGAAGACAGGGACCCCTTCCTGAGATCATGTCAAGTCCCTGCCAGGGACCCCGGAACTGCTCAGCTCCAGGTGTGCTTCTCTGCAGGGCGCTGTGCTGGCAGGAGCGAAGACATACCCCTGGTGAGTGTCGCCCTGGCTAACGCCGCAGACGCATCCAGGCTGTGCCATGCCTAGGTGTGGATGCTGGGCCCTGGGGGTGGAGGGTGCTGGCCCCCAAGTGAACCTCCCTCTTGTCTCCCAAAGAAAGAAGACCTCCAAGTGGCACCAGTGTTCACCGTGGACTACGGGCAGCTGGACTTTGAGTTGCGAGAAAAGACTCCAGAGCCCCCTGTGCCCAGTAACCCCGAGCTGACAGAATATGCCACCATCGTCTTCACACAGGGAATGCCAGGCTTCCCCGGCCGCAGGGCCTCAGCTGGTGGCCTGCAAGAGTCCCGGCCACCACCACCTGAGGATGGACACTGTTCATGGCCCCTCTGACACCCCCTAACAGCTCGATGTTGGCTTCTTCCCAGACAAGAACACCAGGGTGAGCCCTGCACACTGCTCACCCACATGCTCTCAGGTGAGCCCCCAGCAGGCACCTCGTCCGAGAGCTGGGGGATGGAGCCCGGTGCCAGAGCACCCCAAAAGAACTCAGGGGCCCTGTCTGGAGACTCACCACAGCACTCCCAGAGGGCCCACGGCAGACACGCTCCCCAGAGCTGAGGGACTGTGCCTGGCTTAGGGGAGGGTCCCAGGGAGCTGGTGGGCATCCAGGCCCAGCATACAGTCAGGAAAACTGAGGCAACGAAGGGCCAGGGGTGGTAAATTCCTGTTCACTTGTCACTCTGGGAAGCCTCTTCTTGACAACTCTTGGTGCTCTAAAGGCCTTGTGGGTGGGCAACAGTCAAACCTTGGTCACCTTCACACAGCCAGGCCTGTGTCCTTGCTGCATAATCAGATCTGGCTCCAGTCCATGCCACCCTCATTAAATAGTGACTGGACTGAGGAAGGCTGTCTCCTGATCTCAGCCATTCCTGGCTGTCTGTCCCCACATTCCACCGCCATGTCTGCACAAGAACCCCTCAGACTGGGCTCCTTCAGACTGGGCCAGAACACCCCAGACAACAAGCGTCCAGAGGTGCCCATAGCTGCCCACAGGTGACTACATCTGTAGTGGTGCCCACAGGTGACTACATCTGCAGTGGTGCCCACAGGTGTCTGCATCTGCAGTGGTGCCCACAGGTGACTATATCTGTAGTGGTACCCACAGGTGACTACATCTGTAGTGGTGCCCACGGGTGACTGCATCTGCAGTGGTGCCCACAGGTGTCTGCATCTGCAGTGGTGCCCACGGGTGTCTGCATCTGCAGTGGTGCCCACAGGTGACTATATCTGCAGTGGTGCCCACAGGTGTCTGCATCTGCAGTGGTGCCCACAGGTGACTATATCTGCAGTGGTGCCCACAGGTGTCTGCATCTGCAGTGGTGCCCACAGGTGACTGCATCTGCAGTGGTGCCCACAGGTGACTATATCTGTAGTGGTGCCCACAGGTGTCTGCATCTGCAGTGGTACCCACAGGTGACTGCATCTGCAGTGGTGCCCACAGGTGACTACATCTGTAGTGGTGCCCACGGGTGACTGCATCTGCAGTGGTGCCCACGGGTGTCTGCATCTGCAGTGGTGCCCACAGGTGACTATATCTGCAGTGGTGCCCACAGGTGACTATATCTGCAGTGGTGCCCACAGGTGACTATCTGCAGTGGTGCCCACAGGTGTCTGCATCTGCAGTGGTGCCCACAGGTGACTGCATCTGCAGTGGTGCCCACAGGTGACTAGATCTGTAGTGGTGCCCACAGGTGTCTGCATCTGCAGTGGTACCCACAGGTGACTGCATCTGCAGTGGTGCCCACAGGTGACTACATCTGTAGTGGTGCCCACAGGTGACTATATCTGTAGTGGTGCCCACAGGTGTCTGCATCTGCAGTGGTGCCCACAGGTGTCTGCATCTGCAGTGGTGCCCACAGGTATCTGCATCTCCAGTGGTGCCCACGGGTGTCTGCATCTGTAGTGGTGCCCATGGGTGTCTGCATCTGCAGTGGTGCCCACAGGTGTCTGCATCTGCAGTGGTGCCCAAAGGTGTCTACATCTGTAGTGGTGCCCGCGGGTGTCTGCATCTCCAGTGGTGCCCATGGGTGTCTACATCTCCAGTGGTGCCCATGAGTGTTTGCATCTCCAGTGTTGCCCACAGGTGTCTGCATCTCTGGTGGTGCCCATAGATGCTGGGACCTGTGATTCGCTCCTGGTAGTGTCAGTGGGTAGGTGCCAGAGGCAGGGTAGGATCTGTGGGGTCACAGACCCCAACGCTGCAATGCAGAAGAGATGTGCCACAGTCTGACAGTGGGCGTCCCTCCAGTCTGCCCCTGGGCCTCACCCAGGCTTTCTGGGGCTGGGAGTGCTCAATCTGTGCTTGCTCTGAGCGCCTGTCCTGGTTTGGATCAGGATAGAATCCCTCTGGGAAGTCGGGCAGGTCACACACCAGAGGGGACTGAAGGGAAGAGTCTGTTCCCAGAAACCCCAATATCCTCCTACGTACCCAGAGACCAAACTCGGGTGGCAGATATGAGTTAGCTCCAGAAACAGAAATGTAGATGCTCAGATGGCCAGCAGGGAGGGAGCATAGCCATCTCGTATCTGTTGATGGGGAAGACAGCAGCTGCAAGAGCTTGGGGCAGGGGTGGCTGTGGGGCCACTGAGCTCATCTCTAAGTTTAGCCCCACCCCCAAAGCACCTGCTACGGGGAAGTGCTGAGGGGAGATGTAGCCCCCAGGTGAGCCTGGAAGATGAGGGGTGAGACAAGGGAAGGGAAAGGCCACAGGGAAACCACCTGTGGGTGGTGACTCACCGTGCTCACACACTCTCAAATCCCAGGAGCCAGATAGGCCGCTAGGAGGGCAGGCCAAACCGAGGGCACAGGAGAGCAGGAGCCCCTCTCTTCAGCCACACGCTCCAGAATACAAGCTCCATGTGTATGTCAAACCCGAACTCTGATGCTCAAGCCTCATCCCAGACGATGGGCAAGTGGACAGTGCACTGCCCTTGCCCCAGAGGCCAGAATGGGATGGGCAATCAGAGGCACACAGCAGGGGCAGACGGCCACTGCTTGCACACACAGGCACCCATACATGCTGGTGCGCTAGGTGTGAGTGCAGCCTAGATCCAACCCAGACGGTGGTTAGGGCTGGATGAAAGACACAACTCATGGGGGCCAGAGAGATGAACAGCAGGGAGGCATTTGCCCAGGCTCTATTTCTGGCCCGCCTATGGTTCTCCAGGCAATGCCAGGAATAAGTCCTGTGTACAGAGCCAGGAGTAACCCCTAGCACCCCTTGGTTTGCCCCCAACCCCCCCCAAAAGAAATTCAGACTGGGCCTGGGTTAAGGCCTTGAGGAGGGGGCCCTGGTACAGGATGGGGGATTCAACCTAGAAGAGACCTGGGGGACTCTCTGTTAGCAAAGCGTTTGTCCTTGGACGCAGGAGCCTCAGCAGGACAGCTCTGGGGCCTGCCAGGGACTGGCCCAGGGCAGGCACACTGAGCACGTGACTCAGGCAGAACACCGGGGTAGCCCCTAGATGGCGCACTCCCATCCGTCCATCTGCTGTCCACACGGAGGGACAGGCCAGTGCACACAGAACTCCTGGGGGGTCCTCTCCTAGTGGGCAGCAACCCTTAAACACCAGAAACCAGGGTCGACATTGAATTACTGCACCGACTCAGTTCTGCACGGTTCAGTCAGCACCCACCCCGACACCCCACAGAGACCAGCTGGGAGCTGGCCCAGCGCGTTAGGATCAAGAGCCGGCCCCTCCCAGCTTCCGCTTGCTTGCTGCACCCCGCTCGGTAGTGGGGGGCCTCCACTGCACCCCCCCCCACATCCTCACGGCACAGGGTGGGCACATCCTCCAGTCCAGCACCCTGGACCTGCTCTGCACAGCTGGGCACCCGGAGAAGAAGGGGAGCAGCCTGTCCACCCCTGGCCCAACGTTCCTTCAGCACAAGGAGGGAGCTCCAGGGGACCCCCGCCCACCCGGGGTGGCCAGGCAGGTCTGTGGTGGAGCCTCGAGGTGGTGAGGGGCATGGTGGATGAGCAGGGATGAGTGGGGTTCTGGGGACTCCGGAAGGAATGTGGGTTCCTGGGAGCAAGTGGGAATTGGGTGGGGCCCCTTCTCCCACCAGGGACGCTCTCGGGGATGGGGCTTACTCTGACTCTCTAGGGTTCTGGGTGGAACATTAGTCGGTTTGCAGGTGGGCGTGGGTGTGTGGGTGCTGGGCCATCTGAGTGCAGCTTCCATTACCTCACCTACAGGCAGTTCCCCATCCCAGGCCCTCTACCCTCCACGACTCCTCCCTCCTACTGCCCCCCCCCCCGCACCTCTGTAAGCCCTGCTGTGGCTGGAGCTCTACCTGCACCCAGCATGCTCACCCCACCCTGCCCTCAATTGCTCAGACCCTTGACCTCTGGACCCCCACATGAAACGGTCACAGTGGCCTCCGAGCCCGGCCCTCACGGCCACTCCCTCTGGGTCCCACTGTCTACACGGCTGCTCTCAGGGCTTTCAGGAACAAGCCCAGTGCCACCTTATTGTCACCTCATCTCAAAGCCCCTTTTATTAATTTTTAAAAAATAATATAGGAGTACCGCTATTTGTTCAGCCATTGATTAAGCTGATTGAACTGGGCATGAACTCCACATTACTTTTTTATTTTATTGTATCATCGTGAGATAGAGTTACAAAGCTTTCATGTTTGAGATTCAGCCATACAATGATGGAACACCCATCCCTCCACCAGTGCACATTTTCCACCACTGACGTCCCCAGCATTCCCCCACCCCCATCCCAGTCCTCACCCTGCCTCTGTGGCAGACAATTTCCCCAATACTCTCTCTCTCATTTTGGGCATCATGTCTTGCTCAAATTTTCCCACCACCAATCTAGCCGAACTGCCAGGGGCAGACGCTAGATAATTTATTTTCCATTGCTCATTTTGAATATCATGAGAACTTGCACAGCCATAATTGTAAATGTAATGTTCATTTCTAGATTGTAAATGGTTGGGTTCCAGAGACATCTCTGGATGGCACTAATCCTTTTTGGGATTCCATTGGGAGTCTCTAGGCCAGGGCTGTTGGAGCGCTATGATGGCTCCCGGAAGCAAATTGTGGGCGTGACAGTCAATCTCTGGGTGGGCAGGGACTGGAAGGGACAGCCCAGGTCAGCTGCCCCCATGTGGCCTGGAGATTTAGTTCCTAGAACCTGTATACCGAGGGCCTTGCTTGTGGAAGCTCTTGGTCACTGGAATTCCATCTGGAGTAGGCGGGAAGACTGCACCTGCTCCTTCTGGGGTGCCCCGGTGATATTGGCTCAGTATGGGGCCTGGAGAGATCTCCAGCGCTGTGGTGTCTTCCAGGACTCGTTGCTGAGTCTCTGGGGCAGAGCTGTTGGTGCTCAAAGCCCCTTTTAGCGCCAGTCCTGGCTGGAGCCCAGTAGAGATGCCCCCACAAGGTGACCTCATCTGGGGGGCTGAGAAAGAGGTGAGTACCAGGGGTGTGCCCTGCTCCCTGGCTGAGACCATCCTGAGTCCCCTGAAGAACACGGCCTGTGTGACTGGGTAGACATTGAGATGGACACTGTCCCCGCATGTGGTCAGACTCTGACTCACCCAGGCACCGCAGAGGTGTGCCTTGTGCTTGAATCACAACTGGGAACAAGAAGGAGCCCCAAGGGTCCCCCACTTGGACTTTTGCCTGGAGCTGACCAGCATGGGGACACTGGGAGGGGCCACCAGGGAGAGGCACTGGACTGTGTGTGTTGGCAGTTTATTTCAGGGGAGTCATATCCAGTGTTGTTGGGGATCAAACTGTGGCTGACCACATGCAAGGCAAGTGCCTCCCCTGCTGGACAATCTCTGCTGACTGAGATGCATTTTAGGGTTCACTCTCTGTAGGGACCACTCCCAGAGGGACTGGGGCCACTGCTGACCCAGTGGTGCTCAGGCCCACGCCGGAGCAGGGATCAAACCCCCACATGTGCTGCTTGTACTTTCCTACATTTCACAACCTATCCACGCTGAGTGTATTTCACACTTATCACCAAAAATCAAGACTATAGAGGAGGCAAAGAGGTGCTTAGCTGAGGACTGGGCAGGCAGTAGTCACAGAGGTCAGGCGGCTCCTGTCCCCTTCTGCTCACCGGACAGCCCTGGAGAGAGGAGTCACAGAAGGGCCCAACACTGCCTGGGGCTCCACCGAGGAAAGAGCAGCAGGGGGGCGTCAGCGGAGACGGCCCCCACCCGCCCTCACAGGGCCCTGAGGAGACCCAGGAGCCCAGGCCCCGTGCAGAGAAGCACCCAGCTCTGCCCAGGGCACACCCTGGGCCGTCAGGAGGGCTGGCAGTGGCCCCCAGGCTTGGCCCCTTGGCGGGGTGGCAGGGGCCCCACGTGCCGCAGCAGCTGCTGCAGAGAGAAGAGGCAGAAGGAGACCTCCTCGTAGGAGAGCCTGGCTCCACTCTCGAACACGCAGGCAAAGGCTGGGGCTCCCTGCGGCAAGGGCCCCACGCAGGCCAGGTCTGAGTAGCCACTGGGGCCCTCGTGGATCACCCAGGGCTCCGACCAACTCTGCGGGTCCAGGGGGTCCCGGCTCAGGTGCACACCCATGTGCAGCCGAGCCCTGCGCCCCACCGGGTGGGAGTACAGCAGCCACGTGTCCCCACCCAGCCCCCTAGGGGGCTCCACAGACCCCCCCCTCCCACCGGGCCCTCCACTGCCACGGCTGTCACCAGCGCCCCCCTCGGGGGGTCGTTGCACTCCAGGATAGAGAGGAGGAGGGGGGTGGCCCCTGGGGCCCCACGGGTCCCCCTCAGCAAGGGGCCTGCTGGAGGGAGGGGCGGGGAAGCCTAGGATGCTGCCCTGGCAGCCCCGGGCGGTCTCAGCAAGGCTGGGCACCAGCTCCCCAGGCAGGAAGGAGGTGCCCTCATCTGTGCTGAGCGCCTGCACGCGGCTGCCCAGGGGGCTCCGGGCATTACAGTACAGCAGGCCGCCCACAGCCGCCAGCTGGCACTCGCCCGAGCGCAGGTTGGGCACGAGGCCCCCGCAGCTCCAGGAGTGGCCGTGGTCATCGCTGTAGAAGGCAAAGGCGTGTGGGCTTGTCCTGCAGAGGCGGCCAAAGCACTCGCGCCGGTCCACACGGTAGGTATAAGCCGGCACCAGCAGGCGGCCCGAGCCCAGCTGCACGCCGTGGCCTGGGCCCACGGCAAACGTGGCCCAGTCTGCAGGGAGGAGGACACCACTTACCTGGCTGCTGTGCCCCGCGCCCAGGGGCACCGGGCAGTACCAGCCACTCTCCCGTCCGCGGGAGGGAGGCACCGGGCAGTGTCCAGCAAGGGAAGGGGTGGCTGTCCCAGCAAGTGGGTGCCGCCCACTGCCCGTGTGAGACGCAGGAGCAGCCCAGGGTGGAGGGGAGGTGGGGCCTCTGGCCTCTCCACAAAGTCAGCTTCTCCAACCAGACCCCCCCAGGGCGCCCTGCCTACCCTGCTGGGCGCTGCCCACAGCCTCCTCCGTGAGGTCACGCACTTGGCCCCAGCTGTGACCCCCGTCGTGACTGGTCACACAGCAGAGGCGGGCTGCATTCCGGCCCGTGGCGATCTGTGTGGCCTCAGGAGTCTGTCCCCACACAGCGATGAAGAAGAGGAAGACGGTGGACGTGTGGGCATCATGTACAGGGCAGGGATTCATGGACCGATGACCTTCCAGAGATGCTGTCCCCAACACACGCAGGGGGCCCCACTGCAAAGAGGGCCCGGGAGTCAGGCTGAGCAAGCTGCCACGGCCAGCCCACTGCCCAGCCCTTCTCCTGGAGACGTCTCTCCCCTCACTGCACAGACCACCCACTCACCTGCACAGAAACCCCCCCCCCACTCACCTACAAGGAATCCTCCCTCATCTGCACAAACCCCGACCCCCACTCACCTGCACAGACCACCCACTCACGTGCACGGAACCCCCCCCCCACTCACCTACAAAGAATCCTCCCTCATCTGCACAAACCCCGACCCCCACTCACCTGCACAGAGCCCCCGACCCAGGTGCCCCTGCGCTGCACCAGGCGGTGGGCGTGGGAGTCGTTGGGGCTGAGTCGCTGCTCTGCAAAGGCCAGCAGGACGGGCCCGGGGGGCACGGGCAGCAGTGCAGGGACGCGGTACGTCAGACCCGTCCTCTCACTCTGGAACAGCACTGTGCGTGCAGGGGTGCGTGGGGTCCCCATGCTCTGTAACAGGACCGGGCTGCGTGGAGTAGGGGCAGGGGCTGCTCCCGCCTCTGAGCCCAGACCCTCGCCTAGCCACACCCACCAGCCCTCTCCCCTGTGTCCCCAGATCAAGCCCCTTCCCCCTCCTCCCCACTGCACCCCCAAATGTCTTCCTTCCTTTATTGTCTCAGCACAGCACACAGAGCAGGATGAGCTGACTGGTGTCCCAGCAGCAAGCCTGGCAGGACCCTAACCCTACACAGCCCAGGCCCACCGGGTCATGTAAGCGGGGGCCTTCTGTCCCCACATAGGGACCCCAGGACCAGAGAACCCACACAGGCACACAAACATACAGGTTCTCACACTTGTACTCACACGCACTTGCACGCTCACTCTACACTTAAACACACTCACTCAGACACACATTCACACTCTACACTTAAACAGACTCACACTTGCACACTCAGACATATTATACATTCATACATTCAGACACACGCTCAGACACTCGCACTTGTACACTTGCACACCCAGACACTTGCACACACATTCACACACTGTACACATTCAGACACACACTTGGACTCACACTCACACATTCATGTACTCATACACTTGCACACAGACACTTCCTGGGGACAGTGCCCCAGCTGCCCCACCTCCTTAAACCTTAAATTTCAGGTTCTCTCCGGGCTTTTTGAGGAGTCGTGGGAGCTTACCTGCAGAAACCACAAGGGCCCAGGATCTCCTGCAAAAAAGGGGTTTGACCCTCAAGCCCGAGTGCAGGTGCAGCCTTCATGGAGACAGGGCTACTCCCTGCTCAGTGCCCCCAAGTACAGCTGGAGGACTTGGAGATACCTAACAGGGTCATCCCTATCTAAGGTTGCCCAAAGGAACCAGGTCCACGCCAGAGGGCAGAGACCCCCAGAAGACACAGCCCCGCCATCCCACTGTCCTGCTTGGCAGAAAAGCTATAGGGGCTCCAGCAAAAGGGGGACCCGTGTCTGGGCCCCCCTGAGCCGGTCCACACACAGGGAGTAGAGGAAATAGGGGCTCAGCCAGCATCAAGGGGGCAGGGCCCCCACGTCAGAGCTCAGGGCCAGGCACATGGAGGTCACTGGAACTCAGAGCAGGGTCAGGGCTACATCAAAGACATGTCTAATGGAGTGACACCCCCACCCCCGCCAGTGGCCTTGCTAAGGTGCAGGGGGTTTCACTCAGTCTCCCAGCCTGATGACCCCAGACATACACCCCCTCAGCCACCCCTTGCTCCGGGGCCCTGGCCTGCCCACCGCTAGGCTTCTGGGTTCTGAGAGCAGCTGTGTCCCAGGAGCTGGGCCCCATCCCGTCTGTGCTCAAAGAGCCTCTGTGCAGTGGTAGCAGGTGCAGGACCACGTGCCCAGCCAGGCTCTGAGGCACTCGCTCTGAGGCCATGGCGCAGGCGGGCAGAGCTGAGGCCCAAGCCCAGCCCAGCCTGACAAAGACAGACTCCTTCCGGGCTGCCAGTGGCTCGAGTGCATGCAGTTCAAGCCCAGGACTGCCCCCACCCCTGCCTGCGGACAGCCGCCAAGCCAGCTGGGCATTTCTGCAGCCCCTCCCCAGGAAGCCTGCCTTAGGGGCCTCGCATCACAGAAAGGGAGAGGCAAGCCTGGGGAGATTGTGGGGCCTTCAAGAGAACCAGATTCCTGGCCCTTCCACCACAGGGCCTGTGCCGGAGCCATCACCACCTCTGCCAGACGGCATCAAGGGGCAGCACACAGCACAAAGGACCTGCACACGGGAGGGACAGGGCACCTGCTCCGCTGCCCCTAGCGCTCCAGGAGATAGTCCCAGTCCTGTCTGCACTCAGGCACCAAGAACCAACCCGGGGAGCACTGCGGACAGCCCGCCTGAGGTAGCTGGGGATAGGGTCGAGGCCCCACATTCACCCCGTGTGTGCCCATCGTGATCTCTAACCCTATTTCCCCTGGGGCTCTCCACAGGACTCCTATCTGGGGAGAAGCCTGGCCCTCGCAGAACCTATGCGGAACTCTGGGGTACATGCTCACCTCGGCCTCCAAGCACAGCAAGAAGCACCGGAGGAGCTGGTCCCAGCCGCGGGGACAGATGGAAGAGTAGGGGGACTCACCGGTCAGGCTGCTGGCTGGCCCCGGGAGCATCTGCCAGTCTGGTGGGCAGTGTGGACAAGGACGCACTGTGCTGGGGGCCAGGCAGGCCAGAAGCCAGGCCCTCCCACCAGGCCCTCCCACCAGGCCCTCCCACCAGCCCCATACAAAGGTCCTGCTGCTGGTCTCCCACAGCCCAGAGGCTCAGGACTCAGGGCTCTGCAAAACGAGGGCTGCAGGAGGCTGGCCACTGGAAAGGGCTACAGCTGACCTCTGAGGGCACGTGCCGGCAGCTACCTCCAGGATATCCTCTCCTGAGAACCAGGGTGGCTGCACAGAGTCTGCTGCCCACTGTCCACATTCAAGCTAGGACAAGGAGGCCAGCACCTGCCCTCCAACTTGGCCTCTCACCAACCACCCCCCCACTAGAAGCCCCTTCACCTCAGCTCACCTCCTTACAGGTTCCCCTTGTTCAGTGATCTCAGCTCACACGGACACTGTCCAGGTTCCCACTGCCCACGGCCAGGAGAGGACCAGTGAAAGAAATCCCCAGGGTTCCCTTTGTCATTTGCCAGTCCAAGATCTTAATACAGCTTAAAGAACTTCATCAGCCGCCACCTTAAGACCTACTGTTCTTTGCAATAAGAAGGCCTCATTGTGAGCAGTGAGGAATCCTGGCCGGTGGGCACTCAGTGGCAGAGAATGCTCCGGACCCCAGACCGAGCCAATAACACCGGGGTGCCCCAGATGGAGCAGGTGCAGTCTCCTGCCTTCTCCAGATGGAACCCCGGCAACATTGAGCTTCGACTAACATGGCTCCGGTATGTGAGGACCAGGATTATTTCTCCAAAACGACCTTTCCTGATATATTAAAAAAAAACACTCAGGAACGGCTCCTCCACCCCTGAGCGGCCATGATCTCAGAGGCACACAAACCAATCTCGGAGCACAGCGTCTGCTGGCAGAAATGCTCCTGGACTGGAGTAAGCTACGGCCCTGTGCCGCCCCAGGAAGGGAAGGGTTTTGTCCCTTGGCTTTTCTCCTTTGTGGCAGCATGGCGACCGCCACCTTTCAGAGCTAATTGGACAGAGGGGTAGGAGTTTGCAGTGATGGGACGCACGGGGAATCTCGCAGTGGGGAGAGCAGGGGTGGAACCGGTCCTGCTCCTGCTCCCCGCCCAAACGAGACTCCAAGTGGCCGCCCACGAACGGCTCCTCTGCTCCTAACAGCCATGATCCCAGAGGCACACAAACCAATATCAGAATGCAGCAGTTTCTGGCAGAAATACCTCTGGACTTAATTACTAAAATACCAGAATTCCAAAACCAAGACATCATATGCTCTTCATTATCAGCAATAGAAAATAAATTATCTAATGATGCCTTTTCAACAAGTTTGATTGTTGGGGGAAAATTCCAAATAATAATAGTGGGTTTTCTGTTGAAAATTGAATGTAATCAAAGTAAAGAGAGAGTAAAGTGAAAATCATCTGCCACACAGGCAGGGTGGGTGCGGGTATACTGGGGTTCTTGGTGGTGGAACATGTGCACTGGTGAAGGGATGGGTGTTTGATTGTTGTATGATTGAAACTTAAACCTGAAAGCTTTGCAACTGTTCTCACGGTGATTCAATTAAAAAAAAAAAAAGAAGAAGTCCTCCTTGTCAGCAAAGATATATTTGCACACATTATGTTAGATAAAGGTTAATATCCAAGATATGTTCAGCACACACAGAGATCAACAATGAAAAGACCAATAATGCCATCAAAAAATGGAGATATGAACAAACACTTCTCTAAAGACAGAAGAATGGCCAATAGGCACTTGAAAAGTTATCGACAGAGAAATCCAAAACAAGATGATAGTGACACATCACCCCATATCAGTGAGAATGGCACATATCAAAAAGGCAAGTAACAACCAGTGTTGGTGGATGTGAGTCTCAAAAGAAAGTATGGGTGCGTGGGGGCCACTGACGCATTCAGTGGCCGAGAACCATTCCCTGGGCTGGCCCACAGGCAACAGATGAATGAAGGACCCAGGGAACAGAGGATCAGAACCTGGGAACCAGGCTGGTCAGTAGTGAGTTTATTTCTCTTTCCCCACCAGGGTAGTCCCGATCTCTCTCCTTACAGCACAGTCATAGTCATAGTTTTGGTCGTAGTCCCAGTCATCATAGTTCCATCATCCAAAGTCCTCTCCTAGTCTCCTCTTATCCCTTACAGCATAGTTCTATAGGAACCATGAAGGGTGGGGGACACACAGGTGGGGTTGAACATTGTCATAACGACAAACAGAGATGAAGCCCCTCCTTCAGGGGAAGTTCAGGGGATTAACTCAAGGAAAAATCTCATCTGAAGGTTCAGCACTCCAGATTACTAGGAGATCCACTCGAGGACGGGATTTCAGCCAGGGTGTGTCGCTTCATCCTTTCCTCAGCTAGTGACCCACTTAAACAATTATAGTGAATTTACTTCTTATAATATTTATAGTCATTTTGTATGAACACAGTAAGAGATATATTAAGCTTAAAGGTTGGCTCTTCCTGGGGACATCTCACTATATTCCAGACCACAGTCCTCAGGCCAGGTTAATCTTTCCTAACCCCAGCAGGGTCTTTATTCAGATACTTCTTTTTGGGTCATGACAGTTTGTCCCACGACCATGCTCTTAACTTATTATACTTATGGCGCTTAGCTTGTCCCTTTCTGATGTCAGGGTAGCTTACCACTTGCCCTAGGTCCATCCAGTCCCTTCATCAGGACCCTCCTTTTGGGAGTGTTAGGAAATAAGGGCAACTGAGGCTTAAGTCAAGTAAATATGGTGGATGCCCAGGAGTAAACATTATTTTGGAGTCAGTTAACTCCCATGTTACAAAGTATAGCATGAACTGTCTTCCTGTGTCTATACAAAAAGGACAGTTGTAAACTATACAAGTGACAGAAAGTGATGTCGGTGGGCCCCACGGGTGGCTCATGGCTCATATGAAATGGGGAGGAGAAAGATGGTCACTTTCTCCCAATCCGCCTCTGCCACCCGGGGCCCAGCAAACTGGGTTCTTGTCTGTTGTCTCACTCGCAGAAAGGAATTTCAGGAGTAGACAAGCAGTGAAGTAAAATGGATTTTATTTGGAGGGTTTTTGAAGTTGTAGAGGGGGAGAGAGTAAGTGAGTGAGAGAAAGAGTGAGAGAAAGAGAGTGACGCACTCATGAGAGAACACGGGCTTCTCCAAGGGCGGAGAGAGCCCCTACACACATCCTAGCATTAGACATGAGAGTACACATCTCAAGAGGGGAGATTTGGGAGACTCCTGTGATCAGCCACATGGACACGAGTAGTGCATGGACTCCTTGGGCAGCATATGCATGCCCTTCCTTTGTTCAAGGTGGCTTTTATAGGCTCTTCTCGGGTTGTCTTGATCCGGAACGTTCTGGAGTCTTCTCGGGGCTGAATCACTAGAGTTAATTGGATAAAGGAAGAGTACAAAGGTGTTGGATATCAACCCTAAGTGCTTTAGGTTTTATCAGTGAATAGCCCCTTTCCTCCTCCCAGAGAAGCTTACCATGCCCTAGCTAACATCCTTAATTTAGCCAAAGTCTATCTTCAACCTCCCCTTTGTGTTGGATATTAACCCTAAGTGCTTTAGGCTTATTCAGTGAATTGTCTCCTTTCCTCCTCCTAGAGGAATTTAAATTACCGTTGCTAACATCCCTAATTTAGTTAAAGTTTATTTGTAATCTTTCCCTCGAGTTGTCACAGTCCCTCGTGTTAATCTCGATTGTTTGTAAAACAAAACTTTCTGGTAATTCTGAACTCATATTGATACTGCTTTGTATTTGAAGTGCTGTATATTTGTACTTGCTTTTCTGTTTCCCCTACAGCCTTTTTATACGTTACCATAGAGCAATGTTCTTTGGTTAAACACAGAAAGACCATTAATGTTATGCTCCTAATATTTGGGAGTTGATTGACTCTGAAATATATCTGCCCCTGGGCATAATTACTTGATCATAACTACTTGACTCAGGCTTCAGTTTCTGTAGTTCCTGACACCCCAAAGGGGAGGTCCCGCCGTGGGTCTGGGATGGACCCAGGGCGAGTGGCAAAACTACCTGGCAGCGAAATGGGACATTCTAGAAAGCATAAATGCATGGTTTTCATGCAAACTTTTACAACTTTAGAGACAGGACCCCCCTGGGGAAGGACTAGATGAACTGGCCTGAGGACTTAGTCTGGGATTTACGGTAAAAGCCTTGCTTGCACTCAGAGCCCAGACAACCAAGTGTTTAAAGCCTTGTTTGCTCTCAGCCCAGAGAACTCAGTGTTGGATCTTTGTCTCTTACTGTGTTTATCCAAACAACTGTTAGTATTGATAACTTAATACAATTAAAGGGAAACATAAAAGCAACACAGTTGTCTCTGGGAGACAGAGTGTCTCCTTGAGTTGATCTTCCTAAAAGAATTTCCTCTGCCAAATGTTTATCTATGTAAATGACCACCACACCTGTGCTTATCTCAACCCCCCTTCAGATGTTCTATAAGTATGCTGGAAACTCTGCATTAAGGGGACCATTTTCACCATCTGACTGTGGTCCCCAGCCTCCCTGTCTCCCTGTCTCTCTGTGACTCTGTTGGGGGGCCCTGGGGAGGTGGGTTCAGGGCTACCGAACGCACACAGGTGTCCAGCAGCAGCAACAGCCACCAGAGAATCTTCATCTTTTCTTTTTTGTGATTACACACGAGGGTTTGAGAAACTTCTTGGGGAGGGGTCCAATCTCCACAGGGTCTGCTGAAAGTCTTATTAGGTCTTTGTTTTCTGTATCCACAGGGTGGATATGAGATTTTTTTTCTTTTTTCTTTTTTTTGCTTTTTGGGTCACACCCAGCGATGCACAGAGGTTACTCCTGGATCATGCACTCAGGAATTACTCTTGGCAGTGCTCGGGGGACCATATGGGATGCTGGGAATCGGACCTGGGTTGATTTGATTGGAAGAAAGTGACCATCTTTCTCCTCCCCATTTCATATGAGCCACCCGTCGGGCCCACCGACATCACTTTCTGTCACTTGTATGGTTTACAAATGTCCTATTTGTATAGTCACAGGAAGACAGTTCAAGCTATGCTTTGTAACATGGGAGTTAATTGACTCCAAAATAATGTTTACTCCTGGACATCCACCATATTTACTTGACTTAACTCAAAGGAAGATAGACAATACTTTACCTTTGTAACAAATAATTTGGGAACGGACTGTAATTCTAAGATTTTGTCTGGAATGACAGATGGATCACTACTCTAGAAATTAAAGTTAATTAACCCTAAAAATACTAGTGTTATAAGTGGGTCCTTCTGGTAAAAAAAAATCTTATAAAAACCCTGAGTTTTTATATCAAGTGCTCTAAAACAGATGACTAGATAAAGAAATTATGATACACAGTGGAATAGTATTCAGTCATAAGAAAGGACTTAGGTCATACATTTCGCTGATTTGTGGATGTTTCTAGAGAGTATCCTGACAAAGACCTCTGGAACCAGAGGAGCCACAGCCAGGCTCAAGGCCCCTCTCCACACATTTGGACGAGCCTCACGCATGAAGGAATCGCAGAGGAACCCAGGTGTGTGAGACCCAGGGCTGAGATCTCTAAGCCTGCTCAGATCTCGACTGGGCCTCCTCCATCCAAATCCCCCATTTGCCAGTAGCTTGGCAGCCACACCCACAAACTGCCCTCAGCACCATGTAATCCCATCAACAGCCAAGATCCAGAAACTACAAAACAATGCTCCCAGGAGAGAGTGACCGCATTCATGGCCACAACCTCTTATAGCCTAGTTCTTCCTCTTGGAGAACCTGGCAAGGTACCAAGAGCATCCTGCCTGCATGGCAGAGCCTTACAAGCTCTCTGTGCGTATTCATATGCCAAATACAGTATCAATGATGGGTCTCATTCCCCTTACCCTGAAAGAGTCTCCAATGTGGCACCACTGGGAAGAACGAGTAAAGAGAGGCTATTAAAATCTCAGGGCTAGAACGAATGGAGACCTTACTGGTGCCCACTTGAGCAAATCAACAATCAACAGGATGACAGTAATACAGCGAAATTTAAGTTGAATGTTTAAATGGTTGTTGGACTAAGGAAAGGAGAAACGCACCCATAGGTAGTATTTCACCCTTAGGTGGGTCTACTTGCTCATTGAGAGTTTGTCCTAGGAGAAGCTTCCCCTGAGGGAGGGACCTTACGTCCATTGATTGTATGACAACACCTATGTGTAATTGCTACCCCAAACCCCTCATGATGGGAGGGATAACTGTCACTATCACTGTCATCCCATTGCTCATCGATTTGCTGGAGCAGGCACCAGTAACGTCTCCATTGTGAGACTTGTTACTTTTTTTGGCAATCGGATACACCACAGGTAGCTTGCCAGATTCTGCCATGCGGGAAGGATACTCTCGATAGCTTTCCAGACTCTCTGAGAGGGGTGGAGGAATCGAACGTAGGTTGGCCGTGTGCAAGGTAAATGCCCTACCTGCTGTGCTATTGCTCCAGCACTCCAACATGACATACAGATGGCTAATAGGTACATGAATAAATGCATTACTCATCATCAGATAAATACAAATTAAAGAAAAAACCATAAATGAGTTATTACCCTACACATAAAACAAACAAATGAAGTTTAATCCAGAACTTTCTGCTGTGCTAAACATTAAC
This sequence comes from Sorex araneus, assembly GCF_027595985.1. Taxonomy (NCBI): domain Eukaryota; kingdom Metazoa; phylum Chordata; class Mammalia; order Eulipotyphla; family Soricidae; genus Sorex; species Sorex araneus. The sequence continues at coordinate 158,256,894 of NC_073313.1, read as the reverse complement.
CTCCAGGAGACCCAGAGGGTGCAGGCAAGTGACTCAGTAAGCAGAGGTGAGCCAGCGAGCGTGGACGGCAGGTCCTTACCAATAAGGTCCTTACTCTCAGGAAAGACTGAAAGAGGCTGGATAAAACCCTTAAATGTGAAGAAACAAACAAACACAAACCTATGATAGGCTGAACAACATTACAGGGATGAAAATTACCCAAGAGATTGAGAAAGACAGATGAAAGAATCTAAACGATGGGCTGGAGCGACAGCACAGCGGGTAGGGTGTTTGCCTTGCACGGGGCCGACCCAGGTTCGATTCCCAGCATCCCATATGGTCCCCCAGCACCGCCAGGAGTAATTCTTGAGTGCAGAGCCAGGAGTAACCGCTGTGCATTGCTGGGTGTGACCCAAAAAGAAAAAAAAAAGAATCTAAATGATGCTCAGAAGTGAAACTCTGAACACTCCACTGAAAACCAACCCCAGGCCAGGCCTGTGCTTCACAGTGGGAAAAGCGGGTCATCACCATCTCTGACATGTCATCCAGTGTCCGCCCCTTCATCTCATCCACCTCGCTCTTCAGCGTGGACACTCTTTCCAGCTCTTCCTGCGTGTAACTATACCAGGGATGCCCTTTTTCTCCTCAACAGCTTGCAGCTAATGCTGAAGGGAGAGATAACTAAGGCTGTAAAAGTGGGCAAGGGCAATTCAGGAGGAGAATTGAGGAGAATAGAGAAGGAACTAAGGAGAATGGAGAGAAGGAGGATGGAGAAGAATGGAGGAGCAGGATCTGGGGAGAGGAGTGAAGGAGGACTGGGGAAAGGAGAATCAGGAGGAGAAATGGAGATGAGATTGGAATAAACTGCAACTGATACCAACCAGCCTGGCCCTTGTTTCCTCCTTCATCGCCTATCACCATCGGCTGCCCTGGGGTGGGGGAAGCTGTTCGAGACCACCAAACAGAGGTGGTGAGAGAGAGCACCAGGGCTTCGTATTCATTTTTTGAATACACAGGTGAAGGAACGAGGTCACTCTGAAGGAGACAGAAAGATGAAAGTAGGTATAAAGAGCCTGTCATAGAGGCAGGCTGGGGGCAGGAGGAAGACTGGGGGCATTGGTGGAGGGAAGTGGACACTGGTGAAGAGACTGGTGTTGAACAGTGTATGACTGAAACTCAATCATGAGTAACTTTGTAATTTCTTTTTTAACTTTGTAATTTTTGAAATTTACAGTGATTAAATGGCGTATTTGATATGCCAAAATTGAATACATATCAAATACAGTGGCATATTTGATATACTAAAAACAGTAACAACAATGGGCCTCATTTGCCTGACACTGAAAGAGCCCCCAGTAGAGCAGCGTTAAGAAGGATGAGCAAGGAGATGCTGAAAAAATCTCAGGGTCAAACGAGACTGCCAAAATGAAGAAAGACTGAAATGACTGTACTTTCAACATACGTACGCTGGCATCAGAAGCATCCACTGAGGACCTGATGGTGCAAGCGCAGAAGATCAAGTACGACATCATTGGTCTGACTGAAACAAGAAGGCATCAATCACATCATGCCATTTTCAACACTGGAGAAGAACTGTTTCTTGGAACATGCGACAACAGAGGTGTCAGTGGTGTCGGTGTCCTTGTCAACACAAATTTGGCCATGAGCATTGATTCATTCAAATGCCTAATATCCCGAATCAGACAGTTACGCTTGAATAGATGTGGCTCACTGCCTGCAGTTTCTATCTTCATCATCTACGCACCAACATCCAACTGCAATGAAGAAGAAATTGAGAAGTTCTACATGAAGCTGGAGAAGTTCTATAAAGAAGACCACACCTCTACAAGATCATTGTTGGTGATTTTAGTGCCAAGATGGGACCGAGAAGGTCGCCTGAAGGACTCCACATTGGGTCCCATGGCCTAGAATGAAACGAACAGGGTGAGAGACTGTCTTGAGTTTATCATGTCTACCAAGACCATCCACAGTAACTCACAGTTCCAGAAGGCCGAATCTGAATGTTGGACATGGGTGTCTCCTGGTGGACAATTCCACAACGAAATTGAAAACATTATATTCAATTGAAGGTTTTGCCTGACTGATGTCGCTGTTGTCCCAAAAATCCAATCGGGGAACTGGAGCGATAGCACATCGGGCAGGGTGTTTGCCTTGCACGCGGCCGACCCGGGTTCGATTCCCAGCATCCCATATGGTCCTCTGAGCACCGCCAGGGGTAATTCCTGAGTGAAGAGCCAGGAGGAACCCCTGTGCATTGCCAGGTGTGACCCAAAAAGCAAAAAAAATGGAAAAAGAAACAAAAATCCAATCGGGATCAGACCACCATCTCCTTCATGCAAAATTCTACTTCACAGAGAGGAGAGAAAGGTCTGCAAAGTTTAAGTTTAAGCAGAGAACTCCCAGAATGACCACCAACTGGGAGCTCTTTGGCACTATTGCAGCAACATGGGAAGATGCCGTCGTAGACAACATCGACAAAGAATACTATCAACTGATTCAGCACATCCATGATTGCACAAAAAATGCCAAGAGTGGGAAAGCCACAAACAGATGCCTGTCTTCGGAAACTCTCGAGCTCATTTGCCAACGTGGTTTGGCACAAGCCTCAGGCAACCACAAGCTAACGTCCGAGTTCGCAAATCTGTGCAGAGAAGCGATAAAGGAAGACCTCAAAGAGAGAAGAGCAGCAGTGCTGGCCGATGCAGCAGAAGCCAGGAAAAGTATTCAGTACACTCCCCTGTCCTTCGCCAACTACAAGACCAAGATGACTGCCCTCCGACGTCCTGATGGATCTATCCCATTGACCAGAAGGGCAATGGAGAGGATTTATTCACGAGTTCTACTCGGATCTCTTCGACAGCCACGTCCATCTGCCCACATACCAAATTCCGCAGGATGGATATGTCATTCCCAATGTCCTCCCTTCTGAAATCTGACATTTCGTCGATAAAGACTCGTACAGCACCCGGTCCAGACAAGGTCAGACCCGAACACCTGAAGAATCTGCCGCCAGTACTCATCAATACACTGGCTCAGCTCTTCACATGCTACCTGTCTGAATGCAAGTTTCCATCCCAATAGAAAACCAGCAGGACCGTTCTGTTGTACAAGAAGGGAGACATCCACGACATCGGCAACTATCGCCCAATCTGCCTGTTATCCATCGTCTACAAGTTGTTCACTTGAGTCATCCTGAATAGAATATGCAGAACACTAGACGAAGGACAACCATGTGAGCAAGCCGGTTCCAAAAAGGATTCAGCACAATCGACCATATCCACACAGTGACCAAACTCATTGAAGTTTCGAGAGAGTTCAAGATGCCTTTCTCTCTAACATTCATCGATTTAAAGAAGGCCTTCGATTCTGTTGAGACTGAAGCGGTCATCGAAGCCCTAGCTAAACAGGGTGTTCAAACTCAGTACATCAAGATCCTCCGAGAGCTGTATTACAGATTCACCACCAGAATCTCACCATTCTACAAGGAAGTGATCATCGACGTAAAGAGAGGGGTTCAGCAGGGTGATACCATTTCACCAAAACTCTTCAGTGCCACCCTTGAGAACATCATGCGACAACTGGAATGGGAAGGAATGGAAGTGAAGATAGATGGTCGGCAACTACACCACCTCCGCTTTGCTAATGACATAGTTCTCATAAAGCCAAACACTAGCCAAGCAGCACAAATGCTGGCCGACTTCGACCATGAGTGTGGAAAGGTCGGACTGCAGCTGAATCTCAACATAAAGATATTTACGAAAAATGAACTAGTCCCTGACGTTCCATTTGCTCTCAATGGAAGGAAAGTCTCTGAATGCAGTAGCTATGTGTACCCAGGTCAAGAACTCAACATGAGGCCAGTCGGGCCCGTGCTCGGCTCCGGCCGGCCGGGTTTTCGGCCCGGGCGCCCATGCCCCTGCAGAGCCGGTGGATGTGGAACAAGCGGGAACCAGAGACAGCTTTAGGAATTGGGGTTCCAGCAAGTGCCTGCACCCATGTATGGAGACTGTGAATTAAGCCTTTGCCCCACGCCGGCTAACGGAGGAAATATGTAATTTCTGGCAGAATTTTCCCAGGACTTTATACAGAAATCCAAAACCGCGCGGACGCTACCGCGTCCGCGCGACTTAACATTTATAATTGTCATCAGTGTGAAAGGGTTCCATTGGAACAGGTCAGACTTGGGGGGGAAACTCCAAATAATAACAGTAAGTTTTTGTTGAAATATTGAAGGTTCTTAATGTAACAGCCACCTCTGGACTATGAGCTAAGCAAAAGCCCCACGCTGGCCAACGTGGCGTGGAGTACACCATACTATGAGGCGCAGGAAGGGGGATGAGGGGGAAAAATTAAAAAAAAAAATGGAAAAGGAAAAAGAGAAAAAAAAAAGAGAGAGAGAGTTATGTCAACTATAGTGAGTTTTGTGTTGAATTATGGAATGTAATCAAGGTAAAGAAAAAATGAAGTGAAATTCATTAGTTATACAGTAGGGGGTAGGGCGTGGGGGCGGGGGGTAAACTGGGGTTCCTGGTGGTGGAATTTGGGCACTGGTGATGGGATGGGTGTTTGAATATTGTATAACTGACATATAAACCTGAGAACTTTGTAACTTTCCACATGGTGATTTAATAAAAATTAAAAAAAAAAAAAAAAAAAAAAAGAACTCAACATGAGGAACGACTTCGTGCCAGAGCTGCACAGGAGAAAGAGAGCAGCGTGGAACGCCTTCAAGAGCATTGAAGAAGTGGCTAAGAGGAGGAAGAACCTCCAGCTCCGGGTACATCTTTTCAATTCCACCGTTTTTCCTGCACTAACATATGCCTCAGAGACCTGGGCCCTACAAAAACAGGATGAGAACACTATTCAGGTTACCCAAAGAGGAATCAAAAGTCATGCTAGGAGTATCACGTTTCACTCAAGTGAGAAAAGGAATCCGGAGTTCCGACCTCCATCGACGGTCAAGAATCAGGGACGCAGTCTCTTTTGCCAAGGCATCAAAAATCAGATGGCTGGACACGTAATGAAATTCAGAGACCGCTGGACTAGAGCTGTTACCGACTAGATTCCACGGAACGTCAAAAGACCACATGGCCGCCTACCAACGAGATGATCAGACTTCTTGGTCAAAACCTTGAATGAACGATTTGAGGCTCTTCCTGTTCCTGGAGCAAGAAGATATCACTGGGTTACACTTGCACATGACAGGGACAAATGGAGACATTACCGGTGCCCGCTCAAGCAAATCGAAGATTAATGGGATGACAAGTGATACAAGTGAAGCAGTTCCACCCTCACCCACCCCTCCCAAAAAAACCTGGGTATTTGTCATATTAACTTGAGTCATATTGCCCTAATATTTGCTTTAGTTTCTAACACCCCAAAATATGGGCCTCACTGAGGATGTAAACGACTTGGGGAAGGCACCACGCCACCCCAGCTTTGACCTGGAGAACCCGTAGAGAGCAGCTATGTGTACCCAGGTCAAGAACTCAACACGAGGAGAGCCCGCGAGTAGTGCAGCTCTGTGTGGCTTGTCCAGAGTGCTGCCACTAAGCAGGCTCTGGCCTGGAGGAAAAAGGAAAGACAACAGAGAAGTGCCCCGGGGCCAGGAAAAGCTCAGACAGACTGGCCTGAGGCTACAGTTTGAAAATCAGGACTGGATGCCACCAGGAAAAGCCACCAGCTGTAACATTTTTAATGCTAAACCCTAGAGGTCATTTAAGCTCAATGAAATGTTGAAGATGAAAGAAATTTTGTTTAATTCTGTGCCTTTGCAAAATAATTTTATCAAAAATATACAGAATCCTTGGGGCTGGAGTGTGATAGCACAGAGGATAGGAAGTTTGCCTTGCACGCAGCCGACCCAGGTTTGATTCCCAGCATCCCAAAGTGTCCCTGAGCACCGCCAGTAGTAATTCCAGAGCCAGGAGTAACTCCTGAGCATTGCCAAGTGTGACCCAAAAAGCAACATATATATATATATGTATATATATGTATATACATGTATATATGTATATATATATATGTACACACAGACACAGAATCCTTTACTATGATTATTTAGTAAATCACCAGTAAAGGTGGAAAGAAAAGGTGTATCAGGAATCTACCTTTTTGTGGAAATCAAACTTATTCTTTCTGATTTGAGGGGAAGGTTTTGCTCATAAACAAATGAATTCTGAATTCTGTGTGTGACTTTTTTTTCTTAGTTTTTTTGTTTGTTCATTTTAGGGCCATATCTAGGGATTCTCAGGGCTTACTCCTGGCTATGCACTCAGGGATCACTCCTGGCAGGCTCAGGGGACCATATGGAGTGCCAAAGACCAAACCTGAGTCAGTCAAGTGCAAGATAAATGCCTTACCCACTGTATTCTCACTCCAGCCCCTCTGTGACTTTCTGAACTCATGTTTCCAGTTTTTTTAGTTGAGCTGAACTGATGATTGATTTGGTCTTCTCGGGACCATACAAACTAGAAGTGGAGAACAGAGATTACCGGGATTGAGTTGTTTTTCCGGTCACGCCAAGAAACCCTGTCATCTGAAGAAGCTTTGACTAAATTGTAAAACCTGCAGTTCTTGGTATTTTAACTTCTCCTTTTATCAAAGATTTAGTACCCAGGTTAGCCTGTGGGGAGGAGGATTCTTTTTTCTTTTGCAGGACTGAATGCTGTACACTCTTGCCTCGCCTGTGGCCAATCGCTGCCTGACCAGATAGATGCCTTTACTCATTCCCCAGACAAGCTCCTCAGAATTCATCCCTGTTGGATATCATTGGCTTGTTTTTTCTCCCCTGCCACAGAATTTGGGTTTATCTGGTAATAATCTCTAAACAATTCTAGACCACATTGGTATGTCCTGCTCCCCTTGCCACTAGGAGCTTAGGTATATCAGTCACGCCCATCAAAGTGCTCCCGAGTCACTCCCAATCCTTTGTTTATCTGTAGCCACTTCTACCAGTTTATCTGCTCTTCCTCTAATCAAACTTTGTTAATTTGTAAGGTCAGACCTTGCTAGGACAGTGAACTTGTATTATAAGTTAATATTGTCTTTCTCCTCTCTTATGTCTTTTGAATAGTTTACTTTAAAACAATATCCTTTTTGTATGGACAAAGAAAGACATTTATTAATACGCTTTGGTAACATGGGATTTAATTGGCTTCAAATATTATTCACTCCCGGGCATCTGCTTTCTGGACTTAAGCCTCAGCTCCCCTTGCTTCCTAACACCCCCAAAAGCAGGGTCCCGACGAGGGATGGGACAGACCCAGGGCAAGCGGTGAGTAGTGTGCTACCCTGGCATCGAGATGGGCCTGGCCAAAGCGCCTAATGCTTAACTATATGTTAAGAGCTTGGTCATGGGCATGTCATATCATGATCCAAAAGCAACGACGAGACTAGGGCCCTGCTAGGGCTAGGAAAGACTAATCTGGCCTGAGCACTGTAGTCTGAGATCGAGATGACCCCCGAGAGCAATTCCATAAGCTTAATGCGTCTCTTGCTATGTCCATACAAAATGATTTATAATATGAATACTTATATGCTAGTAGGACAAAGAGAGGAGAAACACACCCATGATATTCCGCTCTTGGGTGGATGTCCCGCTGAGAGAGATTCTGTCCTAGTGAAAGCATCCCCTAAGGGATAGAACTTTACCCCCTATTGATTGTAACCACACCTATGCATAAGACCCAGCCCGCTGCATCCGGAGCCGGATGCGGGGGATTTAAGGTGGCTGTATGAGGGGGCTGGGGCTGTGGAGTTCGAGGGGAGTTCCAGAGAAGCTGGGAGAGAGACGGGAGTGTATAGAAAGAAGATTGGAATAAACTGCGATTGAGACCAACCATCTTGCCTCCGTTCCTTCATTCGCCCTGTGCCTGGCTCGGTGTGGTGAGGCACTCCTTCCGCCCCCGTTCTTTTTCTTTTACACATCCCCAACTTGAGTTCCTTCTTGGTCTTCGATTTCTGGACCCACATATGCAAGATTGCTTTTTGGTCCCAGCCTCCTAAACCTTCTTGTCAGATTTGTTTCCTCTAGGCTTGAGACTATTAAACTATGATTGATAGTTAACAGGAGCTGTGAGTGCAGACAACTCAACCAGGAAGCAAGGACTGCAATGGGCTTCCCCTGGGACCCCCTGGCTGCACTGGGCCCTTCTTTGCCCTGTCTCAGCAGAAAGAGGCCAGTTCCAACTGATGCCCATTTCGTGACAGCAGCCAAATTTCTATTCTGAGAACATAGAGAAATTTCCACGTTTCCCCTTGTCTGCTATTAGGAGACAAGTCTTCCTTAGCATGATGTCAGCACTGAAGTTTGTGTTTCTCATCATCTGAAGGATTCATTAAGTAAGTCCTAAATAAAATTAAAATTTTAAATTATCAGGGCCGGAGCGATAGCACAGCAGGTAGGGCGTTTGCCTTGCACGTGGCCAACCCGGGTTCGATCCCCGGCATCCCATATGGTCCCCCAAGCACCGCCAGGAGTAATTCCTGAGTGCAAGGCCAGGAGTAACCCCTGAGCATCGCTGGGTGTGACCCAAAAAGCAAAAAAAAATAAAATAAATAAAATAAAAAATAAAATAAAATTTTAAATTATCAATGACTAAATTATATTTCAACTATGACAGTTTTCTCTATTGGCCAAACCACCTTAACAAACTCTTGTACATATTTGGTGGTACAGTCTGTCTGACAGAACATCTGAGTGTGAGCACTGCTGGGATGCCCCAAGTCATAGTTAAACCACCCAATACCTTAAAATCCACCCTGCTCTGAAATCGAAGGCCCCCTGCCTTCTCAGGCAGAGGCCACCAATTCCCAAGGTCTTCTGATGTACTCACAGAGACTTCAGTTTCTCAAGGCTTTGGCTAACAAAATATACCTGGAGCCACACTGTGAACTAACGAGATGTCCCACGTATTCCTCAAGTCTTATCAAGGCACCGTAGTTTAGTGATTCCCTAAGAGAAAACAGCATCACCAGCCAGAGTATTGGTCCCATCAGTTTTTTTTGGTTTTGTTTTTTTGGTTTTTGGGTCACACCCGGCGATGCACAGGGGTTACTCCTGGCTCTTCACTCAGGAATTACCCCTAGCGGTGCTCAGGGGACCATATGGGATGCTGGGATTAGAACCCAGGTCGGCCGCGTGAAAAGCAAACGCCCTCCCCACTGGGCTCCAGCTTCAAGGCCCCATCAGTTTTTGTTTGGTTTTGGTTTTTTTTTTTTGCTTTTTGGGTCACACCCAGCAATGCACAGGGGTCAATCCTGGCTCATGCACTCAGGAATCACCCCTGGCGGTGCTCAGGGGACCATATGGGATGCTGGGATTTGAACCCGGGTCGGCCGCGTGCAAGGCAAACGCCATACCCTCTGTGCTATCACTCCAGCCCCGAGGCCCCATCAGTTTTATTGTGGCGAGAACCTACAAACCCCAGAGGCTCTCCAGTACTCATCCCCTCATGTGGGAGTCCTGCCTCCTTCCACTTCCTGCTTCTTTGAAACCTTGGGCTCAGCCTCTGACACCACAGAACATGTTTCACGGCACAACAGGGACACAGTCCCCACCACCACCCCCCAGCAGTATGCAGAGTAGTCAGGGAGAGCCCAGAGTTTCTGCTGCGAGCACTTCATCTGGAACAGCAGACTCTGGGGAAGGGAGGACAGCAGGGCATCTGCAGAGACAGGGCAGGCGCTGTGGGGTTCCCGTCCTTGGAACCTGATGAGGGTCACAGGGATCTGAGGAGGCCCTAGGGCCACTTGCAGGACCCTGCACCAGCCCAGGAGGGCAGGGAAGATAGGGCAGGGCTCACAGGAAGGCTGTGTCCATGTCACTTCTGTGACCTCTGCCCTGCAGCTGCTGGGCACACAGAGAAGTCCCCGGAACAGCAGTGCCCAGAGACAAGCCCAGGGGTCTGTGGTGAAAGGGAGAGGTGGGTGGGAACAGGATCTGGCTCCCCTCCCCCAGGACACCTGCCCAATCCATGAAGGGGCCCCCTGACTCCCTCCTCCGTCCCCAGGTCTGGGCTCATCACAGTCACACCAGACTGTGCACCAGCACCCAGCCGTGTGTCTGAACCCCCCAGGTGGGCCTCCAGGGTGCACGCCTTGTCCAAGGTAGAACAAGAGGCCAGCTGTCAAGGCAGTGGAGGTTTCAAGCCCTCTGAAAGTCTGAGGGGCTGTCTCCCACCCTCATACACAACCCCTGCATTCAGGTGGTCTCCTCCTTCTCCCTTATAGTTTTGTCCGACTTCCTCTGGGCTCCTCCTGATTTTGACCACTATTCTCACACCCCACAGGAACCCCCACTGGCCACTCCTAAGAGCTGGAGGAAGTGGGCCCGGCTGTGGGGTCTTCTGGGATGAGAGCTGTGACACGTGGAAACAGACCCCAGTTCTGGGTCCACAGGCCAACTGAGCCTCTAGGCTGAGAGTGATTTATTGTTTCACCAGCTGGGAGTGCCCCACTCTATCTGCTGGGCCCCTGAGCATCCAGGGTCACACCATCAGTTCCTCTCTGGAACCACAAACGGGTGCCTGGCACAGGCACGGGGTGAACCCCTCTGAGTTCAACTTGAACTGTTTTCTTTCTCCTTCCCTGGACCCTAGTGGTCAGTCCCATAGGGTGCTCTGGCTAGCGCACTGGTCTAATAAACTCTTATCTAACCTGCTCTACAGGCCCTCCACTAGCCGCAGCTCCCGGTTTCTGCCTGCCAGCCAACTCGGGGTGCCGCTGGGGGGCCTGGGCTGTGCTGAAGGGCCGCGCCAGGACACAACTGCTGCGCCTGGGCAGAGGGACGGCTGGCGCTTGGTGCTGACAACTCACGTCCCTCCAGCTCCAGTTCCGGCCCGGCTCTCAGCCCAGGAGCACCGAAGTCCGGGGTGAGGGGCCTCTCCACAGAGGCTGCCTGAGAGACAGTGGGTCACAGGGCAGGTCTGCTCTGAAGAGTCCGGTCCCCGCTTTTCCCCAGGATCCCTATAGAGGTGCTGGAAGGGGCACCTCTAAACGGAAAGGTCGACCCTCTTGGGGGGCTTCTCCGGGAACTGCAGGTTGTACAAATGGGCCATGTACTGGAGCTCGGGCATGGCCATCCTCTGGCACAGGCGCTGCGTGGCATTGTCCAAGCCCGGTCGGAGGGCGAAGCCCTGGATGTGCGCTTCTCCCGACTGGTAGGGGCGCAGGTGCCAGTCTGCGACCGACGTGTGGTTCTGGGCCGCGCCCCCGAGCAGGCACAGCTCTGCGAGCTGGCGGCGCCGCGCGCGCAGCCGCTCCACGTCGGCGCGCAGGCGGCGCGGGCCGAGCTCGGAGAGCGCGCGCGCCCAGAGCGTGCGGTTGAAGTGCTGGTACAGGCGCCAGTCCAGGGCGCACCAGCGGCGCGCGCGCGCGCGGCTCTCGGGGGACAGGCGCGCCACCGAGCCGGGACTGCGCGCGTTCACGCGGAAGGCCACCACGTCGTCCAGCCGCCAGCGCAGCAGGTGCCGCAGCAGCACCACGGACTCGTCGAAGTGCTCGGAGATGAGCACCAGCTGGAAGCGCCGCTCCACCTCGGCCAGGCGCGTGCGCACGTAGCCCTCCTCGTGCGCGGGGGCGTCGGGGTCGAAGCCCAGGTCGAACCACATGTTGTTGCGCGCGTGTGCGTTGAGCAGCCCCGCGCTGGCGTTGTAGAAGGTGTGCGGCGCCTCCAGGAAGGCGTCCAGGCTGGCCACGTGGCGAAAGGCCGGCACGGAGCGGTGGTAGTAGGTGAAGGAGGACTCTAGCTGGGACACGGGGTTCCTGAGGATGGAGAAGTAGAAAGTGTCGCGGTGCATCACCTTCTGCACCTGCTTGGAGGCAAGATGAAGGGGGCAGGTGAGCCTGCAGACTCCGGTGGTCTTCTGTCCTCCGCGCCCGCGCCACGCCCCAGCACCCTCGACCGACCCCGCCCGCTGCGCTGGGCCCCGACTCCTCTCCACCTGCCGCACCACAGCACCTGGCCGGTCACCGGCTCCCTGCCAGAGGCCAGGATCACGGGAACCGTGCTACGTGAAGAGCAGCGCGGGCCGAGGGCCAGCCATGCCACAGGGTCACGGTAGGGACAGTGGCGTGGCACCACAGGGGGAGGGTGCCCAAGCCCATGGCAGACGCTGCTGGAGGAGGCCCGAAGGGTCGTCCCCACCGTCCCCACCAGCCACCAGCCAGGCTCCTTCCAGTCTGCACACCCTCCAGCCTTGTTCTGGTCTCCCGAATCTCCATGATGCTTTCCCCAGCCTGGTCTCACCAGCTGCCCACAGCTGCCCCACCCTACCATGAAAAGCAGCCCCTCATCCCTGCCTGGAGTATGGTCCCGCCCCTTCAATAGCCCGCCCCTCAACAGAGCCACGCCCATGGTGACCCCGCCCCTCCACCAGAGCCCCGCCCCATGGTGGCCCCGCCCCTCCTCCCATCCGAGCTCCTCTCTTGCAGCAAGCCCCACCCCATTGGGGGACCTGCCCATGCAGCAGCACTGTGTGGCCCCAGTCCTCCGGGGGGTCTTGGCCCCGTTGCGTGGCCTTACCCGCCCACGCACCCCGTGGGCAGCCCGCCATCCTGTCCAGCACCAAATCTCCCAGCTGACAGTCCTCGCACCTCGGGCGGGTAAAAGCGGAGGTGGTTGCACATGATGTTGAAGCGGCTCGGGGGCCCGTGGGGCGTCACGCCCTCCACATAGCGCGCTAGGAAGAAAAAAGGGTAGCCCAGGTGGTAGCTCGAGCCAGCAGGAAGGGCCACAGACAGGTTGTGTGTCTCTGCGAATCGGTAGAGGATGTTGAGCACCGTGCTGCTGGCTGTCTTGTGCGTCTTAAGGAACATGATGTTGGTGATGGGTGGGCCCTGGTTCTGGTCCTCAAGCAGGCTGGGGGCAGAACACAGCCAGGGTCAGCACAGGAGCGCCAGGGAACACCCAGAGAGACCCCAGCCTACACCAGCGACCCCTCTGAGTGGCCTAGCAATGCCAGAACCTGCTCCATTCAGCTGCATGACCCAGCGGCCCTCGCCCTAGCTGAGTGCCACTGTGGCACCTGCCCCTCAGTCCCTCTCCCAGCTCCCAGCACTGTGACCTGGGCCATGTCTGGGCTCTTCTCACTCGGGACTGGCCAGTCTGGCAGCACTCAGCACCCGTGTGAGCAACCTGAGCCCCGGAGGGCACCGACCCAGCTGTGGCTTCTGTCTGGAGTCCTGTTTCCCCGTGAGGGTGACCTGGGATGACGGGGTCAAGACCCAAGGTCAGGGCAGGCACAGAGGATGGTGGGACCCAGGGTCCACCTGTGGCCATCCAACCAGAGAGTGGCTCAAGGTCTGGTCCTGCCTGCTCAAGATCTGGACCATATGTGGACCCTGGACTGCCCCGCAGCAGGGGAGTTGGGGTCGTGACCTCCCAGAGCAGCTCTGCAGAAACCCCACCCCAGCCTCCACAGGGCCCATGTCCCCTGGGTCTGGCAGGGCTCCTGAACCCCATGGAGTTCCGAAAGAAAAGGACCCATCTCCTCTTGCAGGGGGGAACAGGCCCTGTCCCCGGAGGGCCACCCAGGGGAGGGCAGGAGAGGGTGTGTTGGGGTCCCTTGCCTGGGACTTACGGCACAAGCAGCCCCACGTCCATATGCAGGAAGCAGGCCAGTAGCAGGATGGTCAGGGCCAGGAGGAGGACAGCCCAGAAGCACCTGTGGGAAGGAGTAGTCAGCAGGTGGGTACAGGAGGACACCCTAGAAGATGCCCTCACCCGTCAAGGACGTGGCCTGGGACGGGATGTTCAGCCCACCCCAAAGGCCTGGATGACAGGGGCTCCTGCCCTCCCTGTATAGACCAGGGCACTGCACGGAGGCCTGGAGAGGGAGAGGAGGGGTGTGCAGGTCTGTCCACATTTCCAGCACAGCACGGACTCCCCTGTCCCCTGGAACACACAAAGACATCACGTGGTGAGGGGCCATCCCTGTTGGAATCCAGCCCAGTGCTCGCCCAGTCTTCTCACCATGCCTGTCCCCACCCCACCTTCTGCTTGACCCCGGTCCACACCTGCCCCCTCTTCCTCCCACCTCCTCACAAGCCCCACCCCCAACTGTCTACTGGACATCCCACTTTAACTTCTGTGGTGGTCCTGTGGCCTGGGGTTCTTCCACTGCAATTAGAACAGAGACCTCCTAGGAGAGGCTTCCCCTTTGCACCATCCCACCAACGCCACGTCGGGGCACTAGTGGGGGCAGGCATCAAGCTTGGGGGCTTCTCCACCTGGGCATGTCGCCCCAGAAGCTGATTTCTCCAGAAGAACCTTGCGGTTTGGAGGAGTGGGTGGGGATACCCAGCTCAGTGTTAAATCTAGGACCCCGTATGCAAAGCAGCTCGGGCCCTCTGGGTATCTCCCAGTGACTTTAAAGGCTGATCTGTTCGGTGTGTAAATTACATGTCAATAGAGCTGGGGGGGTAATAATTTTATTCATTTATTCTTCATTTGGGGACCACTCCCAAAATGCTTCGTGTTACTCCTGCCTCTGCACTCAGGGATCACTCCTGGAAGTGTTTAGGGGACCACAGGAGATGCTGGGGGATGAACAGGTTGGCCACGTGCAAGGCAAATTCAGAGGCCTTACCCTCTGAACTATATCTCCTGTCCAGGTAAAGCTATTTTTTTAAATTAGAAATTGAAAACAAAGTTTAAACAGTTGAGCTTCTAAAATAGTTTTGTAAGCGTATGGTTGTGGGGGGAACCCAAATCTCACCATGCGCTGGACGGCAAACTACTTCCTTGGCCTAGCTCTGTGGCTCAGTGAGGTCAGGAGGCCGTGCTCCCCTCCCTCCTCTCCTGCTCACAGGGAGAAATCCCAAAGGGCCTCATACTTCATGTTCAGCCACCTCCTGGACTGGCTCCAAGGTGGTCTCTGGTGTCTGGGGTGGGCTCCGCCAGGCTCTGCTTCTGGCGGAGGTGGAGCGGAGGTCCCTGATGAGAGGCACACAAGCTAGGATAGGGAGGCTGCGGGGCCGGGATGGGTGGGGTTTCCAGTGTGTGGGGGGGGAGTTCCAGCAGCTGTTTCGGGGAAAAGCGCAGCTGTCCAGCCCAGGACTAACAAAAACATCAGAGGACGGGCGTTTGCAGCCTGATCTCTGCCTGGCCACAGGGCAGTTCACACTGAGGGTCACACGCCCATGTGAAAGAACAGGCCTCAGTAGCCGAGCTGCACCGCGGACACACTGGACAGAGCAAGATGCCTCCCCCACTCCCACCCCATGTGGCCAGAGCCGCTGGTCCGGTGGAGGCTCAGGGTGGGGACCGTGGCCCTGGCAGTCCCTAGAGCCTCAGGGATCCAGCACCTCCTAGAGGGCAACGTCAGTGAGGGTCTCTCACCTACAAGGCCTCTGGGAGGTGTGAGCAGTGAACCTCAGTCCTGACCTGACCCTGGCCCTGTGCAGCCGCCCCAGACATAGGCAGGCAGACAGGGAAAGGCTCCGTGGCAAGGAAACTTCTAGGACAATGAAATTCCTGGGAAGGAAAGTTCTAAGGTTGACCCACCTTGTGGGTACAGAAAACAAGACCTGATAAGGCCTTCAGCAGTGGACCCTGAGACTGGACCCCTCCACGTGGAAAGGGGGCCTGAAGGAAAAGCCTCGAAACCCTCAGACCCCTCCCTTAATCCGATTAACCATGGGAGTTCAGCCCTCTGTCTTCTCTCCCTGTCCCTCTCTCCTCTCCCTTCTCTCCTCTCTCTCTCTCCTCTCTTCTCTCTTCTCTCCTCTCTTCTCTCTCTCCTCTCCCTCTCCCTCTCTCTCCTCTCCTTCTCCCTCTCTCTCCTCTCTTTCCTCTCCACTCTCCTCTCTCCTCTCTTCTCTCTTCTCTCTCCTCTCTTCTCTCCTCTCTTCTCTCACTCCTCTCCCTCTCCCTCTCTCCTCTTCACTCTCCCTCTCTCTCCTCTCTCTCCACTCTCCTCTCTCTCCTCTCCACTCTCTCTCCTCTCCACTCTCTCACCTCTCCACTCTCTCCTCTCTCTCTCCTCTCTCCTCTCTCTCTATCCCTCTCTCTCTCTCTCCTTCTCTCTCTCTCTCCCTGTCCTTCACACCTTCAAGAACCTCTAAATAAAATCTGTTCTATTTCAATGCTTATCTACTCCTGAAATTCTTTCCTGCGAGGTAAGACGAGAACCCGATAACACTGGGGAAGGCCCAGGGCTGACTTTCCTTTCCTGCAAAGAGCAATTCCTCATCCCAACCTGAGTCCGTGGCTCCCGGAGAAACTGGGTGGTGAGGATTAACTCCTGTGCCGAGAAGGTCAAGCGGACGCCAGGTGTGGCTTGATGGCCACCTGGTGGGGCTGGCGGGCTCAGGCCTGTGCCGAGCAGGGGCTTATTGTAGACTTTTTTTTTTTGTATATCTGATATACAACACAAATTTATGGAACAAAATGAAGAACTTGGATATGACTCATTCTCAAAGGAAAATAAATATAAACTTATCCTGATTTGGCTAAACGTTGCATCTAGCAAGTGACATTAAACATCTATACTAATACATATGAAATACCATTTTTATTTAAAATAACTAAATATTATTTTAAAACTGAATAATACAGAGTCTGAAATTCAAATTGCTTAAAAGACTAGAGATAATAAAGAAATAACTGGTTAGCTTAAAAATAGAGTTGACACCTTTATTCTTCTTCTGTCCCATATTTTATGGTTTTTAGGTATTTTACTACTGCTTCCTTCTAGGGACTAGTTCTAGCCGTCCAGCTGGGTCTCGGTGGCAGAGGTGGATTGGGAAAGAGTGACTGTCTCTCCTCCCCGCCTCACATAAGCCACCCATGAGTGCCACTGACATCTCCCTGTCCCAGGCAGGAGAGGCAGGGATGGCAGACCTGGGTGTGGACATCTGACTGCTGCTGATCTCCTGCCTGCCCCCTCTCCTCCTGCACAGGAGGACTCAGCTCCTTCCGTGTCACAGTTTTGAGTTTGTTGGGGAAGGGGAGGTGTACCCGACATCCCAGCTCAGCCCAGGGACTCTGGGAGAGGTGCCAGCATTGGTGGGCTTCCAGGAGCACCTGTGTGAGTGGGACAAGCCTGGCACATCCACGGGTCAGCTGGGGTGGGGCTGCAGGGACAGGCCCTGCTCTGGAGGATCCCGGGTGCAGAGGCCCAAAGTCCTCACACTGCCCTCTGCACCCGTGAGCCTCCTTCTCTGGTCCCTGTGTCCTTGGCTCTCAAAGCCCCGCTTGCTCAGCACTGCTGGTCTCAGCTCCGGGAGCTGTGCGGGTTTGGGGACCTTTGCAGCCCAGGCCCAGTCCTGTGTCAGGCAGCAGAGACGCTAGTTTCTCAGAACCGACCTGCCCAGTCTCAGAGTGTTTTGTATAGACACAAGAAGACAATGTTATGTTTTTATAACTTGGGAATTAATTGGCCTTGAATATTATTCCCTCCCGGGCATCTGCTTTCTCCACTTAAGCCTCAGTTGCCCTCAGTTCCTAGCACCCCAAAGCAGGGTCCCCGACGTGGGACAAGAAGGATCCAGGGCAAGCGGTGAGTTATGTGCTACCCTGGCATCGAGATGGGCCTGGCCAAAGTGCCTAATTCTTAACTATAAGTTAAGAGCTTGATCATAGACAAATGCTGTCATGATCCAATAGTAATTATGAGACTAGGACCCTGCCAGGGATAGGAAAGACTGATCTGGCCTGAGCACTGTAGTCTGAGATTGAGATGGCCCCAGGAGAGCAATTCTATAAGCTTTAATGCATCTCTTATTGTGTCTATATAAAATAATTAATATTATGAATTCTTATATGTTTGCTGGCTGAGGAGAAGAGAAACTCATGGGACTCCGCCCTTGGGTGGATCCTCCTGCTGAAAGAGAATTAAGTCCTAGGAGAAGCATCCCCTAAGGAAAAGGAACCTCAACCCTATTGATGGTGACCACACCTATGGGTATGCCCCAACCCCCTCATGCTGTGGAGATTTAACTAGGCTGTAAGAGTGGGTTGGGGGCCAGATCCACGGGGGCCAGATCCACAGATCCAGAGAGAGACCGAGAGCCGGGAGAGAAGCAGGGAGAGAGAATGAAATAAACTGATCAAGCAACCAGTTTGGCCTTCTTCCTTCTTCCTTCCGTCGCCTGCCCTTGACCGACAGCACACACCGCGGTTCCGGGGCACCGAACGCAGGCAGTGAGACAGAGCCGCCCGGAGAGCCCGCGAGTGCTCGCGCCCCTCGGCGAGCCTTAGTTTTTTACATCAGAGCAAGTGCTCGGGGATCCCAGTCTCTCCTATGCACCCAGCAAGCACCATCCCTTCTCCAGGCCACACAGTCCGTCCCCCTGTCGGACACTGTTCTGTTTCCCCATCACCGTCTTAACTGCCCACACACACTCCTCCCAACTTCCACACCCCACTGTCTCATCCACATCACACACTGCCCATCTCCACACCACACACCGCACTGTCCCCCCGAACCATCACACGGCCCACGTTACACTGCCCCTCTCCACTCTCACTTCCATCTCCAAGTCGCACACTACTATAGGGTAACATCGACTCGTCCTTTCTCCTCTGTCCTCTCTCCCTTGCCACAGGGAGCTTCGGTTTTCTGGGTCACACCCATCACAGTGTGCCCAGGGCACTCCCATTCCTCTGTGTTTACCTTTAGCTTCTCCTCTGTGCTCTGCTCCCCTGTCTGTTAACCACCTATATCCCCAAGCCAGACCCTGTGACTTGTGAGGTCAGATCCTTCTAAGGACTCTGGGTTTTGTATGTGAAGTGAAATATTGCTTTCCTCTCTCCCTTATGTCTCTGCATAGTTTTACTCTAGATCAATGCCTTTTATATACAGACACAAGAAGACAGCTAATAAGTAACTTTTGTGACAGTTAATAAGTAACTTTTATAACGGGAGTTAATTGACTCTGAATAATTATTCTTTGGAACCTGTCATATTTACTGGACTTAAGCCTCAGTTGCCTTTAGTTCCTAGCACCCCAAAAGCAAGGTCCCAATGAAGGGACTGAATGGATTCAGGGCAAGCTGTGAGCTAACCTGGCATTGAAATGGGACAGGCCACGCACCATAAAACTTTTAAGTTAAGAGCACAGTTGTGGACGAATT
The DNA here is from genome assembly GCF_027595985.1 of Sorex araneus. Taxonomy (NCBI): domain Eukaryota; kingdom Metazoa; phylum Chordata; class Mammalia; order Eulipotyphla; family Soricidae; genus Sorex; species Sorex araneus. The sequence continues at coordinate 158,237,813 of NC_073313.1, read as the reverse complement.
CTGTCATGACCCAAAGAGAAATGACTAGACAAGGACCCTGCTGGGGTTAGGGAGGGTTAATCTGGCCTGAGGACTGTAGTCTGGAATCTATAGTGAGATGTCCCCAGGAGAGCCACCCTTTAAGCTTGGTAAATCTCTTACTGTGTCCATACAAAATGACTAAAAATATTATTAAGAAGTCAACTTGAGGGACTGGAGCAGTAGCACAGCAGGTAGGGCGTTTGCCTTGCACTCAGCTGACCTGGGTTTGATACTCAGCATCCTATATGGTCCCCCGAGCATTGCCAAGGGTAACTCCTGAGTGCATGAGCCAGAAGTAACCCCTGTGCATCGACCAGGTGTGACCCAACAAACAAAATGAAACCAAAAAAAAAAAAGAAGTAAGCTTGATTGTTTCGATGAATACTGACTAAGGAAAGGGAAAGTAATATGCCTTAGAAGGGATCCCGCCCTGAGCAGATCTAGCAGGATGAGATATTGTCCTAGAAGAGCTTCCCGGAAGGAAGGGCTTTACATATGTTGGTTGTGCTATCTCACCTGAGTGTAACTGCTGCCCCCAACCCTTTGGTGACTGTTCTCTATAACTAAGGCTGTGCGACAGTGAGGGGAGATGGGAATATGAGACGGGGGGAGACTAGCTTGGGGCACAGAGAGTGAGACCAGAGATTGGAATAAACCAGCAGCCTGGCGGCCCTGTTCCCTCCTTATGCGTCCATCAGGGTTGGCAGGCAGGGGTGGGGAGGTGGTTCATGATCACCGAACACACATGGTGCGTGCCCACACTTTGTGAACACACACACTACCTGCCTCCACGTCACACACAGTCCCATCTCCATGTCACATACAGTCCTGTCTCCACATCACACTGTCTCATCTTCTTGTCACACAGTCCTGCTGGCAGCTGCAGTGGTTCCGGACACTGCAATCCTAGGGCCCCTGGCAGTGACCCCCGGTCAGCCTGATGCCACCTCCGTAGTCTGGACCACAGTGTCCCCAGGGAGGAGGACATCAGTGCTTCCTGCCTCTCAGACAGCACCCCTGAGCTCCCTTGGCTGCCCCCCTGGGTGTCCTCACCTGACAGGGCCAGGCCTGGCCTCTCCTCAGAGCTTCCACAGAGCCAGGCGGTGAAATGCAGTGTACAGCCACCACTTCTCAGATCCAGACCGAGAAGCCACCAACCCCCCCGGGCACCCTCAGGGATCCAGTGTCACTGTCCCTAGCAGGTATGATCCCATCCTCCACCCCAGGTCCCTGCAGCGGTGCCTGGTCAGGCCCGCCTGACTGTGGACTCAGCTGAGCTGGGCAGCACCTGAGAGCCCAGCAGGATAACCACAGGGCCAGACCCCAGCAACACGCATCTGGCACCAGACCAGCCCGAGCCTGGGCAGGATGCAAAGGGGTCTGCCCTGGAGCCCCGGCACCCGGAACGTCCGCGTCTAAGCACTTCCTGCTGAAGAGCAGGAGGCCACTGCTGCCAGGGGACTCCTGGGCACCCACACCCAGCTCACCTCTGTGTGCCCCCCAGCAAGGGCAGCATGCTGGCAGGCGATCTGCAGCCACACTGACCCGCGACCACTGCTGGCTCTCCGGTGGCCCCAGGCCACAGGCACTGGGCTGGGTGTGGCCCTGGGCAGAACCTGATGTGCCAGAAACTCACCTGCAGCTCAGGTGTAAATCCACGCCCCAATCCTCAGCCTCCACATCCTGTTCAGACCTCCCCTGAGGCTTCTGGGCAGGACCTGGGTACCTCACGCTGAGGCTCTCAGGTGCCTCCAGGGCCGCCCCACCTAGAACCCCAGGGTCCGAGGCATGCCCCTGAGCCGTCAGACAAAGGCATGACTGTTCCCATGAGGGATTAGTGGAAGGAGGGGGCACGGAGTTGGCACAACAAAGCTCATTTCCCATGGAGCAAGTCTGCACCCCAGCTGCCCTGAGCCCCACACCCCTCACCCCCTGCCCTGCAGCCACATCCCCCAGCCCCCCATCCCTCTCAGAGCTGTACAGCTGAATGCAGTCTGACTCCATCTGGCTTCTGTGCTGGTCAGCCAGACAGGAGGAGGGGCCTGGGTGAGCCCAAATCAGACCCCTGCCTGGGGAGCACAGGGCTTGGGGTGAGCAGCGGGCATCTCCAGGTTCAGGGTTCCTGGGCACAGTTCAGGACACGCCTCAGTGCACAGGGCAGGACGATGCCCCAGGTGCACGCCGGGGACCAATGTCCACACTGTCTCACCGGGAGTGGGAACAGTCCTCAGCCCAGGGCAGGAGACAACCCTGGTCACTCAGGCCTGGGAGCCTGCCAAGGCTGAGTCAGCCCCAGCCTCTGCCGGACAGGCTCTGCTGGACATGTACACAGTCATCTGGGGGTGCTCCTGTCCGCTGCCCCCACAACCAAGTGGCCCCAGTGCTGCAGCCCCCGGAGACTTCTGGTCCTGGCTCTGGCCCAGGGCTGCCTGCTGAAGCCGGGGAATTCCTCTGCTTCTGGGGTCACCCCTGGGCCAGATGCGGCTTCTGTGGGCCAGGGTGGGGCTGGTAATCCCTGGGAGGCCAGCTTTGTTCCACTCACCCGTGGGTCCCGGCAGGCAGCTCTGCACCAGGAAGTTCTGACTGTCCATTTACCACCCATGTTGACACGGTGATGGGCAGCTCAGGGTAGCGTGTCCCGGGGCCAGGCCTCACTCGGGGCCACACTGCAGCCCCCACTCCTGGCTGGAGTAGCTGCCAGAGCACAGAGGGGGCGGCCAGGGCAAGACGAGGGTCAGTGAGGCATGAACTCAGTGGCGCAGCTGGGGTGGAAGAGACCCAGGATGGACCAACCTTACAGCAGAGGACAAAAGGGCACAATGGGCAGTGCAGGAGGTGCCCACTGGACAGGGCACTGAGGGCAGGGGTAGGGAGGACATGGGCGGGGACCCCAGGCCGGGCCACAAGCAGCATTTTACCTGACACAAGCGAGCATTTTACCTGACAGCTGGCTCAGCCCAGCTGTGTTTGGTCCCCTGGCCTGGCCCCTCCCAGCCCCCTCACACACTCCCGGAGCCCATCTGAGGTCCAGGTCCCTGCTGTGAAGAGCCCATCTCAGACCGTGGAGCCCCTCTGCCCTGCATTAGGCCTCCAAGGCTCGGGATAGGGTGGGCCGTCCAAGCCGGCATCCTGGAAGTGACCCCAAGGGTGACAACTTTGGTGTCAGTCACCGCTGAACCCCTTGAGCCAGCATCTCCCTGGGTCCCTGGGGTTGGCTGGCCAGTCCAGGAGGAGCCATGGGCCCCTGGAGCCTGGCCAGTCGAGTGCTCAGACTGGGCACCAGGGAGGCCAGGGTGATGTGTACATGGGCCCAGAGAGGCTCTGCCGCCCTGCAGACCCTCCCTCCTCACCCCGTCCCTTCTCTGCTTACCTCTGCCTCCCGCGGCCCATGGCACAGGGAGGACCGCAGTGGGCACCTGTCCACAGGCACGCCCGCCCTCGCATTCCACGGGGAGCCGCAGGGGCACTGCTCCACCTTTAAAGGGGACGCGCCCTGTCTCGGCCCACCTCTCCCCCAGAGGCCTGTGGTTGGCTCTCAGCCCCTGACTCAGTGGCCCATGGCAGCCCCCCAAGCAGGAGGGCTTGTTCTGCCACTGGCCATGCCCCTCACTGTCCCCCACCAAAGGTCCCCGGAGCCTGAAGAGCCGACAGTGTGTATGGGGGGACACCTGCAGGCCACTGTGGGGGAGCGGACAGGGCACTGGCACTCGGGGTGCCCAGCCCCGGGCCCCCTGTTGGCCTGTGAGCTGCTCGGTAGCCCCTGCTCAGCCCGAGGGGCACACGGGCCCCAGGGAGAGGACGGGGCATGGCGCCAGGCTCTCGGCAGAGAGGTGGAGCAGGACCTCCTGCCCCGAGACGGGGTCAGGCAGGGCCCCGCTGCCCCCTTGGATCTGCTCACACCCTGGGCTGTGCTGGGCAGTGTGCCAAGTGCTCCCTCCTGCCAGGCCTGGGGAGGGCTCAGGGGGAGAATGGGGGGTGGTACCACACATGCTGCCCCGCGCCAGCCTGCAGGCATCGAGCCCAAACTCCTCTTCTTCCCCTTCTTATAACCGACCTTCTGAGAAGGACCCATGAATATTTCGTACTGCTTCTATCGACCACAGGAGCCCCTTCCCAGTGCCCAGGGCTACTGGGCTGGAAGGTTCTGGAAGGGTGGTCCTGAGTCTTCCTGAACAAGCCAAATCCAAGCCTCCAGGGTCGTGCCTGCGGGGCTCGGAGAGCAGGACAAGCACACACCCACAGGAGAAAGCATCTCTGCACCTCTGTGCTGCTCGCTTCCTGGGAGCACCAGCGCCTGCTCCCATGTGGGGTTGGCAGAGAGGCCTACAGACAGGACAGCGGGGAGAGGACAGGAGACAGGACAAGAGACAGGACAGCGGGGAGAGGACACGAGACAGGACAGGAGACGGGTCAGTGGGGACAGGACAGGAGACAGGACAGGAGACAGGTCAGTGGGGACAGGACAGCGGGGAGAGGACAGGGGACAGGACAGGAGACAGGACAGGAGACAGGTCAGTGGGGACAGGACAGCGGGGAGAGGACACAAGACAGGACAGGAGACAGGTCAGTGGGGACAGGACAGCGGGGAGAGGACACAAGACAGGACAGGAGACAGGACAGGAGACAGGACAGTGGGGACAGGAAAGCGGGGAGAGGACACGAGAGAGGTCAGTGGGGACAGGACAGGAGACAGGACAGCGGGGAGAGGTCAGTGGGGACAGGACAGTGGGGACAGGCCTCGAGACAGATTACCATGAGCTGACCCATTCGGGAAGACCCATCGCAGAACCAGGATTGGGGCCAGAGCTACAGCACAGCGGGGAGGGCGTTTGTCTTGCGTGCAGCCCAGCCAGGTCTGACCCCCGGCATCCCACAGGGTCCCTGGGCACCGCCAGGAGTGACTCCTGAGTGCAGAGCCGGGAGAACCCCTGAGCATCATCAAGTGTGGCCCAACAACAAACACAGCCACACCAGGAGGTAGGACTGGTGCTAGAACACTTTATGTCTAAACTCAGCCATCGATAACTTTGTGAATCACGGTTCTTTAATAGAAGAAAGCAAGCTACATCAGGAGCTATTTTGGAAACTTCCGGTGGCTTTGGCGTCCCTGCAGGGCGACCTCTGTGCTGCAGGGCCAGGAGCTGAGCAGGGGAGGGCAGGAGAGGGGAAGCCTACTCCAGAGGGCAGGGCTAGGGTGTGGCCTTCGCGCCCAGGGTCATGTGACCCAGACCCTCCCTTGGAGCCCCCAGTGCAGACACAGGAAGTCAGTGCTGCACCCTCCTGCGTCCCTGGACTGCCCCCACACCCTGCTGGCCAAGCTCCCCCCAGCCATGGCCCCAGGCCAGGAAGGGCCTCCTGCTGTGGGCCCCCCAAGGAGCCAGGCCCTGAGGCACCTGCACGGGTTCTTACATAACCATCACGTGGCAGCTCAGCGGTTTCAAAGCTCCCTAATCCAACACAGTGGCCTCCACCCTCGGGCTCATTCAGACTCTCCAGCCAGTAGGGGCGGGGCAGCTGGAGGCAGGACTCTGAGGAGTCGGGGCTTGGGGGTCGGGGAGCTGCTGAGGCCCAGTAGGTCCAAAGCACATGGTTCTGGGTGCCTGAAAGGAGATAGCATCTGGACTCGGAGCCACACCCGGTCACCATGCTCTGAACCTAAAGGCCCCTGGGGGTCCGGGCTCTGTGAGGAGTTGCAGGCGTCCTCTCTCCAAAGGGTTTGTGCCGGATTTTCCTGCCAGTCCCAACAGGTTTTTCTGGCTGTGTGGGGACCAAGGTGCACCTGTCTGCACAGATGCAGCTTTCAGCGCCAAACACCACCTGGGCCAGGGGTTCTGTCCCCAGGACCCCACTGGGAACATTCCCCAGGACAGGGCAGCTGCTCCCCCCAGCATCCACACCACAGCTCATCTGCTTCGTCCTGTCCCCAAACACCCAGGCCCTTCCTGCCCCACCCGCCTGTCTGCAAGGGTGTCCACTGAGAGGGCCAGTGCTGCCCACGCCATCCCTCGGCCTCCCTGTGTTCACGGGCTCAGACTGACCCGCCACTGACACACCTGCAGGGCGGGGGGCACACCTGACCTGCCTCTGCCAACAGGGCAGGGGATCTGCGGGGGGTGGGGACGGGTCACGAATGGGGACCACAGTTCCCCCCGCCGTCCCTGCTGAGGCCAGACCCAGGTAAGCTCACACAGTGCCCAGGGGCCCATCGGCCCTCACGAGAGGCTTTTGGAGATTACTGTCCTAGGGTTGGGAGAGCCTCCGAGGACCAGCGCACACTCGACATGTGGGTGCCCAGGCTCCCTCTCCAGCGCCTGTGGTCCTGACAACGCCAGAGGTGTCCCGAAATGCACATGTATCATTTCTGTACTGACAAACACAGGGAGTGCTGCGAGTGATTTCCATCTTTACTAGCCGTTGTCATAGGGCGGACGCCAGGCAGACCCGGACCCACAGGTGGGCAGGAAGGGGGCCCCACCCAGGGCCTCGCCACAGCACCCGGAACAGGGTCAGAACACAAACCCAAGACCGTTCTCCTGGGCCACGCGTGGTGTCTGGGAAAGGAGACCCCCACGGCCCGAAGGCTGTTCTCTGCTGGGGGCAACGATGGCCTGGCCATGTCTGAGCAGGCCGGAGGGCACAGGGGTTTAGCTCCAGGCTTCGAAGGAGCCCAGTGCCCACCCCCGCCCCCCCGCTGCCTCCAGGGAAGAGGCGGAGATCGGCAACATCAGGCCCGGGCGGGCAGCGTCTTGTAGGGGTTCAGGATGCCCTTGGGGTCCAGGAGGGCCTTGAGCTGCTGCATCAGCTGCACCGCAGCCGGCGGCTTGCTGTAGCCCAGCACATCCTTCTTCTTGAAGCCCAGCCCGTGCTCAGCGCTGACGCTGCCCCGCTGGCCAGCTGTCCACTCGTACACGTAGGGCTCCAGAGCTCCCAGCAGCGCTGTGCTGAAGGCCTCGGCCGTCACGTTGAGGTGCAGGTTGCCGTCCCCTGAGGGAGAGGACCCCGTCAGGCCGAGGGGGAGGGCCCACCCCTGGCCTGTCCCCAGCCTGGGGCCCAGTGCAGCGGTCTCTCACCTGCACCCACACAGATGGGGCAGGTGCAGAGCCAGACAGAGAGGCGGGCGGTGAGGCAGGGAGGCAGCTGCTGTTGTCTGGGAGTCCCAGCAGAGCCACCCCCTCCAGGCCCACCCAGGGGACACAAAGCAGGCCCACTTCCCTCAGGGTGGCCCCCGGAACCACCAGAGCCACCTGCCCGTAGGGTACCGCCCACGCCATGCTGACAACTTGCCCAGAACACCAGCCTCACCCCCACCTACGGGCCCTAACACAGGAGCCCCTAGGCCCGGGGTGAGTGGGCAGGGCACCCCACTCTGCAGTGTACGAGAGCTGCCTGTGTGGGGGACCCCCACAGTACAGGAGTCCAGGCCCAGCAGCGCCACCTGCTGCCATGGACACAGCAAACAGGAAGCAGGTCTCCTGACCCGAGGTCCCCCTCACCAGATCAAGAAGCAGGTGGTCTCCACCAGGGCTGGGGCACCTCTAGGAGAGCTCTGGCACCAAGAGGTGGCAGCCGGACCACAGCCGGGCCAGGGAGGTACGTCACCAACACTGGGGACAGAGTGTTGGGGATCCTGTGTGTGTGCATGTGTGAATCCATGCATGCACTTGTGTATAGGCCAGTGCACAGGCAGTGTGTGTGTGCCCCTGCGTGCATGTGCATGTGGGGTGTATGCATGCGTGGCACGTTCACATTTGTAGGGGCATGTGTACATGTGGGTGTTGTGTGTGCACACGTGTGTGGTGAGTGTTCCTGTGTGCTGTGTGTCATGCATGTTCATCTGTGGTGTGTTGTATGTATGTTTGTGTGTGTCTGTGTGGTGAGTGTTGTGGTGTGGGCATATGTGTATATTGTATGAGTCTGCATGCATGTGCAGGTGTGCCATGCATGTATATGGGTACATGTGGCGTGTATGTGGTACATGTGTGAGCAGAGGCAGTGCCCAAGCCAGAAGCTCTTACAAAAGTGGGTGAAACCAGTTTCCCACTGATAGCCTGTGACCCCTTCACGTCCAGGAATAAGTTATGAGTATCAAATAAGTGTGAATAAGATGAAAAAAATGGAAAACACGGACCAACTGGCATTTTCAAGCATTGGAATTAATCTGGTGATAGCCAGACCTATGATGGAAAATAACGGAGTGAACCCAAGCCAGTTCTAGTGATGTAGGCAGGTAGATAGGGAAAGGCCCTTGGCAATGAAACTTAGATTATCAAAGTCTCCGGGAAGGAGAATCCTGAGACTGACCCACCCTGTGGATACAGAAAACAGACCTGATAAGACTTCAGCAGACCCTGAGGAGGTTGGACCCCTCCCCATGAAGCTCCTTGAATTCCCTCAACCTCTCCCTTAATCTGATTAAAATGTGATCCAGCCTAAAGAAGACCATCACCACTCCCAACCTCCCTGGTAACCTCCTTAGCAACGGACTTTTACCTGGAAAGAAGCCCCACGTGGGGGCAGGTTGGAGAGACCCTATAAAAGACACCGTGAACAAAGGAAGTGCGCGCATATGCTGCCTGAGCCCATGTGCTGCTTATGCCCACGTGGCCAAGCACATGTGTCGCCTGAATCTCCCTTCTTGAGATGTGTACTTTCATGGTTTCCTGTCTAGTGCTAGGATATGTGTAGAGCTCTCTCCACCCTTGGAGAAGCCCGCGTTCTCTCTTGAGCATATTACTCTTACTATTCTCTCTCCCACTTATCCCTTCCTCCTTCCCTCAGAAACCTCTGAATAAAATCTGTTTACTTCACTGATTGTCTACTCCTGAAATTTTTTCTGCAAGCAAGACAAGAACCCCGTCTTCCTCCTCCCCGATGGGCCCTGGGGTGCTGGTCAAGCAAAATCCACCAGGAGAGCCCTGGGTGCGGGGACTGAGTAAGGAGCACAGGGTAGACGGCTGCGGCGACGGCCGGGCCCAGACAGACCTGAGGCACGTCCTCTCTGCAGGAAGCTGGAGTCACTGACGCAGGCTGTAAGCGCACTCCCCCAAGTGCACCTCCACGGGCCTCCCGTTATCTGGACACCACGCCCAGGTCCGTGGTTCTGGGCTCCACCCTTCCCGGGGGGCTGACACTTGTAGCTAGCCCAGCCCCAGGAGGGGTGGGAGGGCTCGCCTTCCCTGGACACAAGCCCTGCAGAGAAGCGGGAGAGGCCGCCAGCCAGACACGGGGGAGATGCGTGTCACCAGCACACGGGTGGCTGCACAGGCACCAGCACAGACCAAGACAGACACCGCCAGGAGCCAGGAGCCACTCCCAGACCAGGCGAACGGAGCAGACCCAGGCCAGGCCACTGTCCAGCGGCCGCTTCTCTGTGGGTGGGGCTGAGGCAGTGCCCAGTGCACCCTGGTCTGCCTCTGCCCCATCTGAGGGATGGGCCACTTGGTGTACAGCACCGAGTGCTCAGCACTGAGCCCGCCGGCCAGGCTCCGTGTCTGGAAATGTGGACTGTGTGGCCGAACATGTGGTCAGAGAAGTGGCAGTGGCCACAGATGCCATCTAGAACCCAGCAACAGGCCTGGGGGAGCCCCGAGCAGCACCAGCGGATGGGCCCAAGAGGCAGAAGAACCAATGTCCTGGCCCAGGACCCATCATTCATCTCCGAGGCGAGGTCAGGGCTACAGGCTCAGGGGAGCACTGCCTCATATAGAGACACTCAAGGGAGCACCACCTTGTGTACAGAGACACCGGGGAGCACCATCTCATGTATGAAGACACTTGGGGGGGGCACTACCTCATATACACTGATACCTGGAGAGTATCACCTCACAGAGACACCCAAGGGAGCACCACCTTGTATACACACCCACGGGAGCACCACCTCACATACAGGGACACCCAAGGGAGCACCGCCTCATGTGCTGAAACACCCAAGGGAGCACCGCCTCATGTACACCCAAGGCCTGCCTTCTAAGATCCAATCCCTAAGAGGTGCTTGGTGGAACAGTGAGACTGGGAAATGCTGAATGATCAGTTGATCATTCATGAAAGTAAGCTGAGGGGGAAAAAACAGCAAAAAGTTTGGGGCAGAGAACGTAGGAATTTGGGTCACATGGAGTGGGAAGGGTCTAGAGTCCAGTGCTGGGCTGAGGAAACCATAGCACTGACTGACCCCTGAGAACCTGAGCAAGAGGCTGGACTGCAGGAGGGGAACAGGCTCTCAGCAGGCCTGGGGAAGGCAGCTGAACTCCATTCCGCTCCAAGGCCCCAACCAACCCCTCAGCCCCTGCCCCAATAAGCCTTCCCCAGGCCTCGCCGCAAGCCTCCCCAAGCCCTGCAGTGCCCATGCAGACGGCCATTTGAGGGTGTTGGGCAAAGAGGAGTATTTACGCTGGCGGAGAGATTTCCCCTGCAGCTCTGTGCACAGGCGGGAATCTCCCCTCCAAATCAGACACCTCCTCCTGCCCTTCTTCTGGCTCAGCACAGCCCCAAGACCAGAAGGCACATGGAGTGTCTCTGGCAGGGAACACTGGGACGACGTCCCTGTGGCGACAGCTACGGTGAGCTCCAAAGCTTGTCCTCCCAACCTGTCCCCAACACCACCTCACCAGCCAGGGTGCAGCCGTGGAGAGGGGTGCCCAGCCCCTGGGCTCTCCCCGCCTGCCAGAGCGGAGGACATGCCTACCAGCCTGCCCACGACCCCCTTCTCTCTGCGTGTGTGGCTTCAATGCCAGTCTCTTTGTTTTTGGTTTGTGGGGTCACACCTGGCGGTGGCTGGGGTGCCCAGGGGCCACTCCCAGCAGTGCTCAGGGCGACCACATACTGTGAAGACGGACCCAGGGCTTCACACATCCAAGGCAAGACTCTCCCTGTGGCATCTCTGGCCCCAAGCCTTCACCTCACAACAGTCAGTAACTGTCAGACATGGCTACCTGGCACAAGCCCTCAAAGTCTCAGCCTGTGTGCAACCAGAGAACAGGAAACTCGGCGGTCAGAGTGCCACCAGCCAGGGCTGGCCACCTGGTGCAGAGCCACACCCCATTTCCTCAGGCCCCCGACCCACTGTCCAGAGGCAGAGAGAGGCGCCAGGACAGCAGGAGGACACAGCCCACTGCCAAAGGCACCAACGTGAGCTGGGTGAAACCATGCTCGTCAGCCAGGCTGACCGGTGCTGGTTAAGCCCAGTTAACCCATGCTGGCTAACCAATATCATCTGACATGCTAGTTTAAGACCAGAATAAACTAGTCAGGGTGAGCCGGTAATAGTTAACCATGAAAAACTCTGCTAACCCTAGATAATCCACTCGAGTTACCCAGGAATAACCCATGCTGATCAGTAAGTGATACTCTGTTGTACATTAACTCCAAGTGTTTTAGGCGTCACCGGTGAATGGCCCTTTTTTCTGCCCTCAGAAAAGCTTACAGTGCTCTCAGGAGCACCCCTAACCCCCCGGAGTTTATCTTTAACCTTTCTTTTCTGCTTTACCTCTCCTGTTAGCCACTAGACTCCCCAAGTTAGGCTTTGGTTACTTATAAACTAAAACCTTCTGGTAACTCTGTATTTTGTATTTGTAGTGAACTATTTGCTTTTCTCTTTCCTCTATAACCTTCTTATATTTTATTATAGAACAATATTCTTTGCTTAAACTCCTAATATTTGGGAGTCAATAACACTGAAATATATTTAATCCTGGGCATCAGTTGCCATAGTACCTAAAACTCAAAACCTGGGTCCCACCGAGGGATCTCTGGATGGACCCAGGGCAAGCCAATGTTCTCTAAGTATGCTATTCAGGTCTGAATTAAACGGCCATTGACCATCAGTCCGTGGTGCCTGTTTCGGTCCTTCCAGCAGGAAGGCGGCTCACGACCACCAAACGCACAGTACCAAGGGGCCTCCCGACACACTTCCTTCACAGCTGGCATGCCTGGGTGGGCCCCAAAGCTGTGCTCATTTGTTCTAACCAGCAGGGCTAAGCCATTCCAACTACCAACCCCTACTAATCAACCAGGGTCAAGCCTGGCTAACCCTCTGGGGTCTGTTCAGCAGGACAGGCCTGGTGGCTGGCTCACCCAGATGGCCGTAGCCCACAACGTGGCGGGCACAGGAGCCAAGGCGGGCACGCAGGTCCAGGACCAGGTCGTAGAGCCGCTCCACGGGCAGGGAGAGGTCGTACTTGTACACGTAGCCGTCTCGGCTCAGCGCCTCTGTGATGCGTTCCCGCAGGGCCCAGAGCGTCTGTGGGATGGCAGGCAGGGTCAGACGCAGCCCACCCACAGAGCCCTGAGTGGGCCGGGCAACCTGGGAGGCTGAACGGGAAGTGGGGTGGGCCTTGGGCCGAGCAGGGTGGGGGACGCAGACTCGTCTCTGCCTTCTGCCTAGAGCCGACAGCAGCAGGAGCCCTGCCCCACCCCACGGGACACTGCAGTGGGGTCCCCAGCAAACCTGGGTCCCCACCATCCCTCCCACCCCACCCCCAGTCCTTGCACCCTGCCCACAGGCCCAGCTCCCACATTCCCTTCCGCTCCCTGGTCCCACGGACCCTCTCCCCAGGCCCCTCTCCTCCACAGCTGCTCCTCCTGCCGGGCCCAGCCTCCGGGCACAGTCCAGCCTGGCCCCCGCCACTCGGGGGATCCCACCCCCTCCGTCCGAACATTCCAGACAAGCTCCTAGCTCAGTGGCACCTTCTTGACTTCCCAGCACCATGGCGGTGACACCCACCCGGATCTTTCTCTCCTCGCTGGCCACAGTGCCGTCCGTCAGCAGGCCCGAGCCCAGCGCGTGCTCCAAGAAGCTGGTCAGCTTCTCCGTGTCGTGGCCTGTGCTGGAGCCTGAGGTCTCCACAAGGATGTAGAACGGGCTTTCTGAAAGGAGGAGGCCACGAGTCAGGGGGACATCTCCAGGGCTCTTCCGTGGCTGAGACCCCAGGGCCCCAGGTTGGGGCCCGCGGGCGAGACACGGCGCTCCCCGTCTCTGTCTGCAGGAGGCACCCAGAGAAGCGGCACGTCCAGCGCAGCTGGCTCTGGCGTGGCGGGCTGTCTTCTGTGGGCAGTGACACACTGGACTCTGCCCTGTTCTTCGAAACCCCACGAATGTTTCCCCCAAGGACACAGAGATGCCAGTTGTGAGTGCACATGCCTACAAGGGTGGAGACACGGCTCGGAGGCCCCGGCCCAGGGGTTCCCACTGTCGGGTGGGCGGGAATGTGCTTGGAAAGCAAAACAAGGCGGAGACCAAAGTTCCCCCAGCGCCCCCAACCCGAAGCAACCCCCCCTCCTCAACAGAACCGCACACAAGCCAGACCCAGTGCCCAACCTATGTCCTCGGCACCACTCGGACCCCAGCCTCCTAAGGCGCCTTCGACCCACCCTTCCTGCAACTGTCCCGTCCCCCAGACGGGGAGGTGGCCGGTGATCAGCTGCATGCACTCACTAGCCACGGAGGATGCCTCCCGCTTTGGGATTGGGCAGAGAACTCGTCCCCAGATGAAGCTAAATGACAGTTCCCCAGTGACTGTCAGCAGTGGCTGTCCCGGGGGGCAGGAGACACAGGTCTGTCCTGAACTCACAGCCCTGGGGACGCAGCAGCCAGCCAGGAAGTGACACTCCAGCCCAGACCCCTGACCTCAGGCCTTAGCCTGAGAACTGAGAGGGAGACATCTGTCCCCACCCAGCCGGCTGCAGCTCAGGGCAGGCCCCAGTCACACCCCAGTCAGGCCAGTCAGGCCCCAGTCAGGCCAGTCAGGCCCCTGTCAGGCCCCAGTCAGGCCAGTCAGGCCCCAGTCAGGCCCCAGTCAGGCCAGTCAGGCCCCAGTCAGGCCAGTCAGGCCCCAGTCAGGCCAGTCAGGCCAGTCAGGCCCAGTCAGGCCCTAGTCAGGCCCCAGTCACAACCCAGTCATGCCCCAGTCAGGCCCCAGTCAGGCCAGTCAGGCCCCAGTCAGGCCCCAGTCAGGCCCCAGTCAGGCCAGTCAGGCCAGTCAGGCCCCAGTCAGGCCCCAGTCAGGCCAGTCAGGCCCCAGTCAGGCCCCAGTCAGGCCCCAGTCAGGCCAGTCAGGCCCCAGTCAGGCCAGTCAGGCCCCAGTCAGGCCCCAGTCATGCCCCAGTCAGGCCCCAGTCAGGCCAGTCAGGCCCCAGTCAGGCCCCAGTCAGGCCCCAGTCAGGCCCCAGTCAGGCCAGTCAGGCCCCAGTCAGGCCCCAGTCAGGCCCCAGTCAGGCCCCAGTCAGGCCAGTCAGGCCCCAGTCAGGCCCCAGTCAGGCCCCAGTCAGGCCAGTCAGGCCCCAGTCAGGCCAGTCAGGCCCCAGTCAGGCCCCAGTCAGGCCAGTCAGGCTCCAGTCAGGCCAGTCAGGCCCCACGCTCGGTGGCAGCATCTGAAGGCAACCTGGAAAGAGATGCCGTTCTCCCGGGCTAACTGCATGGCCCTGCACTCACAGTGCCAGTCGCCCCAACACGCGGCAGACACAGAAGCAGGACCCCTCGTGGGCTTCTGGCCCACGGAGAACACGCCCTCAGCTCCTGAGAGAACGAACCCGCGGCAGAGCCTCGCTGGGGCAGGGCCTGGGGCGGGGAGCAGGTACCTCGCAGCGGGCAGGCGAGGTGCAGGTGGCGGACGACCAGCTGCATGCACTCCGCATCCATGAACTCGAAGGCTGACAGGATCTCGCCCAGCATGGCCTTACAGGTGCTGAAAGTCTGCAGAACCTCCGCAAAGCCTGGGCACCCTGCAGGGCACCCCCCGAGACAGGCCTGGTGAGGGCAGGGCAGCACCGGCTCCCCAGGGCCTCGCGGGGACAAGTGTGTTGCCTGAACACAGAGCGCGGGGGGTGTCCACGGACGGGCACTCTCGAGCCTCAGAGCTGGTGGGCATCCAACCCCCGGGTTTACACCTCCTGGAGGAGCAGGACCCCTGACCGGGCTGGGGCAGAAGGCTCGGAGACCCCAGGGCAGGGGTTGTCGGCCAGGCTGCAGCTGCTGCTCTCCTAGGCGGAGGCGTGAGAGAGCAGCCCAGGGCTCAGGGAGGGCAGAGTGAACAAGAGCGACTGGGGGCTGCTGGTCTGCGTGCACCCCCAAGGGCAAGGGTGGGCGTCCTCGAGGAGGAGATGAAGCTTCTGGAAGCGATGGAAGCCATAGCGTTAGCAATGCCAGAGACAGAAGAAGGATTCACCCCACACAGTGCTAAGCACCCTAAAGACTAAGGAGATAGCTCAGTGAGCACAGGACAGACGGGGCATCCAAGCCACGGCCAGAGATGCAGACCTGTCTCCGTGCTCCAGGGGAGACTGGGGACCCAGTGAAAGGCAGACCAGATGGCTGGGGGCGGGGAGAGAAAGAGAGGGAGGGAGGGAGAGAGAGGAGGAAACAGAGATGGAGGGGGTAAAAGGAGAGGGAGGGGGGAAGGAAGGGGGTAGGGGGGAGGAAGGGTAGAATGATGGGAAGGGAAGGGAAAAAAGAGGGAAGGACAGGGAGATGGCACAAGGGGGGGAGGGGAGAAGGTCGGGACAGGGAGGGGAGAAGGTCAAAGACTAGGGAGGGGAGGTAGTTACAGGTGGGGGAGGGGAGATGCCCACAGCCACCACTAAAGCTGGAGGACGTTGTCCCAGGGCTGGGACTCCACAGACAGGCAGCCGGGAGGGGTGAGTGCATGAGGAACCAGGACAGGGCAGAGAGACCAAGAGGGTGAGCTAGAGGGAGGGAGCCAGCCTCTGAGGGCGGCGGAGCGCGGGAGCTGCTGGAAGGCTCGAGGGCTGCACGGAGGCAGCGTGTCCCCACGGCCAACCCCGGGCAGAGCGGCCTGTCTGACACTGAGTGCCGACCGCCGCCTGCCCTCTCGCCACACAACCCTGTTCCCTAGGAGCTCGGGGACTCACGCTCCTCCCCCAGCCGTGCTCGGACTCTGAGGACCCACCGAGGAAGGCCACGTTCACAGCCCTGGGCTTGGGCGGGCAGCTGACAGAAACGGCAGTGACCACCCCAAGGGTGCCCTCCGAGCCGATGAAGAGCTGCTTCAGGTCGTAGCCTGTGTTGTCCTTGCGCAGAGAGCTCAGGCAGTTCAGGACCGTGCCATCAGCCAGCACCTGCAGCAAAGCCAGAGCCCGTCAGAGACCATGACCGGCCACGGGAGGACCCGGACGCCACCCTCAGGGGCTGACCTGCCACCTGCCTGCACCAGCCGGGCAGGGCCACCCGGACACCAGGGGAAAACCAGGGGAACTGCAGGGTGAGGGGAGCAGGGGGCCCCTGGGCAGGAGGAGAGGGCTGGGGGGTCACTGCTGGGGACAGTGGGGGACAGTGCTGGGGACCACGAGCCGGCAGTGATGGCCCTCGGCCCCACCCGAGCAACTATGGGAGCTCCTGTGGGCCCAGGCAGGCAAGAGGGTGGCCAACAGGCCTTGCAGGACACAGCTGGGAGCTCTGGCTGGGCAGCTGCTGACCAGCAGGTGGTCTGGGGACAGGAAAACCGTGAGCCTGACACATGGACCCGGCTGGTCAGGCACTAGGGGTCAGGATCCAGCTCGTCCCCGACCAACAGGTCAGGGACCTCTGCAGTGACACAGCTGCACCCAGGGTGCTGCGTGCACGGGGGGCAGAGACCGGGAGGGGAGGCCTGCGCCTCTGCCCCTCCCACGTGGTGGCACGCCCCAGCCTCTCGGGTGGGTGAGTGCAGGGAGGGCGGGGCTGCGGCGTGCATGGCTCTCCCTCTCGCCAGCTCGCACTGGCCCAGGCAAGCTTGGGCGAGCCCCAGGACCCTGGACGTGCTCACCACTTCCAGGCCGAGCACTGTCCCCCGCAGAGAGCCGTATCGCAGGAACCGCAGGCCCCCAGCGTTGGTCGCCACGTTGCCACCAATGTGGCAGCTGCCCTTGGCTCCCAGGTCCAGGGGCATGATGAAGCCACGCTCCTCCACGTAGCTGCTCAGCTCCTCCAGGACGCACCCCGCCTGGCACACCAGGATCCCTGCCGGGAGGGCACAGGGACGGGCACCAGGCAGTGGGTGCTGGGTGCGAAGCCCCTGGAGAGGGCCCACAGCCCACCCAAGGAGGCAGAATCCAAACAGATACACGTGGGCGTGCACATGTGTGTGTGAGCACAGACCTGTGCACATGTGCTGGCAGTTATTATGGGAGGGAGCAGAAAACGCCTGTGCAAGACGTCTGGACTCAGTGACTCTGCCCTGGGCACAGCGAGAGGCATTCTGAGAGTGAAGACAGAGGAGGCCGGGAGCTGCCCAGACCCCGAGCCCAGGACAGGCCCAGTGACCCACTGGCCTCCTGCGCAGGAGACCTTTGCGCCTTCTTTGACATGGGCGCCCACCGTGTGCCAAGGCCAGCCCAGCCCAGGGTGCAGGCTCACCGGACACATCGTGGAAGCTGATGACCTGGTTCATGAGGGCGGTGGACAGGATGATCTCGTCGAACACGGGGACGCTGCCGCCAACCATGCCCGTGTTGCCCCCCTGTGGGTTCACAGCCAGGTTCCTCCCGTGGCAGTGCCTGGGACCAAGGCAGGACAGCTGAGGGGACTGTCCACACCCCATCGGCAGGGCAGGCTGGCTGCAGCCCCAGCCCAGCTCCCACCTCGCTCTTCCTGCCCAGCCTCCCCGCAAAGGGGTCGCAAGGGGCGAAATGCACACGGTGACAACTCCGAGGCATGGCTGCACGTGATGGAAACCCCGTTCCCTCCCACAGTGCTGCCCCCCTTCCTGGCTGCAGGGCACCTCACCCCAACCACAGCCCAACTGCCAAGGACCTAACGCCACGAGCAAGGGGTCGGGCAAGTGTGGTCCCCACGGACTAAACGAGGGCCCAGGGACCTGCACGTAAGGTCTCTGAGCACGACAATGGCATGCAAGGCCCGAGGCCCCCAGGAGAGGCGCTGGACTGTGCCTTCCAAGCCACAGGACGGCAGGAAGGATCCATGAGCACCAGCGCCGGGGTGGGGGGGGGGGGGGGAACACGCTGAGAGCACGTGGCCACAGCAGTGGAGGCTCAGGGGCGACCTCAGAGGGGAGGCTGGTCACTGTCATGTCTCTCCCATAGCTGCCGCTCGGCCACTGCTCCTCCCAAGGCCTGGGGGCTCTTCAGCCTTCCCCACGCAAGGGCTGGCACCCGAGATCCCTGCCTGCGGCCCGTCTGTGGGGTGGGCGCAGGGGCGGGGGCGGGCCACCCGAGGGTGTCTGTGGGGTGGGCGCGGGGGCGGGGGCGGGCCACCCGAGGGTGTCTGTGGGGTGGGTGCGGGGGCGGCGGTGGGCCACCCGAGGGTGTCTGTGGGGTGGGGGCGGGGGTGGGGGCGGGCCACCCGAGGGTGTCTGTGGGGTGGGCCCGGGGGCGGGGGCGGGCCACCCGAGGGTGTCTGTGGGGTGGGCGCGGGGGCGGGCCACCCGAGGGTGTCTGTGGGGTGGGCCCGGGGGCGGGGGCGGGCCACCCGAGGGTGTCTGTGGGGTGGGCGCGGGGGCGGGGGCGGGCCACCCGAGGGTGTCTGTGGGGCGGGGGCGGGGGCGGGCCACCCGAGGGTGTCTGTGGGGTGGGCGCGGGGGCGGGCTACCTGAGGATGCGGGAGACCTCCTCTGTGGAACGGGGCTTCAGCAGTACCCGGCTGCAGCCTGCAGGAAAGCGAGCGTGAGGCCAGGCCAGGCCACGGGGCTGCAGGTGCGAGGGACTCCCCACGGGGGCCCAGGGGCGCTGGCCGGGAGGTGGCCGGGAAGGGAACACCCGTCTGCCCCGGGAATGTTCGCGGGACTGTGCGGGGGTCTCACCCGGCCTGCATGGCAGCTCACGGGCCAGGGTCCCAGGCAGCAGAGGGTCCCTTCTGGCTGCCGAGCCACACGGGGCCTGCCTGGCTCCAGTGGGCTCCCCTGCCGTCCCTCTGCAGAGTCCTCCCCTGAGCACTGCGCACCGGCACGGCCCGGCCAGCTCCGCGCGCTGCTCTCCGTGGGCACAGTGGCCAGCGCCCACTCACCTCGGACCGATCTCAGCCAGTCCACATTCGAAGCCTCCAGCTGCCCGGGGTCCGTGACCACACGGCCCGGGACAATGTGGTTGAAGGTGGCCAGGTCATCGGCAGTCAGGGTGGAGAAGGGCAGCCGCTGGACCGGGTAGCGGTCCTGGGTCAGGGCCACCTCGGGGGCAGGCGGCGGCGAGGAGCTGGCTCTGCGCACCAGGGCCCGGGGGCGCTCGGCCCGCCCAGGGCTGCCCATCAGGAGAGCTCTGGGCACTCCAGCCCACTGCCGGAGGAACTGCCCCGTCCACCCGCGCGCCAGGTGGGGCACCATCGCTCTGGCCTGTAAAGCAAGCGAGCGGCTTCAGAGACCCCTGGCATGGCCGTCAAGAAAGCCATGCGACCCCTGGGAACAGGCCGTCCCGCCTGGCCCCGTCCGGCCGAGGAGAGAGCGGGCAGCAGGGCTCCTGGACGTGACCGGGACCCAGCCCTGGAGGGTCCGAGACCCGGCCGGGGGCTGCCTGCGTCCAGCGCAGAGGCCTGATTCCTTCTCGTATGGACTCTGTCCTCTCACCCTTTTCCCCACGGGACACTTGGTCCCGGGGCCAGAGAGTGCGGCAGGGAGGGGCTCTGCAGGTGACCGGCCTGGGTTCGCCCGGACACGCCACCCGGCCCGGGCCCGCCAGGCGCGGCCGAGCACGAGCATTGTCCTCCGCCGAGCACTGTCCTCCTCCGCCGAGCACTGTCCTCCGCCGAGGCGCCGCCCGCCCGGGGAGAACGAGGGCGCCCGGCTGGGCGCGGGACGAGGCCCTGGTCCCCAGGGTCCCCTCGCAGCAGGGGTGGGCCCCCGCCCCCGCGCTGCCCCTGCGCTGGCCCCAGGGAGCGCTGGTCAGCGACAAGGCGCCGGGCAGGGCTGCGGGAGCTGTCCTGACCCGCCCGGGGCGGCCACTCCCGCGAGGCCGAGCGGGCCCTGCCCAGGGCAGAGCCAGGCTCCGGGCAAGGCCAGGGGCAAGGCCGCGCACAGCCGGGGGAAGCGCCCCCTCCCCGCCGCACTCACGTCCGCCGCCGCTGGACACGCGCCGCCCAGTGGGCGGGCCGAGGGTCGAGCGCGCGCGCGCGCGGCCCCTGGCCACTCCCCCGGCCCGCCCCGCCGGGCCAGCCGCGGGCCTGTGCTCCGCGGGCTCGGACCCGGGTTCCCCAGCGCCCCGCACAGCCCCCCACACCCCCCGCATGGTCAGCCCGCCGGCTCCTGACCCCCAGAGACCCTGGGCGCGGGCCCCGCCCGGCCTCCTCCGAGGGGTCCGCCTCCCCAGGCCGAGGCTGGCCTTGGGCAGTTTCTCCGGGGCCCTCTCCTGGGGGCCTGGAGGGCGGCGTCCAGGTGCCGGGAGTTCCTGCAGGAGCCCGCGGACCCGGCCCTGCACCCAGCCGTCGGGACAGCCCTGGAACCCGCCCCTGGAACCCGCTCCGGGGCGGGAGGCTCTGCAGCAGAGGGCCCGAGGGGCCCGGGGACAGGGCTTCCTCCCAGGCCAGGCACGTGCTGTCCCTCCTGGGTGCCCACAGCTCCTGCAGCTGCTACTGGCAGACCCCCTAAACTCAACTCCAGGGTGAGTCCCGACCCCTCGCCCCAGTGCAGTCCCGCAGCTGACCAGCTCCAGTTCCACAGTGCTCAGAAACTAGGGCTGCACTCGGGGACGAAAGCACACTGGGATAAAGGCACACAGAGACAAAGGCAGAGACAGAGACACAGAGATACAGAGACACAGAGAGACAGGGTGAGGGGCCAACTGACACAGACCCCTGCTGACGGCTACTCTTGGAGCAGGACGCCTTGCACAAGTGACAGCCCACCTCACCCAAAGCAAAGCTGGTCTCCTGGGCCCCCAACCAGAGGTGGGGAGGGTGTCACTTGTCACACAGGTCCTGCTGTGCCGGAGGGCCCCAGGTTTCCTCCACCTTCCCCACACTGGCAGACGCAGGTCTGTGACCCCAACACCTCCCAACCGCACCCCACAGTGCGAGCACACACCGAGGAGCCTCCCCTGCCCAGAGTGCTGGGACCGGGCTCCCCACGCCTCACATCACTCCCAGAATGATCCACTCGGGGTTTGTGCCAAAAAATACTTTATTTATTAAACAATATATCCATCATCTATAACATGATCAAAAAATACAGATATACATCTCTTACATTAATTATTAAAAAGATTTACAATATCATCTTTCCTTTACAAAGGGAACACAGTAATTCCTTGGAAATAAGATGTGACATTCATGTTAAAGCTGCATCATCGTTTTGGATGAAATGTGTGAAGGGCCACACCACGCAACAGGAACATGGGAGAGACGCACACAGACGACCCGAGGGGCCGCTCCCCGGGGCTCTGCTTCAGGGGAGGACCACCAAGCTCTGCCACTGAGCACGCAGGAGACCCTTCAAAGCCCAGTGCCAGGCACCTGCCAGGGGCTGTCTCAGCCCCACCTGCAGCAGGTGACTCGGGCGGCTTCACTCGGCCACCAGCGGCATGGCACTGGCCCCTTGTCACAGGCCTCACAGGCAGGGCAGTGCAGGTGAGGGGGCAGGACCGGCAGGACAAGGCTGCCACATGCGGGCTGCTGCCCCAGGAGAAGACCAGGCGTCTCGGGCCCTGCGGAGG
The DNA here is from genome assembly GCF_027595985.1 of Sorex araneus. Taxonomy (NCBI): domain Eukaryota; kingdom Metazoa; phylum Chordata; class Mammalia; order Eulipotyphla; family Soricidae; genus Sorex; species Sorex araneus. The sequence goes on along the minus strand of NC_073313.1, from coordinate 158,216,210 downwards.
CCTCGAGCTGCCCTCAGGCTCAGCTGGGCCCAGTCCGGGGGTGCTGGCACCACCCGCAGACTCAGGGCTCTGGCTCAAGACAGGCCTCAGGGGTCTTCCCACATGGACAAGCAGGTGGCACTACTCTGGACGCAGTGTCCTTCAGCAGGGAGTGTCCCTGTGCACCCATCTCTGTGCACCCCCACCCTCCCCCGTCACCCGCAGGGAGTGTCCCTATGTGCCCACGTCTATCCCTCCCCCCCACCCCGTCACCTGCAGGGAGCACCCCCATGCACCCGTCTGTCCATCCCACCCTGTCACCTGCAGGGAGGAACCCCATGTGTCCGTCTCTGCCCACCCCACTGCACCCCCATGCACCAATCTCTGTCCGCCCCACCACCCCGGTCACCTTCAGGGAGGGTCCCTGTACGTCGTGTCTCAGCTTGTCCCCCCACCCCCACCCCCACCCCCAGCATTCTGGGGCATCACTGACCAATAAAGTAAATGCTACAAATGCAAGCACAAAACAGAGAGGCTAGGGCAGGGGTGGGGCCCAGTGATGACAGGGTCGCACAGCGGCACCCTCCTCACCAAGCAGGTGCCAGGGCACCGCCACACATCTGCCCAGGAACAGACCAGCAAGCCACTTAGCAGTCCTCCCCGAGGGACGCAGTGCCCGGCTCACCCAACACCCTCCAGTGCCCGGCCCCACCAGGCCTGAGATGGGAGAGCTGCACTCATGCTCCCCAGACCCCTCCTGCCCGGCTTCACCGCCTCGCCGTGGGAGCTGGCGCAGAGGAGACTCAGCCCAGGAGGTCGGACGCGACTTTCCGGAGGCCCTCAGATGAGACTTGTTCACGAATCTCCCTCTGGCCGTGCAGGGAGGGTGGGCAGGCAACCCCGCTCTCCGGGAACCACTGGGTGCAGGCAGGGGCTGGGTTTCCGAGGTGTCTCTCACAGCCCCCCAGGCGAGCACCAGAGGCTGGCATCGGTGTACTGGTGGCCGAGGTCACGAAACATGTCCTGCGTCTCTCGCCCCGTCCCAGAACAAGCCCCCCAAGCCTGTCCTGTGGGGAGGTGCCGGGGCAGCTGCTCCAACAGGAGCACATGGCAGCCTGGCCTCAAGGCTGCAGCAGGGCGGCGCGGCCCGCAGGGAGCGTGTCCAGGCGGCTCGCTGGCAGAGCAGACAGCTGCGGTGCTGACACCACACTCGCGGGCAGGTGGGGGTCTGGGTCGCACCGAGACCCTCGGGCTCCTGCAAAGGGACTGCAGCGAGCCAGGCTAGAGGTCAGGGGCCCCGGGGGACCTGGGACAGCTGTGCAGTGTAGACAGGGATCAGGTGGACTCGTGTCTGTCCTGGGAAATTTCCAGAATTACAACTGGCCATTGAATTACTAAGTATCATCAGAAACAAGGTAGTTTAAAATGAAGATGAAATATTGCAACATGAAGGAATATATTAACTTGCTCTTCTGTGCGCACTCAGCCTCCTCCTTACTTCTTCTTCCTCCTTTCCTGAACACACCTTGGACAGAACCTGTAACAGAAAGCAGGCTCAGCCACCTGCACCCCATCCCAGATTCTCCCGGCTTGTCTCTCGGGACCCGAGGGGGAGGCTCTGCTACAGCAAGCGCTGCAGCCTGTCTCCCGGCCGGAGTGCCAGTCCACGGCATCAGCAGAGCCAGAGCTGTCCCGACAGCCGGTCTCCCTGTGACAACAGCATCATGGGATTCGGGGACCTGACACGTGTGCGGGTGGCCTTGGGGACCCTGTGTGTGAGGAAGACCCTTTGGGCCTGGCACCTGGGGCGTGTGAGGGAGACCCTGGTCCTGTGCGTGCTGAGGAGCTGGGCCTGACCTGGGCCTATGTTTCAAGGGCAAGAGGCAAGGAACTGTCACGATCGCGGAGCTTGTGGCATTAAGAGGCTTAGGACACCCCTGGCTTAACTCATCCAGAGGGCAGCAGCCGGCCCACACTCACCACCACCACTCCCCCACCCCAGCCCCCAAACTAGACCCTTCCCAGAGACTTGTGTTCTGGGGCCCTGATGGGCCCAAAGAAGGGGCTGTCTCAGGCTCTCTGCATGGGTCTCCCAGCCAGGGGTCCTGCCCCCTGCACAGCCACTCACCCCAAGCCTGCCGCCGGCCTCAGCCCAGGCTGTCCACTTCTGACCCTGGACCCCAAGGAGGAGGGCGCTCCAGGTCAGCCTCGGGCACACACCAAGAGCTGCCCTGCCATCCCCAACCCCCGTCAGGATACAGAGGAGATACAAGTTTCCCCGGAGTAGTAGCCTGGCCACCACAGGAGCCAGCCAAGCCGCCTACACTGACCATTTTCCTTTGGGTTTCGTGGTCAGGTCCACACAGGCAAAGTGAAACCACTCGATCGGGCACTGCAAGGCAAGGGAGAGTCACTCAGCACTAGGCCTGCGTCCACTGGGTGTTCTCGACCCATGTCCACTCCTGCTGTCCCCAGACCGCATCTGCCCTGACACTTACATCTGGGTTGTCACAGCCAATCATCTCCCCGTAGGACACCTGGTGGCACAGGCAGTAGGTGGGCTCGTTGGGGTCCACAGGCATGTCCAGCACATCCGAGGGGTGCACAGAGAGGAGAGTGTCAGAGAACTCGGACCTGGGGAGCAGCAGTGAGTATGAATGGCAGGTGGACATGAGGGCAGAGTGTAGAGGGTGGAGGACAGAGGGCAAGGGCAGAAGGGGCAGAGTTCAACACAGAACGTGCACGGGGTCCATGAGCCCGCTCCTGGGCTCCCCAACTGGGCCCCTCCTCCTCTGCGGGCAGGACATCTGCTCACCTGGCTGGGCCTCCCAGACTGGCCCTCACCAGCCCCCATACCACCCTCTCTGTGCTTTCACTCAGCACCAGAGCCCCAGAACCTTGGACCCAAACAGTACCTGGAGTGATCCCTGCCCCCTGAGTAGGAGGCCTGGGGCTCTCTCCCCACTGCTCCCCGAGTCCTGCCTGATGCTCTGGGAACACAGCTAGGAGCACGGAGCAGAGCACAGAGCAGAGCACTGCCTGGTGCTTCTGTGCGCACAGCTGGGAGCACGGAGCAGAGCACAGGGCAGAGCACTGCCTGATGCCTCTGTGAGCACTGCTGGGAGCACAGAGCAGAGCACGGGCAGAGCACTGCCTGATGCTTCTGTGAGCACAGCTGGGAGCACGGAGCAGAGCACAGGGCAGAGCACTGCCTAATGCCTCTGTGAGCACTGCTGGGAGCAAGGAGCAGAGCACAGGGCAGAGCACTGCCTGATGTTTCTGTGAGCACTGCTGGGAGCAAGGAGCAGAGCACAGGGCAGAGCAGTGCCTGGTGCCTCTGTGAGCACAGCTGGGAGCACAGAGCAGAGCACAGAGCAGAGCACAGCTGGGAGCACAGAGCAGAGCACAGGGCAGAGCACTGCCTGGTGCCTCTGTGAGCACAGCTGGGAGCACGGAGCAGAGCACAGGGCAGAGCACTGCCTGGTGCTTCTGTGAGCACAGCTGGGAGCACGGAGCAGAGCACAGGGCAGAGCACTGCCTGGTGCTTCTGTGCACACAGCTGGGAGCACGGAGCAGAGCACAGGGCAGAGCACTGCCTGATGCCTCTGTGAGCACTGCTGGGAGCACAGAGCAGAGCACAGGGCAGAGCACTGCCTAGTGCCTCTGTGAGCACTGCTGAGAGCAAGGAGCAGAGCACAGGGCAGAGCACTGCCTGATGTTTCTGTGAGCACTGCTGGGAGCACGGAGCAGAGCACAGGGCAGAGCAGTGCCTGGTGCCTCTGTGAGCACAGCTGGGAGCACAGAGCAGAGCACAGAGCAGAGCACTGCCTGGTGCCTCTGTGAGCACAGCTGGGAGCACGGAGCAGAGCATAGGGCAGAGCACTGCCTGGTGCCTCTGTGAGCACAGCTGGGAGCACGGAGCAGAGCACAGGGCAGAGCACTGCCTGGTGCCTCTGTGAGCACAGCTGGGTGCACGGAGCAGAGCACAGGGCAGAGCTCTGCCTGTGCAAGGTGAGCTCAGTGCCAGCACCCTGTCGTGGTGGCATCTGTCATCAGGCAGTGCCAGGAGCTCCTCCCATACTTGGACGCCAACATGCTGCTCAGGGATTCAGGGCACCCCAGCAAGGGGCATGTGAGCGTGTCCACATTCTGGCATGGGACCATAACTATATGTCCCCTGCATCTCACACACACACAGAGCACAGGATGGACAAGGCCCAGGGCAACACGGCACAGCCACCCTCCGTGCGCACACATACACACTTACATTCACGCACTTAATACACACATACACACACATGCACACTCGCAATCATACACGCTCACACATGCACTCCCATATATGCATACAATCATGCTCACACACATACACTCGCTTGCACGTAATCATGTATATGTACTCACTCGTGAACACATACATATACACACATGTACACTTTCTCACACACATGCATTCACATGCACATACATACACATGAACTCACACACTTACTCACATGTATAATCATCCACACATGCACTATCGTGCTCATACATATGCACTCACTTTCACATGCATATACAACCACAATCACACATGCACTCACCACACACACACACACACACACACACACACACACACACACACAGACCCCCATCACCCACAGTCCAGCAGTTCACAGAAATGGGATGAAGGGGAAGGAACAGGACCGTCCTGGGGCCAGGCGGGTTCCAACCTGAACCCTGCAAGGGCAGGTGTCAGCTCAAGCCTGACCTCGCCCCTGCTCCATGCAGACACAAGCTGTGCATCCTCCAAAAGCAGGTTTCTGGGCCTTCCTGGCCCCTAGCAGCCCTCAGTGCAGCCCCTCCGGGCCTGCCCCACCATTCCTGTGAGCCAGGAGGGTCTCAGGAATGTTGCCCGTAGCCAGGACAGTCCTGCTCACCCTCCCTCCCCCACCCCAGCCTCTAGCCAGAGGCAGAGGCCCCATCCGAGTCTGAAAGCAACCCTGGGGCAGCCACCAGCACTGACACTCAGCCCCTCCAGGGGCAGCCTGGCAGGGGAACGAGCTGCCCACGGTCAGCAGGAGGGAAGAGAGCAGCACCCAAAGGCTAAGTGCCTGTCTGCACTCTGCGGGCACCTCCACTGACACAGGACATGGGGATGTGGGTGGAAGGGCAGGGCCGCCTGCCACTGTGTTACCAGGTCAAGCACCCACCAAGGAACGAAGCGCAGAAAGCAGGTGACGGTTTCTGGGAGAGAGCCAGGAAGGAAAGCTCAACAGGCTGGAATTCAGGCTCTAGACATCGGAGGCCTGGGTTCGACTCGGCATCCAGGATCCCCCGAACACACAGCCAGGTATGATCCCAAACAGTCTCCAGGGCCAGAGAGACACTTCAAGGGACTGTGCACTCTGCATGCAGCCTGGAGCAGCCCCCAAACCAGCTTCTTAGGTGAGGCCAACCCTCCAGAGCCACGGTCACATGGGCAGGAAGGAGTGACGACTGCAGCAGACACAGCACAGGTCGGCCCACCCTGGAAGCCACCGCCTCCAGACCCACAGGCCACTGCACACCACACTCCACCCATGAAACAGACATTACCCGGGCGGTCTCGAGGGCAGACTTCTTTTTTTTTTTTTTTGAGTAACAGATTTTATTTAGAGGTTTCTGAGGGAAGGAGGAAGGGATAAGTAGAAAGGAAAAAAACAGTAGGAATAACGCGCTCAAGAGAGAACGCGGGCTTCTCCAAGGGTGGAGGAAGCTCTACACACATCCTAGCACTGGACATGAAAGCATGAAAGTACACATCTCAAGGGGGGAGATGCGGGCGACACATGTGCTTGGGCACCACATGTGCTCGGCCACATGGCACAAGCAGCACATGGGCTCAGGCAGCATATGCGCGCCGAGGGCAGACTTCTGACACAGGGCACTCACAGACCACTGACCACTGCACAGAGCACTCACAAACCACCGACCACCACACGGGGCACTCGGACCACTGACCACTGCACAGGGCACTCACACCACTGACTACCACACAGGGCACTCAGACCACTGACCACTGCACAGGGCACTCACAGACCACTGACCACCACACAAGGCACTGACCACTGCACAGGGATGTCACATAGCCGAGTGACCCAGAATCTGAGGATGGAGACTATAATGAGACCTGGAGGCAGCTGAGTAGAGGAAAATGAACCAATGACTGTCTGAGAACTGACGACTGACCAGGAGCCAAGCCTGGCTGTCTCCCGCCAGAGTGACCCTGAGTACAGAGGAAGGAGGAGGCCCAGAGTACCACTGAAGGTAGCTCCAGAACAAAACAGAACTAAAGCTGGGGCAGAGGGGAGGCCAAAAGTTTTTGTGTATCTGCCACAGAACAGCAAAGTTTTCAAAAATCCCCAAAACTAAGAGAAAAGAGAAAGATGAGCGATCTGCAGTCAGGGCTAGAGAGTTCAGCTGACTACGAGAAAATCCACAACAGAGCCCATAAATCCTTACACACAGGATTTCAGAGAACTTCCATTACGGGCCATCCTCCAACCCACCTACACCTGACAGCTGCACAACTCCACACAAATCTCAAAGAGACACCAAGCTGCTGAACCACCCCCAGCTCCAAAGCTCCAGGAACACTCGGCCACAAATTTCACAGTACTGACAGCGCCATCGGAGCACAGCAAACCTGACGGGGAAGTGCCACAGAAGCCCACCAAGCTTGACAGTCCCATGAGCGAAAACAGTAACACAGAAGACTTGAGCAGCACCAACCAGCTCAGTAAACCTCGAGACATGCAGCCTGGAGCAGCCCCCAAACCAGCTTCTTAGGTGAGGCCTTACCACCACAGTAGATGAACAAGCATCAAGTTACCTTTTACTGAATTGCTTTTTGATAATTTCATAAGCCATTTTATTGTAACAAGCAACATAAAGTAGATTCTTTTGTGCTTGCTGAGATGGGTGGGAAACTGGCAGAGGGAAAGTCACACTGGCGGAGGTCCTGGTGTCAGACACTGGACGCCTGAGACACCAGGATTATCAGCAACTTTGTAAATTTTTTACTTGATTCTTTAATAAAGCTTTAAATAGGGGCTGGAGTGACAGCACAGCGGGTAGGGCGTTTGCCTTGCATGCAGCCGACCCGAGTTCAAATCCCATATGGTTCCCCGAGCACCGCCAGGGGTAATTCCTGAGTGCAGAGCCAGGAGTAACCCCTGAGCATTGCCGGGTGTGACAAAAAAAGAAAAAAAAAAAAGCTTTAAATAAAAAGCTTTAAATAAAAATGCTACGTGGAGGAAAAAAATCTCAATTTACCTGAATACTGAGACACAAGAGTCTCCTGCCCCTGCGCCTGGCTGTCTTCACCAGGGACCCGTGAAGCCGGGCGGGTTGAGTCTCCCTCCCTGCCCCGAGCAGAGCCCCGGCAGCAGAAGACCTCCGGAACCCAGCCATAGCCATGCTCCACACGTTCGGATGAGCCTCATGCATGAAGGAACCGGCAGAGGAACCCAGGTGTGCGGGACCCGGGGCTGAGATCTCCAAGTCTGCTTGGATCGGGACTGGCCTCCTCCACCCAGACCCCCCATTTTCCAGTAGCTTGGCAGTCACACCCACAAACTGCCCCCAGCGCCTTGTAATCCCATCAACAGCCAAGATCCAGAGACTTATTGCCTAGTTCTCCCTCTCACAGAACCTGGCAAGTACCAAGAGCATCCTGCCTGCACGGCAGAGTCTGGCAAGCTCTCCGTGGTGTATTCGATATGCCAAAAACAGTAAAAATGATGGGTCTCATTCCCCTTACCCTGAAAGAGCCTCCAATGCCGCACTGCTGGGAAGAACGAATAAAGAGAGGCTGCTAAAATCTCAGGGATAGGACGAATGGCAACGTTACTGGCGCCCACTCAAGCTAATCGATGATCAATAGGATGGCAATGATACAGTGATACTGAGACACATACTTCTTGTTAAGCACTGATTCAAAAAAGAACCACAAACATAGCTGGAGCAATAGCACAATGGCACTTGCCCTGCACGTGGCTGACCCAGGTTTGATCCCTGGCATCATATATGGTCCCCTGCACCTGCCAGGAGTGATTTCTGATCACAGGGCCAGGTGTAAGATCTGAGCACTGCCAGGTGTGATCCAAATATATATATATAGCACTGCACTGTAGCACTGTCACCCCATTGTTCATCGATTTGCTCAAGTGGGCACCGGTAACATCTCCATTGTGAGACTTCTGGTTACTGCTTTTGGCATATCGAATACACCATGCCAGGCTCTGCCATGCAGGCGGGATACTCTCGGTAGCTTGCCAGGCTCTCCGAGAGGGGCGGAGGAATCGAATCTGGGTGAGCCATGTGCAAGGCAAACACCCTACCCGCTGTGCTATCAAACCAAATAAACAAAAAAAAATTTTTTTAATAGAGTAAGAGCACTGTAGCACTGCTGCACCTTAGTCCAGTTGTTCATCGATTTGCTCGAGTGGGCACCAGTAACGTCTCCATTGTAAGACTTGTTACTGTTTTTGGCACATCGAATATGCCACGGGTAGCTTGCCAGGCTCTGCCGTGCGGGCGAGATACTCCCGGTATCTTGCCAGGCCCTCTGAGAGGGGCGGAGGAATCGAACCCAGGTTGGCCACGTGCAAGGCAAACGCCCTACCCTACCTGCTGTGCTATGTATTAAAGACTGTGCTATACATCAAAGAACAGAATAATAGAATACAATATACCAAACTCTGAAGTGTAGCTAAACCAGTCATTAGGGAAAACTTCATAGCTTTATACCTTTATGTTAGAAAAAAAAGAAATAAAAATTATGAATCTAAGTAAGCTACTAGCCCCTTAAAGGCTACTTGCATGTAAAAGAAAAGCAAAATAAATTCAAGTAGAAGGAAATGACAAAGACGAAAGCAGAAATAATACAGGAAACTACCAATACAGAAGAAAAAATTAAAATAAAAATCAATGAGCCCCAAAATCAGTTCTCTGACAAGACCCAAGCACCATGTGAGGTGTGCATACCCACACCTGGTCAAAAGCCTCACTCCCCCCCCCCCCCCGAAGACAATAGAACTTGAGTGAGGACAGCTCCCGACACTCCAAGGGCAGGACCCCACACGGCCTCAGCCCACCGCACCCTCACACCTCCACTGCAGGCCTGGCCTCCTCCACGGTGAGCCTGCAGGAGCATCTGGGAAAGCCCCTGGGAAGTGCCCCACGTTCAGTGACATGCATGTTTAATAAACAGAATCACACGGCAGAATGACCAAAGTGTACAAGAAATGCTTCCACAAAAAGCCAGAGACACACACAGCTACAAGGAGCAGCTGAGCTTGCACGTGCAGAGAGGACACCACACCCCAGAGCCGCTGTGTGGTGGCTACAACCGCTGGGCTGGCCCACGGGGGCCGACGGCTCCCACTCACCAGCCCCAGCACCCATCCCGCCCGCAGCACGGCCAGCCGCTACCAGAGCCTCTGTGGCCTGCCACGTTCCCTGGGGGAAAATGAAGAGTCTCTCACCCCCCTTTGTGCTTCTTCTTCTTCGGGGTGTCTTCTTCCGAGGTTCTCCGGCCACGACCCCGTGAGCCTCTTTTTTCTTTCTGACCACGACCTTCTGAAAGACAGTGGGTGCCCCAATTACCGCACAGGACTCGTGAGCACGGGCCCCACAGGGCACGGGACCTACTGAGAGGGGCCACTTGGCGAGCATGTCCCTGACACAATGACAAGATGAATTTCTTCAAACCTCGACCAGGAAAACCCAATGCAAAGAAAACCAAGACTTGCTTTTTAGTCCCCGTCCTCCGGGGCTTTCAAAGTCACTGCCCTCCATCTTGTCCTTGAGGTCAGCTTCAAAGCGTGCCAGGTCAGCGTCCAACCTTCGGATGTGCTTATCCACCTGCAGGGAGATGGCGGGCCTGACCGAGGGAAGGGCCCTTCCAGGTCACTGCTCCAAGTTGCCCACGGCACCACTGGCCTCCAAGTCAGGGACCAACAGCACACAGATGACAAGAGCTACAGCGTGCAAGCAAGCTCAGGGGAGCCACTGGTTCGTCTCTCACTCCCTGCTCCCAATCTTCCAGTATGCCCAGAGCCCGAGAGAAGGCAGCTGAGGCGGGGGCTGCCCTGGGCTCTGGGGTGCTTACAGGAATGCGGGCCCCGCTCAGGGCCCACAGGAGTGCCACACCCTGTGCCCAGTGGAGAGCAAAGCTGGAGTGACAGGACACGGTCACCGAGACAACGCCCACAGTGCACTCTGCTGATGGAGATCTGGCTTCAGGCTGGGTACCAGAGCCTAAAACGCACCTGACATTCTCCTTCCAGGGCATTTTTCCTCATCCACTGTGTTCAGGCGTCTAAGAAATGATTATTTTCAGGACTGAAAATCTATCAACCAGGGAGGGCATTTGCCTTGCACATGGCTGACCCAAGTTCAATCCCCCACATCTCATAGGGTTCCCCGAATGCTTCCAGGAGTGATCTCTGAGCACAGAGCCAGGAGTAACGAACCCCTGGGCATCACTGGTGTGGCCCAAAAAACAAACAAAAAAGACTTTCCCTTGGCCATAAAGACAGTGTAGGGGTCAGGGGCTTGACTGCATGTGGCTGACATCAGGTCCATCCCTGGCACCACACGGTCCTCCAGCACTGCTGGGAGTGAGTGCTGACCACAGAGACAGGAGTAGCCCCAAACGCTCCCAAGGGGGCAGCCCAAACCCCACAAAATAAATGTTTCCTTCAGGGAGGGCAGGAGGAGGGTCCAGAGCTTCCTGGAGCATCATGATAAGGGCCACCCCTCAGGCCACTGGTCAAGGAACCAGTGGACTGACGCAGTCCAGGCCTCATCTGCGGCGGCCAGCACTAGCAGTTTAAGGAACCAGCAGGGCGGCCAAAGCGTGGAGCATAGTTTGCTGCAGGAGCCGCAGGTTCAATGTCCAGCACTGCACAGTCCTGAGCACTGCCAGGGGTGGCCCAAAACAGAGAAACACGTGGAAAACAGACACTGAAGCAAGGTGCAAACACCCCGGGGCAAGCCGGGCAGCTGTGCTCACCATCTCGTAGGTCTGCATGGCCAGCTGCACTTTGTCGTCACTGTACTCCCTGCACTTGCTGTAGGCGCTCTGGATCTTCTGCAGGTGGTCCACGCGCTGGTCTGCGGACAGCGCCTTCACCGTGGAGATGTACTCTGCAGCCAGGAGGTCAATCTCCGCTTTCTTATCTGGGGCGCGAGGTCAAAGGGTCAGTTGCTAAAACCCGGAGGACAGCTCGTTGAGATGGAGCAAGGTCGGGCCAGCAGCTGCACCTCTGGGTGCTCTCCGGCAGGTGACCCCATGGGAGGGAAGCCCTCAGTAGCCCAACAGTCGAGCTCATGCCTGAAACCACAGAGCCAGATCCCCACGGGAGACAGGACATAGCCCACGTCCACCATAATGTTAGTGGACAGCCTCATCCCACGCCACACAGCCTGACGCAGCAGGTGGCTCAGTGCCCCAGAGGGCCCAAGTGAGGTGGACAGAGCAGCAGGACCCAGGCAAGCTGTCGAGGGGAGAAGCCACACACCCCCTTCAGGGATCAGCAGATGCCACAGTCCCTTCTGCAGGACCCTGGAGTCCAGGCTGACAGAGGCCCTGAGCCATCCCTTGTCCTGTCCTGCGAAGCCAGGGCAGCCGTGCCCAGATACCCGCCCACACTGCACTGCAGCTGAGAACACGGGACACAGGCACCCCCAAATTTCAGGGAGGAAAGGGAAAGGGGCCAGCCATAAAGGAAGAGCCAGCATCAGACCAGGCAGCGCAACCAGGGAGCCAGGCACGTGGCGGTGATGTGGGTCACAGGGTGGGAACAGACCCACGGGTGCCGGAGATGGCAGAGCCCTATCCTCCTTCCCAACTGGTGCGCCCAAGCTGGAGAGAGCTCGCAGGCCGAGCACAGCCCTGGACTGGCGAGCCCTGGACCGCAGGGTCCCCAGCACTGCCAGGAAGCAGGAGTCATCCCTGAGCACCCCTGGGCCTGGCCCTAAAACAGAACAATGAAAGGGAAAAACAAGCTGCACATCTTTGCTTAAAGTCTTCCAAGAAAAGAAAAGGTCACGGAGCCCCCCCACACAAGAGACTAAATCTGCTAAAAAAATAAGAGCACCCGGGACCCCATGGCCTAAGCAGAGTGAGGACCAGTGACTGAAAATGCCAGGCTTAATGGCCTTGGGGCTGGGCTATTCCTACCATCTCCCTGCCCTTCCGGGGCCCCGGCTTCACGCCCACAAACTGCCTCCCCTCCAGCTGCTATTGAAGCGCATGAACGGCCATGATCAAGAGACTTACATACGAATCTCGGAACCGAGCAGCTCGCTGCAGGGATGGTTCTGGACCCCAATTATTTAAATTCTTATAATCCCAGGAGCATGTGGCCACAAAAGCAGCCACGCAATGTATCATACTGTTTGTTGTTGTTGTTGAATCACTGTGAGATAGACCCTTACAGACATCCTGTAGTATTCATAACAAGAAACTCGAATAAATTATCTAGCATCTGCCTGTGGGGCAGACTTGAGTATTGGTGGTGGGAAGGTGTAATAGTGGTGGGATTGGTGTGGCAATACTGAATGTAATCAATCATTGTGAACAACTTTATAACAATAAAATTTTAAAAATTAAAAACAAATTAATAAAAGGTCACAGGTCTTTGGACTGCAAGGAGAGTGAGGTTCCCAGCAGGCGACACAGTGCAGGACTGTGTATGCCCCAGCCCGCTGCACCCAGCACCCTGCAGAGCCCACCTTCTGTCCTCTGGTCCAGCTCTCTCATCAGCTGGAAGTTCCTCTGGAGCTCACAGGGAAGGTTCTCGATACCTGAAACAGGGGGATATCCCTGAGAGAGGGAGGCCAGCAGCGAGAAGGCGGTCCACGTGCCTCACCCCCACCCCCGTGCTAACCAGTGGCCCCCGCAGTGCTGTGCAGGGCCCTCCCCAGGGCTGTGACACAGGGGCACCCCTGCTTCCACTCAAGCTCAAGGGGCAGTACCGTGACGTTGCAGCCATGCCCCACACACCACAGTGACCAGGGTCCCCCTCCACAACAGCTGCTGACCACCAGACCTCGCCCTGCTCCCAGCCCACCACCCCGACTCCCTTCATCTACTGACACCCAAGATTCCCCTGTGGGCAGGTCCCAGTAGGGCAAGGCTGTGTCTGCTCGCTCTCCTGGCACAGCAAACGCCAAGGCTGCCCTTGGGTGCCCACGCCTGGCAGCCCAGCTCCACACGCTCCGAGGTCCACTGGTAGCACCCCGGGACCCCCTGTCTTAAGCCGAGTGAGGAGAGCACAGCTGGGAGATCGCCCTTGGCCAGGTGAGTCCGACATGTTTCCCCAGGCCAGTCCAAAAGGGCCAGGAAGAGCATGGCACAGATTCCAGACGCACAGCAATGCACCCCTCAAGACCGAGCACCTGCGAATGCTTCCCCAGAATGTGGGGCTCTCTCTGCCAGGCTTGGTTCTCAGTACGGTCCCTCTGCGCTCCCCAGCATTCCCCAAACACGATAATAAACCGGTGCACAGAAGACACCCTGTGAAACCCCTTCTGCACCAGCATCATCTTCCCTATTCTGCGGTGCAGAAACGGAGACGCCTCAGTAAGGTCTCAAAACCCACGCCCTGTGTGTCCCGAGGCCCAGTGCAAGCTCCCAGACCAAGGGGGCTGGCACCTGCAAGCAGGGACAGACCAAGCTACCAAGAGGTGGGGCCGCGAGGGCGTAGTCTCGCCCGGGAACCTCAAGTCAGGAGGATGCCAGGCCGGCTACAGGGTCCTGAACCAGCGTGAAGCTGGAGGGCCTGAGGAGTCACCAGGACTGGGGCAAAGAAGGCGGGAACCAGGGGCGGGGCCGAGGCGGTAAGTGGGCGGGGCCTCGCCGGAGAGGCGGGGCCGATGCTGTAAGTGGGCGTGGCCGAGATGTGGGGGCGGGGCCAGGCTGGGAAAGGGGCGCGGCCTGGAGGCGGGGCCAAGGTCGGGGAAGGACAGAGCCGCGGCCCGGGGGCGTGGCCCCGCCGCCCAGGGCGGGACCCGACCGCGGGGGCCCCGCCCGGCCGTGACGCATCCGAAATTGGCGCGGCAGGAGCGCCGCGGTCCCCCCGCGCCGCCGTCCGCCCCCCGCCCCTCCCCCGCCGCCGGGCCCCGCGCCCGCGCCGCCGCGAGGCCCCGTGACGCGCGCGCGGGCGCGGGGGCGGGGCGGCGCGGCGCGCGCGGCGCTTACTGTCCAGGTAGTGCTCCAAGTACATGGCGGTCGCCATCTTCGCCGCGGCCGCGCTCCGGGTCTGCGCGCGCGGGAGGTGCCGCCGGGCAGAGGGCGGGGCTGGGCCTCACTATTAATGAGCCGCGCGCACCGATTGGCCCGCTCTGGGGGCGTGGCCTCGGCGGGCCCGCCCCCCGGCTTCCGGCCGCGGCCGGCGGCGTGGCGTGGGCGCGGGGCCGGGGTCGCGACGGCGGCGGCACGTGGCCGGGGCCGAGCCGAGCCGCGGGGCCCGGGCCTGCGGACTGGTGCGGCGACCTGGCGACGGCGGGGCGGGCCTGCTCCTCCCACGCCTCCAAGACCCGGGGAGAGGCCGGGGGGGCGGCCGGGGGCTCACGGCGGTGACGTCACCGGGTGGGCCTCCTCCCGGCCGGCGACCTCCGACCCCGGGCCGGTGCCGCGCCCTTACGCCGCGGTCCCCGGGGAGCGGTGGCTGTTTCTGCAGCACCCGCAGGCCCCCAAGTGCAGCCAGGTCTTTAAAAATGGGCAGTCACGGGGCCAATCGGCGTCCCATATGGTGCCCCAGCGCTGCCGGGGTAACCGCGAGCATCGACAGGTGTGACCCAAAACAAAAATTTTTAATTACAAAACGGAAACACTCCTTGATTTTGCTAAGTGCCTCCTTCAAACTACGGCCCCGGATAGGGTCCCAGCACCTGAAAAAGAAGGACGGCTTCAGTGCAGGAAGGAGTGCTGGGTTTGCGGCTGGGGGTGCACCCCTCCTGGGCAGTCAGTGCCTGATGGGAGAACTGTGTCAGGTACCTCCAGACGATTGCACCGTATCCGACCTCCGGCTCATGTAATCGGGGTCACACCTGGAGGTGTCCAGGGCCCACTGCAGCGCTGGCCTCCCTGAGTGGAGCCCATTGAGCCGTCTCCAGCCCTGCCTTTTCTGAACGAGACTTAACTTTGAGCACTTGTATGTTTACAGAAAAACGTAAGACAACACAGATTTCCCAAAAGACACAACAGTGGTTTTCCTACAAACATTTTGCGTTTGTGGCTTCATTGTTTATTTGTCCCCCACCGCCTTTCCCTTATTGGGGTTACTGGGAGTTGTACTTAACTGGCTGCTCCACACAGGCAGCTGACACAGTCACACATCAGGATGCCATACTTGAGGCTTGGACAGGTGATCGCTGCTCCTGGCGCTGCACTCAGTGGAGGACCAGGAGGGTTGTGCACCCACGGTGCTCACACAATGGCCCCCAGAGGTGGCACCACTTTTTTTTGGAGGGGGGTGTCTGATTTTGGTGCCACACCCAGCTGTGCTCAGGATTCACTCTTAGTTCTGTGCTCAGGGATCACTCCTGGCAGGCAATACACTCAGGTGCCTGGGATTGAATCAGGTTGGCTGCATGCAAGGCAAGCGCCTTCCCTGCTGTTACTGTCCAGCCTGAGAGGTGATATTTCTTGATTGCAGTGTTTGCTTAATTTTTGTTGTGTTTCCTGGAAATTACACCAGGTTGTGTGGCACTTATACACACCTGGGTGTGTCTGGAAATTGCTCAGGGAGGAAGGGTATTGCAGACAGCAGAGGTGCCAGGCACACGTGATATATGTGGGACCCCAGGGATTTGAACTTAACGACCATAACCTTACATGGCAGTTTTGAAGCCCTAAAGTGTTTCTTTAGGCCCGTGTTGTAGTGTTCATTACAGCTAACATATTGGATAACATTGGGTTGTCCTTGCTCCTCCCCCAGGGATCTTAGATTTATTGAGTTACTCCCACAAGAGTGTCCCTGAGGCACACCCAATTCCATCAAGCACTAATAATCCTATATTGCTTTTCTCTTTCCCTTTGGTCACTTGCATGGTTTAGTAATGAATGTCCTTTTTATATAGACACAGGAAGACAGTTCATGCTATGCTTTGTAACATGGGAGTTAATTCACTCCAAATATTTACTCCTGGGCATCCATATTTACTTGACTTAAGCCTCAGTTGACCTTAGTTTCTAGCACTCCAAAAGCAGGGTCCCAACAAAGAGACTGGATGGACCCAGGGCAAGAGGTAAGCTACCCTGGCATTGAAAGGGGACAAGCTAAGCACCATAAGTATAATAAGTTAAGAGCATAGTTATGGAATAAACTCCGTCATGACCCAAAAAGAAGTAACTGAATAAGGACCCTGCTGAGGACTGTGGTCTGGAATATATAGTGAGATGTCCCCAGGAAGGGCCAACCTAAAGGTTGGCTTAATATATTTCACTGTATTCATACAAAATGACTAGAAATATTAGCACTGTAGCACTGTCGTCCCGTTGTTCATTGATCTGCTTGAGCGGGCACCAGTAATATCTCCATTGTGAGACTTGTTACTGTGTTTGGCATATCGAATATGCCATGGTAGCTTGCCAGGCTCTGCCGTGGGTACAGGATACTCTCAGTACCTTACTGGGCTCTCTGAGAGGGATGGAGGAATCGAACCTGGGTCGGCCGTGTGCAAGGCAAATGCTCTACCCACTGTGCTACTCTTCAGTCCAGAAATAATATAAGAAGTAAATTTACTATAATTGTTTAAATGGATTACTAGCTAGGGGCTGGAGTGATAGCACAGAGGGTAGGGCACGCAGCCAACCGGGTTCGATTCCCAGCATCCCATATGGTCCCCTGAGCACTGCCAGGAGAAATTTCTGAGTACATGAGCCAGGAGTAACCCCTGTGCATTGCTGGATGTAACCCAAAAACAAAAAAAAAATTGATGACTAGCTAAGGAAAGGATAAAGCAATACACCCTGAATGGAATCCCGACATTGAGCGGATCTCCTAATAATCTAGAGTGCTGAAAGCTTTGTAACTTTCCACATGGTGATTCAATAAAAATATAAAATTAAAAAAATAAATGAATAATCTAGAGTGCTGAACCCTCAAATGAGATTTTTGTCTTTGAGCGGATCTCCTAATAATCTAGAGTGCTGAACCCTCAAATGAGATTGTTGTCCTTGAGTTAATACCCTGAACTTCCCCTGAAGGAGTGACTTTACCTCTGTTTGTTGTTATGACAGTGTTCAACCCCACCTGTGTGTCCCCCACCCTTCATGATTCCTATATAACTATGCTGTAAAGAGACTAAGAGAGAACTTTGAGGTCTACAAGGAGACTAGGATGTTTGAACTATGATGACTGGGACTGTGACCAACTACAACTACGACTGTGCTGTGTGCTGTAAGTGAGAGATCGGACAACACTGGGGAAGAGAGAAATCAACTCACTACCGACCAGCCTGGGGTCTTGTTTCTCCATTCCTCGTCCCTCCGTCACCATGGGTCAGCCAGAGGAATGGTTCTTGGCCATGAAATGCTTGAGTCCCCCACGCGTGCCCCATGTTTCTTTTGAAACTTACACTAATGTAACACTGCGCACACACTAAAGTCAATAGTTTGGGTCACTCTGTACCATTCAGTGACTTTTGACAAATGCACTCACTATTTTCTTATCATGTTGTTTCTCTGCCTTAGAAAGCCCCTGTGCTCCACCAACTAATCCTTCTCCCAGCCACCACCACCCCTAGCAGAAACTGAGCTTTGTGGAGGGGTGTGGAGCCTCCCGACACTCTCTGGGTAGAGAAGCCACTCCCAGTGAGACCCAGCCCTCCTGAGGGAAGCTGATGTGCAGGGAGCTGGGGACCACTTGTTCCCCCCAGCTATCTCCAGTGACAAACACCAGTCTCACTGCTGACTCCATTGCTTCCTTTCCCCAAATGCCTTATATTTGGAACCAGACGTCCCCTTTTCAGTTAGCGCTTTCCACTTTAACTCTCCTCCAGGCCTTTCTGTAGTGTGGTAGTTCACTTCTTATTCCTGTCGGAAGTACTCCACCAATTGCTTACACATGCCGTAGTTGTCCATATTCACTTATTGAAGAGCACAAATAATGCTTTGTTTCCCTTCGGTGCAGGAATGAGGTCCGGAGCTCTGTGCACACATCATGTGCTCTGCTCCTGGGCTATGTCCCGGCCCTGAAGTGTATCTTGAGTGCCTCTGAGTTTTGGCAATTGTGGATAAAACTACTATAATCACTCTCTTATACAGGTTTTTGTGTGGAGATAGTTTTCAATTACCAAGAAATATAGTAGTTGATTCTTTTGTGGGGAGACAGGGGGAAATTGGGCTAGTGGTGCTCAGGGCTTACCTCTAGCTCTGTGCTCAAAGATCACTCCTGGCAGTGCTCAGGGAATCATATGTGGTGCCAGGGATCAAACTGGGGTCAGTCACACACAAGTCAAGTGCCTTGGCTCTGTTTTATTTCTTTTTGGTCCCTTACTTGAAATTTTTTTTTTTTGCTTTTTGGGTCACACCCGGGGATGCACAGGGTCACTCCTGGCTCTGCACTCAGGAATCACCCCTGGCGGTACTCAGGGGACCATATGGGATGCTGGGAATCAAACCCAGGTCAGCAGCGTGCAAGGCAAATGCCCTACCCGCTGTGCTATCGCTCCAGCCCCCCTCCCTTAATTGAAATTTCTTAATGGCCTATGATGCAGGGTAACTTCCGTCACCTACATACCTTTTTGACTAAGGAGTCTAGAGCTCCTTCCTTCCTTCTTTCCTTCCTTCCTTCCTTCCTTCCTTCCTTCCTTCCTTCCTTCCTTCCTTCCTTCCTTCCTTCCTTCCTTTCTTCCTTCCTTCCTTCTTCCCTCCTTCCTTCCTTTCTTCCTTCCTTCCTTCCTTCTTTCCTTCCCTCCTTCCTTCCTTCCTTCCTTCCTTCCTTCCTTCCTTCCTTCCTTCCTTCCTTCCTTCCTTCCTTCCTTTTTGGGGCCACATAAGGCTGTTCTTAGGGCTCTTTGCTCAGGGATCACTTGTGCCAGAGTTTGGGGGACCATATGGGGGGCTGGGGATTAAACCCTAGTTGGCTGCTTGAAAAACTGTGCTTTTCCTCTTGTACTATTTCCCCACCCCACACCCATTTTCATTTCTTTTCTTCGAACAGGGAACAAGCCCAGGAGCTCAAATATGCAAAGGAAACACTTCATTGCTGAGCTACATCCCTGGTACAACTTTTTCCTATCTTTAATTGGACTACTGGTTTTCTGGTTAGTAAATAATACTGTCCATTTTTTCTGTCTGCTTTTCTACTTACTACTCTTCACAACATCTGGCCATGTTTTATTCATCTTTTCTGTTGTACTTTATTTTGTACCACTCTTTAGCAAACTCTTTGCAGATGTACAAAATTGCGTCCAACTTTTCATTATCCTAGTGAAGCTCTGTGAGTGCTTGCTCCCACAGCTGCCGGGTTTTGTGCTCCACTGCCTCCCGCCATGCTGAGTCCCTGGCTAACACCAAGGTTCCAGGAGCCACGCATCAGAGCCCATGGAACAAAGCAGAGAGGACGGGAGGACGCCCCCAAGACCCAGCTGGTAAGTCTCCTCTTCGGAAAGTTGCACTCACTAAGCTCTAGCTGAAACCCATGTCCCTGTTTTTGTTTCTGTGGTGTAGTGCTCTACCACTGAACCACACCCCAGGAAAAAGATTCCTTTTCATTGCAGTGCTGGTGGCAGTGCCAGCAGTGCTCTTGAAAGAGAACTTTTGTTTGCTTTTGAGGACCACACTCACGGGGGCCACTTCCGGCTCTGTGCATGATAGTGGCTCCTGGCAGTGCTCTGGGGCCATATGGTGTCAGAGACTGAACACAGCCTCCTGCATGCAAAGGGTGAGCTCAGTCTATTGGGCCATTTGTTTTTGAGGGGGTAGCTTTTTGGGGCATACCCAGCAGTACTCTGGGTTACTCCTGGCTCTGCTCTCAGGAGTTATTCCTGGTGGTGCTCGGGGGACCATATGGGATGCTGGGGATTGAACCCAGGTTGGCTGTGTGCCAGGCAAATGCCCTCCATGTTGTGCTATCACTGAGGCCCACTGGGCCATTCTTTGTCCCCTCAGGAGTATTGGGGGGAACACCCAGCAGTACTCCACTCTTGTGGTGCTCAGGGGACCACCTGGGGTGCAGGGATCCAACCCAGGCTGCAGAGTTCCAGGGTGCCCAGGAGGAAAGTACAAAGACTCCTGTGACCTCACATCTGCCAGGTGAGTCATCACTTGACAACATTCCGTGGCTCCGGCATGTGTTTGTCCAGCCCAGACCCAAGGGGGCGGAGGATGAGGTCCCACCTGGGTGGCAGAACAGGTGGGGGCTGTGGCATTTCTGACCTCCCAGGCAGTTCTTCTGTTTCTGAGAGTAAATTCTGCGAAGTGGTGTTGCCACCACAGAGGGCGCTACAGCGAGTTACCTGCTCTGCAGTGCCCCACTGTCCACGCTTGCCACTGTCAACAGCAGGCTTTGACCTTTGCCAGTGTAAGGCACAGCAGAAGTCAGGGTTGGCCAGAAGAAGCTGCTCAGTGACCTTCGCTTGCGGGAGCCTGGGCTTGATTGCCACTCCACGTGGTACCCCCAACTGCCAGGGCAGCCCCAAAACAAGGAGGGAACCCTCCAGACATGGAGTGCACTCACTTCTCTCGGAGAGCACTTTGCCTTCTTTCACAGAAGAGAGTGGACGAACTCCAGCCTCTGGAGAGAGCAGCAGCAGGGCTGACCCCTTTGCTTCTCACACTGGGCACCGAGAGCCACCAGCCTGCAACATCTGCTGAGGCCAGCCTTTAGGTTGGAGGCTGTTGCTGTTGCACTGGACTGTGGTAAGAGTGGACAGTGGGGCACCCCAGAGCAGGTAACTCGCTTTAGCACCCTCTGCGGTAAATGGAGGCTGCTTAGCAGCGACCTTGGCCCCGCTCCCCACCAGGTGATGACAAGCAAACACCCCCAGAGGAAGACAGCACTTAGGGGGATACTAAACTACTGCAGCCAAGGAGCCAACCCAAGCCCAGTGGCTTAGGAAAGTCCTGGATCGTGGACCCATTTCCTGTCTGCCCTGAAGGCTGCATTATAGGGGGCGGGGGTATCTGGTCAGCCGTGTGAGGTACATTTGGTTATGGGGCCCATCACATGCCAGGAAGGTGGGCAGTCTGGCAGAGCAGTCCATCTCAGCCCCAGCTTCCCTCCTGGGATTCACAGGTGTATCCTTAGCGCCCAGGGGGTCTGTGAGAGGTTGTGTCCCTCCTGCTCTGCGCCCACTGGTGCAGAGGCCACCGTGACCACAGTAGAGGCATGACAGTGGCCCTTAGTCCTCTGGGCACCTGCTTTGCTGTCTAGCAATGGTCCTGTGCTCTGGCTGGATGGCACTGCCCAGCGGCTGCCAAGAAGGAAGAGCCTGCACGCTGAGAATGGGGGTGGCAGTAGCCGGTATGGGCTCTGCCTGGAGACCTTCTCACAGACTCCTCCCCCATCACCTCTTCACCCATCATCCTCCATGAGGGAGGGCATCCAGGCCACGCTGGGAACCAGGCCCAGGGAGAGGGTCTCCTCTGTTCCTTTGGGTCTGAGCTGAGGGGACAGCTGAGAGACTGCCCACGGGCAGGTCCCCTGGGCAGTCACTCAGGATATAGAGATAATAAAGTACCTTTTTTTTTTCTTTTTGGGTCACACCTGGCTACGCACAGGGGTCACTCCTGGCTCTGCACTCAGGAATTACCCCTGGCAGTGCTCAGGGGACCATATGGGATGCTGGGAATCGAACCCAGGTCAGCTGCTAACCCTAACTCTACCTGCTGTGCTATCGCTCCAGTCCCCGGAAGTACCTTCTTCTTGATAGAAGCCAGGGACCAAACTCAGGGCCAGGGCGGGGCGTTCTGCATGCTGGTCCTGTGCTCTACTGCACCCTTATCAGGGGCCCTCTGGGACTTGAAGGCTTGCGCTGAGGAGCAGACGGGCACTCATTGCGCCTACCTCTCTCGCCCTCCCTGCCCCACTCTCGGGCTAGACAATCGGCTGCCACCCAAGGGCATCCACCGGGGCCATCCCTGTTCCCAGTGGCAGGAACGCGGGTGTTGGCTGGCTACTGGGCACGAATGGTCCTCCCTGCCCACAGCTGTGAGCAGGGCACTCCTGGGACTGGCCCAGCTCGTGCTCTCCTCACGAGGGTGAAGGTGAGAGCAGGGCGAGGGACAGCAGCAGGCCTCCGGGAGCGGGCAGCCGCCGAGGGGCCCCGGGCCGCACCGCCGTCCTTCGATCCCGGCTTTGCTCCTGTTACTCCGTTAAGCCAGTGCCAGCATCACTGTCCGCCTGGTGGCCCGTGCGGGAACCCGGTGCCTGCGCCCGCCGTGCGGCGCCTCTGGGCAGGCGCTCCCGGGCCCGGTCTCGGCGGGCCTGACGCGCCCTGGCCCTGGCCGCCTCTCGCTGGGTCTCTGTCTGCCTCCCACACGCGGGTTGGACATAGCGGCCACCCGCGGCCCCGGAGTCAAGGGAGGCCCGGCCCTCCCAGCGGCCAGGGCCACGCCCACTTCCGGGAGGGGGCGGGTTACACCGGAAGGGGTGGGGCGTCCGGCTGACTCGTCCCACCCCCCCGGTCTCCTCGGCCAATCGCATCTGCATCGAAAAGTACCCGGGTGTCCCAGGTGTGCTGCGGCGCCTGCGCCGTCCGTTCCGGGGGGGGCGACGTCCGCCTCGGCCAATCGGGGCGCGCGGCGGGCGGCGGGCCAATGGGACGCGCGGGCGCGCGCTGGCGGTGGGCCAATGGGACGCGCGGGCGCGCGGCGGGCGGCGGGAAGGCGCGATGGCGGGTCGGCGCGGGGCGCTCATCGTGCTGGAGGGCGTGGACCGCGCTGGCAAGAGCACGCAGAGCCGCAAGCTCGTGGCGTCCCTGTGCGCCGCGGGCCACCGCGCCGAGCTGCTCCGCTTCCCGGGTGGGTGGGCGCGCGCGCGGCTCCGCGGGGGCCGGGGAGGGCCCGGAGGGAGGGGGCCGGGGGCTCCGGGGGCTCCAGGGGCTCCGGGGAGCGCGGGGCTGCGGGCGGGGACCCCGCGGGGCGCACCTGGCTCTGAGACCGGGACCCAGACCAGCCATGTCTGAGTTCCTTGGCGTGTCATTTTCCCGTGACGCTGGACCCTTGTGCACGGCCACGTCCGCCTGCACTGGCTGCACTTGGACCGCGCAGGTGGAAGGGATGGCACTCATGAGGCCGCCCCGGCCCCCAGGAAACTGGTTCTTTTTTGTAATGTGCCTTGGTTTAGGGGCCACACCTGGCGGTGCTTGGAGCCAGTGATTGAGCCCAGGCCTCCCACAAGCGGTCTCCACTCTCCAGCCTCTGGGCCACCTGCGTGGCCCTGGGTTTGCATCAGGGCTGCATGGTGGTCTTGCTCTCCCCTTTTGGAGGGTAACCCTCTCCACTGGCACTCAGGACCGTGTAGTGCTGTTGCCCCCCGTGCAGAGTAGCGCCAGCCCTCGAGCCAGGCCCCCTGCCCTTCCGTGGTTTTGTGTTGGGGCCACTTCTGGTGCGTGCAGCCATCAGTGTGCAAGCTGAGCTCTGGGCTGTGTGCACAGCATGTGCTCTGCGCTTTGAGCAATTCTGGTTCTTGGCATTCTGTTCTTAAAGGAAATGAAGGCCTTGAAGGTGCTGTGAAAATGCTTCTGCTGAACACCATCTCATTGCAGCACTATTTACAGTGGCCAGAATCTAGAAACAACCTGAGAACAGACGAATGGATAAGGAAACCATGGCACATCTACACAGTGGAATGCTACGCAGCTGTTAGGAAAACTGAAGTTACAAAATTTGCTTATAAATGGGTGGACATGGAGAATATCATGCTGAGTGAAATGAGTCAGAACGACAGGGACAGACATAAAATGACTACACTCGTTTGTGGAATATAAAAATATATAGTAGAAGATGAATATCCACAGCAAGGTTGTGGGGCAGAGGGTAGGTTAAGTAAGATAGAGAAGGGACCGCTATAACAATAGCTGGAAATGGTCACGCTGGACAAGAACTGAGTGTTAAAAGTAGGTAAAGGGATATACCGGATAACCTTTCAGAATCTGAATTGCAAACCACAATGCCCAAAGGGATAGAAAGAGAGGAAGAGAGTCTGCCATTGAGGCAGGCTGGTGGGTGGGGGTGATGGGAGGGAAACTGGGGAAATGTACTCTAGTGGAGGGATGGGCGTTGGTACACTGTATGACTGAAGCCTAATCATGAACAGCTTTGTAAGCGCCTATCACAGTGTTTCAATAAAAAAAAAATCTTTTTTAAAAAAGATCAAAGTATTCTATTCCTACTTAACAGGAAATAAAAGAAAATGCTTCTGCTTAGATCAGCAACAGGTGATGAAATGTTTTCCGGAACTGGTAGAGGGGGAGAAGGCCTTTTTTGAATACGTATTCTCTTAAAGCCAACTAATCCAGAAGTCTTAAAAGCCTTCCCTGGGGGCCGGAGCGATAGCACAGCGGGTAGGGCGTTTGCCTTGCACGCGGCCGACCCGGGTTCGATCCCCGGCATCCCATATGGTCCCCCAAGCACTGCCAGGGGTAATTCCTGAGTGCAGAACCAGGAGTAACCCCTGAGCATCGCTGGGTGTGACCCAAAAAGCAAAAAAAAAAAAAAAAAAAAAAAAGCCTTCCCTGGGGTCACAGTCTGCACTCTTCCTCCGGGCGCTGAACTCATGGTCAGCCTTGGGTCCAGGGCCAGGAGCTCTGTCCACACCAGCTGTCACTGTGAGGGACGGCCTGACTCATTTTTGTTGTTTCTCTCAGAGCGCTCGACTGAGATCGGCAAACTACTGAACTCCTACTTGGAGAAGAAGAGGGACGTGGAGGACCACTCAGTGCACCTGCTCTTCTCTGCGAACCGCTGGGAACAAGTGTGAGGTGCCCCCCGGCAGTCTGAGTGATGTGGTGGCAGGGCTGGTGGCCGGGCCTTCCCCAGCTCCCTGCCTGTGACCGCCCAGGTTCCCACAGACCCTAGTTTGTGCCTTTCCTTCCACTGTCCCCGCTTATGACTCAGGGCCTCCGCTTGAGTGCGGCTGGAAAGTGTATTGGCACACACCGGCCCCCACTCCCTGGCCTGTCCCACCACTGTGGTGGTTCTGTGACTGTGGGACCGTTTGCTGGGGATTCCCCTTCCTACCCCCTTGTTCCCGTCATCATCTCCTGGGTGCCTGTGCTGTGGTTGGTGTAAGAGAGGCGGGCCCCCCACCCCTGGGTCCATTCTCAGGTCCTCCCTGGGGTCTCGCACGCTCTGAGCAGGGCAGTGACACCCAGGGGGCAGCCAGAGGTCTTGGACCGAAGCCCACCACTCCAGGTCATGTCCAGCATGTGCCTGCTGTTCCCTCCCACCCTGTGGCCACCAAGCCCACTCCGGACAGATGAAAATGCCACTGTCCGACCTTTGACACCTCTGCAGTTTCTAGTTATTCTGAATTTGGGTTTTGTAATGTGGGAAAGCAGTGGAGGCTCCACGTGTGAAGGGGAATTTGTGTGACGGCCCCTCCAGTGCCCTGTGGGAACTCCAGCCAAGTGCCCCTGGTGTTCTAAGACACCCTGGGAAGCGTGCATGGCTGTGGTCTCCCACCCCACCCTGTCACTCGGAGGAGTGTTGCCTGGCTTCTGCGTGACTTTCCTGTCCGTAACTGCCACGTACGTGTTCTCTTCATGATTCTGCCAGAGCCGTCTAGGGTTTCAGGTGTTTTCTGATTCAGTGACTCCTACATTTGCTTGTCATTCTGCGGGAGTTTTCCTGTTCTTCCAATTTACATTAACGGACTCACATTACATTTTGCTCTGAGTCAGACATAACTATTTATTCTGTTTTGTTTTGTTTTGTTTTTTTCTCTTTGGTTTGGGGACTACACCTGGTAGTGCTCAGGGCTTAAATCTGGCTCTACCCTTGGATCATGCCTGGTGGCCTCAGGAGAACATACAGTTCTGTGGATTGAACCCAGTTGGCTGTTTGCAAAGCTAGTGCCCTGCCTGCTGCACTCTCTTGGGCCCTGTTCTGTTTCTTTCTTTTTTGTGGTTGGGGGTCACTACTGGTAATGCTCAGGGACCACGTAGTGCTAGGATTTGAGCTCAGCTTTCGCATATGCAGAGCACAGACCCCTCCTGGAAGATAAGATTGTCCGATTGCTGAGGCTTGGCCAAATCTCTTCAGGTTGCCCTGGCCTCGTTTGGAGAGCTTTTTTTTTTTTTTTTCCTTTATGGGTCACACCTGGTGATGCACAGGGGTTACTCCTGGCTCTGCACTCAGGAATCACCCCTGGCGGTGCTCAGAGGACCATATGGGATTCTGGGAATTGAACCCGGGTCAGCCGCGTGCAAGGCAAACGCCCTACCTACTGTACTATTGCTCCAGCCCCGAGAGCTAAGTGTTCTAAAGGGCCCAGGCTCCCCTGGTTTCTCCTCCTCTGCCCCTGGGCAGGTGTTTGGGCATAGCAGGCTGAGCTGTGGCTGTTGCTAAGGCGACAGTGCTCAGGGCTTGGGGGCCCATGTGGGGCGCTGTAGATTGAGCCTGGGTAGGCTGTGTGCAGGGCAAGTGCCCTCAGCCCCTTAGTTCTGCCCCACTGCTCATGGGCTCTCCCTGCCCCAGTCCTGCTCTGGACAGGCCTCCTGTTGCATCTGTGTCCATGTCTCTGTCCCTCTCTGTTATCCTGAGGCCTGAGGGGTCTCCCTGGCTTTGTGTCTGTGGCCCACTCTTGTGTTCCGTCCTACAAAATCTCGCATTTCTGTCATGTTGTAGGTTTGGGATAGGTCATGTGTCGGACAGTGCAGGACAGATTCTGCTGCCCACCCAGGGCAGTGCAGTCCTATTCTCCAGGTATTAGGTCTCACACAGCGGCCCCCACTGTGCCATGGTGCCAGCTGGGTATAGTGGGGGTGCCACCTAGTGGGCGGTACTGGTGAGGGGCCGTGCTGGTGGACAGGGCCATGGAGGGGGAGCGCCACCTGGTGTCCACCTTCTAGTGTGTGACCTCATTGGTTTCTGCCCCTCAGGAGAGGGCCATTTCAGCTTTCTCTGTTTGGGGTCCCAGTTCTGTTATATAAGTGGATCTCAAATCAAACGTGGGGAGGCAGCCACTCTTAGAGATATCCCCCCTAGGGCTGGAGCAGTAGCACAGTGGGTAGGGTGTTTGTCTTGCATGCGGCTGACCCAGGTCAATCCTCAGCATTTAATAGCGTCCCTGAGCTCACCAGGAGTAAGCCCTGAGCATCACTGGGTGTGGCCCAAGGCAACAACAGTATGAATAAATAAAATAAGGAATCTATTTTAAAACCAGTATTTTCATTCTTTTTTTTTTTTTTTTTTTTTTGCTTTTTGGGTCACACCCAGCAATGCTCAGGGGTTACTCCTGGCTCTGCACTCAGGAATTACTCCTTGCGGTGCTTGGGAGACCATATGGGATGCCGGGGATCGAACCTGGGTCGGCCGCGTGCAAGGCAAACGCCCTACCCGCTGTGCTATCGCTCCGGCCCCCAGTATTTTCATTCTTAACCTCATACAGTCCTGCAGTGTGGGGTTGAGACCACAGCTGAAGAAGCCCTGCTCCCATGCCTGGTCCTTCCCTGGTGGCTTTGCCCAGTGCCCATGTGGCAGTCTGTAGTGGGTGCTCCAGGGCCTTTCACACCAGGGGGTGTTTCCTGTCACCCTGAGACACGCTTAGTGGGTGTCTGGTTGGATTTGGGCCTCCCAAGGCAGGACCCTGACTCCAGCCTCTGCTCCCCAGGCCCCTCATCAAGGAGAAGCTGAGCCAGGGCATCACCCTGGTCGTGGACAGATATGCTTTTTCAGGAGTCGCCTTCAGCAGTGCTAAGGAGGTGAGTGTGCTCAGCCCCTGGGTAGGGCCGGGCATGGGTGTGGGGCTGCGCTGGCTCCACACAGCCCACATGTGCCCCTCACTTGCTGTCCATCCCATGTGGCCTCGCCTCCCGTCCCACTGTGGGCTTCCACACCCATGGGCTCAGCTACCCCCTCACTGGCTTGGCTGTGTAATTCTCAGAAGAGCAGGCATTGGCGTGGCTACTGATGGTTTCATGGGTAGGACCAATCGTTTCTGGATGAGTTTCCAAATTGTCAGGGTTCAGGGCCAGAGAGTGGGTTCCAGGCAGGAGGCCTGATGCAGTCACCACTATTGCCAGGAGTGACAATGAGCACAGAGCCAGGAGTAGTCCCCAAGTATTGGGTGTAGCTCCAGGATAAAACTCTTTAAAGCAAGCACGGCCCCAGAGCAATGCAGAGCTTTGCTTGCGAGGGCTCTGCCCCTGCCCGTTGCTGATCTAAATTGCTCCAGCATGAACCGTGAGCAGAGGAAACGACCAGCTGAAGCCTGCTGTCCCCTCTGAGTGCCCAACACACCAGGTGCTCAGTGTGTCTTAGAAACAGCGGCTGGTGGTGGGGAGAGGGGTGTATGCGCACTGTTGCTGCCACACTGTCACCCCAGTCCCTTCTCACTCCCAGACCTGCCTGACCTGCCCACTCTCCCACCCAGCTCGACAAGTGAGCACGGGTCCATGGAGCTGCTGTGCTCTGCCCAGCTCAGCGTGTTGGTGGCATCTGTGGCCTAGGTCCCCCAGGATTTCCAGGGTCTCCTTGCACCTCCACTGCCTCAGTGACTGCAGTCTGCTCTGTGGAGACCAGGCCCCCATGCCCAGGCCCTGAGATCTGGTGCAGAGCACCAGGCTGCCCTTCTCATGCTGGTTTTGGTTGCAGGACTTTTCCCTGCATTGGTGTAAGCAGCCGGACGTTGGCCTCCCCAAGCCAGACCTGGTGGTGTTTCTGCAGTTGGCGCTGGCGGACGCAACCAAACGCTCCGCCTTTGGGCAGGAGCGCTACGAGGACAGGCCTTTCCAGGAGCGGGCGCTGCGGCAGTTCCAGAAGCTCATAGGGGACACGACGCTCAACTGGCAGGTGAGGCCCTCTCCTGTCTCCCTATCCGCCGTGCCGCGGCAACATGGGTTCCCCACAGGACTGTGAGAGGAGCTGTTGGTGGTACTGTGGACACCGCCGCCCGCCATGGTGCAGATCTTCCAGGGTGGCCCCTTGCAGCCCACCCTGCTGCCCTGTGTGAACTCCAGAGGCCGAGCTGCCCTGGGAGTGCAGGCTGCATCTGACTGGACACCAGCCTTCCCTTTTTCCCGTCACATCCTCAGGCCAGGCTGAACTGTTGGCACCCCCTCGTTGTTCATGCACTCCTCAGCTCATAGTGTGGGCCCTGCCTCTTCCCAGCCCCACACAGTGGGGGTTGAGGACTGCTGCAAGTCCAGGCCCCATCTCCACAAGGTCTCAGCATAGGGGCCAGAAATAGACTCTGACCACCACTGGGGGTTGCCCCAACCCCCCCCAAAAAACATGTCTTTTGGGGTTTTGTTTTTTGCTTTTTGGGTCACACTTGGCCATCCTCAGGGGTTACTACTCCTGGCTCTGCACTCAGGAATTACTCCTGACAGTGCACAGGGGACCATATGGGATACTGGGAATCGAACCCAGGTCAGCCACGTGCAAGGCAAATGCAGTACTCCCTGCAGTACTCTAGTACTCTCATTCTGGCCCCTAAACCACATGTCATAGAGGGTGAGTCTCCTGCAGGGAACAGCAGGGTTCTGCTGGTCAGGAACTCATCACAGCTTGAGGAGCCTTGAGGTTGCTTAGGTGGGCCTGCACCTGCATGCAGTGCTGGGGGCTGAGCCAGGGCCTGGCCTGTGACTTCCAACAGCAGTCTGAGACTGACCCTCAGGAGACCCCCTGGCACTTGGTCTCTGTCTGTCCCTGGTTTCCTTGTGGGAAAGGCACAGGAACCCCCAGAGGTGCCAGGGAGCTGGGAGGGGCACTTGGACCTAGAAATGGAGTAAGCCGCTGGCACAGCCACAGATGATAAATTGGTGCTGAACTTCCTCTCCACAGTGGGGCTGGCCACTGTTAGCTGGTTCTGGCTTGGTGGTTGGTGGAGCTCAAACCTGGGCTTCCTACATGCAGTCTGAGCACTGAGCTGAGACATTCCCAAGCCCTCCCCACCCTGAGTGGTTCTGGGTCCCCAGGATGAGGGGGTACAGGGTGTCCCACTGGAGAAAAACTGCTGGGTGGGACCAAGTGCCACCCTTACCCAGAGCCGGGTGAGGGTGGGACCCAATATAGCCCTGGAGCCCCCTCAGCCCCCGAGTCCCATATTCTCAGCATGGGAAGCTCTGTAATGGTCCCTCTGGTACCAGGTGGTGGATGCATCCAGAAGCATCGAGGCTGTGCACGAAGAGATCCGGAAGCTCTCAGAGGGCACCATCCAGGCAGTGGCAGACAGGCCTCTGGGACAGCTGTGGACATAGCAGCATCAAGCTCCTGGCAGCTGGGGGCCGCTGAGGACGAGCCCCGCCCAGCTGGCAATAGTGGAGCCAAGCGTCACATGGGGGCATGCCAGGTCCATGGTGGGTAGTCCCATTGCCATCTCTCTCCTAAGGAAATGCATGAAGGTTCATCTGCCATGAATCCAAGAAGGGTGCCCAGCTGGCACTGCTGCATCGGGCACAGGCTCCCATAAATGCTATTGGACATAATGTGTGAAGTTCTCGTGTCCTTAGCCCCTCAGTGGGCAGGGTGCGTGCCAGGGTGCCAGGGCTTCACCAGGCTCCTTCCTGACCAGCCCGTCCGCATGTACCAGTCAGAACTCACTGTTGTGATGGGAGCTGGCAGCTTCACCTCGTCCTTTCTTGCATCCCTCATGTGGCTTAGAAGGCTGCACTTGCTAGTACTGCTATGCAGTCTGTGATGCAGGCAGAAGGCTGCCTATGGGGTCGCTTAATGCACACCCTGACACCTGACTGCGCCCTCTCAGGTGGAGAGTGGTTGGGCAGGAGAGACCCATGCTGAGAAGGATCCGGCAGGCAGAAATGTTCCCCATAAACAGTCCCAAACCTGACAGGGGATGGGGGCCAGAGCCCCTCGGGCCTGCTGTCTGCCTGACCCGCGTGGAGGTGCCCCCGTGCCTGAGTGGGGCCTGCCCATTGTCAGGGTGACATCAGGACCTCTGAAAAGCCTCATTTTCCTTCCCACCCAACTCTACTAGGGACAAAGCACGAGACAGACAACTCAGTCTTCTATTGAAATTCTTATTATTTGCCATTAAGAATTGCAAACTACACTAAGAATGAACCACATTCTCCACAGCGAGCCTCAGAACATGTGAGACAGCTTACAGGCGCAGCACCTCACCTGTGTCCACCCTCTGTACCCAGCTAGTGTCCATGTGGGCAGGCGGGGGGGAGGGTGGGCAGTGCTGCTGCCCCCAGTTCCCAGACACTTGCTGGCAGAAGGCCCAGGTAGGCTGCCTGCTGTAGGGGAAAGCTGCCCTTGCCTGCCCCATGGCTGGGTCACCTGTGTGAGGAGTGAGCCGGAATCTGCAAGGAGCCACCTGGGCTTTACCTGCAGGGGGGTTGGGGGTCTGTCCTCACAAGAGCCATGCAGGTGACTTCTTTGGGGCCCACTTTTCATCACCCAATGGCCAGGCGGCCCGTGCTGTGACTCCTTCCACCCTCGGTCCACTGAGGCTGCTGTGGGGTTAGGCTGGGCGCCCCGCGCCTCACAGGCTACAGCAGCTCTTCGGAGACTTGGACGTGGGACACACCTGACAAAGTCATGTCTGTGTGGAGCGACTTCAAACAGGACTTTAATCCCCAAGCAAACCCAGAAAGCAGCAGGGTGGAGCGGCATGATGCAGGCTGCAAGGGTGAGCCCCGGGCTGGGCTCCGCGTTTGCACCCTGGGCTGGGCTGAGCGGTCCCTCTCCTCCAGGATGGGCCTCCGCACTGGGCGGGCTGGATGGATGAGATGCAGTGGCCCTGAGGACCCCAAGGCAAGGCTGGCTCTCGAGGGCACCCCAGTGAGGGCCAGCAGAGACCATCCCAGCTGCAGGACTCTCAAAGGGACAAGATTTCAAAGTCTTCATCTTCTGAGTCAAAGAATCTTTCCAGTCGCTCTACATCTGAAGAATCTAAAGAACAAAAGCCCCTCAGACAGCTGGCACAGATCACCCCAGGTGTGGCAGGCACAGCTCAGGCCACCAGACCTGTCCCTGGGCTCCATGTCTCCCTGTCCAAGAGCCTAAGTCTATAGGGAACTAGAGGACGCACATTTTGCTGTCTAGGCCACGGGCTCCGTTCTTGCTGGGGTGCTGAGCTCAGGATTCTAGGTGTGAGTAAGCACCACCCCACTGAGGCCATTTGTGGGCACCATGCAGTAATGAGGGCTAGGAAGAGGTGGCCCGGTCCCAGATCCTGCATTCTGGTTCCTGCAGGTCCGGGACACGGGTGAGGGGACCCCGAGCAACGCACAAAGGCTCGTACCATGAGTCATGCGGTTACTGGGCCCACCTGTAGCCCTGGGGCTGTACACCCATCTCGCCAGTCTCCTCCTATCATTGCCAGATAAACCCAGTTTGTTGTAATGACCACTGCTGTTGGAGGTCAGTGCTGCGGGAGTCAGGGAAGACTCAGGACAGCACAGAGGCCAGTGGCAGCTGCCAGTCTCAGAGGCCCCTGGATGGAGCTTCCTGGGGAAGGCCTTCTGTGGTTGGGCACACTTCTTCCATGTAGGAAAGCAGCTGCCTTTTGGGCCACTGCACTGGGTTGGCCTTGCCAAGCCCTGACACCAGGAGCCCCTACTAGGTGGTGCCTGATGGCCTGAGGCACAGGGCAGAAGCCACCTGTGCAGCTCTCAGCACAGCCTATTATGCAGTTAGGGACTCTCCCTAGCTTTAATGTCAGACACCCCAGTCTGATGGCTCAGAACCGGCTCAGAGCCACAGAGCTCCTTCGGGGACTAACCCACACCCACCAGAGTACCAAACCTCATGAGGGGAACTGAGCCCCTGAAGGCATTTTTCTTCAGACCACATCAGGTGTGGCTGTGGGAGGCATGGCATGGTTCCCAAGCACTACTGGGTGCAGCCAAAGATAAGAGAGATCAAACTCAGGCTCTGGGCATGCAACACACCATGGACAGCCTTTCCCACCACCTTCAGGTGTTCATTAAGTGAGAGAAAGGTTCTAGTGGCACAGGTGGAGGGGCCAGCGAACCATCCCTCCTCTGCTGATGCCCGGCTCAGTGCCTCCTTCCCCAGGCCTCTCCAATCTCTCTTCTGCTCTGGCAGCATAACAGTTACTCCATCTCATCCATTTTGTCACGTGCTTGGTGGTGAGACTGGCCAGATCCTAGATGAGCCATGCTGGAGGGTATCCTGGCCAGGATGAGTGAGCAAACTCGGGCATCATGTGGCCACTGCAGCTGCTTTCTTGAAACTTCATTACAACCCAGCTCCAGCTGCTGAGAACCTGTGTGGGTCTATAGATTCCAAGGAAAACAGCCCTTCCCTGAGGCTCCTCTGGGGCTAAACTCTATAGAGTCTCTCTCCCACCTCGGCAGGCTGCTGGATACTATCCCGCCTTGGGGTATCCCGCCAGTCCAGCAGCAGCCCATGTCCTCCTACCACCTGCTGTTGCAGCACAGAACCAGAGTCCCAGCAGAGACAGCACACCTGTCTCTCCCTTGCTGTAAGACCAGTGACACTGCCCCAACAAAGGGACCATTCCATGCACAGCCCATGATGACCGGTCCCTTGGTGAGCGACACCAACCCCAAGACTCAAGATGTGGTCTCTAATACATGTTAAGGGGAGCTTGCTGGGCCAGGCCTGTGCCTCAGTGGCAAAGCACATACCTGGTATGTGAGAGCTGGATTTGATTGCACCTCCTGTGCCCAGACTTGGAAGGGATCAGCCCACTTCCTCCACTTCACACACAGATCACAACTCCTAGAAATCACCATGCAGGTACCCTCTCCCCAAAGAACGGAGCCTTGATGGGCTGTGGGAGCCTGGACTCCATCTCTGGGACTGCACCCTCCTAATCACCAAGAGGTACCCCTGGCACCAGACTGGGCTTGGTCCATTAGCAAACAGTCACAGTGATTATTAGGTGCAGTTCTCTCACTGCTTGATGCCTGTTGGCACCCCTCCATAGTCACAGAGTTACAGGCACGTTCTCCCAAAAGCTTCTGGAAGTCCCCCCAATGCCCTCTGAGGGCACTGGCTAAGAAACCTCACTTCCTCCTCGCAGGGTACAGGCAATCTCTCTCTCTCTCTCTCTCTCTCTCTCTCTCTCTCACACACACACACACACACACACACACACACCTCTCTCCCTGTGAGAAGGATCTCCTATCCTGCTACACACACACACACACCCCCCCCCCATGAGAAAGAACTCCTTCCATCCCTCTCCCTGTGAGAAGGAACGCTCCTTTCCCTCCCTTGAGAAGCATCTCCTCTCAGGTCCCCTATCTCTGTGAGTCCCTTTCACTGGTGCTTCTATAAACTTATTGTTGCTCTAGGTTGGGTTTTGGACTGTTTTTATGTCCCTCCCACCCTGACCATCTATTTTTGAGTTGAATACACCAACAATATTATTATAACTCAACTGGCCAAAACTTATACAGAATCCCCAGAAATGTGGCTAAAATATCCATTCCCTTTCATCTAGACCTGGGATCCGCCTGCGGACTTCTAAACACTAAGCCTGAGAGGATGACAGGGCCCCCGTGCATCTGGCTCTTCTTTCATCCACACCTGATCAAAGGGCTCACATTCATGCTGTAAAAGTCTAATTGCTCTACAAAATAGCCGTGTTCTGGTGAGACATGAATATCAGTCTTCACAGGAATGGAGAACCTTAAACCACAGGCCCTGGAAGAGACACGTGGTCCACAAAGGCTCCCTGCATGGCCGGCCCATGGGCCTAACTACAGGGAGCAACTGTTCGACAAGACTTGCCTCATACCAGGTTGCCTGAAGGTTAGAGTTAAACCTGGCAGCAGCTGCAAGAGCCCATCCCAGGACAGCAGATAATGTCTAACTCAGAGCAGACTACCACAAGGGTCTGAAGTTTTCTTCGTGCCCATTCTTGTCACTCCGCTGTCACAACAGGGATCCAATGTGTGCTCTTTACCTCCACATTGCACAGGACACCCAAGACAAGACCTTCCTGGCCACAACACGGGCCACCCATGTTTGATCAGGAATTCCTTCAAAGACCCTGATCACGGGGTGGGAATGGGTGGAGAGAAACCCTGGTTGCTCGAGGTAGGATGGCCAAGAGGAAGAGGAGGCTGTGCCTCACCCCGGGGCAGCTCCCGTCCAGCGGAGAGCTGGGACGTGCATGCGTGTCTCACCCAGAGAATACACCGACCAGACAGCCTTTTTTTGTTTTGCATCAATCCATCTTGTTGGAAAACTACTGCACTTAGAGGCCAACACCACTAACTGGTTTCAGATCTTAAGGTAGTAAAAACAACAACAACAAAGACGGGCCCAGGCCCAGAGCCACCCAGCCTTCCCTGCGACAGGCCTATGGCCTCTAACTCACCTAAGGACAGGTTCAAGACGTCAGGGCAGGCCAGGTGAGAAGGCTGCTGCTCCACCAGCTCAAACATGGGCAAGGCACCTCCAAGCTGGGACAGCTACCAGCAAAACACAGCCAAGAGGGGACAGAGTGAGTCCCCACCCCACCACCACGCAGAGAGAAAGCCACACTGGGCTGCCCATCCCAGGGACATGACAGGAAGTCACATGTGGGGCCCATGGGCCTTGTCCCCTTCCCAGGTCACATGCAGCATCTCCCCACGAGCTAGGAGAGAGGAATGGAGGGAGTGCTGTGGGGTGGGCATGGGGGAAGCCAGATCCTGCCTATAGTCATGCAGCTGCTACCCACCTTTCTGACCTGCTGGCACCAGTCGTCGAAGTCACCTTCTGTCTTACAGAAGAAGCCCTGTGACACAGAACAGGGTGAGCACCCAGCCAGCTGGGGCAGCTATGAAAGGCCCCCATGGCCCCAGCACACCAGCCACGCAGATCTCCATCCTGCGAGGCATCGGCTGGGGGGGTCCCAGGGTCCCCGGGAGCCACTGCAGAGCCTGCTGGGGCGAAAAGGATTGCAGTGCCTGCCCCGCTGTGACTCCCAACAAGAGGCTCTGAGCAGCTCAGCCGGGGCATTCTGTGGCAAATGGAAACCTGCTTCCTCCTGAGGAGCCACTTGCTGCTGTCATCACAGGGAGTGGCGGACAGGGCCCCACATCTGCCCACCTGCCTCTACCAAGTGCATACTGTGCAGTAAGTGTCCTTAGTCAAGTGCTGAGGGGCTGTCACTGCCACACACACGCACACGCACAGACCTGCAGATACACATAAGCACAGTCATGCAACAGATGTGCAGACATGCACACATGTGCTGTCCCAGGCTAGGCTGCCATGACCGCATTTGAGGATGGCATGGCAGAAGGACACTGCCTCTGACCCTTTGTGCCCTCTGAACTGTGTGCACACAGACTTTTCCCTAAAGGTGACAAAAGGGCCATTTCCTTTCCACTCTTAAGTAGGATTGGGCAAAGAGTGACTGGGCACTCCAGCCCAGGGATAGGGGGTGGACGGCGGGCTGGACGCACCACAGCGATGGACGGGTCAAGCTCTGCGATGCTCATCCTGCTTGGAGGATGCTGGCAGTGGAAGCTCTCATCTGGGATGAAGCAGCTGCCAGTCAGCTCCACCGCCGGCTGTGTCGTGTGGGGGTCCAGGTAAATGAGCTCCTCACCTGGGAGGGCAGGGACAGACGAGATCCCTGCGTGGCTGACCATGAGGGCACAGAGGTGCCACACTGGGCTATGGTGCAAGGGCCCCGGCAGGCAGCCTGTCATCCCCCACCCGCCCTGTGGGCAGTACAAATGTCTCACCCTCTCCCTGGTTTCCGGCCAGCTGTGGGCCTGCCACTCACCCACGTAGCCGATGAAGTAGTGGGCACTGTTAGGCTTCCCTCCGATCACCCCAAGAGACTGGGGCATCATGAAACAGTGCTGCAGAAGAGGACGGGGGCTAAGCACCTGCGAGTGTGCAGCCCACACCTCAGCACAGCAGGCCCCTCCACAGCAGACCCCAGGAGAATGAGAAAGAAGTATGGCCACATGGCCAAGAACTCAAGACAGAACAAGACACAGCACATGCTCTAGAACACAGACCCAGTCTCCTTCCAGAATGCCTTGTGGGAGGGGCATGGGGAGAGGGTGGTAGAGGGCTGAGGCCGGTGTGCAAACCCATCCTCAGGACCAACTAGACAGCCACCATGCCCGACCCCTGGTCGGCTCAGACCCACCTTCAGTGTCTCCACATAGGCCTCATTGATGTCAGTGAGCCCCAGCCGCAGTGGTATGAGAAGCACCAGGGGTCTCCAGGATGCTGGCCTGTTGGCGAGCTCGGCTCCAGCAGGGAGTCCATTACAGTGCCTGTCCGCATCTGTGGGGAAGGCGGCCGCGCCCGCACAGGGACCACTGGCTCTGCAGAGTCTTCCTAAGGAAGGAGACCAGCTTTAATAGGCAGACGTTTGCTCAAAAGAAACCAACATGTAGTAATTATCTATCAGGAAAAAAAGCATAAAAAAGTCAAATGCCGAAATACAATTCAAACCAGGAAAATAAGTCTAAGACTGGTCTTGCCACTCAGAGGAAATAAACATTTTCTGGGCATAATTGACCAAGTTGCCAGGCTTTTAAACAGCTAACAAGGGGCTGGGCACAAGCTCTGAACATGAAGGCCCAAGTCTGAGCCCTGGCATCACACGGACCCCTGAACACCATGAGCAACACCAAGCACTGAGCTCAGTCACCCCTGAGCACTGCCAGAGGTGGCTCCCAACAAGGCTGCCATAGTCTGGGTCACTGGGCTGCTGACACTCTTCTTTCCAGCAGCAAGTCCCCTGCAAGCCCAGGGCAAACCTGCTCACATGTGTTTCTGGAGTGTGTCCTTTCCCCAGCCATGGCCAGAAGAGGGCCAGTCAAAGCTGAGGCCCCGGCAAAGATGACAGGCGTCGGGGCTGGAGTGACAGCACAGCGGGTTGGGCGTTTGCCTTGCACGCGGCTGACCCGGGTTCGAATCCCAGCATCCCATATGGTCCCCTGAGCACCACCAGGAGTAATTCCTGAGTGTAGAACCAGGAGTAACCCCTGTGCATTGCCAGGTGTGACCCAAAAAGCAAAAAAAAAAAAAAAAAAAAAAGACAGGCGTCTGCTGGAAGGCAGTGCCACCTGCAGGGCCCAGCAGCCAGAGGGCTGTCAATGAACTTCTGAGACCTCCTAACTTCTAAACGTATTCCTGGCTCTTTCCTTCCTTCGACAAGTGACTTGCAACCTGCGACCTGCGGAAGGTGGTTTCAAAGAGCCAAGCCTGTCACTTATCAGTTCCGCTCTTCTCTCAATCTGCTTTGAGACCACTCTTTCCAGCTGTTCTGGTTCATTTCATTGTTCTTTACTTCCATATGCTCAACTCAGGACAGGATTCTCCTGGGGGGAGTGGGACCACAACAGCAGTGTGCTCCTGGCTCTGACTCTGTGCTGGAGACCAGACCATCAACATGCTCGGCAGGTGCCAGTCTCTCTGGCCCCATGCCCTGCACTCTCTCTGTTTATGATCCAGCCACCAGGACCAAGGCGAAGACCGTTGCCCAGCGTCAGTGCACATCCCATTCTAACCATCTGCAAACTCCTTTTCACCCAAATGCTAAGGCACAAGTTGCAAATTTGGAGACAGTGTCACCTCCTATTCTCACCACACTTGAATAGCACTACACAGCACAGGACATAGAACTAGCTGGGACACAAAAGATAGAACTTGCCACAGGAGGTGAGGGCTGCCCTGGGCCCACTGATAGTGCAAATGGCCCCTTGGAATTTATTTCCCTATAGGTCCTATATCCTGCGCTCTCCCTGTCTCGCCTTCTCTACTCGCTGTCTGCTTTACTGCTCTGGTCAAAATCCTGGAGACAATTTTTTCTTTGGTGCGATGACCTTTATCACTGACTGGGCCTGTGCACGTGCATGTGTCTGGGCTAATTCCAGACACGGGGATGGAGTTCAGGTGATGGACTGGCTCTCTTGGACCCAAATGTATCTGCCACTCAACCCAATGAAAATACCACTGTAAAGAATTGGGTCTCGTTTGTCCCAGACACCCACTGCTGTTTCCAGTGCTGCCTCAACCTTCCCAACGTGTACAAACTCATACTACCACAGACACTCTCGTCTCTGCGCCTCCCACCCTACATGAAACGAGACCTCCCCCTCAGAAGTCTTCCATTTCAGGGGGTTGTTGGGGTGTGGCCATACCTGGCAGTGCCCAGGAGGAACTCTTGGAGGTGCCCAGGAAACCGTACATGGCGCTGGGGATTTAAACCAATGTTGCGGCAGCCACAGCCAAATGCAAGGCAAGTGCCTTGGCCCTGGACACTCTGTGGCCCTGCCTCTTGGGATCCTGAGGCCTACTGTGTTCAGATCCAGAGTTCTCATTTTCCTTGTTCTTTTCACTTGTTAATGAAGATGTTCCTGGTGGCATTTTCAAGTGTGTGAAACTGACATATCAGAGGGCTGGAGGTCCTACAGGACCCCTTGAGCACCACTGGATGTGGTCCCCAAACAGAACAAAGGGGGGAGGTGTTCTTCAGCTCTGGGACTCAGTCCTTCTTCCAGTTGAGGGGCCCTGTCCCATCTGGTTCTCTGCTGCTGTCCTAGGGTCCTACTTGCACTGTGTCTCATTTCTCAAGGCTGCCTATGCTTCTGGACAGCCCAACATATTATCCCCAGGCCGCCACCTTCCCCCGCTATCGGTGCTTACAGTTGCAATTCTTAACAGCAGAGGTCACAGAGCCTGCTCTGGGCACCCCAGGGCACTCACTGGAGGGTGGTGGTGGGAGACCCCCAGGGGGCAGTGGGTAGGCAGCCCTCAGGGTCTATCATTCCAGGCCCCTGCTATTCCCCCAAACCTGGGCATTCTTGTCTCTGGGATGCTGGCCCTGCTTCTATGGGGAATGCAGGGCAGCAATATAGGCTGATCCTGCCAGGCGGCACTGACCGTGCACGGAACCCAAGAGACAGGAATACAGGCTGGCCAGAGGAGACTGAGCTAGTGTCCCTGCGAACAGATGAAGCCCCTGGCCTGGAGGTCCCTGAAGCCCCTCCTGTGGTGGCCCTCCTAGCCTTAGCCTGAGGCTGGACTCAAAGACAGCAACACCACCTCCACAGTGTTGTGGGAAACAGACGCAACATGAGTTCCTATGTGCTATGGTGACAGGAGGGTTCCCTCCTCCAAACACTTCCTGCTTCCAACATTTCATAAGCTTTCAAGAACTGCAACACAGGGAAAAATGGCTGTCTGTGAAGCCCATGTCCGTGCAGGAGCCTAGCCTCACAGGGAGCGCCAGGAAATGGGCAGAAGCTGGCACAGGTTCCAGGGGCAGCACCTGCACCCAGCCACGGTCACAGCAAGAACAGGTCTTCACACTTTCTTAAGGGAAATGAGACTCAAAGCAAAAGCCCACAGTGGCATGTCAGCAACATCAAGGCTGCAGAGCTCTGGGGAGTTCTGTGGGAAAAAGCTACTAAGAACTTGGCATGTGCAGGATAGTGGTCTGGCAGCCCCACACAACAGAAAGTGGGGTGCTTAGTCACTCAGACTGCTCACGGCCCCAGTGGGTCTGAGGCTGAGGTCCTCCCCCAGAGATGGAAGTGGGTGAAGGTGCTCTCGCCTTTCGGGGCCCCGGAGTTCTGGTGGCCATCTATGCAGAGCCCCAGAGGGCAGCAAGGCCCCCAGCCCCTCGTGCTGTGGTGCCCGTAGGTCCAGGCAGGAAGTGTGCATAGCCCTTGCATTCCGGGTCACTTACTGATGTCCTCCATCACCACTGTGTTGTCCATGGCGATGTGGACAGCCAAGGCGCTCCACGTGTCAAAGACGGCAAGTTTCCTAACAGAAAGCAGGGGACAGGCCATGAGCCCCACAGTGCAGACCAGGTCCTCAGCCCTGCCAAGTGTCATAGGGCACAAGCCCAGCATCACACAAATAAGCTGGCACACCCAGTGGCCATTGCCCTCTTATCAGCCTGTGTGTTGTTGCCCCAGAACGTGGCACGCTGAACACGAGCCTGCACCCTCCTCACACAAGGAGGCTGACACTTGGCTGAAGGCCCACTCATGAGGGGGCAAGGAAGTGATGCCCACGCATGTGAGCACCACAGGGAACAAGACTCGCAGACCGGGAGGTGGGCAGTTCTCCTGGAGGCCTTAGTCAATGGGCACAACCCTTGCTCCAGAGAGCACAGGAAAGGGTGGCAGAGCACTGAGCAGTCAGGAGTGGACATAGACAGCCCCACATGGGTTTCCTGAGGAAGAGGATACTAGGCACAGGAAGGGCAAGGCTGACTTGCTGGGCTGGGCAAAGAGGACATTAACTGCTGTTGAAGATCAGAAGCAAGGGGTCCATCGCAGGGCAAGAAATAGGGTGGGTCTGGGCATGGGGGTGAGCGCAGGACAGTGGGGCAATGGGAAAGATGTAGCGTGTGAATGTAGATGTGGGGTCTGGACTGGAGAGGGGAGGACACGGTGAGTGTGTGCATGTGTACAAAGAAAGTGTGGGGTTGGCCCAGGACAGGCGGAAGGTCAGGTGTGAGAGTGGCCTGATGTACTGAGGACCGGGCAGCACCACGGGGCTGGGCAGGGGGCAATGCTGTCTGCACAGGAGCAGCAGACTGGGTCTAGAGGGCACTGGTGCTGTGCCTGATCAAACTGGGCATGTGGCAGACATTCTCCAGTCATGCTGAGTGAGCACAGGGTTGGGAGTCAGGTGACAAGGACAAAGTGCCCTCAAGGTAGTGGTTCTGAACAGTAGGAACAAGAGTGAGAGGGAGGGCCGCAATCCTAAGGTCTAACCCAACTCAGACGGGTCCCAAGTAGGGCACATGTCCCTGCAGTCCTTGCAGTCAGGGTAGTTACTGCCCAACACAGAGCAGCTGTAGGGCAGCAGGAAAGACCAGGAGACCCGGTACAGCTGTATTCGGGGCACGCCATACAGGGCAGCAAGGCCTGGTACAGCTGTGTCCAGGGCGCCCCCATACAGGGCAGCGGGGAAGGAAGCCTGGTACAGCTGTGTCCAGGGCGCCCCCATACAGGGCAGCGGGAGGGAGGCCTGGTACAGCTGTGTCCAGGGCGCCCCATACAGGGCAGCGGGGAGGGAGGACTGGTACAGCTGTGTCCAGGGTGCCCCATACAGGGCAGCGGGGAAGGAAGCCTGGTACAGCTGTGTCCAGGGCGCCCCATACAGGGCAGTGGGGAAGGAAGCCTGGTACAGCTGTGTCCAGGGTGCCCCATACAGGGCAGCGGGGAAGGAAGCCTGGTACAGCTGTGTCCAGGGCGCCCCCATACAGGGCAGCGGGAGGGAGGCCTGGTACAGCTGTGTCCAGGGCGCCCCCATACAGGGCAGCGGGAGGGAGGCCTGGTACAGCTGTGTCCAGGGCGCCCCATACAGGGCAGCGGGGAGGGAGGACTGGTACAGCTGTGTCCAGGGCGCCCCATACAGGGCAGCGGGGAGGGAGGACTGGTACAGCTGTGTCCAGGGTGCCCCATACAGGGCAGCGGGAAAGGAAGCCTGGTACAGCTGTGTCCAGGGAGCCCCATACAGGGCAGCGGGGAAGGAAGCCTGGTACAGCTGTGTCCAGGGTGCCCCATACAGGGCAGCGGGGAAGGAAGCCTGGTACAGCTGTGTCCAGGGCGCCCCATACAGGGCAGTGGGGAGGGAGGCCTGGTACAACTGTGTCCAGGGCGCCCCATACAGGGCAGCGGGGAGGGAGGCCTGGTACAGCTGTGTCCAGGGCGCCCCATCAGGGCAGCGGGGAGGGAGGCCTGGTACAGCTGTGTCCAGGGCGCCCCCATACAGGGCAGCAGGGAGGGAGGACTGGTACAGCTGTATCCAGGGCGCCCCATCAGGGCAGCAAGGAAGGAGGCCTGGTACAGCTGTGTCCAGGGCGCCCCATCAGGGCAGCGGGGAGGGAGGACTGGTACAGCTGTGTCCAGGGCGCCCCATCAGGGCAGCAGGGAAGGAGGCCTGGTACAGCTGTGTCCAGGGCGCCCCA
Source organism: Sorex araneus (assembly GCF_027595985.1). Taxonomy (NCBI): domain Eukaryota; kingdom Metazoa; phylum Chordata; class Mammalia; order Eulipotyphla; family Soricidae; genus Sorex; species Sorex araneus. The sequence continues at coordinate 158,173,161 of NC_073313.1, read as the reverse complement.
TCAGGGCATCGGGGAGGGAGGCCTGGTACAGCTGTGTCCAGGGCGCCCCATAGAGGGCAGCGGGGAGGGAGGAATGGTAGAGCTGTGTCCAGGGCGCCCCCATACAGGGCAGCGGGGAGGGAGGCCTGGTACAACTGTGTCCAGGGCGCCCCATCCAGGGCAGCGGGGAGGGAGGCCTGGTACGACTGTGTCCAGGGCGCCCCATACAGGGCAGCGGGGAGGGAGGCCTGAGGCATACAGCTGTGTCCAGGGCGCCCCATACAGGGCAGCGGGGAGGGAGGCCTGATACAACTGTGTCCAGGGCGCCCCATCCAGGGCAGCGGGGAGGGAGGCCTGGTACAACTGTGTCCAGGGCACCCCATACAGGGCAGCAGGGAGGAGGTCTAGTCTAGCTGCGTCCAAAGTGACCCATACAGGGCAGCGGGGGGAGGGAGGCCTAGTGCAGCTGTATCCAGGGCACCCCATACATGCTGGTCCAGGCAGGTGTCTGAGGGCAGAAGGCAGAATGGAGTTGGGACTGGAAGGACATAAACAGTGGAAGAGAGGGAGGGCAAAGAGGCAGGGGTGAGGGAAGAGACCAGCTAAGCTGTACCATGCACAGGGGCGGGGGAAGGAGAAGTCAGACAGAAGTGCAGCTCACCCCACCGCCAGAGCTCCAGAAAGCACAGAGGTAGACAAGCTCATGACACAAGAACCAAGACAGACCCAATAGGCACCATCCAATGGGGGCATCTACCCGTTAAGAGTCAGAACCTCTTGCCCAGGAGCCCACCCAGACTGGCACCCTGAGGAAACCCAAGAACTTCCCGAAGTTGAACAGGACACCCTCATTCATTTCATCCAGCAGAGACTCGGGGAACGTTGGCCACCCCGGACACAGGAGGAAGAAGCTGGTACGTACTTCAGGACCTGGGCTACTGTGTTGGGCCCGTACCACTGCCCAATGGATTTGCCCTCGCCGACTCCCATTTGCGCTGCAGGAAACAGACCAAGTTAGTGGCATGCACCTCAGCCTCCCCCTCAGAAGAGCCGGGTCCTGGGGGTGGGTGACAAGGGGCTTTGGACACTGGACAGGGAGCCTGAACAGGCAATGGCCAGAGTGCTAGTATCCTGGGAGTAAACTGAGGGTCACCTCCCACTCGATCAGTGAGGACGTGATGTTCCTGAGTGGGACATGCTTGGGCCAAAGGAGCAGCCAGACTGACCAGGGGAGTAGGACAAGGACGGACACGTGGGTGCAGCCCTCAGCCCCACCTATCTGGTGGATCGAGTAGTAGCTGTCCTTTCTGTCGATGAAGGCATTGAGCACGCTGAAATAGCTGTCCGGCTGTCGCCGCTGCTGCGTCCACCTCCAGTCTAGCACACACAGGGGTAGATGGTCAGTCTGTGCACAGCAAGTGACACAAGCATCCCTTTCCACAGAATCAACGTGCAGCGTGCAGGTGAGACTGCCCTTTTTCAAGGTCTCCTGGATTTTACACATGCACCAATCAACCCATCCACACACACCCTTGGAGAAAGCAGAGAATAGATGCAGTTTACAGACACACCCTAGAAACCACATTTATCTGTATTCTCTAGAATAGGGTTCCTTAAGCTATTTCCACTCACGACCCATATGCATCCAAATGCACACAGCAAACACTGGCAGAGATGCCTGATATTCACAGTGTGGCCGACTCAGCCAGCCTCTGGTCAGTGACATGCAGGAACCCCTCGCAGTCCCCTGGGAACGCCCTGCAGTCTATGGACTATTCTGGGTCACTCATGCCCATGGGTCAGTACCAAAAAGCCCTGAGCTCTCCCTCAGTCCTGGTGACTCACTCTCCACCCTGGCTCCAGTCCTCTGCTTCCTAAAAACTGCTGCCCCTGACACCACTCACCTCGGCCCAGATGCCGGCACACTAGAGCTTGGGCAAAGATCATCTGTCCACAGCGCAGCATGCAGCCCCAGCCGGTATCCGAGGTGGGGCCCGTGCCCCCTGTGGCGCAGACAGAAAGAGGCTGTCAGATGGTGCCACAGGCAGGGACAGGTCCACAGTGGCGCAGGTCAGCTCCTTGGGGCAGCATCCCTGAGAGCCCGTGGACCAAGATGTTCTAATTACTCCCACTAATGGGTAAAAGGGAACAACCCTAGAAAACAGAAAAAGTCTACACACGAGACATTGAGAAAGTCACAGTCAAATGAGTAAAACCATTTCCAACCAGCAGAAGGGCAAAGATACAGGAGCAAAAGGACCATGTGCAGCTGAAAACTGCCAGTCCGTCCACTCATGGGCATGGTGATGGCAGGGATGGGGAACAGCTATACTTCATAGGCACAATCCCCGACACACAGTCTGCAGTGGCCTTACCCTTCACCCCAGTCTTACTTGGGCAAAAGCAAATGATAGGAGAAACACAATGCTACCAACCCTCTCCCTGCTGCCCCCATGCAAACACATCAGCTCTGAGCAGCTGAGGAAGCCTGTGACACTGGAGTCTGATTCAAGATTCCTCTCTAGATGGTCCTCCCTGCGTGATGAGCTGTCTGACCACTGCACAATTCAATTCAGCCCAATGAAGCTCAGCCCAAGTGTAGCCCAGTGTAGCCCAGCCCAAGTGTAGCCCAGTGTAGCCCAGTCCAGTGTAGGCCAGTGTAGCTCAACCCAGCGTATCCCAGCCCAGTGTAGCCCAATGTAGCTCAGCCCAGTGTAGCCCAGCCGACTGTAGATCAGCAGTAAGCCACTCCCCCTGCACCAGGCCCAACCAGAGCAGCTTCCGGTAGGTATGAAACCAGCAACATGAGACCACTCCCATAGCACCTGCCACGAGTCACAGCACTAAATACTACTCTACAGGGACACCAATTTCATGCCCCACACCATGGTGCTCCCTATGTAGAGCATCCACCTTAGCGATCTAGTCCCAAAGCCCTGTCCTCGGGCTCTCTGATGCAAAAGCGACCGGTCCGTGCCTACTCTCTGTCCTCCAGACCAGCCTCCTTATCAGAGGCCAAGTCGTCCCTGTTGTGGTACCCACCAGCTCTCCAACAACAATGTGTAACTATGAAAGATGCACATAGAGCAATGTCCCCGATCATCTCAGTAGGAAGCATGTGACAGAGGAACCCCTCAGACCAACACACACAGTTAAATATTCTGGATTTTCTGGAGTGCATGGCATCTCCAAACTCTACAATACTAACATCCCAGAAGGAGCACACCAGATTGGATGGGATGTAATACAGAAACCAACCAATCTCAACTAACAAAAACATTGACACAAAAGGCTTAATGAGCAATAACAGCCGAGTAAACCCTCAAAGACTTAATGTCCCCAGGGTGAGATCCAACAATTTTCACAAAATTTCACAGATTTTCTTCTACAAAAATATTTTTCGATCATTCCGTTAGCCATTTAATAGTAACAAGGAATATAAAATACATTATTGTGGGTTTGCTGCAGAGGCAGGCTTAAGGAGTGGTTGGGTAAATGGAGCCAAAGGTGGAAGGAAGGTGACAGTGGTGGTGGGATAGGTGTTGAAGTAATGAATGCCTGTAATGAATCATAATGGACAATTTTGCAAACCATGGTGTTTTAATAAAGTGAAGGGGGAAAAAAAAAACAAGCAGTCTCCAAGACAAGAGGTGATTTTCTTTATTTTCTTTTTTTAGTTTGTGGGTCATACCCAGAGGTACCCAGGGATCACTCCTGGTGAGACTTAAGGGGCCATATGGGGGACCAGGGGTTGAACCCAGATCGACCACGTACAAGGCAAGTGCCCTACCCTCTATATTATCCCTCCAGACCAACATGCATATTTTCTATATAACACTCTGCTTAACATTTCATTCTGTTGAACATTTTTTAAAATATCAACTGAGACCTGGAGTCTGAAAGACACTGGCCTCAGTAGAAGCAGAAGCCTGGGGCTTGGAATCCAGCCCTGTCACAAGAGCAGGGAGGGAGGGCGAAACCAACTGGCAAGGTTCTCACAGAACTAAGCCTGTAAACTGAAGTTCCCACCTTGTGAAACTTTTATCACATCTAACAAACGCTGTACTTACCAATGGCCGGGAAGTTTTTCCTGTATGTAAACCAAAGTCTTGACGCCACATCAGACAAGATCTCATCCTTTTCTAGATAGTTTAGGAGCAAACACAACACACATATACCATTAATTCTACAGGTCATGCACTAGCCAAAGCTGGCAGATTCCTACAAAGGGCTTTGTTTTATATAGACCAGCCCCAGAGCAAGCAGGCTGTAGCACAGTCATACCTGTGAAAATGCTGTATTTCCTACCCAGGATCCAAACAGGTTCTGAGGTTTCTGGGAAATCTTCAAACTCGGCAAATCGAAGAGTGTCATAGGTCAGAGTAGCTGTTGAAAACAAAGACACACAGATGAGAAGAGATCACAAATAACATTTCCACGTGAAGAAGAACTCGCTGGAGTCCATGTCCTATCAGAGCTATGACAGGGGACCGGGGGATAGCATGAGGCCACTGTCTCTGCAGCCAGTGTGCCTGGGACTGTGCCCAGGAAGTATGGCTGTTGCTCCCCATCCCTGGCACCACCATGCCCACTTTGGGAAGTGGCCAGCCAACTTCTGAAACCTTTACAATTTGAAGCCAGAGCCAAGCCAATGGGAAACAGAAAGTGCTGAGAAGGGCAAGAGACTCACGGTCCACAGAAAGTGGGAGGGAAAAGTTGAAAGTGAATACGCCAGGGGGTCAGAAGACAGCCAATGGGAAACAGAAAGTGCTGAGAAGGGCAAGAGACTCACGGTCCACAGAAAGTGGGAGGGAAAAGTTGAAAGTGAATACGCCAGGGGGTCAGAAGACAGCTCCGTGGCTACGGTGCCCACAAGCACGAACCCACAAGTTTATCCCTGGATAGCACATGCACTGAGTGCGATCCAGGCAGCTATGACCCCAAGTGCACAGGTGATCCTGGCCACAGCTGGCACAATATGCAAACACGATGGTCCTGGCGAGCACTGCTACTAGAGCATGACCCCTGGCAGCACCGGACCAGCACGTGAGTTCTGTAACTAAAAAAGAACAGCCAGGTGTGTGGGCACCAAGGCCAGCAGGGGAGAGGAGCTGAGAGAGGGACCTGTCACACACAGCGAGTGACATGAACCCTCACAGCAAGCCTCCCCTCGGAAGCCTGTCTGTGCGGCTCCACAGACCAAATCTGCCATGCCTTTTTCCTTGCCTGGATTCTCCCCAGGCGTGTCACTCGACAGAGACCAAGCTCTCTCACCTCTAATGGGGTCACATTGCTGTGCCACATGGTCGCCCCCCAAAACCAAACTCAAATACCCAGTGGGGGCATGAGACACCTTCATGCACAGCCATCTGCCCAGGGCTGTGCACAGGCTCTGGGGAAGGTAACGCTGAGCACTCTCCAGTGTGGAGCCAGACACTGCAGGACCTGGGCCACCTAGTCAACCAGGCCCCATGTGAAAATGCCCTAGCTCTGACAGCTGCACTCACAAGTCCCTTCCCACAGTGGGACACACGCTGGAAGCCAGGAGGGCCACATCCATGGCCAGAAGTGCAGGCCCAAGCAGGCAGTGTCACGGCCACAGAGGCTTAGCTGGAAGCCCAGCGGGTGGCCCTGGGAAAGATCTGAGGTGTTCCCTCAAGGATATGCCAGTTGCCAGGAATCCAGGTCAGCCCCGTCTTTCTCTCTGTTGCTGATGTGCCACGGAGCAGAGCAGACCAAAGAGGAATGGCTGCATGCCCCGCTCGACCCCCAGGGCTCTACTGGAATGTGCTCTTGTCCCCCATCCATGGGCAACACCAAGCTGCTCTAGGACAAGGGGTGACCGAAGCCCCAGTGTCTGGGTTTCTCCTTTCTTTAGCATCACAGTTCTTGGTACCTGACACTGAAGGACTGGGTTTAGGACTGGAACCGACGAGGTGCCTGCTGCCTTCCAGGTTCCCACCAGCCTGGGGACAGGAGTGTGGCACCAGAAAGGTGAAGCGGCACCTGTGTGCGCTCACAGCCTGACTGCCTGCACACGAAATGAACGAGGCCCTGCCCTCCGGACTGTGACCTGCTGTGCTGTGGGGTGAGTGCGGGGGTACACCAAGGACTGCGGTCAGGGCACCGGGGACAGCCATGGACCAACACAGTCTCTCTGGGGAAGTTCCTCAAGCGCTGGGCTTCCCGCCCCGAGGAAAGGGCACGGAGAAGGAGCGAGCAGAGCAGCAGGAGAGGGAGAGCCGGAAGCCCTGACACGCCCAGGGCGTGCGGATGCCCCCACTGGCTGGCACCAAGTGGGAAGCCCTGAAGCAGCCTACTTCCCGGTATGTCAATCCGTGGGATTTATGGGCGACGCAGCCAGCTTCAGAGGGAAGGGAATGAGGGCGCTCCCTGAGGGGACACGCCACTGCCAGCCGGCTGGGTGAGGAAACAAGGGGCTGCGTGGCCTCCCCTTTCACAGGAGGGCGACAGACGCCTGCGAGCAGCAGCCCCCGCCCCAGGCCCTCCCGCCCCTGGGGACATTCCCCACCAGGGTCTCCTCTCCCACAGCACCAGGGCGCCTCACCCTGCCCGCCCGGAGGGGCCCACCAGGGCCACCGTCCTCGGTGTGGAGTCAGGACGAAACCCCGACACTTGCGCGTGCAAACTTCCCAGTTCCCTCGAGTCCCGGGGGTGTGTGCACGGGGGCTGCAGACACGCAAGACCACCCCACGCCGGGAATGCGCGGACACGGACGCCTCTCTGAAGAGACACCCCCCCCCCCCGCGCGCGCGCACCCCGCTCATGTGAGACAAAGGGGGCACACACACTTCCCAGGCGGCCCCAGGTCCCCGGCCCCTTTCCCAGAGAGGCGGTGGGGGGGGGCAGCGGGTCCACAGGCGGCGGGCGCAGACCCTCTGTGGGAGGCAGCCCGCGCTCTCCTCACCCAGGCTGCGGGCCTCTCCGAGCCTCACGACTCCAGCTCGGGCGACCCCTCCATCCCCTCAGGCAGCCTGTGCCGCAGAGGGGACCGGGCTCGGCCGCGGGGTCGGCCGGGCGGCGGGGGAGGCACTTTCCCGAGGTCACCTGACCCCCGCAGCTCCCTCTCGGGCGCCCCCGTCACGCCTCACAGAGGCCCGAGGTGGCTCTTGCGGCGCGGCCCCCCCGCTCGGGGGACGCTCTGCTGGTCACTCGCTAGGGGGGCAATGCCCCGCGGGGAGGAGGGCCACGGGCAGGTCCAGGCCCAGGGCGTGTGCGGTCACCCCCAGTCCCTCGGACCCGCCCGGGAGGCTGAGCCCGCGCGGCGCCCCGACCTGCTCCCGGCCTCGAGCGCCCGCGCCCAACAGCCGGCCGGTGTCCCCGCCGACGGCGCCGCGGGCAGCCGCTCCGCCCGCGCCCGGCCCGCGCCCGCCGCCGTCCCCGCGCCCACGCCGCCCGCCGGCGGCCCCCTGCCGCCCGCAGCCCCCGGGCCCGGCGCCGCGCCTCACCTGCGTCCATCTTCCTCCGATGCCGACTAAGGAGGCGGCGTCGCGCCGACGGGCCGCAGCGCGACGCGGGACGGGCCGCCGGCGGGGCCAATCCGAGCCGGCGCGGGGCGGGCGCGGGCGCGCGCCGGAAGCGCGCCGGCCGCCATCTTGGCTCCGGGCGCCGGGCGAGGCCCCGCGCGGACCGCCGGGCCCCCTCGCGCGCGCGGCTCCGGGGCGGCGGCCGGCGCGCGGCGCCGGCGGGACGCCCGCCGCGACCCTCGGGAACGGCGGGGCCGGTGCGGGCCGGCGGCGGGGGCCCGGGGAGAGCGCGTCCACGCGCCGAGCGCCGCCGGCCCCCTGGCGCGGCCATCTTGCCGTACGGACGGGCCGGGCGCGAGTGTGGCCTTGCGGGGTCGCCGGCCGCCGCCGCCGCCGCCGCCCCGCCCGCCCGGCCGCGCGCCGCGGCCTCCCCGCGCGCCCGCCGCGGCCCTGAGCCGCCCGCGCCCCCCGCGCCGCCCCCCACGTCCGCGCCGCCCGCGCCCCGTGCGCCGCCATCTTGCCGTACGGAGGCCGCGCCGGCCCACGCCCCGCACCGTGTCGCCGCGCGCCTCCCCTCGGGGCGGGCCCGGCCGGGGCTCGGCGCGGCGAGGCGACGGCCCGAGCTGGCGGCGGCGCGGCGGCCCGAGGCCCGAGATGGTGATCTGCTGCGCGGCGGCCAACTGCTCCAACCGGCAGGGCAAGGGGGAGAAGCGCGCCGTGTCCTTCCACAGGTACGGGGCCGCCGCCGCCGGCCGGCCACGCCCCCGCCCGCGCCCGCCGCCGCCCGGCGGGGAAACTGAGGCCGCGGCCCGGACCCCGCGTGAGTCAGCGCCGGCCCGTGACCTTGGCCCGCCGGCCCCGCGCACGCGAGGCCGCGCCGCCGGGCCTCCGGGCCGTCCCCCGGCCTCGGCCGCCCTCCCGGGCCGGGGGCCACGGCCGAGACGCCGACACCCCGAGGGCGTGTTCCGCTCCCGGCCCCGGGGGTCGCGGCCGGGCTGGTGACTGTTGCGGGCGCGCGGGCCCGGCGGGTCCTGCCCTTCCCCGAGCGGGCTGCACCGCGCGCACGCGGGGCGGGAGCGCGCGGGGTCCGAGGCCCCGCAGCCCGGCCCGGGCGGGGGCTCGGGGAGGCGAGTCCCGGGCTTTCCCCGGGCTTCTGCGGTCTCCGGCCGCGGGTGCTGCGCGGGCGGGTTCTGTCTCCCTGGTCCCGGCTTCGCCCTTTAAAACCCTTCCTGCCCTGGCACACAGTGGCACTCCTCCTTTCTGTTCTCTGAGAACTTGAAAACACGTGTTGTCAAATCTGTGCAGAACTCCGGAAAGGTAAAAGTCAGCACAGGTTTGGGGGTTCGCACGAGCCCGTGTTTGGGTTTGCAGCCGATGGCTTTGGAGGGAGGCTCCTTGTTCACGGTCACTGCGCTTGTCCTGCAGGTTTCCCCTCAAGGACTCGAAGCGCCTGCTGCAGTGGCTGAAGGCTGTTCAGAGGGATAACTGGACCCCCACGAAGTACTCTTTCCTCTGCAGCGAGCACTTCACCAAGGACAGCTTCTCCAAAAGGCTGGAGGACCAGCACCGCCTGCTCAAGCCCACAGCTGTGCCCTCCATCTTCCACCTGGCCGAGAAGAAGCGGGCGGCTGGAGGCCATGGGCGCACCAGGAGGAAGGACCCCAGGAAGGCCTTGGGGGGCCTGAGGGGACGTGGGAGTGAGGCAGATGGAAGCGGAGCTGTAGCATCTTCGTCATCGCCAAGTGAGAGCCCGATGGCGAAGCCTGAGCCCCGTAGAGGCAAGCGAGCCTGTCTGCAGGGCGAGGCTGTACCCGGAGCCTCTCCAGAGCAGGGGCCCCCGGCACTGGAAGGCTTTCCCAGAGAGGGTCTGGCCAGCACTTCGTCATCGTCGTCGTCTTCGTCCTCTTCCTCGGGCGGCCAGGGCACAGGCAGTGCATCTGCAAGCGATGGTGGTGAAGACGGTGCCCCAGCTGACAAGAGCGGCATCTCCATGGATGACTTTACCCCGCCAGGCTCGGGGGCCTGCAAATTTATTGGCTCTCTTCATTCTTACAGCTTCTCCTCCAAGCATGCTCGAGAGAGGCCATCGGTGCCCCGAGAGCCTGTTGACCGCAAGAAGCTGAAGAGAGACACGGAGCCCAGCTGTAGTGGGACCAGCCTGGGGCCTGACAAGGGCTTGGCCCATAGCCCCCCGAGTTCCACGCTCACTGCGACGCCTCAGGAGCCCTCCCAGAGCCCCTCAGCACCCCCAACAGACGTCACCCCCAAGCCAGCCTCAGAGGCGGTGCAGAGCGAGCAGAGCGACGCCAGCCCCATGTCCATCAACGAGGTCATCCTCTCGGCGTCGGGGGCCTGCAGGCTCATCGACTCGCTGCACTCCTACTGCTTCTCTGCGCGCCAAAGCAAGAGCCAGGTGTGCTGCCTGCGTGAGCAGGTGGAGAAGAAGAACGGCGAGCTGAAAAGCCTGCGCCAGCGGGTCAGCCGCTCCGACAGCCAGGTGCGCCAGCTGCGCGAGAAGCTGGACCAGCTGCGCAGAGCCAGCTTCCCTTGCCTGGGTGGCCTGCTGGCCCCCGGCCGCGGTCAGTACCCTGGTGCCCCTGCCATTCTAAGAGGGACCTCAGCAGTGGTGTGCCGCTCGGGGAGGGAACCCTGCTCGCAGCCCACCTTGTAGAGATGGGGGTGAGGGGCGGGGCTGGGAGGTTCACTTGCAGCAGGAAACTGAGGCAGAGAATCATGCCTGCACAGTGGGCCCACCGGAGTGGGGAAGCCCCTCTCCCCCATCCTGATGTCAGCATCTACCCAGAGGTCAAGTAGAACGAGTCATCTAGGGAAGGTGGCAGGAGACCCTGGAAATCCCAGGAGAGTCTTTGGCCTGTGGCTGAGGGTCTTGAGATGCAATTTCTTTAAGCATTAATAGCTATTTCTTTCAGGGGGAGGTGGGTTGGGGCAGGGACACACGGACCAGAGTTTGAGCTCTGCTTGCCTCCAGCAGGCTGGGCCCAGGCAGCATCACCAGGTGGTCTGGCCTGACGGCAAGTGTGGCCAGGAGTGTCTCTAAGCCAGCTAGTCCAGCCCCCTGCAGAACCCACTCGGGGGGCTGGAGCCATGGGACAGCAGGTAGGACACTTTCCTTTCACACAGCAGACCTGAGCTCAATCTCCGACAACACATGTGGTCCCCCAGACCCTGCCAGGAGTCACCCCCGAGCGCAGAGCCAGGAGTAAGCCCTGAGCACCACCAAGTGTAGCCTAAAAACGAACCAAAATCATAAGTGGTTTTTAAAAAATTCGAGCATTTGTTCCTTTAAGGTGTGTATCTTTGAAAAGAGAAAACATTGGCACCAGCGATGGCAGTGGTCCTGTCCCTGTGGCCCCCAACTTGGGCTCCTCCTTCCTGTGAGGAGGTGGGGGCAGATCTTTCCAGCTGCTCTCTGCTGACGCATCCCTGTCTGCACACCTGTGTGAAGAGGCCGGCTGTGTCTGTCTGCTGCTGTTTCTGCTCTCCCGCCCTCACCCTGTTTCACCACTTAGACTTAGGCAGGTTGGTTTCTGGAGGTGATTTATTCAGGAAAGTAGAGTCCTTTGCATGTTTCTAGGTGGGAAACATGCTGGTGCCACCTTTTCCGTTAGTGTGGACCAGTGTTCACCTGCGTGCCTGAGAAGGTTCCCTGCAAGGGCTGTGCGGGGGCTCCTGCACCCCCAGGCCCAGACCCTGGGGAAGTGCCTCCCTGAGCCAGCAGAGGGACACTTGGGCCTGTTCCTTTGTCTCCTGCGGTGCTTCCTCAGACTGCCACTTCCTGGTGCACTCGCTCTTGGCTTTGGCTTCTGGAGGGACGTGCTGGTGCCCTCGGACCCATGGGCCTCCTGCTGCTCATTTCTGTCTGTCCTCTTGGTCCTGATTCCCTCTCGGGCAAGTGCTTGGGGACCCTGGACGCCCCGAATGCACTGTGTGTGCTCCAGTCCCCGGCTGTCTCTCCAGCAGTGGTTAGGGATCCCTCCTGGCGGGATGTGGGGTGCCAGGAATCAAACCCGGACCTACACGTGCTGGGCTTGTGCTCTCTTCACTATGCTGGGGTCTGACAGCAGGGTTCGAGGAGATTGCTGCCTCTCTACCTGGACCCGCTGTTCTCAGCGGCACTGAGGCAGGCTTGTCTGCAGGGGCTCATAGTTTTCCCGACTCCATGCGCCTGTGTGAAAGTGAAGGGCCTCTCCACAAGCCCAGAGGGTCATCTCGCATGTCGGCTGGTTTTCATTTATGCTTCAAGCCCAGGTTAGATGAACCGACATGGAAAACTTTTTTTTTTTTCCTTTTTGGGTCACACCCAGCTATGCACAGGGGTTACTCCTGGCTCTGCACTCAGGAATTACCCCTGGCCGTGCTCAGGGGACCATATGGGATGCTGGGATTCGAACCCGGGTCGGCCGCGTGCAAGGCAAACGCCCTCCCCGCTGTGCTATCACTCCAGCCCCCCAAAAACTTCTTTTTTTTGGGTGGGGGGGCACACCTGATAGTGCTCAGGGCTTACTCCTGACTCTGCTCTGGGATCACTCACTCCTGGCAGGGGACCAACTGGGGTGCCAGGGATTGAACCTCGGTTGGCCATGTGCCTTACCTGCTATATTATGCTCTGGCCCAAGAAGACACCTTTTTTTGTTCTCATTTAGAGTCCCTATCTTCTGTTTTAAACCTTTTGTTTATGTTATGGCTATACTTCTATTTTTGTTGGTGGGGGTCACACCCAGCATTGCACAGGAGTTACTCCTGGCTCAGGTACTCAGGAATTACTCCTGGCGATGTCCGGGGGACCATATGGGATGCTGGGAATCAAACCCGGGTCAGCCACGTGCAAGGCAAACACCCTACCCGCTGTGCTATCACTCCAGCCCCATGGCTATACTTTTTTTTAAGTTTAAAATTTTTTAGGGAGGAAGTTTGGGCCATACCTGACTCTGTGCTCAAGAGTTCTTCCTAGCAGTGTTGGAGAATGAAGCGTCTGCCCACCCCATGCCCCTGTGCCACCTCCAGCAGGCCTGGAGCTGGAGCTCAGCTCAGACTATGTGTCTTCTCTTTGTACAGCTGATAGTCTACAGTTGTGATCAAGGTGTTAGATTCAGGCCTTGCCGCTCCAGTTTTCTGATTCAGCTTTCTTGTTTCTTTTTGTATTCTTCTGAGGGTGCCTCTGAGCCCAGTGCTATCCTCCCTTCCTGTCTGTTGCTGGCGTGCCAGGCCTTGCTAGTGCGGGCCTGCGGGCAGGTGCTCTGCTCCGAGCGACAGCTCTGCTGTGCTTGCACACACACACACACACACACACACATACACACCCGCCATGCGCTCTCAGGGTGCGCGCACACACACACACACACACACACACACACACACACACACACCCGCCATGCGCGCTCAGGCTGCAGTTCTTGCTTTGGCCCCGCTCTTCTTGCCCCACTCCTTGAGACAATGTTAGCTCTGCTGGGTTTCGCATCCACCAGCATAATGATGTGAGCATGCATTTTACTGGCTCCTGTATTCACCACTGTTTATTCACTTGAGTGTGTAGGTACTGACTTACTCTGATCTAAGGGATTTAATCCAAGACTCACGACTCAATCTTTGGATCCAAATTTCTCCTTTTTGGAAATACTTTGTCACTTTTGTTTGTTGCCATTCAGGAACAGTAAACTCTGGAGAGGAGTCTGTCTGGGCTCTAGATGTTGATGCCAAGAAGGACAGTGGCTTGTGCTTCTGCCATAGGAGAGGTTTCGGGGGCAGCTGCACCGAGTGGCTGGAGAGACAGTACAGTGGGTAGGGTGCTTGCCTTGCTCTTGACTGTCCTGAGTTTGATCCCTGGCATCCCGTAGGGTTCCCCAAACACTGCCGGGAGTGATTTCCAAGAGCAAAGCCAGAAGTAAGCCCTGAGCACCACTGTATGTGCTCAGGAAAAATTCAAAGACAGAAAAATCCGCGAGTTCCACACCAAGGCAGACTGTCCACAGACCCTACATCGCTGGGGCAGGCTCAGACTGCAGGCAGCAGGAGAGATCTGAAGCCCCAGCCCACCCTGCGGGGTCCTGTGGTCCCCAGAGGGAGCAGGGTGCCGGTTGGAGTGGAGCGCCCTGGCCACACGGGGTCACTGTTTGCCTGCACTGGGGCAGGTGAAGGAGGGGCTGAGCCCTGGCAGGGAGGAGGAGAGCTTGGCTGGTGGGAGAGTGATCTGGGGGCTGCCGGTGGAACTGGTGCCAGTGCTGGGTGGGCCGGCGGGGGGGGGGGAGACCCTGGAGCACCAGCGGAGAGGCAGAGGTGCACACAGGCTAGCAGTCCAGTGAGGCAGAGGCGGACGCGGCTCCAGAATCAGGGTTGCAGCAAGGGACCCACCCGCAGCCCCCCGCTCAGACCTGCAGCCTCTCACTCACCCTCAGAGAGTTCTCTCAGCGATCCCCTGGTCTCAGGCTGCAGGGCGAGTCTGTTGCTCAGTTAAGAGACCAGTTGTTCGTCTTCAGGGCCTTTTGGTGACTTGACTGTGCCTTTTCCTTTTGCTATGGCCTTCGAGGCTGGGCAGTGCCAGTGGGGGGCTGGTGGCAGGTTCCAGTTGCCCCGGCAAGCTGAGGGGGGTAATACCGTGTGCTCCCTGAGTGCCTCGGGTCCAGCGTAAGCATGCCTGAAAGCCTGACCCTCGTGTCCAGCATGTTGCCCAGCGGTCCCGAGGCCCCCCCGGCTGATCCCTCCTGCTTCCTGGAAGTCTGAACGTCCCCAGAGCAGTCAGGCACTCTGCGGCAAGTGGGGCTCAGCGTTCTCATCCACAGAATTATTTCACACCGCTGAGGAAAACAGCTGGGGCCAGAGCCACACACAGACAGTGGGTACAGCCATGCATTGCCTGCAGCCGATCCAGGTCTGATCCTTCATCAGGCCACTGAGCCCCACTGGGAGTGACCCCTGAGGAGTCGAGTGTTCCCTTCTCACCCTGTCCGTCCTGCGTCCTGAGAGTTCTCAAACATGTGCCGGTTACACAGAGGCGCAGGTCCTCCAGCCAGCCACACGCGCCTGCCTCACGCCCATTGGCTGGACAATTGGGGATGTTCCGAAGGTGCTGCCAGGAATGCCTCCCTCCCGCCAGGCTCTGCGGGTCCCTCAGTGAGTGTGGACCCTAGCTCCGGGTCTCCACGCGAGTCTGCATGGAGACTCCATCATCCAGGTGCTCGGCTGGCTTGACGCCCCACGCACATGCGTGTGCACGCACACACACACACACACAGGTTTTTGCAGGCAAGCAACACTTGCGTCCTTTCTAGACTGTCTCACAGGAGGAGAGAGTGCTGGGTGCAGAACAAGCCTTTACAGCTGCCTGTTGCCACAGTACATTTTGGGCTCCAGGGGCTCATAGCTTGGGGGCTCCAGTTTGTTTGTTTGTTTGTTTACTTTATTTAAACACTGGTTTACAAATTTGTCGATAATACCGATAATACTGTTGTTTCAGGCATTCCGTGTTCCCGCGCTAATCCCACCACCTGGGTGACCTTACCGCCATCGTTGTCCCAGTTTCCACCAGCCTCCCAAGTCTGCACTCTGAGCAGACACGAAATTACTTTATGTCACTTGTTACAATTAAATGCCTGGTAGAATCATCAAAAAATACTTAAGGGGCTGGAGTGATGGTACAGTGAGTAAGGTGTTTGCCTTGCGGGCAGTCAGCCTGGGTTTGATTCCCAGAGTTCCATATGGTCCCTCGAGCACCATTAGGACTAATTACTGAGTGCAGAACCAAGAGTAACCCCTGAGCACCACTTAGTGTGGCCCCAAAACAAACTTGAGTAAAAGAATTTATGAAAATTGTATCTCACAGTGGGGTCATCTAGTCCTTGTTTGAGTGGGGTTTTTGTTTTTGTTTGTTTTTAATACAAACAAAATGTCTAGCCTTCTGCATTACTGCTTTTTATTTATTGGGCTTGGTTGGCGTCTGTGCTACTTTCCCATCAAATTTACTGTGCTCCTACCAGGACGTCAGTGTTGTGGGATTTGGAGGCATCCGCTCCAGGAACTCTGGGATGAGTTTACGTGGCTGTGGGGACTTCCTACCATATGGGGAGTGGGGGCTGTCCACCTCTACCCTGGGAAAACCCCAGAGTTCTCAGCCTGAAAATTGGTGTGCCTGGAATTGTCATCAGTTTGGCATCTCTGCAGATTAGTCGTAAAGTTGGACTGTTGGCGTGGTGCTGCAAGGGGTGTGGGTGCAGCTGCCAGGGCTTCAGCAGAGGGGGACACAGCCTGATGCCCTCCTGAGGGCACCCTAGTTTTCAGCGGCGAGACTGGTGCACCCGTGAATGTTAGTGGGTTGACTTGTGTCTCTTCCAAGATTAGTCATGAGTCTGTGGAGCTGAGCCAGTCAGTCTAGATGGTGACTGTGGAGTGTGGGTATGTGGTTTGACGTGACTGAATCAGATGTGTTCTTCACTGATGTTGAGTATTTGCACGGTGTTTGCAGCCCTCGCACTGCCCTCCCAGCAACCATCGCAGCTCTGAGCAGCTCTCCCCACTCTGGGAGCCCGCCCTGCAAGGGACCCTTCTCCCTTCCCTCCCCTTCCCGCCCCTCCCCTCCCCGCCCCTCCCCTTTCCTCCCCTTCACTCCTCCCCTCCCCTCCCTTCCCTTCCCCTCCCCTCCCCTCTCCTCCCTCCTTCCCTTCTTTCCCACCCTTCTTTCTGCCTGTCTGATTCCAAGAGCTCAGTAGTTGTCGCAGGATACGGTCCTGCTCTCGTGTTGTTTTTGTTGTTGGACCACACCTGGCAGTGCTCAGAGCTTACTCTGACTCTGCACTCAGGCGGGCTTGGAGGATCCTCTGGGGTGCCAGGAATTTACTCCAGGTCAGTCACATGTCAGGCAAACGCCCTCCCCACCGTACTGTCGATCGCTCCGGCCCCTTCTGCTTATCTTTTTTGACTGGTTGTCCCCCAGCTTACTGCCCTCAAGGGCCATCCACATCGAGCTTACAGCAGGTTTCTTCTTTAGTAAGACTGAGTAACTTTCCCTCCATTTTTCATTCATCCAGCCCTCCACCCACCTGGGCTTTCTTCTATCTTCTGGACATCAGGAATAATGTACCAGGAGTCTGGGAGTACAGATACCTCCTCTGGCGCTTGTAGGCGTCAGCCGAGAGGGGTAGTCGGAGCATATGATCGTCTTCAGCATGCTGAAGAGTGCCAGGTCGCAGTGCCGGCCTCTGATACCTGCTGCTGTGTGTGAGGTTTCCGGCTCCCCTTGTCTGGGCAGTGCTGGGGCAGTCCTGCTGGCTGCCTCAGCAGGGTCAGTGTGGTGGACATCTCGGTCTGTGCCTCCTACCATCTCGTGCATTTCTGGAGAAAAGCCTGTTCTGCCCTTTACCCATTTCTTTCCCCTAGTGCACCACGTCTTGTCTGTCTTGGGGGCTGCACCCCTTGCCTGGCCGTGGGGCAAGCACACCTTATCTGCTGTGGGGCGAGCACACCTTGTCTATCTGTGGGGCGAGCATACTTTTCTGTCTGTGGGGTACCTACACCTTGTCTGGCTGTGGGGTACCTACACCTGGTCTGGCCGTGGGGTACCTACACCTGGTCTGGCCGTGGGGTACCTACACCTGGTCTGGCCATGGGGTACATAGACCTGGTCTGGCCGTGGGGTACCTACACCTTGTCTGGCCGTGGGGTGCATAGACCTGGTCTGGCCGTGGGGTACCTACACCTGGTCTGGCCGTGGGGTACCTACACCTGGTCTGGCCGTGGGGTACCTACACCTGGTCTGGCCGTGGGGTACCTGCACCTTGTCTGGCCGTGGGGTGCATAGACCTGGTCTGGCCGTGGGGTACCTACACCTGGTCTGGCCGTGGGCTACCTACACCTGGTCTGGCCGTGGGCTACCTACACCTGGTCTGGCCGTGGGGTACCTGCACCTGGTCTGGCCGTGGGGTGCATAGACCTGGTCTGGCCGTGGGGTACCTGCACCTGGTCTGGCCGTGGGGTACCTACACCTGGTCTGGCCGTGGGGTACATAGACCTTGCCTGGCCGTGGGGTACCTACACCTGGTCTGGCCGTGGGGTACCTACACCTGGTCTGGCCGTGGGGCGAGCACATCTTGTCTGGCTTGCGGCTGCCGGGTACACACTTCACTTTCAGGATTCACATACCTAAGTATGTCATGCTCTAATACCCTTATACGTGGACCTGTTTCTGTAATTTCCTCGAGGTTGTTCATAGTTTGTGTGTGACTGTATTTTGGTGTATAAGGCTGTGTACTGGTTTTGTTGGTGCTACTTTGCTGTATTCACTTACGAGCTTTAATAGCATTTTTCTGGAGTCTTGTATTTCTTCTGTATAAGATATTAGAACAAAGATCCACAAACATCATTCATCTGCCTCCTTTCCAATTTCCATGTGTTCTTTTTAGAAGTGAAGCGCTGAGGACGGAAAGATAATACGGCAGGTAAGGCAGCTGTCTTGTGCATGGTTTCTGTTTCCAGGCTCCATCCCTGGGTTCCGTCCCTGGACCTCATATCACTTCTTCCCCCACAGTCCCACCAGGAGTGATCCCTGAGCACAGAGCCAGGAGAAAGCCCTGAGCACTGCCGGGTGGCCCCGAAACAAACTCAGTAGGGCTAGACGGCATTGCTCTCACTTCTGCTCACCGGGTGAAGCGCACAGTGTGTGAATAGAGGTGGGCATACTGGCCTGTTCCTGTCGTAGAGACACTGCCCTCAGGCTCCCTCCTCAGCCCGCGTCCTCCCTCGAACATGAGTCTCGCTTGTCTGTCTTTCCTTGCCGACTTCCCCCTTGGAGAAGCCTGTGTTCTCTCTGAACAAACTTCTTCCTATCTCTCTCCTCACATCTTTCTAAAGTTCTGATAAAAACTTTCGTACGTCACTAAGGGGAAAAAAATTGCTTTCAGAGTCTCACACCAAGTGTGTTGGTGTGTGGTGTTTGGTTTTGGTCTGGGGCCCACCCCGACTGCACAAAGGCTATTCCCATCTCTTTGCTCAAAGTGACCCCTGGCATTCAGGGGACCTTATGCAGTCCAAGGGATCAAAGAAGGTCGTCAGAGTACAAAGCGGGTACCATTTCTCTGGCCCTATTGTCGTTTGTATCTGACTTTATTTTGTTGAGATAGTTTTTCTCCTATTGTGTATATAATGAAGAGGTATTAAATGTATTAAAATATTTTGTATTTTTTTTAAAAAAAAAACAAAACTTCTTTAAAAGTTTTAAATGAAGGAATGATTTTTTCCTTTATTCTGTTCATGTGATTTTCAGTGAACACTGATCACTGTTTTTTGGCTTGGGGGCCACATTCAGCTGTGCTCAGGGTGTACTCCTGGCTGTGTTCTGGGATCTCTCCAGTGCAGTCTCCAGAATTAGTCCAGGTCAGCCTCATGAAAGGCAAGCATCCTGCCCACTGGGCACTTTCCGTATGTCGCACTATCTGTGCGTGCATTCTCGGAGTCAGTCCCACTGGATCATGATGTATATCCTTTTTATATCCCTTTGTCTTCAAGATCACATTTATTGAAAGGACTGTAGAAAAATTGTAGTGCGATCTAGAATAAGGATTTTTTTTTTTGTTATGTTTGCGGACCATACCCTGCAATGCTGGGTTACTCCTGGCTCTGTCAGGAATTACTCCTGACAGTGCTCGGGGGACCTTTTGGGATGTCAGGGATCAAACTCAGGTCAGCTCTGTGCAAGGCACTGTGCGATTATTCTGGCCCCATAGCATAAGAATTTTCAAGGAACTAGCAAATCATCTTATTTCGGGAATAGAAGACTCATTGGTCATTTTTTTTAATATCAAAATTTCTGCAAGCTTCTCTTGAAGACGGTCTCCAGCTTCCCTCCGAGGCAGTCTGTGCTCCCGCTGCTGTTGGAGCAGTCCCCAGAACAGCGGGCAGCCACCAGCCTCCAGGGATAGCCTGCCGGCTTCTGGAGCAGTCAGAGCTCCGTCCGTATCTCCCGGGAGCTTGTATTTATTTGGCTTTAGGGCCACATCTGGTGGTTCTCAGGGCTCACTCCTGACTGCTCAGGGGTCACTCCTGCTGGGGCCTGGACCTGGCTTGGCTTCGTGCACGGCCAGCACTGTGCCCGCTGAGCTCTCTCCAGCCCCCGAGACGCCTAGAGTGATCTCACGCATGTGCTCTGCTTTGAAGTCTCTGCTATTCCTTATTTTCATTTGTCTTTAAAGCCCCCTCCCCCCACTCCCTATTTCCGCATAGATTCTCTCCTTAGACTGAGCCTGCCAAGGTCAAGGGTTCTGCTACAGTGTTGGTGTTCTGTTGCTGCTCCGCCTCATCCCCACGTTTCAGACCCTGCACCCTTTGGTGGATGTGCCCTTTGACTCCTTGCAGTTGCTCCCGAATTCTCTTTGGTAGTATTTTGTTGAAGATTTTTGCACCAATGAAAAGGGTATTGGCCTGCATATGGGGTGCTGGGGAACGAACCCAGGTTGGCCGTGTCCAAGGCAAGTGCCACACCCGCTGTCCTGTCGCTCTGGCCCCTGGACTTAGTATCTTAATGAAGGCCCTCCCCTACTGCCCCTGCTCTCTCTCGGTGCATTTCCATTCTCAGCTCCTTTGTTCTGTAAGCAAGGTGCTCGCTGGAAAAAGTCACCCCCTGGATGAAGTGTCATTCCAGACCTGTGGAAACACGAGCCTACTTACGAGAGTCCTTGGCTTGGAGTGCTTGAGCACTTTTCCACCCCCCAAAGAAAACTGACCCACAAGGGCCTGCGTGATCCGTTCTCACCTTCTCTCCCTCACTCCCTCCAGCTCTCCCCTCTTGCTGGCAGTGTTGCTGCTCTTTCAGTAAGCTAGACCACACGGGTCTTTGGAGCTGCTGCCAGGAATGCGTTTCTTTTTTTTTTTTTTTTTTTTTTTTTGGGTCACACCCGGCGATGCACAGGGGTTACTCCTGGCTCTCTGCATTCAGGAACTACCTCTGGCCATGCTCAGGGGACCATATGGGATGCTGGGAATCGAACCCAGGTCGGCCGCGTGCAAGACAAACGCCCTACCCACTGTACTATTGCTCCAGCCCCGGGAATGTGTTTCTTCTGCGTGCTTCTTGGCTCTGCCTCTTAGGAAGTCTCTGATCCGTTCTTCCGGTGATGCTTAAGTTACAAGCAACCCACAATGCTT
Organism: Sorex araneus; assembly: GCF_027595985.1. NCBI lineage: Eukaryota > Metazoa > Chordata > Mammalia > Eulipotyphla > Soricidae > Sorex > Sorex araneus. The sequence continues at coordinate 158,152,549 of NC_073313.1, read as the reverse complement.
TTTTTAAACTTCTTTCATTATTTTCTTTCTTGTTGCACTCTTTGTTTTATTACACGTATTACATTAAATTCACTAGAAGCAAACTAAAAAAAAAGATATTGGTCTGTAATGTTCTTTGTCTGGCTCTGGGCTCATCAGGGTTGTGCTGGCCTCAGAATGAGGTAGCAGACAGTCCTTCCTCTTCAGTTATTTTTGGAATTTTTGAGAAGGATTTGTCTTAATTCATCTTTAAATGTTTGCTAGTGGCTCTGCTCCAGAGAGCGTGCAGCAGGTAGGGCGTGGGATCAGTTCCCAGCGAGCACTGCCAGGTGTGGCCGCAAAACCAATGAATAAATGAACGTTTACTAGTGAAACCTTAAGGCCAGAGGCTTTTTAGGACAGAGGCTTGTTTCCTGATTCTTTTCCTAACTCTCATTTGGGAGCTTTCTCTCTATTTTCCCATTTTAGGTTAGCCAGTTCGGGGGCATAGATGATTTGTAGAGTGCTTTCTGAAGTCTTTTCTACTGAAACTTGTTTGCCACTAAGAATTGCAAAGTACAGCAAGAGTGACGCATTCTCCTTGGTGATGATTTTGTCGGACAGTCCCCAGACAGACTCCGGTCACACACACATGCCTGTGCCTCTGCTGGGGCGGCCACACATCCCAGGGCAGAATTTAATTCTGTGGATTCAGTTTTCAGTTTTTACTTTTTCTTTTTCCATTTGTAGTTTGGGGTCTTTGGTTTTGTTGGGAGCCACACCCAGTGGTGCTCAGGGCTTAGTCCTGGCTCTGAGCTCAGGGGTCAAACCCAGGTTGGTCATGTGATGGCAAGTGCCCTGCCCACGGTACTTGTTCTGGCCCCATTTTGCCCACAGTGGTCAAGGGGTTCTGCGGTGCTAGAGCCCAGGTGTCCCCCTGCTGACCTGTGCTCCAGCACGTGGTCTGTGCATCACTTGACGGCCTCGGCTCGGTGCTGCGGGTGAGCTCAGACCCTGCTGGGGCCAGACCCTGGGCCTCCTGCATGCACAGCCCGTGCTCCAGCACTGCAGCCTCCGTTTTCACTTCCTTTTTAATCTCTTTAATTGGGGGGGGTGGCATCCTGGGCGGCCCCACACCCAGCGATGCCCAGAGGTTACTCCCGGCTCTGCACTCAGGAACCAGTCCTGGTGGTGCAGGGGACCATGTGGGCTGCCGGCAATCCAACCCTGCTTGGCCCCGTGCCAGGCAAACACCCTCCTCATTGTACCATCTCTCCAGCCTCTTCTATTTTATTCCCTTAACATTGTCTCTCAGCCTCTAAACTTCTCTTCTTTTTATTTATTTACCTTTTTTTTTTCTTTTTGGGTTACACCCGGCGATGCACAGGGGATACTCCTGGCTCTTCACTCAGGAATTTCTCCTGGCGGTGCTCAGGGGACCATGTGGGATGCTGGGATTAGAACCCGGGTCGGCCGCGTGCAAGGCAAACGCCCTACCCGCTGTGCTATCGCTCCAGCCCCACTTTTCTTCTTTTTAATACTAAGGAGTCCTGTTCATTCTTAGGTGGTCGGTGCTCAGCGTTGGGTGCTGAGGCTGCAGCCCAGTGCAGAGTCCTGTGTTTTCCTGTGGTGCCGTCCTTCTGCAGCCTGCATCCAAGCCTGCAGGCGGCGCGAGGGAGCGCACTGCTCTGCCCCTCTCCCTGCCCCTCCTGTGTCAGACTGCTCTTTTCCATTGCTCTGTGGCTCCGCTCTCTCGCAGGAAGCTGCCGCCTGTGTTGATGGGATCTGTGAGCACTAACGTCCATGTCTTTCTGCATGAGCTCCATGCTGTGCTGATTGTTGTGGGTCTTTCTCATGAGTGAGATGCTGGGAGACCACAGCTTTGTTCTTCTTGTTGGTACAGTGTTAGCTGCGTCTCTTGCCTCGCTACGTAAATGTCAGAGTCAGTTTGTCAGTGGCATGAAATGAATTACTAGGATTTGGACAGGTTTGTGTTGAATCAATAGCTTAAGTTCGGAAGAATTAATCTAATTCTAATTAATGAGAATCAATCTAATCTTAATTAGATTGATTTTTCGATCCATGAACATGGAATAATTGCCCCTTTATTTTGATCTCTTATATCCTTATCAGTTATGTTGCTTTCTTAACATAATGATTTTGTTTGTTTTTTGTTTTGGAACCATACCAGGCAGTGCTCAGGGGTTACTCCTGGCTCTCTGCTCAGGAATTACTCCGTGGTGGTGCTTGGGGGACTTCATGCAAGGCAAATACACTAACCACTATACTATCACTCTGGCCCCCTCTCAACATAGTTCTTATGCATGTTATCCTAGTTCATGTTACAGTATTTTTAATTTAAATTTTTGTCATTGCTGGTTACTGGTGCCTGCTCAAGCAAATTGATGAACGACAGTGTTCATCAATGAACAGTGCAACAGTGCTGGTATATAAGAAAACAATCACAGTTTTGTTGAACCCTTCAGAATTGTTCAGAATTAGTTCTATGAACTTTTTTTTTTTTTTTTTTTTTTTGCTTTTTGGGTCACACCTGGCAATGCACAGGGTTACTCCTGGCTCTGCACTCAGGAATCACCCCCTGGTGGTGCTCAGAGGACCATATGGGATGCTGGGAATCGAACCCAGGTTGGCCACGTGCAAGGCAAACGCCCTACCCGCTGTGCTATCACTCCAGCCCCTCTATGAACTTTTTCATGGATTTCTGCAGGTAGAGAAGTTCTGTTTTCAAAGCCAACAGTTTGGCTTTCGACCTCTTTTCTTGTCATGTCACACCAGTGCAGTGTCCGTGCAGGTGGGGTGCAGGGGACGTGGTGCCTGGTTCCTTCCATGCAGTGTCTGTACGGGTGGGCAGTGCGAGGGACTGGTGCCTGGCTCTCGCACTGTCCTTTCTAGCGCATGCTGAGGCACGTGGAGACCCGTGGTCTGTGGGAAGTGTCCTGTACTCACCAGAAGTCTGTGCTGTTGGGCTCTTTAGGCTAGTTTGTGGTTCTGCTCCATTTGGGGCCACACCCAGTGGTGCTTGGGCTTTTTCTAGCTCTGGCTCTGGAGTGACTGTGTTGCGGGGAAGTACTGGGGATGCAAACTGGGGCTCAGCAGGGTGCAAGGCAAGTGCCTCTCGCCCCAGGGCACTTTAAACACTCCGGCTTTTGTTGTGGGGCCATGCCCCATAGCATTGGTGGTGTGTGGTGCTGGGACCCTGGACCCGGGGTCAGCTTCCTACAAGGCTTGCACGTTCAAGAACTAGCTGTTGGCATGACAGTCTCTGTCTCTGCACATGCACCTGCGTAGGCTGCACAGGAATCGGTGCCTGAGGTTCGGGGCACTGGCAGAGTGTGGGGATGATGTGACTCCGCCTGAGCTGACGGCTGGAAACCAGGGACAGGCAGACAGCAAACGCCCTCCATGCACCAGACTCCCCGTCCACATCCTCACTGCCCACATCCTGTGCAGGGTCCGTTTCCCCTTCCACCTGGCCAGGTGTGCTTCTCTTGCAGGACACCCCACAGACATGCCCCGTGTTCTACCACCTCTCTGGGCACCCAGAACCCTTCCAGCTGGCATGAAATCAGCTGTCCTGCATATAGTAGACACACTGCTGAGGGACTGGGTTGTGCCTTGCTGTCCGCTCTGGCTGACCATTTCCCTTGGAGGGTGCTGGCGGCTCCTTGTTGCCCCAGTGGTCCCGCCAGTCCTACTCTCTTAGTTCCGACCGTTTGGAATCTGAATCTTGGGGCTGGAGTGTGGTGCAGTGTGGGGCAAAGTGCCAGAGATCTGGTTTTGATCTCGAGCTCCAAAATGACAGGACTGGTGCCATAGTGGCTGTGTGCAGCTCTCCCGGGTAGTGTCTCTTCCTGGTGTCTGCTGACCCCTGTGGGCCCACCATGACTCTCACCCTTTGCTTTTCCTTCGTTTGTAGCAGCCGGCGAGTGCGGTGCACTGGCAGAAATCTGTGAAGGGTTGGTGCTGGAGGAGCCCTGGGGACAGCCCTTCCCTTGGCTTCCTTCTCCCCTGCTCCTCGGCCGCCGTGCCTGTGGCTTGCTGGTTCCGGGGAGCCTCCTGGTGACGGTGTAGCATCAGCCCCAACCCTGGCACACGTGCACACATGTACCCCGGCATGGAGCCAGACTCCAGTTTTTCTTGCCTTTCCACACGCCGTGTGGTGGTGTCTCAGGTAGCAGAAGCTGAGTCAGGTGCTGGGAATCAGGTAGCCTGACTTCCTCGGGATCTTTTCTCTTGCTCAGCTTCACCTCCCGCCAGCTTCTCTGAGCAAGCAGGCGCCTTGGGTGTCTCGGCCTTTTCTGCTCTGACCCCTTTGGGGGCTGGAGCCAAAAGCTGTGCTGGGAGTGTCTCTAATCTCTGCTGAAATTTCAGCCTCTCCATGCCCCGTGCACCTGGCCGTGCCCTCGCTTCTGCTTCTTCCCTCCTTTCCCTGGCACCAGGATGGCTGCAGGCAACTGGCAGGAGGCTGTCCTGGACCGTGGTCCTGCCCCCAGAGCTGCCCTTTGTGGGGGGGAGGTGCTGCAGGCGCCCCTTCCTCCCCCGGGCTTTTATATGACAGTTGGGTGGGCTGCTTGGAAGGAATTAGGTGGAGGGACTGGAGCTCCCCGGACTGCAGCCCCCCAGACTGCCTCCGTTCGTGTGGCATCACGTGCTCCTGGGCTCCAGGTGAGCAACCTGGGCTATCGACCCCACTCTGGAGCCCAAATCCCTGGTTCCTCTGGGCCCAGTGAGAATAGGTCCCAGCTGGTCTTTCTGTGTCGGAGTGGTGGGGTGGGCAGGAGTCAGGCTGGCCACACCTCCACATGCTCTTGCCCACCCCACAGGCAGCTGACAGGCCCCTGGCATCCACAGGTCCCCACACCGCAGTTCGTGGGGAGGCTCTCAGGCAGAGGCAAGGACATGGTTGTCTCTGCCCAGGGCTGGATTGTCTGCTTGTGGCTGACAGAGAGAACGCAATCACTTCTGCCGCTCAGGCTGCCCGGGAGAAAGCCAGGCCCGCTGGACCACGTCCCCCACTTTCTAACCAGAGGTTCAGGTCACGTCATTCTCTGACAAAACAGGGACCCTTTGGTCTCTCCTTCATCAGGCTTCTGAAATCCCCACACCCCGACTGAAGACTCACTCTGAGCTGTGAGGGCATGAGAGGGTCTCACTCAGGGCTGTGGAAGTGAGTCGAGCACCTGGACCAGTTCTTAGATGATCCTGTTTCACACAGAGATGGCTACTCCCTATTCAGGCTCCACCCTTGGATGTCCGGTCAGGGAGGTGGGGTGCAAGTGAAGATGGAGTGAGTGGGGGTGACCCCGGGACTAGATTAGGGATCCCTGAGGTCAGGAGGGGCCAAACCAGAAGCAGGCTGAGAATCACTGCTCTAGGGGAAAGTTTTTTCCTTTTTGGAAAAAAAGAAGGTATTTGGGAGCAATCGCCATGGAAGGAGTAGGAGGCAGGAAGTGAAGTAAAGGGTTTTTACTTAGGAAACGGGTGTTGGGGGCTGTGAAGGGAAGAGAGCCAGGTCCCGAGCTAGCTAGAAGCTCTCCCAAGCAACTTTGGCAGGGACCCTTCAGCAGCTCAGGAGTCAGCACCAGGCCCGCCAGCCGGAACCCTCAGGGCCGGGTCAAGCCTGAGACCTCTCCTGACTTAAAGGCTTCCTGAACTTCCTTGTCCAGAGGCCAGACTGCTGCTGGATTTTTAGTGTAGAAAACTGCTGTTCATAGGAAAGTGGATTTATTCCTTGGCACCTGGGCCCTTGCGAGTCATGTGAAAGATCTGTGAGCCAGGCTGAGACTGGAAATGCTGCAGTTCACTGTTCGTGTAAACTGGCGGGTCCAGGTCCCTCCCAGTGGTCTCATCTCCCCTTTACCTGTGTCCACGTGTCCTGCCCCCTCACTGTCTGCCCAGTGTCCCAACACCGTGCCCTGTCCTGTATACGGTGACCTCCCGTCCCTGTGCCTTGCCCTGTCCAGTGGTTGATGTCCTGGTCCCATCCCTACGCTGTGTCTTGTCGGGTATGACGACGACCTCCAGTCCTTACGCTGTACTCCGTTATGTATACAGTGACCTGGTCCATCCCTGCACCGTGCCCTGTCCATACAGTGACCTGCTCCCGTCCCAGTGTCGTGCCCTGCTCTGCACATCTGTCACTGTGTACCCTGGCTGAGCCTGCTGTTGCGACCTGTAACAGCTCTCTAGGGCTGTACCCCAGCAGCTCCCCTCGCCTTCCCCTCGTGCTGAGGTCCTGCCATCCTGCCGTCTGGGGTAGGGGAGGGAAGGGGGGAGTCTTACCTTGCTGGGGGCTTCCTGTATCTCCTACTGCCTCCCACCCCAGCCATCCTGCTACCTATTTCATCTGGAGACCTTTTCTGCGGGCAGCATTTAAAATGACGGGTTAAATGGACTAGCCCTCCTAGCCTCCCCGCCCCGTGTCACTCCCAGTGTAAGTACCTAGTGTTTTAGCAAAGTTGCGTGCTAATTCCTGTGTTTCACCTGAAGCTTTGGGAATGACAAAGCCGTCAGCCCTCACACCTGCAGATTAGTACTATTCGGTTTCCTCCGCAGCGTTCCTGTCGGGTGGGAAGGTCTGTTCTGCACTCGCTCTGTTCCCCAGAGCCGCACTTTCTTTGAGGGCTGCGGTGAGGCGGGTTTAAAAGCAGGTGGGGGACTGCCTGGTGGCCTGGTGTGCCTGGGGGATGGGGCACCCGTGGCACGTGGGAGGTGGCGAGTGGGCCGAGTCGGCCACATCGCGGAGAGGACTCCACTCGACTCCCATCCTGAGTGCCACGGCTCCGCACAGACACCGAGCTGCCTCGGGCTCCCCCTGCTAGGAGGCCGACAGGACACGCTGGGCTTGGCTGCAGAGCCTCCTCGCCCCTTCCCGAGGAGGCGCCCTTTGTTGGGGGAACTACAGTTCCCAGAACGCTCCAGGGCCAGCATCCACTTCCTGCCAAGCTGTTGGCAGCCAGGTGCCAACACTTCCGTCTCTGGGCCGAAAACAACCTTGAGGAACCTTGAAGGTGTCGCAGGCTAGACCTTAGGGATGGGTAAGCCTGCTTTCACTATCTCATCCCCCAAAATCGAAATTTAAATATCTTGAAAGACATTTAAATTTTTGTTTTTGCAGTTTGGTTGTGTTCTTTGGTTCTAAAAAGGTGGAATGAGAAGAAGAGATGGAAACACCTGATTTAGTTTTCAGGTTGAAAGTGGCAAATTGACTAGGTCACCTTTTTTCTTGTGCCCTTTGACTTTAAAATCCTTTAGTTCTGTAGTTCTGAAATGAAGTAGAATTAAACCATAGTAAACACACACTCTGAGGCGGAGCTTGAAGACTGCGGACTCAGGGTCAGGGCTTGTCATGCCCACCCCCTGCCAAGGCTCCCGTTAGCTGTGGAGGTGGGCTAGGAGGGGCTGAGCGGGGCAGGGACCCTCTGGGCTCGGCCCCCCACTGGCCAAGGACTCTGCCCCATGGGCTTGTTCCTGGCCGAAGGCCCCTGTCCTGGCTGCTCAGGGCAGGTCCAGAGTGACGGTGCCTTCTCCCTCCCCTCAGAGTGGCATGAGTGTGAGCTCTGCAGGCTGCTTGCACAGAGCGCACCACACTCGGCTGTACAGTCAGGCTGCACAGACGGGCGCCTGAGTGAGCAGCTCCCACCCCCAGCGATGGGAGCTTTGCCCTCAGGGAAGTGGCCCCAGGAGGTGCTTACTCCCCTTCTCCTGCACCCTGTTTTCTGTTCTCACCCTGAAGACAAGCCTAACTTCCTGTGCTGTGCCTGGCCACTCCTGGCTCCCGGCTGCTCCCCCATCCTCCCTGTCACGGAGCAAAGAAGGTACAGATGTGATGTGTGGAGCGATCTGGCCTGCACCGGTGAGGAGTGCAGGGCCCGTGGACTGGAACCTGCACCCGTGCTGTGGTATGCACTGCGTGGGTCTGTCACATCCCATGTCATGTCCCCCATTCTTCAGCCCCGGCCCCCCACACACTCTGGCTCTAGTCAGCTCGGCAGCAGGTCCTGATTGCTCTTGTCTGTTTGCAGCGATGTGCACCCCCCACGGCCTTGGGAGCCCGCAGGCATGGGGTCCGCAGTAGGGCAGTGTGGGGTCTGCAGGTCACGTATGATTGTGTGTGTGCTTCGTGTGGATTGCGTGTGGTCTGTGTGGATTGTGTGTGAGGTCCATGTGGGTTGTGTATAGGGTTCGTGCAGGAGGTCTGTAGGGGGTCCATGCAGGAGGTTCTGTATCAGTTCTGTGTGGAATCGTGCAGGGTTTGCGGGTCCCATGGGATCTCTGGGGTTTGTGGGGCCTAAGGGGACGGTATGGGATTTGTGGGGTCTGCAGCACCTGCAGGCAGTTCCCTGAGTTCTCCGGACAGTTCTCTCGGGGCCAGTGTGCAGGAGCAGCTCCCGTGCTTGCATCCCTGTGAGGTTCTAGGTATGTGTGTATTTGGTGCCTGGTGATGCTCAGAACGCACTCCTGATTCTGCACTCAGGGATCACTTCTGGTGGGGCTCAGTGGATAATATGGGGTTCCGAGATCGACACCCAGGTCGAACCCAGGTCAACTGCATGCAAGGCAAAGTGTCCTTGTACTGTGGCTCAGGCCCCAGATTCTGGGTAGGTCAGGGCTTCCCTGGTGGTCTCTGGTTGGACCCTGAGCCTCGGTGCTAGCCGCACTGGTGTGGCCTGTGGGCTGTTGGTCCCGTACCCACTGCCCTCTCCTCCCTGTCAGTGACCTGCCGGTGCCTCACTGACAGGGCTGCACTCCACTCCCAGTGCGCCCTCACTGGACGGGAGCCTTTCCTGAGGCCCTGGGAAGCAGCCCCATTCATGGCTCTTCTGTTTCCTGGAGACCGCCATGGGCTGGATGGTTCCGATGCTGACAGGCTAGGTGAACCAAGTCCAGAAACTCCTCTCAGCCTCAGTGCCCCAAACCCCCGCCCACCATCCCCATCCAAAGGCCTCTTGGCCGCTGCCTACGGCCAGTTCAAGGGAAAGTCAGCGCCCTGCTTACTCACCTTTGCTCTGGTCCTGACTAAAAGCCGCAGCACTCCGGAGGACTGTTCGTTCAGTGGGAGCTGTCCGTCGGGGCGAGGACTGTGGGGGGAGGCACATGACAGCACAGCTCCCAGGGTGCGGAGGGGTCCAGGGATGTGGGTGTGGATGCTGCAGCTGTGCCCTCTGCTACCCTTGTGTACCCTCCCCAAGCCACCTGGAGCAGGCACAGGCCCCGTGGTGCTTCCCTCCTGCCCCCAGGGAGCCTGAGGGCTGGTGCCTTTCAGCGGGGTGCAGAGTCCAGGCGGCTCTGCAAGGTGGACCATGCAGGTGTGTGCCTGACCAGCCCAGAGCATTTCACAGGAGCAGCGCTCATCAGAAAGAAGTGCCCGTGAGGGCAGGGCAGCTGCTTCCTGGGCAGGCAGACCCAGGGGGCAGGTGCACCTGTGGCCCTCCAGGGTCCAGCTCCCTACAGCTGCTGGTCCCTTGCCCCGAACCCTATGGGGTTGGTGACATCGAGAGTGCCCGGCCGTGAGGCTGCTCTCGGAGTTCCTGGCCTCACTGTTCCGGGGTCCAAACTGGAACATCGCCCTGGAATGTTCACGTCGTCAGCACCTCCTGCTGGCCGTTGGCACTGAGGCGTGCTGTTCCTGGCACAGCAGTCTCAGCTCTGCCTGCCCTAGGAGGTGACAGCCGTGACCCGCGGGCCTCACACAGGAGCCTGTCACTGCGACCCTTCGGGTCCTGCCTGCAGAGTTCACGTCCATTCCTGCCCTGGAGCCTCAGTCCCTCCTGCCTCCTTCCTGTCCTTTCTCTTGCCCTCCTCATGCCCAGACTTCCTCCTCCTCTGGCCAGGGCTCACGCCTGGCCCTCCTCTGCCTCCCCGCTCTGCATGGCCCTGCACAGCTGCTGTGACAGACGGGCACTCGCAGGAGCTTGTGGGTATGGCTGGAGCGGTCGGGCAGCAGAAAGCTAACGGCCTGTCCCCCTTCCTCAGAGCCGCCCCAGATGAACCCAGCTGTGGAGCCGCTGTCCTGGATGCTGGGTACGTGGCTGTCAGACCCACCGGGCACCGGCACCTTCCCCACGCTGCAGCCCTTCCAGTACCTGGAGGAGGCGCACATCTCCCACGTGGGCCAGCCCATGCTCAACTTCTCGTAAGTGCCACACAGGGCAGGCAGCGGGAACGCCTTGGAGTCGAGGACTTGGGCACTGACTGTCGAGGAGGCATTGTCACAGGCCACTCACCCGAGATCTCTAAACACCAGAGAACTTAGCTTCCCTCAGAACAAACCCCAGTGATGGGAGGCCTCCAGGAGGGCCTCAGCTGCTGAGATCCGAGAGCAGCTGTGAGAGACTGCAGCGTGTACCTCACCCCCACACTCCACTCATGGCCCCCAGAGTGCCCCCACACTCACACAGACACCCAGAGTGCTCCCCCACACATACAGACCCCCAGCATGCTCCCTCACACAGCCCCCCAGAGTGCCCCCACCCTCACACAGCCCCCCAGAGTGCCCCCACCCTCACACAGACACTCAGAGTGCCCCCACCCTCACACAGATCCCCAGAGTGCCCCCACTCACATAGACCCCCAGAGTGCCCCCACTCACACAGACCCCCAGAGTGCCCCCACCCTCACACAGACCCCCAGAGTGCTCCCACTCACACAGACCCCCAGAGTGCCCCCACTCACACAGACCCCCAGAGTGCTCCCCACCCTCTCACAGACCCCCAGAGTGCCCCCACTCACACAGACCCCCAGAGTGCTCCCCACCCTCTCACAGACCCCCAGAGTGCCCCCACTCACACAGACCCCCAGAGTGCCCCACCCTCTCACAGACCTCCAGAGTGCTCCCCACCCTCTCACAGACCCCCAGAGTGCTCCCCACCCTCTCACAGACCCCCAGAGTGCCCCCACTCACACAGACCCCCAGTGTGCCCCACCCTCTCACAGACCCCCAGAGTGCTCCCCACCCTCTCACAGACCCCCAGAGTGCCCCCACTCACACAGACCCCCAGTGTGCCCCACCCTCTCAGACCCCCAGAGTGCTCCCCACCCTCTCACAGACCCCCAGAGTGCCCCCACTCACACAGACCCCCAGAGTGCTCCACCCTCTCACAGACCCCCAGAGTGCTCCCCACCCTCTCACAGACCCCCAGAGTGCTCCACCCTCTCACAGACCCCCAGAGTGCCCCCACTCACACAGACCCACAGAGTGCTCCCCACCCTCTCACAGACCCCCAGAGTGCCCCCACTCACACAGACCCCCAGTGTGCCCCACCCTCTCACAGACCCCCAGAGTGCTCCCCACCCTCACAGACGCCCAGTGCCCCCACTCACACAGACCCCCAGTGTGCCCCCACCCTCACACAGACCCCCAGAGTGCTCCCCACCCTCACAGACACCCAGTGCCCCCACTCACACAGACCCCCAGTGTGCCCCACCCTCTCACAGACCCCCAGAGTGCTCCCCACCCTCACACAGACCCCCAGAGTGCCCCCCACCCTCACACAAACCCCCAGAATGCTCCTTCCACTCACACAGACCCCCAGAGTGCCCCCACCCTCTCACAGACCCCCAGTGCACCCCACCTTCACACAGACCCCCAGAGTGCCCCCACTCACACAGACCCCCAGGGTGCTTCACCCTCTCACAGACCCCCAGAGTGCCCAGCCCCGACATTTCTCCAGAGGAGTGCAGCGTCTTGCTGAGACCATGCACCAGGCTGTGGGTTGCAGTGGAACAGCCTCTGAAGTAGCTGAGAATGGTTTTTGCTTGGGTATATGGTTTTTTGATGGAATGAGTTGGGCTCATGCATACCTCGTTGTTCTAGGGCCTACTCTGACTCTCTGCTCAAGAAAATTAAAACAGTAATTCAGCATGAAACAGAGTGCTGGAGACACAGTACAGCGGGGAGAGCATTTGCCTTACATGCAGCTGACCTGGGTTCAAGTCCAGCACTCTATATAGGAGTGACCCTGAGTACAAAGCCAGGAGTGAGCCCTGAGCTCTCCTGGATACGACCCCACACACACACACACATGCACAGAAAAAGAAAAAAAAGTAAAACACTATGCCTCATAGGTTTCAGTTGTTTGGCAAGAATATTAACTTGGCACTGTATAACAGTGCCTCTCCGTTTGAAAATGAGCTGGAAGACTATGTTGTTGTCTTTTTTGGGTCACACCCAGTGATGCTCAGGGCTGACTGCTGGCTCTGCTCTCAGGAGTTAATCCTGGCGGTGCTCAGGGGACCATATGGGATGCTGGATTGAACCCAGGTCAGATGCGTGCAAGGCAGATGCCCTACCCGCTATACCATCCCTCCAGTCCCATCTTCTGTATTTTTGTATTTGTTTTGTTTTGTTTTTTCCTTGGGGCCACACCCAGCGGTTTTCAGGTCTTACTCCTGCCTCTGCTCAGGGCTCACTCCTGGCAGGCTCAGGACACCATATAGGGTGCTGGGAATTGAACCCTGGTTGGCTACACCGAGGCAAACTCCCTGTCCTCTGGTCCCGGTTCTTGGTTGAAAGGATGAGGGCAAAGCCCAGTGGGGGGAGCCCTTGGCACCCAGCAGCCCTCAGAGCAGTGGTCTCTCAGACTGGAACGGTCCTAAGATCCTAGTGCTGGCCACCCACTCTCTGACGAGTGTTTCGGTCACACAGGGAAGCAGAAAGCGCCCACGTGGGTGTGTGGAGTCCATGAGGGTCAGGCTGTTCCTCTGAGATTCTGATAGCATGGGACGAGTGTGGAGGTTGGTGCTGGCCAGGGCTCTCCGCGGCTGTCCCCTTCCTCACCACACCACTGGCCTGAAGGCCTGTGCCCTCAGCACAGTTTCTGGCTTTCAGGACAGGGTGGGGCGGCAGGAGTGCTTGGGAGGAAGGGCGAGCGATGGAGCCCAGTGTCCCGGTGGTGGGGGCAGGTGCTGGGGACCACAGGAGTCTCATTGCCCCTCTCCTGGCTGCAGGTTCAACGCCTTCCACCCCGACACTCACAAGCCCCTGCACCGCGAGTGCGGCTTCATCCGCCTCCAGCCCAACACCAACAAGGCAGCCTTCATCAGCGCCCAGAATACAGGTGCATCTGCCGGCTCTCTCCGACCCAGTGCTCTGAAGGTGGGAGGCCAGGCTCCGTGCCCCCTGGCACGAGTGGCCCTAATGGCTGCCACACTATGTCCCCCTGCAGGCATCGTGGAGGTGGAGGAGGGCGAGGTGAACGGGCAGGAGCTGTGCATCGCATCCCACTCCATTGCCAGGGTCTCCTTCGCCAAGGAGCCACACGTTCAGCAGGTGAGCCCACCCACCCCCTGCCCTGGCCCTGGCCACGCCCCCGTCACGCCCAGGCTGCCGGCCTGTTGCCCATCTGTCCTGCCTCTCACTTCTCCCAGAGACCCTGCCTGCGTCCTCGCGTGGCCTCCCTCTGTCCTCAAGTGCAGTACCTCCGTGTTGCTTGGTGAACTGCAGAATTCAGAGGGGACATGCGGCCTGCTGGGTGTGTACTGATAGTCGGCCCTTACCCTTGAAAGTCTGATCATGAGAGGCTTTTCTTCCAGCACACCCCTTCTCCGGGGGTTGGCCACCATGGGCACGTGACCTCGTTCATTCAGTGACTCGCCTCCTTAGTGCAGACACAGGACAGAGCATTTCTTAACACATTGAGCTCAGTAGCAGGCAGAGGGCAAATAGGATGATGGAGAACAGCCAGCCTGGGTCTGAACCGAAGCAGATCACGGACCAGCTATGCTCCCACTGGGTTCTGGATAAGACTACAGGACAGGAGGGCAGCCAAGGCCCTCACACACAGGCAACCTCACACAACTCTTATGCCTCTCACAAGCCATCTCACACAGGCCATCTCACGCATAGGCGGCCTCTCACACACAGGCAGCCTCTCACACAGGCCATCTCATACAGGCGGCTTCTCACACAGGCTGTCTCACACACAGGCAACCACTCACACAGGCCATCTCACACAGGCCATCTCATACAGGCGGCTTCTCACACACAGGCAACCACTCACACAGGCCATCTCACACAGGCTGTCTCACACACAGGCAGCCTCTCACACAGGTGGCCTCTCAGGTGACCATCTCACACAGGCAGCCTCTCACACAAGCCATCTTCACACAGGTGGCCTCTAACAGGCTATCATGCACAGGTGGCCGCTCACACAGGCGGCCTCTCACACAGGAGCCTCTCACACAGTAGCCTTTAACACAGGCGGCCTCTCACACAGACCATCTCACACAAGTGGCCTCTCACACAGCTGGCCACCTCACGCAGAGATGCTCACCCAGGCCGTCTCACAGGCAGTCTCATGCACAGGAGGTCTCATGTACAGGCCGTTTTGCAGACTCAGATTGAGAGGGCTGCAGCAGGCTCTCAAGGAGCACCTGTCCTGCTGCAGGACCCGAGAGTTGAGGGGATTTTGGAACCAGAAACCAAGATGGTTTGTGTTTCTTGCTCTTCAGATCACCCGAAGATTCCGGTTAAATTCAGAAGGCAAACTTGAACAGACGGTCTCCATGGCAACCATTACCCAGCCTATGACTCAGCATCTCCACATCACCTACAGGAAAGTGACCCCGTAACCCAGAGCAGAGCTCCGTCAGGCGGGGCCTGGCCACCATGGGGGGGCGGACACGGGCTTTTTGGGCTCTTAGAGTATTCCCGTGTACCCCTGTAATGGCAGAGTAAAACCAAATAAAAGGCCTTTATTTTTATGGCTGAGCATTTTGGATAGGATCACTGGTGCAGAGTGGACCTTTCTTTTGCTGCTGGAGACCGTGTCTGATTTTTCTTTTTTTTTTTGTTTTACTGTCGGGGCACACCCAGTGGTGCTCAAGGGTGATGCCTGGCTCTGAGTTACAGTCACTCCTGGGGTTGCCCAGGAGACTCTGGGGCCAGGGATCACGAGCACACCCGATCCCCACCTGGGAGGTGTGGCTCTCACTCAGCCCCTTCCCAATTTTTTCAGTTCCTCTGAGGTGGGGCTGTCAGCGGCGGGAGCACCCTCCTGCCATGTGAGGACCTCAGGGAGCTCTTGAACAGGGTGAGGAGGGTGTGGGCCTCAGAACCCAGGTTCAGGCGTTTATCCCTCAAGGTCCAGTAACTGGGGCACAAAGCTTGGCATGGAGAAGGCTCACCCAAGCCGACAGGCTGAGATCCCCGATGAGAAAGTGGTCTTGTGTGCCCGACCCTGCAGGGCCCAGCTGGAACGGGTGCCCGGACCTATCTCCCGGGAGCCCGCCATTTCCACATGGTCTCGCATGGCTGCTTCCAGGTGTCTTGGTGAAATAAACTTACTTGTTTGACTCTGCAGCCTGCCAGTGATGGCCTGTGTCCTCCACGGCCAGTTGTGGAAACAGAGGGCCAACATCGCCTGATATGCCTGGGCTCCTCTCCACTGTGATAGACCCAGCAGGTCCTGCTTCTCTTCAGACTCACTGACCCCTGCCCAACTGCCTTGGTCACAAGTCGCTCAGTGGGCGGGAGAGTTCAGAGCTGCTGGTTTGACCTGCGTCACCACAGATGGCCCCCCTGCCAAGCACAGAGCCAGGAGTGAGACCGGAGCTCGCCAGGTGTGACCCAGAGAGCTGCCAAGGGTGCCATGTACGCCCTGCCCAGGGAGGCAGGTCAGGACGGCTGTGGCACCCTCCCCTGTGCGCACGGCAGAGACAGGCCCAACTCAACAGGCGATCGGACTCTGTCTGCCCAAGGTACCAAGACCAGATCGCCGGCAGGGTGTTCCTCTCGCCCTCGTCCCCAGGAGTTCCCAAGTCCTACTGCTCATTGTTGGTGCTGCTTTTCTGGCCTCCCAGCACTGGCCCCTGTCCACTCCAACACTGCTGCCCACCTGTGGTGTCGGAGTAGCCATGGAGTCTGTCCTCACTGGCCCGCACAGCAGCAGGAGCTGGAAAAAGGTCCAGCACCGTCCCAGGGCAGGTGCACGTCAGCCACCTCTTAGGGTCACGGGTACAAGCGGTGTGAGTCCGAGGGCAACAGCCCACAAACTGACCCACAGGTACCCTGACCACCCACTGTGACCTTTGACCCCAGTGCACATCCCTCCCACACTGGCCCCATGGGGCTGCTTCTTCCCAGCAGCCGGCTCCGTTGAGTGGGATGGGATAAAGGCCGTATGCTTTTCAGATTTCTAAACCAGAACCTCATGTAGACTCTGAATCTGGGTCAACCTAGTGGTAAGGTTTGTTTGGCTATTATTTCTGTTGCTTTTTTCTCGGCTTTGGGACTCTTAAATTAGAAATATTAGTCCTATTCAAGACCACTCCTGAGGGTGCTCAGGCCCAGTGCTGAGTTCTCGCCTACAGTGCTCCAGAGATTTTATGGTGCTGGGAATCAGACACAGCCTGTGCAGCCCATCTGATCACACCACTGTTGGGGTGACACGGCTACAACAGTCACGACTTGGACTCTATTTCTAGGAGCACTGTTGAGCACGGTAGCACACGGCAGACAAGAGGGGTGTTCCGGCCCCTGAAGGGGCCCGCATCAGCACACCCACCCGCTTCTTCCTGCCTCTAACTGCAAACGTGTCGTTGTTGTTATTGTCTTGGGGCCACACCTAGTAGTGCTCAGGCTTACTCCTGGCCCTGCATTCAGGGATCACTCCTGGCAGGCTCGGGGGCCGTCTGGGATGTTGGGGATTGAACCCAGGTCGGCCACATGCAAGGCCAGTGCCCTGCTGTCCTCTCCAGCCCCTGAAGGTGGAAAGTGCCGGATGCTCTACCCGAATTTCCCTGTTGTCTTCCACTGAGGGCCCATGACTCAAGTCGACGTGCAGCCCACTCAGGCCTGTGGCATCTGCTGTGGTGGGCGGGGAGCAGGGGCGGCGCCCGCGCCTCCCAGCTCACCCGCTTTTCTCCACTTGTAGGAACAAGCCTACCGTCCCGCTGCCTCTCCGGCTGGCCTAGGCCTTGGGTCTGTCCTCAGTGTCTGGAGCCATGTCTCCGGGCCTCCTGCACACTCACCGGCCCACCTCCTGCTTTTGATGACTTTGTGTAGACAGGGGTCCGCAGGGCCCGAGCAGGTTGGGTGCTGGCCTTGAATGTGGCCAGCCCGGCCACAGTCCCAACACCCGATGTGGTCCCCCGAGCCCCACAAGGAGAGATCCCTGAGCACCACTGGGTGTGGCCCAGAAACAAATCCCCACACAAAACAACACGGATTGGGAGTGTTGGGGACCACTGTGAAATCTTCAGAGACGTGTTTTTCTACACTTCCCGAGGGATGGTGCTGGGCTCACAGCAGCCAGATTGAGAGAAGCAGATGGCCACCACCATGGACACAGAGCTTTACTGGATCACACACCCCAGCCGCACACCATGGCGGGGGCTCCTCCAGCCTGGCTGAAACCACAGCTCAGGGTCCCCGCAGATGGGGGACAGTCCACCAGGCGCCCTGGATTCAACCAGACCAGTCTTCCAAGGACAAGGCCCGTGGCTGCAGGGACCGAGACCAGCTGTGTCCCCTCGGGCCAGAGCGACAGGAATGCTGGAGGCCCACTGCCACCCCAGCTGCAGGCGCCACGGCCAGGCTCATCTCTCAGGCAGCAGCAGGAAGAAGGTGGCCTTCAGGAAGCGGCCGAAGCCACACAGGGCTGCCACCAGCCAGTGCGAGCGGAAGCCGGGCTCCGTGTTCACCACGCACTTGAGGACGTCGGTCTGTGGGAGAGGACGGGGACGGTCACTGCGCTGGGCGGCGGGGCAGATGAGGCAAACTCCCAGCCCAGCCCCTGCCTCCTGTGAGTGGGTCACACACAAGGGCCCCTAGGGACAGCGCCAGGGCCAGGGCTGACCCTCCGAAGGACAGGACAGGACCATGCACCCCTTCCCAGCCCCTCACCCATCCACCACGCCTCCGCAGCCACGTGGCCAGGGTCTTGCGCACGAACTCCCCGAGGCAGTCGACGAGAGCATGCACCGTGGCAGGCTGGGCCTGCCGTACGCAGTCCACTGACAGGCCAGCAGCCACCGCATACAGAGACACCACTTTGCCCCACGTGATGCCTGCAAGAGAGAGGCCATCAGCAGGTCCAGCCCCCACGTGTTGGGCGCCCCCTGCTCCCCCAGCTGAGGCCTGCACAGCCGCGCTCCCGTTCTCCAGTAGCTCCCCAACTCCCGCCACACGCCCTGCACGGGGGCCAGAGCCCACCTCAGCCCTCAGGCACTGGGAGAAGTTGGTGGACAGCAAGTGCCCTGTGGAAGAGGGATGGTCCAGGCTGGGCTGTGTGGAGGGTTGTTGGGGCCCGTGTTGGGGCACACTGTGTGCGTGTGCATTCGTGCACTGAGGATTACTCATGGCAGGGCATGGGGGACCATCTGGGTTGCTGGGGATAAGGCCCAGATCAGCTATGTGCAAGGTCCTACCAGCTGTACCCCACCCACCAGCCACTTTGGTCGGTGTCTCAGTTGGGCTCCTGACCATCTGGGATGACCATTCTCTCGCACATCCGTCACAGATGACCACGGCAGCTCTGCAACCTCAGGTTATGAGGCAGTCCCTGGGTGACAGGATCCACACGGACTGCTGGAAGTGCCCCTACAGCAGGTGAGGGGCAGCCCCAGAACCCCCCACTCAGAACCCACACCCCCTTATTCACCAACTAACACCCCGTCACACACATACATCCTTGATCACCCATTCAAGCCCTCTTAAAGACACTGCTTCACACTCAACACCCACAACCCCTCACACCCTCACACACACCTCACACACATCTTTTTTTTTTTTTTTTTTTTTTTTGCTTTTTGGGTCACACCCGGCAATGCACAGGGGTCACTCCTGGCTCATGCACTCAGGAATCACCCCTGGCGGTGCTCAGGGGACCATATGGGATGCTGGGATTCGAACCCGGGTCGGCCGCGTGCAAGGCAAACGCCCTACCCGCTGTGCTATCACTCCAGCCCCAACACCTCACACATCTTTACACACCCACATCCCCTCACAGTCACCCTCATGCCCTCACATCCCTTCACACCCACACCCTCTCACTCACCCTCACACATACCCACACCCCCTCACACACACCCAAAGCCCCTTACACACACACCCTCACTACCCACACACCTTCATACACCCATATACCCACACCCTCATACCCTTCACACCCGTACCTCATCACACACATTCCCTCTCCCCACACACACACACACACCCTCACATGCCCACACCCTCACACTCACACAATCATACCCCTTCACATACCCACACACCCACACGCCCTGCTCCAGCAGTTCAGAAGCCCACGAGGTTGGGCGACCCTCTGCAGCCCCTCAGGCCCAGGTCTGAAGCATGTGGGAGAGGGGCCAGTGCTGCTGGTGGGGATCTCAACCTTGCTGAGAGTGGAGCCCGCCCCGTGAGACCCACCTGCTGAGAACATGTGAGCAGCCACTGCCAGGAAGGCATCGGTGACAGCCGCCTCCGAGTGCAGGGGCAGGTGCAGCTGGCGGGCCACGTTGCGGTACACGCTGGGCCGGATCTGCTCCAGCTCGTCCCCTGCAGCACATGGGGGTCAGCACTGCATCCGCCCGAGCCCGAGCCCAAGCCCACTCACCTGCCGTCACACCCCCACGCTCCCACACGGTCTGCCCAAAAGCTGCCCGTGTGGCCCCACCCCACTGGCAAGACCCCCCAGCCGGCTGGGCCGGTGTGGCGGGAATCCTAGGATCTGGGCTGGGCCTGCCTGCTGGTGACTCACCGGCCACAGAGTGCATGGCAGCCCAGGCAGGTGGCCAGCACCCAGCCTGGCAGAGGCTGCCCTGGGGACCCCAAGTCAAGCATGAAGGTGCAGCCCCGCTCAGGAAGGCAGCGGGCAAGGCCGTGGCCACGCTCAGGGCTGTGGGGCTGGGCAGCCATGGACAAGCAGCGCGATCCCAGCCAGCACTTGGGGAAAGGCAGCCCCTGGGCCCCTGCCCTGCCCCTGCCGGAGCCAGCTGCACTCCATCCTCTCCTAATCCAATTACCATCTGAAGTCCTGGGGCAGGACCAGGGCAGGGGCAGGGCGGGGCCTGGGTTCCCCCTGGAGGACCACTGAGGAAGCCCAGGGGACATGACCCTCCTTCCTGTTTGCACTGGCTGGGGACACTGGGGGAGGTGCAGCATGGGGGGGGGGCAGGAGGCTGGGGAAGCCTGAGGCGGGCCCAGGCCTGAAGAAAGAGACTGCGCAGAGCCAGACAGGCAGCTCTGCACCTGGAAAACAGTTCAGGCTTGCACGGCATCCTCCCGGTCACCCTCTGAAGCTACCCCTACACACACACATGCACACACATGTACACGTGCACTGCACACATGCACTTGTGCACAGACACTGGTACGTACATGTGCGTACAAACAGGCACAGACAGTACACATACACCCGGCACACACACTGGCACATATATGTGTACAAACAGGCACACACAGTATACATACACCCATGCACACACACTGGTACATACACATGTACACTGGTTCATGTAGACAGGGTAGACATCCCCACAGACACGCACAGACGTGCACAGGCATGTTTGCACATGTGCGTGTGCAAGCACATATACATGTGTATGTGTGCACACAGGGGACACACATTCCTGGGCCCACACCCAAACAAGGACAAGCAGACCGTGTCCGGCCGCTGCCTCCTCCCCCAGCCCGCGGGGTGGGCTGCACACCCCATGGCCCCTAAGCTCATTTCAAAGGGGAATCACTGGGTCGGGCCTCTCGGGGAGCACCGGGGATGCCCAGCCCCGCTGGGAAGCCTGGCCCAGGGCAGGGGTGCAGACAGGACGGTTCTCCAAACACACGCGGGCGCGTGGGCCCGCAGGGATTCCCGGGCGGCTCGCGGCCAGGCTCACTTTGGAAGCTGAGCCCGCAAACCCGCACTCTCCGCGGGCGGCCGACTGCGCCCTGCCCTCGGCGGCGGTGAGCAGGGCAGCGCCAGCGCGGGGGAGGACGGGGGCCGCGGGGGGGAGCGGGGGGAGCGGCACGCGGGGCTCAGGGAGCGCGGGGTCTCGCGGCGCGCGGGGCTCCGGGGCCGGGGCCGGGTCTGGGCGCTCCGGGTCTGGGCGCGCCGGGTCGGGTGTCCGGGTCTGGGGGCTCCGGGTCTGGGGACGCCGGGGCGGGTGTTCGGGTCTGGGGGCTCGGGTCTGGGGGCGCAGGGGCGGGGGCTCCGCGGCGGGGGGCTCCGGGGCGGGGGCCCGGGGGCCCGGGGCGGCCGGGTCCGCGCACTCACCCAGGCGCAGCAGCACGGCGCTGACCTCGGCCAGGCGGCCGGGCGGGCAGGCGGGCTCGGGCGCGCTCCAGGCCAGGCCGGCGCGCAGCAGCCGCGCGCGCACGAACTCGCGGCCGAGCGCCTTGGCCTGCGCCACCAGCTCCTTGTCGGTGGGCGCGCGGTCCAGCGCGCCCCTGAGCTCGGCCGCCAGCGCGGACGGGCGGCGCAGCAGCTCCATGGCCCGCCGCGCGCCCGGCCCGCCGCATGCCCGGCCCGGCTCGGTTCCGCCCGGCCCGCCCGGCGCCGCTCGGCAGGGCGCGGGCAGCGCGGCCGCGGGCGCCGAGGTCCAGCCCGGCCTTGTAGGGAAGCGCCGGGGCGGGGCGCGGCCGCCGCTTAAGGAGGCGCCGGAGGCCGGGCCGCGCCCCCGCACCTGGCGCGCGGCACCCCGGGGTGCTCCCCACGGCCCTGCCCGGCACCCCGGTCCCGCGCCCCTGCCCGGGCCTCCCCGCGCCCCTGCCCGGCCCCCCCCAGCCCCCACCCCGCGCCCCTGCCCCGCACCCTTCCATGCCCCGCGCCCCTGCCCAGTCCACCCCCCCCCCCCCGTCCCCGTCCCGCGCCCCTGCTCTGGTCCCGGCCCCCGCTCCCCCCGAGACGCTCTGTCGTTTCCCTGGGGGCGACCCCCGGCCCGTGCTCTCGGCGCCCTTAGCTCGCCCGCTGCCCGGCACAAGCCCACGATCCCGGCACTGACCTCACCTGCCCGTGCGCCCAGTGACCACACCGCGAGGACTGCGTCGGCCTTGCTCGCAGGGACCAGGGCTCGGTTCCCAGCAACACCGAGGGTCCCCTGACCCTTAGCACTGACATGCCACAGCTGCCCAGCCTGTCCCCAGCCCACCTGCCAGGGTCCATGTGGGCCTGGACCCATCACCAAGCCGGCTGGGAGTGTAGTGTCCCTCTGCTTACCCGCTGCTCAGCGTCCCTGTCCCCTGCCTCAGCACAAACCTACGCTCCCATTCGCACATCTGGGCGGCATCACCCGGGTGTGCAGGAGAATTGCTCTCTCAGGGTCAAACCCCTGGGGCCCCAGTGTCCACACAGGGCGCAGGAGGTGAATTTATGCTGCACTCTCTCAGGATAACAGGAAACAGCTAAAGGCATGGAAACTATCAGGAAACAAACAGCTCTTTTAAATCACTGGTGGGCCAAATCGCAGGCGAAGTTATAAAGCTAAGTTGTTTTTTTTTTATTTCGTTTTTGGCCACACCCAACTATACTTCTGGCTCTGCACTCAGGGAATGGTGTGGGGTGCTGGGATGTGAACCGGGGTTGGCCATGTGCAAGGCAAATGTCCTCCCTGCTACTCTATCTCTGCGGCCCAGTTATAAAGTATTTTAAATGAAAATAACATAATAGTAAGCCTAGTGGGATGCAGCTAAAGCAGTACTTTGAGGAAAATGTGTAGCTTGTGAAGAAAGATTAAAATTAATCTCCTCGGAGATACGGCAGAGGGTTAGGGCACTTTCCCTGCACGAGGCTGACGCAGATCTGATCGCTGGCACCCCCTATGGCTCCCTGAGCCCTACCAGTGGTGATCCCTGAGCACAGAGCTAGGAGTAAGCCCTGAGCACCACTGGGTGTGGCCCCAAACCAAGCAGTAAATAAGCCCAGGCCAGAGAGCCGGCACAGGGGCAGGCACTCACCTCACACACACCGACATGCATTCCCAGTTCCATCCCTGGCATACTCCACCCCTTGAGCCCACCAGGACCGACCCACCCACTGCCCATCTGCTGGGGCCCGCCTGGCCAGTGTGAATGCCTGGCCCCTGCTTCTCTCGGTGCTGCCTCTCAGGCCCGCGGGTACTGCCTGTGCTTGTTTCACTCGCAGGCCTCCCTGGCATCACTGCTGCGGTGTCCAGGGGTCCATGACTCACTGTGGAATGCCCTGGAATGTCCTGCATTTCACAGATGAGCACTGAGAGTCAGAAGCTGTGCGAGGCCCCGGCAGGAGTTATTGCAGAGTTGGGCATAAGCCAGGCTGGGAGGTCTGGAGTGTCCTCTGCCCCCCAGCCCCCGTACCCAGGGGAGTATGGACAGCCTGAGGCGGGGGCCTCTCCTGCACACCAGGACCAAGTCTGAAGGCACCGGAAAGTGCCAGCTAAGAAGCTGAAGGGAGGTCGCTCATGCACGCCCCCTGGGGGCCCTTAAAAGCAGGGCTTGTGCGCTCTGTTTACAATAGCCACAATATGGAAAAAACCAGAGTGCCCAAAAACAGATGATTGGCTAAAGAAACTCTGGTATATTTACACAATGGAATACTACACTACGTAGCTGTCAGAAAACATGAAGTCATGAAATTTGCATATAAGTGGATCAACATGGAAAGTATCATGCTGAGTTAAATGAGTCAGAAAGAAAGAGACAGACATAGAAAGATCGCACTCATATGTGGAATATAAAGTAGCTGAGAGATATAAGCTCACAATGTTGCGATTTCTGGCAGATATTTCTCTGGACTTAGTTACTAAAATACTGAAATATAGAAATCCAAAACTGTGCAGCTGCTAGTGCGGCCTCCTGACATCATATCTCTTCATTCTCAGCAATGGAAAACAAATTACCAAATGCTTTCTTTTCAGCAGATCAACTTTAGGGGGGAGGAACTCCAAATCAATAATAGTGAATTTTTTGTTGAAATATTGAATGTAATCAAAGTAAAGTAAAAGTAAATTGAAATTTACCAGTTACACATGCGGGGTGGGGGGCTGGAGAGGTGGGGGGAAGGGGGAGGTATACCATGATTCTTGGTGGTGGAATATGTGCACTGGTGAAGGGATGGGTGTTTGAGCATTGTATAACTGAGACTTAAACCTGAAACTTTTGTAACTTTCCACATGGTGATTCAATAAAAAAATTAAAAAAAAAAAAAGCAGGGCTTGTGGTCTCTCCGGAGCACTAGCTGGCATTCCTCCGAGCACCCTTGGCCCCTCCAGATTCCTCTCCTGACCCGCAGCAGGCCCTCCGCTGCATGGTGTGGACGTGGTGCAAACCAGGAAGTGGCCCCTACTCTGAGCGTGGACCCAGTCCCTCCCTGCTGGGGCACTGGGTGTGCAGAGGTGGGAGGCCTGGAGCCCCCTGCAGCCCTGCACTCTCCTGCTCCTCCTCCCCCACCCTCCCTCTCCTCCTGCCCTTCCTCTCCTCTTGCCCTGGCCGCCCAGCCCACCTACTCCAGGAGCCTGGCCTGTGTTGTTTTGGGTGCAGGTGCTCACTGAGTCACGGCACCAGAGGAGAGGGTGGCCAGGAAGAGACCTGAAGCCCGGAATGCCCACTCAGGCCCCCTGGAAGGGGTCGGCTTAGGGAGCCCAGGCTTCCCTGACCCAGCAATGCCAGATCCAGGGAACACGGGCAACATCAACCTCAACGGGGACACAGGCAGTGGACAGCAGTGCCACCATTTCCCTGCCCACCCGCAAGCCGGACACAGCCACCGGGTGCCCTGGCGGGGCCTATACTGCCACCTGGCCCCTGATCTCCCCGGCAACACGCCACACACCCTCTTCCAGGAGGCCCTGAGAGAGGCCAGAACAGTGGCAGGGGGAGGTGAGCCCCGGAGGCTCCCAACCGCAGGCCTGCATGGCACAGGTGAGTGTCCTGGGCTCGAGCACTGACCGCCACAGGGGCCAGTTTCTCTGAGCAGAGCTTGAGAGAGGGCGGGGCGGGTGAGTTTCCCCACCTGCCTGCCCAACAGAGCCCCTGCAGCCGAAAACCTCGGGAACTCAGGCCGCTCCCTTGGGCGAGCCTCACCAACGAGGGACGTCGCACACTCCACACTGCTGATGACCAAGCGGACCCACACTCGACAGGGTTTAAAGTCGAAGGCAACACGACAAGCGTCACATGCTTTCCTCTATACAAAATGCATTATTTCGGTTCAGCTTTGGGGGCAGGTTTGGGGCGTGGGGCAGAAACGTTCGAAATGTGGTGGTGGGAAGGAGCAATGGTGGTGGGATTGGTGTTCAATTACTGTGAACAACCTTTTAAAAATGAAATTTTTAAAATAAGCCCTCCAGACGCCGTCAGACTTGGACTTGGTCCCCTGAGGCCTCCGGGAGTGATTTCCGGGCAGGCCGGAGGGTTGACACAGCTGAGCATGGCTCAGAAAGAGCAGAACAAAGCAACTCCCCAGAACCTAACAGCTCCCCACAGTGCACCCCCAGAGCGGCTTTGCTGTGTTTGGGAGTCCTCCCTGGCCCCATCCCGGTAACCCTGGGCAGAGGGCAGGATGCCTTAATGCTTCCCAGACCCAGCCACAGACAGGCCGAGAAGCACCTGCACCCCAGACTCTCATGCCCTGGGGCCTTTGCACGACCTTCATCTTCCCTGAATGGCCCCACTCTGTCCCTGGGCTTTTGCAGGCCGGCCCGTGCTGCTTCCAGGGCCAGCTACAGCCCTGCCCTTCCAGAAGAGCCCAGAGCCCCTTCTCTGCTTCCTCCCGCACCATGACGGGGGCACCCACGGCCTGGGCCCCTCGTTCCTCTCAGGGGCTCTGAACCAAGTGCTTTGGGAGGGCACAGGTCTTTTCTGGATCCCAAAGTCCTTCCTGACCCTCCGGGGCAAATGTCCACTCCCCCGAGGCCCTAGCAGTAGCAGGCCGCCGAGGGGAGGTGCCCTCAGACAGCGGGTCTCCAGGTTGGGAGGAAGCCAGAATCCAGGAGAGCAGGGGGAGTGCGGGTGCCCGGGACCCTGCCCGACATTCCCGCATCCGAGAGAGCCCCTGGAGCCAGGCAGGAGCTGAGGAGTGCCCTGGGGGCCCACCCCGGGCCTGGCCCCTGAGGCCCAGCCGAGGTCCTGTGAGGTCAGCTCTAGCGCCACCACCCCCACTCAGACGAGGCAGCCTGACAAGGCCCGTCGCCTCGGAGCCCAGGAGGGGAGTGGGCAGGAGAGGGTGGTGCTGCACCTGACAGATGGGCCTGGGCTTGCAGGACCCCCGCCTACGCCAGGGCCCCCTACTCCAGGGCCCCCTACATCATGACCCCCGCCTACAGCAGGGCCCCCCCCCAGGGCCTCCTACTCCAGGGCCCCCTACACCAGGACCCCCTGGGGAACCGGGACACTTGTGCTGACTGGAATGACACGTGTTGGAGCCGGGCCCCAGGGTCTCTGGGCCAGACCCTCCGCCGTCTCCCCGAAGTTCTCCCTCCTCCTAGCCCCGGGGCCCAGGCCAGAGGGTTTGTGTAAACTCGGACAAGTGCTCCATAAACAACCCAAGGGCTTGTCTGGGGCAGGCACGCGAGTGAGCAGCCGGACTGCCGGCCTGCGCCTTGCTCCTCACACACTGCCCGGGCCTGCTCCTCCACCGAGGGGTGGTCTCCGCGCGGACCCTGGGCTGCCCTGGGGGTGGTGGGGGATGGTCCCCAGGTGTGTGACAGCAGGCACGTCGTCCCCCCACTGCCCTGGTGGTCTCGGGCCTGTTGGAGTGAGCAGGTTCTCTGGAGGGACTGGGGCGCCCCTCTGCCCGCGGAAGGCCCTGCTGCCTCCCTTCCTCCAGTGTGTCCTGGGGCCGCCTTTCTCTTCTGCCTGGGGTTGGTCCTTCTGCCATGGCCAGTCAGATCCCAGCCGTCATCTCCACAGACACCTCCAGGGCTCCAGAGACCCCCGCCCTGAGCACCAACACAACAGGGCCTACACGAGGTCGCCCACAAACACCAGGACCCCCTACACCAGGACCCCCCTACACCAAGACCCCCTACACCAGGACCCCCTACACCAGGACTCCCTATACCAGGACTCCCTACACCAGGACTCCCTACACCAGGACCCCCTACACCACTACCCCCAACACCAGGACCCCCTACACCAGGACCCCAACCTACACCAGGACCCCCACCTACACCAGGACCCCCCTATACCAGGACTCCCTACACCAGGACCCCCTACACCAGGAACCCCTACACCAGGACCCCCTACACCAGGACCCCCTACACCAAGACCCCCTACACCAGGACCCCCTACACCAGGACCCCCACCTACACCAGGACCCCCTACACCACTACCCCCAACACCAGGACCCCCTACACCAGGACCCCCACCTACACCAGGACCCCCTACACCAGAACTCCCTACACCAGGACCCCCCTACACCAGGACCCCCTACACCAGGACTCCCTACACCAGGACCCCCAACACCAGAACCCCCTACACCAGGACCCCCGACACCACTACCCCCAACACCAGGATCCCCTACACCAGGACCCCCACCTACACCAGGACCCCCTACACCAGGACTCCCTACACCAGGACCCCCCTACACCAGGACCCCCTACACCAGGACTCCCTACACCAGGACCCCCAACACCAGGACCCCCTACACCAGGACCCCCTACACCAGGACCCCCTACACCAGGACCCCCACCTACACCAGGACCCCCTACACCAGGACTCCCTACACCAGGAACCCCTACACCAGGACCCCCTATACCAGGACTCCCTACACAAGGACACCCTACACCAGGACTCCCTACACCAGGACCCCCTACACCAAGACCCCCTACACCAGGACCCCCTACACCAGGACCCCCAACACCAGGACCCCCTACACCAGGAACCCCTACACCAGGAACCCCTACACCAGGATCCCCTACACCAAGACCCCCTACACCAGGACTCCCTACACCAGGACCCCCCTACAACAGGACCCCCTACACCAGGACCCCCTACACCAGGACCCCCTACACCAGGACTCCCTACAACAGGACTCCCCTACACCACTACCCCCAACACCAGGACCCCTAACACCAGGACCTCCCTAAACCAGGACCCCCTACAACAGGACTCCCTACACCAGGACCCCCTAACCAGGACCCCCTACACCAGGACCCCCTACACCAAGACCCCCTACACCAGGACCCCCTACACCAGGACCCCCACCTACACCAGGACCCCCTACACCAGGACTCCCTACACCAGGAACCCCCTACACCAGGACCCCCTACACCAGGACCCCCAACACCACCACCCCCAACACCAGGACCCCCACCTACACCAGGACCCCCTACACCAAGACCCCCTACACCAGGACCCCTACACCAGGACCCCCTACACCAGGACCCCCTACACCAAGACCCCCTATACCAGGACCCCCTACACCAGGACCCCCACCTACACCAGGACCCCCTACACCAGGACCCCCCTAAACCAGGACCCCCTACAACAGGACTCCCTACACCAGGACCCCCTAACCAGGACCCCCTACACCAGGACCCCCTACACCAGGACCCCCTACACCAAGACTCCCTACACCAGGACCCCCTAAACCAGGACCCCCTACACCAGTACTCCCCTAAACCAGGACCCCCTAAACCAGGACCCCCTATACCAGGACCCCCTCCTACACCAGGACCCCCACCTACACCAGGACCCCCACCTACACCAGGACCCCCTACACCAGGACCCCCACCCACCCACCTCAGCCAGGACCCCGCCTGCATGAGGTTGCCCATTATCCCAAGACACTGGCTGCCCTGGAACAGGGCTGATGGGCAGTTATTTGTCCAAAGCTGTTCTAGGGACCCTCAGGGTGGGTGGGTCTCCAGTCCAGGCTTTGGACCAGGTCCTCCCTCTGGGGGTGGTGATGGACAAAGAATCTGGCGGCTCTTCGGGTTTTTGCACACCCAGAGGTGGATCACTCGTGGCCTTGCCAGGGCCTGTCTGTGTGCTGGGCATTGAACCCCACTTGGCAGGCTGCAGGGCAAGTCCCTCCCGTGTGCTGTCGTCCCACACTCAGGAGGCATCCGGGAGGCGTCGGTGCGGTTCTGGGGGTTCTGCCTTTTCCTGGTGTCCTGGGGAGACCCCTCTGGAAGGTTTGAGATTCCGGGAGAAGATTCCTCATCTGCATCTGGCTCCTGAGCTGGGGTCCGGAAAGGGGCAGCCCTGGGCCAGGGGTCCAAGGGAAGAGGCCACCTGGGTGCGGGCTCAGCGCCTGCCCTGGTGGGGTGGGGGCAGGGTGGGCTTTCCGGGTGTGGAGGGGTGCAGGTGTCTGTGCCCGTGACCTCCTGGCTCTGCCTGATGTGCAGACCCAGCTTCTATCACTCGGCTTCCGGCCGCCCCAGGGCACTGGGAAGGGACAGAGCTTGTGTGGTCCCACTGAGGCCACCGAGGGTCCGACCCCACAGAAATGGGCGCAGCACAGAGCTGTCACCTGGGGGGTCCCCGCAAGAGCGTCCGCTTGGGTTCTATGTTCGGGATCTGGGCCATGCCCGCATGCCGAGGTGGACCACCTGGCCCCTCCCCACTTCGGGGGCTTGTCCCTGCCCAGAGGTGGTGTACTGGGACAGGCTGTGCTCCCTGTCTCCTGGCAGTGGTCACCTGCCTCTCTAGTGTCTGGTGCCTGCTGGTGCCCTCCGGCTCCCCCCAGCGTCCCGGGGGCATCGCTCAGCTCTGATGTCCCTTCCCTCAGTCCTCTCCTTCCGTAGGCCCAGGAGGGTGGCAGCACTCTGCATTCCCACATCTGAACCTCTCTGAGCCACTGCCCCAACACCCACCTCTGTGTATGTACAAGCATGTGTGCAAATATGTATTATACATGCATGCATGTGTGCATTGCAAACGTGTACATGTGTGCATGCATGTGCACTGCATGTGTGGGTACTACTGGAACATGTATATGGACATATACATTGTGCGCCTGTGTGTGCATCTGTGAACAGTATAGGTATGTGAATGTGTGCACATGTCTGCCTTGCATTGTGCCTGCATGTATGTGTGAAAGTGTGTGCCTGTGTGTGTGCACATGTGCATTGCCTGCATACACGTGTGCATGTGTGCACTGCGCCTGTACATTGTACATGTGTGTGTGCCTGCATGTATAGGCATATGCACATATATGCCTGCATGTGTGCTGCAGGTGTGTCTACACCTGTGTACATGTGTGTGCATGTGGGCATGGAATGACTCTCCATCTGGTGAGCTGCCTGCAGGCTGCTGCTTCTTTTTTTTTGGGGGGGTCACACCTGGCTCTGCACTCAGGAATTGCCCCTGACGGTGCTCAGGGGACCCTATGGGAAGCTGGGAATTGAACCTGGGTCGGCGGCTTGCAAGGCAAACGCCCTCCCCGCTGTCCTATCACACCAGCCCGCAGGCTGCTTCTAATGGCTGAACAACAGAGCTGGAGCACAGTGCAGCTGGGAGGGCACTTGCCTTGCATGCAGCTGGCCTGAGTTCAATGCCCCCGTGTCCTGTAGGCCCCCCAAGCACTGACAGGAGTGATTCCCGAGGGCAGAGGCGGGAGCAAACCTCCAATCACTGTTGGGTGCAGCCAATAAACAAAAACAAACCGAAAAACCCCAACAAAGCAAAGGCTGAGCAACACCAACACCGGGATGTTCTTGCTGGAATGCTTGGTTCTGGCGCCCCCCTGTGGCAAAAGGGACGAGCAGCTGGACGGCACAGGAAGGCCACCCCGGGCGTGTCCCACAAAGATGAGGGAGGGACAGGGACGCTTCCAGGAGACGGACCTGAAACAGGGGCATGCCAGGGAGGACAGCGAGGAGCCTGTTAGACGCCAAAAGGCCAGAGAGTGACTGTCCTCTGGGGCCTTGGGAAGCAGCCCCGCTGACGAGTCACTCGGCCAGAGCCAGAGGGGACGGCTGCCTCCACCACAGCCAAATGAAGTGATGTTGCTGTGGGAGCCTGCTTCATCCTGCCTTTGGGCCACACCTGGTGGTGCTCGGGGCTTGTCCCTGGCTCTGCACTCAGGAATGACTCCTGGCCATCCAACCCGGGCTGGCCGCGTGCCAGGCAAGAGGCCCACCCACTGCCCTATCTTCCCGGCCCTTGTCGTGTGCTCTTCTAGGGACCCACCCTTTACACTGCAACTTCCCATGTTTCTTGCTTCTGCTGGGGAGAGCCTGTGGAGAGGGAGTGTGGGAACACCCCTCTCTACCTGACGTCTGCTACCTGTAACAAAGTGATAAAATGAGAGCAAATATAAAGAATGTGTTTAAAGATCCACCCTGAGCCAGAGAGACGCTCAATGGTCTGTGCACAGCGTCGTACATGGGAAGCCTGAGACTGGCCCCCTGCTCCACCTGCAGGACCCCTGAGCACTGAGCTGGGAGCAGCCCTCGAGTGCCGCTGGACGTGGCCAAAAAATAACCAACCCCAACAAAAAGACCCAAGCGGTTTCAGGGAGCATCTCAGGAGTGGGAAACGTTTCTAGCTAGACCAGCAGAGGAAGAGAGAACAAACGGAGGGGTGAGGTGGGGGAGCGTGGGGCCGAGGAATGAGTGTCTGCTTCTCCCTCTTGTTAAAGAGCAATGCTGGACTTGGATCTCTCAGGGTGAAGCTGTCTGATGACCACACAAGTTCTATCTACTGAAGGGATGTGTCACCGGCCTGTCACCTTGGGTGGAGGCTCACACTTCCTGGTAACTCTGTGGTATCTGTTTCCTGGGCAGCTGGCCCAAGGGTCCCACTCAGTATGCCTGTCAGCTGGGCTCCCAATCAATACTGTTTTGGGCCACACCTGGTGATGCTCAGGGCTCACTCCTGATAGGCCAAGAGACCCACAGGGTCACTGCATCCCTGGGGTCCCCCACAGGGCCTCTGTGTCCCACTGGCTACAGGTCCATGAGCCACTGTGGGTGGGTGAGGGGCTGTCACCTGGGCTGAGACAGCACGTGGCTGCAGAGAAGGAGGAAAGGCCCTTCCTGCGGGTGTCAGATGTTCGATTTAAGAACCACACACCAGGGCCCGGGAGAAGACAGGCAGCGGGGAGGGCTGTGACCCTGAGCACTACTGACCCCCCAAATCCAGAACCACACACTGACTGTTCTTGCTCCTCCTCCAGTTCCTCTCTTCGCCGTGCGGGGACGGAGCCCAGCTGCCGGCGCTCAGAGCAAGTGCTCGCTTCACCCTGCCACTCGGAAGGGAGAGGAAGTGGGACACAATGTTCCTAACCAGGTTTTCCCAGTCTATGTCCCTCACTTTGAAATCTTAGAACAAAGGATCCAGGTAGGAGGGAAAAAGGGGAGCCTCCGTGGGGGATAGGGGAGTAACTTCTAGTGGGGGAAAGGGGTGGGCCTGCTGCCTGGACGCTCTCCCGCGGGGACTGTGCTGTGGGTGCGCAGCAGCGCCCGCAAGAGGTGACCTTGGGAGCTGCCCCTGGAGGTGACCCTGGGAAGGGAACGGAGGTGGGCGGGGAGAGGGGGTGGTGGTCAGCCACCTGATGGATCCTTTTGCGTCCCCTCCGATACCAAAGCAGGAGCCTGGGGACACGGCGGATTGGCCTCCTGGCTGAAAACGCTGCAGCCGCCCCTCCCAGCGGGCCTCCGGCGGACACCTCCGGCCCCCGCCAAGCCCTCACCTGGCGGGAGGAACCTGCGCGGAGCTCCAGGCCCCGAGTCCGGGCGCGTATGGGCCGGAGCTGGAGGCGGGGCCAGTGATGGGCGTGGCCTAGTAGAGGGGCGGAGTCTCTGTGGGCGTGTCCGGTGAGGGCGGGGCAGGCGGTAGTGGGCGGGGACTCGCTTGCTGGCTCTGGGGGGGCGGTTTCTCGGTGTCCAGTGCGGCTCCACCCTGGGCTTGGCGCCCTTTGGCCCGGGCTTGCTTCCAGGCTGTGCCGTGCGCAGCAATACACGATCAATGGCCTTTCAGCTGTTTCACTTCCTTTGCACTTTCTTTTCCTTTTTTTTTTTTTTTGTTTTTGTTTTTGGGCCACACCCAGCGATGCTCAGGGGTGACTCCTGGCTCTGCATTCAGGAATTACTCCTGGTGGTGCTGGGGACCACATGGGATGCTGGAGATTGACATCTCACCCATATCACTTTCACTCTGGCCCTCTTCCTTTTTTTTTTTTTTTTTGCACTCTATTTTTTTTTAAGTGTTGGTTATACCCAGCGATGCTCAGGGGTTAACGCCTGGTTCTGTGCCCAGGGGTCACTCCTGCTGGAGGGGCTCTGGGGGACCATATTTGATGTAGGATAGCACCGTAACCCATGCACCATCTCTCCAGTCCCTCCTGCAATTTCTGATCTAGTTTCTGGACTAGTAACCTCTTTCAGACTTCTGTTTCCTGCTGTTTGTCCTCTATCTCTTCCTCTCTATTTAAGTCTATCTCTGCATATCTCTCTCTCTCTCTCTCTCTCTTTCTTCTTTCTTTTTCTTTCATTCTTTCTTACTTTTTAGTTGTTTTTGGGCCAACCTTGTGCTTAGGGCTTACTCCTGACTCTGAGCTCTGGAATCACTCCTGGCTCAGGCTCAGGGGGTCCCTATGGGGTGTCAAGGATCGGATCTGGGTTGGTAAATTGCAAGGCAAACACCCTACCTGCTGTATATCGCTCCAGGGCATATGCATTTGACTTTCTTCCTTCCTTTCTTCCTTTCTTTCTTTCTTTCTTTCTTTCTTTCTTTCTTTCTTTCTTTCTTTCTTTCTTTCTTTCTTTCTTCCTTCCTTCCTTCCTTCCTTCCTTCCTTTCTTTCTTTCTTTCTTTCTTTCTTTCTTTCTTTCTTTCTTTCTTTCTTTCTTTCTTTCTTTCTTTCTTTCTTTTGGGGGGTCACACCTGGCAATGCACAGGGGTTACTCCTGGCTCATGCGCTCAGGAATTACTCCTGGCCATGCTCAGGGGACCATATGGGATGCTGGGAATTGAACCTGGGTCGGCCACTTGCAAGGCAAATACCCTACCCACTGTGCTATCACTCCAGTCCCTCTTTCTTTCTTTCTTTCTTTCTTTCTTTCTTTCTTTCTTTCTTTCTTTCTTTCTTTCTTTCTTTCTTTCTTTCTTTCTTTCTTTCTTTCTTTCTTTCTTTCTTCTTTCTTTCTCTCTTTTTCTTTCTTTCTTTCTTTCTCTCTCTCTCTTTCTTTCTCTTTCTTTCTTTCTTTCTTTCTTTCTTTCTTTCTTTCTTTCTTTCTTTCTTTCTTTCTTTCTTTCTTTCTTTCTTTCTTTCTTCTTTGTGGATCACACCCAGTAATGATCAAGGATTACTCCTGGTGGTGCTTGAGGGACCATATGGGATCGAACCCAGGTTGGCCACGTGCAAGACAAACACCCTACCCACTGTAATATTGTTCCAGTCCCTGTGTCTGTTTTTCTGTCTTACTCTTTGTCTGTTTTTCTGTCTGCCACTCTTGCATGTAGAGTATGCACACCAGTCCTTTGAGTCATTTTCCCAGCCCTCAAATGAAAGCTTTTGCCCAACCTCGGTTGATGCAGAAATCCAATTTATTGCTGCTTATCTTTGTGTATTTGTAAAATACACATAGCATAAACATCACCATTTTAGGACTGGAGAGATAAGTCAAAGGGCTGTTTTACTTTGCATGTAGGAGGCACAGGTAGGATCTCTGCACTTCATGGTCCTTCTTAACACAAGGAAGAACACCCCTGCCCATCTAGGAACAAAATCCACCACCTACAGTGTGTAATTCAGTGACATGACATTCAACTCATGATGTTGTATAACTACCACCCCATCTATTTCTATTTCCAGGATGTTTCCATCACCCCAAATGGAAAGGCTGAACCATTAAATAATTTCTTTCTGTTCTCTATTCTTCTGACTTGGCCTGTTCTTGAGCCTTTGGAAAAATGGTAACAGGAAGCCCACAGCACAATGTTTGCAAAGACCTTCCATGTTCTTGCAGCCTGTGTCCATTTTTTGTTTATTGGCTACATCCAGCAGTGCTCAGGACTTATTCCTGACTCTGCTGGTAGTGCTTAGGACTTATTCCTGACTCACTGTTGGTGGTCCTCAGGGCTTATCCCTGACTCTGCACTCAGGACTCACTCCTGGCAGTACTTAGGACACCATATGTGGTCCAACCCGGGTTGACCTTATGCAAGGCAAGTGCCCTACCCGCTATACTGTCTCTCCAGTCCCTATCTTTTTTTTTTTTTTGCCACACCCTGCAGTACTCAGGGCTAACTCCTGGCTCTGTGCTCAGGGATCACTCCTGGAGGTTCTTGGGGGACCATATGGGGTGCCAGGTATAGAACCTGGGTAGGTTGTATGCATGCGAGGCAAAGCCCTACCCACTGTGCTCTCTCTCCTGTCCTTGTCTGTAATTGTAAAATACTTGGCATGGAACTTACCATCCTCAAGTATGCATTGGGTTAGTCACGTTCATGGGGGCCAATTTACAGAACTCTTGAGACCTGCAGATGAAAGCCTTCACACACTAACTCCCCACTGATGGTGCCTCAGAGATTAGGAGACAGCTCTAGGCCTTTCCTGCAGGCAGGTTTTTGTGATGAGTTCATTTCACTAAGGGGGGCATCTTAGTGTCTTCCCGCTCTCTTTTTACCCTTCAGCTTTCCTTCCTGTGTCAGGCTGAGTACTAGTTCGCTGCAGGAATGTATGAGAAGCTAAGGACACTCAGGTTACTGCACGGGCAGGGCAGGCAGTGCAGTGGGCCCACGCCCTGCAAGGCCAAAGGAATGAAGTGGAAGGAAAAGGTCCAGAGGGGGAGGGGAGGGATCAGAGGCGACTAGGACCAAGGACTCAGACAGAGCAAGAGGGTGGGGACATGGTCCAGGTACAGAGACAGGGCGGGGGGAGGCGGACTCTAATCCGGTTCACCCCGCCCTACCCCGCTGCCTGCCGGGAGTTGTAGTCTTCGGCGCTCGGGGAGCCGGACTCGGCGTCCCGTGAGCGCCGCAACGCGCATGCGGAGAACACCGCCCTGCCCCGTGGCCTGCCGGGAATCGTAGTCCGCCCAGGGCGGGCTCCCGGGCGGACGCCGAGTGGCGAGACTCGGTGTCCCAGAGAGCACCGCGCCGGGCCACGCCGCCAGCCCCGCCCTCCGCGTCGCGCCGCCGAGCTCTGTCGGGCCGCCGCCGCCGCTGCCGCTGCTCCTCGGGCTCAGGGCCCGCGCGTCCCCGAAGACCGGAGGCAGCGGTGGGAGCCTTCGCGGGCACTGCAGAGCGGTCGGGGCGGCCGGGATGGAGCCCCGCGGAGGTGGGCGCGCCGCCGGGCGGAGCCGCCCCGAGGCCGTTGTGGGGGGCCTCGCGGGGTGGGGGCCTAGTGGCGGGCGGGGCGGGCCGTGGCGGGGCCTGGGCTGGGGGCGGGGCGGGGTGGAGGCCGTGGGGGTGCGAGCCCCCTGCCCCCTCCCGGCTGGCGGGGTCCCCTGCGCCCTGCAAGCCGCCCCAGCGCTCTGCTCCGACTCCCCAGTGGACTGACGCGTCGTGGCGGGTCCGGCCTCGCTGGTGTCGTGGACGTCTTGAGCAGCGCAGACATGGCTCACCTTAGGGGGTTCGCCACCCAGGTGAGGAGCCAGGCGGGGGCTTGGGGTAGGAGCACTGTGATGGCCGAGCCGGGAAGGGAGCCCCCAAGCCGGAGCACTGAGAATGAGCATTGTGGAGTACCCAGTGGGAGCACCGTGGAGTGAGCGCTTCGTCGCCGTGGCTCGGCTGACACTGGGGTCTGGAGGAGCCAGACTCTCGCCCGGAGCACGCAGCTGCAGCTCTGGAGTGCCCGGACGGTGTGGGGAGCGGCCCCCGGAGGGCAGGAGGCCCCTGACCTTGAGGCTGGGAGCCGGGCAGATGCCCTTCCCTCAGGAGCTTGTTGGGTGCCGCGCGCTAGCTTGGCCTCTGAGGTGATGCCGCTGTGCAGGAGGGGTGGGCATCACTGTCTCTGTCTGGGCAGATCTGACCCTGGGCCTGCCCAGAAACTTCTACCGGGGACGTGCAGCAGCGTGGTGCCCCCTCCTGGAAGGGGGCAGAGCTCTGGGACGGGCACACCAAGGGCAGCGCTGACTGGTGGGCTTGGGGCCTGAGTCTCGGGGGCCTTGCGCTGCTCTCACCCTACCTGGCCCTGAGGTGACATCAGGCTCTGGCTCTGTCCACTCAAGGGCGTTTCCCTTTGCTGGACAGCTGGAGTCTGGAGCCTTGGTGCCCAGCACCGAGCCATGTGGACTGAGCTTGTTTGGCGGTGAATATGGGAGTGCATGTGTGAGAGTGTGGGAGTGTGTGTGTGAGTGTGGGAGTGTGAGTACGTGTGTGGGGGGAGTGTGCTTTTGGGAGTGTGTGTGAGTTTGGGAGTGTGTGGGTGAGTGTGAGTGTGGGAGTGTGTGTGTGAGTGTGGGTGAGTGGGAATGCGGGGGGTGTGTGGGTGAGCGTGGGAGTGTGTGGATGTGGGAGTGTGTGTGGGAGTGTGAAGTGTGGGAGTGTGTGTGGGTGAGTGGGAATGGAGGTTATGGGTGAGTGTGGCAGTCTGAGTGTGGGTGTGAGTGTGAAAGTGAGTGGGAGTGTGTGTAGGAGTGTGAGGATGTGGGAGTGTGTGGATGTGGGAGTGTATGAGTGTGGGAGTGTGTGAATGGGAGTGTGTGATGTTGGGTGTGTGAGTGTGGGAGTATGTGGGAGTGTTTCTATGAGTGTGGGAGCAGTGTGGAGTGTGGGTGAGAGGGGTGAGTGGAAGTGTGTGGGTAAGTGGGAGTGTGAGTGGGAGTATGTGAGTGTGTGTAAGTGTGGGAGTGGGTGTGTCAGTAGGAGTGAGTGTGTGGGACTGTGGATGTGGGAGTGTGTGCGAGAGTGGGGTGAGTGGGAGTGTGTGCGAGAGTGGGGTGAGTGGGAGTGTGTGGGTGAGTGGGAATGTAGGTGTGTGGGGGAGTGAGTATGGGAGTGTGTAGGGTGTGCATGTGGTGAGTGGGGGTGGGGGTGTGGGAGTGTGTAGGGTGAGCGTGTGGTGAGTGTGTGGGGTGAGGGTGTGGGGCTGTGTGGGTGAGTGTGAGGTGTGGGAGTGTGTAGGGTGAGCGTGTGGTGAGTGTGGGGTGAGGGTGTGGGAGTGTGGGTGAGCATGTGGTAAGTGTGTAGGTGTGAGGGTGTGGGAGTGTGTGGGTGAGCATATGGTGTGAGGGTGTGGGAGTGTGGAGTGGGGGTGAGGGTGTGGGAGTGTGGGGTGAGTGTGTGGTGAGTGTGTAGGGGTGAGGGTGTGGGAGTGTGTAGAGTGAGCGTGGTGAGTGGTGCGTGTGGTGAGTGGGGGTGAGTGTGGTGCGTGTGGGGTGAGGGTGTGGGAGTGTGGGGGTGAGTGTGTAGGGGTGAGGGTGTGGGAGTGGGGGTGAGCGTGTGGTGAGCGTAGGGGTGAGTGTGGAAGTGTGGGGGTGAGTGTGTAGGGGTGAGGGTGTGGGAGTGTGTAGGGGTGAGGCTGTGGGAATGTGTAGGGTGAGTGTGTGGTGAGTGTAGAGTTGAGGGTATGGGAGTGTGTAGGGTGAGGTTGTGGAAGTGTGTAGGGTGAGTGGTGAGTGTGTGGTGTGTGTGTGGAGTGAGGGTGTGGGAGTGTGTGAGGTGAGGGTGTGGGAGTGTGGGGTGAGCGTGTGGTGAGTGGGGGTGAGGGTGTGGGAGTGTGGGGTGAGCGTGTGGTGAGTGGGGGTGAGAGTGTGGGAGTGTGGGGTGAGTGTGTAGGGGTGAGGGTGTGGGAGTGTGTAGGGTGAGCGTGGTGAGTGGTGCGTGTGGTGAGTGGTGAGTGGGGGTGAGTGTGGTGCGTGTGGGGTGAGGGTGTGGGAGTGTGGGGGTGAGTGTGTAGGTGAGGGTGTGGGAGTGTGTGGTGAGCGTAGGGGTGAGGGTGTGGAAGTGTGGGGGTGAGTGTGTGGGAGTGTGTAGGGGTGAGTGTGTGGGAGTGTGTAGGGGTGAGTGTGTGGGAGTGTGTAGGGTGAGCGTGGTGAGTGGTGCGTGTGGTGAGTGGTGAGTGGGGGTGAGTGTGGTGGTGCGTGTGGGGTGAGGGTGTGGGAGTGTGGGGGTGAGTGTGTAGGGGTGATAGTGTGGGGGTGAGCGTGTGGTGAGCGTAGGGGTGAGGGTGTGGAAGTGTGGGGGGGAGTGTGTAGGGGTGAGGGTGTGGGAGTGTGTAGGGTGAGCGTGGTGAGTGGTGCGTGTGGGGGTGAGCATGTGGGAGTGTGGGGGTGAGTGTGTACGGGTGAGTGTGTGGTGAGTGTAGGGGTAAGGGTGGGTGAGCGTGTGGGAGTGTGCAGGGTGAGTGTGGTAGTGGTGCGTGTGGGGTGAGCGTGTGGTGACTGACCCGAGTATGGCGCTCGGTTGTGCGAGCTGGGTGGTTCTGCCAGGTCCCTCTCCCGGCTGGGCTTGAGGCCCCCCACCGCGCTCCTCTAGGCCTGGCCACGCCCCCTTGCTGCCCAGCACCGCCTGTGGGGGCGCCAGGTCCTGGCCGGCTCTTGAGTGGGCTCTTGTTGCCCACCTGTTAGGCGGCCCTGTGGCCCTCAGCCTGCTTCCAACTGGCGCCTTGGCGGCCCCTGGGCACCGCCCTCCCCCACAGCTCTGCCGCCGAGCCTGGTGGTCCCTTCCCGGGCTGCGGCTCAGGCACTGGCTGTTGTTCTGTCCCTGTAGCATGAGTCCAGGCCTGTGGCCCCGGGAGGCTGCCCCTCCCCCCCAGCTTGGGGTCTCCTCTCAGGGCGGAGGCGGGGATAGCAGAGGGGGGCTCTAGGGGCGGAGCTTTGTCTCAGCAACTGTAGGGTTCTGGGGCCGCTCCCACCGCTGTGGCTGCTGTGTGGGGAGTGAGCGGGTGGGGGCTGGCCCGTCTCCCCAGGGCTCTGCATGGGTCCCCGGCCGAAGCCGCCCCCTCCGCCAGTCCGAGGGGGTCCTTCTGGGCTGCATCCCGCCTGCCTCCTGGTCCCTCTGCCCCTCCCCGGCCTGGCCGCGTGTGCGCAGGGGCAGGGGCGCGGTTCTGCCTGTGGGACACGGCCCTGCCCCCCGCAGCACTCCCGCGTGGACCCCGAGGAGCTCTTCACCAAGCTCGAGCGCATCGGCAAGGGCTCGTTCGGGGAGGTGTACAAAGGCATCGACAGCCGCACCAAGGAGGTGGTGGCCATCAAGATCATCGACCTGGAGGAGGCGGAGGACGAGATCGAGGACATCCAGCAGGAGATCACCGTCCTGAGCCAGTGCGACAGCCCCTACATCACCCGCTACTTCGGCTCCTACCTGAAGGTGCCGCGCCTGGTGGGGGGGGGGGCTGGGCGGGGCCGCTGGACACAGGTGGCGTGCAGGTGGGCCCCTCTCACCTGGAGGTGCACTTGGCCCTCCTCAGAGCCCCGGGGGGTGGCGGCAGGGGGCTGTGGTGAGCACGTGCCAGCCGTGCTCCCTGGTTGCAGAGCACCAAGCTGTGGATCATCATGGAATACCTGGGTGGCGGCTCCGCGCTGGACCTGGTGAGCTGGGGGCCCCGGCGGGCGCTGTGGGCAGGGCAGGAGGGGCTGTGTCTGTCTCCCTATGGAGCCTGGGTGGGCCTGGGGGTGGGTGCCTGGGACCCCCGGTGCCCGAAACCTTAGGGTGGAGGCGACTTGACCTGCTTCTCTAGCCTGGGGGCTGAAGGTGGAGCCAGGTTCGCCGCGTGCTACCCCCTCCCTGGGGTGGCTGGCACCAGCCCCGCTCCTGAACCTCAACGTTGTCACGGGGGTGGGCCGGGGTGGCCCTGCGCGTGCCACTGTGCGCGTCTGCAGCTGAAGCCGGGGCCCCTGGAGGAGACCTACATCGCCACCATCCTGCGGGAGATCCTCAAGGGCCTGGACTACCTGCACTCGGAGCGCAAGATCCACCGCGACATCAAAGGTCCGCGGGCCGCGGGGTCCACCTCCTCGGCTCCTCCCGACTCGGGGCTGGGGACTGCGGGTGCGAGAGGGCCCTAGGGGAGCCAGGAAGGACACTGGGGGCCTTAGGGCCCTGTGTGGACCGAGTGGATGTGCAGGCCAAGCCCAGGCCCTGACCACCCAGCCCCAGGGGCCTGCCAGGCAGGGGGCACAGTAGGAGTCAGGGCAGTGGTGGCCCCGCCCCTAGTGGGAGGGGCTGGTTTGGGGCGGGGCCAGGTGTGGTGGCCCCACCCCCAATAGGAGGGGAGCTGGGGTGGGGCTGGGCGTGGTGGCCCCACCCCCAATAGGAGGAGAGCCGGTATGGGGCGGGGCTGAGTGTGGTGGCCCCACCCCTAGTAGGCGGGGAGCCGGGGTGGGGTGGGGCGTGGTGGCCCCACCACTAGTAGGCCGGGAGCTGGTGTGGGGCGGGGCTAGGTGTGGTGGCCCTGCCCCCTGATAGGAGGGAGCTGGTTGGGGCGGGGTCAGCACAGTGGTACCGCCCCCTGTGGGAGGGGATGCGAGCCGGAACGCGGAGCTCTGTGGGGACACCCAAGGTGCTTCCTCCGGCAGCTGCCCAGGGTGGGGCTCCTGGCTCACAGATGACCCTGCTGTCCTGTGCCCGCAGCTGCCAACGTGCTGCTCTCGGAGCAGGGGGACGTGAAGCTGGCCGACTTCGGGGTGGCAGGGCAGCTCACGGACACGCAGATCAAGAGGAACACGTTTGTGGGCACCCCCTTCTGGATGGCCCCCGAGGTCATCAAGCAGTCTGCCTACGACTTCAAGGTGGGTGTGGCGGGCAGCAGGGGGCGCCGGGCCACAGCCGTGGGTGCCGGCAGCAGCAGCAGCGTCCCCTGTGTTCTCCGTCCAGGCCGACATCTGGTCGCTGGGGATCACAGCCATCGAGCTGGCCAAGGGCGAGCCGCCCAACTCGGACCTGCACCCCATGCGCGTCCTGTTCCTCATCCCCAAGAACAGCCCGCCCACGCTGGAGGGCCACCACAGCAAGCCCTTCAAGGAGTTTGTGGAGGCCTGCCTCAACAAGGACCCCCGATTCGTGAGTCCCTCTGCGGGGCCTCGCGTGGCTGCTGGGCAGGCCCCAGTGGGAGCCCCCGCCCGCTGAGCCTCCTGTGCCCACAGCGGCCCACGGCCCGGGAGCTCCTGAAGCACAAGTTCATCACGCGCTACACCAAGAAGACGTCCTTCCTCACCGAGCTCATAGACCGCTACAAGCGCTGGAAGTCGGAGGGCCACGCCGAGGAGTCCAGCTCTGAGGACTCCGACATGTAGGCCTGGGTCTGGGTGTGGGCCCGAGAACACGCTCACCCTGGATCAGGCCGGGACCCCCGCTCTGACGCCGCTCTTCCCGCAGTGACGGGGACGCAGAGGACGGGGAGCAGGGCCCCATCTGGACCTTCCCGCCCACCATTCGGCCAAGCCCACACAGCAAGCTGCACAAGGGGACGGCCCTGCTCGGCCCCCAGAAGGTCGGGCGGGCTGTCTGCGTGTCTGTGTGTGTGTGTGTGTGTCCGTCTGTGCCTGCCTGTCTGTCTGCCTGCCTGTTCCTCGGCGGCCACCTCTTGTGCCCCCGCTGAGCTGTGTTTCATTCTAGCCCGCAGAGCCCGTGAAGCGGCAGCCACGGTCCCAGTGCCTGTCCACCCTCGTCCGGCCTGTCTTCGGGGAGGTGAGTAGGGCCGGGGGGCTGTGGGGCCTGAGGGGCTGGGGCTGGCCTCTCAGCTCTGCACCTCCAGCACTGCCCACTGCTGGGGTGTGTGGAAGGACCGGGGTCCCGGCCCGCTCAGCCCCCTCAGCCATGCCAGGCTCAGGACATGGTGCCACTCAGGCCTCATCTGCTGCCCAGGCCGCAGTGCTGGGGCTGGACCCCAGGCTGGACACGTGCCCAGTGTGCCTGCTGCTCCCACGTGACCTCTGGGTGCTCTGGAAGTGCCAACACAGCCCTGGTTGTCGTGGGCAGCTTTTGTTCTGGGGTGAGAGCCTCTCAGGCATGGGGCAAGTATGCCCTCGGCGGGTGGTCTGCAGCCCCCACTGGGCCCACGCAGCCACACAGCTCTGCAGAGGAGGGCCCTGGCGAGCCCACTAGGGGCTAGACCTGGGGAGGAGGGCGCGGGGCTCGGGGTACGTGAGGCCTGGCATGGCTGTGCCTGGGGACGTCTGGGAGGCGAGGAGGGGTGTCCAGGGCCTGTGGGCTCTGCTCAGACTCTGGTCTTGGCTGGTCCCTAGCCTGCAGGCTCTGGTTTCTCGGAGGTGGGGCGGGAGCCTCCCCTGGGCGGCTTGCCTGGGGCGGGGTCTGCAGAGAGGCCACTGGGGCTGCAGGTTTGACTCCTAGACAGCACTCGGCCACGGCTCAGGCAGTGGATGGACCTGGTGGGGGCCTCTGCCTGGACCTCCCAGGTGCCCCATCCCAGGCAAGACCCTGGGCGGTGGCACGTGCAGTCCAGCAGGGGCAGCCGGTGCTCAGTGCCCGCTCCTGCGCTCGCAGCTGAAAGAGAAGCACAGGCAGAGTGGTGGAGGCGTGGGCGCCCTGGAGGAGCTGGAGAACGCCTTCAGCCTGGCCGAGGAGTCCTGCCCCGGCATCTCAGACAAGCTCATGGCACACCTGGTGGAGCGGGTGCAGAGGTGAGGCGGCCCCGCGGTGCCCGGACCTGTCCTGAGGCTGGGCCAGGCGGTGACTAGCTTCCTCCTTCAGATTCTCTCACAACAGAAACCACCTGACGTCCAGCCGCTGAGCTCAGCCCGGGGGCAGCCTGTGCGACGGCCCGTGGCCACGCTGTGGAGCGGCAACCCCCTGCAGCCCCTGTCTCCGGCCTGCGGGCTGGCCCTCCACAGCTGTGGCCCC
The DNA here is from genome assembly GCF_027595985.1 of Sorex araneus. NCBI lineage: Eukaryota > Metazoa > Chordata > Mammalia > Eulipotyphla > Soricidae > Sorex > Sorex araneus. The sequence continues at coordinate 158,108,962 of NC_073313.1, read as the reverse complement.
TTGGACCTGGCATCGGCGGCCAGTGGCTCTGCCCGTCTCCACTCGCTGCCGGTGGCCGTGGCCCTGCCTTGTGTGTTGGCTCGGGCCCGAGTCCACAGCGTGCGTGCCGGCCGGCCGCCGCTTTCTGAGAGGACTGGACTTCACCCCTCGGTAGCCTGGGCCTAAGGTGGTAGTTTTCTAGCACACGGAGGCTCTTGCCGCTCTGAATAAAGACCTGAGTCAGAGATGCCGGCGGCTGGGCGCTAGGCAGGGCCACACCTGGTCTCCTGGGCACGTGCCGAGAGGCAGCGCCTTTATTCTGCCCCGGACAGTGCCTCCCTCCCTCCCTCCCCTCTCCGAGACGCTGGCACTGCAGCCCCACTGAGGGCAGGGCTGGACGTGGGCACTGCTGCGGCGGGGGCTTGGCTGGGCGAGCCGGTGTCCACACTGCGGCCCAGCACTGCCCTTCTGTGTGCGTCTCCTCCCTCCGGGCCCCCAGCCCTGCCCCCATGTCACCGCACGCTCTGGGGCACTCCGGTGAGGGGCTCTGCCCTGCTTCCTCGGTCACCCTCGTCCTCGTCCAGGTGGGTCAGTCGGGGGGGGACCCCGCCCCCCCCGGAGCACTGCTGGCCGTCTCAATAACCTCCATCCACCTGCAGAGAGGCCCAGGTGCATGGGCGGGCCTGCCCCTCAGAACCCCCCCCCGACCACCAGAGTCCAGTGATGGGCAGAGGGCACGTGGCCCTCCCCAGTGCCCTGGGGCTGGAGGTGGGGACGGTGCGGTCACCTCCTGAGCGTGTACTTGTTCTCGGCCCGAAAGAAGTAGACGTGGCCCTTGAACTGCAGCTTGAAGACGTGCTCCTTGCGGATGCCGTCAGCAGCCCCGGCCTCGCTCACTCTGTAGCCCAGCAGGGGGAGGCTGGCCAGCGGGTAGTCGTCCTGCATGGAGAGGGCCGCTCAGTGCCCCCAGCCCCCCCACCCCCGCACAGACAGAGGAGCCTGTCGGGCTGCGCCGAGCCCCTACCTGGTGGGTTTTGTAGAAGAACAAGCAGAGGTCGGTGAAGACCACCCAGAGCTGCTGCCAGCCGTCGCTGTTCTTGAACTTCCTCAGCAGGTAGCCTGACAGCTGGTTCTGAGGGAGGCGCGTGGTGGGTGCCAGCAGCGGCAGCCTCCCTCTCCCCTGGCTCTGGTGAGGGCACGGTGCGCCCTCCCCGGGACCCCAGCCTGCAGGGGTCCTGCACGAGGGCTGGGTTGGCTTTGCGCCCCCGGAACTCCCAGCCCGAGGGCCAGTCTGAGAGGGGCTGGAGGTGTGGGAGCCCAGTCGCCTCGGGAAAGGCTCTCCCTGCCCGGCCGTGGGCTGGCCAGCAGGGCTTCCGGGGCAGAGGGAGGGGAAGAGGGACCCGGTGGACACTGACCTCCGCGGCAGCGCTGCGGTCGGCCCGGGAGACGCTGGTGATCCGGTACCAGCACACGTGCGCCGTGATGTTGGCCCGGGGCTGGGCCTGCCCCTCCGGGGTGCCATGTGCACCACACATGGGCTCGTGCTCCAGCGACAGCGGGTCGGACGGCACTGGGAGGAGTCAGGCCTCAGGTCCAGGTCTGGCCCTCGCAGAGCCCAGTCAGGACCAGGACAGCAGAGCCGGAGGGCTGCCAGCCCCTTCCCCCCATCCTGGAACACTCCTGGTCAGGGCACGCGTGGCCTCCAGCTGACGCCTGGAGCGTGTGGCTGGGCTGCTCACCGTGGGGGAGAGAGCTCGTGGGGCCGGGCCGGGCCAGGGCTGTGTCCCCTCCGGGGCTGGTGGCCTCGATGGCGGCGTTCAGGTCTCGCGTCCACTTCTCCTTCTCCAGCTGGGTGCTGAGGGCAAGAGCGCAGGCTGGCGGGCAGGCAGCAGCACCACCTGGGCAGTGGGGCTCGGGGCCCTGCAGGTCTGACCATTCCCCCCACACCGTGTCGCCTGCACTCAGCCCCTCGACCCCCATCTCCGTGGAGCAGGAGCCGGGATGGGCACGGGGCACTCTTGTGCCCAGAACTGCAGTTGGTGCTTCAGGAACAGCAGCCTGGGGCCCTTCACGTAGCCTCTGGCGCCTCCCCTTGGCCCGAGGACCCTGGACAGCACCCCAGCACAGCCGGTCTGCAGCACCTCACCCCTGGCTCAGACTCCACTCGGCGTTCTGACCCGGGTGCCAGTGATCTCTCACTGAGGCCCAGCTGCAGAGTGGCCATAGCTCAGACCCTGGGCACAGGAAGGCCTCTCACCTGGCTGCCACCACGGTGGCTTTCTGTGCCGTGCAGATGGTGAAGCAGTTGGGGATGGACCATTCCTTCTCGCTCTCCTCCACCTGCAAGGAGAGGAGAGGTGCTGGGCCCTGCAGGAGGGCGGCAGGCGGGCACAGCTGCCCTCTGCACTGGCCACAGCCGCTAGCTACTCACTTGTGACAATGCGACACGAGGAAAACCGGTTGAGTGTCTCATTACGAAAGGGGCTGTTCATTTTATTAACCTGGTATTAAAAGCCAACAGTTTCAGAGGAAAACCCAGACTGTGAGTGAATGCGGTGGCTTGAGTGTCTGTTCTTTCGGCCCACACTGAGTGATGCTCAGGGGTCCCTCTGTGGTGCTGGGTCAACCCTGGGCCTCCTGCTTGCTGACACTCCCGCCTACTGAGCTCTCTGGCTCTAAACTTAAAAATGAGCTTAAAAACAGAAGGAGAGAGTACATTGACTTGCATGCTGACCTGGGTTCAATTCCTGCCACCCCATGTGTTTTCCCAAATCAGGATTGACCCCTGAGCACAGAGCCAGGAGTAAGCCCTGGGCACTGTGAGGTGTGGTCCCCAAACAAAACTCACAGGTAAAAAGCTGTAGTAGGAAGCTGAGGGTGATCAGATACCAGGAAGCTGATGACGAGAGTTCGGCTCAGTATACCAAGTACAGTGTGTGTGTGAGGCCCAGGGTTGACCCCTGAGTACAGGGCCAGGAGGATCCCGGGAACACACCAGGTATGGCAACAAAACAAAAGGTCCTCATGAAGTCAGAGGGAGACTGACCACCTACACACTCCGAAAACGCCCGTGCCCAGCCTGGTGGGCGTCTCGATGGTCTTCGAGATGGAGAGTCGTGTTCAGTGGAGAGCAGCAGGGGTGAGGTGGGCTGCCCTGGGCCAGCCCCCCAGACCAGCCCACACACACACAGTGCCCTGAGCCTCATCAGGGTGTCAAAGGCCTGCAGTGTGTGGTCAGCTGTCATCCCCTAGGTGGGCATGTCCATGCAGTTGCGACACAGCCCAGTGGTGGTTTGGGAAGGGATTTGTCCAAGTGATGTTGAAGTTATCTGGAAGAATGGCTTAGTTTTCCTTTCTAAAAATAAAACTTTCGGGGCTGGAGAGATAGCACAGCGGGTAGGGCGTTTGCCTTGCACGCAGCCGATCCGGGTTCAAATCCCAGCATCCCATATGGTCCCCTGAGCACGGCCAGGGGTAATTCCTGAGTGCAGAGCCAGGAATAACCCCTGTGCATCGCCAGGTGTGACCCAAAAAGAAAAAAATAAAAATAAAACTTTCTTGGTCACGCCCAGCGGTACTCAGGGGCTGTTCTTAGCTCTGTGCTCAGAGTGACCTCTGGCCATGCTCAGGGGGCCATACGTGGTGCTAGGACTCAAACCCAGGTCGTGCTGGCCACAGCAGCATGCAGGGCAAAGGCCTGATCTGTACTATCCCTCCAGCCCAATTTTATTTTTATTTGTAACTAGAATAAGAGTATTATTATTTCGGTTTTGGGTCCACAACTGGCAGTGCTCAGGGCTTACTCCAGGCTCTGTACTCAGAAATCATTCTCAGTCCCGACCACCAGGGATGCCGAGACTGCACGGCAAATGCTTTACCCTCTGTACGAGCTCTCCAGCCCTGCAGAGGGCGATTTGTTTTTCTGGGGGCCACACCCAGTGGTGCTCTTGGCTTACTCCTGGCCCTGAGCTCAGTGGGGAGGGAACCTGGGTCAGCCCTGTGCAAAGCACATGCCCTGCCTGCAGTTCCTGTGCTGGCCCCGGATTATTCTTTCATACAGGGAGACTGCCTGCAGGGACGTCAGATGAAGTCATTTAACCGAGCCTGTGGGGAAGGCTGCCAAGAGTGTCCTGGGCCCTGCAGAGAGCCCCGGAGCCCTGGGGCGGGGAGTCCTGCTGGACATCCCAGGGCTGGGTATGGGACAAGGCAGTCGGGGGCCGAGAGAGAGGTAAACCAAGGACTCAGGCCTGTAGCAGGAGACCCCGACTGGTCACAGGTGAGAGGGCAAAGAAGGCTCAAGGCCGGCCGGCTGTGGCAGCGGGCAAGGGGGGTCTGGCCTGCCTCTGTGTGGAGCAGGCCAGAGGGGTCAGGGTGCAGGGACAAGCTGCAGTGTGGGACTGTGTGGTCAGGGAGGGAGATGGGAGAAAAACCTTGGAGATGGAATGGAGTGGGGAGGGAGGGAGGGGCGGGGCTGCGGGCCTCACCAGCATGCCTCGAAGAGGGAGGAGGCCTCGGGTCCGGAAGCGGCCACTGCCCGAGAGGCCTCTGCTCGTGTACAGCAGCACGTCCGAGAACTGCAAGGCAGGGCTGACGTCAGGGTTCAGTGCCCGCCACACAGCCGAGCCCCGCAGTGGGCGTGTCCACCACGGCTGCCCCACTGGCCGCGAACAGCAGAAAGGGCTTGCTCCACTCAGCCCATCACTTCCGGCCCGAGGTACCGGGTCACAGGACAGGCAGACGGGCTCTCCAGGCCGGGTCTGTTCCCCGCTGCAGGCAGGAGTGAAGGCCTGTGCAGTGGCGGCAGCAGCTGGGTGCTGGCTCAGACTGTCCCTGGCACTGCTCACGCTGTGGAGACGGCAGAAGGGCCGGGGTGCCGCTCGGAGGGCAGATCCCGGGGACGGCAGAGTCCCCAGTACGGCATGCAGCAGAGCTGAAACCACTGCCCGCCTACTGACCACTGCCCGCCTACCAACCACTGCACGCCTACCGAGACCAGTGCCTGCCTACAGACCACTGTGCACCTACTGATCACTGCCCGCCTGCTGACCACTGCCTGCCTACTGACCACTGCCTACCTACTGACCAATGTCCATCGACTGAGACCACTGCCCGCCTACAGAAGCTGCTGCCCACCTACCAGAAAGAACATCCTCTGCTGCAGGCCCCTCCTGGTGAGCTTGTAGAGGCTGCCCTCACGGAGGAGCTCCTGGAAAGCAAACACGGCGTTGCTTAGTGGCTCATGGCACCAGGTGGGCGGGTGAGCTCCGGGCGCAGCAGCCCCTCGCCAACCGCCCCCCATCCTCCTGAGCCTCTCCTGGCAGTGGCCACGTCTCTAGGGAAACCATGCCTGTGTCACCAGAGCCCTCTGGGCCGGGAGGAAGGAGCCAGCCCCTGACCCTCAGGACTGCCTGGGCGGGTAGAGCGCCTCTCCCAGAGCAGGTGCTGCCACGTCCCCAGACTCTCCTAGGGAGGCTAACACAGGCGTGATGGTTACTCTGAGGCGTGTGCACTTTTGCTGACACAAGAAACTTCCCTGTGCCATCACTGAAGCAGTTTATGCTGAGCCAGAGCAAAAGGGGCCCGTGGCAGCCACGAGACTGTCCACCAAACAGCTGCTCACATGGGGACATGGGAATGGACGGAGGTGGAGCAACCTCAGTCACCTATAAAACTGGACAGCGCAGCTAGAGTGCTGTGTGTGACAACAGCAGCAGCAAGGCGGGGCAGTGTGTGAAGATAGATTCAGAGCGGGCTGATCGTGGGGCCGGAGGGACAGCACAGCCAGGAGGGCCCTGCCTTGCACGTGGCTGTCCCGGTTGGACCCCACACCCCATATGGCCTTCCAGTCGCTGCCAGGAGTAGCTCCTGAGCATCACCCATATGGCCCCCAAACTAAACAAACAGGGCTGATGGGAATGGAAAATTTACAGAAGAAAACAGGGCAAATCTTCATACCTGGGATTAGGCAAAGCAACCAGAGAGAAAAATAAACTGGATTTCATCAAAATTAACCCTCTGTGTTAGAAAGTGAGAGCTGGGCAAGTTCTCAAAGGTCTGTGCACCTGTGCGTTTGAGGTGGGCATGCTCCGGGCCACTCTGGAAGCAGACCCCTGTGGTGTGCCCCGACCACCAGGAAATTGAACGGCCAGGCAGTGAGCCCCCAGACCGTGCCAGCCAATGCTGAGCGGGGGGTCTGCCAGGAGCCGGGAGGGTCTCTACAGGGGGATTAAACGTTTTGGAATCAAACGTTTGCAGTATCTTGGGAAGGTAATTTCAGAGGCTACAGAGAGACTTTCGAGGGTGTGTCCTGTGGCGGTGTTTGGGCCCATCGCACAGCGGCCGGCTGGCTCTGCCAGAAACCACTTTTTTTTTTTTTTTTTTAATGGGTGAAGGATAATACATTATTTTATTTTATTTATTTATTTATTTATTTATTTGCTTTTTGGGTCACACCTGGCTATGCATAGGGGTTACTCCTGGCTCTGCGCTCAGGAATTATCCCTGGCGGTGCTCAGGGGACCATATGGGATGCTGGGAATCGAACCCAGGTCGGCCGCGTGCAAGGCAAACGCCCTCCCCTCTGTGCTATTGCTCCAGCCCCAGAAACCACTTTTTTTGAAACTTAAAAAAAAAAGTGGAGTCGGGCCCGTGCTCGGCTCCGGCCGGCCGGGTTTTCGGCCCGGGCGCCCATGCCCCTGCAGAGCCGGTGGATGTGGAACAAGCGGGAACCAGAGACAGCTTTAGGAATTGGGGTTCCAGCAAGTGCCTGCACCCATGTATGGAGACTGTGAATTAAGCCTGTGCCCCACGCCGGCTAACGGAGGAAATATGTAATTTCTGGCAGAATTTTCCCAGGACTTTATACAGAAATCCAAAAGCGTCCGCGCGACTTAACATTTATAATTGTCATCAATGTGAAAGGGTTCCATTTGAACAGGTCAGACTTGGGGGGGAAACTCCAAATAATAACAGTAAGTTTTTGTTGAAATATTGAAGGTTCTTTTTTTTTTTTTTTTTTTTTTTTTTTTGCTTTTTTGGGTCACACCTGGCGATGCACAGGGGTTACTCCTGGCTCTGCACTCAGGAATTACCCCTGGCGGTGCTCAGGGGACCATATGGGATGCTGGGGATTTGAACCCGGGTCGGCCGCGTGCAAGGCAAACGCCCTACCCGCTGTGCTATCTCTCCAGCCCCCAATATTGAAGGTTCTTAATGTAACAGCCACCTCTGGACTATGAGCTAAGCAAAAGCCCCACGCTGGCCAACGTGGCGTGGAGTACACCATACTATGAGGCGCAGGAAGGGGGATGAGGGGGAAAAATTAAAAAAAAAAAAAATGGAAAAGGAAAAAGAGAAAAAAAAGAGAGAGAGAGAGTTATGTCAACTATAGTGAGTTTTGTGTTGAATTATGGAATGTAATCAAGGTAAAGAAAAAATGAAGTGAAATTCATTAACTAATGAATTTCATTCATTAGTTATACAGTAGGGGGTAGGGGGTGGGGGCGGGGGGTAAACTGGGGTTTCTGGTGGTGGAATTTGGGCACTGGTGAAGGGATGGGTGTTTGAATATTGTATAACTGACATATAAACCTGAGAACTTTGTAACTTTCCACATGGTGATTTAATAAAAATTAAAAAAAAAAAAAAAAGTGGGGCTGGGGCTGGAGCAATAGCACAACAGGTAGGGCGTTTGCCTTGCACGCGGCTGACCCGGGTTCAATTCCCAGCATTCCATATGGTCCCCCGAGCACTGCCAGAAGTGATTCCTGAGTGCACGAGCCAGGAGTAACCCCTGTGCATTGCCGGGTGTGACCCAAAATGCAAAAAAAAAAAAAAAAAGTGGGGCCATGTGACAGACCAATAAGAAAGAAGGGGCCTCGTGGGGCGGGGGTAGTGGCTGTGGTGGCTCTATCGGCAACAGAAACGCCAGTCTGGATGTCAGGAGAGCTGGGAGCGTGCAGCTGGTCAGACCCTCAGGGGGTCATTTTGGACCCAGAAGGTGGCGCCTACCGGGTCTTTCCCACCGCTAAAGGAGTACGAATTCGCAGTGATCTCGGCGCTGAGGGCACAGCATGAAGCCGAGCGCGACACAGCAGACGCACAGGCAGCAGGGAGGCCCTGAGCTCTTCCCGAGTCCTGTTCCCAGGGTGGCCCTGGGATGGAAGGTTCTGGAAGGGGAGGCTGGAGCAGAGATGGGAAAGGGTGGTCGAGGAGCTGCGGTCTGCGGGCGCGTGGAGGGGGCCTTTGCGCTGGCTCTGTGGCAGGAGAGGAGGTGAGCGGTGTGGGATGCTCGAGTTGCTGGCAACAGCAGCTTGTCTGTCGGGAAACGTGCACTGGTGGGGGACAGGGAGGAGCACGGTCTGGTGAAACCCAATCGGGAGCAACTTTGGAACTGTGGATCTCACTGTGATTCAAAACAAAAAACCCACACACAAAAAAAACCATTATCTAGTCTACTGGACTTTTTATCCTTTTAGCTTTTTGGTTTTGGGTCTAACCCAGCAGTGCTCAGGGCTTACTCCTGGGTCCGTGCTCAGGAATAGCTCCTGGAGGGCTCAGGGGGCAATGTGGGTGTTGGGGATCAAACCTGGGTCGGCCGCATACAAGCAAATGCCCAGACTGCTGTGCTACTAGGCTTTCTTACAGTTCCAATTTCTTTGGAATTTTAGGAACTTTGTAATAACTGAAGCTATGTGCTTTCAAAACACTGTTTGGTGAGGCAACAGATTGTGATAAGAAAGTGCTTTCTTCTCATTTTTTTTTGTTTTTTTTGGGGGTACCTGAAGTGGTGCTCAGGACTTTCTCTTGGCTCTGTGCTCAGGGATCACTCCTAGCAGGGCTTGGGGACCATGTGTGGTGCTGAGGGTCACACCTGGATCAGCTTCACTCAGGGTGAGCACCTTAGACCTTGTGCTCCTATAAAATGTTTTCTGTAGGTTTTATTCGTTGCATACTAATTTGACTTATACATTTTTTAATATTGAAAAATAATAATAGAAATAAAAACAGGGGTGGGTTGGAGATATAGTACAGTGGGTAAGGCGCTTGCCTTGCACATAGCTGTCCTGGGTTCAATCCCCAACCTTCCAGATGGTCCCCAAGCTTGCAAGGAGTGATTCCTGAGTGCAGAGTCAGGAGTAACCCCTGAGCACTGCCCAGTATGGCCCCAACCCCTTCTCCCCAAAGAAACACACCAAGGGCCAGGGAGATGGTTCAAAGTGTTAGAATACCTGCTTTGCACATGGGGGGCCCAGGGTTGATCCTGTGCATGGCCTGATCCCCCAAGTACCACCAGGAGTGACCTCCCCTCAGCCCTTCAGCCCTCAGCACCAAACCCAAACCAAACCAGCCAAGCAAAAACAAAAAGCTAATGAAGCCACTCAAAACCTTTCGAAGGGGCCCAGAGAGCTACCACAGCGGGAGGGCGCTCGCCGGGCACGTGGCCCTCCCAGGCTCGACCCCTGGCACTCCACGTGGTCCCCCAAGCACTGCCAGGAGTGATTACTGAGTACAGAGCCAGGAGTAACCGCTGAGCATCGCTGGGTGTGGCACAAAAAAAAATCAAGAAAAAATGCAACTTTCTCACAGTCACTCACCCTGCCGGGGGCGACAAGGTTCTCGATGCCAACCAGGTCTCGCTGCAGCTCCATCAGCTTCTGAAGGTTCTCAAGTCGGGCAAGGCTGGGCCGGAGACTGGAGGTCATGTCCGTGATGGTCTTGAGGGCAGCTGAGCAGAAACATCCTCAGTCTGGGGCTGGACCCGCAGGGTTGGGGGCAACACCCCCAGCCCCATCCCGCCCCATCTGCCACTGCAGAGTGGAAACAGTAGCTTCATTATCTACTTTGCAGTGCCGGGGATCAAACCTGGGGCCTTAATCATGCCAAGCTGGTGCCTGACCACTGACCTACACACCTGGCCAGGAAACAATATCTTATTATTTTTTTTTTGCTTTTTGGGTCTCACCTGATGATGCTCAGGGGTTACTCCCGGCTCTGCACTCAGGAATTATTCCTGGCAGTGCTCGGGGGACCATATAGGATGCTGGGGATTGAAGCTGGGTTGGCTGAGTGCAAGGCAAACGCCCTCCCCACTGTATTGTCGTTCCAGCCCCAAAGCAACATTTTAGAAGGCAGTTTATATTCATCCTCTGAGAGTGCCTTTCTCTCTCTCTCTCTCTCTCTCTCTCTCTCTCTCTCACACACACACACACACACACACACACACAATTTGGCTGTCAGATGTCCTACAGGCGGCTGGAAATGAAGACTGATTAGTTTAAACTGCTTGTCAGCCAATACCCAGCTTAGGCAAAAGGAAAATGAATGAGTCTCTGTAAGGCAATGTGAAACGTGATGTTCCTTAGGGCAAATGATTTACTACAGCTGGAAGGCTAAATAATTTGCCCCTTCAAAGTAGCTGTAATTTTCTCCATGGATAGACAGGTAGATGCTAATGATAAGCTTTTCTTTTCTTTCTTTTTTTTTTTTTTTTTGTCACACCCAGCGGTGCTCAGGGTGGGGATCACTTCTGGCAGGCTCAGAGGACCAAATGGGATGCCGAATCCAGGAGCGAACCCGGGCTGGCTGCTCGTAAGGCCAGCACAAGCAAAGTGGTTCCTAAGCAGGAAGGAGTTGTTCCTGAGAAGGGCGCTGAGTGGGTCTGCACAGCCAGGACGGCCGATGTAGCAGGGTAACGACAGGCCCGGGCTTCCGACGGGAACAACTCCCTCTGATGCCTGGCCACCCGTCCCGAGGCCAGAACTTGGGCTGTCCACGCCCCCTGACTCTGCCAGAGTGGGGCCTCAAGGCTGCAGGCTCCTGTGCCAGCCCTGGAGTGGGGGGCGGAGGCAGTGTGACGTGAGGCCTCCTCTCTCACCCTGGCAGTCGGCAGAGTCCGGGTGCCCGGACGTGCAGCACCTGCACAGCCGGCCCAGCAGGAGGCGGTAGTGGACCAGCCGCTGGAGGGGTTTCAGCAGGAAGCTGCTGAGAGGCAAGTAGCAGACTTTCTGGAGCTCGAACTCCTTGTACACCATCTCCAGCTTCTTGAAGCGCTTGGTGGCCTTTTCCAGTTCTGTCAGGACCTCGTCGTGCCTTTGGAAGTAGCTGGTGAGCTCCTGTGGAGGCACCAAAGGCTGCCCTTTAGGTAGGAGATGCGGGCAAGCAGGCAGTCTGCCAGGATGGAGGCTTGGTGCAGACAGCAACACGGACGGGAAATCCCAATGGACAGAGGACCGGCCCAGCACGTGGCAAGCCCAAGGCTTCCTGCCTCCTGTGGCCCACCTGGCAAACCTCCCGCTTTGGACTGGGGTTTTTATATAGCTCAGCACTACCAGGCAGGCGGACCCCACAGCTGCTACCTGAGGGATGAGGCATGAGGCGGAGAGGCCTGATGGGCTCAGGTGGCAGCCGTGTGGCCCACATACCTCTCCCTTGGCCAGCAGAGGCTATGCATTCCAGAACAGAGCAGGGCGGCCTTTGACCCCTTTATTGGAGAGGTTATGACACTTCCGGCAGTTTCTAACACAAGTCAAATGTACAGATATGGCTTATCTTCTTAGACATGAACTTCAGCTGATGACTGTCAGGGCGGAAATGAGGGCAGGTGGGGCCAGATCTCTGATATATCATTTTATGACCCTAATATGCATATTGGGCTGGGGCGATAGCACAGCGGGTAGGGTGTTTGCCTTGCACACCGCTGACCGGGTTTGATTCCTCCGTCCCTCTCAGAGAGCCCGGCAAGCTAGTGAGAGTATCTCACTCACACGGTAGAGCCTGGCAAGCTACCCGTGGCGTATTCAATATGCCAAAAACAGTAACAATAAGTCTCACAATGGAGAGATTACTGGTGCCTGACTGAGCAAATTGATGAGCAACGGGATGACAGTGATACAGTGATACAGAATATGCATATTAGGGCTGGAGCGATAGCACAGCAGGTAGGGCATTTGCCTTGCATGCAGCCGACCTGGGTTCAATTCCTCTGTCCCTCTCGGAGAGCCTGGCAAGCTACTGAGAGTATCCCGCCTTCACAGCAGAGCCTGGTAAGCTACCCGTGGTGTATTCGATATGCCAAAAACAGTAACAACAAGTCTCACAATGGAGATGTTAGTGGTGCCCACTCAAGCAAATCGATGAACAATGGGACGACAGTGTACAGTGTAATATTCATTTTCAATCCTATTGGTTATCCTAAAAACTCTATTTGCAGGGGTCGGAGCGATAGCACAGAGGGTGGGGCAATTGTTTTGCCTTGCACACGGCCGACCCAGGTTCGATCCCCGGCATCTCATATGGTCCCCCAAGCACTGCCAGGAGCAATTCCTGAGTGCAAAGCCAGGAGTAACCCCTGAGCATTGCTGGGTGTGACCCAAAAAGCAAAAAAAAAAAAAAAACTCTATTTGCAGAAGGGCCTGTGAGATCATCTTATAGCCTCTTAGAAGGACATATTCAATCTCTTTGGTCATCCCATGCAATCACCCATGCTGTCATTTGCATATGTGATTTGATTATTCTAATTTATGACTTCATAGGGCATAATGACCAGTGGGCAGAAACTATTAAGGGGAGGGAGATCCAAAATGTCTATCAACCTAGTGAGGCACTGGGATGGGGGTGGAAGAAGAGAAGAGAGAGAGCACTCTGAGATCTGGAAGAAGAGAGCAGAAGGAGAGACAAGCAGGATGTCGTGAATGGAGGGCAACGTGGTGAGGAGCGGGACAGCGACTGTCTAGAACTTGAGATGCCTGCAGAGATATACCTGCAGGAGCTGTTAAATAAAGAGCTGTTAGGATCCAGAGAACTAGTACAGCGGATAACGTGCTTGTCTTGCATGCAGCTGACTCGGTGTCTATTGCACCACATGTGGCTCCCCGAACAGGGCTGGGAGTGACTCCTGAACACAGAGCCAGGAGTAATCCCTGCATGCCATGGGATATGGGCCCCAAACAAACAAAAATAAAAATTTAAAAAAATACAGAGCAGTGTTATAAAAGAGCTATGACACTGGTGACCTCTGGCATGCTCTAATCTCACATGCTGTCCACAAGGACCCAGAGCTGATTAGCACCTGCCATAACATCAGAACTTTAGTTTTTTTTTTTTTTTTTTTTTGCTTTTTGGGTCACACCCGGCGATGCACAGGGGTCACTCCTGGCTCATGCACTCAGGAATCACCCCTGGCGGTGCTCAGGGGACCATATGGGATGCTGGGATTCGAACCCGGGTCGGCCGCGTGCAAGGCAAACGCCCTACCCGCTGTGCTATCACTCCAGCCCCACTTTAGTTTATTTTAATCGTCATTACATAGGTGATTTGTGTAAAATGAGAAGTCTAATCATTTTTTTTTCTTTTTGGGTCACACCCGGCGATGCACAGGGGTTAGTTACTCCTGGCTCATGCACTCAGGAACTACTTCTGGCAGTGCTTGGGGGACCATATGGGATGCTGGGAATCGAACCCAGATCGGCCACATACAAGGCAAATGCCCTACCCTCTATTCTATTGCTCCAGCCCCTGCCTAATCAAATTTATGTATATGTATATATATTTTTTCTTTTTGGGTCACACCCGGCGATGCACAGGGGTTACTCCTGGCTCTGCACTCAGGAATTACTCCTGACAGTGCTCAGGGGACCATACGGGATGCTAGGAATCAAACCCGGGTTGGCCACGTGCAAGCAGGTAGGCAAATGCCCTACCTGCTATGCTATCGCTCTAGCCCCTGCCTAATCAAATTTATGTATATGTATATTTTGATTTAAAGTTTCTGCAGGTGCAGATGGGCAGAATTATTAGGGATGGGCAGAATTTATTTAAAACCCATGTGTGTCTGAGAAATTCCTAAAGGTATCAGAGTAGAAAAGGGAGCACTGAGTAAGCTGGATCTCCTTGGAAGGGGCTAGGAAAACTGGATTTTGGGTTCTATGGAGACTGGAGCCTAAAAACATGTTCAGAGCCCCAGTGAATCAGGAGAAAGGCAGCATGGTCCTGGGTGGAGGCAGCAGTTACCTAGTGGGTGCAGTGCTGGGGGTTTGGGAGCTTGTGTGAGGTGAACAGGGCTTCAGAGTCTGGTGAAGATGCTCTGGGGCTACCATAGCATGGCCACACAGGTAAGAAAGAGCTCTCACAGGAAGATTCCTCAACAGTGAAAACACGTCTGGTCCCATTGATGCCAACAATGTGACAACTGATTCTAACTGGGAATGTCCCCATGAAGCCAATCTGGGCTAATTAGGCACTACATTTACATAATACTTACAACATTCCCTTCACATTCTCTAGAGACAGTAAGGAAAACTTGAACTGTGAGCTTGCAGCTAACTGAAAACAAATCTAACGCTGACCATAGGGTCTCACGGAAACCATATCAGGCTTGTGACTTCAGGTAGAGGAAAAACATTACCAAGGGGTTGGCAAAGGACATCCAAAATGAACACACCTGGCACACCCTACCTAAGACTATTCTCCCTAATGATGATTCTAGGGGAATAGTTACAAGACACACTTCTAAGGAAAATGTCAAGCTAAGGGGAATGGTGTCCTGAAGGATCTGACCTTCTGAGAATTCTTTCATGAGGGAAAATGTCTATCTGTGGAGAACACTCTTTGGAAAGAAATACCCACAGAGGGATATGTTGTGCTGAGGGAAATGTGTCCATCTGAAGGGAACTCTGCAGGAAAGTCCATCTGTGGTGGAGAATACTTTCGAAAACTGCGCGGGGATATGGCAAGCTGTGAGGAAATGTCTGCCATGAGGGAAATGTCCATAAGAAGGAAACCCTGTCCTGAGAGAAATGTCCACAGAAGTAAAGATCCTGAGGGAAATTTTCATCTGTTTGAAACTTGTTTATGAAGAAAATAAACATCTGAAGGAAGTCAACTATAAAAGAAATTTTATGAGGGAAGTGCTCATCTGAGGAGAACACTGTACTATGGAAAATGTGCAACTGAGGAGAATGATGTCCTGAGTTAAATGTCCATTAGAAGGAAACACTATCCTGAGTTAAAAGTCCATAGAGGGGGGGAAAAAACTTGAGGGAAATATCAATCTGAGGGGAATCTAACCTAAAGGAGATATTCTGAAGAAAATGCTTATCTGAGTGGAAATCTGTCCCCTAAGCATATTTTGTTGTGAGTAAAATGTCCTTGGGTTTTCTTCCCTTTTGTGCATCTGAAGAAAATGCTGACATGAGTGAAACAACCATCTTAGGAGAACACTGTCCTGAGGAAACTGCCAGTCTGAGAAGAATGCTGTCCTAAGAAATATCCATCTGAATATCCATCAAATAAATATCTGAAGGAAAAACTGTTCTGCTGTTCTGAAGGAAATGTTCAAGTGAAGAGAACTCTTTTTTTTTTTTTTTTTTTTTTTTTTTTTTGCTTTTTGGGTCACACCCAGCGATGCTCAGGGGTTAGTCCTGGCTTTGCACTCAGGAATTACTCCTGGCAATGCTTGGGGGACCATATGGGATGCTGGGGATCGAACCCGGGTCGGCCGCGTGCAAGGCAAATGCCCTACCCGCTGTGCTATTGCTTTTTTTTTTTTTTTTTTTTTTGGTTTTTGGGTCACACCTGGCGATGCACAGGGGTTACTCCTGGCTCTTCACTCAGGAATTACCCCTGGCGGTGCTCAGGGGACCATATGGGATGCTGGGATTCGAACCCGGGTCGGCCGCGTGCAAGGCAAACGCCCTACCCGCTGTGCTATCGCTCCAGCCCTGTGCTATTGCTTTTGAGTGGAAATCTGTCCCATAGATCTTAGTAGAATTCTGTTCTGAGGAAAGTTTATCTAAGGGAAACACTGTCCTGAGGGAAATATCCACGGAGAGATCTAATCTTGTTTTTTTTTTTTTTTTTTTTTTTGCTTTTTGGGTCACACCCAGCAACGCACAGGGATTACTCCTGGCTCTGCACTCAGGAATTACTCCAAGCGGTGCTGAGGCGGCCATATGGGATGCCGGGGATCGAACCTGGGTCAGCCGCATGCAAGGCAAACAAACGCCCTACCAGCTGTACTATTGCTCCGGCCCAAGAGGGATTTTTTTTCTTTTTGGGTCATACCCGCACAGGGGTCACTCCTGGCTCATGCACTCAGGAATCACCCCTGGCAGTGCTCAGGGGACCATATGGGATGCTGGGAATCGAACCCGGGTCGGCCGCGTGCAAGGCAAACGCCCTACCTGCTGTGCTATCACTCCAGCCCGAGGGATCTAATCTTGAGTAAAGTTTTTATCAGAGAGAATTTTGGTACTGAGAAAAGTCCTTCTTAGGGAACTTGTGTCATGAGGAAATTTACAACTGAGGGAAACTCAGTTTTGCGGGATATGTTTATCTGAGTAGAAATCTTTCCTGTATAACCAAGTAACATTTGCTGTGACAGAAATATCCATATTATGGCTTCTCGGCTGGGAGAAAAATGTCTCTCTGAGAATAATTCTGTCTTAAGGGACTGATAATCATAGGAGAACTCTGTCCTGATGGATTTAACATGTGAAGGAAATGTTTTTCTGAGGGAATATCTATCTGAAGAGAATAGTCTACTGAGGGAAATGCCCACAGAAGAAGATGTTGCCTTGAGGGAAATGTCCATAAGAGGTGAACACATCTTTTGTTTATTTTGGGGCAATACCAGTGATGCTCAGGCTCTGCATTTAGGATTTACTCCTGGAAGTGTTTAGAGGACCATATGGAATGCAGTAGGCTGTGTGCAGTGTGCAAGGTAAGCATCCTATCCACTGGAATGTGATAAAATGCCCATCTGAATGGAAATCTGTTGTGAAGAAAAATTCATATAAGTGGATTTTGTTGTTAGGAAAATATATTTCTTCAGGATTCTCTGCCTGAGGGTAACATACGCCTGAGGAGAACACTGTTATGAGTGAAATGTGCATATAAGGGGAACTCTGTCCTTCTAGAAAGATCATCTGCAGGAAACTCTTTCCTGAGGAAAATGTCCATCATAAATTGACCTTGATCTGAGACTAATGTCCATCTAAGCAGAATTCTGCCCTGAGGGAAATGTCTACCTGAGACAGAGGGAAATGTCCCTCTGTCTGAGGAAAATGTATGAGGGGAAAGTCGAGTCTGTGGATAATACTGTTCTGAGAGAAATGTCCTGCTATGGGACATGTGATCTGAGGGCAACTTGTCCTAAGGGTAATGTATATCCTGAGATGTTATGTCTCTGTGGCCCTTACTAGTGCCTCTAGTCACTTCTGAAGTTGTTACCTTTAACTGATGCATGTTCCTGAGCAACACGTCACCAATTCGCTGATGACTCTGTGTCTCCTGGGTGTTGGAAAGTCCTTCCCTGGTACAGAAATGAATAATTAGGTTAGAAAACTCAGAGAAATTTAAGCTACCGCCTGATTGCCATGAACACAGCCAGATGACAAGGAGAGGTTTGAAAGGGATGCTCCTCAAAAACAAGGAGCAAGCAGCAAAACGAGGGGTCAGTTACTATTAATTTACTATTATTCATCTTCTTCCTAAAGAGAGAAAGAAGTGATTACTAAATTTACATTCTTCTCCAAGACTTCTATGAAATAATGGTTCTTCGGAGGCTGGAGCTACAATATAGTCCTTAAGCCTGGCCTTGCGTGACTCCAACCCAGGTTCGATTCCCAGCACTGTACAGGGGGTTCCCTGAGCCCACCAGGAGTCGTCTCTGAGTGCAGAGCCAGGAGTCAGCCCTGAACACTGCCAGGTGTGGTCAAAACAAAACAAAACAAAAAAGAAATAGTGATTCCTTTGATTCAGTTTCTGAAGCTGCAAAGTTCCTGACAGTGACAGGATGGGGCTGCAGGGTGGGGCCGTGGGGTCCAGCCGTTGCCGTTGTTACCAGAGTGCCAGCCGTTGCTCCACCTCACGCAGGAAGCCTCTGTGGAACTCGTAGATGGGGTCGATGCTGGAGAAGAGCAGTGCCATCAGCTCGGCGGGCATGACCTCCTCCTGGACCACTGCACTGCGGAACCACTGTGGGAAGAGCTTGGGATGACTGGCAGGCCTGGTCCAGGGTATGTGGCCACAGACACACAGCAGTGACCTGAGCACTGCTCCCGGGAGCAGCTTCCGGCAATGTTTCAGCCATCCTCTTGCTGACCACCCACTTTCCACAACAAAAGAGTGATTCTTGCTGAATAGCTACAAGTGGGTCCATTTTTAGTTTTCCCAGAAATTAGAAATCAGATTTCTAGATCAGTTTGATCTAGACATGCTTTCAGACAAATATCTTTAATGGTATATTTTCACAGGGATCTGGTGATAGTAAGAGCTGTCTCTCAAGAGAGAGCTTATTTTTCTCCCTTTTTTTTAAATCTTTTCAGTTTTTGTGTCATAGAGATGCTCAGAGATTACTCCTGGTCTTGTTTGGGGGAACCACATGGAATGCTGGGTATCAACCCCGGACTGGGTGCCTTAACCACCATCCTATCTCTCCAGTCCCTTAAGAGGAAGTTTCTGATTCAGATCTAAGACAGGGGAGAAAAGCAAAATAATGAAGATTCATACCACAGTGATGACTTCTAAGTCCTTCAGGTATGTTCGTTCCGTAGCAAGAATCTCCTGGGCAATGAACAAGGCTTCGTCTGCTGCCGTGCTCTGTAAGAAGAGGCAGTGACAGCACTCACCTTCGTGGCCCTGCTCACACCAGCTTGTTTCAGCACCCACTGCCTCACCCTGAATTCCTGGGAGGACACCTGAGCCCCTCGTGTCCCCACTCATGTCTCTCACGTGCGACTGGACAAAACACGGCATGTGAGTGTGTGGCGAGAATCTACACGTTCACACGTGTCTCGGCCTCACGACACAGCACTATTTCCCCTCAGCTTTCTAGAGGCGCCCTGTGGGGAGCTGGAGGTGGGCAGACTCGCATGCAGGGTGGAGGCAGGGCCCAGGGCTCAGAGTGCACAGGGGGCTCCAGCCGAGAGGCCTCGCCCCAAGGCGTGCCCCGGGGCCCACCAGCCCAGGTTTGCTGTGGCCACTCTAAAGCACTGAGGAAGCACCTCTGTGAGGCGAGCGGCAGCCCCCAGCCACTGTCCCTCTCTGCCTGGCCGCTTCCTCTCTGCCAGCTGGGGCTTCCTCAGGACCCGGGGTCGGCCACTCAGGAGTGTGTGCTGGCGTCACACACGCGCTGGAGACCCTGTCACGGCTCCTGGCCTTCATCCTCCGGGAGGGAGGCGACGCTGACGGCAGGCGGGGCTGAGCGCCGGGGGCCTCGTGCACCCCCAGTGCCCGTGGGGGCTGGGTGCGGGAGGAAGGAGCTGAGGGGACTGTGATCCCCAGGGTGGCAGCGTGCAGGGGAGGGAGGGCCCGGAGCACACTGGGGGCTCCGGCTCAGGAGCGCGCCCTGTGCTCAGAGCTCTTCACTGGGTCCCACACACCGGCCGGTCCGAGCTTTGGCCTCCGGAAGGTTCCTGCTCTTCACCTCTTCCCGGGTCACCCACCACCAGGACGCGCCAGCCCAGCCCTGTCTCTTGCAGCACCTGAGGGGCCCACCGGGTGCAGAGCGACACAGAAGCAGGGTCCTCAAGAGCGGGAGCGGCCATCTCCCCGGGGGTGCAGGGCCCCGTTCCAGGGGGCCGGGTGCTGCCACTAAGAGACGCGGGGGTGGGGCGTCATGAGGGTCAGCCCTGCCGCCTCCTGCAGTGCTCCGCCCAGCCAGCCCTCTCCCTGCGTTCACACCCAGGACGCCACAAGCCCGCGCCAGGTTCACTGGGAGAGGAAGGGAGCCGGTGACAGCTGGCACCTGGGGGACACGCGCCCGGCCGGCAGGAACCGGCTGAGCTGGGCCCCCGTGAGTTGGGGCTGGGGGCCGAGTCTGGCCAGGCATAGAGGGCCCCGCTCTGGGTCGGCCCTGCCACGCCGGCACCGTGGGGAGGACAGTGGCGGGGGGGGCGGGGCGGGGTCTCGGGGCAGGGACAGCGCCCTGGGGCACCGGCACCCAGACACGCGTGGCTATAAACCGGTGTGTGAGTCTGCTCCGACAGCGGGACCCGCCCTCACGGCTGAGAACTCGGCTCTGCCACTCGGGGTCTGGCCGTTTGTCTTCAGGGTTTCAGAATAGATTTGGAAAATGCTCCGTGCAGCGCGTCTTAGTGTCCGCTGTCCGATGCCCACCTGGGGCTGGCCCTTCGCCCCAGACCTCGACGCAGCTCCCATGACGGGGTCCTCCCGCCCGTCTCACTCTGAGCCCCAAGACTGACACAGACCAGCCTCGACCCCGCCCGGGACCCTGGGCCGTGCTGCTGTGGCTGTGAGGAGGCCTGGGCCCAGCTGCAGCCCGTCCTGACAGAGCGGGGGCCCGGCTCCCGCTGCCCGCCGCTGGGCCCTGCCAAGACCCACGCACAGACCCACCACATCACACAGGTGCCGACCCCGCCCGGGCCCCGGGCAGCCCTCCCGGCCATGCAGGGCGTGTTGAGGAGAAGAGGAGGAGGAGGAGGGCGTAAGGCCCAGGTGCTCGCGAGAGCCGCGGGCTGGGGCATGGTGCCTGCCGCCCATCCCCGCCCAGAGAGAAGGTGCCAGCAAGGCCCTGCTGGCTGCACCCACCTCGGGACTCGCCTCGTCCTCGCTGCTGTCCGTCCCGGCTCCGCCAGCGTCGCCGAGTCCTGGGCTCGGGAGGGGGGACGGGCTCTGCTCGAGGGGGCCCGGGCTCAGGGGGCCCTTCCGGCCGGAGGGAGGCCCAGGACTGTCCACAGGAAGGCCTGGAAGTGAACGGGGCAGGTGGCGTGAGGATGGGGCAGGCTCCGGGGACCCCGCGGCCCCCGTGCCCGCCGAGAGCCCAGCAAGGAGACTGAGCAGGGCAGGTCAGCCCGACTTCACAGCCCCCCGCTGGCTTCGGGGGCGCCCCGGGGCATGGCCCCCCCTCGGCAACTCTGCTCCTGCGGGGGGTAGGCAGCACAACTCCGCGAGGCCGAGCCCTGGGAATGACGCGGTCAGGGCCACGGGTCACTCCGGGGGAGCTGTGTCACATGGCCGCCTGGTGTGGGGGTCCGTCCAGCCGCTGGCACAGCCGGGCCCCCAGCCCCACTGGATAGCTCCTGAGAACCACCATGCGTGGCTCCCAGAGCCAAGCCGACGGATAGCTCAGCGCAGGGTCCACGAGAACTCGGGGGTTTCTAGAATTATCCCAAGCATGTAACAACGTCCTTCCCCCCTGAGCAGTGTGTCAGCTTGCCCAGGCAGGGGCTGGTGAGGAAACCCCGAAGACGGGGCCTCCACGCCCCACCCGTGGTGCCCTGGGCACCAGAGCCAGGAGTAGCTGAGTGGCTCCTCAATGCCCTCAGGTGTGGCCCCCAAACTCGTCCCCCAAAGTCTCAAAGGCTTATTGTGTCTATGAGACAGGAAATCAGTAACTATTAAATAACAAAATTGAAAACTACCTTTATTAAAGCAGAGCCTCACAAAGATTTTTTTAAATGTTTTTGGGCCACTCTGTGCAGTGCTCAGGGGCGACTCCTGGCTCAGGGACCACATGTGTGGCTAGAGATCAGGCCTGAGTCAGCCACGGCAGGGCAAGTGCTCTGCCCACTCCGCCACCTCTGACCCATCACAAAGGGTTAACTGCGGCTGAGAAGCTGCTTAAGTCAGAGGTGTACCCACACGGGAGGTTTAAACACCCACCTCACATCGACTGGGTCGGCTGACACCCTGCTGAGTAATGGGGGCCTCCCCGCCCGCCCCCCCCCCCCCCGCCACCTCATCCCCGACAAGTCATTTCAGAGCAGGTCCCTGGGGCCACGTCTGGTCAGCCAGCCAGCGGCAGCAGATGGGTCTGTGCGGTGTCCTGCGCCCCGGCTGAGGCACTCTATTTTCACATGACACAATCACGGCGGCGTGGGGGAGGACTCCGCAAACACCCCCGGGCAGGGGAAGCGCCAGGAGTGGTCACGGGCATTACAGCACCCGGCGGCAGGAGAGTACGAGCTAACCACGACCAGTCCATTAAGGGTCACTTGTATCACGCGTCTGGCCTGTGCGAAGCCCCCTTAACGTAACGCCCACCCCAGGCCCCGTGCAGGGTCCCGTCTAGGCTAGGCAAGTGGACTCTGGGCCCCCCAAGGGCCTCTGGGTTTGCACTCCCGGGCCCTGGAAGGTGTCTGGCACGACGGACTCCAAGGAAGGAGGAGAAGCTGCTGAGGCCCAGCCCCTCTCGAGTCTGTGCCAGCTGGGAGGGTCCGACGTCCACAGAACCGGGCCGACCAGCGTGGGGTAGCGCAGCCCCCCGTGCCTCAGGAAAGACCTGCCCACCCCACAGCACTCTCAGGGTCGGCACTGCACAGCCCCACGAGGCCAGGGGAACCCCAGCTGCCCTCACTGCAAGCCAGGCCCCTCTGGGGTCGGGGCACGGCTGCAGAGAGAGCGTGAGTGGGCCGCACGGAGCCCCGGCTGCGCCCTGGCAGCTGTGAGCGGGCCCGACCCCCAGGCACAGTTCCACACTCCCTGCCTGGCACCGGGGGGCACGGACGGCAGTCATCAGGCCTGAGGGCTCCCGGCCTTGCTCAGGGTCCTGGAACGCTGAACCTCAGTCATCGGGGGTGGGCAGAGACCCGTTCCCCAGCCAACACAGCGAAGGGCTCAGAGCTTACGGCCGTCAGGGACAGAGGTCCAGGAGAGCCCAGCACTGCCTGGGCCACAGCACGGCCAGGAGTGAGTCCAGACACGGATCTGTAGCTCCCGAGGCCTGGTGTGGCCCCAGCCAGACCAAAGGCAAACTCCGGGGCCAGCCGTTCTCCCCCTCCCGGTGGGCTGTGCTCAGCTCCAGCAGAGACGCTTCCCACTTGGGCTGAATCTGGCCTGCGGTGGCTGTCGGCTGGGCGCTGGGCCGTGTGCCAGGAGGCCCTCCCTGCATTGCCCTCTCTGCCGACCCCTGACCCCTCACAGGGTCCTCCAGCACCCCCAGGAGTGACCTCTGAGCACAGGCCAGGAGTGAGTCCTGAGCACAGCAGGGTCTTGGCCACACGCCAACTAAGCCAAGCAGGGACCGCCGGGGAGGCAGGACCACGTGTCAGCCCCTGCAAGACACTCAGCCTCGTCTGAGGGCTGCTCTGGGGCTCGGGGGCTGGAGAGCTCGCACAGCGGGCAGTGGTTTGCCCTGGGCTGACCCAGGGTTGGTCTCTGGAATCCCTGTGGTCCCCTCAGCACCGCCAGGAGCAACTCCTGAGTGCAGAGGCAGAGCCAGGATCCCCCTGAGCATCCCCGGGTGTGGGCCCCCAAAAGACAGGGGCAGAGGGTTCCCGGGACACCTGGCAGGCTAAGATGGGGGACGGGCTCCCTGGGGCCCGGTGGGCCACTGCGGGGTGAGGAGACGAGACACGCTCTGATTCTCGTGTGTGCAGGGAGGGTGCACAGCACGTGTCTGCAGACCCCAGCCGGGGCCACGGGACCCCCACGCTGCTCTCGGCAAGGGCGGGCTCCCCGCAGCTTCCGACACGCCCGCGGTCTCCCTAAGACAAGCACACAGCCTCACACGGCTCAGGGCCACGCGAGGAGCCAGTGAGACACGGAGACTCAGTCGCCACCTGAAACACTGATTTACGCAAGTCAAACCGTAAGCAGGAAGGGGAAAGGAAGCTAAAAAGCCCATCTGGAAAATCATAGCAAATAATTTCTTATTTTATTGAATAAACAATTTAAAGATTCTGAGTTAGTACAAATCTGCAAATTCATAAATGGCAATTTCAATGAAAACAGTTAATAAGTACTGAAAACAAGGCACCAGAAAGGTTTCTCAGAGCAGGCCGGCCTTGCTGTGCATCCCGCAGCCAGCACTCATGTCAGAGGGACATGTCCTGTGTCCTTCTAGCACTGGCCCCTGGCCCAGGGCCAAGGCAGCGCCAGGCAGAGGAGGGTGCCACAGCCTCAAGAACAGAAACCCAAATCTCAACTCCAACTGCCACCAAAATGCTGACACTTTTCTCTACCAACAATCCACCCTAGGGTTCATGGCTTTGCAGTGTTCTGTAAGGCACGGGCAGACCCTGAAGGCACAGAAACTGGCATCAAATGCCACAGAGCCACATGACAGAGACAGGCGCAGGGGTCACATACCGTGTGACCATATTACACGACAGATGGTACACGGGCATGTGCCATATGAACATACATAATAGACAAGTGCAGGGGCTATACTGTGTGGTCATACATAAAAAGACAGGTGCAGGGGCATGTACCATGTCATCATACATGATAAAGACATGCACGTGAGCCATGTGATCACACATGACAGGTACAAAGGCCATATGTGAACGTACATGATATGCACATGGCTATGAGGTGTGTGATCATACATGATAGGTGCAGGGGCCATGTACCATTTGATCATACATGATAGGCAGGTGAAAGGGCATGTACCATGTGACCCTACATGACAGACACATGTGCAGGGGTCACGTAGGTATAATCATACATGACAGGGACAGGCACATGAGCCAGGGGTTGTGCAATCACATATGAGAGGCACTGGGGCCACATGCCAGGTGAGCAGACATGGTGGACAGGTGCAGGGGCATGTACCGTGTCATCATACCTAAGAGTCACATGTAGTGTGTGATCACCCATGACAGGGACAGGGCAGGGCCACAAGCTGTGAGGTGGCACTACGTGAGAAGCAGCTGCAGGGGCTGTTAGCATGTGATCATGCATGACGGGCCCAGGCCACATGGAACCTGATCCAGGCTAGCATCCCCGTGGCCCTGGGAGGCCACAGCACAGCCCACGCGCTGCCCTCCCCACAGGCCCCGTCAGCCAGGGTGTGGGGTGCAGACGCACAGCGAGGAACCACCGGAGTGGGGCCCGGGGACAATGCCGGGTCCTGCTGAGCAGTGGGCGAGAGGCTGGTGCCGAGCTCCGCCCCTCGCTCGAGCCGGCCACGGGGGTCCCCCTAGCTGATCTCCCGCGAGCAGGGCCAGGGGGTCCCCCTAGCTGGTCTCCCGCGAGCAGGGCCCGAGCCCTCAGGCTGGGCAGAGTGTGGCCGGGCCTGGGCTCTCGGCCCGGGGAGACAGACGGGGGTGGGGGCAGCGCTGCCCACGTCACAGAGGTCTGAGGTGGATGGTCCCCTCGGGAGGGGGCCGCTGAGAGCAGAGCTCGACGGCACCTGTGCAGACCCCAGCTCCTGGCAAGGTCGGGGAGAACATGCAGGGCCTGGCACCAGGGGCGCGGGCATGGCAGGCTGGCCGGGCAGGGCGGGGAGTGCACTTGGGCCCTCTAGCACCATTGGGCGACCCCAGAGGAGCCGAGTGTGAGTCTGGGAGGCCCTGCGCCAGCGGCCGGGCTGCGGCCGGGCCAGGCTCTGCCTCTGTCCGGCCTCCAGACACGCAGCGGCAGACGCGGCAGCCTAGCAGGGATGTGCAGTGGCCGGAGCCTTCGCTCCTGTCTCGAGCGTCAGGGGCACAGAGGGGCCTCTCGGGCCGCGGAGACGGACGCCCGGGGCCGCGGGAGGAGAGTTGGGGCCCAGTGCCCAGAGTGAAGCACCAGTGCGCGGCCATACAGGGCGGGGGCTCGCCCAGGGCCGTAGTGCTGGAATCGGGGTGAAGGGCCATTTCTGTGCCAGCAGCTGGAGCAGCACCTGCAGGGGCCTGGGGCTCACGGCAGGACGCAGCCGCTGCCCTTCCCGGCCAGCCTGCGGACGGAGCCGGGTGGACGAGGCCAGGCCCTGCACTCTGGGAGAGAGGTGCCAGCGCCCGCCCCCGCCCCCCCTCGGCTCTGGTCTGCGGCCTGCGGGGCGTGGAGGCAGACTCGGGGGGGGGGGCCCGAGCCGTGACCTGCAGGGGGGCCGGAGCGGCTCAGGAAGCTGCCGAGATGGGGGGGGGGGTCTCGACACGCAGCCCCAGGCGGAGAGAAAGGAGAGGTTCCCAAGAGGCCCCGGCCGGAACAGGCTTCAAGCTCCGGGCGGAGCAGAGACCGTGACTGGTGCACGGCGCAACCACATACGGACACACGGACGGATGGACGCGCAACCACGGAACTCAAAGCCGGGGCCACGGGCAGACGCTTGGCACCTGGTCGGGGCTGGCGCCCTCGGGAGCGTCCGCTCTGTCCCGGCCACCCCGGCCAGGCCTCCCTTCACCTCCGTGCCTCGCAGAGCTGCCCCGTGAGGGCCTGGCTGGACCGTCCGTCACAGACCAGCCGGCCAGGAGCCCGCACCCCGGAGAGACGGCATCCGTGCCTGCGGTGCAGCGTCCCCGGCGCCTGGCTCTGCGTGTCGCTGACCAGCTGCCTGCAGGCCACTGCTGTGCCTGGCTCTGCAGCAGGAACGTGTCCAGTGAGGGCCACTGGAGTGGACGTCCAGCGCCTTCTCGAGGGCAGCTCTCGTGTCCGCTCTCCGCAGAGCCTGTCCTTGTCCGTCTTCCCCGTCGCGCCTTTGGCACTGGGTCCCACACTGCAGCCCCCGGCCTGGACGCTCCTGGACGCTCGCAGCGATGGGTGGAGGGGCCAGAGTCGTCCTCACGCCGTCTGGGCTGACCGTGCAGTGGCTGCACCAGCACGCAGGAAGGAGCCGTGCAGGTGGCTGACCGCTGCGGGCACCGCAGACGGGCACTGCCCTCAGTCGGAGGCACAGCTTTCGGCATCCTCCCAAGAGAGTTTAAATGAGAAAACGTTGACATTCAGTTGCGGGGAGGCGGGGTCAAGGCACTTTCCTCGCACGCGGCCGGCCGGGCTGGGTACCCAGCACCCGCCGTGGTCTCCCGAGCCCACCAGGAGTGATCCCTGAGTGCAGAGCCGGCCGTGGGCCCCGAGCACCGCTGGTGTGGCCCAAGTCTTCTTTTAACGTTCAAAAGGGACAGATCAACCTGGATGCTTAGAACCTCTGCCCGCGGCCCCAAACCCCTCCCTGCTCTGAGGCCGAGGAGGGGTGCTCCCGCTCCAGGGGGTGCCCCAGGGGTGGCGCTCAGTGGGGGCTGCTATGGGTCCACTCCCCCGGGGCTACGGTCGTGCCACCGCCCATCCACCCGGCAGCCAGCCTCTCGCCCATGGGCTGTGCGAAGCGGTGGCCGAGGAAGAGGCTGATGTCCAGCGGGGCCTCGGGCTCGGAGCCCCAGGACTCGGCCTCGCTGCTGCTGGGGCTCTCGGCTGCCGTGGGTGGGCAGCTGAGCTGCTCCAGCTGGTCCAGGATGTCGGAGAACTGGAAGGCAGAGCTGGACTCGGAGCGCACGGAGCAGGCGGGGAAGTTGGCCATGGAGCTGGCCTCGGACTGGCCGGCCGAGCTGGGCGTGCGCAGGGGCAGGCCGAGCGGCAGCTGGCTGAGGGAGCCGCTCGGGGACGGGCTGTTCCTGAGTGAGCCGGCGTCCGAGGCGCTGGGCAGCCCCCGCAGGAGGCCCGGGGGGCCCGAGGGGTGCGGGCCGGGCAGCTCCCCGTCCGAGTCACAGCTGTCGTCGGCGTCCAGGCGCACGGCCTCTGTGGAGTACCTGTCCGGGCTGGACCGCGCCGAGCGTGGGCAGCTGCCCGGCGCCCGGGGCTTCGGAGAGGTGCCGCTCCCGCCACCGAAGGGGAAGGCGAACGCCTCGGAGCCACCGGCAAAGAACGAGATCTCGGCCGGGTCATCGTCTATGAACTCCTCGGACACCTGCAGAGGGGCGCCTGCCAGCGCCAAGATGGGGCCGCCCCCCACGCCTGGGCGGCCACACGGGCGCGGGCACGAGCCCCGGTCACTGGCCGGCTGGGGCCCCCTGCACCCCCTCACCGCGGGGCCCCACCCCGAGGCACCTGGGCCTGGCTGTGGCTCGGGGGCCCCGGGGGGCTGGGCCCGGCCGACGTCGGGGCCGCGGGTGGCCGCTCCGCTCCTCTCTGCCGGGGGTGTCGCCGGGGGACAGCTGTGGTCCCTGAAGTCAGGCAGGCCGGCGGGGCCCCGGGGGCAGGTGGGGACGGAGAAGGGGAGGGGGGCCGCAGGCGTCCTCAAGGCCTCGGGGAGTGCCGGGCTCTGGGGGAAGGAGAGAAGAGAAACGAGCCGTGAGACAGGGCATCTGGGCTGGGGCGGCTGTCCCCGCACGCCCCCGCGGGCCTGAGCAGCGAGGGTCCCCGAGGGCCACCCGCTCCCTGGAGCCCGGCTCCATCCGGTTCAGCCTCCAGACACAGCTGCGGACCCGGGCAGGGGCAGCGGGAAGCGGGAGTGAGGAGCAGCCGCCCCAGGTGGGCCTGACAGAGCCGCTGGGCTGGGCCCAGAGCGGGGACACGCGGCTTGGCTGCTCACGCCAGACCCACACCGGGGAGCAAGGGCCGCCCAGCAGGGCACGGCAGGGAGCGGGGAGCCGCGTGTCCTGAGGCTGAGCCTGAGCCTCCGAGCACTGGGCAGGGAGCAGTGCGAGCCTGGGGGTGGCCCCGGAACAGGGCACAGGGCAACCCAGACTGCCCCCGGGGCCGGGGAAGGACGGAGCCTCCAGCCCACGGCAGCTGGCGTGTGAGAGTCGCAGAGGGGCCCTGGCCAGCTTCGGCCCAGGCATGCCCACCAGAGTCCCCAGTGCACACTGTGCCAGTGCCAGGGGCCACGAGGGGTGAGGGAGGGGAGGACTGGCAGCTCTACCGGGCGGCGAGGACCTTGGGGTGCTCTCACGGGGAGGGCCCAGGTCACAAACAGGGCTCAAGAGCAATGGGATACAAGAGAGACGGCACAGGGAAGGCACCGCACAGCCCACCTGGCTTCCACCCCGGCACCCTCGAGCGAGCCCAGAGATCAGGTGGCTGCGGTGGCTCAGGCCTGGCCGCGCCGAGGGAGGCTGTGTGTGCTCTGACAATATGACACAGGAATGGACACTGTGTGGGGCTGGAGAGACAGCTCAGCGGGGAGGGCACTTGCCTTGCATGCAGCTGACCCAGGGTGTGATCCCTAGCACCCCACATGGTCCCCTGAGCCCGCCAGGAGTGATCCCTGAGCACAGAGCCAGAAGAAACTCCTGAGCACTGCTGAGTGTGGCTCCCAAACAAAAAACAACATGAAAAGACAAAGAACACGGTGCAGAAATGAAAGTGTTGGGGCCGGAGCAGTAATACAGCGGAGAGGGCTTCTGCCTTGCATGCAGCGGCCTGGGTTCAATCCTTGGCATCCCAGATAGACCCCTGAGCACTACCAGGAGTGATTCCTGAGCACAGAGCCAGGAGTAAGCCCTGAGCACTGCTGGGTGTGACCCAACAAATAAAAAGTTACATTGCAGTAACGGAAGAATTACATGTCCTCCTGTAGTGTTGACTGACACAGGTCGCCATGTCCTGTGGTGTGGCTGACACAGGTCACCATGTCCTGTGGTGTGGCTGACACAGGTTGCTGTGTCCTGTGGTGTGACTGACACAGGTTGCCGTGTCCTGCGGTGTGGCTGACACAGGCCACCGTGTCCTGTGGTGTGGCTGACACAGGCTGCTGTGTCCTCCCATGGTCGGGGGGTGACAGGCTGCTGTGCGCCCCTGTGTGGGGCTGTCTCTGGCACACTGGGCTGGGTGCTGGTTCTGTGTGACCCGTGTGCGCCCCTCCCTTTGATGTAGTGGCATCATGCCAACACATGTGAATGTTTCCTGCGTCTCACCTTCTACACAGCACAAAACTTTCCTGCCATGTTACTAGATCCCTGCAGTCTTGAGGGTCACGGAACATCGCATTCAGTGAGCGCAGTGGGAGGATGCAGAAGGGGGGGAGGGAGGAAAGGATCAGCCAACCCGGACTGTGCCACAGCGAGCTCTGGTCCTGCCTGCACCACGGCCAGCCATGGGGCACAGCCTCCAGCCCGGTCACACCTGCCCCTATGGCCAGCGCCCGGTCACACCTGTCCCTACGGCCAGCGCCCGGTCACACCTGTCCCTACGGCCAGCGCCCGGTCACACCTGCCCCTAAGGCCAGCGCCCGGTCACACCTGTCCCTACGGCCAGCGCCCGGTCACACCTGCCCCTACGGCCAGTGACTGGTCACACCTGTCCCTACGGCCAGCGCCCGGTCACACCTACCCCTACGGCCAGCGCCCAGTCACACCTGCCCCTACGGCCAGTGACTGGTCACACCTGTCCCTATGGCCAGCACCCGGTCACACCTGTCCCTACGGCCAGCGCCCGGTCACACCTGCCCCTACGGCCAGTGCCCGGTCACACCTGCCCCTACGGCCAGTGACTGGTCACACCTACCCCTACGGCCAGCGCCCGGTCACACCTACCCCTACAGCCAGCGCCCGGTCACATCTGCCCCTAAGGCCAGTGACTGGTCACACCTGTCCCTATGGCCAGCACCCGGTCACACCTGTCCCTATGGCCAGCGCCCGGTCACATCTGCCCCTACGGCCAGCGCCCGGTCACACCTACCCCTACGGCCAGCGCCCGGTCACATCTGCCCCTAAGGCCAGTGACTGGTCACACCTGTCCCTATGGCCAGCACCCGGTCACACCTGTCCCTACGGCCAGCGCCCGGTCACACCTGCCCCTACAGCCAGCGCCCGGTCACATCTGCCCCTACAGCCAGTGACTGGTCACACCTGCCCCTACGGCCAGCGCCCAGTCACACCTGCCCCTACAGCCAGTGACTGGTCACACCTGCCCCTACGGCCAGTGACTGGTCACACCTACCCCTAAGGCCAGCGCCCGGTCACACCTGCCCGGTCACACCTGCCCCTACAGCCAGCGCCCAGTCACACCTGCCCCTACAGCCAGTGACTGGTCACACCTGCCCCTACGGCCAGTGACTGGTCACACCTACCCCTAAGGCCAGCGCCCAGTCACACCTGCCCCTACAGCCAGTGACTGGTCACACCTGCCCCTACGGCCAGTGACTGGTCACACCTGCCCCTACGGCCAGTGACTGGTCACACCTGCCCCTAAGGCCAGCGCCCGGTCACACCTGCCCCTACGGCCAGCGACTGGTCACACCTGCCCCTATGGCCAGTGACTGCTCACACCTGCCCCTACGGCCAGCGCCCGGTCACACCTACCCCTACGGCCAGCGCCCGGTCACATCTGCCCCTAAGGCCAGTGACTGGTCACACCTGTCCCTATGGCCAGCACCCGGTCACACCTGTCCCTACGGCCAGCGCCCGGTCACACCTGCTCCTACGGCCAGTGCCCGGTCACACCTGCCCCTACGGCCAGTGACTGGTCACACCTACCCCTACGGCCAGCGCCCGGTCACACCTACCCCTACGGCCAGCGCCCGGTCACATCTGCCCCTACAGCCAGTGACTGGTCACACCTGCCCCTACGGCCAGCGCCCAGTCACACCTGCCCCTAAGGCCAGTGACTGGTCACACCTGCCCCTAAGGCCATCGCCGGGTCACACCTGCCCCTACGGCCAGCGACTGGTCACACCTGCCCCTACGGCCAGTGACTGCTCACACCTGTCCCTACGGCCAGCGCCCGGTCACATCTGCCCCTAAGGCCAGTGACTGGTCACACCTGTCCCTATGGCCAGCACCCGGTCACACCTGTCCCTACGGCCAGCGCCCGGTCACACCTGCCCCTACGGCCAGCGACTGGTCACACCTGTCCCTATGGCCAGCACCCGGTCACACCTGTCCCTACGGCCAGCGCCCGGTCACACCTGCCCCTACGGCCAGTGCCCGGTCACACCTGCCCCTACGGCCAGTGACTGGTCACACCTACCCCTACGGCCAGCGCCCGGTCATACCTACCCCTACAGCCAGCGCCCGGTCACATCTGCCCCTAAGGCCAGTGACTGGTCACACCTGTCCCTATGGCCAGCACCCGGTCACACCTGTCCCTATGGCCAGCGCCCGGTCACATCTGCCCCTACGGCCAGCGCCCGGTCACACCTACCCCTACGGCCAGCGCCCGGTCACATCTGCCCCTAAGGCCAGTGACTGGTCACACCTGTCCCTATGGCCAGCACCCGGTCACACCTGTCCCTACGGCCAGCGCCCGGTCACACCTGCCCCTACGGCCAGCGCCCGGTCACATCTGCCCCTACAGCCAGTGACTGGTCACACCTGCCCCTACGGCCAGCGCCCAGTCACACCTGCCCCTACAGCCAGTGACTGGTCACACCTGCCCCTACGGCCAGTGACTGGTCACACCTACCCCTAAGGCCAGCGCCCGGTCACACCTGTCCCTACGGCCAGCGCCCGATCACACCTGCCCCTACGGCCAGTGACTAGTCACACCTGTCCCTACGGCCAGCGCCCGGTCACAACTACCCCTACGGCCAGCGCCCGGTCACATCTGCCCCTAAGGCCAGTGACTGGTCACACCTGTCCCTATGGCCAGCACCCGGTCACACCTGTCCCTACGGCCATCGCCCGGTCACACCTGCCCCTATGGCCAGTGCCCGGTCACACCTGCCCCTACGGCCAGTGACTGGTCACACCTACCCCTACGGCCAGCGCCCGGTCACACCTACCCCTACGGCCAGCGCCCGGTCACATCTGCCCCTAAGGCCAGTGACTGGTCACACTTGTCCCTATGGCCAGCACCCGGTCACACCTGTCCCTACGGCCAGCGCCCGGTCACACCTGCCCCTACGGCCAGCGCCCGGTCACATCTGCCCCTACAGCCAGTGACTGGTCACACCTGCCCCTACGGCCAGCGCCCAGTCACACCTGCCCCTACGGCCAGTGACTGGTCACACCTGCCCCTACGGCCAGTGACTGGTCACACCTGCCCCTAAGGCCAGCGCCCGGTCACACCTGCCCCTACGGCCAGCGACTGGTCACACCTGCCCCTACGGCCAGTGACTGCTCACACCTGCCCCTACGGCCAGCGCCCGGTCACACCTACCCCTACGGCCAGCGCCCGGTCACATCTGCCCCTAAGGCCAGTGACTGGTCACACCTGTCCCTATGGCCAGCACCCGGTCACACCTGTCCCTACGGCCAGCGCCCGGTCACACCTGCCCCTACGGCCAGTGCCCGGTCACACCTGCCCCTACGGCCAGTGACTGGTCACACCTACCCCTACGGCCAGTGCCCGGTCACACCTACCCCTACGGCCAGCGCCCGGTCACATCTGCCCCTACAGCCAGTGACTGGTCACACCTGCCCCTACGGCCAGCGCCCAGTCACACCTGCCCCTAAGGCCAGTGACTGGTCACACCTGCCCCTAAGGCCATCGCCCGGTCACACCTGCCCCTACGGCCAGCGACTGGTCACACCTGCCCCTACGGCCAGTGACTGCTCACACCTGTCCCTACGGCCAGCGCCCGGTCACATCTGCCCCTAAGGCCAGTGACTGGTCACACCTGTCCCTATGGCCAGCACCCGGTCACACCTGTCCCTACGGCCAGCGCCCGGTCACACCTGCCCCTACGGCCAGCGACTGGTCACACCTGCCCCTACGGCCAGTGACTGCTCACACCTGCCCCTAAGGCCAGCGCCCGGTCACACCTGCCCCTACGGCCAGCGCCCGGTCACACCTGCCCCTAGGGCCAGTGACTGGTCACACCTGCCCCTACGGCCAGCGCCCAGTCACACCTGCCCCTACGGCCAGCGCCCGGTCACACCTGTCCCTAAGGCCAGTGACTTGTCACACCTGTCCCTAAGGCCAGCGCCCGGTTGCACACAGTCACTAAGGCCAGTGCCCAGTCATGTGTGGTCACTAAGGCCAGCGCCCAGTCACGTGTGGTCACTAAGGCCAGCGCCCAGTCACGTGTGGTCACTAAGGCCAGTGCCCAGTCACGCATGGTCACTAAGGCCAGCGCCCAGTTACACACAGTCACTAAGGCCAGTGCCCAGTCACGTGTGGTCACTAAGGCCAGCGCCCAGTCACGTGTGGTCACTAAGGCCAGCGCCCAGTTACACAGTCACTAAGGCCAGTGCCCAGTCATGTGTGGTCACTAAGGCCAGCGCCCAGTCACGTGTGGTCACTAAGGCCAGCGCCCAGTCACGTGTGGTCACTAAGGCCAGCGCCCAGTTACACACAGTCACTAAGGCCAGTGCCCAGTCACGCATGGTCACTAAGGCCAGCGCCCGGTTACACACAGTCACTAAGGCCAGTGCCCAGTCACGTGTGGTCACTAAGGCCAGCGCCCGGTTACACACAGTCACTAAGGCCAGTGTGCCCTGGTTGGCCCGAGCCTGCACAGACCAGTGCCACAGTGCTCCAGGCCAGTGACGAGCCTGGCTGTGCGGACAGAGTCGCGCCCACTCATAGGATGGCCCAGCCCCCACCGGCCCCACAGGACTCACCTGCCGGGGCAGCTCCTGGACAGACAGCCGAGTCTTGCTGAGTCTCCTGTGGAGAGAACAAGGCCTGAGCCACGTGTGCTTGCCGGGACAGTGTGAGCACTGGGCAGGAGCCCCTGGAAGAACAGGCCTGACACGGAGTGAGGGCAAGTGCCCGTTGGCCAGGGTCCGCAGTTGGGCGGGGGCGGCCCTGGAGTCAGCATGCACATGGCCAGGGGGGCCTTGGCCCCTGGGCAGTTTGGGAGATGCCCCACTCGCCACCAAAGGGACAAACACGAAATGCCAAGAACTGCCCCGTGGGGTCAGGAGGGACCCTGGCCCTGTAGGAGACAGCTCCCTCCGTTGGGGGAACATTCCCGACGCAGAGGAAGATGCGTCTTCAGTTTCAGAGCTCACCACAGAGCACGACAGCATGGCTGTGTGAAACAGACGTCGAGAGCAGGGCAGGGATGGGCGGCCGGACAGGGATGTCCACACTCGGCCCCTTGGGGCGGGGGAGCCTGCAGGGGGCGGCCGTCGCCCTGAAAGCGACTGAGCCCGGCTCCTGCACAGACCAGGGCCAGGCCTGCCCCGAGCACCACTGCGTGTGGCCCCAATCCCAGGCCCCTCCAGGAGGGAAAGAGGGACTTTTAACTCACGGGAGGTTCAAAGGAGTTAAGGCCTTGAGTCTCCAAACACACTGTGGGGGCTGGAGCCATACCACAGCGGTGGGGCGTGTGCCCGCA
Source organism: Sorex araneus (assembly GCF_027595985.1). Classification (NCBI taxonomy): domain Eukaryota; kingdom Metazoa; phylum Chordata; class Mammalia; order Eulipotyphla; family Soricidae; genus Sorex; species Sorex araneus. The sequence continues at coordinate 158,074,158 of NC_073313.1, read as the reverse complement.
CACGTCTGACCTGACTTCAACCCCAGCCCCACCCTGTGGCCCCCTGAATCTGCCAAGAGAGCCCTGGGCATCACCAGCTATGGCCCCCAAGCCCCAGCTGTGCCCCAAACTCTCCCCCGTCTCACCGTTCGTAGGGCACTCTCTTCATCCCACCGTCTCTCACATAGTCCACCAACTGCCTCTGAGTTCGCCCGCTGCGCAAAGATTCAGAGTTTCAAAGTGAGAGTAACTCAGAGTTCTACTACTTTATAGTTAAGGACAGAGTAAGACCCGCCCATCCAAATCCGTACATTCAAGTCCTTTGTCTGCAGTGGCTGGTTTCCTGTGGCTCCTAGGAAGCCCGTTTCCCAGGGCTGCCATGTGACTAGGGCCCGTGACCCACCCCGCCCCGGACTCGAGCGTCCCAGCCGAGGGGTCCTCACCTGTATCTGAAGGAGGAGCCTCTGCCGAAGAAGGCGGCTTTCGCTCTGGGCTTGGGCTGGTCGAGCAGCCGGAAGAAGGTGTGATACTCCACACAGATCTTCCAGAAGTTCTTACACTCGTCCCTGCTCCCCATCAGGAACTCCAGCGTGTCCTGGTGAGGGCCCTGGGGAGAGACCAACGTCCAGGGAGTGACTGGGCTGTGTGCAGGGGCAGTGCAGACCCCGCCCCCCCCCCCGACGCAGGAGACGCAGGCCCTGGGTCTGTGGGCCGGGGCTCCGGCCCCTCAGGGCGGCCAGCGGACAGCACTACTGTTTCCCGGCCACTGCGGCTGAGGGCTGTGTCTCTGCCCAGGCTGTCCACACCCGTCCACGCCCGCCCACGCCCGTGCTGTTCCTGCGCCAGCCACCTGTGCGAGGGCACTCGGGCTCCAGGCTGAGCACACTCGGGCCGGGATCCCGGAGACGAGCTCCCGGGAGTGGCATTGTGCGCCCTGGGAGGTGCGTGGACACACTACCCGCATCTGCTCCTCGGTGCGACCAGGTTCCACTCAGCACTCACCGAAGCGCGCGGGGTCGCTCACTGGCCTTCCAGGCGCCCCCACCCTGAGCCAAGCGCACAGCCAGCCTTCCAACCTGCCGCTGGCCCCACCCGCAGGTCAGGCTCTGACCGGACAGTCCCTGCCGTCCTGGCGGGCCCGGGGACCACATGGATTCAGCACCACACCCAGGTTGGCCACGTGCAGGACAAATGCCCTCTCTGCCACTATCACTCTGGCCCCTAAAACCTATTTTTTCTTTCTTTTTTTTTTGTTTTTGTTTTTTGGGTCACACCCAGCGATGCACAGTGGTTACTCCTGGCTTTGCACTCAGGAATTACTCCTGGCAGTGCTTGGAGGACCATATGGGATGCCGGGGATCGAACCCGGGTCGGTCGCGTGCAAGGCAAACGCCCTACCCGCTGTGCTATCGCTCCGGCCCCAAAACCTATTTTTTCTAAACTGTATTTAAACCTCATGGTTCACAAGGTTGTCCATATACGAATGCTTCTGGGTGTTCAATGTTCCACCTCCAGTGCTCCCGGTTTCCCAAGCCTGCCCCAAGCCTGCCCCCTAGGAAGGCACAGAATAATTTATCTTACATCGCTTGTTAACAAGACGGTAAGTGGAATTACCAAAAAATAATTCAATAAAGGGAAGCTTGTGAAGACTGTGGCACCTCACAAGGGGGCCGTAAAAGCCGCTGTCTGAGGATTTACTGCTCCTTGCTGCTGTTAAACCTTCTGTGTTACTGTTCTTATTCACTGAGTTCAGCTGGATTCGACGCTGCTTCCCGTTAACCTGCTCTCAGCACCGGAATCTGGAGGCCGCCTCTCCCGGAACGCCAGGGTCTGTGGAACTGGACAGTTCTCGGCATGCGGCCCCTGAGTCTTTGGCCTGAAGGCCGGAGAGTCCCATCAGCCTGGGTCCCCTGCCAGGCAGCTGTGAGGCCGGACACTTAAGATGACTATGGCTGCCCTCCCACCCGGGAAGACCCCCAAGTCTTCAGCCTGAAACCCCGTGTGCCCGGAGTCTCACAGCCCTGCCGTCTCTGCGGACACGCGTGTGAGGCTGTGGCTGTGGGGCGTGGGCGTGAGCTTCACTGCTGTGGCATTTCTTCTGTGACCGGTCGTGAAGCTGGGAAGCATGGCCGCTTATAGGGCCACAACTATGGGACGTGGGTCAAGATCTTTTTATTTTTGTTTTGTTTCTGGGCCACACCCAGTGATGCTCAGGGGCCCTTTCTGCCTCTGCTCTCAGGAATCACTCCTGAGTGCTCAGGGGCCAGACGGGATGCCGGGGATTGAAGCTGGTTCGGCCACATGCAAGGCAAATAAATGCCTTACCACTAAGCTATCTCCGGCCCCCAAACCCGTTCTTTTAATTAAAATGTTTTTGGTTTGTGTTTTGGGTCATACCCGGTGATGCTCAGAGCTCACTTTGGCTCTGTGCTCAGGGAACCACGAGGGATGCTGGGGGCTGGACCCAGACTGACAGCGGTACCCTCTGGCTCCTTCATAAACATTTGGAACCACGCGGGATGCTGGGGGCTGGACCCAGACTGACAGTAGTACCCTCTGGCTCCTTCATAAACATTTCAAAACATCATCTAGATGCAGCCCCTCCCTACTCGATCCCCCAGCCCCTCCAGCGCCTGTTTCCCTGGGAGGCCAGTTGCGAGGCTGGACACTGGACGGCTACGGCTGCAGGTCCCGCTCCTGTTCCCGGCTCTCAGGCTGTTTCGTTAGTTATCCCCCCACTGTGTTTCTCTGTACCCGCGTACGAGGTCGCTCTGTGTCACTCTCGCCCTCTGACTCGTGTTACTCTGCAGGACACTCCCCAGGGCCGGGAAGCAGCAGACACCGTGACTGTCCCTTCTCACAGCGAGTAGTATTCCACCATTTCTTTGTCCTGGCCTCTACTCTTGGCCACCTGTTCTCTTTCCAGATTTTGGCTACTGTGGGTCGTGCTGCATGGAGCATCGGGGTGCAAATGTCTCTTCTCTATTTTTAGGGCCTCTAGGGCCTCACTCCACTGTCTTGAGTCTCATCTTCCCACTGTTTCGGGGCTAAGCCTGGCAGTGCTGGGTGGAGTCTGGGCCTGCCACAGGCCACGCGTGCACAGAGCCAGCCGCCAGCCCGGACCGCGACGAACAGACTTGAGGAAGCAGAGGCCGTGCCAGGAGGCCTCGTGGACAGCCACGGTTTCCCCAGGAGCAGAGGCAGGCAGGAGACATGGTGCATCCCTCCACAGAGGACGCCCCGCTTGGCTGAGGTGACACCGAGGCCACACCTGAGTGTGGCTGAGCCTGGGAGGCACCTTCTCGGCCACCTCTGTGGAACCTGCCAGCCGGCACGGCCCAAAGGAAAGAGGTGGCCTCAATTTCCCCACTAGCTGCTGGGAGCACGCCCATTTTTGAGTGGCCTGGCCTATATTTTTGACTTCCGGAGAATTCCTGGGCTCTTTCTGATAAACAGGAAGTTAACAACTGTCCGTCACAAAATTCTCCAGAGCTTACATGAAGAGCTAAGATAACTGAGGCTGAGATAATGGCAATATCTTGGGCAAATGGGAGACAGGTGTCTGTCTGATTCTTGCCCATTCCCACGAAACAAAGAGCCCAATTTTCATCTAAAAGGGCCTCACAAAGAACCCTTATCTTTAACTTCCTGCAATTTCTGTAACACAAAGACCCAGTTTTCCCATCAAAAAAAAACATAAAAGGAGGCACAGGTAACTAGTCAGTCCAGTATTGAGTTTCTCCCCACAGGGCAGTCCTTTTCCTCTTTCACTTCCACTGAACTTTTTCACTTTTCAACTCTGAGTCTGAGCATCTTTATTCTTTTTTTTTTTTTTCCTTTTTGGGTCGCACCTGGGGATGCACAGGGGTTACTCCTGGCTCTCAGGAATTACTCCTGGCGGTGCTCAGGGGACCATATGGGATGCTGGGAATCGAACCCGGGTCGGCTGCATGCAAGGCAAACGCCATACCCGCTGTGCTATCGCTCCAGCCCAGAGCATCTTTATTCTTGAGAATATTAAGAACCTGGAGATGGTGGATGGGCAGAGACCACCCCCCCTCCTGAGTCAACACCCCCGTGCCCCCACCCCGAAGTCCTCCTGCACTTTCCCGAGGCTCCTCGTGCCTGTGGGGCTACGTACGTGGGCCTCCGGGTGGAGTTTGATGAGAAACCGCTTCCTCTTGAAGCTCAGCTTGCGGACCTTGGACCAGTTGAAAGTGTTGATTCTGGTCGTGCTCTGAGAACAGAGGGACAAGCTGAGTGGCACCTGTGGTGCGGAAACACACACGCTGCTCTCGAGGCACAAGCTGGGGGGGAAACTGCTGTCGGGCTCTAGGCCGCCCATGTGAGGGGCCAACGTGTTGACTGGGCCAAGTGTGCGGGCCATTAGAGATCACAAAACAGACCACATTCACAAGCACACACGCACTCTCACACACAGTCCACACACACACACATGCACTCTCTCACACACACACAGTCCACACTCCACACACACGCACTCTCTCACACACAGTCCACACTCCACACACATGCACTCTCTCACACACAGTCCACACGCACACACACACACATACACTCCACACACACACACTCTCACAGTCTACACACACACACACACACACACACACACACACTCACACATTCTGAGACAAAGAAGTGCTCAAAGCCGCGAGGCAGGTCTGGGCTCCGGCGAGAAGCGCCAGCACCCTCACTGAGGTACTTGAATCTCACTCAAAGCGGATCCTGCAGGATTCCCTCTGTTCTCAAAAGCGAAGCAAAACAGAACAAAAACCCCAGAAAACTCCACATGGAGGGACCACGGTCACCAGGCAGAGGCCCGCCAGCCCTCCAACAGTGCTCACCCGAGCCCGGGCATGAGCTGGGCTGCCTGTGGCCGGCCACGGAGTCCCAGGAAGTCCCGTCCTTAGTGTCCCCGGCATCCCAGGGGGTTGTTGCTTCTCTCTCGATCCCTGCGCTCTTAAGGCCACAGATGAGAGCAAGAAATGCAGGGAAGCCAGAGGGCGGACTTCCCTCTACGCCCTGCGCCTGGCTGCTCCCAGCTCAGCCCGGGTCTGCCTCCCCCTGCAGGCCGAGGGCCAGGAAGCAGGCGGGCCACGGCCGTGAGCACCCAGCTGCTCCCCAGACGCAGGCCTGGCCGAGAGGACTTCCTGCTCCTGGGTGGATGCCCTCGCTGGCATGTTGAGCTGTATTCACACTCAGTCGTGGCAACTGGGACCTTTTGCCCCATCCTCACTGTCCGGCCCAGGACTCCGGGGGGGGGAAGGGGGGCTCGGCCGATTCCCTCTGCCCCACCCACACACCTCCTCCCCCTCAGTCACATGTCCCAGAAACACACACACACACACACACACACACACACACACACACGCATGCGCAGTCACATGTCACAGCCCCAGGCTCTCCCACCAGTACCCTGAAGACCCTGAACAGCAGGACAGAGCACGCACACGTGTTGTCGTTCACAGCCTGCGTGTGGACATGGCTGTCCCCTGAGGACAGGCCAGTGTCTGATTGTGGTCACTGCCGAGGCCAGCAGCAAACGCTTCAGGGGACTCTGGCAGCGGGCAGTGTCTGCCCCCTCCCAAGGTGCTGCCCCCCAGGCCGATGGACCCCACCTCCCTGGTTCAGCACCTCCTCGAGGCCCTCTGTTCCCGGTGGCCCTGCCCGGCATCGAGGCTCCCAGTGCCAGGGCCCCCTGTGGCGTGCCCGGGTGCCACGTGCTGGCCGGCCTCGTCTTCCCCGGCTGGGAAACTGGCGGCCACGACACGGAGGGACCTGTGCCAAGACCTGCCCTGGTGACCCGTCCCGTGACCAGCAGGCAGGGGGGGGGGCACGTGCCCCAGAGGAGAGGAGGAGCCCCTCTCCCACCCGGAGGCACAGCCGTGCTGCCAGAGCGGGCGGCCACACCGGGGTGGTCAGCCCTGGGCTCCGCGCCACCCACCTGGAACACCAGGACCCCCATGTGGGACACGGCGAGGCTGATCCTGGCGCCCTCCCGATCGGCGGCAGGGTGTGGCCGCACGCCGTACAGCTCCAGCTTGCGGGCAATCTCCAGCACCTGGAAGTCGGACTCGGCCGGCGTCTGGCCCCTGCAGTGGCGAGAGGACAGCGCGCTCACAGCCCTCCCGCCGTGTGCCCGTCGGCACCCCGACAGCGGCATCTGCAGGGCGGGCGACCGGGACGGAGCCGCCGCTCCCGAGACTTTCCTGAAACGCCAGCCCTCCCCTCACCGGCTGACAGGTGCCACGACCGCAGCAGCGACCCGCCTGGGCGGCCACGGCCCCGGCCCCGGGTGTCTGGCGGAGGCCGGGCACAGTGGGGAGGGCTCGGGCCCCGCACCAGGGGCCTGGCGGCTGCCTCCCGGAACACGGAGTGACAGGGTGGGTGGGGCAGAGGCGGCCGTGGGGCAGGCCCAGCCTCCCGGACGCTCTCGAGGGGGGTGTTCGTAGCCCAGAACTCGGCCCCAGTCTTGGAGCAGAAACGGGGAGGCCGAACCGGCAGCAGCACCGGGGGGCCTGAGGCACCCCAGCCCCGGCTGCTCTCGGGGGCTTCGCCACAGGAGAACCCCGGGCTGGTCTGCAGGAAACCCTCCCAGCGCTCTCACTCCTTCCCGGGACCCTGCCTGGGTCCGGCACACGCCCTTTAGTGCCACCCGGTGGGTGGTTACCCAGGAGGGCAGCAGGGTGCCAGGGTGGGGGCCGGGGGCCTGAGGGCTCCGCCCGGGCCCGGTGCTGAGACAGGAGCTCAGCTCTGCTGGCGGCAGCAGGTCCCAGAAGGAAAACCAAGATAATCGCCCCAACTCAGAAGGGGGTAGGGAGGGTCAGCAGGACAAAGGGCGCAGGCCCCCGGGGCTGCTGGACCCCTTCCTCCTCCTCCTCCTCCCCCCCGCAGGCGGTCAGGGTCGGCTGGACCCGCCACGCCTGAGTCTTGCCCAGAGCTGGTGCGGTGGGGCCTGCAAGACCTTCGGGACGGGAGAGGGGTGAAAACGGGGGCCTGGGCTGGAGACCAGCGCGGGGCTGGGGCAGTGGCCAACACGCGGCTGACCCTGGTTCTAGGCCTGGCTGGGGCCCGGCACCAACAGAAGTGAGCCGGGAGCACTGGGCCAAGAGTCAGCCCTGAGCACCAGCAGTTGTGGTGCAGGGGTGCGAGGAGCGAGTCCCCGGCCCACACGGTGCTGGCCGAGGAAGGCTCACTCCGCGGGGGTGGCTGACTGTGCTCTCCCCTCCCCTCCTCCCTCCCTCTCAGGCTTGGCCGCTGGCCTCTCCTTCGTGCCCTGGCCAGTGCCCCAGGCCTCCTGGCAGCTGGGCATAGCTGGGCTGGCCACTTCACAGGCAGCCCCTTCCTGCGTCCAGCTCTGCTCTGGCACCCAGGGCCCATGGCCTTAGGGACAGGCACGTGACTTGGGCTGGCACTGGGCAGGGCCTCTCCGTGTGGCTGGCCAGTCGTCTGGGGTCATCCTTCCTTCTGACTGGCCAGTACCAAGCAAGGCTTGAAGAGGCCAAGCCAAGGGCTCCAGGAGACAGCAGCGTCCACGGGCCCGGGAGAGAGGCAGTGTCCACGGGCCCCAGGAGACAGCAGCGTCAACAGGCCCCGGAGAGAGGCAGTGTCCACGGGCCCGGGAGAGAGGCAGTGTCCACAGGCCCAGGAGAGAGGCAGTGTCCACGGGCCCAGGAGAGAGGCAGTGTCCATAGGCCCTGGGAGAGAGGCAGTGTCCATGGGCCCAGGAGAGAGGCAGTGTCCACGGGCCCAGGAGAGAGGTAGTGTCCACAGGCCCCGGGAGAGAGGCAGTGTCCACGGGCCCGGGAGAGAGGCAGTGTCCACGGGCCCCAGGAGACAGCAGTGTCCACGGGCCCGGGAGAGAGGCAGTGTCCACGGGCCCCAGAGAGAGGCAGTGTCCACGGGCCCGGGAGAGAGGCAGTGTCCACGGGCCCCAGAGAGAGGCAGTGTCCACGGGCCCAGGAGAGAGGCAGTGTCCACGGGCCCCGGGAGAGAGGCAGTGTCCACAGGCCCAGGAGAGAGGCAGTGTCCACAGGCCCCAGAGAGAGGCAGTGTCCACGGGCCCGGGAGAGAGGCAGTGTCCATGGACCCCGGGAGAGAGGCAGTGTCCATGGACCCAGGAGAGAGGCAGTGTCCACGGGCCCCGGGAGAGAGGCAGTGTCCACAGGCCCCAGAGAGAGGCAGTGTCCATGGGCCTCGGGAGACAGCAGTGTCCACTGTGCTGAGCCCAGCTCTGGACTGGCCCCATGGGCAGCCCCTGAGTGCTGAGCTCTGACCCCAGGGGTGCAGGCTCTAGTGTCCCTGTGGAGGGACGTGGGCCAGAGGCTGCAGGACACTGTGGCCCAGCCCCTAGCTGCAGGAGCACCCGCTGCCCCGTCCACTTGCTGTGTGCTGGGGGAGACGTGCTCAGAGGTGACTCTTGGCCATCGGGGCCACGGTCAGTGCGAGCCTCGCACGGTCCAGTGCAAGGCTCGGGAACATGGAGCCCTGGGGGCTATGACATAGGACACTCCAGGGGGGGTCAGTGCCAGTGGCCATGAGGGGCTGCCAGGACTGAGTCCCTGAACTCTCTTGGCCCCTCTCGGCTCTCGGACCCAGGGCCAGGGCTCATGCTCTCTCGCCCAAGGGCTTGTAAACACCCTCCCAACACTCCGTCCGTTTCTGGAATGTTCCCTGCTGTGAAGCTCATTCCTCAAAGCTCTCCCCTTCTCCTTCTGCAGCCATATGGAGCAGAGCCTGATGCAAGACCCAGCAAGGACCGCCTCTGCACGCGTGTGAACAAGAGCGTGCTGTGTGACTGTGTGTGAGAACAGGTGTGCATGTCTGTGCACGAGTGACTGTGCAAGTGTGTGACTGCATGTGTGTGAACATGCGTGTGTCTGCACACGAGTATGCGACTGTGCATGTGTGTGAACATATGTGCATGTGTGTCTGTGCACGAGTGTGAGACTGCATGAGTGTATGATATGTGTATGTGGCTGCAGGTGTTACTGCATGTGTGTGACTTGCATGAGTGTGTGTAACCATGGGTGTGTGACTATGCATGAGTGTGTGTAACCATGGGTGTGTGCCTATGCATGAGTGTGTAACCATGCATGTGTGACTATGCACGACTGTATGTAATCATATGTGTGGGTGACTATGTATGAATGTGTAACCATGCGTGTGTGTGACTATGCATGAGTAACCATGAGTGTGTAACTATGCATGAGTGTGTAACCATGTATGTGTGTACATGCATAAGCGTGTAACCATGTATGTGTGACTATGCATGAGTGTGTAACCATGCGTGTGACTACTATGCATGAGTGTGTAAGCATGCATGTGTGACTACTATGCATGAGTATGTAACCATGTGTGTGTGTAACTGTGCACGCGTGTGTGTGTTGGTCGCGTTAGTGCAGGAGTCTGTTCACACATGCTGCATTGTCACTGATTTACATCAGGCCTCTGACTAACTCACATGTGCTTCCGATGGAATTCCAGAACCTTCTCCAGGGAGCGTTCCTGGCTGGGCAGGTACCGGTGGCCTTTGAGGTGTTCTCGATCCAGGGTTTCATCATAATCACCAATTTCAGCTGTTTTTAAATAAAGCAACACACATTTGCAGATGTGAAGACACATGTGCACTGAGAGTAGACAAAGCCCTGTCAGGTCCAATGGCACCTCTCCTTGCACCGGGGCTTTGGTTTGATGTTAGGGCCACACCCGGTGCTGTGGGTGTCTCCGGGCATCTGTCTCCTACTGAACAAAAGCCTGTGCGAGTCCTGGGTGGGCAGGGGGATGGCAGCGAGTGAGGACCCCGGAGCGGCCCCTGAAGCCGTCTGCTGCACCAGTGGCCGAGGGGGACGGTCCCTTCCTGGGGCCTCTCTCCCTGCAGGGCACAGGGTCAACGTGGGTGGACACGGATGCCCCCAACCCCAGGACTGACCCTGCAGGAGATGGGCGGTCAGCAGCGCGGCCGTGGTGTCCGCACACGTCAGACGGCCCTCCAGGAGGTCTCGCTTCAGCTGCAAGGCGAACAAGTACCTGCAAGAAGCAGAACACCTTGGACGCCAGCCCAGGCACCCAGGACGCCACTCCCCACAGCAAACGGATAGCGGAGCACAGGAGGCAGGGGGAGCCAGAGAGGGCAGGCGAGGGCAGGCCAGCAGCAGGCTGCCTCGCTGGAGGCCACGGGAGCACTGTGGGACGGGCCCTGCAGATGAGCACCAGCAGACCAATGCTTCCTCAGAGCACCATCTCCCACAGATAGCACAGTCCGCGGCTGGGCCTTCTGGGGAAGGCCCTCCCTCGTGTCGCCCGGACAAACATGCTGACCAGGGCGTGTGGAACAACAGACACTCTCTTTTAGGCTGGAGCTGCTGCCAGGAGATGTTTTTAAATGTTCAACTATTTGGTCTTGGCTAGCCGGCTCCCAGGCACTCCTGAACGTCCCCTGGAGGGCACACCGGGAGGGGACACTCGATGTACCGCTTATCCCGACAGGAATCACTGAGCCCGGACCTGAGAGCTGTTCTGGGGGTGAGGACGATGGCGGTGAGCACGAGTGTGCTCTGCCCGTCAGGACCCATGCCCAGAGTGAGCTGTCAGCACACTCGCATCTCTGAGGCGGAGTGCACAGGGCTGCAGAGCACAGGCAGGCGCTTCTTGGGCTCGATGCCCGGGACCCTGTACGATCCCCCGAGCGCGCCAGGAGTGATCTTGGAGCACAGACCCAGGAGTCAGCCCTGAGCACCCCCAGGTGTGTCCCGAGAACCGGCCGAAAGCCAAACCATCCTGATGGCAGACGAGCTGACAGCCCTGCCGAGCCCCTAGAGCCAGAAACGCGGACACGGTGTGTGCCGGCTGCACGGCCACCAAACACGCCAGGGAGGTGCTGCCCATCGAGGCGCCGAGGAGCGCAGCACGCCGAGCTGCAGGGAGGAGCCCGCGGCACGCTCAGGCACACACGGCAGAAACCCACCATGGCCCCACACGAGGTCCTACTGCCTCGGGACCAACATGCATCTCCCATGGCAAGGGGCGTGCTGGGCGGGTGGCAGGGGGCGTCCGGACGGAAAGTCTCCTTCTCTGATCATGACTGTGCTGGCCGTGAACTTAAGGGCAGCAGCGGGAGTGGACGCAGGAGACCATGGCACACCAGGCCGGGCGCCTTGCCCAGGGTTCACCGTACAGGCTGCCCGTTTCCCGGCGGCTGCGTCCAGACCTGGCTCTGCCTCCCTGCTGGGGGCCCACCCTGGCTCTGTGACTGACGTGAGCTGGCCTCCACAGGCACTGCTTCAGTGTGGGAGCCCAGGGGGCCGCATGACTCATCACCACGGCGTCGCCCATCTGACGGCTCGGGAGCTGACCACTGTACGGGAGACACATGGAGAAGCCTCCAGACGGAGCACGGGCTGGCGAGCATCTGTCCACGGCCCGTCCTGCTCTGTGAGGGCCCCCTCTAAGACACCCTCTCAGTCCTGCTCAGTCCCCCTCTCAGCCCCCGTCAGTTTCCCTCTCAGTCTCTCAGCCTCCCTCAGTCTCCCTCTCAGTCTCTCAGCCTCCTTCAGTCTCTCTCTCAGTCCCCCTCAAACCCCCTCTCAGTCCCCCTCAGTTTCCCTTTCAGCCCCCCTCTCAGTCCCTCTCAGTCCCCCTGTCTTCCTCTCAGCCCCCTTCTCAGTCCCTCTCTCAGTCCCCCTCAGTCTCCCTCTCAGTCTCTCAGCGTCCCTCTCAGCCCCCCTCTCAGTCCCGCTCAGTCCCCCTCTCAGCCCCCGTCAGTCTCCCTCTCAGTCTCTCAGCCTCCCTCTCAGCCCCCCTCAAGCCCCCTCTCAGTCCCCCTCAGTCTCCCTCTCAGCCCCCCTCTCAGCCCCTCTCTCAGTCCCTCTCAGTCCCCCTCAGTCTCCCTCTGTCTCTCAGCCTCCCTCAATCTCCCTCTCAGTCTCTCAGCCTCTCTCTCAGCCCCCCTCTCAGTCTCCCGCTCAGCCTCCCTCAGTCTCCCCTCTCAGTCTCTCAGTCCCCCTCTCAGTCCCCTTCTGTCTCTCAGCCCCCCTCAGTCCCCCTTCCCAGCCCCCATCAGTCTCCCTCTCAGTCTCAGTCTCCCTCTCAGTCTCTCAGCCTCCCTCTCAGTCCCCCTCTGTCTCTCAGCCCCCCTCAGTCCCCCTCCCAGCCCCCATCAGTCTCCCTCTCAGTCTCAGTCTCCCTCTCAGTCTCTCAGCCTCCCTCTCAGTCCCCCTCTGTCTCTCAGCCCCCCTCAGTCCCCCTCCCAGCCCCCATCAGTCTCCCTCTCAGTCTCAGTCTCCCTCTCAGTCTCTCAGCCTCTCTCTCAGTCCCCCTCTGTCTCTCAGTCCCTCTCAGTCCCCCTCTCAGTCCCCCTCTGTCTCTCAGGCCCCCTCAGTCCCCCTCCCAGCCCCCCTCAGTCTCCCTCTCAGTCTCAGTCCCCCTCTCAGTCTCCCTGTCAGTGTCCTGGGAGGCGCATCTGGCTGAGGAGGCAGCAAGCCCGTGGGCTGAGGTGTGTGCAGTCACGCGTGTGGAAGGCCGTTTCCAGGCCGCGAGCGCCAGTCTGTGGAGCTGTGCCGAGCCGGGTTCTCATGGCTGGGGCCCTGTCCGCTGGCTCTGCTGCGCCCGTGGACACCCAGGGGCGCCCCTGCTGCTGGGAGACCTGTGGTGCGGGGCAAAGCTGCACCTCTCCCGAGCCCAGGGTTGGCTCCTGGGGCCCCTGAGGGTGCTGGGGGCAGGGCCCAGCCCAGCAGCCCTCGCCCTAGGCACCCTCCGCGGCACGCAGGGGCACCAGTGCTGAGGGCTGAGCCGCCCCGTGCACGCCAGGCTCCAGTCCTCTCCCCTCGGCCCCAGCACTTCCCATTCTTTCCATCTTTGTTTCTGTCTGGAGGGTCACACAGGGGCGCTCAGGGGCTGCTCCTGGCAGTGCCGGGTTCAAAGCCGCCCTTACCGGGTGTACTCCTCCTGCAGCTGGCCCGGGTCGGGCGGGAAGAACTTCACCGCCAGGTGGAGCACCGTGTTCCTGGGCCCTGGGAGAGGGAACCGGCAAAGTTCAAGAACACAGTCTCACCAAACTTCCACATGCTACAGCGCCGTCACCAAACCCCAGCTCGCGAAAGGCCGTCGGAGGAAACCTTTTTAATAAGACATAGTAAAGGATATCCTGTGCCTGAGTCTTAAGCAGGTTTCACATATGAAACATGCTAAACTAGTTGGGCACAGTTAGGAAACAGACGAAAGCAGCCGGCTGGCAAGAGCACAGAGGCGGGAGCTCCTTGACGTGGCAGCCTTGAGTTTGATCCCCGGCACCTGACAGGGGCCCTGAGCACTGCCAGGAGTGAATCCTGAGCACGGCTGGGTGTGGCCCCCAAAATAAACGACAAGAAAAAAACACACAAAACTGCACACTGAAACTTTTCAATATATTACTGTTGATGTTTCAGAATCACACATTGATGAAGAGGTTAAGGCATTTACACGCCTGGCAACGTTAATAGTAAACACGATTTTTTTTTTCTTTTTGGGTCACACCCGGTGATGCACAGGGGTTACTCTCCTGGCTCTGCACTCAGGAATTACTCCTGGCAGTGCTCAGGGGACCATATGGGGTGCTGGGACTCGAACTCGGGTCAGTCACTTGCAAGGCAAATGCCCTACCCTCTGTGCTATTGCTCCAGCCCCAACACGATTATTTTTGAAACCATGATATACTGCGGTTGGGAGCACACATCACTCGTTATTCTGAGCTAGGAAACCAGCTGGCGTAAAGAACAAGCACCTCCGCTTACCCTAGGACCCCCATCTCACCGGGACCTGGGGAGACAGTGTGCACGGCTGACTCACCACAGGAAAGGGGAAGAGCCTGGCTGAAGGCCCCTGAGCCGAGGGGGCCGTGGCTCTGCCCCAGTGTCCTGCCAGGTGCGGCCACAGGCAAACCCAGACGAGGGTCCCGGCCGGTCACAGGGCAGCACCGGGTGGGCCCTCTCTGGACGGGGACGCTGGTCGGTTGATGGCCCCACTGTTCCCAGGCCCCCAGATCGTTTGCCAGATCCCAGCAAGCAGGAAGTTCACTTTCAGAGAGCGAGGGGGGCTTCCCACAGGCCCTCCTCGCCCTGAAGATGAGCCGAGGCCGCCCTCGGGGCCCCAGGCGGCCAGAAGGTGACACGGGACAGGGGAGGGAGACACCGGTGACCACACACTTGAGGACACAGAAGCGGCTCACAGCTGTGTGTCACACAGAGCCCCAGGGCCTTCGGGAGCTCGAGCTGGTCTCTGCCCCTGCTGTGTGCAGTGACCGCCCCCTCCAGGCCCAGGGCAGGTGACAGGGAGCAGAGGCACGAGAGCCTCCCCCTCTGGCTGTGAGTCTGCAGCAGAGACGCCACCACCCTGCCGCGGCCGCGTAGGGCCCCCTCCCGCGCCTGGGTCGGAAACTCCCGGCAGGGCAAACCCCTGGCCTGGCGCAGGCCCGAGGTGAAGGCTTTCGGAAGGGACTTACTTCGGATCTGTCTCGCGATGGGCTTCATGGGCTCGAGCCAAATCTAAGGAAAACGGAGGGAAGAACGCCGACTCCGTTAGCCACGTCCGTCCTTCCTCAGGCCGGGGGGCACCGGAGGGGACACGCTGCCCAGGGCCCGAGGGTGGCGCCTGGCAGCCACGTCGTCACCACGAGGCATCGGTTTCCGCACAGCTCTGCACAGACGCCAACGCGCCACACCGGAGGGTGGCGCCTCCTTATGGGTCAGGACGGGCGGTGGGCTGCACCCTCGGGCCTCCCCCTCCCCGAGGGGCAGGGCAGGACAGAGGGCCAGGCCGGGGCTGGGCTGGGGCGGGGGCCTCCGGCAGCCGCTCAGGCTTGAGCTCGCCGCCCGCCCGCCCCAGGCCTCCCTGCTCCCTGCGCCCGCGCCTCGCACCCAGGCCATACCCAGTGCGGCGGGGCGTTCTGGAACTCCAGGCCGAAGTAGTCGCTTTCCACCAGGTTCAGACGCATCCACACGGCGGTCAGCAGTGCCTGGCCGTGGCTCTTGGGCTGTGAGGACAGGGAGGGAGGCAGGAGGCTCTCAGGCCCCAGGCGGGAGGGGGCAGCCTCCCTGGGGCGAGGACAGCTGGGGAGGGGGTGGGCAGGGCACCGAGCAGAGGAGGCGGCACGTCCGCGGGCACCGCCGTCCTCGAGCCTGAGTGGGAGCAGGACAGGCGACCGGCCTCCCATGGAGCCACCGGCCCGGGCGCGGGCAAAGGTCCCCAGGGCCTGGACGTTCTGGGCCCGGGGGCCGGCAGTGGCCTGCGGCAGGTGGCTGCAGATGCGGAAGCACCTGTGGAGGCCGCTTCACCGGCATCCACGCGCAGGGCCCTCCCTGCAGCCAACCGTGGGCAGCGCGGAGCCAGCAAGCACTGTGCAGAGGGGAGCAGGGGCCGGGGCGCTGGACGGCTGAGCCGTGTGCAGGGGCCCGGGCCCACCCCACCCACACGCTCTCCTGGGCTCTCAGCCAGCCATGTCCTCAAGCACGGAGCCAGGAGCAGCCCCTGAGCACTGGGCCAAGAGCAGTTGGCCCTAATTTTTAATCATCTGCTGTCTCTTCACTTTTGGGCTTCACTTCTTGTCCGTCTCTAGTTCGCCGAGATCTGAGGCGAGGTTCTCTCCTGAGCTTTCCCTCCGTTCATATTTGTAAGTCCGCGCGGCCAGTCCGCACCAGGCCCCAGTATCTCATCTTACGGCAAGATGGGCCGGATTTCTTTATAGGGGAAATCCATGGCCACTCCTGACACAATCTTGTGTGTGTTCTGTGTGGGGTGGTGCCAGGGACCGAGCCCCAGGCCTCACACATGCACTGCAGGGGCTGTGCTGAGGAGCCACGGTACTGGGCCTGTGGACAGAGGCTGACGTGCTGGCCTCAGGGGCAGGAGTGCCTGGCAGCAAATACTCATGCACAGCACGAAGATCAACACAGAGAGAGAATCCCAGAGGTTCCGAGAAATAAATGCCTCTGAGGGGACGGGTCATCACTGCGGGTCACCAGCAGCTGCCCACATGCAGACACCTCTCACTGGATGGACCAAGGAAACCCCAGGCAGATTTACGGCTGACAGCCGCGAGGCAGAGAGACAGACAGACCCTGACAGGCATGAGGCAGAGACAGACAGAACCTGATAGCCGTGAGTCAGAGAGACAGACCCTGACAGGCATGAGGCAGAGACAGACAGACCCTGACAGGCATGAGGCAGAGACAGACAGACCCTGATAGGTGTGAGGCAGAGTCAGACAGAACCTGATAGCCGTGAGTCAGAGAGACAGACCCTGACAGGCATGAGGCAGAGACAGACAGACCCTGATAGGTGTGAGGCAGTCAGAGAGAACCTGATAGCCTTGAGTCAGAGAGACAGACCCTGACAGGCATGAGGCAGAGACAGACAGACCCTAATAGGCGTAAGGCAGAGAGACAGACCCTGACAGGCATGAGGCAGAGACAGACAGACCCTGATAGGTGTGAGGCAGTCAGACAGAACCTGATAGCCGTGAGTCAGAGAGACAGACCCTGACAGGGGTGAGGCAGAGAGACAAACAGACCCTGACAGGGGCGAGGCAGAGAGACCTTGGCAGCTGCGAGGCAGAGGAACACACAGACCCAGATAGCTACGAGGCAGAGACAGACAGACCCCGACAGGCACAAGGCAGAGAGACAGACAGACCCTGACAGGCGCAAGGCAGAGAGACAGACAGACCCTGACAGGCACGAGGTGAAGACAGACAGACCCTGACAGGCATGAGGTGGAGACAGACAGATCCTTACAGGCGCGAGGCACAAGCGAAGCCTCACACACAGTGGCAGCCCAGCCATCACAACAGACTTTTCTAGTCAGTCTCAAGCAAGGAAAGAAAAACACAGACAAAGTACTGACTGACGAGAACTTCCAAGGACAGGTGGTCTCCCCAGCAAGACAGTCAGAGTAGAGAGATGAAGGCACACATCAGCTGAGGGTGTGTTTGGAATCGAGTCCAGCCCTGCAAGGAGGCTGAAAGGAAGCAGCACAACCAACTCCATGTAGATACACAACCTAAAATCCCTTCATATCAATAATTTTTGTAACTTTTTTTTTTTGCTTTTTGGGTCACACCTGGCGATGCACAGGGGTTACTCCTGGCTCTGCACTCAGGAATTACTCCTGGTAGTGCTCAGGGGACCATATGGGATGCTGGGAATCGAACCTGGGTCGGCTACGTGCAAGGCAAACGCCCTACCCGCTGTGCTATCACTCCAGCCCCAATTTTGGTAAATATTAATGCACTAATTCCTCGATAAAACAACACACAGTTGCAGGAGAGATCAGTAAACAAAATCTAACCTTGCGTTGCTTCCAGGAAACAGACCTAAACTTTCACAATAAACATGGGCTCAGAGCAAATGAAAGACAATCATACAGGCTAATGACAGGCAGAAAATAACAGGGACTGAAGATAGCGATGCAGAATCTTCTGCCCACGCACCAGGCTGTCTTCACTGGGGCCTCCCCTGTAGTGGGGCTGGTTGAGTTTCCCCTTTCCCGCCCCAAATAGAGCCCCAGCAACCGAAAACCTCTGGAACCCAGCCACAGCCATGCTCAAGGCCACTCTCCACATGTTCTGACGAGCCTCACACATGAAGGAACCAGCAGAAGAACCCAGGTGTACGGGACCCGGAGCTGGGATCTTCAAGCCTGCTCAGATCAGGACTGGGCCTCCTCCACCCAGATCCCCCATTTTTCAGTAGCTTGGCAGCCACACCCACAAACTCCCGCCCGCCCCCCCAACCATGTAATCGCATCAACAGCCAAGATCCAGAGACTATAAAGCAAAGTTCCCGGAAGAGAGTGATGCAGTATTTCCTGGAGCGTGCAGCTGCAAATGCGGCCACGCGACCTCATACTTTAGCCCACTGATGTACCTAAAGCAGCACACATGTGTTTGGTTTTAACATACTTGCTTGTATTCTCTTATATGCGGGATTAAAGCACCCTAGAATGAAATCAACAACCTTTACACGCTTCCCTCTTATTGACTGGGAAGATGCTCGCTGGTTGGGTGGGTGTCTGAATATTATCTGTAATGAACTGTGAACTGCTTTATAAAAATAAAATGTATAAAAATCGCAACAAAAAAAAAGAAAAGAAACAGGGACAGCCACGCTTGCTTCAAACCAAAAGAGCACTCAAACTAAAGAAGACAAAGAAGACAAGGAAGGTGGGGAAGAACATTCCATACTGGCACCAAATGAAGGCGCAGCAGAGTTCAAAGAGCAAAGCCAAGAGGGCAGAAAACTCACGGGTGGGAGACAGCGGTCAGAACTTCAACAGACTCATCTCCATCCAATACACTTCTACTCACTCTTGTCACTGGGCAGATCAATCAG
This sequence comes from Sorex araneus, assembly GCF_027595985.1. NCBI lineage: Eukaryota > Metazoa > Chordata > Mammalia > Eulipotyphla > Soricidae > Sorex > Sorex araneus. The sequence goes on along the minus strand of NC_073313.1, from coordinate 158,055,796 downwards.
GCAAAGCATCAGTAAAGAAGTGCCCAAAATGAGAAGCTTGAAGAACTGGGTCCAATAGACACATTCAGGACCCTCCACCCCCCAAAGCCTGAACATACATTCTACACACACACACACACACACACGGGACATTCTCCCAGATACATTACATGCTGGGACACAACTCAAACCTCCACAAAAATAGCAACGATACCAGTAATCTTCTCAGACCACAAAGCAAAAACAAATTAGAAATAAACCATAAAAAGAAAGTGGCAAAAACACTACCTACCTGGTAACTAAAAGACAAACTGCGAAACAACAACTGCATCAAAGAGGAAACCAAAGAAAAATCAAGATTCCTCAAAACAAATGGAAATGAGGACAGCAATGACCAGAATCTCTGGGACACAGTCAACATAAGAGGAAAAGTATGGCCATTCAAGCACACACCAGAACGCAAGAAAGGGCTCGAATCAGCAAGCTAGCCTGTCAGAGAACTAGAAACAGAACAACAAGTGAATCCCAGAGCAATTAGAAGGCAGGAGATAATAAAAATCAGAGCAGAAGCCAACGATATAGACAACAGGACACAACACAGAAGGTCACGAGATCCAGAGTCGAGTCTTTGACAGAGTAAGCCTTGCCTAGACTAACCAATTTTAGGCCACCAGGCTCAAAACCAAAAGAAATAGAAAAATTCTTAAAATCGTTCTTGGTTCAGCCCCAGACCGAATCAAGAGGAAACAAAAACCCCGAAAAGACTAAGCTCAAGCAGACAAACTGAAACACAAATTAAAAATCTCCCCACAAACAAAAGCCCGGGTCCACACGGACTCACTAGCTGAGTTCCTTCACAGGAGAACTGGTGTCTGTGCATTCCTGCCCCATCGAGGGGCAGGCACCCGGCCTGCAGCTTCTCCGACACCAGTATCACACTGACACCCGGAGGGACAGAGGCACTACCCAAAGAGAAAATCATAAACCAATATTCTGGATGAACATAGATGCAAAGATCCTCAGCCAAATACCAGCGAACTGAACCCAGCAATTCACCCAGGATCACATGGGATTCATCCCAGGCAGGCAAGGTTCAATATATGCATATCAATTAATGTAATGCAGCATATCAACAAAAAGAAAGATAAAAAGCATACGGTCACATCGGTTGATACAGAGAAGGCGTTTGCCAAGATCCAACATCCATTCATGACTTTAAAAAAACCACACGCATGGCTGGTCCTCCAATCTGAATGTGTTCAGTTGTGTAAAATGGCATATGAAGTATTCTGGCCCGTCTTGATGTTTGCCAAATAAATGCCCCTTTAAGTATTAAAAAACGTAAGCCAAGCTTTTAAACAATTTGCTACCTGTGCAACTGTATTCATTCACCAAAACCATAAGCACTAACACTATTGTAAACATGTGATCCAAAGTATAAAAATTCAGGATGCGTTTGGGGGCCGAGTTTGCCTTGCTGCAGCTGGCCCAGGTTTGATCCCGGCATCCCATGCTGTCCCCGCCAGGAGTAATTCCTGAATGCAGGAGTAACCCCTGAGCATCCCCGGTGTGGCCCCAAAACCAAGACAAACAAAGCCGGGAAACAAACAAAAACGCTGAGAAACTGCTAAGGAGTGAGGGCTCGGGAACCCTCACAGAAGGTCTGGACGGAGCGTCCGTGCTGGGCTGACCACTGACAGCTCTGCAGACTGCAGCGCCTAAGGACACTCCTACAAAGGAATTCACCAACTCTGCCGGTCCGAGCCAGGGCCAGCGGGGCGACTGACTGGAGGAGGCCCGAACAGGGCCCGGGGGGTGACGTCAGAGAGCGAGAGCCCAGGGGTATGAGGTCAGAGAGGGCGGGCCCTGGGCTGTGGGGTCAGAGGGCAGGGCGGGCCCTGGGGTGTGACGTCAGAAGGGGCAGGCCCTGGGGAGTGACGTCAGAGAGAAGGCACTGGGGTGTGACGCCAGAGAGGGCGGGCCCTGGGGTGTGACGCCAGAGAGGGTGGGCCCTGGGGAGTGACGTCAGAGAGAAGGCCCTGGGGTGTGACGTCGGAGAGGGCAGGCCCTGGGCTGTGGGGTCAGAGGGCGGGCCCTGGGGTGTGACGTCAGAAGGGCGGGCCCTGGGGAGTGATGTCAGAGAGGGCGGGCCCTGGGGTGTGACGTCAGAAGGGGCGGGCCCTGGGGAGTGCTGTCAGAGAGGGCGGGCCCTGGTTGTGATGTCAGAAGGGGCGGGCCCTGGGAGTGACGTCAGAGGGGCGGGCCCTGGGGAGTGACGTCAGAGAAGTGGCTGGTTGCTGGGCTCTGCACCAGGCAGTGAGTAGCCCTCATTGCACACAGGAGCGAGGGCTGCCAAGGGGGTGGGGGGCAGTGGGTGGACACAGAGAGCCCGGGCCCTGGACCACGTCCTCCGCAGCACAAGGCAAGCGCGTCTCCAGGTGTCCTCGGAGGTCCTCCAGGGCCACTCCTGGAGCTGCGGGCCCACTGTCCCGAGGGCTGGTCCCGGCCACGCCAGCCCCGGCCTCGGGCGGTGCCCTCCGTGGAGACGCGGTTTCCCCAGGGGAAAGCCTGGCAGCAGGGCTGCAGCACGGCCCCCAGGGACAAGAAACAGCCCCCTCGCTCAGCGCGGGCACCAGCACACTGTCCAGGCACACCCAGGGCTCCTGTCTGGGGGTCACAGAGAGCTGCTGCACTGTCCCACACTGGGGGCAGGTCCCCAGAGAGCAGGACTTCTCTGCCACCTGCAGCTCCCTGGGGCCGGCCGGGGGACAGTGTCCACTAGCTCCCGGCTCCCCCGCCGGCCCCGCTGGCTGAGTGCCCCGTGCTGCTGTGCTCCGAGCAGGCCAGAGGCCCCCGGCTGGGCTACAGTCCCCCCGGCACCTGAAAGGTCAGCTCTGTCTCTGTCCCCACACATTGCCGAGCTACTGGGACAGTTTGGGGTGGGGTGGCCGCTCTGCCCTCCAGGCCTGGACCCACCTGCCGTACTCGCTGTGAGGGGGTGCTGTGGGCAGTGAAGGGGGCTCCTCCTAGGGCCCCACTGTGGAGATTCCTGTGCAGTGTTCAGGGCTGACTCCTGGCTCTGTGCTCAGGGATGCGTCCTGGCCCCTTGGAGGACCCTTGGGGTGCAGGGATTGAACCTGGGTTGGCTGCATGCAGGCCGATGCCCTCCCCACTGTACTACTGCTCTGGCCCCATTCACTTAAAAAAAGAAACCTAAAATTCTCAAAGAGGGCCGAGTTCAGTGTCCCCATGGGCGAAAGACGGAGGGGAATCAGCTGCAGAGTGGAGAGAGGGATGCAGCGTAACAAGGACAGGGTCTGAGCTCCGGGAGGGGCGGGACGCGCAAAAGGTGGGCAGGAGGGTGTCCGCTGGGCGCCGTCCATGGAACTGCCAGAGAACACGGGGCCACTGCAGCGTGGCCAGGCTCACAAGGCAGGGCACAAAGGCCAGCAGGAACGTCGCGGCCGGAGCAGGAGTACAGTGTGCAGGCGAAAATACAGAGCGAGAGCACAGTGTACAGGGGAGAATGCACAATGAGAGCACAGCGTACAGGGGGGAATGCAGAGCGAGAGCCCAGCATACAGGGGGGAATGCAGAGCGAGAGCCCAGCGTACAGGGGGGAATGCAGAGTGAGAGCACAGCGTACAGGGGGGGAATGTGGAGCGAGAGCACAGCGTACAGGGGGGAATGCAGAGGGAGAGTCCAGCATACAGCAGGGAATGCAGAGGGAGAGCCCAGCGTACAGGGGGGAATGTGGAGCGGGAGTACAGCATGCAGGGGAGAATGCACAATGAGAGCACAGCGTACAGAGGGGAATGCAGAGCGAGAGCCCAGCGTACATGGGGGAACGCGGATCGAGAGCCCAGCGTACAGGGGGGAATGCAGAGCAAGAGCACAGTGTACAGGTGAGAATGCAGAGTTTAGTACACGCGGCCAACGTTCCCCCAGCACTGCAGAGCACAGAGCAGGAGCAAGGCCCCAGCTCTGCTGGGCGTGGCCCTAAACGAGAACACTAGGAAAGGAAAGAAACAAAGGGGGGCGAGGCTGAGCATGAGGCCTGGGCAGGGGCAGCTGCACTGGTGAGGATGGTGGGCGGGGGGCGGGGGGTTATCCGCTCCAGGGGCTCCTGCAACAAACCAGAACTGGGAGGAGGGTGTGGGACCCCATGCAGGAGGTGATGTGGGACCCTGCAGAGGTGATGTGGGACCCCACGCAGGAGGTGATATGGGACCCCGCAGAGGTGATGTGGGACCCCACGCAGGAGGTGATGTGGGACCCTGCAGAGGTGATGTGGGACCCCACGCAGGAGGTGATGTGGGACCCCGCAGAGGTGATGTGGGACCCCACGCAGGAGGTGATGTGGGACCCTGCAGAGGTGATGTGGGACCCCACGCAGGAGGTGACATGGGACCCCGCAGAGGTGCGCCTGCTCCTGTGTTCTGGGGGCAGCCATTGGGACAAGCCCCCAGAGGCCCAGCACCCTCGAGGGCCGAGTCCAGGGTTATGCTCCGTGGGACCCTGCGGTGAAGATGTCTCTTCCCCACAACACACACAGGGGAAGGCTGGGCTCTCTCCCTGCCCCGCCCGTGCCTCAGGCAGCATTCTGAGGGCGTGTGCCAGCACGTGTGGGCTGTGGACTCATGCATGTGTGTGCTGTTGGGCACCCATGCATATGTGTGTGCACATGGGTACACGTATGTGGATGTGCACATTGTGCATATTTATGTGTGCACATGTGTGTGGATCATGTGCCTGTGCATGTACACACAAATGTGGCATGCATTTGTGCTTGAATGTAATGTCTCCATGTGCCCAAACATGTGTGCATGTATGCTGGTGCGTTCATCTGTGTGCATCTATGTATTTATGCCAGTTTGCACATATATGTGTGCATGAGCATGTCTCTGCATGCACGTGCTGTCTGCACACATGTACGCACAGACACACGTGTGGACACGTCTGTGTTCACATGTGAGTGTGCACACGTGTGGGGTGTGTTTCAGGGTGGGTGCAGAAGTTCTGGCCACACCAAAACCATAGCAGTGAGTAGAAACGAAGCCACCCACGGCTGTCTCCGGCCCCCCTGCTCCTGGGCACAGGGACAGTCTCGGGGCTGGGGCCAGACCCCTACAGACGCGGCCACCCTCTCTTCCTCCTTCGAGCAGACCAAAACAAGTTCCAAGGCGGCGGATTTGCCATATTTAGGATGTTGTGTGGGAGCAATGACAAACATCTGGCACGATCCTCAGGAATCCTGACTATTTCTCCTGGCCCGCATCAACCGCAGGCTCCCAGGAGCAGGGGCCGAGTCTCCTGGCTCAGCCCTCACAGATCCAGGGCTGAAGCTTCTGGAATTCTTTAAGAAAAGAGAAGTCGGGGCCGGGGCTCCAGGAGAGTGGGGAGGGCATTTGCCTCACATGCAGCCGGCCCGGGTCCCATCCCCGGCACCCCCAAGGGCCCCCCGAGCCCTGCCAGGAGCAAACCCTGACCATGCTCGGAAGCACCAAGGCCCCACCCAGCTGGGGAAGCTACACCCGGGAAGTCGGGAAGTTGGGAAGTCGGGAAGTTGGGAAGTCGGGAAGTCGGGCCGACTCAACCAGCCGCCCTGTGGGAGGCAGGCGTGCGACCCGGGAGGGCAGGGGTTCTGCACCACGCTGGCATCTGGAACCAGCTGGGGAGAGGCATTCCCAAGCACGGCTGGGGGCTCCCTGCAGAGACAGACCCACAGCCCCCCGAACCACGGGGAGCGACCTCCAGCATGAGCTGGCGCAGGGGGGAGGGAAGAGAAGGAGGCAGGGTGGGGAGGAGGGAGGAAGGGAGCAGTGGGGAGGGAGGGCAGGAGGAAGGAGCGAGGGAAGCACGCAGAACCCTGTCAGACGCACGGCAGAGTGCCACAGCGCTGTGCTCTCACCCACACAGCGTGTCACGGGCTGACACGCTCTGCATGCCAGAGGCCTGGCTGGATCCCCGGCTCCACACGGCCCCCGGAGCACAGCTGGATGTGGCCCCCAAAGCCAAAACCAAGCCAGTAAACCAATCAGGGGAAGAAAGCGTATAACTAGCCCACCGGACTCCTGGTGTTGTTCTGCTTGGGCCACCCTGGTGGGTGCTGGGGATCAAACCCGGGCACCGTGGCCCTGGCCCCATGGGGCTAACTCCCTGAAGGAGACGCCGCCGAAACCCTGCCTTGGCAGCCGCCCCGCACCTCCGGGCGGCCTCTGCGACAGGCACAGCCCCCTGCCCCGCACCCCACGCCAGCGCCAGCAGAAAGGGGAGTCTGAAGACCCGAAGCCAAGGACTGCGGGGACAGCGGCGTCCAGGGGCAGGAAGGCCGCCGGCGTCCAGGCTGCCGGGGCACTTGGCGCCAGAGCAGGCCGCCCCCAGCACGGGGCCCCGATCGCCGGAAAGTCTCCGGGGGCCCTCGGACGCCTGTGCTGATCGGGCGGGCAGCACCCACAGGGCTGAAGCCAGTGCGTGTCCAGTGTGTCGGCACAGTGGGCAGGACCGAGCCAGCTCTGCGGGACAGAGCCCTGGCCCCTCCAGAGAGGGGGAACAACCCCTCTGCCCGCCCAGCCCTCCCCTCGAGGCCCAGCTGCCTCCAGATGTGCAGCACAGCAGGAAGCATGTGGCAACGCTGGCGACGGGCACTCTGAGCTGGGCAGAGACGCTCTTTCTGGTCCTGATGTGCTGGGGGGCACACGGGGAGAGCGCAGCAACGACACAGGCTCTTCCTCCAGATCCTGCGGGCGCTTGGTGAAGGCCATGAGCAGGGTCGGAGGGAAGACGCTTGAGACGGAGATGCTTTCCCTCCCCGGTGCCAGGAAGTGCGGCAAGTCCCGTCGGCAAGGCCGGGGGGGGGGGGGGGTGTTCCCTGCTGAGCTCCAGAGGCCCCGCTAAGGAGGAAGTGAGGGCACGGGACAGGAAGGCCTAGTGAGAAGGGCAGTGCCCTCAGACACAAGGCAGCAGCTCTTTCCCGTGCTCCCGCAGGGCTGACAGGCCCACCAGTGCCGGTGAGTGTCCGGGCAGTGCCGGGGCCTCGTTCAGACAGGGCTCAGCTCCCTCCACTGGCACTACCCTGCACCTCCATGTGTGCGGGACCATCCTCATCCTGCCGCAGCCTCTCTCCTCCGTGCTCTCTGGCACTCGGGCCTCACCTCTCTGTGGAGAATCGTCCCTTCTGACAGAAACCCCAACCACAAATAAATTCACCGTGGAAGTTCAAGGTGACTCGTGTCTTTACTGCTCTGATATTAAGAGCAAGATAAGCTATAGAAGATTTTTTTTTTCTTTTTGGGTCACACCTGGCGATGATCAGGTGTTACTCCTGGCTTTGCACTCAGGAATTACCCCTGGTGGTGCTTGGGGGACCCTATGGGATGCTGGGAATCGAACCCAGGTCAGCCGTGTGCAAGGCAAATGCCTACCTGCTGTGCTATCGCTCCAGCCCCTATTGAAGATGTTTTAGGATGTATTTGTCACTGAAGAGGAAAATGACTTATTTAAAAAATTCATTCTGGTGGGGTACCTGCTTGGGAGACGCCCACCATCAGATGCCACATTAGTGGGCTGTTTTAATGGCAAGATTTAAAGGTAGGGACTTAAGCACCAATTGATAAAAGGGGCAAAAGTGTGTATTTGGCCTCTTCAGACTGATCCGAGTTAATGCAAACTGCTCCTGTCAAAAGTCTGTTTATCTTGTAAAAAGGTTGTAAACTTTCCTTATTCCCACTTTATAATGTGTTATATTGTAATGATTGTTCTACTTTTAAAATTTATTCAAATGCTATTTAGAAAACAAATGCTGGCCGACTTCGACCAAGAGTGTAGAAAGGTCGGACTACAGCTGAACCTCAATAAGATGATGCTCATGAAAAAACAAACTAGTCCCTGAAGCTCCATTTGCTCTCAATGGAACAAACATCTCCGAATGCAGCAGCTATGTGTACCTGGGTCGAGAACTCAACATGAGGAACGACTTGGCACCAGAACTGCGCAGGAGGAAGAAAGCAGCATGGAATGCCTTCAAGAGCGTCGAAAAAGTGGTTAAGAGGATAAAGAACCTCTGACTCCAGGCACATCTTTTTGATTCCACCATTCTTCCTGCACTAACATATGCCTGAGAGACCTGGGCCCTACACAAACAGGATGAGAACGCTATTCTGGTCTCCCAAAGAGGAATTGAAAGAGCTATGCTAGGAGTACCACGTCTCACTCAAGTGAGAGAAGGAATTCAGAGTTCCGACCTCCGTCAACGATCAAGAATCAGGGACGCTGTCTCATTTGCCAAGACATCAAAAATCAGATGGGCCGGACATGTAATGCAATTCAGAGACGACCACTGGACTAGAGCTGTTACCGACTGGATTCCACTCAACGTCAAAAGACCGCATGGCTGCCCACCAATGAGATGGTCAGACTTCTTCGTTAAAACCCTGAATGAACGGTTTGAGGCTCTTCCTGTTCCTGGAGTGAGCAGGTATCACTGGGCTACACTAGCATGAGACAGGGACAAATGGAGAAGTTACTGGTGCCCGCTCGAGCAAATCGAAGATCAACGGGAAGACAAGTGATACAAGTGATTTAGAAAACAAGAAAAAAATAGTTTCTAGTGTACCACATTTAAAAATTGTTATTCAAATATATAAATATATGTGTTACATTCTACTGGTTTTTGTCTATACCAGGGAATTTTCAAGCTAATGTCATAATCTTGCTGAGCTCAAAAACCAAGTCATTCCCCATTTCCTTCCCTCGTCTGTGTTTGTTGCTATTCTTGGCTCACACACTCTGAGGTGTCTCTAAGCACACTCAGTTGTCTCTAAGCAAACTGAGGCATCTCCAAGCAAACTCAGTGTCCATGAGCACACTCTGAGGTGTCTCTGAACACACTCTGAGGTGTCTCTGAGCACACTCAGGTGTCTCTGAGCACACTCTGAGGCATCTCTGAGCACACTCAGGTGTCTCTGAGAACACTGAGGTGTCTCTAAGCACACTCAGGTGTCTCTGAGCACATTCTGAGGCCTCTCTAAACACACTCTGAAGCATCTCTGAGCACTCTGAAGCGTGTCTGAGCACACTCTGAGGCATGTCTAAGGTGTCTCCAAGCACACCCTAAGGCATGTCTGAGCACACTCAAGCGTCTCGGAGCACACTCTGAGGCATCTCTGAACACTCTGAAGCGTGTCTGAGCACATCCTGAGGTATCTATGAGCACTCCAGCTATGAGCCCAGGACTCACCAGGCTCAGGCGATGCTGCCGGATGTTGCCTGTGGGCCTCTGTCCTGAGGGCAGACACTCACCAGCGCGGCAGTCCCAGCCTGGGAACCTGATTCTGTGCTGACTTGTGCTGGCTGTTGCGCGGGGAGCACTTGCCTTCACCCAGGCTCCTAGAAGGAGGCCATGGTCCCCCCCTACGCTACACCAGCCAGGCTCTTGACACCACCTGGTGGCAGCCAGCTGGTCCCTCTCAGACGGGATGGGAAACGGCCCCCATGGCCGGCCCAGAGACAGTGGGCCTGGCCTCCTCCTTCAGGCACAGGGTCTCATTGACCAGGCGAATCCACGCCACGCTCACGCCCTGCTGACCAGACCAGGCACAGAACGGAATGTGGAACCAACTTCTGACCTTCAGAGAGAGCAGGGAACAGGCCTCCAAAGCGCACTCGTCTCACCTCGATGTCGAATGTCTCCACGGTGTCATCCAGCAGCTTCACACACACAGGAAGGAGCTTCTCCCGCGCGCTGGCGGCCACGGACACGCAGGGTGCACTGAGACTCTGGCCTGGCTCCAGGGTGCTCACGCCCCCGGGCATCGTCTGGATCCCCAGACGCGTTCCCGGTGTCTGCAGGGCTCGGTAGGTGCCTTCGATCTCCCCCATCCTCAGGCGTGAGCAGGGACAGCCCTGGAGAAGACAGACGATAAGCTCCAGTGATGGAGGAAACGGCTCTTCAGTGGAAACACCGACCAACAAGAGCACACGGCAATTCTCTGCCTGATCTTTGCTTGCTGGCTGGCTGGCCGGGGCCTCCTGGTGAGGCCGGGGGGACCCTATGTAATGCCGGAGTCTGGGTGAGAGTTGGCTGTGTGCAAGGCAACACCTCAGCCCCAGCACCATCCCTCTGGCCATCTCTGCATCATTTTTGCAACTTCTTCTGTTTTAAGTTCCATCAGAGTTTGAAAAAGGTTATTTTCTCCTTATAAGTGGACTGGTGGAACATAAAGTAATAACTAGCATCACCCCTAATAACCGTGATCTGTGTAAACCTCATTTCACCCCCAGAGCTTCACCAATGATCCCTCACCCCTGCCTCAGTCCAGCTGTCTGCAGAGCCAACCACGTGTGGAGAGCAGAGTAATCTCCAACACACACCAGACAGTGTCACACACCGCACACCGCAGTGTCAACACAGTGCCACACAGGGCCCACACCACACAGTGTCCAGCAGATGAAACACACAATGTCCACACTGCACACCATACAATGCCCACACACACACCACAAGGTCCACACTCAGCATCTACACCACATAGTCCACATACACCACAGTGTTCACATATGTCACAATGTCCACACACACATACCACATGGTGTTCACACACATCATACAGTGTCCACACACACTAGTGTCCACACACCCAGTGTCCACACACACGACAGTGTTCACATACACACCACAGTTCCCACACCAAACAGGTGTCCACATACATACTAGTGTCTTCCACACAGTGTCCACACCCCAACAGTGCCCACACCACAGTGTTCAAGTCCCCGACAGTGTGCACACCCCTGTCCACACTCCGACAGTGCCCACACCACACAGTGTCCACACCCCAACAATATCCAGCACACAGTGTCCACACCCCGACAATATCCAGCACACAATGTCCACACCCCGACAGTGTGCACACCAGTGTCCACACCCCAACAGTGCCCACACCACAAAGTGTTCACACCCCAACAGTGTCCACCAGTGTCCACACCCCGACAGTGCCCACACCACAGTGTCCACACCCCGACAGTGTCCACCAGTGCCCACACCCCGACAGTGCCCACCACACCATGCGCATACACATGCCTGTGCCCCTGGGACCATGATGGTGGGATCCAACGCATCCAGCCGGGGTCTGCCCTCGACCCCCTGCTGCCCTCCTGATGAGCGAGACAAGCAGAGAAGCCCCCTCTCCGCTAACGATCGGCAGAAACCACCTGGTAAGAGATGACAACCCCATCACCCTGTGTGTAAACACACAACATGATGATCCTGGGGGCGGCTGCTGCTGGACACGTCTTCGTTTGGTGGCCCTGAGCCGCCTCCCCGCCGCCCCAGGGCCCTCCAACAGAGACACAGAGAGACGGGGAGACGGGGAGACCAGGGACCACAGTCCAATGGTGAAAACGGCCCGTTTAATGCAGAGTTGCCAGCATACTTACAGACCATCTGAAGGGGGTGGAGGCAAGCACAGGTGTGATGGTCATTCACATAGATAAACATTTGGCAGAGGAAATTCTCTCAGGGAGATCAACTCAAGGAGACACTCTGTCTCCCAGGGGCAACTGTACTGCTTTTGTGTTTCCCTCTAATTGTATAAGTCATCATACATGGCAGTTGTTTGGATGAACACAGTAAGACAAAGATCCCAACACTTAGTTCTCAGGGCTGAGAGCAAACAAGGCTTTAAGCACTTGGCTGTCTGGGCTCTGAGGGTAAGCAAGGCTTTACCGTAAATCCCAGACTAAATCCTCAGGCCAGTCCAGCTAGTCCTTCCCCCGGGGTGGTCCTGTCTCTAAAGTTGTAACAGTCTGCATGAAAACCATGCATTTATGCTTTCTAGAATGTCCCATTCCGCTGCCGGGTAGTTTTGCCACTCGCCCTGGGTCCATCCCAGTCTCATGGCAGGACCTCCCCTTTGGGGTGTCAGGAACCACAGAAACTGAAGCCTGAGTTAAGTAGTTATGACCAAGTAATTATGCCCAGGAGCAGATGTATTTCAGAGTCAATCAACTCCCAAATATTAGGAGCATAGCAGTAATGGTCTTTCTGTGTTTAACCAAAGAACATTGCTCTATGGTAATGTATAAAAAGGCTATAGGGGAAACAGAAAACCAAGTACAAATATACAGCACTTCCAATACAAAGCAGTATCAATACAAGTTCAGAATTACCAGAAAGTTTTGTTTTACAAGCAATCGGATTGACATGGGGAACTGTGACAATGAGAGGTAAAATACAAGGGAAAGATTACAGATAAACTTTAACTAAGTTAGGGATGCTAGCAAGGGTAATTTAAATTCCTCTAGAAGGAGGAAAGGAGACAATTCACTGATAGAGCCTAAGACACTGAGGGTTAATATGCAACACAAAGGGGAGGTTGAAGACAGACTCTGACTAAATTAAGGATGTTAGCAAGGGCATGGTAAGCTTCTCTGGAAGGAGGAAAGGGGCAATTCACTGATAAAGACCAAAGCACTTGGGGTTGATATCCAACAACCCTGTGTGGTTGCAGAGACTCAGGCACCTCGCAGTACAGAGACAGGTCCCATGGGAGACGCGAGCACCCTTCCCTCAGGGTAGGGGAGACTTGGAAGGGCTGGGGTGGTGGTGGAGTGACAGCACAGGGGGGAGGGCGCTTGCCTTGCATGTAGCCTATTGGGGTTTGGTCCCCAGTAGACATATGTCCCCGACCCCTACCAGGAGGGGCTCCTGAGCACAGAGTCAGCCCTGAGCACCACCAGGTGTGGCCCCCCCAAAAAAAAAAAAAGAAAGAGAGGGGCTGGGGAAGGGAACAGGGAACCCTGGACTGTGGCCCCGAGAACACCAGCTCTCAGAGTCCATCAACGGCACAGCTGGGTCTTCAAGAGAAGGTGACAGCCACACCATGGTTCTTCAGATTGCACACACCAGCTGGAGCTCATGACATGACCAGTGTCCTGAGCTGATGTCACAACAGTGTCCTGACTTTTCAAAGAATGTCTTGACTTCTCACAGTGTCCTGAGTTCCCCACAGTGTCCGGAGTTCTCACACAGTGCCTGAATTCTCACACACTGTCCTGAGTTCTCACACCTAAGTGTTATAAGTTCTCACACAGTCTCCAGTTCTCATACAGTGCCCTGAGTTCTCAGTGTCCCCAGTTCTCACACAGTGCCCTGAGTTCCCTCACAGCGCCCTGAGTTCCCACACAGCGCCCTGAGTTCCCACATAGCGCCCTGAGTTCCCTCACAGCGCCCTGAGTTCCCTCACAGCACCCTGAGTTCTCACACAGCGCCCTGAGTTCTCACACAGTGCCCTGAGTTCTCTCACAGCATCCTGAGTTCCCTCACAGCGCCCTGAGTTCCCTCACAGCGCCCTGAGTTTTCAGTGTCCTGAGTTCCCACACAGCGCCCCGAGTTCCCTCACGGTGCCCTGAGTTCCCTCACGGCGCCCTGAGTTCCCTCACGGCGCCCTGCACCCCAGACCCCGGCACTTCTTGCTGTGGCCCCAAACTCAAAAATTTCACTTTATCACCAGCAAAATAAAAGTCGAGGATGAAAGAAATCATAAGCAAATCTAGAAGCTGGCACATTCTAGAGGGAAAACAGCCACACTTCTCAGGCCCGGGACTCAGAAGCACAGAGGGGACAGAAACTGCTTGGGAAGTGCTGAGCACCGAGCGACTCTCACTCACGGGCCAGAGAGATCGGACAGGTGCACAGATGCTGTTAACAAGCACTGGAGGACTAAGTTTCTGGTCTGAATGATGCTGTGTGTCCATTAAGATGTCCCTGACACCCAGAGACACAAACGAAAGCATTCCTGGGTGACACGAACAATGGCTGCAGTGCACAGTCGTCAGGATGAAGCCCACAGCACAGCACAGGTCCTGCGGGTGTGAGGCCCCGGGTTGGACCCCTGGGACCAACATAGTTTTGAAAAATCTGTGTTGGAGCCAACCCAGTGGTGCTCAGGGCTTCCTCCTGGCTCTGTGCTCAGGATCACTCCTGGTGGGGCTCAAGGAACAGTCTGGGGTGCTGGAGACCAAACCAGGTCAGCCGCACACTAGGCAAATGCCTCACGCCTCTACTGTCTTTCTGGTCCCTTAAAGCCCAGTGAGGGGCTGGGCAATGGAAGAGTGATGAAACCCGGGTTCGACTTCACCGGCACATGGTCTCCCAGCACTGCTGGGCTGCCGGTCCCCGGGCCCACCCTGTCCCTGCTCTGCAGGGGTTGCCAGCAGGGCACATCCCAAAACACTGTCGGGTCTGTTGGTGATTCAGGCTGGGTTGAGATTTTATTTTCTCTCCAATAAGTGTTGGATTTCCCAGAGAAGCCAGAGACATCGGAGTCCTGGGTGTTTCATCAAGCACCCAGGAACTCGGAGAGGCCCAGATGGGGGCTGAGCTGCACCTGAAGGAGCTAGACGCCCGCCCAAGAGTGACTCTCCACGGCCACCAACGCACAGGGAGGCCGCAGGGGCCACATGCGCTGTCACAGGGGGAAAGGAGCACGCATTTCACCCCGTCACGCAGGGGGGAGGGTCACACATGCAGGGTAAGGGTCACACACACAGGGTGAGGGTCACACAGGGGTGAGGGTCACACATGTAGGGGTGAGAGTCACACATAGGGGTGAGGGTCACACACAGGGGTGAGGGTCACACACGTAGGGGTAAGAGTCACACATGCAGGGGTGAGGGTCACACACGTAGGGGTGAGAGTCACACATGCAGGAGTGAGGGTCGCACAGGGGTGAGGGTCACATAGGGGTGAGGGTCACACATGCAGGAGTGAGGGTCACATATGTAGGGGTGAGAGTCACACAGAGGTGAGGGTCACACATGCAGTGGTGAGGGTCACACATACAGGGGTGAGTGTCACACATGCAGTGGTGAGGGTCACACATACAGGGGTGAGTGTCACACACAGCAGTGAGGGTCACATATACAGGGGTGAGTGTCACACATGCAGAGGTGAGGGTCACACACGCAGAGGTGAGTGTCACATACGCAGAGGTGAGGGTCACGCAGGGGTGAGTGTCACACATGCAGTGGTGAGGGTCACACATACAGGGGTGAGTGTCACACACAGCAGTGAGGGTCACATATACAGGGGTGAGTGTCACACATGCAGAGGTGAGGGTCACACACGCAGAGGTGAGTGTCACATACGCAGAGGTGAGGGTCACGCAGGGGTGAGGGTCACACATGCAGGGGTGAGGATCACACGTGGGGAGAGTCACACAGCAGACCCCGTCAGTCACATCACACAGGGGTGAGACCACATCAGTCACTCGGAGATCAATGTGGCATCCAGGCTGCGGTCCCCACCCGACAGACCCCCTGCACCTGCTCCCGAGGCCCTGGCACTGCCCAGGGAACACCCCCCGGTGCCCGGACCCCATGCTATCTCTCAGCACGAGACTCGGCTCCGGAAACTGTCACGGGAGCCCGCCTCAGTCGCGGGTCTCAGAACACGCGGCCGCCGGAGTGGGCTTGAGGCCCGGGACACCCCCAGGCCGCGTCTCTCAGGGGACCAGGGACGGCAACAAGTGTGAGATCCTGTGATGAACCACGACGCAGATTCCTCAAGGTCGGCGAGAAGCGTGGAACCCACAGCAGGCGTCCACTTGCCCTGCTGACCTTTCCTTTCTGGCGACACCCCCAGCGCTGTTGGTTTCTCTCCTTATGTTTGGGGGGGAGGGAGGAAGGGAGGAGGGGGAAGAGAGGCAGGAGGGTGGGAAGGAGGGAGAGAGAGGGAGGACAGGAGGGGGAGGGGAGGGGAGGGCCCCTGTTTCTCTCTGTACACCCACGTTTTGCCAGGACCGCACTTCTCCTGACCCCCGGGTCTCGGAGCAGCTCACTCCGAGGGGGGCTGCAGGGGTGGAGCGCGAGCCTTGGTGCTTCTGGGCTCTGCAGGCGTCAGAGGGGCAGAGGGGCGGGGCCCGGTCATGCGGGGCCAGCTGTGGCCTGAGCGTGGGCAGGGGCCTCCCCAGCTCTGTGCTTCTGTGTGATGTGGAGTCGAGGACACGGGACAAAGTCTGCGCCGGGCACCCAGCACCTCTGCACTCAGCCCGGGTGCCAGCAGCACCCAGCCGGAGGGGCCCCCAGGAGCCGGGGCAGGGGGGACTGGGTGGGGCCAGAGCACGCCAGGCACATGTGCTCCTCGCACCCTCGCCCCCTCCCACACGCCGGGCACACGTTCTCCCCCGCACCCCCGCCCCCCTCCCACACGCCGGGCACACGTTCTCCCCCGCACCCCTCCCCCCCCGCCCCACTCCCACACGCCAGGCACACGTTCTCCCCCGCACCCTCGCCCCCCTCCCACACGCCGGGCACACGTTCTCCCCCGCACCCCTCCCCCCCCGCCCCACTCCCACACGCCAGGCACATGTTCTCCCCCGCACCTTCCCCCCACACACGCCAGGCACACGTTTTCCCCCGCACCCCCGCCCCCCTCCCACACGCCGGGCATACGTTCTCCCCCGCACCCCCCGCCCCACTCCCACACACGCACTTTAGGGCACTTTAGGACGGGGCACTTTAGGACGGGCCGCAGGGCCATCTCTGGCGGGGGAGGGGGAGCTGCCCTCACTCCTCTTTGTAGTTCTCGGGTCTTTGCCTCTTAAAGCCAGACACTGGGGCTAGAGAGACAGGACAGCGGGCAGGGCACTCGCCTCGCAGCTGACCTGGGTTTGATCCCTGGCACGACACAGGGTCTCTGAGTCCCACCAGGAATGATCCCTGAGCACAGAGCTGGGAGTAAGCCCTTGTTTTTCCATTTTTTAAAAAAATGTTAAAAGAAAATACAATAAGCTGTTTGGGGCCTGAGCCCAATGGGCAGACACCAAGCACCCCCGGCCGGCCCCCTAACAGACAGACAAATAAGAACCCACCACCTAGGGGTGCCGGGAGGGAAGGCCAGGCAGCCACGCCCTAAGGTGAGCGCTAGTCCCAGGGCACGCCAGAGGACTTCCTGTCGGGATTCCAGAACCAGCTCTCCCAACTCTGTCTGCACGGCCAAGGCCACTGCTGACCTCCGCACAGGCTGCTGCGCCCAGCAGGGCCCTGGGCAGAACTGACCCACACGCCGGGCTCAGCCTGCAGCTCTGAGTCCCTCCTGAGGCTGGACAGTCCCTGACGCTCTCGGTGAGGGTCTCCGAGCAGAGGCAGCCCCCTGCTCAGGACTCCGGGACAGCAGGTCTTGGAGGGGCCCGCATGTCCCGGGCACTTCGAGCTGGAGACCCAGGTCCAGGTGAGGCCTGCTGGTCTGTGACAGGCGCCATGCCCCGTCTACTCTGGGCGGAGCGGGCAGCTGGGCAACGCGGGACGAAAGTGCTCTTCTCCATGGCCAGATGACACTCTATCTGGCTGAAAAACAACTAATGGCACCATGATAAACGGATGGGCCCAAGACTTTATTTCTTCTCTTTTTGGGGGGAGTGCAGGGGGCACACCTGGCAATCAATGCTCAGGAGCTATTCCTGGCTCAGGGACCATCGGGATGCCTGGGACCAAGCCGGGGCTGGTTGTGTGCGAGGCAAGCGCCTGCCCACTGTGCTATCATTGCTGCCTGATTTTTTATGACCTGTGTGTATTTGTGCCAAAGCTCAGACTTTCCTGATAACGTCCCGGAAACAGGCAGGGCTGGAGGTGAGGAGCCTCGTCTGTGCTGTGGGATCCCAGCACCAGAAAATCCCCCCGGAGCCGTTCCCTAGCACATGTAAAGCAGCAAATGTGTCTACACGAACAATCGTTTTATTTGTCTGATCAATAATAAAGTTTTCTACCAGCTCTGGGAAGAAGTCGCTGAATTCTTTCTATTCTCCGTCATACGAAGTGGAGGCGGCTCAGGACAATTAACATATTCTTTTCTGAATTCAGTGATGCTTGTGTCATGGGTTACTTTTGGGGGGTGGTGGGAGTCGAGGGCCATACCGCACAATGCCCTGGGAACACGCCCCAGGCGGGCATGAGCCTCAGCCTCGGGCTCCAGCAAGCAAAGCATGTCTGTGCTCCAGCCCCGGGAGCAGTTTCCCTGCCCCTGTTCAGCTTTTTCTGAGCTGGAACTTTAGTTTTTTCATTCTGCTTTCCAAACTGATTTTCATTTCTAGCACAGAACTCTTCCTCAGAGGCCGTCACCAACCTGTGTAAGCTCAGGCCATAAACCTGGGCAACTGCGATGCCCCAGGCAGAGTCTGCTGAGCACCTGAGTCTGGGGGAGGAGCAGGAGCCCCAAGAATTCCAGAGGGAGACGGGAAAGCCAGCAGGCACTGTGGGCACAGGAGGAGGAGCAGGGTGGGGAAGGGGGAGTGTCCCCAGGTGGCTTGGGCACAGCTGGTCTGCCCTGCCTTGAGCCCTGCTCCCTGGACCACAGAAGGGCCCAGCTGGGGGGAGTCAGCCACAGCCTGGCTGTGTCACCTCCACAAGGCAGAAGCGGCAGCCAGGGGCGCTGCCAGCTTGGCTCAGAGGGGTCCTCTGGTCTGGAAAGGGAGGGCACTGTGCTGCACAGGGAGCAAAGTGTGCTGGGTGGGGTGACGGAGGGTGGGACCGAAAGGGCCTGTACTACACTGCAACCTTGTCCACTGAGCACCAGCAACAGCGGCAGGAGGTGGCAGGGGTGAGGTGAGCAGGGGCAGGGAGGGCAGGAGTTAGAAGAGCAGGGGCAAGGTGGACAGGTCAAGGTGAGGAGGGGTGAGGCAGGCAGTGATGAGGTGAGCAGGGGTGAGATGAGTAGGGGTGAGGTAAGCAGGGGGTGAGGTAAGTAGGGGTGAGGTAAGCGGGGCTGGGATCGGCAGGGGTGAGGTGGGATAACCAGAAGATTCAAAACCTTGGGGCTGGAGCAACAGCACAGTTGGTAGGCATTTGCCTTGCTCGTGGCCAACCCGGGTTCGATTCCCAGCATCCCATATGGTTCCCCGAGCACTGCCAGGAGTAATTCCTGAGTGCATGCACCAGGAGTGACCCCTGAGCATTGCTGGGTGTGATCCCAAAAAGAAAAAATAAAATAAAAAGGAATATTCAAAACCCAGCCGAGGGCATCCTAGTATTTTTTGGCTTTTTTGTTTGGTTTTGGGCCACACCCAGCAGTGCCCAAGGTTACTCCCGGCTCTACACTCAGTAATTACTCCTAGTGGGCTCAGAGGACCACATGGGACGCCGGAGATTAGACTTGGGTCAAACGCCCTAGCCGCTGGACTATCGTTCAACCCTCTTTTTGGGCTTCCTTTGAAGTTAGAGAGGCCCCAAACAGGAACACCGGCTTGGGGGAAAAACAATCCTGTGACCCTCAAATAAACAGCTTCTACTGCCCCCACCACACCCCCCCGACCCCTATCCATGTCCCACACAGTCCACAGCTGTGTGATTGCTGTGCCGCCGTCTGCCATCCTGGGTAGAGCTTATTTTTAAACACTGGTCCAAGGCTCAAAGGGATGGGGGAGATGCCACCACTCTGTCATGTAGCCTGACACAGGTCTGCATGTTTCCAAAAGTGGACTCCAGAATCCAGGTCTTATTCCAGCTCCCGGCAGGTCAGCGACATGACCCCTCGCCAGAACGCTCCCTAGCACGGAGCTTGTGGGCTGCAGCCACAGCTCCCTCCACCTTTCTCAGGCCCCCTGGTCCAAGGAAAAGTCAAACAAGTAAGGCCAGCCGCAGACGGGGGCGCCAGCCCCTAGCGGCGGAGAGCGAGACCTGGGGTCCGGGTTTCCCCAGGAGTGGCTGTGGGAGGAGAGCAGGGCCTGGTGTGCCCAGCGCCTCCCGGAGACTCAGGTGCCACTCAGGAGGCACTGGGCCCGGTGCAGCGCGCGGCGGCTTTTTAAAAAGCCGTGTTTTCTCCTTTGGGCCGCAGCTGGCAATTCTTGGGGTGACTCCCAGGACCGTGGTGTGTGAGGGCTGCAAGGGGCCTCCACTGGGCAAGGGTCCCAGCCCTGGGGCCGTCTCTGACCTCAGCTTTGCACTTGGCGACCTGGGGATGGAGCCTGCCTCTACCAGGCTGCCTGCCAGCAAGGTCCAAGTGACCAGGCACTCGGGGAGACGGGGAGGTCTGCTCAGGTTTGGGGGTCACTCCCCACTTCCATCGGTCCATTTCATGATCCCGGAACCCGAGGCAGATGGATGCCACGGCGAGGGTGCTCTACAGGTGTGAGTCAGCAGGCTCTGCGACGGGCACATGCCAGCACCCCAGCAGCCTTTGCAGCCAACCAGGGGCGTTGCCCCATGCTGGCACTGCCACCACCTCCCCGGAACAGCACTCTCAGGGCAACCCGCGACACCCAGCTCTGCCTCTCAACCCAAGCGACAAAGAGAAGCGCAAGGAGGGCGTGGCCACACCTGTGGCTCTGCAGAGCCTGCACCGGAAGCTCCGGCCCACCGCGTCCCTCACGCAGACAGCCCCTGCCCCGTTCCTGTCCTCCACGAGGGCAGCCCTGCCCTGTCCCGTCCTCCACGGGGACAGTCCCTGCCTCGTCTCCGTCCTCCCCGGGGACAGTCCTTGCCTCGTCCCAGTCGTCCACGCAGACAGCCCTGCCCTGTCCTCCACACGACAGTCTCTGCCCAGTCCCCGTCCTCCCTGGGGACAGTCCCTGCCTCGTCTCCATCCTCCCCAGGGACAGCCCTTGCCTCGTCCCGGTCATCCACGTGGACAGCCCCTGCCCCGTCGTCCACGTGGACAGCCCCTGCCCGTCCTCCACGCGGACAGCCCTGCCCTGTCCCTTCCTCCATGGGGACAGTTCCTGCCCTGTCCCCCATCTCCCACACGACAGCCACTGCTCCGTCCCCCATCCGACACGTGGACAGCCCCTGCCCGTCCCCGCTCCCCACGCGGACAGCCCCTGCCCGGCTGTCCGCGCGGACAGCCCTGCCCGCTCTCGCGGCGCCCCCGCGGCCGTGCCTACCCACGTTCTCGCGGGGCCGCCGCCCAGGCCTGGCCTCGGCCTCTGTCCGCTGCATCTGGGCCTCGCCCGCGGCCTGCGCCCCGGCCCGCCGCGCCCCTCGGCCCTGCCCGTCCGGCCCGCGGGCGGAGCGGCCGCCCCGCGCGGCCCCCGCGCCGGACACTCACCCGGCCCGGCCGGCGCGTCCCGCTGCGGCCTCCGCCGGCGCCCGCTCCGCCCGCTCCCGACTGCCCGCGGGCCGCCCGACCCGCCCAGCCCCGCCCCCGCCCCGCGGACGCGCCCCCGATTGGCCCGCCGGACCCGGGGGCGGGGCCCCGGCGCCCCGAGGCCGGGAGGCGCCCCGCGAATGCTGATTGGCGGCCGGTTCGGAAGGGGCGGGGCACGCGGACTAGAGGCGACCGCCGATGGGCGGGGAGACCCTGCAAGAGGGCCAGGGAGCACAGGAGGGCGGGGGTCCAGGAGGCGGGGCGAAGGCAAGGGCGGGGGAGGGGCCCTGGGCCCGCCCCGTCAGTGTACAGCGTCTTAGATGAGTCCTGTGGCTGGAGGGGAGCTCAGGAGCAGCCACCACAGCAGCTCTGAGACCCCCTGTAAACAACTCCTTCCTACTCAGGTACTGATTTTAATGGCGTGAACCATTCCCCCTCATTCTAGACGCCGATGTTTGCAGGATTTTGGGGGTGGGGGACACACACCCAGCTGTATGTGGTGCCAGGGATCGAACCAGGACCTGCCCCATTGCAGGGCAAGTCCACCCCCTGGACTCCCTCTCCAGCCCCAGAATTTCCTCTTTCCAGCACTCCTCACCCCTTCCTTTCCCTAGTAAAGAACAAGAACTCACATATTATCTAAACAATAGTACTTTATTGATAAAAGGTTAGTTTTAGTGAATACAAACTGCTGTGTAAAATTAAGTATTCAAAATACATTTTCCCTAAGGGGAAAGAGAGGTTCTGGGCCACACCTGGAGGTATTTGGGGGACCGGGTGATGTTGGGAATCAAACCAGGGGGTGGTTTAATTCCTATCCACTCAGACTCTCAGAATACACCCTACAGGTAAAGACGACCTCTTAGAAAGAAAGAGCAGTTACCTGTCGGCAGGCAGAAGGGTGAAGTGCACCGGCACGGCCAGGACGCCGCACTCTCCCGTGCGGGACTCTGCAACGCGCCCAGACCAACATGCGACACAGGCAGACTGAGAGCCCCAGTCTGCAGACTCCCACGGCCTCCCTCTCCTCCTGCTCTGGCCCAGATTAACCCCTTGGCCTGTGAGTGGGCAGAAATGCCCCTGGGGTGCACCACAGGAATGCTAGCTGGGAGGGCCTGGGGGGAAGAGACCAGGGGTGGCCCCACGGGGACACCTGTCAAATAACCCTCGGGAGTCTCAGAGCACCGTCTGCACGGAGATGGACAAGACAGACGCTGCCACACGTGCCTGCTGCCCTCTGCTCCCTCAGAGAGACACCAGGACTCCAGGGCTCCCGGGAGACGGCTGCACCATGCCAAGGCTGCAGGGCCCACGGCTGGTCTGGGTTGAGGGCCAGCACCAGATGCTGGTGTCACAGCAGGGGGATGCCCCGCCCTGGGTCACAGAGATGCTGTTCAAGTGCAGTCCAGTATGAAAACAGGAAAAGGCTGGTGTACCAATATCTCAATTGTGAGTTTTCCTTAAAAAGACTTTTAATCAGAGTAAAAACAGTGATGATGCTCGGTTATATATGAAAACCGGAGCCTTTAGATTCTCTCCTAAGAGTATAAGCAGGATCAGAGGAAATCTGCAAGAGTGGTTTGTGGTAAGACGCTGCACAGGGGATTTAAAAATAATGTAATAACAGAATCTGGAAAACTCCTGAAATTCACCCTTATGTGTCTTTCAAAAAAACCATCTAAGTATAAACACATGTATCACAATTCTGTTTCATCTGGTAAACAACTGGGCAGATGGACTACTGGGGTGGGATTAGGGCATCTGATGCTGTGCTCGACCAACGCGAGACTCCCACAGAGCCCAGCCTGTGCTTGTCTTTCTTTACTGCTGTGTCCACATCTCTACCATCAGGGGAAATCTGAATGTTCTAGAAATAAATCAAGGGTGCTCCTCAATTACCAGTGTGGCCAGTCAAATCAAGGAAATTCAACATTAACTATATATATATATATATATATATATATATATATATATATATATATGTATATATACTAATACTGAGAATCAATTCTAGGATCAGTGATTAGTTTAGGTAGAAGAATGAAAAATTTACCTCACAAAATAGAAAGTATGACAGGACAATGAAATACAAATGCTGCGAGTGCTGTGTGGAAATCAGCACATCGACCATGACAGATGCCCCTCAGGCATGGGGACCATGAAATGCGAGTGGGCGACCCTCCGGGGGCTCATGAAACGTGCAGCTGTCGGACCCAGCCAGAACGTCTCCTCTGTGTTGAAGAGTGTATCCTGGGGAAACAGAACACAAGGCAGTTCAACAGAAGTGACGTGACACCTGCCGTCTGAGTCACTAATTCTCAGTATTATAAAAGGAGCAAAATGAGGCTCTGGGAAAGTGGGGTACTAAAAACAAAAGAGTCAACGGAAGTAGGAACTCAGCTTGTGTACTTACGTGGAATTCTCATCATTCCACATGGAAGTGTTAAAAAGAGGAGAAGCACAATCAGAGAAGCCACCATCCACCACGCTCGGCTCCAGTGTGCCTCCTCCCCCCACCCCCCGCAGGCACCGGGCTGGCCTGGAGACACCCATTGGAGGTCCTGCCCCCAGCTAGCTCACAACCGCAGGCCCGTGTCTAACAGCCTCGTGCATAGGCACCAGCCTCCTTCTGGTCAGTCTGATGTGGGGTGCCAAGACGGACTCTCTCGGGACCAGGCACTGCAGAGTGTCTGTGTGTCTGCGTGCTGCCTCCAAGGCTGAGGTCTCCTGCCCTTGGTGGCAGTGGAGTCTGAGAGGATTCTAGCCTCCTGTACCTGACACACCCATGCTCCCTTCTAGCCAGCAGGCCTGCACGGCCCAGACCAGAAAACCTCCCCCCTGCCTGACCTTCCCAGGCCTCAATCCTCTGGAGAAGGGGAAGGGGGAGGGAGATGGACACACTGGCCTCTCGGAACTCCTGGTTACGGTGCCAGGGCCCTTCCTTGCAGGACGGTGCAGACACCACGGTGCGGAGTGGAGACCGTGGCCCTCACCTGCTCTGCACAGCTGTTTCTGCACACCTTAGTACAGCCTTTCTCTTGCAGCGGTGCTCGGGATGACCATGGTGCAGGGCATCAAAACCAAGGCCTCGCACGCCCCCCGTCCTAACAAATGGACTAGCTGGCTGGCTAAGAGGTGTTTCGACAGCTGTCAGCTTGGCCCTCGTGGGGGAAGTGCTCCCACCCTTCCTCTGCAGAGCAGCCGAGCACTGGGTCCTGGGGCAGAGCGGGGACGCATTACCTTACACGTGGTGGCCGCTGTGGGGCCCACTGTCGCCGTCGCCCCCCTGCATCTGCAGCTGCATTTGCGCCTGCATCCTTGCGATCATCTCCTGCATGCGGCGGAGCTGTGGGCACAGGTGGGGACAGGCTGTGGCCACACCTTCCGGTCGGTTCCCCGGAAGAGTCCAGGCCTGAGCCCCTCTGCCTTCCCGAGGAAGGTGTCTGAGGTTCTAGAAAGACCCCCCTCCAACTGCTCTCTGCAAGAACATCCTCCACCAACGCCATCAGACTGGGACTTGGGCTGCAGGGTCGCCTGCTTCACGAACGACCTCGGCTAGTCTGACCTGTCTTCAAACACTGTCAGCCCTCTACTCTCTCAACTCTGTCAATGGCTGTGAAGAGCAGTTTCTTAATATTTCCTAATAAATTATTATGCACATAAAACACTACCAATTTTGGGGCATTTTTTGGCATTTTACAATTTTCAGTAACATTCTAATTCTACACTGAGCTACTCCTGGTGATGAGAGGAGCTGGGAACAGCAGGCAGAGCACAGCGGGGCAGTCCAGACAGAGAGCACTCTGCAACAGAGCACACCTCAAGCAACGCACAGGGTGGAAGATGCAATGACAGCCTTTGTGGACATAGAGGAAGCAGCTTTACAAGAACAACCAGCACTTTCCTGCTTACCTCAGCTTCCTTTTCCAGCAAGATCTGGTCTTTATTCATGTCCTCGTTTTCCACTTTCCTAAGAATGGAAAGAGATTTCAATTACAACCCTGCAACCATGTAGACAGATATTTCTCACTAAATAATCCAAGTGAAATTTCACTTTATTTATTTTGCTTTTTTTGGGTCACACCTGGCGATGCACAGGGCTTACTCCTGGCTCTGCACTCGGGAATTACTCCTGGTGGTGCTCAGGGAAACATATGGGATGCTGGGATTTGAACCCGGGTCAGCCGCGTGCAAGGCAAATGCCCTACCCACTGTGCTATCGCTCCAGCCCCCGTGAAATTTCACTTTGAACTTCTAAAAAGAGAAAAAAGACAGAAGGCCAGAGACAGTGGAAGGTGAGGCACCTGCCTTGCACGTGGTTGGCCTTGGTTTGCTGCCTGCAACAGTATGCACCGCCCCCACGGCCCGTTATTACTGGGTGTGGTGCCCCCTGATACCACTCCAACCCCTCCTCCCACCCCAACTCTTCAAATAAAGGAAAAAGAAACAGAAAATCCCAAAGATCTCTGCTTGGGGGCGGGAGGGAGATGGACGGGGAGGGGGGCAGTAGGGGGAGGTGGGTGCTGGAGAAACTCGGTCAACAGGGCCGAGGCTCAAGGCCTGGGTGTGCGGCACAGAGCAGCTCTATCTCCCAGTGCCACGGCCCCGGGGCCCCACACCACACGCAGTGACGACCACTAGTGCCGAGGGGAGCACAGGTCCCCTCATGTAGGAGATACCTGGCTTGCCGAGGTTCAGGGGTCACTTCCACCGGCTGACCCGAGTCCCCTGAGTACACGGCCTGTGCTCACCCTCTGAGCAGCACCCAAGGCTCACAAGAGGTTTTCTTTTCCTAGGCTGGGTCAGGGCAGTTTTGTCTAACAACACACATGAACTGGCCACTGCCGTGAGCCCAGGGGCCCCCAGGCACTCACAGGGAGTCAGGGACCAGGACCACACAGGCCAGGTGAGCTGCACCCCAGTAAACCCTCCTCAGACGCCATCGCTCCCTGACTGCTGGGGCTGCTCATCAGGGATGTGCCTCTGTCGGCCACAGAGCAGCCCCCGAGCCGGCTGCAGGGCGGGCTCAGCTCTAAGGGCTGTGGCACATCCTGGCCGCACGCTCGGCTTCTCAGAACCTCTGGGCACAGCCCTGGTGCCTCCCCACTGCCAAGGTGGGAGAAACAACAAACCCAGTCCAGTCACACGGCTCAGAATCTACCCGGATAACAAGAGGGAAGGAGTGTGAACAGCACTGCCCTTCCCAGGAGTGGGCAGATCCCCTGACCGGCTCCCTGTCCTGCAGCCACACCCCCCAGCAAGCCAGGTCACGGTCCTTAGGGTCAAGGGCCCCACGGGGTGACTCAGGGAGGGAGCCTGGGGCCACAACCTGCCACCTCTCTTGAGTCTCTCGGAGCGGAAGTTTTCGTAGTGAAGGTCTTGGGTCACCTCCTGGAGGTCCTGCATGTGCGTGCTGAAAGAGAATGTTCCGAAACACGTCACTGGCAGGGAAGGAACCAGGAAGGACAGACACAAACGCAGCCAAAAGGAAGCCCCCACTTCTTATCTGCAGACGGTGCAGAATCCTGGAGCTTCTGTTCCCAGTGATGCAATGCTGCGAGGTGTACCCCCCCACCCCGCCTACTCGGCCACCAACCAGCCACCACGGCTCCCATCTCTGCATGCTGCAGTCTCTGCAGAGTGCTATTTCCAGAGGAGCAGTAATGCACATGCTCAGTTCAGCTCACAGGCATGGGCCCTGGACCAGGGGTCGATCACTAAAGACCCACAGTCAGGAATGAGCAAAGACACATGTTCCATTTCCTCAGAACCCAGGGAACGCAGACTGAGTCCATGGCAATAGGCACATAAAGACAGTGACTACCTTCGTGGCAGACCAGAGAGGCCAGCACACTTTATTTTTTATATTTTGGCCATTCCTGGTGGTGCTCAGCGCTTACTCCTGGTTCTGTGCTTAAGGATCACTCCTGGAAGGCTAGGGGAACCCTATGGGTGCCAAGGATCGAACCCGGGTCAGCTGTGTGCGAAGCAAGTGCCCTCTCCGTTGGGCTCTTGCTCCAGCCCTCAGAGGGCTGTGTGGTGACAGAATTCTCAACAACTGTGTCCGTGTTACTAAAACTTGCTAAGCTAGGAGGCAGCCATTTTGCTATTTCAGTTGGTATTTGACACGGATGATCACTAATCAGTTGTCTGAAGCACAGAAACACTCTTCAGTGCCATCCTGTTTAGCTTCTGATGCGAGACCCCTGCAGCAGCCACACTGTCACACAGGTGAGCACCTCAGTTCAGGCTCAGGCCACTCTCGAGCAGGCTGAGCGCAGCCCGGGGAGAGGTGGGGAGTCCAGGCCCTAGGGAGGGTCTTACATGAGCATCGTCCTCAGCTTCAAGAAGTCGTTGTGCTCAGGGTTCTCCACCTCCACGACGCCCCACGGGTAGAGGCGGCCTCTGACCTTCTTGCCTTTAGCTTCAATCAGCTGATTGGACCCGACAACAGAGAACGGGATGCTGGCCTGGAAGAGACACAAGGTGGACGGGCTTCCATGGGGAACCCCGGGGCTCTGCAGACAAGGCAGGTGCTGGGACACGGAGAGCCAGTGGAGGAAACGGTGCATATGGAACAAACTGTATGGAAAACTTCAAATCTGGTGGTACAAGGAATTGAATCCAGGGCCCTGTACGAACAAGGCAAGCACTCTACCTCCGAGCTCAGTGGAATAAATCTTTAAGGCTTAAGTAACAGCAAAGTCAAAATATATCTTAAGCACAAACACAACTATAACCAAACTCAGTGATCACCTTTCGGGTCAGGACCCCCAGAATTCTGCCCTTCACAAACTCTCCGATTTGGGGTGGGGGTGGGCTGAACTACACCTGGCAGGACTCAGGACTACATGGGTGGTGGGGATCAAAAGCAGGTCAGCCATGTGCGAGGCAAGTGCCCTCCCCGCTGCCTGATCACTCTGGCCCCCAACTTATCACAACAGGACACGGGGGTAAACCCACACTGAGCACTTTGAGTTCATACCTTGAGGAGTCTCGTCTGCTCTTTAAAATCTTCATCCTCATCAGATTCTGCATCAGGTAAGTGATAGATTTTGATATTGTGCTCCTCAATTTCATCCAGAATCTGGAAGGACAAACCAAACACAGAAGCACTTCAGTCAAGCCGTCAGCACCGTATCAGAATCACCCAAGGGCCAACAACTACTAGACTCGCTCTCAGACGACTTATACACTCCTTATACCCCCCTGGCCCATCAGGGGTTCTTACAGTTCTGCTGAGGAACCATCATGTGGTGCCCGGAATTAGAATGGGGGTTGGCAGGACCTAAGGCAAGAGACTTCACTCCTGCACTCGCTCTCCAGCCCTAACACTGCATTTTTTTTTTTCTTTTTGGGTCACACCCGGCGATGCACAGGGGTCACTCCTGGCTCATGCACTCAGGAATCACCCCTGGCAGTGCTCAGGGGACCATATGGGATGCTGGGATTCGAACCCGGGTCGGCCGCGTGCAAGGCAAACGCCCTACCCGCTGTGCTATCACTCCAGCCCCAACACTGCATTTTTGTCTTGTTTTTGCTCAGGGATCATTCCTGGTGATCTCAGGGGACCCTAGGTGGGGCCAGGAACCGAGCCCAGCTCCGCCACATACAGGGCAAGTGCTCTCATCATGCTCCCTACCCTCCCTGTGAGAACAGTGCTGCAAGGAGCTCCTCACAGCAGCCTCGGGGAACCCGCCCGGAGAGCTGCCTCCAGCCTCCAGAACAGGCATGTGAGGGGCTCTAAGGAGCAGAGGGAAAGGGATGAGGGGACTTCTCAGGAAGTCTGGAGGCCGCAAGTGAGCTGCGAGAACAGCAGTTGAGGCTCCACATGGAGGGAGACAGGGTGGGGGGACGGGGTGGGCGGGGTCCTTGTGGACGAGGAGGGAGAGAGGGTGGGGGGCCCACGTGGATGGGCAGAAGGCAGGTGGGCACCCACGTGGAAGGCAGCAGAGTGGCCTGGGCCGGAGCTTTCCCGTGGCTGAGACCCCGGGCCCAGACAGCTCATGGCTCTGCTGACGCTCAAAGCAAAGCCCAGGGGAGGCCCCGTTCCCACTCCCAGAGTCTGGGCACTGGTTTTGGCCACAGCCGGTGGCATCGAGAGCTTGCTCCTGCCCGTGCTCAAGTCACTCCCGGTGGGATTTGGGGGACGCATGGGGTGCCAGGGAT
The DNA here is from genome assembly GCF_027595985.1 of Sorex araneus. Taxonomy (NCBI): domain Eukaryota; kingdom Metazoa; phylum Chordata; class Mammalia; order Eulipotyphla; family Soricidae; genus Sorex; species Sorex araneus. The sequence continues at coordinate 158,026,575 of NC_073313.1, read as the reverse complement.
GGAAGCAGAGTTGGCCACGTGCACAAGTTAGAGACGGACTTAAATCATTCTTTAAGCACTGCCGCCTCCACCCTGACTCTGACCCCGCAGAAGCTGAAGCCCCTTCAGAAGGCTCCTGACACCTCAGGGTCTCTGAGCACCTGGGCACGAGCGGCCCTGAAGCACTACTGAGCGTGGGCCAGAACACTGTAAAGAACTCGCTCAGTTTGGGAGCCAGAATGGCAGCACAGCAGGGAGGTGCCTGCCTTGCACGCGGCCAACCTGGGTTGATCCCCGGAGCAACATACATTTCCCTGAGCACCGCCAGGAGTGATCCCTGACACCGCCGGATGTGGCCCCAAACCACAAGACCCTTATTCAGAGTTCAGTGGGTACAACTGTGACGTGGCAGGCACCACGATACTCCCACAGGCAGCCCTGAGCGCCCACGCCAGGCCAGGCCAGGTCCAGACCCTGGGACACGCAGGTGAGCAGAGCAGGGATCAGGCCGAGAAGCCCAGATGCTGAGATGCACTGTGGCGGGCAGCGCCGGGTGCCGCTGCGGGCACAAGACCGCTTAGCACAACAGGCCCGAGTCCCCGCCTCGAGGAGACAAGGGCACACACGGACCGTGCCGGAGCGGCAGGCGATGGCAGGCGATGGCTGACGAATGCTCCGGTGGCATCCAAGAGCCCTGTCAGTCTAGGCTTCATGAGCAAAGAGAAGGGAGTCAACAGAGAACAGCCAGAGCAGGGGCCAGAGCAACTGCACAGTGGCAAGGGTGTCTGCCCGACGTGTGGCGGCCTGGGTTAGACCCCCGGCACCCCACACAGCTCTCCGAGCACCGCCAGGTGTGCCCCCAAAACAAAGCCCGCAGCCAGCTTGAAGAGGTGGAGGAAAAGAGACAGTGGGAGAGCGGGGCTGTCAGGCCAGACCACGGGTGTATCTGCACCCGGACCCGAGGAACGACCCAAGGACCAGGAGCACCCTCCCTGCACACACACGGGCCCAGTCCTGCAGCGCTGCAGGCCGAGGCTACTGACCGCGAGCAGCTCGAGAGCCCATCAAACTGGGTGTGGCCCTTCGGAACCCCACACCGTCGAGGCCAGGAAGGCCGGTGGGCACCGCCCACACTGACCCTCTTCTTGAGGCGCTCCCGCTCCTTCAGCGTGAGGGTGTCGGCCTTGGCGATGACAGGCACGATGTTCACCTTGTTGTGAATCGCCTTCATGAAGGCCACATCCAGGGGCTTCAGCCTGAAGGAATCAGAGAAGGGTCGCAGGTCAGGGAGTGGCCAGGCTCGGGGGCACGCCCCGCTCTGCTCCCACCCACACTCACCCGTGTCCGAAGGGCGAGATGAAATAGAAGCAGCAGTGCACCCTGTTGTCGATGATGTGCCGGCGGTTCAGGCCGCTCTCGTCGTGCAGGTACCGTTCGAACTGCTCATCAATGTAGGAGATGATGGTCTTAAAACTGAGAGGAGCACAGCAGTAAGCAGGCGGGAGCACGGGCAGGCCGGCCAGCCCCGACTCCAGGGACTGAGTGCACGTGTGCCCCTACACAGGACATGGAGGACGGGTGGCTCATCTGAGACGGAACGACACAAACCCCAGCCTTGAGGAGACACTGAACACGTGTGGGCACCGTGTCAGCCCCTCGGCGCTAAGGGTCCGATCTGAGCCAACCTGAGCCACTGAGGAGTTCCCTGCAGCAACCTGACAGGGGCTGGCTCTGAGCTCAGACCCCACTGAACTGCGCCTCCAGAATCAAGAGCCATTCTGGCCAGAGCCACAGTGCGCAGGAGGGCACTGCCCTGTAGGGGCCAACCTGAGTTCGATCCCTAGGACCCCGTATGTTTCTCAGAGCCTGCCAGAAGTGCTCCCTGAGCACAGAGCAGGAGCACACCCTGAGGACTCGGGGCACGGTGCCGCTTTAAAATCTCATAGCCGATGCACCTGGCTCTTCTCTCGCCAACATCACCCGAAACCTGGTGACCCGCCTGGACTAGGAGGCAAGCAGCAGATGCGCCTGGGCCCGCACCCTGGCGGGCACGTACCAATCCCTGCAGTTGATGGCGTCCCCGTAGCCAGGCGTGTCCACCACCGTCAGGCGCAGCTTCACCCCGCGCTCTTCTATCTCCACAGTCGAAGCCTCAATCTGGACGGTTCTCTCGATTTTCTCTGTGAGAGCAACAGCCGTCAGTAAGAGATAACTTAGTTCAGCACCTCTCCGAGGAAGTCTCAGAACTCAAGGTCACTGCCAAACCAGCCCCAGAGTCAGCAACAGGAAGCCTGACGGTGAGCGGGAGGGCTGCTTGAGAGGGCAGTCACTGCCATCAGGACCCGCGCTGGGCTCCCAGGACACCAACCCCGCTGCTCTCCCGAGCAAACACACGAGGGGCTCCCATCGGACCTGAGCTTGGAGCAGCCGGACCCCAGACATCTGACAGAAACAGCAAGCCTGCAGAGTCGCACGGCCTCCTCGAGGTCCCTGTGCTTAAGCCCCATGGCCAGGACAGGAGACGGACATGCCCTTCCATGCGGGAACACAGACCTGCGGCTGGAGAGCAGAGGTGCCCGTACCTGCGGCTCCTGGGATGATCCTTTCCGGGTAGAGATCGGTCAGGAACAGGCTGTTAATCAGAGTCGATTTTCCCAGGCCAGATTCACCTGTAAGTGGAAACGAACATGGACCCTCATGCCTGAGCTCACAGGCAGTCACCACCCCACACGGCTGCAGGATGGCCTCTGGTCATGTCACTGGTCAGTGCGAGCTACGGCTGAAGAGCCCGCCCGCGCTACGGGGCACTCTGCTCTGCCAGGGCAGACAGCTCTCCGACACCGCTCTCCGGGAAACAAGCTACTGAACCCGGGAGAGACGTGAGCCGGGTGTGCTCAGGTGCGCTCACCCCGCCCTCAGAGGCACACCGTCCTCTCCGTGGTGCTGCCCCGCCTCCCCCCGCATCCCGGTTCCACACGGACCCCAGATGATCAGCACCGGGTAGAGCTGACGCCAAAGGCGCGGGAGCCAGACCCTCAGGCCCAGCAATGGCAGCAGCAGCAAAGCACCGGAAGTGCCTGGGCCACAGAAACAAGGTCTGACCAGCGGAAACCGCTGTGCTTCCTCTGAGAAGCACACAGCCACAGACCCCAGCGCCGGAGTGGCAGTGGACAGAGCTGTCCACACTGGAATGCTGGTCTCCATTCCACACACGAGGGGGCTGGCAACTCCCGTGACCGCAGCAGCCAGGCAACACCAGACATGGCGGTTTCCAAGGAACAAAACGGCCCCTATTCTCAGCACCAGAAGAGACACAGCAGGCAGCAACAGGTGGCACCACCTCGTGGAAACACATGGAGGTCCACACCAGACTGAAGCCCGCCAGAGCGACTGCCTCAGTTAGCCCCTGGGGATTAAAGGTGCTCGCCATGAAAAGCCCAGGGTGAGAAACGAGTAGAGGCTGTGGCGGGAATGCTAGGGGACGCATTCACGAGCAGGGTCGTGGGACTGCATGGGACACGCCACTCTGGCTGGTGCCCAGAGGCCGGCACTGCTGCCGTCACCACACCAGACACTGGAGCAGCATGTCTCTGAGCACTTTCGCTCTGAGCTTCACTCCTGTTCTGGGCGTTCCTGCGTTGGAAACTTTCTCAATACCTGCCACTCTGCCCCTTAGCTGACACGGAAGGGCGCTTTCTGGTCTGAACCTCGCCGGGCTTATCAACGGGCACCACTGCCACCTGCCTCCTGTCCTGGTGTCTGGGCACATGTGTCCTGTCATTTTGTCACATGGAAAAAACTAAGTTTTCCCTCTTCACTATTAGAAGTTTCCTTGGGTTTCCTGGTGTGTCCCTCGCACCTGAGAGTTCGGTTTACAAGCTGAGCTTTCTTTTGTATCTGGGGGTGGTGGAGGTCTGGGCCATACTTGGCAGTGCTCAGGGAGCCACTCTGGGGGAGTAGAGGGGGGTGTCGGGGACATGCAAGGCAAGGCGATCACTCCTCTCACCCACGGTACTCTTCCCCGCTGTTCTTTAAACCAGCTCCTGGAGGTAAGATTCACGCACTCCCAGTCCGTGCCGAGACGACGGGGCTGGAGCTAGTGTGCTGCTCCTCAGGGGATCAGCACCACACGGCCCAGCACGCATGGGAGCGACTCCACAGCACAGAAATGAAATCCAACACACAGGGCTCACCTGACGTTCTCCAATTCAACCAACCTGAGTCCAATCCCAAGCACCCACTACGGTCCCCTGAGCACTGCCAGGAGTGATTCCTGAGTGCAGAGTCCTCTCCCCATCCCCCTCCCCCTCTTTTAATTTTTGGTACATACCAGGCCGTGCTCAGGGCCGACTCCTGACTCTGAACTGAGCTGGAGTGCCAGGGGTCGAACCCGGGCCCACCACATACAAGGCAAGTACCTTACATGCTGTACTACAGTTGTGGCCCAGCCAGGAGTAACCCCCGAGCATCCACTCTGGATAAAACGTTTTCCACACTATCAGTGTCACCTCTAGCCACTCTGGTCCCACCACAACAAACTTCTATCTGTTTTTCCTTGAGACAGCCTGGTTTTGCTTGTTCTAGAACACCTTAAACATGGGATGACAGCAGGCCCTGTTTAGGCTCGTGTTCCAGGAGCGAGGCTGTACCCATTAGGTCCCCTGCTCTGTAATGCTGAGCAACGTTCCATTTCATGGCTAGACTACACTCAGCCCCTTCTACCTGCAGGTACATCTGTGCCATTTCCAGTGCATGTTACAGTCTTCCTGGACACCCCCTTGGGGACCCCAGAAGAGGGATTACAGCGCAATAATACAGCGGGAAGGGCACTGGTCCAGCACACGGCCAACCCGGGTTCAATCCCCGGCATCCCATACGGCCCCCCGAGTTTGCCAGGAGTAACTCCTGAGCAGAGTCAGGAGGAGCCCCTGAGCACCGCCAGGTGTGGCCAAACACAGCACCAAGCTGGTCCTTTCACTTGGCATCCTCACCAGCTATTGGCAGGGTCTCCAGGCGACCCCAGTTCCCTGCTACGGCCTACTGAAATTTTACCCACTGTGGGTTGTGGGGTACCCTGGGGTCTTACTGTGTCCCCGATGGCTGTAGAACAACACTCCTGCTTTTAACTGCTGTCCACCTCCTAGAAAGGTATGTTCAGCCTTTGGGCCATTTCCAATGCACTGCCTTTCTGAGTTGCCCAAGTTTTTATATATTCTGATAGAACTCCTGCATCACATCTGGAACTGCAAATACTCTGCTTAGGACTCCTTACCTGTTATTTGTTTCCTTTTTGGGCCACACCTGGCAGTGCTCAGAGGCCACTCCTGGACAGAGCTGGAGGACCACACAGGGCTGGGGTTCCAGCCCAATACAGACTTTGCGTCACATCCGCAGCCCGCGAGCCTCTTTCTTATCGGTGCCTTCTGAAGTACAACTTTTCCCCCTTCTCTCTACTGTTGCCTTGATGGTGAGGGTCACACTGCACGGCTGCTCTGTGCTCTGTGCTCTGAGAACTGACAGCTAGGCAGCCTCACACAGGTAAGGCAGGTGACACCACCTGAGGCATCCCCAGGCTCCTATGTGGCTCTTTTTCTAAAGACTTTGTCAGCACCTGAATTATCCAATCATGGCTAAGGGAGAAATGCGGCCTGTTCTGAATGCACTAGAATATTTCCCACCAGAATCTCAATCTACATTGTCAAACTGTGCTGGAAAAAAAATGTTCCCACTTACTCCAAGGGACCATGGATGCCATATTTCTTTCTTTCAGATTTGTGAACTCCTTCCCCAAGGGAATAATCTCATCTTACTCATGGCATGATCTCCATCTTGCTTTCCCCACAACTACTCAATCCTTTTTAGGAAGTAATCAAGTATGAAACAATATGTGATACGGTGAACATAATAATTCAAATCAGACACATGATGAAAACGCAGAAACCGAGCCAAGCTGTCTTGACCATGACAACATGGAGGGGGGCGGGTTGAGTTTCCCTCCCCAACCCAGCAGAACCCCGGCAGCCAAAACCCCCCAAAACCCAACCACACAGCAATGTTCAAGACCGCTCTCCACAGGCTCAAACAAGCTTCACCTACAGGGGAACCTGCAGATAAACCCAGGTAAGCCGGACCCGTGACAGATCTCCAAGCTCGCTCAAAACGGGACTGGGCCTCCTACCCCCAGCTCCCTAGCTGTAGCTTGGCAGTCACGCCCACAAACTGCCTCTGGTGCCATATAATCTGAGCAACAGCCAAGATCCAGAGACTATGAAATAAAGCTCCTGGAAGAGGGGCCGGAGCGATAGCACAGCGGGGAGGGCGTTTGCCTTGCACGCGGCCGACCCGGGTTCGATCCCCGGCATCCCATATGGTCCCCCAAGCACTGCCAGGAGTAATTCCTGAGTGCAGAGCCAAGAGTAACCCCTGAGCATCGCTGGGTGTGACCCAAAAAGCAAAAAAAATAAAAATAAAAATAAAAATAAAAAAAATAAAATAAAATAAATTTAAAAAAAAAAAAAATAAAAAAATAAAGCTCCTGGAAGAGAGCAACACAGAATGTCCTGGAGCGTTCAGCCGCATTCCCAGCTGTGCGACCTCTTATACTCTAGCCCACTGATGTACCAAGAAGTAGCATACATTTGTTTGGGTTTAACATACACACTTGTAATCTTTTATACAAGGGCTTAAATGGCTCCAGGATGAAATACAACAATCTTCACACACTTTCCTTTTATGGTGGTGGGATTGGTGTTTGACTATATCTGTAAAGAACTATTGTAACTTTATAACAATAAAACAATAAAAAAAGAGAAATAAAATGCATAAAACTTACAGTCTGTGATAGGTTTATCTAACAAAAAACAATTTCAAGTGACCACTCAATTCTAACTGATCATAGTAACTTTTGAAACTCCTGTAAGACCACAGATGGGATTTACGACTGCAGCAATAGGACGTGAGGGTGCTCTTGGGAAGGTGGGTGGCACCGGCCCCTCCTGCCGCCAAGATGTGATCCCAGGGGCCGCACATGTGTGCGGCCTCTCCGCAGCTGCACGAGCATGACTCCAGATGCCAGCTAAATTTTTCGCAGAATGTCTCCAGACTGAGAACTAAGCCGCAGCCCGATGCCCGCCCAGGAGGGGAAAGGTATTTCTCTCTCTTGCCTCTTCCTTGCCGGGGGTGAAGGGCATGGTGACCGCCATATTATGACGACCACAGATGGGGTTTACAAGCTTTCAATGATCCAGTATCTGGAAGAAATCTCCCTGGACTTAGTTGCTAAAGTACAAAAATCCAAAACCACGCAGCCGCGACCTCGTATCTCTTCACAACAGGTCTGACTAGTGGGGTACTCCTAACAATAATACTGAGGGTTTTTTTTTTTTTTGCTTTTTGGGTAACACCCAGCAATGCACAGGGGTCACTCCTGGCTCATGCACTCAGGAATCACTCCTGGCAATGCTAAGGGGACCATATGGGATGCTGGGATTTGAACATGGGTCGGCTGCATGCAAGGCAAACGCCCTACCCGCTGTGCTATCACAGCCCCCTAATAGTGAGGTTTGTGTTGAAATATTGAATGTAACCAAAGTAAACAAATTTATCAGTTACATGGCAGGGTGCGGGGGGGGGGGGGGCGCGGGATTGGAGGTGTACTGTTTTTTTTGTTTGTTTGTTTGTTTTGGTGGTGGGATATGGGCACTGGTGAAGGGATGGTTGTTTCAGCATTGTATAACTGAGACTTAAGCCTGAAAGCATTGTAATTTTCCACAAGGTGATTCAAAAAATAAAATTCTTAAAAAAAAAAAAAACACTCCTATAAGAACTGCTACTTTTTAGTGGACACTTATTAGTTATCTATCACTGCCTAACAGAATACTGGGGTGTTTACCAACATGAAGATGATCATCTCAGTCTTTTTTCATTTTCGAGCCACACCCCAGGGCACTCTGGGCCTACTCCAGGCTCAGTTCTGACAGTGCTGACGATGCAGTGCTGGGTTGCGCCCAGGACCGCACACACAAGGCAGTGCTCTGCCCCTGTCTGGTCCCCAGGGATGTTCCCGATACTGGCAAACCGCAGCATCTTGCCGATACCAGCACAGCGCTGACATTCCTCAGTGTGAGTCCAGGAAGGGGAATCATAAGCCAGAGACCCGTCGTCATCTCTGCAATGTCCTCGCTGGGCAAGAGGGTCAGGAACACCAAGCGCCTAAGTGTCCATGGGGCCACAACGGGCAAGAGCTTCAGCTACACATCTATCAGAAAACCTTTTTTCTTATGCAAAATTTCTTCTTCCCAAATCCACATTATCTGATTCTGCCACCCCAAGAAGATTCCCCCCACGCCACAGCCGTGCCGCCACAGACCCCGGCAGGGGTGGAGCAGCCGAGCTGAGTCCTTACCAACTACCATCAGTGTGAACTCAAAGCCTTTCTTCACAGACTTCCGGTGAACCTGATTGGGAAGGTTTGCAAACCCAACATAGCCAGGAGTCTCTGGATTTATAAACTGAGCTGGTTGTTGCTACAAAAAAGAAAAAAAGAAAAAGAAAAGTATTAGTGGCTCTTAAAATGAAATCAAAACTGTTCCCACTAAAACTGTCATTAGTTCTCATAAATTTAAAAAGTCTAAACTTAAAACCCATTCAATACAATTCTATGAATACAAAATAACCTAAAATTGCATCTGCTTATCAATACATAAAACATATCACTGTCACTGTATCACTGTCATCCCATTGCTCATCAATTTGCTCAAACAGGCACCAGTAACGTCTCCATTGTGAGACTTATTACTGTTTTTGGCATATCGAATACGCCACGGGTAGCTTGCCAGGCTCTGCCGTGCAGGTGAGATACTCTCGGTAGCTTGCTAGGCTGTATAAAATAGATCATGGAAAAAAAGAAGCAGCAGGAAAGTGTGCAAAGTATGATCAATTTCACAGTAAATACAAATGTTATCAATTACAGATTCTAGTTTTTATTTTTCTTTTGAATCACATCGGGCAATGCTTAGGACTTACTTCTGGCTCTGCACTCAAGAATTACTCCTGGTGGTGCTCAGGGGACTATATGGGATGTAGGGGATTGAACCGAGGTGGGCAGCGTGCAAGGCAAGCATCCTGCCCACTATATTATCACTCTAGCCCCCAGATTCTAGTTTTAAAGTAAAGGGGAGTTGGGACTGGAGCAATAGAGCAGCAGACCTGGATCGGGTCCCTGGCACTATTTATGGTAACCAGAACTCTGCCAGGAGTGATCCCTGAGCAGTGCTGGGTATGACCCAAAAACTAAAAAGCAAAGCAGAAGTGATATTCCTTTCACACGGCCACCCGTAAGCCTAAGCTTACTTGACAATTGGAGCTCATGACAAGAATCTTCAAGCAGAAACTACTTAATGGAGAAACTGAGAGGGCTCAACAAACCTTTGTGTATTTTAAAAACAATTCTTTATTGCACCAGAGAGATGAAGAAAACCGTTCGGAATCTCTTACAATGAGCCTAAAGCAAGGATGTAAAGTCCAAATTGAAAAAAGATGCCTTGACCTCCCCAGATTCCCACTGGTAACCCTGAAGTGACAGGTCAGCCAACTTTACTAACTAAAGTTGGCTGACATAAAACATATGTGCTTTCTTTTCTTTTTGGGTCACACCCGGTGATGCACAGGGGTTACTCATGGCTCTGCACTCAGGAATTATCCCTGGCGGTGCTCAGGGGACCATATGGGATGCTGGGAATTGAACCTGGGTCGGCCTTGTGCAAGGACCTACCTGCTGTGCTCCAGCCCCAAAACGTATGTGCTTATTAATTCATCTGAGTACAACTTTATAATCTGACTTGAGAAAATGCCTATGAAGCTAAGTAAAATCAAACTCATAAAGTGAGTGACACAACTGGCAACAGTTTTACTCAACAAATTTTGCTAAAGAACAGCTTCCAAAAGCAAATCCTTCAGGGTGTTAAGAATTATCTATGAAAGGCTGGAGTGACAGCACAGCGGGTAGGGCATTTGCCTTGCACATGACCAACCCGGGTTCAATTCCCAGCATCCCATATGGTCCCCCAAGTACCACCAGAAGTGATTTCTGAGTGCATGAGCCAGGAGTAACCCTTGTGCATAGCCGGGTGTGACCCAAAAAGAAAAAAAAAAAAGAGAGAGACTCATCGGGGCTGGATCGATAGCAAAGCTACTGGGTAGGGTGTTTGCCTTGCATGTGGCCGACCCAGGTTCGATTCCCAGCATCCCATATGGTCCCCAAGCACCACCAGGAGTAATTCCTGAGTGCATGAGCCAGGAGGAACCCCTGTGCATAGCCAGGAGTAACCCTTGTGCATAGCCAGGTGTGACCCAAAAAGGAAAAAAAAAAAAAGAGACTTATCTATGAAAACTCATTAATTTTGCTATATTCGTCATCCACGGCCCTTGTAAGGGAAAGATAGCAACATCGTGGCAGGATGTTGCTGGCAGAGTTTGAGACCAAGAGCTGGAAAACTAAGAATGAGAGAGCGATCTCAGCTATTGGTACTGAACTGCCAACAGACATCAACAGAAAAGAATGACAAATGAAATAAACCAAGTTCTGTTAAACTTGTAAGGTCTAAGAATGACAGAAAAAAAATTAAATTAAGTGGGCCAAAGAAATAGTACAGGAGGTAGAGCGTTAGTCTTGGGCTGTGACCCAGATCTGATCCCCACGCACAGTCAGGAGTAAGTCCTGAGCATCACTGGCTGTGAGTCTCACCAAAAGTTGAAATACAGACAAGCTCATTTTCTCCCCAAAAATGTTCTGCAGATGTAAGCACATATGCCCATACACATATAAAAGACATCTTCACAAAATGTTACAGTGGTTATGTCCAGCTAATGAAATTATGGCTTTTGTATTCAATTACTTCTGCTTATTCACATTCTGGACTGGAGTGACAGCACAGCCGGTAGGGTGTTTCCTTGCACATGGCCGACAGGGTTCAATTCCTCCATCCGTCTCGGAGAGCCTGGCAAGCTACCGAAGAGTATCGTGCCTGGAAGGCAGCACCTGGCAAGCTCCCCGTGGCATATTCAATATGCCCAAAACAGTAACAACAGGGGCTGGAGTGATAGCACAGCGGGTAGAGTGTGTGCCTTGCACGTGGCTGACCCAGGTTCGATTCCGTATGGTCCCCTGAGCACCGCCAGGGTTAATTCCTGAGGGCAGAGCCAGGAGTGACCTCTGTGCATCGCCGGGTGGTGACCCAAAAAAGCAAAAAAAAAAAAAAAAAAAAAGCAAAAAAACCCCCAAAGTAACAACAAGCCTCACAATGGAGACGTTACTGGTGCCCGCTCGAGCACATCGATGAACGGGATGATAGTGCTACAGTGCTACTCACATTCTAAGCTAGCGCCTACATCAAAAAGCATGTTAGGGGGGCCGGAGCGATAGCACAGCGGGTAGGGTGTTTGCCTTGCACGCGGCCGACCCGGGATCGATCCCCGGCATCCCATATGGTCCCCCAAGCACTGCCAGGAGTAATTCCTGAGTGCAAAGCCAGGAGTAACCCCTGAGCATTGCTGGGTGTGACCCAAAAAGCAAAAAAAAAAAAAAAAAAAAAAGCATGTTAGGGGCTGGAGAGATAGCACAGCGGGTAGGGCGTCTGCCTTGCACGCGGCTGACCCGGGTTCGATTCCCAGCACCCCATATGGTCCCCTGAGCACTGCAAGGAGTAATTCCTGAGTGCAGAGCCAGGAGTAACTCCTGTGCATTGCCGGGTGTGACCCAAAAAGAAAAAAAAAAAAGAAAAAAAAAACAACAACCAATTTTTAAAACCAAAAAGCATGTTAGTTCAATGATAACGTATCAGATAATAACAAATATCCGAAGACTCAGAAAAAAACCTTGCAGCTGAACCACAAGTTCTGCTTTTCTCAGCTTTCAAGAACTAATTCACTTCATGGCTCAAGACTGATTTACCACAGCAGAAATGAGGTAACTGCTCACACTTAAAAGAGTCCCATCCGCGCATATGCTGCCTGAGCCCATGTGCTGCTTGCGCCCGCGTGGCTGAGCACATGTGTCACCCGAGCACATGTGTCACCCGCATCTCCCCTCTTGAGATGTGTACTTTCATGCTTTCATACTTTTGTGTCTAAAGCTCGGTTATGTGTAGGGGCTTCCTCCACCCTTAGAGAAGCCCGCGTTCTCTCTTGAGCGCGTTACTCTTACTATTCTCTCTCCTACTTATCCCTTCCTCCTTCCCTCAGAAACCTCTAAAAAAAAAAAAAAGAGTCCCATCAAAAAGCAGGTACCAGGGCTGGAGTGATAGCACAGCGGAGAGGGCGTCTGCCTCCCACACAGCCAACCGGGGTTGATTCCCAGCATCCCATATGGTCCCCCAAGTACCACCAGAAGTAATTCCTGAGTGCGGAGCCAGGAGTAACCCCTGAGCATCACCAGGTGTGACCAAAAATACAAACAAACAAAAACCAAAATTATCGGATGCACTAAAATTAACGAGTCTTATCAATTTGAGTATAAACAACATGAAAATATAAGAGCAGTTTCTCCATATGCTTTGGGCACATGAAGGAGTGTGATCTCATACCTTGGACATCTTCAGTGAAGAGTTGTCGATCTGTCTAACACACAGGCACAGGGTTAGCAGGAGCTGGAGTTTTGAAAGGCTCAGCTGGCATCCACACACTGCACAGAAAGGATGGGATTGTCACTGCTCACGCAGAAACTGCAAGGGTAGGTTGAAAGAACTAAGTCCAACATATGACGCATAAATTCCACACTGCACCGTTACAAAACGTTTTCAGAGGAGGATTCCCACTGCAAGCCTCTCGCTGCCCCAAGCGCCTTCTAGAAGCAGAGGGCTGGGTCCTGGATTCTCCCCTATGCCTGGTGAGGTTGGCGTGTACAAGACGGCCTGGGAGGAAACACTAGGGGACCCCACCTCGTGGCCAGAGTGAAAAGGAGGTGGAGAAGAGGAAAATGGCATTCCCAAGAAAACTGCCGAGGAGTCAAGAGCAGAGTACGCGTGAGCCCACTGGCTGAGGAGGCCACGCTGGTGAAAGTCCCTGAGCCTAGGAAAAGCCAAACAAACCTCTAGTTAGAAACACTAACCCAGAGCCATAGTACAGGTGGGAGGGCACTTGCCTTGCATGTGGCCCACCTGGGTCCAATCCCCAGCACCGCATAGGGCCCCCAGCCTGCCAGGAATGGACCCTGAGTGCAGAGCCAGGGGTAAGCCCTGAACACTGCCCAGTATGGCCCAAAACCAAAAAACCCAAACAAACAAAAAATACTAACCCACCAGGGATATGGCTCAGAATAGTGGAACAGGGGACACAGTATAGAGATTAAGGCATTTGGCCTTGCATGTGGTGAACTGGGTTCAATCCCTGGCACTGCTTAAGGCCCATCCCTGAGCCTGTGAGGAGTGACCCACCTCCCCCAGCACAGAGCCAGGAGTGGCAGAAAACAAAACACACAAATATAAAAGTTATAGTGCTATTCCACAATATCCAATCTAAATGTGAAACATCCTCTCTCAAAAGAGGCATGTTAGACCTAAAAGTAAAGACTGGTCAAGAGAGACCAGGCTGTCCAGAAACAAAAAGCAGGGGAGACTCTGGGTTCTGTGGGACTTGGGGTTATGAGTGCAATGTAACAATTTATTAAGAAACTAACAGTAAATACAATGCATATGAACAACTGCAGTAAATACATAAAGCAAAGGGGAGGCTGATAGAGATATAGCACAATAACTTTCATTATCTCATTCAGAAACAGGCAAATTTAGTAAAAACAGTATGAAAAAGGGCAGAAAGACTAATAACTAATAAATCTGACTTAAATATAATCAAGAATCAATGTAGAAATCAAAGACAACATAACCTATAACTACTGTGAAGAAAATCTAAACAAATATAGTTGTTTTTGAATCATCACGCAAAAATTGGAGAGTGAAAAAAGGGATACCTATTTCATTTATCTCGAACATCCTTGGATAAGTCTCATCAAAGTCACCAACAAAAGGAAAATCACAAGAAAGCCAATTAAAGTAGGAAAGAGCAGCATCTCAGACTCAGATGAGAATGTGAAAGTTTGGGAGCCAGAGAGATAGTACAGCGGGTATCGGTCACCTGCCTTGCCTGTGGCAAACCAGCGTGGACCTCCAGCATCCCTATGGTTCCCCCAGTGCAGCCAGGAGGAACCCTGCGCATCACTAGGTGTGGCCCAAAAACCAAAAAAGGAATTTGAATTTTTAAAATTTATTTATTTTTTGCTTTTTGGGTCACACCCAGCGATGCAGGGGTTACTGGCTTTGCACTCAGAAATTACTCCTGGCAGTGCTCAGGGGACCATATAGGATGCTGGGAATTGAACCTGGGTCGGCGCATGCAAGCCAAACGCCCTACCCACTGTACTATCAATCCAACCCCGGAATTTGGAATTTTTTAACAAGTTCTCTTCTTTGTTTTTGTGAGTCGCCCCCAGGAGTCAGGGCTTCCTCCTGACTGTGCTGAGGGGCTGCACGGGGTGCAAGACACTGAATGGGGAGCCCTAGCCACTCCAGTCCCGTAGTGAGCAGCTTCACTATTAAAGAAAGCAGGGGGAAAGTCTGGTTTTTCACAATATTAAGATACAAACGAAACAACTCAAAGAAGTAACAGAAAAAAAATCTTAAGATAAGAAAAGTAGGTAAATTCCAAACTTGCTTATTTGAAACACATTCCTCATAAATCCCATTAAGGAAAACAGCAAACACATGTAAAGCATGACTACAAATACGAAAGCCTGGCAAGAACGACCTTCCCAGGCATGGCCAATGACAAAATGGAGCCCAGAACCACGCCACCAGACTAATAGAAGAAATAGCTGGATACAAACATATCGAAAAAGGGGGCCGGACCAAGACCCAAAAGAATCCGGGATGGATTCCATCCACCCTCCATCACAACCCTGAAGTCACTCAGAAAAAAAGAGAAGGCATCCTATTTTATGGAGACAGAGCAACTTTAGTAACAAAGCCAACTGGAAATCTAAGAACGTTAGCTACCTGTAGACCAATTTTATGAATATAAATGCAAAGACTTGGGCTGGGGAGGGCAGAGCGGGGAAGATCCTGGCCTCGCATGCAGCCAACAAAGGCTGGATTCCAAACATCCAGTATGGTACCTCGAGCCCGCCAGGGGTAATCCCTGTACACAGAGACAGGGGTCAGCCCTGAACATGGCTGGGTATGTATGTCCCACGCCAAAAAGAAAAAGCAAAAGCCCCTTACTGAAATTTTAAAAAAACTTTTTTTTTTTTTTTTTGCTTTTTGGGTCACAACCCAGCGATGCCCAGGGGTTACTCCTGGCTTTACACTCAGGAATTACTCCTGGCGGTGCTTGGGGGACCATATGGGATGCCGAGGATCGAACCCGGGTCGGCCGCGTGCAAGGCAAACGCCCTACCCGCTGTGCTATCGCTCCGGCCCCTTTAAAAAAACTTTTAAGTGATCAGAGCCTGAGAAGACATAGGATACAAAAATTCAGCAATAAGTTCTAATAAAAACAAAAGGAAATCACAGATATACAGTTCAGGTTAATCCTGCTAGCCAACCTAACTGTTTTCCATGCAACAGAGCGCTCAACCTATTCAAATCACAGCAGTAACCGGCGGGAATGTTCCAATATCAATCACTCCAGGTGGCCAGGACGTTTCCCGGCGCAGAGGCAGCAGAGGGGCCGTGGCCGGCACCGCCGCGGCCAGCGCCCGCGCCGGGAGACCCGTCTCCAAGAGCCCTGAGCTGACGACCACCCCACCGGAAGGCGCGCCCGCACAGCCCAGTGACCGCCCAGCTTCTCCTTCCGTCGATCTGGGATCGCAATTCACCGCCGCCAATACCGTGTCAAGTTGTTATCGAGTTTTGGCAGTGAAACATTTTTTAAAAAAAGTTTCTACTGGTATAACCGAAAACACTAGTCACCCCAACGCTCAGGCTTGCAGAGGCGAGTCATAAAGTAACTCGGCGGCAGCAGCAGGCTACAAAATAGCCAAAGCGCGGAGAGCCCGCCGGGCGCGGGCGGGGCCGGGAGGCCAGCTCGGGTGTGGCCGGGCGCGGCCTCGCAGCGGGCAGGAAATCGGAGCGCGCGGGCCACGGGACCCCGGGACCCCAGGCCCACGCGGCCCCCGCCCGCCCGCTAGCCCACCGGCGGCTCCCGCTCTGCAGCGCGGCCGGGCGGGGGACGCGGCCCGGCCCCAAGCGCAGAGCAGGCGCCGAGGCTCCCGCCCGCCCAGCCCCCGCCGCACGCGCACCCCGGAGGCAGTGAAGGCGACGGGGCACTGGGCGCGGCCGCAGGACACTCACCGCACGGACGCCGAGCCACCCGCGTCCCGGACCCAGAGAGCGAGCACGACCAGCCCCGCCCAGCGCCGCGCACGTCCGTCCGCCGCGCACGCGCATGCGCCCGCGCCGCGGAGCCCCGCCCCCCCACCCCGCCTTCCTCGCCCACGCAGGCGCACGCCCCGCCCTCTGCCAGCGCGTTCCCCGCCCGCCGCGCAGGCGCAGCCCCGCCCTTCCCCGCCCCGCCCCCCGCCAGCTCCTTCCTCGCCTGGCGCGCACGCCCCGCCCCGCCCCGCCCCCTGCCAGCTCCTTCCTCGCCCGGCGCGCACGCGCCGCCCCGCCCTGCCCCGCCCCCTGCCAGCGCCTTCCTCGCCCGACGCGCACGCGCCGCCCCGCCCCGCCCCGCCCCGAACGGGCCCCGCCCCCTGCCAGCTTCTTCCTCGCCCGGCGCGACCCCGCCGCCCCGCCCCGGTGCCCAGCGCGCAGGCGCAGCTGGCCGCGGCCGGCCGTGCGCAGGCGCCGGGCCCCTCCCACGGCGGTTGGCCATATAGAGGCTGGGGGCGGGGGGGAGGTCAAGCGTAGCCTCTTCTCCTTTACCAAGATGGCGGCTTGCCCCTGTTTCGCCACAGTTCCTACCTTATGAGCTCGGCTCCTGACGCGGAGAAGAGTGGAGCAGGTATCGCGAGTCCGCGCCCAGGGGGTCGCCGCGGCGGGCAGCAAGGACGTCCCCGGAGGCGAGGCCGGTGGCTGCCGACGCGCAGAGGGACGCCGGCGGGGGCACGCGGGGGGCGGCCGGGGCGAGGGCGGCCGCGGCGGGGAGCCCGGGGCTCTCCTCCGGGAAGATGGCGGCAGCACCGAGCGGGCAGCGCCAAGGCCGGGCTGGGCGGGCGAGGACGAGCGGCCGGCGGGAGCCTCTAGCCGCCGCCGCCGTCGTCTCGGTGGTGCGGCCGCCGGGTCCCGATTGGCTGCGGCGGGTCACGCGACCGGCGGACTATCGGGTCGGGCGCCGGTGGCCGGAGACGTGGCCTCCGCGCGCCCGGCTCGGCTTCGCTCGGCGGGGTCGGCCCCGTGGGCCCGTTCCGGCCGCGCTGTCCGCGCCGGGTTCCGCCGCGGGGATGGGGGGGGGGGCCGGCCCAAACCTGGAGCCCTGCGACGGCCCCAGAGCCGGACTGTCGGGTCGTGTCAGGTGAAAGATGTTCACCTTTCACTTCGGCTGGAGGTCCCGCAGGCGGTGCCCGAGTTAGGGGAGGACCGCGGGGGCTGCGGCCGGCCCAGGACGCTGCAGGCCCTGCGGGGACCGTGACCGCTGGCCGGCCGGCCTGGCCTGGGGCCCGGTGCAGGACGCTCCCCTCGGTGGCTCGCGCTCCGTGCGGGAGAGTTCCCCGGGAAGGAATGCACCAGAAGGTCGTGTAGGCGCAGTCAGTGGCCGCAGGACAGAGTTCGCAGGGTGATAGGAGGAGGCAAGAATGAGGTCTCGAAGGTCTGTTCTTGAACTTTGTTTGAGGAAGGAATTAGTCTCCAGGTTGAGTCGGCAGGGTGTCCGGACCAGAGCTGCGCAGGCTTTCTCCATTCCTCTTGGCCCAAGAAATTTTTATGCAGCCCCAGATGCGTAAATATCAAATCAAGCCTTTACAGACAGTTTGTTTAGAAGTACTTCAGGGCCAAGCCGCAGTGCAGCGAGTAGGCCCTTTGCCTTTCTCTCGACTGCCCAGGTTTCACCCCTGAGCGCAGAGCTAGGAGTAGGCCCAGAGCACTACAGGGTATGGCCTCCTCAAAAAATTTTGAAGTATTTTGGAGAAGAGTTTCAAAAGTTAGTTTTAAAAATGCTTAATTGTAGGGGCTGGACAGATAGTACAGCAGGCAGAGCGTTTGCCTAGCGTTTGGCCAGCCTGGGTTTGATCTCTGGCATCTCATATGGTTCCCCTAGCACTGCGTGGAGTGGTCCCTGAGCATCACTGGGTGTGCCCCCCACACACACACAAGTAAGATGCAGCCCTCCTACAATTGCCGGTAGGTGTTGGAGACAGACCACTGTTACAGGGAGGAAGTCGGGGTTCTTAGCTGGATGCATATGTGGGCAGAGGACTGAAACTTGGGTCCACTTCTGACAGTGCATGGTGGAAGCTGGCTGAGGGCCTGTGGGAAGGACTTCCTGCCCTTGCCTGTGGAAGACACTCTAGCTTAGACACCCTCTCAGATGACCTCACTGTCCCCTGGATAGCTTGTCATCTTGAGTCACAGTTGGCTCACGTGTTCACCAATATCCCTTCCCAGCTGGATTTACTCTGAAAGGGTCTGAGCCGAGAGCACTCCTGTTGGAGTGCATGGGAAGGGCTTCTCTGTGGGGCCACCCTTCAGGTTTTCTCCCTCGACAATTAATTGACTTACACTTGTTAAAGAAATAGTCCAGCTACTTTTCTTTTAAAATAATGTCTAAAGTCGAAACATTTTAGAAGCCATATTCCTGGCGGGCTTGTCTCTGCCCAGCCAGCAGAGTTCCTCGGATACTGGTGAAATGAGAGCCAGGTCTGTTGATCCAGACTGGTCTGATCATCACATTAATTTGCCAACTAGCCAGTGGCTGACATGCACACACTCCCGTAGACTTCTTCATTGGCATTCATGTGAACTTTTTAAGTTAGAAATGCATCTTAACTACGTTTTCATGTAGTTGGGTGGGGGAAAGCACCCAGACATGCTAGGACTAGTTCCTGGCGGTGCTCTAGGGACCAAATGCAGTGCTGGGGACTGAAACATGGTCCACCTGTGCAGGGCAGATGCCTTACCCCTGTACTATTCCTTCAGAGTCTTCATGGGGGTTTTGTTTGTTTTGGGGCCACACCCAGTGATGCTCCTGGGTTACTCCTGGCTCTGCACTCAGGAATTGCTCCTGGTATTGCTCAGGAGACCATATGGCATGCTGGATATTGAACCCAGGTCGTCTGTTGCATGCTAGGCAAATGCCTTACCGGCTACCGCTCCGGCTGTGGATTTTTTTTTTCTTCTAAGTTTAAGTTAAGAAGACTCTTGAATACTTTCCTCTCTGTAGAGCACTCACCTTTGCTTTTAGTTGATTATTTTGTTTTCCCTAACATTACTTGGAGTCTTGCTTGATTTTCACTTAGTTTTCTGTGTATTTGTCATTAAAACTCAACCTTAAACTCACCAATTATCTATGGTATGTCTTTTAAAGAAATGCAGTCCTGGGCCAAGCAGTGTACAGTGGGTGTAGGGTGCTTGCCATGTACATGGCCAGCCCAGACTCTGAGATCTGCCAGGAGTCAGCCATGAGCACCAAGTGTGGCCTAGAAACAAAAATATTTTTTTAAAGAAGTGCCATCCTTTTTATGAGATCTGAGACACAAGCCCACACCGACTCCGTGTCACCTTTCCTGAGATCTCACCACTCTTCTGTTTGTTTCTGCTGGGGGGTTGCTCCAGCCTTCTAAGGTTCCCTGGGGACCATGGTGTGCCTGGGGTGGAACTGGTGTGCTCGTCACTCAGTCCGCACCTGCTGCCCTGGAGTCTGGGGAGTTGGGGTATCTTGTTTGTTTTAGTTCTGTGCTGCACCCAGCAGTGCTCAGGATGTACTCCTGGCTCTGTGCTCAGGAGTCCGTCCTGGCAGGGCTCCAGGGGTCTACCAGGACCTTGCCCACTTTGGGGGCTTTGGTTTTTTTTTGCCACACCCATCAGTACTGGGTGATGTTCCAGGCTCTGCCCGACTCCCACAGCAGGACGTTAGGGGTCCGGCTCCTTCCCCATGTCTGTCTGCCTGCCTGCCTCTCTCTCTCTCTTTCATTTCTCTTTCTTTGGGTTTTTTGGTTGTTGTTATTTTCTGTTTCTGTGCCAAACCAGTGATGTTCAGGGCTTCTTCCTGGCTCTGCTCTCCGGGATCGCACCTGATGGACATGGGGCCCATGTGTGGTGCCAGGATGGAGCCCAGGACTGCCACCTGCAAGCAAGTGCCCTGCCCGCTGCACTGTCTACAGCCCCGCCTGGCTTTCTCTTTTAATTTTGATGGAGTTGAAGTTTTGAGACTATGAGTGGTGACTTCATGAGACCCCGATGTTGGTTTTCCCCTCCAGATTGCAGTGGTTCTGGGGAGACCTTAAGCCATTTTGATTCCAGATCCCCTTAGAGTGTCATTTTTCTTCTTTGAAGCTTGGGAGATTTTCTGTTGGTGAAATTCAAAACATTCAGTCCAGGCGTATCCCTGGAGTGTGTTTTCAAACACTGTCTTTGCCTGTGCTCAGGGTGGGAGACAGTTTTCTTCCCACTCACTTTCTACAATCCAAGTTGGGACTTTCTGAGTCAACACCAACTTTCTTTATGGAAAACTCAATTTTATCTTCCAACCCTTCTTGAGTTTTTCTTGGCTTATTTTCTTTCTTTTCTTTGCTTTTTGGGTCACACCCAGCAATGCTCAGGGGTTACTTCTGGCTTTGCACTCAGGAACCACTCCTGGCGGTGCTTGGGGGACCATATGGGATGCGGGGATCAAACCCGGGTCGGCTGCGTGCAAGGCAAACACCCTACCCGCTATGCTATCGCTCCGGCCCCTCTTGGCTTATTTTCTTTTTGTTTTGTTTTGTTTTGTTGGTTTTTGGGTCACACCTGGCGATGCACAGGGGTTGGTTACTCCTGGTTCTGCACTCAGGAATTACTCCTGGCGGTGCTCAGGGGACCATATGGGATGCTGGGATTTGAACCCGGGTCAGCCGCATGCAAGGCAAACGCCCTACCCGCTGTGCTATCACTCCAGCCCCCTCTTGGCTTATTTTCTAAGAGTGTTCTCTTGTTCACCTTTCTCTTTTGTAACCTTCCTTCTTGTTTCCTGACTGAGTATCTTGTAATTCTGAAGACAGGCAGTTTCCCAGTAGTCACCATTGGCTTCATGCTTCTGTTTTATCTGTGGGGGATTTGACGTGTAAATCAGACCCTCTCTGGGTTGCTTGGCGATGTCTTCCGTATCTGCTGGGAGTGGGGGGGTGCCATGGTCCCTTCCCTTCCAACCTCTGCCGGGGCCTGAGAGTGGACATGCCCTTCCACCACCATCTCCTCATTCCTTTACCTGAGTGCACCAAAGCAATGCAGCTTGAATTTCATTTAAATTCCTGGCTACCCCTGCTCTTGCCTTCCTTTGCGATCCCACTAAAAGGGACTGTTTTGTCTTAATCGTGTGTTAGAAACCCCTGGTAGAAAATCAGAGGTTGATAGGGCCTGGAGCAATAGATAGTACAGCGGGGAGGGCACTTGCCTTGCACACAGCCAGCCCAGGTTCGATCCCTGGTATCCCATATGGTCTCCCGAGCCCTGCCAGGAGTGATTCCAGAGTTCAGAGCCAGGAGTAATCCTTGAGCATTGCTGGGCATGACCCGAAACAAACAACAACAACAACAATTAGAGGTTTTGGTGTTCAGAGTCAAGAAATTCAAATGGCCACTTTTTCAAGGGATCAAGATTTCCATCTCACTTGTGATTTAAAAAAAAAACAAACTTGGGGCTGGAGCGATAGCACAGCGGGTAGGGCGTTTGCCTTGCACGCGGCCGACCCGGGTTCGAATCCCAGCATCCCATATGGTCCCCTGAGCACCGCCAGGGGTAATTCCTGAGTGAAGAGCCAGGAGTAACCCCTGTGCATCGCCAGGTGTGACCCAAAAACCAAAAAAAAAAAAAAAAAAAAAAAAAAACAAACTTTTCTTAACAGGTGGGAAATGTTAACGTGTAACCATTTTCATGCTAAAGGGTAGGGGAGTGTTGATAGTTTCTCCTTGGGAGAGCAGGTTTGCCCTGGCAGTGCCTGTCCCTCCACGGTCTAGGGGTCTGCCCTGTGGAGCTGCAGGCTGCAGTGAGCAGAGGCCGTTCCAGGTGGTATTAGTAATTGGAAACCACCAGGATGGATTTATTAAGTTAATGTGTATGCCATTTGATGGCAGTTGTTTACAAATGAGGTAAGTTTATGTATAAAACCTGGAAAGACAGCCATGATGCATTTTCAGAGGGAAACAGTATAGCAAGTGGTGAGACAATGAGCATTATGTGATCTGATTTTTGTTAAATTATGTCTTAATATAACCAATGAAAAATCTTCCCTAAAGCAGTAATTTTGGGGCTAATTGCTTGAGGAAAACCCCTGGGGATTATTAATTCGTACATTGTTGTAGTTGTGTTTTAAAATACTTTGTTAACAATCACGTTCCTTACTGTCTGCCATGGAGGCAGGGGGAGGGTGGGAAGGGGGGGGTATACCCGGGATTTTGTTTTTTTGTTTTTTTTTTTTTTTTTTTTTTTTTTTTCTTTTTGGGTCACACCCGGCGATGCACAGGGGTCATTCCTGGCTCATGCACTCAGGAATTACCCCTGACGGTGCTCAGGGGGACCATATGGGATGCTGGGATTCGAACCCGGGTCGGCCGCGTGCAAGGCAAACGCCCTCCCCGCTGTGCTATCACTCCAGCCCTACCCGGGATTTTGGTGGTGGGGAATGTGCACTGGTGGGTGTTTGATCATTGTGAGATTGTAACCCAAACATGAAAGCTTGTAACTATCTCACGGTGATTCAATAAAACTTAAATTTAAAAAAAAAAATCACATTCATTAATTATGGGCCTTAGCTACCTGCTAGTACTAGATACATCAATAGTGTATCAGTATTACTAAGACCAGTCTCAGTACAGCCCCCAGGGCCTGCCCCATTCCTGGCCTGCTTTGGTACAGGAGCCTCTCTGGAGGCTCAGTGGTGCATGCGATCAGCCAGGAGGCCACCCAGAGTCGCCTCGGCCTGAGGGATGTGTGGACACCCTCCTGGGTCACTGAAGCACCAGAGGCTTACAGGGGTGTGGGAGGGTTGGGCCTGCCCACCCCCACCCCTCTGCTCACTGGGGTCTTTCTCAAACTCCAGAATTTGAGCTCCTTTGTGTAAAGATAAGGAAGTTAGGGTGGTGGGTCTAAATGATGGGCCGGAGGATTGTTGTTCTGGTGTTGTGGTTTGGTTTTTGAGCCACACCTGGCGATGCTGAGTGATTACTCTTGGCTGTGCCTTCAGGAATTACTCCTGGTGGTACTCAGGGGAGCATAAGGGACGCCATATGGCCCCATCGGTAGGATTTAAGGGATGGCGAGCAGAGAAATAATACAGGGGGTAGGGAGTTTTGCACACTGCTGACCTGATCCCTGGGTACCCATGTGGCCCCCCCGGGCCCCTCCAGGAATAAGCCCAGAGCACCACCAGTTGTGGCCAAAACCTCCCCTGCGCCCCCCCCCCCCCCCCAAAGCAATATATAAGTTTACCACCAAACTTCTAACTGCTGGTAATGCACACCCCTTGATCAACTGAGCACAACAGAAATTAGTTCTGGGGGCTGGGACAGTAGTACAGCTGGTAGGGTATTTGCCTTGCACATGGTCGACTCCGGTTCAATCCCCAGGATCCTGTATGGTCCCCTGGGCCCTGCCAGGAGTGACCCCTGAGTTCAGAGCCAGCACTGCATGGTTCCCTGAGCTCTGCCAGGTGTGGCTCCAAAACAAAAGTTTCCTTCTCATAGTTGCTTTTACTTTTTTCTTTGGCCTTCCAGAGGTGCTCGGCCCAGTAGAGAAGTTGCTTAGACCCAGGGACTGAGCCTTGGTTCTGGCACCTGCCCTCTTAGCCAGCCTCTAGTTCTCACGTCTGGAAGGGTGATACTTGGAGTTGATATTGTTCACAGTGTCCCATTCAGTGGCTGCTTGCAAGAGTCCAGGACTTATGAGAAACACTTGGCCCATTAAGAATTTCTTTCTCGGGGGACCAGAGTGATAGAGCAAGTAGGTTGTTTGCCTTGCATGTAGCCGACCCAGACAGGATCCCTGGCACCCATATGGTCTCCTGAGTATTGCCGGATTTGACCCCCCTCCCCCCACCAAAAAAAGAATTTATTTCTTGGGAGGAGAGGATTAGTGCAGGAGTTACGGTGCATTCCTGGCTTGTACCCCCAGTCAGCACCCCATGACCTCCAAGCGTTGTTGGGGGGCCTGTGTGATCCCTGGTATCTCAGGGCTGAGAGGTGGTGCCCCCGAAAAAGAAGCTCCTCTTCCACACGAGACAACATGCCCCTTCCTTCCAGCAGCTTGTGGGGCACTTGTCGCTGTGTGTGCAGGTGTTGTCATCACATTGTCGTGGCCTGGGGTGTTGTTGCCGTCTAGGTGGAGCCCAGTGCATGGCATGGCAGGCTCATCCCCTCCAGCACCCAGGGCAGCTGGGTGCACTGTCTGGTCTGAAAGGGCCTGGGTCCTGAGGCGAAAAGGTTCCTTCCCCAGGGCAGGGGAGCTGCCTAGGCCCATTGGGGTCTGTGGAGTGAAGCCAGTGGCAGGAGAGATAGTGGGGTGGTCACTGGGCCGCGTGGGGGGAGAGGGACAGTGTCAGGAGGCCCTGCAGTGCAGGCTGCCTGGGGAGCCGTGTCCCACCTTCTCCCGCGGGCTTGCAGATCCAGACGTCTTACCTGGGCCTTTGGCGCCACGGGGGTCTCTGAAAAGGTGGACAGCCTGTCGTCTATCGCCAGGCTGGCATCCTGTGGTGGGGCTCCGGTACAGAGCTCAGCCGAGCCCCATCTGAAGCTGCGGGGCCCTCAGGGCCGGCAAGCTGGGGCTGTCCTGTCCCGTGCGGCCTGCTGTGCAGGTGTCTTGGTGGAAGCCCTTGGCTCGCTCTTGGCTCCGTTTGGCCTGGACCTGCTGTGACTTGCAGTGGAGTCGGGCTCTGGCTGTGCCACGTTGTTTGGCCCTTGCCAATTCCAACCCGTGGTGCAGCAGTCGCCTGGCACGGCAGCTGCCCGGTGCCGACAGGGTAGTGTCGATTCCAAAGAGGGGCCTGGGCTGAGCTCTGTCCTTGGCTGACTTAGTGAGCTGCCACAGGCTGTGGGGTCCAGAACAGCTTTCCAACCCAGGACCGTGCTGGACACGGAAATGAGCACGCCCGTGTGGCCCAGGAGAGCTCTGCAGCCTGGGTGCATGGCTCAGTCCCCACCATGCGACTTTCTCAGGCATTGCCAGCCACAGTCCTGGAGACCCCAGTAACCACCAGCACAGCAAGGTGGTCCCCAAGCCACATGCCCCCGGCAGCCTTGATGGACCTGACAGCTACCCCACGCCTCCTGAGCACTGCTTATGGGCACCCCCGCTGCCACCATCACCACACACACACGCACAAGTGAGAACCCATTCAGAGACCAGGCCCACCACCTGGCTCCTCCTCGAGCACGGCTGAGTCTGGCTTCCCGGAGCAGTTTCTGGAGCGGTCTCAGCGTCTGCGTCCCCAGCCCTCTCCAGAGTGGCCGTTCACGTGCCTTCTGCAGCTGTTCCTCGGGCGCTGGCGCTGCTCTGCTTTGCCCTCCCTGACAGCACCAGCTCTCGACCTGACCTCTGGGGCTGTGGCCGTGAGGCGGGACCCGGGGACCTGCATGCTGCTCCCTGCCCAGCCCAGCGCCCCTCCGTGCTCTCTCTGAAGGGGGCTGTTGCTTGAACTGGGCAGCTGGCGGGCGGGTGTCTGCCGGAGAGGTATGGTTTCCTTCCAGGGAGCCCTGTGACGGGACCCGGGCAGCACTTGCCTGGGCAGCTGGAGTTCAGAGGACAGTGGGTGGGTGGGCGCGTGAGCTCCGGCAGCAGCTCTTGCCCCTGGGCTGTGCTGGGGAGCCCAGTGACCCGAGGTCCAACTCTGAGGCCCCCAGGGTGCTTCTGGGGGTGGAAGCAGCCCCTGTGGGTGTGTGAGGGCCCTCCCCTCGTGCAGCTGCTCCTGCTCAAGCCTGCTGGGAGGCCGGGCGCGGAGGAGAGTTCTCTGGAGAGCGCCCAGCGCCTACAGAGGTTGCCACAACAGAAGGGAGAATTTGGGGGGTGGAGAGCAGGAGAGAAGCCCAGGTCCCCAGAAGGCCAGCAGACCCGCGGGGCCGGAGATGCAGGCAGGAGAGAGCAGACAATAGGACGGGAGATCGTTGCCGAGGGGTCGTGCAGGTGAGTGACTGGCTGAAAGGCAGTTCCGCCTCTCACGGGACTCCCCTGAAACGGAGTGATTTCTGGTTCTCTCAGAGCTGAGCTTCTTCCCCTCTTTGACTTTTTCTTGTCTGGAATATTTTTTCTTTTAATTGTAAGGAGAGAAAGCTCAGGAAGGCTTTTCCTACCCTTCCACAGTTCTGAGCTCTGTTGCTTGGCATTGTCCCCTAACTTGGAAACAAAGACCCCTCAGGCACCCTGCATGGCGCTGGGTGCTGCAGTTCCTGCTCTGTGCATTGACGTGGACACTGGCCCCCCACCCATGAGGCGGTCAGTTCTGCCTTCCTGAGGGGCTCTGAAGCACGCCTGGCATCACTCCTCATTAATAATTAGCTCCTTTATCGACACCCAGCAGGATTGCTGAGTTACACTGAGTGGGTTTTTCCTAGAGGAGTTAGGCGGTTCTGCCGCATGTCCAGGATTGAGCAGAAGAAATTCCCCCTTTTGGAGCGAGGCTTCTGTTTGGATGCATCTGCTTGCCCTTCGAGCTGGCTGCCTGGCCCCTGAGACCAAAGTTCTGAGTTGCCTTTGTCACCCGTGCAGTGAGCTCAGTGGTGGTGCCAGGCTCCCGGGCACAGCCGAGCTGGCTGTCTCTGGGCCACCAGGCAGGAGCCAGCTGCAGCCAGCCCCCTCCGCTCCGCACTGCGTGTCTGCCCGTCGCCCACAGAGGTGTGGTGCTCCTCTCCCGGGAGTCGGCCAGTCGCTGCACTCGACTGTGAAAGCTGCTCTCATTTTTGGAGCCAGGGAGCTTGCCCCTGGTTAGGGCTGTGGGGAGTTTCCCGGTGGAGCGTCCGTGCACGGTGCTCAGGTGCGGGTGGCTGCAGGTGTGCATGTGGCCCTCCTGGGGCATGTGTAGTTGAGCCTGTTTATGGCTTCCTGGTCTGCTCTCAGGCTGCTTGGTGTCTGTCTGTTCTACAGTGTTTGTCAGCCCGTCTTTGTCTCCCAGCTCGCAGTGGGGTGCATGGTGGGTGTGGTCACTCGTTCCTGGCCACCTACTGACCAGCTGGCAGAACCTGTGGGCCTGAAGCAAATCTCTAGTGCCACCACTGGCTTAAATTGCTGTTTAGACTTGGTTCTGTGGGACCTGAGCTAGAGTGTAGCTGGTAAGGCACTTGTACGTAGCCAGCATGGGCTTGACCCCGGCACGGCCCCACATGGTCCCCTGTGCCCGGAGTGATCCCTGAGCACCACCAGTGTGGCCAGGACCAGAGTATAAAAAGGAAGACTTTACTGCACTGCGTGAAGTGCAGGTGAAGCATCGGTCCTCCTAGACACCACAACTGAACTACAATCAAAGTCGGGTTTTAATTTTGAGCTTGAATTATATTCTCATTTGCCACCCCTTTTCAATGTCAGTGTGTATATTTCTAGTTAAGGCATTTTTCTCTAATCGGAGAAGTAGTATTTAGAGGTTTTGGTGCTTTTTGTTTGGGGGCCACACCCAGTGGTGCTCAGGGCTTATTCTACGTGAGGCCTGGGGGAACCATATCTGATTCCAGGGATCAGGCTCTTGTGGGCTACCTGCACAGCCAGTGCGCCCTCCCTCCAGCCCTACTCGGGTGTGGGTATTTTTATCGCCTTAGGCATAAGAGAAGTCTCAGGTTTGGTCCAATGTGATTCTCTGCCAGCTAAGAAGCAAGCTGAAACATAACTAGAATATTCTGAAGTGTTTCCCATAAATGAGGTGCCATTTTGCTTGGCCGTAGTCCACCGGCCTGATCGGGGGGCAGCCCTGAGTGCTTCATCTCCGTGCTTTACCAGAGGCCTGCTCAGAATCAGGTCTCCTTCAGGCTGGAACCTTTCCTCCCTCCAGCCGTTTCCTGTTGCAGTCTGGGGACATGCGGTGCCAGGGGGAGCCGGTGGAGCGTCAGCTCTGTGGGCTGCACCTGCGTGTGGGCGCGTGCACACAGCTCTCTCTCCCTTTGGGGACTCTGGTTTTGCACCTTCGCTGGGTGGTGTTGTGGGGTGCTGCATCCTTGCCTGAGTGCTGGGCCTCCTTTCCGTCTGGGTTGAGGTAGGGTCAGCCGTCTCCCGCTGACTGCAGGTGGGGGTGTCCACTTTGCTGTTCTTCCGTGTCTGCCCAGGGGGCACCTCTTAGCCCGCTCTTAAGTCCTCCCAAGAGCTTCACGTAGCACTTCCAGCTCTTAGTGCAGCAAAATGTCAGGGTGCTTTTGCCCTGGATGTAGAACCAGACTTCTGCTAAGAAGCAGGCCCCGCAGTGGACAGAGCTGCAGAGTGGATTTGTGCTGTTGGGGACACTGTCCCGATTCACGCCGAGCAGTTCTACCACAGTCTCGTACAGCTGACCTCCCAGGCACCCTTTCCAGATCACTTCCCCTTTCCTGTTAGCTAGTGCCCACTCACCGGGCTGGCCCCTTGGCCATCTCCTGTCCTGTCCAGATGCCCTCTCGTTGACGTGGCACCTCTTCCTTCTGCCGCGCGCCCCGCCCCCCCCCCGCCTGGCCTTCTGGGAAGTGGGGTGGTGAGTGGGATGGTTTGGTTTGGGTCGACACCTGGCAGTGCTCTGGCTATTCCTGGGCCCCCCCATGCAAAGCATGTGCTCAGGGTTTAAGTGCTGCTGACCTACGCTTCCTCCAGATCAGCACCTGTTCGCCGTCGTCACTTCTGTTCGTCTTTGTTCATCTTACAAGGCAGAGGAACCCAAACACAGATGGCCGCCATCCCCTTCTCAGGAAAGAAAGCACTGAGAGACCCCGCAGCTGCACCCGAAGCTGCTGCTCCCTCCTCTGCTCTCACTGCAGGAGTGAGGCTTGTGTGAGGATGAATACCTAGTCGTCATTCGTGTGCGGAAAGTTTGTGCTAGTTTTCTGTGCATTCATACCTATCGTAGTGTATTTGGAATAACCCGAGCTGTATCGGTCTTTGCTATACGAAGTCTTAGCTCTTATAGAGATAGAAAATTCATCTTTCTTGATTTCTGTACTGGCATTTGGCCCTGCAGATTTTCCTCTCCAACCTACTAGCTCCTCCAGAGGAGCTCAGTTACCACATGGTCTCTAGCTCAGCTGACGTTTGTTGTGAAGTATGGTGTGAGGTACAGGGACCGACTTTCGCAAATGTTCCATTTACTGCTATTTAATTCTTGTTGATTCAAAATAGCTGGTCGGGGCTGGAGCGATAGCACAGCAGGTAGGGCATTTGCCTTGCACGCGGCCCATCTGGGTTCAATTCACAGCATCCCATAGGGTCCCCCGAGCACTGCCAGGAGTAATTCCTGAGTGCAGGGCCACGAGTAACCCCCGAGCATCGCCGGGTGTGACACAAAAACAAAATAATTGGTCAGGTTTAGCTAAGCTCATGATCTGTCTTGCTCATCCTTTCTCCTCTTCCTTTGCCACTGCCAAGAAGGGTCAGGCTGCTTATTCAGACTCGTTTTTAGGGTATAATTCTCTGGGCTAGTTTTAGGTGTGTTTGAAATTTTTCTTTAGTTACTACAGCTGTAGCTCTTCTTTATTTGGAGGGGGCAACACACCTGGTGATGCTTAGGGGGTGATGCTCAGGGGTTACTTGTGGATCTGTGCTCGGGAATCACACCATGTGGGATGTCGGGGATTAAACCCTAGTGGCCCACGTGCCAGGTAAGTGCCCTCCCACTGTACTGTCTCCTGCCCTGCCACAGCTGTGCTTTAGGCAGTATTTTATTCCTGTATTCTGTTTTTTTTTTGTTTGTTTGTTTGTTTGTTTTTGGTTTTGGTTTTTGGGTCACACCTGGCAGTGCTCAGGGGACCATATGGGATGCTGGGATTAGAACCCCAGTCGGCCGCGTGCAAGGCAAACGCCCTACCCGCTGTGCTATCGCTCCAGCCCCTATTCCTGTATTCTGGATACCACAAGTTTGAACCAGCCATCCCTCCTCTGGGGCTCTCAGAAGTTCTTCTTGGTGTGCCCATGATTCCTGGCTGCTGGCCAGTCACTCCTGACCTCGGCCAGTCTTACAGAGTTGTTCATGGGGCCTGGGGCCACCCTCGCGCCCACCACAGGCAGCCTCCACCTTCTGTTTCTCTGGCTTTCAGGAAAGTTTGTGGCAGCCTCGAGGCTTCCCAGGTGAGCAGTGGGGCCTCCTGGAGCTCTCCCACGAGCCCCTCTGGGAAGACACGGTTTGCCTGCGGTGCCATCTCTGCTCCAGATGGCAAGGCCTGGGCAGCTGGGGCCCTTTGCGTGCAGCAGAAGTCAGATGACCGGGGCGGTGGTACCACAGGCAGGGCACTGACCGGGGCTTGATCCTGGCACCCCATGTGGCCCCCGGAGCACTGCCAGGAGTCAAGTAAGCCCTGAGCATTGGTGCGGGGACCTGGTGCAGCTGGAGGCACCTCTGCTGTGTCTGTATGCTCGTGGCCATGCTGTTTTGCGATTTGCCAGTTCTCCTTGCTCTCATGTCGTTGAGGCATGATCTGCAGACAGGAGTTTTTCTTGGCCTCTTTGTGCTGCCTCAGGACACTTGTTTGACAGTTTGATGATATTAGGCATCTTTGCCACATTTTGCCTATTACTAAGATGGTTGTAGTTCTTACTAAAGATACGTCTGTGTGACGCTGGGGGTGGAACCAGAGGTGGCTGTGTGCTGTCTGTCATCCTGCTGTCCTCCGGAGCAATCGTGAGTTTCGCTGTTTGCCGTGAGAGTCACTCGGCTTGCGTTTAACACAGCAGCTCACAATTTTACTTGTTTGTCACCCATCACTGTTTTTTTGCCCGTTCTCTGGGGAGCTCCTTCCTCCCGTGGACGAGCTGGTGTTTGGTGGCAGGGCCCAGCTGCGCTGGCCAGCCCTGATTGGCTGCTGTCGGCCGACGGCCTGGCTCCCAGCCCCTTGGTTGCAGCCGTGTCCCTGATGCACATGGAACCCAATTAGTGTCAGTGAGGCACAGAAATAATTCGTGGGGCTCCCGTGGGACAGGGACTTCTACTTCCCTGGGAAAATGTCGTCACTGCTTTGCAGTGCTGCTTCACTGCCTGGCACTGACCCACCACAGTCATACTCAACTCGGCAGAGTCCACTGCTTCATTATTGGGCTTTCCGAAAAACGGATTTTTTAGTTTTGTTTTGTTTTCAGATTGATTAGCTCTGCGGGTTTCTTTTTTCAGTTTCACCCATCTTTTATTATGCTTCTGTCATCCTGTTGCTCATCCATTTGTTCAAGCGGGCACCAGTAACGTCTCTCATTGAGAGACTTATTGTTACTGTTTTTGGCATGTCCAATATGCACGGGTAGCTTGCCAGGCTCTGCCGCGCGGGCTCAATACTCTGGGTAGCTTGCCGGGCTCTCTGAGAGAGGCAGAGGGATCGAACTCAGGTTGGCCGCGTGAAAGGCGAATTTTTTTCCCTCCTTCCATTTGACTTGATGGAAGGTCCTGCTCTTAGCTCTTCCAGGTGCCCCTGTTGGTGTTGAGGAGTCATGCCCCTTCACCCTTTCTGTTGAAGTCTGTTAGGAAAACTTTCGAAGGTGCCCAAGACGGAAGAGAAACTCCCTCTTGCCCTGTCAGCCAGCTGTGAGTTCGAGTTTTTGCCCTCTTGGTTTTCTTTCCCTATTCCCCACACAACCCAAACTTGGAGGTTTTCAAACCCTGCCCCTCCCCTTCCCATTGTAGTCAAGAGGCCCAGACTGTGGCCTGGGCAGCACGTCCAGCTGCTGTGCTGGCACACCCGCCCGCGGCTCACCTCCCTGAAGCGGGGGCAGCTCTGCCGGTGACCTTGGGCACTGCCACCGTCCCGCTGTCCCAGGAAAGCCCCTCTCAGACTCCCTGCCTCTGCGGGTGCTCGACAGGCCTGCGTCTGTGACGGTGACGGCGACCCTCTGTATCTCATCACATGACAAGGACAGTATCAGTGGCTGCTCGCTTCCTGGACTTACTCTGAGCTGGGGTCAGAGAAACTTGTGGCTAGGGCTGGGTGCTTGAGTAGTTTCAGGTTTGACTTTATTGTCGGGGTTAGGGGCCGTGGGGCTGCGACCGGCTGTGTCAGATTGGGCCACTCGACACCAGGCCATCGTGCCTTTCCTTTGGTGATGTGTCGATGTGTCGGCAGGCAGTCTTCTCTGTCACCACTTACCTGACCGCGCTGGCCATCGGTTTGCTGCTCCTTTGTTTCATGAGTGTGTCAGCCTCCAGTCACTGCTGTCACCAGTGGCTGAACCTGTCTGGGGTCTCCCGGTGGCATCAGGGTATCGGCAGGCCTCTCGTGCCCTGGCCACAGGGGCCTCTTGCCTTTTCTAGTTTCCTGACGTCTGTTTCTGTGGTCCCTGTTTGAAACCCAGGATTCAGGGTACTGGCAATAATGTGGTCTCAGCTGTTGTTTTGTTGTTTCTTGGTCTGTGCGATGTCACAGACTCCAGGTGGGGTGAGGACCTAGATACCTGTGGCAGTTGCAGAGTGGAGATTTTTCTGATCTTACCTGTATGTTTATATAGTAGCATTCTTGTATAGAAGTCCTCCTTACCAATTCTTTTTATCCTGAGAATTAGTTTTTGCTGGAGAGAAAGTCACTCCCTTTCCTTTCTCCGTGAGTGAGATAGGTTGGACCGACAGCTTCAAAGAGACTGCGTTTCTGTGGGCTTTTCACTCGCTGATAGGAAAAAGACAGGTGACCATGAACACGGAGGAGGTCTGGGCACTGCCAGTCACCTGCATGTACAGTTGGAGCCTGGGGACCCAGTCTTCCCTCCCCAACACACTTACGTGTGCCGGCTGAGTCTGATTTGTGAGGATGGAACTCGGGCCAGGACGAGTCTCTGTGTGGGCGGAGGTAGCCCTGTGTTGTCTGGTGATCTGGGCTGCATCTAAGGTAGTCACAATGGTGTTTCGAACCATGGGGGTTTGAAACCATTGCCTGGGGTGGGGGGGGCACCTGGTGGTGCCAGTTGCTTGGGGTCACTCCCAGCAGTGCGTGGGGACCGCATGGCTAGGGATGAGACACAGGTCTGCGTACAGAGCACACGCTCAGCCCTCTCGACTGTCCGTCCCGGGGCCCTGAGCTTTTTGGATGCATGGATTGCTCCCCTGACCCGACTTCGGTGTTCTTTGGGTGGCACCGTTAGTCTGTTTCCCTACTCTCCGCCTCCGCCAGATGTCCTGTCGTGTCCAAATTCTGCTCTGGACCTGGTGTCACCTGTTACTCCAAGGAGGTCAGTTCCTAGTGGTAAGAGGTGCTCCCCATCTCTGGCTGCGTGCTGCTTTCTCAGCACTGACAGGGACACAGTCGGGGCTCCGGACATTTGTGTTCAAATAGGAACCTGTCGCCTTTACTCACTTCACGTCAAGGGGTGCTTGCAGGCTCCACCCCTCTCTCTTTTTTTTTAAATTTTCTTTTATTTTGGGGGAGGGGTCACCCAGCGATGCACAGCGGTTACTCCTGACTTTGCACTCAGGAATTATTCCCGGCAGTGCTCAGGGGACCATATGGGATGCTGGGGATCGAACCCGGGTCGGCCGCATGCAAGGCAAACGCCCTACCCGCAGTGCTGTCGCTCCAGCCCCTCCACCCCTCCTCGAACCCTTCATCCATAGCAGGCAGCATTTCAGAAAGACAGTCTTGGCCCTGCCTCTCTCCCTCCTGGAACACACTGGCCATTACCGTCTCAGGCTCAGCTTCCTTGCTTATGCCACCACTGTGATACTTTTAGATGTACGGTTTCCTCTTCAGTAAGTAGTTGGACAGGAGTAAACAGAACTGTGCAGTCCTAGTGCATGTGGCTTAGACAGTTCTCACCTGCTCAACCTACCCACATAACAGCGGTAAGGAGGGAAAATCAGGACATCGGCCTTGTGGTGAAAGTTCTTCAAATTTGTGTGGCTCTGTGGCAAGGGGGTGACTCCTGCTCTCTCCATTTGGCTTCTGCTCCTCGGCCCCCTCCCCGCTTAGTGTGGCCGGTTCCCCAGTTCCCGGCTCTCCTGCTGGCCTCGAGTGGGTGGCTCACTCTGCACCCCAAGATCTGGTGTTTCCTGTTAGTAATGGTTTTGTTTTGGGGGGACGCCTGTGGTGCTCAGGTTACTGCTGGCTCTTTGCTCAGGAATTCCTCCTGGCGGGCTTGAGGGACCCTAGGGGATGCCTGGGATCGAACCCGGGTCAGCCCCATGCTTTGCTATTGTGGTGACCCTGGGGTTGGTTCTGAGGCACGTCCAGCCTGGGGCGGAGCCAGCTCTGTCCATTGCTGCTCGTTTCTGTGACTTGGAGGACGGGAGAAACCCTGAGGAGCAGAATCAGAGTAGAGGGAGTCCAGGCCTACGGCTCTTGCCCTGCCGCTGACCCGGCTTGGGCCCCAGCAATGCACAGGGGTTACTCCTGGCGGTGCTCAGGGGACCATATGGGAAGCTGGGATTCTAACCCGGGTTGGCTGTGTGCAAGGCAAATGCCCTACCCGCTATGCTGTCGCTCCAGCCCCTCCTGGCGTGGTTTTGAGACAGTGCAGCTTCCTGGAGTTCGATGGGGTCTGCAGTGAGGAGACAAGTATTTCAGTGGCCAGAAACAAAGTGTGGCCCCAAGAACAGAGGGGCTAGAGTGGTGATAGCACAGCGGGTGGGGCATTCGTTTGCCTTGCACGCGACCAACTGGGGCTCGATCCCGGCATCCCATATGGTCCCCCAAGTACTGCCAGGAGTAACCCCTGAAAATTGCTGGGTGTGACCCAATAAGCCAAAAAATTGAAGGAAAAAAGAAAAAACAGAGTAAGGCCGAGGTTCTGCCTTGTGTGGCTCCTCCAGGGGAAGGTGCTTGGCCCGAGCGGCGGTGCAGGGCGTCGGGCACTGGCCTTGGATGCACTGACCTGGGTTCCCTCCCTGCCGCCCCTGATGACCCGTTAAGTACTGCCAGGAGTGATTCCTGAGTGCAGAGCCAGGAGTAACCCTGAGTATCACCAAAACAGAAACAAACGACGACAAATCAGATGGCAGGTGCTGTGCTGACAGGTCACTCTCAGGGGCAGCCCCTGGGCACGCCCTGCTGTGTTCTCAAACCAGCCTCTGCTCACACCCTTTCGCCCCCACTGTGTGGAGACGGTCCGCCACACTCCACCCACATCTGTCCTCACCAGCTGGGACCGTCGGGTCCACATCCCACCTCCACCACCGCACAGTCCCGCCCAGAGCAGCCCCTTTTCTTGCTCGCTCCTCTCTCACTCTGACTCAGGACTGAGACCTGGGGTTCGAAGTGGGTCAGCTCACTTGGTTTTGCCCAGTTTCTCCTCTGTTTCGTGAGATAGGGTGACGGCACAGTGTTTGTTTTTCGGGGCCACCCCTGGTGGTGCTCTGGGCTTTCTCCTGGCTCTGCTCAGGGATCAAACCTGAGTTGAATGCAAGCAAGGCAAACGCCCTCCCTGCTACACTAATGCTCTGGCCTGCACCCCTTTTCTCAAAATCTAGTTTTGACCTTTTCGCTTTTCTCTCTGAATTCATTGCAGGTGTCGTGGTTTTGTGTGTAGGCCGTTCCAGCGCCATCCCCCACACCACGGTCAGCTTCCCTCTGCCAGGGGTCTCAGCCCCTACCCCAAGATCAAGATCTGAATTCAAATTCTTTGATTGAGAATTTAATACACAAAGCATTAAAATGTATGATTCCTCAAGATTGTAAAAATGTTTTTTCACGTAGCTTTTTTTTTTCTTTAGCAATCCATCTCTATTAAGATTTTCAGGGGTTGGAGCAATAGTACAGCGGGGAGGGCATTTGCCTG
The DNA here is from genome assembly GCF_027595985.1 of Sorex araneus. NCBI lineage: Eukaryota > Metazoa > Chordata > Mammalia > Eulipotyphla > Soricidae > Sorex > Sorex araneus. Next base: position 157,990,588 of record NC_073313.1, on the reverse strand, counting down.
GCACACGGCCAGCCTAGCTTATATCCGGGCATCCCATATGGTCCCCCTAGCACTGCCAGGGTGATTCCTGAGTGCAGAGCCATTGCTGAGTATGACGCCCCCCCAAAAAAAAAAACAAAAAATAAGGCTTTCAGCATGGTAAATGCTATTATTAGTCTCTACACCTCTACACTCATTTTCTTCTATTAATTTCAGATGATGTGAGTACAAGTCAGCCTCTGCCCTAACTGTTGGGAAGGTAGGGTCTGAAGTTCAGCCAGTCGTCTGGGGCTGCATCTATAGTCAGATCCAGAAAGATCACAGCACCTCTCTTTCACCTGCACCCTGGCCCCGTGCCCCGCCCCCAACCAGGTCATTGCCCCTTTGCCGAACCAACAAATCTGAGTTCTTCCAAGTGGCTGAGAAATGGGAATCTTGCCTTCTCTTGTACAGCTTCAGTGGAGGTTTCCCACATTCCCGTTTGACTTTGTGCTTTGCAGCTTTTATATCCATGCCCCCTGCCCCGCCCTCCACCTTCTTTCAGGGACTGGTAGAAGTTTGGGGGCCACACTGTGGCTTCTTTCAGAGGAGGTGCAGTTCCACCCTGGCCTGCGTTGTTACACATGAGAAGTGTGTAGGGACTGATGTGACATTTTTTTCCCCTTGTGGCTATTACTAAGGACTTCTCTTTGGTTATTATTTCTGCCTTGGTTTGAAAAATCCAATCTATAGAACTTTGCTGTTTATGAGCAATATGATGTATTGTATCTGGCCAGAACAAGCCAGAGGAGGGACTGGGTCGGCAGCACGGTGTGTGGGGGAGCCTGGGCTCACTCGCCCATCCGCCGGGCTCAGAGCTGCTTGATGAGTGTCAGGCAACACAGAAGAGCATTTTGTTTAGCCTGACCTGGAATCTCGCCCCTCCGCATGTTATAGGTATAAACTTAATGCAGTTTTTATTGTTGCTGTTCCTGCTTTTTTAGGCTTGATGACCACACCTGGTGATGCTCAGGGTTTACTCCTGACTCTGCTCAGGGAATCGAACCCAGGTCAGCTGCCTGCACCCTGCTGGCCCCAAAACAAATGCAGTTGTTTTATATTGTGTTTTTTGTACCAAGTCTTCAGAAATCCAGTGGTTTGTAGCATGCATTAACTCAAACCAAGTACATGTCAGCAGTCAGCTGTGTCCTGGGTGCCGGCCAGTGTAGCTCTGAAGTGTGAGTTCAGCGAGCGTAGACATGCGGACAAGCGCATTTGGTGACTGAGAACTGTGCCCTGGCTGGCCCACGGCAACAGACAGATGAAGGATGGGGGATGGGGGAACGGAGAAATGGCCCCAGGCTAGTTGGTCATCAGGGACCATTTATTTCTCTCTCTTCTTCTCTTCCTGCTTCTCTCTTACAGTGCAGTTATTTCTTCCCCAGCATCGTTAGATCTCTTCACCTTTACATGTCATTATTTTCTTTCCTATTTACAGCGTTATTTTCTTTCTCCTATTACGATGTCATTTCCTTCCTCTTCCCCTGCCCAGCGTAGTAATCCATTTAAACAACCACAGTAAATTTACTTCTTACTAATATTTCTAGCCATTTTGTATGAACATAGTAAGAGATTTCTTAAGCTTAAAGATTGCCTCTCCTGAGGACATCTCACAATACATTCCAGACCACAGTCCTCAGGCCAGGTCAGTCTTTCCTAAACCCAGCAGGGTCCTTATTCAGTCACTTCTTTTTGGGTCATGACAGAGTTCGTCCCTTTCCGATGTCAGGGTAGCTTACCGCTTGGCCTGGGTCCATCCTGTGCCTCACTGGGACCCTCCTTTTGGGGGTGTTAGGAAGTTCCTGCATCCATACAAAAAGGACATTGCTAAATAAATCATGCAAATGACAGGACAGAGAAAAGCAATATAGGATCATTAGTGCCTGATGGAATTGGGTGTGCCTCAGGGGCACTGTTGTGGGAGTAGCTCAATAAACCTCAGGTCCCTGTGGGAGGAGCGAGGACACCCGATGTTACGCTGGCCGTCATCTCTGAAGGTGCAGGGCCTTCCCCACAGAGCATTCATCCAGCACTTTCAGAACAAAGTTCCAAGGTATATCTGACATTCTTGAATTGGGTGCTGAAGAAATGTTTTTCTTGGGGCCGGGTGATAGTATTTCGGGCCAGGCACTTAACATGGCTGCCCCAAGTTCGATCCCCATCTCTTCCCCTGAGCACCTGTGGGAGTGATTCCTGAGTGCAGTGAGGAGTGACTTCTCTGGGCATTGCCAGCTGTGGCCCAGAAACAAAAAAGAAAGAAAGATTATTCTATTCTTGGTTGGAGCCATAGTACCGCAGGTTGGTAAGCTGCCTTGCACCTGGCCGACCCAATCAATCCTCAGCAGCCCGTAGAGTTCCCTGAGTGCAGAGCCAGGAGTAAGCCCTGCGCACCGCAGGGTGTGGCACCCACACCAAGTTATTCTTAACTCACCTCTATCAGGATAAGCTATTATGCCCATAGTTCTAATATCGTTGTAATAGAATGTCTTAGGAAGTGAAAGTAAATGCTAATGTATCCAAATAATGTATCTTTTATAGGGCAGATTATAATCTCTGATTTTAACAATTCACAAAGGTACTGGAAACGTCGGGGTTGGGGCTCCCCTCGTAGCCACAGTGACCCACTAGGACAGTGTCCGGGTGAGTGTCTGGGCCTGTGTCTTGTGGTCTTCACAGAGCAGCTCTCGCCGTGGGTGCCAGAACAACTTGGCCAGAATGTGGGTCATTTCCAAGCTCTGAGCCAAGAGCGCGTGAATCTGGTCAGTTAAGTGTCCGTGAAGAAACTTCAGAGTTACCTTCCTGTCACTTCCTGAAAGACGTGATCGGCTGAGGACCGTGACCCTCCTGCCTGTCCCCGAACTGAGCTCCCCCTGGCCTGGGCAGTGATGGGCTTGGCCCTGAGAAAGCTGCAGGGAGGACTCCGGTGGGTGCTGCAGGCTGGCTCTGATCTGCTCAGTGCCAGAATTGGCTGTAAAGGTCTCTAAACGGACCCCCTGGTGCCTGGTAGTCAAGCAGGAACAACCCATTCGGAACGGGAGTCACTCATTAGGTGGGAAGGACGCGGCACCTTTCCTTGTAGGCACCTTCCCTGTGGGGCCTGAGGGTGGGCTGGTGCTTGGGCGAGTGGTCCCAGGACCTCCAGCGGGGGGCGGCAGGGTGGCCCAGGTGGTACTGGCGATGGAAGTGGAGTCTGCTGCGCGCAGGCCTCCCTGTCCTCCAGCTCCCAGACATCCTGAGCCGACCACCACTCAGAACGGGACACAGATGCAGACTCGTCATTCCCTCTTGCCGCCCTGTGCCCGGGCATGGGCATTGAGTGCTGCTGTCTGGCTGCAGCTGCGAGATGCCCGATCCTTCCTGGCTGCCCTCCCTAGGTGGTGCCCACAGTGCCTGCTACTGGCAGTGCTTCGGGGTCTCTCCAACCCCTGCACGGTGCCCTCCTGGCTTCCTTGAGGGGACAGTGATGACCGAACCTACTGATGTACTGGGTCCTGTGTGAGTCCAGTGAGAGGCCCTCTCAGTGGGGTGCGTGCAGCCGGGGCCAGGGCCCTGCTGTGCACGGTCCTGCCAGAAGCGTGGTGACTTTCTTCCTGTGGCCATTGCCGCAAGTGGCGCTGGGAAGGGCCCTGCAGTTGGCATGTGCACGTGCAGTGCCAGTAGGGCTCGTAGGAAGTCTGGACGTGAAATGCATTTATGTATGCTCCTTTTTTGGGACTTGATGTACGTTGCATTGAGTTTTCTTTCTGTTCTTAATTATGGGAGAATCACAGTCTTTGATTAACTGGTATTAGTGGACATAGCACTTTTCCACTTTTTTTTTCTGTATTTTGATAGGATTTTATAATATTTTTCCATAAATCTTATTCCAGTGGGCTGATGTTTTGTCTTGTTTAATCTCTTTGGGATCAGTTACTAGACTTTGTGACCTGTTCTTTTTTGTTTGTTTGTTATGTTTTCTTTTTGGGTCCCACCCAGCAATATGCACAGGGATCATTCCTGGCTCTGTACTCAGGAATTACCCCCCAGCATTGCTCAGGGGACCATATGGGATGCTGGGAATCGAACCTGGATTGGCGAGTGCAAGGCAAACACCCTACCCACTGTGCCATCACTCCAGTCCCGACTTTGTGACCTATTGGCACATCTGGATGACCTGTTGACCTCCTGGCTTCTGGGGAGGGGGGTAGTATTGGCCGGGTGTGGTGTCTCGAGATCCTCCTGGCTCCTGTGAGTAGGCGGGTGTGTTGGGCCGTTGTGCGTAGGTGCTCCTGTGGGTGGGTGGGTATGTTTTCTTTTTCTTTTTTTTTTTTTTTTGGGTGGGTATGTTTTCTGCGCACAATTCTGTTGTTTCCAGAATTTGGGACCTTTCCTTTTGAGACTCTTTGGGAAGTCCGGGATGCTGTAGGGCAGAGCAACAACCTTGAGCAGTGCAGGTGTGTCCCAAGCACCACATCACATCCCCAGTACAGTGAGGATGTGGTCGTCACAGCCGTTGAGGCGCCTGAGGGGAGGGTCTGCACTGCAGGCTCCATCCCCACCCTGAGCACACCTTTCGCAGGTGTCACCATCTAGGTGAGGAAGGTCCTTATCTCAGAGTTTTATCAGGAATGAGGAAGTTATATCTAATTATTTGAGTATTTTGGTTTTTTTTTTTGTTTCTTTTGTTTTTTTTTTTTTTTTTCTTTTGCTTTTTGGGTCACACCCAGCGATGCTCAGGGGTTACTCCTGGCTTTGCACTCAGGAATTACTCCTGGCGGTGCTTGGGGGACCATATGGGATGCCGAGGATCGAACCCGGGTCGGCCGAGTGCAAGGCAAACGCCCTACCCGCTGTGCTATCGCTCCGGCCCCTTATTTGAGTATTTTAATAGCACTGTCGTCTGTTGTTCATCGATTTGCTCGAGCTGGCACCAATAACATCACCGTTATAAGACTTACTGTTACTATTTTTGACATCATATAAGCCACGGGGAGCTTGCTAGGCTCTGTTGTGCAGGTGGGATACTCTTGGTAGCTTGCCGGGCTCTCCGAGAGGAACAGAGTAATCGAACTCTGGTTGGCCGTGTACGAGGCAAATGCTGTGCTATCACTCCAGTATTTATTTTTGCCCCATTGCATTGGAATAAATTTAACTTATTGTTGCACATTATTTAGTTAAGACTCAGTCTGCTAGATTTTCTTAGACGTTTGCTTTTGAGAACCTAAGTGAACACACACTTCCAAGTCTCTGTCAGGGCCCACTAAAGTCCCCTGATGGTTTGGGTCAGTAAATGCTTTCTCGGCAATTCCTTCCAGGGTCCTTGAACCCACCTTTGGTTTAACCTTTGAAGATCAGAGACCCATTTGGTTAACACATTGTTGTGAACTAAAATTAATATCTAGCCTCAAGTGGTATGATCTTCAAGTGTTCGACCAGCTCCTGCCTCCTTCCTGAGGTCAGCCTGGTTCTGCTCACCAGGGCTCTAGGCAGATCTCAGTCCTGGCTCTCCTGAGCGGGTTCTTCCCAAGACTCGGGGCTCTGGCTGAGTCCTGTCTAGAGCCAGTCTCTCCCCTCCTTCCTGCACCTCCTCCACTGGTGTTTCCGTGTTGGACTTAGGAAAATTCTGCTTGTGGGGTGAGGAGGAGATTGTTGTATACGAACGTCTGTTCTCCCACGTCTGTTCTCCCGTATCTTTATCTAGCGCTCACGTGGTATGTTGTTACTGTACACATTGGAGAATGCTTCTGTATTGTTTGTTTCTTTGTATCTTATCTGAACCCCTATTAGACATAGGTTGGACTTCTCTGATGCCAAACTTTGACTACTTTAGTGCCATCTTTTGTCTCTAGCTCCTTTTTTGGTTTTGTTTTGAGGTCACACTGATCACTCCTGGCTTTATAGTCAGGGATGGAAGCAGGGTGGGCTGCAAGCCCCTTACTCCCATACTAACTCTCAGGCCCAGGAGGATTATTTTCTAAAAGTCGGCAGCTAGTAAAGCCCTTAGGCTCTTGCTTTGTACACAGCCAGCCCGTTCAATACCCGGCTCCCATAGGTTCCGTGAGCACTGCCAGGAGTGACCCCCAAAGTATTGCCTGGTGTGATCCGAAAACCAAAAAGGTTGAAAGGAGCTAGATTTTGAGCTGTTGTAGGCTCTGGGCTTCAGGCTCTGCCTTCTCTGCTGCATCAGGCTGTGGGTGCTGGGGGGGGGTGGGCTGTGAGCTTTCTCCCGTCCCCACCCCACAGGCCTTCGTTCTCCTGAGGGCTAGGCTTTGAGGCGCCTGGTGTTAGGGGTAGGGACTTGTTAGGCTTGGACTCGGGCAGGAGTGCTCGGGCGCCCCTGGTGCGAGCGAGCCACTCCTGTAGAGTGTGCGAGCCGGGAGCCAAGCAAACCTCCACAGACCCCAAGACCCAGAGCCGCCACCCCCGCGGGGAGGGCAGGCACAGCATGGCGGCAGACCCCTCCTGCACAGCACTGCTGCTGCCCTTCCTCAGCCCAGCCAAGCCCAGGCTTCTGGCATGTTCTGTGCATGCGGAGTGTGCTGCCAAAAAGTGTGTCTGGCCATGGCTACACTCGCAACTTTCTGTGCACACTCTGAGTGTGGCACCAGAACCTAAGTTGGTGCTCGCACCCCTTCCAACACACACACACACACACACACACACACGCGCGCGCGCGCGCGCGGGCACATATGCAGCCTCCCTCCTGTAGGTGCCTGCCCTGGCAGAGGCCACTGTGCCGGCCCACGTCCCACTCGGCTCCCTGGGGGAGGGCGGGCCGGGGAGAGGCGTATGGCGCCGGGTCCCAGGGTGGCCCCGCTGGCCGGCGGGGCGGGACCCCTGTCCGGGCCAGGCGGGCCAGGCACGGTGGCGCGGGGCGGGCGGGCCAGGCCTGACGTGTCTCTGCGGGATTGGAGCCGCCGCCCTGTAAAGCCGCGGGCCGGCTCCAGGCCCCCGGGCTCTGCAGACCGACGGACGGGAGGGAGGGACGCGGGGACGGACTCAGGACGCAACCGGGAGCCCCCGCGGGGTCGGCGGGGCGCAGGGTCGGTGAGCGTGGCCCCCTCCCCAGGGCCCAGAGTGTTCCTGTGCGTCGCGGCGGGTGCCCGCGCCACAAACTTTGGGGTCCCGCGGGCCGCGCCAAGGGGAGGGGAGGGGAGGGACCCTGCGGCCCGCGCCCGCCGGCGCCCCCTGCCCGGGTCCAAGCGGTGCCGCACGGGAAAGTGGGGCGGGAGGCGCGCGGCTCGGCCCCTTTAAGCCTGTCCCCGCCCGCGGCCGCGTGGCTGGTGGGAGGGCCGGGCCGTGCTGAGGTGGCATCTGCGAAAGTTCCTGCTGCGCCCTGCCTGCCGCCGCGGCCCACCGGCTCTCTCCGAGTTTGGCTCCTGCCCCCGGGCCGACCCGCGCTGCCGACTGCGGGAGGGGCTTTCTGGGAGGGCCGGCCGGGGGTCGTGGGCCCCAGCGTCCTGGGTGACTTGCGCCTCACTTCTGCGTAGGCAGTTGGCTGGGCCGCGCAGCGCACACTTCCTGGGGCAGCGGCCAGAGAGTAAGTCGGACTCGCTGCTAGGGAATGTGCTGTCGTGTGGGGGGGGGGGTGGCGGCTGGCAGAGGCGCCCTCGCCGGCCGTGCCGGGACCCCCGGTGGGGCAGCCTGGGCCCTGGGATGTGGCTGACCCAGCAGCACGACCTCCCTGCCGGTCGATTGAGGCTGAAGTTTGTCAGCGAGTCCAGACCAACCCGGGTCCCGTCCCTCGGGTCTCGCAGTCTGTCAGTTGGACCAAGGCTGGTGTGTGTGCGTCGCCACGAGGCAGGCAGACACCCCCCCCCCCCCGGTGGCACTGCTGGGTGGCAGGGTGGTCCTGCCAAGGCGGTCCTAAGAGCCTTAAAGTCCTTAAAGCTGGGCAGGCACAGGTACTTGGGCATTTACTCCCGGCCAGTCTGGAGTGGCAGGCCGCCCTCGGAGCTGGGAGCTGGAGGTCCACACGGCCTGCTGGGCACTGCGCCTGCCTCCCACCCAGCGCCTCTGGCTCCAGCGGCCCTCGGGGTTCAGTGGGAGGCGCAGGGGAGACTGGCTGGGCTGCTTCTGAAAGGTGAGCGCAGGCCTGGGGGTGGGGTCAGTGCTGACCGGAGGGGGAGGGGAGGCTGAGCTGGAAGGTGAGTGGCCTGGCTGTGCCAATGGTGGGGGCGGGTGGGGACGGCGCTGCTCCCTTTGTCGCTCTGAACCTTCAGGGTCAGAGTCTACTGCCGGCCACTGGGGAGAGGGTCTTGGGCGCCCCTGGCCCCCGGTCATGCTCCCTGTGTGAGCCCTCCTTTCTGGGTGGGTGATGGTGCTTGCTCAGATGGCCGGGACAGCCTGGCAGCCATGCTGCCCTGCAGTTCCCCGGGCAAGGGGCCCTCCCAGGGCCCTTGGTCCTCCCCTCACTGCCCTGCCGGGGAAGGCTCCTCCCAGCCCTGCGGTTTCGTGGCCTGATTGCTAAATCCCAGTGGATTAGAGGCCAGGAAGGTGTCACGGGCTGACAGCAGGAGCGAGGGAGCCACAGGGCACTCGGCGCTCCCAGCAGGACTCTGCTTCCCTAAAAGGCTTAGGAAGGCCCCTTGGCCCACATTCCCTCCTCGGACGGACGGAGCCTTTCTTCCTGCCTCTGGAGCAGAGTCGGGAAAGGCACTTAACCATGTGGCGGGAGCCAGCGGCTTCCCCGCGGCCCCTTGGATGCTCTGTCCCTTCGAGGGCTGGGCTGCTGAGCTCTCTGGGAACGTCCCCTCCTGGAGCCCTGGCTGGAGTCGGCAGCTTGTTTATGCTCACCTGCCCTCTTCTCATCAGCCCTCTCTCCCTCTCCCAGTAAAAGCTGGCGGCTGACAGAGGCGGCCTCAGGACGGACTTTCTGGCTACTGACCATTTTGCTGGTGAGTATCTGGCCCTCTGTGCAGTGGCCTCTGACCCCTCTCTCACACGCTAACCAGGCAGGGCTGGTCTCCTTCCCTCCGCTCTCTCTGGAGCCGCACTCCTTGGCCTGGCGCCCTCTGCAGCCGTGAGCCTTTGCAGGTGAGGGGCCTTGAAGCCATTGTCAGACGCCACCCTCCACCTACGAGGGGCCTGCCGTACAGGGGGTCCCTGGGGGCGACCCGTCCAGAGACCTTGTCTGTGCAGGGACAGAGGAAGAGAAGGTGCCGTTCCTTAGTACAGACGTGGAGGCCACTGCTGACACCCCTCTCTGCTCCCTGTCCTCCGCTCCCACAGTGGCTCACCCGGATTACGCGCAGGCTCAGGATCAACCATGAGCTCCGTTGCAGTCCTGACGCAAGAGAGCTTTGCTGAACACCGAAGTGGACTGGTTCCACAGCAGATCAGAGGTGACGCTTCCTCCCCGTGCCCTGCCTTTGTAAGGCCCCACGAGTGTGCCCGTGTTTGTGTACTCGGGGTGAAGCAGGCCACATCTACAGTATGTCAGTGGGGGCTGAGCAGTAGCACAGCGGGGAGCCATTTCCCTTGCTCACGGCTGACCTGGGGTTCAAGCCAAGAGGTATACTTGAGTACAGAGCCAGGAGGAATCCCTGGGCACCACCGGGGTGGCCCCAAAACAAACGAAGTCAGCAGTGGGACTGGGAAACTCTCGGTCCCCGGGCCCACCTGGAGAGACTGGCCAAGCCCCGCTCTCCCCAGGGCCTGGTAGGTGTGTCTGTGCCGTAGAAGTGGCTTTGAGCGTTGGTTCTCACCTGAGGCCCTTGGTCTGTGTCTAGTTTTTATGAACGCCCAAGAGTAGCTGTGCCAGGCTGACACGTGTCTTCCTTGTGACTGGGTCCTAGTTCCAAGTCTGGATCAACACGAGGTCCCAGCTGTGCTCCTGGTGCGGCATCTGTGGGAGGGGGGGAGGGCTGGGCCTCTCCCCTCTCCTGCTCGCATAGGTCTGCTGGCCGTGGCCCGAGTGGGCTGAGGTTCTGGGGGCCGAGGGCCTGAGTTCCTCTGGCTCTGACATGGCAGTGCGCTGGTATGTTGCTGCTGCTGGGCCTGCGGAGGCCTGTGGCATCACTCTGTCCGAGCCTGTGCCCACACGGCCTGGAGCAGGTAGCCCCGGGCCATCTGCTCCTGCTGGGGCAGGCCCCGGGCTCACTGTCTTCACCTTGGCCCCTGCAGTTGCCACTTTGAACTCGGAAGAGGAAAGCGACCCTCCAACCTACAAGGATGCCTTCCCTCCGCTCCCGGAGAAAGCTGCCTGCCTGGAGAGCACCCAGGAGCCGGCTGGTGCCTGGGGCAATAAGATCCGGCCCATCAAGGCTTCCGTCATCACCCAGGTGAGACCCCCGAGACGGAGCCACTGCCGGGAGGGTCTCGGGGTGTCTGGGACCAGGAGGCCCAGAGGGACTTGTTTTCCAGCCCTGTAGTCCTCTCTCCCCTGGATGGCCCGGGGTGGGCCCTGGCACCACAAAAACTAAGCAAAGCATGTCTGCTTCTTCCCTCGTCCCGCCAGCTGGAGGCAGGCAGGCTCACACGTATGCACTCATGTATGTACTCACACACATGCACACACATACACACATACTCACACATGCATACATGCACTCAGATGCACATACACTCACATATACACACATACACATGTCCTCTAACATGCACATATCCATTCACACATGCACTTATATCTCACACACACACACACACACACACAAATACCACATGGGTCAGGGTGCTCGTGGTTCCTGGTTGCCGGGACCCTGCAGGCCCCCTCTGAGGTCTCCCACCAGCTGCTGCTTGATCTGTCTGGTGGTTCTTCTGTTTCACCCTCCGCTCAGAGGAGGTCATCGGTCACCAGAGTGACCAGGGCTCTCAGCCTGTCCTTGTACCTAAACCCTCCTGACCTTTCACTCTCCTGGAAATGGTCCAGTAGACTGGCCCTCCCCCATGCCGCCCTCAAACAGCCCACCTCTCTGCGGGGCCACACAAGGCTCAGCACTCCTGGGCTTTTCTGGAGGGTTCCCTGGCCGCCCCCCGTCCAGTTACCTGGGCCCTCTGAGGCACGTGCTTGTGTGACTGCAGCAGCCTTGGAGCCTCTGCTGTGTCCACAAGGGACTGGCGGTGCTCCCCGTCTCCCTGTCCTCCCCTGCCCTGGCTGTGTCCGAGGGGCTGGTGGTGCTCCCTGCGTCACTGTGCCCTGGCCCTCACTCTGACAGGTGTTCCATGTGCCTCTGGAGGAGAGGAAGTACAAGGACATGAATCAGTTTGGAGAAGGGGAACAAGCCAAAATCTGCCTTGAGATCATGCAGAGGACGGGCGCTCACCTGGAGCTGTCTCTTGCCAAGGATCAGGGTCTCTCCATCATGGTCTCAGGGAAGCTGGACGCCGTCATGAAGGCCCGGAAGGACATCGTGGCCAGGCTGCAGACCCAGGTGGGTGTCCTGGGCTGGCTTCAGTCTCCACCGCCCAGGCAGCTTGCACGGTTCGGGGATCGGATGGCAGCCTGCCTCCAAGCTGCTCGATCAAAGCTCGAAGTGGGCGAGCCGAGTTCCAGCTTGGTCTCCCGCTGGGTGCCTCGGGCCTCGGTCAGCCCTGCCCGGGGGGAGACCCAGCGTGCTGCTGCCCTCACTGCACATCTCTCAGCCCCCGGCTGTGGCAGGTAAAGTTCGGGTTGTTTGCTTGCTTGACTGGTTTGGGGCAGGCACGCACAGGTGGAGCCCGGGCCCTGCGGGCTGAGCATTTTGTTCTGAGCCAGCTAGTTCCCTGATCTTTAGCACTTGGATAGCCATGTCTGGAATTTACTTGGGACCATTAGAAGAACTAGGTGAACTTACAAGTAATGCATTTTTGCATAAGTGACAGAACTTAAAAAGGCTCCTGAGGGTTGGAGAGATAGTACAGTGGGTAGGGCACTTGCCTTGCATGCAGCCAATCTGGGATCGATGCCTGACACTATATGTGGTTCCCTCAGTAATGCTGGGTGTGGCCCAAAAACAAGAACTCTGAGCTAACTGTTCACTGACCCTGAGCATGACCCTGCAGGAGGGGCTGTGGTGAGGGGCCCAGGTGGGACTCGTGAGGGCGGCAAAAGGTGCCCTGGGACCTGGTGTCTGTTGCTGTCTTGATGCCGGTGCCAGTGTGGCCAAGCCATGAATGGCACCTGCTGGCCCTGCTGTGTCATGGCCTCCCTGGAGAGTCTAGTGGTTTCTCCTGGGGGCCCCCTGGGCACCCTGCAAGCATCTGTCTATCCCTTGTGGGAGTCACTTGCCAGCGTCTTCTCTTCAGGCCAAATGTGGGCTTCCCTCTTGTCCTCTGGTTGGAGGGCCCTGGACCGGCACTGCTTCGGGCAGCCCTGCCCTTAGCAGGCCCAGGGCTGGCGTCCCTCTACGGACAGACCCCGGTCCCCTCAGATGGCTGACCCAGTGGGGTCAGCGATGTGCATCTGCACGCTGGGCTGTCTCGTGCTGCGCCTTACGTGGAATGGAGGCTGTTTGTCCCTGCCGGCAGGCCTCACACCCTCGAACCCTCTGGGACCCCTTGTCCGCCATTTGCGTCCTTGGTGCATCTCTGTTTGCCGCTGTGCCGTTGGTTTGTCAGTCCGAGTTGGACATTCAGAGTCGGTGAGAAAAGGCATCTTTGGTTATGGCAGGGTCGTGCCTGGTGGGGTCTAGGTCGTGTTTGGCCTGAGGACTGGGGCGTCCACAAGCACGTGGCTCCTGAGACGGAGCCGAGGTGGCTCCCTGCAGGCAAACACCTGCCTGCGGAGCTCAGGCCCAGCCTGCCCCTTCATTCGCCAGGCGGCCCCAGTGGGCGCTGACACCTCCGCTGGCTCCTGTGCCTTCGCCCACTTGCCCTGCTTGTAAAAAACAACTTCAGGGCCGGCGAGGCTGTCCAGGGGTAGGCGCTTGGCTCGTGGCTGGCCTTGACTCCTGTCCGGGTTCACGGTGCTCCTGCAGGAGAGTCTGCTGGTGCACGTGGCCTTTCCTTTCCCGCTGCACTCTGTGTCACAGTGACGCCCTGTCGTACGCCCCATAGTGGAGCTGAGGGTCCTCGGGCTGGCTGTGTGCCGGGCTCCATCTGCCCAGCCTCCTGCTTCCTGCAGCCAGTGCACGCTCTTGCCTCGTGGTTCGAGACAGGTGGGTGCTTGTGCCGATCACGTGCCTGCGGTGACTGCAGGTTTGAGTTTCTAAAAGTCCTGTTCTGAAAAGGGTCTTGGAGTCTTCTCCTTAGAGTTTGCAACAGGACAGGTGAAGTAAGTGGGTTTCCTAATTTGTACCTTTCTTTGTTTTGTTTTGGGGTCGTACCCAGCAGTGCACAGAGTGTACTCCTGGCTCTGTGCCCAGGGATTAGCCATGGCAGACTTGGGGACCCTGTGTGGTACAAGGGATCGAGCCCGGGTTGGCTGCATGCAAGGCAAGTGCCCTCCCCACTGTCCTTGGCTCCAGCCATGTCCTTTTTTCTTTTGAGATATGCCTCACCCGCCCCCAGTAAGTAAGCTGAGGGCTGTGCTGGGGTGCTGGCTGGGAAGTGGGGTCCTGCTGGCGTGGGCCTCTCTGCTGGGGCGCCACGCTCGTGCGCTGGCAGCTGCCTCCCACGTTGCTTTTGTGACCTCAGGAATTGCTTCACTTCTGGCGCTTTAATTCACTGATTGTAGGGCTTGGATCATTTTAATTTTCTTTCCTAGTTTGACTTGTCTCGTGGTTTAAATTGTAAGAAGGAAGCGGAGTTCAGGCTTGGACCAGGGTTCCTCCTGCCTGTCCCAGAAACATGCTCCAGTGACAGCCCACGTGCCGCCGGGGTGCCTGGGGTGGGCGGGCCTCAAGCTCCCTTATGACCCAAGGAGAAGGTGTTGGACAGTGACGTCTTGGACAGTGTCCCCGGCCAGGGCACACGCAGGGCGGGCATCCAGCGGCCGTGTTGCTCGAGGCTGGCAGGGGGGCCGAGGCGGAATGTCTCTGTGTGGCATTCTCACCGATGCTGCTGCTTCCGCCATAGGCTTCAGCCACCGTCGCCATTCCCAAAGAACACCACCGTTTCGTCATCGGCAAAAATGGGGAGAAACTGCAAGACTTGGAGCTAAAAACTGCAACCAAAATCCAGATCCCACGCCCAGACGATGCCAGTAACCAGATCCGGATCACTGGCACCAAGGAGGGCATCGACAAGGCCCGCCACGAGGTCCTGCTCATCTCTGCCGAGCAGGTGGGTCCCCAGCGCGCTGCCTCAGAGCCGGCCGCCCGACGGCCGCACTCTGCTCACAGGACCCTCTCCCCAGGACAAGCGTGCGGTGGAGCGGCTGGAGGTGGAGAAGGCCTTCCACCCCTTCATCGCGGGGCCCTACAACCGGCTTGTCGGGGAGATCATGCAGGAGACGGGCACACGCATCAACATCCCCCCGCCCGGCGTCAACCGCACCGAGATCGTCTTCACGGGCGAGAAGGAGCAGCTGGCGCAGGCTGTGGCGCGAATCAAGAAGATTTATGAGGAGAAGGTGGGGCGAAGGCGGGGCTAGTCTTGGGGAGCTGTGGTCACCTGGCTCGGTGGACAGGCCGGAAGCCCAGCCCAGAGTAGCAGCTTCTGGGACCCACAGCTGCCGCCTGGAACCCGGGCCTCCCCTTCCCCTCTGCCCTCTCCCACTTAGCCTTGCTGTGCTCCTTCTTAGAAAAAGAAAACCACGACCATCGCGGTGGAAGTGAAGAAATCGCAGCACAAGTACGTCATTGGGCCCAAGGGCAACTCCCTGCAGGAGATCCTGGAGAGGACGGGCGTGTCGGTGGAGATCCCACCCTCCGACAGTGCCTCCGAGACCGTCATCCTCCGGGGTGAGCCCGAGAAGCTGGGGCAGGCGCTGACCGAAGTCTATGCCAAGGTAACGTGTGTGCCGGTGGGCAGCCCGGGGCCAGGCAGGGCCAGGTCCGCACACCCAGCCCTGTGCCCCTTCCCTAGGCCAACAGTTTCACCGTCTCCTGCATCTCCGCCCCCGCCTGGCTTCACCGCTTCATCATTGGCAAGAAAGGGCAGAACCTGGCCAAAATCACTCAGCAGATGCCAAAGGTAGGTCCCGGGCAACGGTGAGCCTCGTGCCGGCATTGCCGCGTGTGTTGACCCTGGCGCCGCGCTGCAAGACTGGCTTGATTTTCAGATCTTACTTGCTAGTGAGACAGCTCCAAGTTCGCTAGGAAAGAGTAACGTGGGAGCTCGTGAGGTGCCCTGGGGCCGGAGAGAGTCCCGCCCTCGTTTCTGCCTGCGTCCTGCCAACCCAACACCCGTGTGCTTCCCTGCGCACAGCCAGGAGGCTGGGCTGCTGGCCTCGCTCTCAGGAAGAGCCTCACGGGTCACGCATGCGAACTTCAAAGAGCAGAGCATGTGCACGGGCTGTTGCGGGGGGCCTCTTGCTCGTGTGTCTCTGAGTGTGGAGAGTGTTCGTTCTCGGGAGCGCGATGCTCCTTGGGAAACAGATGGGGAGGAGCGGGTCCAGCACCCTGTCTTACGCTCCCCTGCCAGGCATGCCAGCTGGTCAGGGTGGTCAGCTGGGTGCCACACGGTCCAGTGCCGTGGAGCCAGGCCCCGAGCCCTCTGTCCCCAGCGTCGTATCCCCGGTGTCCTGGCAGGTCCACATCGAGTTCACCGAGGGCGAGGACAAGATCACGCTGGAGGGCCCCACCGAGGAAGTAAATGTGGCCCAGGAGCAGATCGAAGCCATGGTCAGAGATCTGGTGGGTGCCCGGGTGTCCAGGGGGGGACAGCTGCCCGCTCCCAGCTGCTGCCCACCTGGGCTCATGCCCACGACCTCCGCTCCTCGCAGGTCAGCCGGATGGACTATGTGGAGATCAGCATCGATCACAAGTTCCACAGACACCTCATTGGGAAGAGCGGCGCCAACAGTGAGTGGAACAGGGCGGGCGTGGGGGGCGTGTGCCTCTCTCCACTGCCCGGTGAGCGTCAGCTGGTGGCTCCCGTTGGCTTCTGTGGGGGGACTCGAGAATTCACGCCACACAGCTGCCCGTAGCCCAGCACGGGGCCGGGGCACTGGCTCCCTTGTGGGTTTGGGTTTGTTTTTGGCGAGTCTCGGGGATTCCTCCTGGCTCTGCACTGAGGACTCACTCCCAGCGGTGCTCAGGAGACCATGTGTGGCTGGGGGTCGAACCCAGGCTGACTGCGTGCCAGGCTAGCGCCCTCCCCGCTGTCTTTTCGCGTAGTCTCGTTGTTGGGGGCTGGCAGGGCCGCCACCCCACGCCGTGCTGGGCCGGGACGGGTGCCCACACGGCCGGGAGCAGAGCCAGCTGCAGGGGCAGCCTCCGGGCCGGCGCTCTGTCTCAGCCCGGTGCTGGCTGTTTTAAGGGGTCGCCCCGATGTGTGTCGCTCGCGTTTGTTAGACATGAGGGCAGCCCTTCCCAGGCGCAGCTCCAGCGAGGAGCCCCCGGGCTGGTCACGCTCCCTGCGCTGCGGGACGGCTGCCGGGGGCCGGGCCCTGAAAGGCAGCTCCTCTCAGTCAACAGAATCAAAGACCAGTATAAGGTGTCCGTGCGCATCCCCCCCGACAGCGAGAAGAGCAATCTGGTGCGCATCGAGGGCGACCCCCAGGGCGTGCAGCAGGCCAAGCGGGAGCTGCTGGAGCTGGCCTCGCGCATGGTAAGCGCGGGGGGGGGGGGGGCCGCGGGGGGGCAGGCGCCACGCTGCAGGCCCCGGGGTCTCTGCTCTCTGCCTGCCCAGAGCCACAGTCACTGGACACGCCTGCTTGGCAGCTCAGGGCCCGGCAGTTCACCCGGGGACAGTGCGGGGATGACCAGCCCCTCTCAGCCTGGGGCTGAGGCGAGGTGCAGTGCCCGTGTCAACCCTGTCTCGACCTCCCCGTTGGCCCTGGGGTGGTGGACAGTCCTGCCCGAGGCTCTGGGGCTGCTGAGGTTGCACAGCTGCTCTGGTCACGTTCCAGGGTCTGCAGAGCTCAGGCCAGTGTGGCCGCTGGCAGTGGGGGTGTCCCTCGGGGTAAGCGCCCGTGCTCGTCCCTCCAGGAGAACGAGCGCACCAAGGACCTGATCATCGAGCAGAGATTCCACCGCACCATCATCGGGCAGAAGGGCGAACGCATCCGAGAGATCCGAGACAAGTTCCCAGAGGTGGGTGCAGGCGGGGCTCTCGACTCCGCCGAGACCAGGAGTGGGGTCCGGCCCACGTCACGCCCGCCTCACGGTTCCTTCTAGGTCATCATCAACTTCCCAGACCCAGCACAGAAAAGTGACATAGTCCAGCTCAGGGGGCCCAAGAACGAGGTGGAGAAGTGCACCAAGTACATGCAGAAGATGGTGGCGGACCTGGTAGGAGTAGCGGGCGGTCCCGTGGGTGCTCCCGAGTCCCCGGGCGCCAGGGCTCCATGCTGGTGGGTGCCCTGCCCCGCTGACCCGGCCTTTTCCGTCCGAAGGTGGAGAACAGCTATTCCATCTCCGTCCCCATCTTCAAGCAGTTCCACAAGAACATCATTGGGAAGGGGGGCGCCAACATTAAGAAGGTGAGTGGGCGCGCCTTCCCACCTGGGCGGGAGGGCGGGGGTGGGGAGTCGGCCTTGCACTGCCCCTTTGGCTTCTAGATCCGTGAGGAGAGCAACACCAAGATCGACCTCCCGGCCGAGAACAGCAACTCGGAGACCATCGTCATCACGGGCAAGAGGGCCAACTGCGAGGCCGCCCGGAGCCGCATCCTGTCCATCCAGAAGGACCTGGTAACGTGACGCCGCTGGGCCGGAGCTTGACCGCAGGCTGTGTGGCTCTGCATCCCCCTCGGCTCCCCACAACCACCACCCCGTCCGGCCCCAGCCCGTCCACCCTGCCCCTCCAGACTGCAGACTCGCCCGCAGCGCCCGGCCCCCCTGGCGTGAGGTCGCTCGCCTGCTTCCTCACACTCCTGGATAGTGTCAGGAAATCAGCTTCTTTGGCTCTGACGTGACAACGTCAGTTGGCGCCTGACGCTGCTCAGAGCCTGTTTCTGGCTCCGTCGTCAGGGCCAAATATGGCGCCGGAACTGAACTGGGGCTGGTGCCGGCCCCGGCCCCTCAGTAGCGGGGTTTCCAGGGTGCTCGGGCTTGCTCTGAGCCTAGGGGCTGCTGTGTCACCACGCCCAGCCCCACCGCCTCCCCACTGTGCGAGTGTGGCCACTCATGGCCCTGCTGGCGTCTTCTGGAGACTGACGCTGCCTGAGCCCCACGTCCTCCGTGCCCGTCCCCGGGCCTCTGGCCTCCCTCTGTCCCCCTGAGCACGTCCTTCTGGGGAAGTGAGGGTCCGTGTGCTCGGCCGCCAGCAGGGGGCAGCCCCAGGCCTGCCTGGTCCTGCCAGGTGGCTCCGGGGCAGGGTCTGCAGGCCGCCTTGGG
The DNA here is from genome assembly GCF_027595985.1 of Sorex araneus. Classification (NCBI taxonomy): domain Eukaryota; kingdom Metazoa; phylum Chordata; class Mammalia; order Eulipotyphla; family Soricidae; genus Sorex; species Sorex araneus. The sequence continues at coordinate 157,972,287 of NC_073313.1, read as the reverse complement.
GCCTGTGTCCCCCAGGCCCCGTGGCCCTGGTGCTTTGTCCCGTTTCTTGGAGATGGGGTGACGGTTTCTGGGTGGGGTCCCGGCCGCAGGAGCCGGCCCGGTGCTCCACGAGCTGCTGCGGTGCTCCCACAGGCCAACATCGCCGAGCTGGAGGTGTCCATCCCCGCCCGGCTGCACAACTCCCTCATCGGCACCAAGGGCCGCCTCATCCGCTCCATCATGGAGGAGTGTGGTGGCGTCCACATCCACTTCCCCGTGGAGGGCTCCGGCAGCGACACAGTGGTCATCAGAGGCCCGGCCTCGGACGTGGAGAAGGCCAAGAAGCAGCTCCTGCACCTCGCGGAGGAGAAGGTGGGCCTTCCGGGGCAGACCCCCCCTCGCCCACGCCCGCACCCTTGCCGGCTGTGGGGGGTGTGGGTGCCGGCCTGCGGCCTCTCCAGGGCCTCCGCTGCGGTGGTGGCCCTCTGAAGGGCGCGTCTGAGGCCTGGCGTCGCGTGGCTGGTCCTGTTTCTGTTCGCGCGGGGTTTCTGTTCGCAGGCTGCTTGCCTTGCTGGCGGCTCGTCTGTGAGCTGCCGTGAGAAGTGCTCTCGCTCCTCCTGCCTGGTTGCTGGCGGGTCCGGAGAGCTGCTGCTCGTGCGTGCTGGCGGCGTGTGTGCTCTGGCCCTCGCGCGCTTGCTCCCAGGTGCTCGGTGCTGTCCACACCGCACCCAGGAGGACAGAACTGATGTCTTCTTTTTCCTTCTAATTTATTACGGCTTTTGTGTTTTTGGGTCACACCTGGTGATGTCCAGGGGTTACTCCTGGCTCTGCACTCAGGAAACCCCCTGGCGGTGCTCAGGGACCCTGTAGGATACCAGGGATTGAACCCAGGTCTTCCACATGCGAGACAAATCCCTCCCCGCTATGCTGTCGCTCTGCCCCCCCTTTTTTTTCTTATATGTATTTTTTCCTTTTTTTCCTTTTCTATTTGGAAGGGAGCATCCACATGTGACCTGATTCTTCTTTTCGGGCTTACCTGCCTGTGTGCAGTGCTGGTTGTGCCACGGGGGTGCGGGAAGGGAAAGGCTCCATCTCACAGTCTGCTGAGGTGGAGCAAAGGCTGGTTCTCAGGGCGCCTGGTGCCGGCCGCAGTCACGGCCGTCCTGTATGTCAGCTCGGGCCTGCGCCCGTGACCCCACGGGGAGGCCAAGTCTGGTGCACTGCCTGCCTCTCACCAGGGACCAGGGTCTGCGCTCCGTCCCGTCCCTCCTCCGTGGGGGTGGTCGGGCTCGTGCGCTGCTTTGTTGGGTCCCGCCCGGTGGCTCAGGGCTGGATCCCGGCTTACACTCGGGTCACCAGCAGGCCCAGGGGGCCCTACGTGGGCCGGAGATTAGACCCGTTGGCTGTGCCAGGCGCTCGCCCTCCCTGCTGGGGTGAGGCCCGGAGACGGGGTCCCCGGGTCAGCGCTGCTCCTGGCTGGCACGGGGGTGGGCACAGGGCCGGGCACAGGGCCAGGCCCCGGCCGACACATGAGGTGCTTGTGTGCAGCAAACCAAGAGCTTCACCGTCGACATCCGTGCCAAGCCCGAGTACCACAAGTTCCTCATTGGCAAAGGCGGTGGCAAGATCCGCAAAGTGCGGGACAGCACGGGTGCCCGCGTGATCTTCCCCACCTCGGAGGACAAGGACCAGGACCTGATCACCATCGTGGGCAAGGAGGAGGCCGTGCGCGAGGCCCAGAGGGAGCTGGAGGCGCTGATCCAGAGCCTGGTGGGTGCCCGGCTCCGGCCCCGGGGCTCCGGGTGGCCGGCACAGCCCTGACCCTGCCCCTGCCCCTCCCCCAGGAGAACGTGGTGGAGGACTCCATGCTGGTGGACCCCAAGCACCACCGGCACTTCGTCATTCGGAGAGGCCAGGTGCTGCGGGAGATCGCCGACGAGTACGGCGGGGTGATGGTGAGCTTCCCGCGCTCGGGCACGCAGAGCGACAAGGTCACCCTCAAGGGCGCCAAGGACTGCGTGGAGGCAGCCAAGAGGCGCATCCAGGAGATCATCGAGGACCTGGTGGGTGCCTCGGCTCCCCTGGGGAACAGGCCCCAGGGCCGCTGGGGAGACCTGCGCTACAGCTCTGCCCTTCCCCCCGCCCCGCAGGAGGCCCAGGTCACCGTGGAGTGCACCATTCCCCAGAGGTTCCACCGCTCCATCATGGGCCCCAAGGGCTGCCGGATCCAGCAGATCACCCGGGACCACAACGTGCAGATCAAGTTCCCGGACAGAGAGGAGAACCCAGGTGGGCCCGTCCTGACAGCCCAGAGACGGTCCCGGGCCTGCCTGTGGGGGTGAGGGTTGGGCTCCCGTGCACTCTGACCCCTGGCCTCCAGCCCCGCTCAGCGCCACGCTGGCCCTCTCCACAGTGCCCAGCGCAGAGCCAGCCGTCCAGGAGAACGGTGATGAGGGGGGGGGTGGCCGCGAGGCCGAGCCAGGCTCTCCACGGCGCTGCGACATCATCACCATTTCTGGGCGCAAGGAGAAGTGTGAGGCTGCGAAGGAAGCTCTGGAGGTGAGCACTGGGGGCTGGCCTGGGGCGGGGATGCCGGCCCAGGTTGGCCGTGTCGTGAGGCTTGCCTGTCTGGGTGTCCGCCCCAGGCACAGGCTGGCCCCCCGCTGCAGACAGCCCCGGGCCTGACCCTAGTGTCCCTGCAGGCGCTGGTCCCTGTCACCATCGAGGTGGAGGTGCCCTTTGACCTTCACCGGTACCTCATCGGGCAGAAAGGCAGTGGCATCCGCAAGATGATGGACGAGTTTGAGGTACAGGCGTGGGGCGTGCCTTGTGCCCGGCAGCGTGGGCGGGCGTGCAGGCCCTGATGGAGGCCGCACACGTGCAGGTGAACATCCACGTGCCGGCCCCCGAGCTGCAGTCGGACAGCGTGGCCATCACAGGCCTCGCCGCACACCTGGACCGCGCCAAGGCGGGGCTGCTGGAGCGTGTGAAGGAGCTGCAGGCGGAGCAGGAGGACCGGGTGAGTGCGGGACAGCCGGGGACAGTCGGGCCCGCGGGCGGCCCGGCCTCACCCCAGAAGCAGGAGGTGAAGCTGAGCCTGGAGCCTCCGTGCGGGCTGGGCCCCTCGCCGGGCGCCACACTCAGCAGTCCCACCCATGTTCAGTCAGGCCTGCGGCCCCCTCGGGCGCCTCCCTCGCTTGGCCCAGCCTGCCAGGCCCACCCTGGCCGCTCACCCCGGGGCGGGTGACCAGGGCCTCGCACAGCACCTGTCTTGAGAGCCCACCTGGAGTGGGCCCCTGAGGGCCAGTGCCTCTCCGCACTGTCTCACCTCTCGCGTACCTGTAGGCGCTCAGGAGTTTCAAGCTGAGCATCACTGTGGACCCCAAGTACCACCCCAAGATCATCGGGAGGAAGGGGGCTGTGATCACACAGATCCGCCTGGAGCACGACGTGAACATCCAGTTTCCAGACAAGGATGACGGCAGCCAGGTGAGGCTGGGTGGGGCACAGGCGGGGCGGCCCTGAGAGCCCTGGGCAGCGGGGTCTTGCGGCTGAACCCCCCCCCCCCCCCGCAGCCTCCTGGCACATCAGAGGACCCCCGGGTCCCATTGCCACCACCTGGCTCTGTGTGCGACCAGGCCGAGTGCTGGAATCAGGGTTCCGCCTGCAAGGTTGGGTCGGTCCCCAGCATCAGAGTGTGTCCGAACCTCTGCCCTTGACCCCTCTCCAGCCGTGTGTCCCTGCTTCCCTGATGGCAGCCTGGCCCCTGTCCCCTCCTCACAAGGCCCCATTCTCAGGGCGTGGCCGAGCCGCTGACCGGACCCTCTCGCCACCTCTCTCCCAGCCGCAGGACCAGATCACCATCACGGGCTACGAGAAGAACACAGAGGCCGCCCGGGAAGCCATCCTGAAGATCGTGGGCGAGCTCGAGCAGATGGTCTCTGAGGACGTCCCACTGGACCACCGCGTCCACGCCCGCATCATTGGGGCCCGGGGCAAAGCCATCCGCAAGCTCATGGACGAGTTCAAGGTGACCCGTCTTCCTGTGCCCTTTGCCTCTAGGAACCGGGGTCTGGCCAGGCTCTGTGGCCCTGGCCCCAGTTGTGGCCACTGGCCAGCATGGTGTGTGATGGTTGCAGGTGGACATCCGCTTCCCGCAGAGCGGCGCCCCGGACCCCAACTGCGTCACCGTGACCGGCCTCCCCGAGAACGTGGAGGAGGCCATCGACCACATCCTCAACTTGGAGGAAGAATACGTGAGTGGGGTCTCGGGGAGGTGGGAGGGGGGGCGACCGGCCAGGCCGAAGACTGCCGCCTCACCGCTGTGCCCACAGCTGGCCGACGTGGTGGACAGTGAGGCCCTGCAGGTATACCTGAAGCCCCCGGCCCATGAGGAGGCCAGGGCGCCCTCCAAGGGCTTTGTGGTGAGAGACGCCCCCTGGACCGCCAGCAACAGCGAGAAGGTCAGCTGGTGGCTGCCCCGGGCCTGGGTGGTGGCCGGTTGGGCTGGCGGCCTCTGACCCGTGCCCTCCCCCCACAGGCTCCAGACATGAGCAGCTCCGAGGAATTTCCCAGCTTTGGGGCTCAGGTGGCCCCCAAGACCCTCCCCTGGGGCCCCAAGCGATAATGATCAGAGCGCGACACCCCCAGCTGCTGACCCGCCCGACACCACAGCGGGTAGCCGGCGCCACAGTCGACCAGCGGCTGCCCCTGTCCATTGTTGCTGCCCCTCCCCCGAGGTCTCACAGTGAAGGCTCTGGGCCGGCCGCACGGCGTGAACACTAACGGGCCCGGCCACGCCACCACGCACACGCACTCTCGGCTTCCTGGTCCACCCAGCATGTCCGCCAGGCCCGCCTCCACGCCGGGGCGAGCCGCCGTGGCGAGTCCACTTCCTGTGTTATGACCTCAGGAAATAAATTTCCTTGACTTTATGAAAGCCAAAACGTTTTCCTCTTCCTTTCCCGTCCCTCTGCCCCTCCTGCCTGTCGCCCAGACCCTCCTTCTATAGGACGCAGTGGCACCTTCCGGCTGCCGGAGCCCCCGCCCAGCTCACCCCAGGAGAGCTGGACGGAGAAGAGGGGACGGGGCTGGGGGCCGTGGGCGCAGCGTGCAGGGAGGGGCCCCAGCTCGCTCGCGGCCTTTCTTCCTCACGCCTCCTCTCCCAGTGCTGCCTCCTTTCTACCTCACCGCCGTGGCGCTGCTCGCAGCCTCTCGCGGGTGTGGGCCCATGGGCCTGAGCAGCACCGGGGGCAGGAAGCCCGGTGTCCTGGCAGGGGCAGAGGCCAGGGTGCTGCAGAGGAGGCACGTTGGCTGGGTGAAGGCCCGCCCTGGACGGGGAGCGCTCCAGGGTTGGTCTGGGGGCCTGTGAGACCATGGGGCCTCCGCCCTCGCCACTCAGGCCTGCCATGCATCCCTCCTGGGTCGCAGTCACTTGTGCTTGGACCGTCCATTCCACCCCACTCATACAGTCTCGGTCTCTTCGTAACTGAAGCCTGGTGAGGTTTAGACTCGGCAGTTCCTGACGAGAGCAAGGTGCTTCGCCCAAGTCTAGCCTCACAGTCTTTAGGGAGGAAGGCACGTCTCCTGGGTAGCCTCCCGGCAGCCCCGCGGGGTTGGGGCTCCCCCTTTGGCCAGCCGCCTCCCTCCTGATTCACTTGTCTTCATCCCCAGCCCCGCCAAGTCACTTTCTTCTCCCGGGGAACTCTGCTGTGTGTCTGGGTGCAGACCCCGCTCCTGAACCCCGGGGGACTTTGCTCCCTGTATGGGGTGTTGTGCAGGTTCTGAGGTGACTGGGCAGGGCTGGGGCCTGTGTGTCCCGTCATCTTCCACATCGTGTGCCCACAGCTCATCCATCCCTTGGCCTTACTCTGGAATTTGGAGATTATATGCAAACGTGTATAAAGGCTCGTGCATACGGATGACACTGGAATTTTATAAATTCTAAAATAAAAACCTTAAAGTAGATGGAGTGTGTTGAGACTCATTTCATTACCCGCAGGAGCCTGCCCAGCGGGCACCAGCGTGGAAACCAGCGTAGCCTGTCACAGCCTTTGCTCATGTTTATCACGTTCCGCTGGGGGATGGGTCGGGACAGCTGCCCGTGGACCCTGCAGGAAGGGCCCGAGGGCGTCTCCAGGGAAGGGGGCGGGGTCACGAGGTGGCTGCACAGCTCAGGGGCTCTGCAGGCCCAGCCCGCCCGAGCCCCAGGGGAGAGGAGTAGCTGGGAGGGCTTTTTGGGGCCTGGTGGCCAAGCAGAGGAGTAAGGGCTTGGCCGTGAAGGTGTGGCGGCTCCTGCCTCTCAGGTGCCCCCACTGCTGGCAGGGACCCGGCTGCTGGCTGCCCGGCGGCCTGCCTGGAGACGGGGACAGACCTGCCCCTGCTACGGCTCCTCTTGGCCTCAGGCCACAGGCCACACCGGAACCAGAGTGGGCGCTGCCCTCCTCCCGCTCTGAGCCGGGTGCTGGAGGCAGACCCCGAGGTCCCGTCTGGGAGGGAAGGCTGGGTGGGAGGCCGAGGCGGCGCCGTGGGCTGGAGCTAGGGCTGCTGGCCAGACGGGACTGAGCCAAGCACCTGCCAGGGGAAGGTGGTGTCGCGGCTGGTACTGCCCACGCTTGAGCTCAGCGGCACTGACCTGGGGAGGTTGGGCACCGGGAGGTCGAGAAGGCGGCCACAAACCACGCGCTGGGCAGAGGCGCCACGGGAGGGCTGGACGTGCCCGGCGGAGTCCCATGGCTGGGCCACAGCAGGAAGGAGAGGTGGACGGGAGGTGGAGGCCAGCCTCCCCGCCGGTTCCTGGGACAGCCTTGGCCCCGAGGTCCTGGGTGCGGGAGAACTGTGACGTGCCCTGCTGGCATCAGTGTGTGTGTGGGTGTTGGGCCCTGACCCTGGCCTGCACTGACCCCACACTCGGCGTGACCGTGGCGGCCCAGGCAGTGCCGGGAGGCCTGGGGGCACAGCAGTGGGAGTGGGGAGTGCTGGAGCCGCCTCAAACCCAGGACTGAGGCCAGGCGGATGGCCAGGGGGCCCGGCTCTGAGAATGGTGTCCCTCAGGGCCCTGGGAGCTTCACACCTGCAGGAGAGGTGGGGTCCTCCCCACACCTCCTCCCCCAGGGCGGCCTGAGCTCTCCTGAACGCCTCCAGGGCTCAGCTCACTGTTCCAGACCAGCTGCTCTGCCTTCGGCCTGCCTGGAGGTGGGACAGACCTGACATTCCATTACTGGGGAGCGGGGCTAGAGGGGGCCCCACACTGGATGCCCAGGGCTGACTCCTGGCTCTGTGCTCAGGAGCACTCCTGACAGGGCTCGAGGGACCACATGAGGTGCTGGAGATCAAACCCGGATCAGTCAGCCTCCACGCAAGGCAAGTGCTGTGTGCCAGCAATCTCTCCGCACAACGGCACTGTTTTGTGACAGGCTTGTGTGTGTCACCCCAGGCAGGCAAGCACTGTCACATCGTCACTGTTCCAGAAAGAGCAAAGGGACAGGTCGCTTGCACTGCACCTGGCAGACAGGCTTTGGTCCCCTGGAGCACCGCCAGGAGTGACCCCTGAGCACAAAGGGAAAGGAAGAGTCAGGGAAGCTTCGTGGAGGGAAGAGAAAGGGCCTCTGCCCACGCGAGGCGCTTAAGCAGGCCTCGGGTTTGGGTGTGTTTGAGCCGTTTCCTTTCAGAGCATTTCTGTGCCAGTGGGAGACCCTGAGCCCCGGGCGGGAGTGGACGAGCTCCGGTTCCCATAGCCCCCCGGAATGAGGTGTCCTTTCTGCTCTGCAGAACCCCAGGGACCTCCCACAGCCTCCTCACCTGCCTGGCCCTGCCCCTCACCTGTTCCAGGCCCTGCCCCTCACCTGGGTGCAGGGCAGGAGGCGGTGCCTGGGTGAAGTCCACGAGGCCGCGCAGGTGGGAGCCAGCTCCAACCGCAGTAGAAACTGGAGGAGGTGAGCAGGAAGGCTCCCTGGGGGCCAGTGGTCAGCAACCCCGAGCTCCCCTTGCCGATGACCGCCAGGTGTGCCAGGACTCAGGACGCCGGTCCAGACTCGGCCACGGGCTGCTGCTCACACACATCTGTGCGTGTCCAGCTGCAGCACCAGGAGGGCACGAAGACGGTGACCAAGCCAGACTGCGGCACTGCGAGGCAGCCAGGGTCAGAGGCAGGGTCCCCACCTGGAACCCCCTCCCACCCCCACTGTCTCTCCGGGACCCCCCTCCCACCCTCCACAGTCCCCCAGGACCCCCGTCCAGGACTCCCACTTGCCCACACTCTCCACCTAGGACTCCCCCCTCTGCCGCCCGACTGCCCAGGACCCCCGTCTGCCCAGGACCCCTGCCTGCTGCCTCCCAGAGCCCTCCAGCCCCCGGCCAGCCCGTACCCGTTTCCAGGCAGGAGCTCAAAGTCCAGGGCCACGTCCACCTTCCCTTCCTGCCACCAGTCCTTGAACTTCCTGCGGGGACTCCCCCGGCAGGGCAGCGGACTTCAGGGCAGGGAGGGGCAGGGAGGGCCACTCCCACCCTGACACCCTGACCCCTGCACGGGGACCTGAGGTGCCTCTGGGAGGGGCCCAAGAACAGGAGCAGGCGGGATCTGCGTCACGGTGGCCACAGTCACACATGTGTGTCACCGCATGAGCACACTCTAGCCAGGCTGGGGACTCGTGGGAGGAGGATGCCTGTGCGTTGCTGAGAACCGGCCCTCCCCACCGCTGGCCCTCCCAGCCCTGTCCACTCCCAGCTCTGCAGGTGTGGGGAGGACGCATCCTGCAGAGTGGCCCCAGCGGCTCTCCTCATGGAGGCAGGGGGACCAAGACGCAGGGAGAGGAGGTCTGGGATGTGGGCACTTGGGACCACCCCAGGTTCTCAGGAGAGGTGTGGTCAGCGCCCAAGTGGGCACATCCCCATATGACTGAGACACCTGGATCCAGCCGTGCCTGAACCCACACTTGGATTTCCACTCAGGAGCCGACAGAAAACCCCTTCCTTAGCCCATTGGAGCAGCTCCCGGACCCACCCCGAGCTGGGTCCCCGCTGCTGGACCCTGGGGAGCATGTTCCCTCCCAGGAGAGTAACAAATCCTGGGCACTCGAGAGCAGGAGGTCATTGGGCCTCAGTGGACACAGAACAGGCCTCGCAGCAATGGCACCCGCCCCTCACACACCCTGGGGCTCTCTGAGGTCTGCTTTGAGGGTCCTTGTGGTTGCAGAATCTCCTGACCCAAGCCCCCTGCTGTCACCCCCCCAAACTGTTGCCAGCAGTGCTGCATCTCAGCCGGGGGGTGGGGCGGAGCCAAAGGCTGAAGGACACTCAGGTCCAGGGAAAACTGGACCACCCACCACCTCCTCATTCTGGACCCCAGACATGGTTTGGTAGCTGCCTGGGCACCCCACAAACCTCAAGGGAAACCAGGGCCCAGACCACAGACATGCGCCCGGGAGCCTGCCCACCTGCCTGAAGAAGCTGAAGGCGAGGCCCCTGAGGGTAAGGGCGCCCTCGAACTCACTCTGTGGCCAGTGCATCTGGGTACGGGCCCTGCCCGGCCTCTCTCCTGCTCTCCCTTGGGGGGACGGGGGCACACCCGGGTGCTCAGGGCTCACTCCTGGCTCGCACTTAGCCCTCCCCCCGCTTGCTCTCGCCCAACACATCCACGGTCTGCAGGGAAGGGGGTGGGCAGCTGCTCTGGGAGCCCTCCTCTGAGTTCCCACAGCTCCACATGGGAGAGCCTTGAAAACTCCCCATGGTGTATTCATACGCCAAAACCAGTAACAATGATGGATACGATGGATCTCATTCCCTGACCCTGAAAGATCCTCCAATGTGGCACCATTGGAAAGGACGAGTAAAGAGAAACTGCAAAAATCTCAGGGCTAGGACAAATGGAGACGTTACTGAGACCACTCAAGAAATTTGACGATCAACGGGATGATGATGATGATGATGAGGAGGAGGAGGAGGAGGAGGAAGAGGAGGAGGAGTTGGTTGGCTAGGTCATGTCTGTCCTGCCGCGGCTGAGGGGGTCTTGGCCAGGACTTCACGTAGCTGCGGGAAGGTGAAGGCCGAGGGGAGGACAGCAGGGACGGCAGGAACGGCAGGAACTGGGAGCATCTGCAGAACAGCCCGCCCCAACTCACCGCCCCATCCTGGTCATCCCTCCCTGAAGCCCACAGCCCCGCCCCCGCAGCCCCGCCCCATAACCCCGCCCCACCCGCCTCCTGTATCAGCCCCGCCCACAGCATGGAGTCTGCCCCTCCCACCACCGCCCCGCCCAGTGTTTATACCCCACCCACTTCCCCGCCCCATCTAGTCCCGCCCTTCATAGCTCCGCCCTCTCCATTATTTTTATGGCCCCACCCACACCTCCACAGCCCCGCCCAACACATTGAGCCCTCCTCGGCAGGCACCTCTCCCAGTAGCCCCCCAGACCCTCCCCAACTTGACCACATTCCTGCCCACTCCCCATCCCATCCCCAACTTGACCACATTCCTGCCCACTCCCCATCCGATCCCCACCCCCTGCGTGCCCAAGGACAGCCAAGCCCCCCAAAGGCCCACCCCACAGCCCTGCTCTCAGTCCGCTCATAGCCCTGCCCTCCACAGCCCTGCCCCATCATTAATAGCCCCGCCCACATTATTAATAGCCTCGCCCACATGTCCCCACCCACCCCTCATAGCCCCGCCCACGTCTCCAAGGCCCCGCCCCACCCCTCATAGCCCCGCCTACGGCTCCACAGCCCCGCCCCACCCCTCATAGCCCCGCCCACGGCTCCACGGCCCCGCCCCACCCCTCATAGCCCCGCCCACAGCTCCACGGCCCCGCCCCACCCCTCGCAGCCTGGTGTCTGCAGCTGCTGCAGAAGCTGACTTGCCGCTCGGCTCATTCCAGGAACCTGTGGGTGCGCGTTCCAGGCTTCAGCCCTCTAGGCCTCCGGGACCGCTGTCCTCCCCTCCCCCCACACACCTCTCATGACATCTGCCACTAGGGCTGCCTGAGCAGGGCTCCTGCCAGGGGATGGAGTTGGGGGAGGGGTGGGAAGGGCACACGGAGCTCCTTGGTGTCCCCCAGCCAGCGTCGTCGCGCCCACCTGGACAGCTTGGACACCCGGAACTGGCAGTAGTAGTAATGGGGGGGGCACGTTAGGAACCTCGTGCTGCAGGATGTTGGGGACCCCAACATGCCAGCTGGAGGCCTGGTTGGGCAGCACCTGGGGACAGGCCCAAGCAGCAGCCCGGGTTCGGGTCAGGATGGGGCGAGGCCTCAGGCAGTGTCTGTCTGTCCCACCCACAGGGCCACACCTGGTGGGACTCTGGCTCCGCAGATCCTGCTTGGAGTGCACTGTCCCCTCCCCCACAGCCCCCCCTTCAAGGAGGCCCTTTTCAGTGGGTCTGATGGGAGGGGGAGCGCACGAGGGTCCCCGGGACTGTGTATCTGAGCTGGTGCTCCTGACGGTAATGTGTGGCCATGTGTGTGTGCACGCATGTATGTGTGTGCATGGTCTTGTGGCCTGTGTGGTATATCTGTACTGGGTGGTCACGTCCATGTGTGTGCATGTGTGTGCGTGGGTCTGTGACGAGGGCACATCTACACACACATGTGTGCATTTGCCGTGCAGTTCAGGGGTCTGTGGCTGGTCGGCCGTTGGTGCCTGCCTGACATCAGGTGCTGGCCCCAGACCCGTGCATGATGACGCCGGCTCCTGTCCACAGCCATACTGCTGACCAGGCTGGTGAGGAGGCTGGCTGTGCCCTGCTCATGTGGTCACGAGCACTAGCCAGTGGGCAGCAGCCCAGCTCACCCCTGAGCCTCCCTGTGCCCACGCAGGGAAGCCTGTGCCTCATAGCCGTCTGGGCTGGCTCCTGGGGGTGGACAGGGGCCCCAGGACAGGGGTGGGGGTGTGGCCGCGCCCTTCAGCCCCAGGTACCCTCGGAGTACCTCCTTGTCAAGGACCGGCTCCCCACTCTGCCCTGGCCACACGGGCCTGTGTCACACACGTGTCCATGCAAGACTGCACACACTGTGCCCCAAACTCCACACGAGGGAGGGACACTGACCTGAGCCCTGCACCTGTCCAGGGCAGGGACCGAAAGCCAAATGGATGGGGAGGAGTCGGGACAGGAGGGCGAGGAGGGTCCGAGCGGGTCAGGGCCTTCCAGTGCAGACCCACAGGCGTGTCTGCACATGGCCTGAAGCAGGCACCGGGACCAAGACCCGCCCGTGGAGGACAGGGACAATGTGTGCTTCTCGTTCAGCTACGCTGGGCTTGCTCCTGTTCCACACATGGGGCTCGAGGCTGGGCCAGGCAGCTGTACAGACAGGCCGTCCTCACCTCTGGCACACACCGCTGTGCACAGGTTTCTAGAAAAGTCTCCCACCAGGCCCCGTGGGTGTTGGCCTAGGTCCTGGCCAGGCCGTCCTGCTGCCCAAAGTCCTCCCAGATGAGCACAAAGTCTGTGGCCACAGGGACACAGAGGGTGGAGGACCGAGGCAGGCCCCGGCCAAGTGTTCGCGTCTGTCCCTCTCACTCCCGTCCCCTGACGCCCCGTGAGGAAATGAGGCCTCTCACCCGTGCCTGCGGGCCCCTGCAGACTCACTTCCCGGCACACTGCCTGCAGGCGGTTTCTCCACCTCCTGCTGGAAGCAAGGGCCAGAAGGAGGGGACACCGGGCCAGCCTGTGGGGGAGGGGCAGGGCGCCTCTGGGGGCTCTAAGGAGTGAGGGGACCCCGCTGAATGACACCAGCGCCCTCGGGACCAGCACAGCGCCAGGCAGGTCCATCCCAGCACCAAAACCCAGCCTGGGGGTCCCAGCATGGGGGTTCGGTTCCCAGGCACGGGCCTCAGAGCACGGTTGGGGTCCCCGGTGAAGGGGCCAGTGATAGCACCGAGGGGACAGTGAGGAGCGGCAGGGACCAGAGCCTCCAGGGCACTCTCGGGGGGCACAGGGGACAGTCTGAGACGAGATGGACAGGGGGCAGAAGAGGCGCCAGGGGAGACAAGGGCGACGGGGGGGGGGGGGGGGAGAGGCCGAGGGGTGGGGACAGAGGGCAGGAGTTTGGTGGTGGCAGGAAAATCCCCACATGCCACACTGCAGCCCACGAGGGCACAGACAAAGCGGCAAAGAAGGCGCGGGCCTGGGGGTGGGGTCTGGAGTTACTCCACAAAGTCATTGATGGCATTTGTGGCCAGGCTCCTCCTCTCTATCAAGATTACCAGAATGTCTGGGATTCAGCAGAGTGGACAGATGTTCTAGAAGATATCACCAAATTTTTCAAAGATGCAGTTGGCAGAAATTTATCTGATGAAGAGATATTTCAGCAGTTGAATCAGTTGAATTCATCTCATCAAGAAACTGTCATGAAATGCTTGAAAAGTAGAAAAAATCATATCAAACAGACTCTGTTAGAAGAAATAGTTAATATTTCTTCTGCGCAGCTAAAGGATTTTGATTGGCAGTTGAAGCTAGCTCTTTCTAGTGACAAGATTGCGACACTGCAAATGCCACTTTTAAACCTTCATCTTGATGTTAGAGAAAATGGTGAAGTCAAACCGTATTCTGTTGAAATGAGTAAAGAAGAGTTGCAGAACCTAATTGATTCCTTGGAAGCCGCTAATAAGGTTCTCCAGCCTTTGAAATAACTGGAAATGAGATCCAGCACCAGCAGATTCCACTGCTACAACTACATACAGAGTGATCCTCAGAAAACCTGCGGAATTTTGTCTTTTATATCAAGCTGGGGAGAGCAATGTTGAGATTACAAAGATCAAAGATAAAAAAAAATAATCTTTTCTGAAGAACAGGAAATTACATAGGAAATGCATTAAAAAAATGAGAGAAGAAAAAGCTATAATAGCAGTTTATATTTTCAGGGTGACCGTTGCCTCATTAAATATTTCAGAAATCCTTATAGATAGATCATACGATTTTATTGAAAGCTAAAAGTAGACTTTAAAGTAATAAGCATGTAAAGCACAAATGTACTTGAATATTGCTTTGAGAAGTTATGTGATTGGTGAGGAAGCATACATACTATGGAGTCAGTAGTTTGTGGTATTTTTGGAAGATTACTTTTAAAGAATGTGTAAGCTGCATATGTAACTGAGGACATTTTCTAACTTTCATATGTCAAAGGAAAGACTGTAAATATAAAATTTCTTCAAAAAGAAGCTCTACAGGGGCTGGAGCGATAGCACGGCGGGTAGGGCGTTTGCCTTGCACGCGGCCGACCCAGGTTCGATTCCCAGCATCCCATATGGTCCCCTGAGCACCGCCAGGGGTAATTCCTGAGTGCAGAGCCAGGAGTAACCCCTGTGCATCGCCGGGTGTGACCCCCAAAAAAAAAAAAAAAAAAAGTAAAAAAAAAAAAAAAAAAGAAGCTCTACAGACTTCAGCAAGAAAAATAACCTAAATTTATGAACAATTTAAATTACAGAAACTAAAATCTTATACTGAAAACAAGGAAAAAGTGAAAACATTGTCATATCTGCATTTTGTCTAATCTAGAAAATGAGCTTTAATAATACTGTGTAGTGTAAATATTGCTGTTTAAATATCAGCCAAGACTGTAAACGTTTACTTCTGTTATAAATAATAGTGGATTTAGCAGCTTTAGATGCTAACTTCATTTGGAAAAAATACATTTTTGATTTCATTTAACTTACAGTGAACATTTTGAATAAACAAAGTTTATAGTTTCAAAAAAAAAAAAAAGCGGCAAAGAAGCTGCTACCTCTTGGCCACTGGCTCCCACGGAGACCAGGGCGCCAGGGCCCGGAGTGCCCGTGGGGGAAGGTGCCTGCCACAGCCGTGGTCGGCAGTGCCCGAGAGGGCCTGGGAGGACGGCTGTGGCTCCTAGGCAGAGACCCGCACAGGCAGCGGGGAGCACTGTGGTCCGGGCCAACAGCCACATCCCAAAGCGAGAGCTGACGGGCCAAAAACAAGGCGCCCATGGCTCCAGGGGGAAGCAAGCGGCTGAGCAGAAAGTGTGACCCGGGTGTGCGAAGTACCGCAGAGAGTCAGGGCTGGTGGGAGAGACAGGACAGAGGGACAGTGCTGGGCTTGCACGAGGCCCACTCCTGCCCCTGCACCACAGAGGGCCCCTGAGCCCACCAGGAGTAATCCTGAGCCGGGTGGCCCCAAACCCACCAAACAGAAAAAGGCCATCAGGGCTGCTGCCCTCGCATCGCACTGGCCACACGTGCACACCCGTCTCCCGCTGTGGGGCCAATGCTAGTCACAAGATCAGGAGCTGCCGCAGTGGGTGAGACACGAAGACACGGAGGCCCACATCCTCTGCCCGGCTTTCCACAAAGGGGCCAGCACTGGGCAGGAAGGAACTGGTGCTCTGGGGGCGCAGTGCTGAGGCTCGGTCCACCCAGAGGCCGGTCAAGGAACAGCATCAGCAAACAGTCCAACAAACGCTCCAACCGGCTAGGCCGTGTGCAAGGATGCCTGGGAGCCACGCCCAATGCACTGGAAGCCCCTCCTCCTTGTGCTGGAATCCCCGCCCACCCGGAAGCCCCGGAAGTCACACCCATTCGGAGACCGCCTGGAAGCCACGCCCACTCAGAGACTGCTTTGAAGCCCCGCCCCTACGTGCTGGGAGCCCCGCCCAGATGTACTGGAAGCTCCGCCTACCGAAAGACCCGGAAGTCCCGCCCACCCGGAGGTGCCTGGAAGCCACGCCCCACTCTAAGCCGGCCTGGTAGCCCCGCCTCCGACGTGCTGGAAGCCCCGCCCGCCCAAAAGGCCCAGAAGCCACGCCCACCCCAGGAGGTCCTGGGAACCACGCCCTCTCAGAAGAGTCCGGAAGCCACGCCCACTGGGAGAGTGTCTGTAAGCCACGCCCCCGACACGCTGGCAGCCCACCCACTCCCGGGACTCTCCCCGCGGACTGCGAGGGATGCAGGAGGCCTCTAGTTCTTCCCTGGTCCCAGCCCCTAGGTGTGATCCGGAGCAGTGGCTACGTGTGCGAGTCCCGGTGAGCCCCAGGGCAGCTGGCAGCCACAGGTAGTGACAGCTGCCGAGGGAAGGGGCCAAAGAGAAGAACGGGCCAGAGAGCACAGTGGGCAGGGCGCTTGCCTTGCACACGGCCGACCCAGGCTGGAACCTGGGCCCCACATAGCGTCCTCGCCAGGTGTGGCTGTGGGTGTGGCACACTCTCCTGAGTAAGAACCGAAGGAAAGGACACACACTGGGGACAGGTTGTGTGGGGTGGGGGCCGGGCAGAGGGCCTGGGGGCACAGCAGTCCCAGTGCCCTCTCCAGCCCTGCCTGGGGGTGGGCAGACTCGTCCAGTTCTCCTCCGTGTGCCCCAGGAGCACAGCTGGCAGACGGCCAGGCTGGGACCCACTGCCCTGGGTGTGGCCAGGTGTCCACCTGTTTGGGGGAGGGATGGACAGAGGTATTGGCCACCATGGCCTGCCCCACCCAGTGGGACACAGAGAGACAGTGTCAGCCACAGTGTCCCGCTGCCCCCCCCCGGGGCTGCAGGCCCTGGGCTGTCAAAGGTCCAGAGGTCAGTGGGGTAGGTGAGGGGCCCGTGGGTGGGTGGGGGCCAGCTTTAGGGCAGGAGTGGGGGTGGGTCGGGCTCTGCGATCTGCAGGGCCAACAGTGGCAGCCCACGAGCTCTGAAGAGGCGCTTGATGGTCAGGGGACAGAACCCCTGAGTTTCTAGATGCCGGGGCAGGGTCTGTGACCCCCGAGAGGGGGGCCCCCGGGGTGATCTGGGCAGATCACCCAGGTATGCCCGTTAGCCAGTGCCCAGGGCTGGCATCAGAGCAAAGCTACGCTGCCCAAGGGCCCACAGGGTGGGTCGTCCCTCTGCAGCCCTGGTAAAGGGCTGCTCTGCCCAGGGCCCAGCACATCGTCCTCACTGCCTCTGGGGCCTGCTACCGTCCCCTCTGCAGTGACCGGATCTTCCCCTGGCACATCCCTGCCCTGCCCAGCCCCTGGGTCTGACCCGGACCCGTCCCCACCCGGGAACTGACCCACCCTGACCTGTCCCTCACGCTGTGTCTGGGATGCGCCTTCAGCATGCAGGTGGGGTCTGCCCTGTGTCCGGCCCTCGAGAGGGCGCCGTCCACTTCTGAGTATTGGTGGGTGAGGCCAGAAGCCTCCCCTGACCAGGCTGCACCAGGGGACTCAGTGGCTGCTGCCCTGCCCTCCTGCCCCTCCCGTGCCCAGTGGCCATGTCGCTTGGGGGCTGCTGGGCCCTTACCTCCCGTACGTGTTCTCCTGCTCCTCGTCCACGCCCACGAGGACTGCAGTGCTCCTGGGCCGCCTGTGCATCCTGCTGCTGGGAGGCCAGCTGAGCTGCCATCTGTCCATCGGTGTCGATCTGTCTGTCCCCTGCGGCCTGGAGGCTCCTCTTCCAGATCAGCCCCCCATACGGCTGACTCTGCACTTGCGATTCCTCCTGGGGCTGGCCTGACCGTGCCCACTCCAGCCCAAGTCCCTCTGAGAGGACAGCTGTCACTGCAGGTGGAGGGCCTAGGAGGGGGCATGGGAACCCCCTTCCTGCCAGCCCCACAGGGAGGACGGGAGGCTCCCAACCACAGGGGCCTTGCTGAGACTAGCTCTGGGCCGTGCCGGCCAGGCTGAGCCCCAGGCCTCGGGCCAGCACTGGGAGTGTCTGCTGTGTGCTGCCGCCCTCACAGGCACAGCTGGTGCTGAAGATGCCGTCCCGGCTGCGAAGGGCTGGGAGAGGCTGTTCCCCGGCCCTGCCAGCTTTGCCAGTGCCCTGTGCACCCTCTGCCCTGACCTGGCCCGAGGCAGGTGGGAGAGTCACAGCACACAGCCTCAGCCAGCTTTCTACCAGCTTGGACAGGGGCGTGGGCCCCCACCTGCCTGCAAATGCACCCCCTTGTTTGCGTAAATTTCAGGTGACGTGGGTGCTCGGCTTGTGGGGGTGTGCCAGGTGTAGTGGCCATCCTGGCAGGTGGTGGCGGGGGACATCAGCACCCAGCTCTGCCTCTTGCTGGTCCACTCAGGCGCCTACAGCAGTGAGGGTCCAGCCAGCTGGCTGCAGGGCAGGGGGTGCACACCCAGCTCGCCCTCTAGTTCTGGACTGAGCCCGGCCCCCTCCCGCCCGGGAAGGCCCCGGCTCTGCACCCAGCTCCCACAGCCAGAGGGGAGGGCCGGTGCCCAGGTGGCCCCCAGCTCCACTCCCAGCCAATGTCCAAAATGCTGAAATGAGGGGCGGAAACGACTTGAGCCGCCCCAGCTTTATTTGACGGTCCCCCTCGGTTCTCAGGCTGGGAGACACCCGGTGCCCAGGGGACGCGGCTCCCCCTTGTGCTCCAGCCCTGAGCTGGCTCCCGGCCCAGCAGCCCAAGCAGGGACCCGAGACAAGACCCCGGTATCGACCGCCCGAGCAGATGTGCAGTACTCTCCGCTCTGGCGCTGGGGTCGGGCCTGAGCAGCCTCCTTGGCACTGTCACTTACAGGTTTTTATTTCACTCAGGCCCGTGCTCCACTGTGGACGCCCTCACGGTGACAAGAATGGTCAGAAGCACATTTGGCCAAGGGAAACAGACCAAGAAGGCTTCTCACAGCTGCGGCTGCACGAGGCAGAGCTGCCTGGCAGTGCCCAGAGAGGGTGGGGTGCCGCTGGGCTCGCCCAGACTGCGCTAGAACAGCGTGCCTTGTGCCCAGGAGGGACAGCAGTGGGAAGCTGGGAGCCCCAGCTCTGGGGGCTCCAGGGGGCGCCACAGAGCCTCCGCAGCCTTGGTGGTCGGCCCCTCCTGGCCCCGCCCAACCGCAGACCCGGGGTGGGGACGGGTGACAGCACTGCAGGGAAAGGGCTGGGAGAGTGTGCGCATGTGTGCTGCAGGGTGAGGACTGGGCCGCGCACGTGTGTACACGCGTGCGCACTGCAGGGTGAGGACTGGGCCGTGCCGTGCGTGTGTGCGTGTGCACCCGAGTGCACATCCACAGGCTTGGGACACAAAGCCAGGGCTCATAAAGGAGGGGGCCATGGGGACGGGACAGAGGAGGGGAACCCAGTGCGAGGAGGTGTCGGCTGTGTGCCCCACCTGACTCCCCCTGCAGACTCGTGCCCCCACGGTGGCTCCTGGTGAGATGGGACCCTGCCAGGCACTTGCAGCTGCTCCAGCTCAGGGCCGCAGGGGCACTCCGCCTCACCTCCGCGCAGATCGCCATGGCCGGGGGTGGCCAAGGTGGTGAGTGCCCGCACCGGGCTGGCGTCCGTGGTGTGCTGCAGGGACACCAGAGCGGGCTCCACTGCCAGAGGCCTCTGGTCAGTCTGAGGCCCGTGGCTGCTCCCGGGGCGGGCGGGCTGGCAGGCGACGCCCTTCCCACGGCTCTTACTTTCTCATCGTCTCGGTTCTACCAAGGAGCAGGATGTGCTGAGTCGGGAGTCTTGGCCGGTGCCCCCAGCAGCCCCCCACCACCCCTGAGTGCTCACAGCAGCGGACACGGGGCAGTGTGTGGCAAGCCGGCCAGGCCAGGCTGCCGGAGACCAGGGCGCTGAGGGGCCCACACACGCAGGGTCACTCAGTGCCTTTATTGCAGTGGATTTGTGACGGTTGAGAGTGGCCAGCCAGCCAGGAGCCCGGGCGGGCGGGGGCCCGAGGCCGGGCAGTTCTCTGGAGAGGGAGCGGGCGAGGGCGCACTCAGAACCTGACGAAGGTGGCGTCGATCTGCCGCACGGTGGGCAGCGCCAGCATGACCTTGCGGCGGTACTGGGGGTCCTTCTGCAGGGGGTTGCGCTCCAGGTACACGGTCTCCAGGCCGCGCGCCCCCTTCAGCTCGTCCAGGTCGCTCCAGCTCTCCAGGAGGTTGTCATTCATCTGAGAAGAGAGCCGCGTGAGCAGGCGCCGGCCACGGGCCGTGTCACTGTCCCGCACCCGCCTTCGCCCGGGCCGTCCATGTCCACCTTCCCACGAAGCCCCCAACAGCTGGGCCATAGGCAGCACACAGGGTGGACTCTGCCGCCCACGTGGCCAGCTGTCTGCCGGAGAACAGAGACGAGTCACGGAGCTGGACAGTGTGTCCCGCCCCTACTGGGCTCTGCGGCCACCCCGGGGCCAGGGAGCCGCGGCACAGACTGTCCTGACGGGTCTCTGACTTCTGAGCCTGTGGCCACGTGGTCGGGGTAGACTTCGTGGCCAACTGACCAGTGCTCGAGACCGTGCAGTGACCGTGGGTGGCCTGGGGAGCCCCAGAGGGCTCCCTTCTCAGCCTGGTCGGTGACTGCTGGCACCACGGCAGGGGCAGGACGTCCAGTGTGAGCTCACAGGACCCACCCGGGGACCTGCCCTGCGTCTCTCTCAGGCCCAACTTCTCAGGGTGCCCAGCTCGCCCGCTGGCCAGCGGGTGCTGCCCCTTCCTTCCTTTCTGGGCCACACCCAGCAATGCTCAGGGCTCACTCCTGGTGAGTGACACCCGCTCTGTCGTGCCGTCACCCTGGCCCGGCCTTCAGCTGCTTTAGGGGAGCAGGCACGGGGTCCTCGGGAAACATCCCGGGGCCCCAGGCTACCACGCCTGAGCCTGGCTGCCTCCTGCCTGGCGTGTGGCTGACCCGGTGCAACCTGGCACCTCATGTGGTCCCCAAACCAAGAAGCAAACAGGAATGAAGCCCTGGCTGGGAGAGCTTGGGGCTCGCCCCAGGGTGCCTGCGGACGGGCAGGGTCCCAGGAGGGTCTCAGCACAGGTGCCCTCTGGTGGGCAGGCAGTGGCCATCACGCCCGTGGTGCTGTGTCCCCCTGGGCCTCCCGCCGAGCCGTCTCCTAGACTGGGGTCTCTGATTCTCCTGTTCGAAGTGCTGGGCAGAGCAGGAAGATGCCCGGTCCCTCAGAGCCCCTGCTGCTTCCCAGGGCAGCGGCTGGACCTGTACAGTCTGGGGCTGGAAACCTCTGTGCGGGCGCCCTCCCGCCCCTGGACCTCGGCACCCCGCGTCCCACGCACTGCCCTTCACGACTTCCAGGAGGAACCGGAGGCTGGGAAGCTGCCTGCAAACTCCTGCTGGGGCCCTACCCGAGCGTCCACTCCAGCTCCCCCCGCCCCCGCCTGGCCCGGCCACTCACCCAGAACTCCTGCAGCTCCGTCAGGTGGCCGATATTCTCGATCTTCTTGATCCTGTTTGCCGCGATGTCCAGCATCGTGAGTTTGTTCTGAAACAAGGAGCAGGAGCGAGAGTACAGGGCAGGGCGCTGGGCTCGACCTCTGAACCCCAAGCGGCCCCCGAGCACTGCCAGGAGTTAGCCCTGAGCACTGAGCCGGGAGTGAGCCCTCCCCCTCAAATCAATCAGTAAAATGTAAACTAGGACAATGAAGGTGTCTCTGGATGGTTTGCGCCGGACACAGCGTGACCCGCGTGCTAATGGGGGGCCCTCTAACCAGAGAGACGCGCAGCCCAGCAGCGCGAGTCCACGGGGGCCCGGGCAGGTTGGAGACTAGCACGGGCAGCCCTGGGCCCTGCGCGCCGTCTGCCCATCTGCTCTGGGAGCAGGTTCTTGGAGCCCCGCCAGCCGGTGGGCGAGGCCCTCCCAGCTCCATCTCTGCCCTCTCCTACGAGGAGACCCCGGCCCATCTGCAGGCGCCTGGGCTCTGACCCCTAACCCACAAGGTGCGGCATCTCAGTAAAACAAAGTGCAAACTGCAAACTCCCGCGCCCGTGTCTGAGCACCGACGGCCAACCACCCCCCAGAGAGCCCACGGGAGTCGGGGCACCGCCAGGCCGTGGGCGGGAACAGCCCTCGCCCCGGCCAGCCCTGCACAAAGGCCCAGCATGCTAACTTCCGGTTTCCCCGGGAGGGGGCTCGCACTCCGGGTCCCTCAGACGCAGGGAGAGAGAGGGAGGGGACAGGACGGGAAGATCACTCGCGCCCCAGACGACACTGCAGTCGTGGGGGAGTACATATGTGTAGGGGAGCGTGTGTGCTTACGTGCGCAGGAGTGTGACTTTGTGTTGGTACAGGAGTGTGTGAATGAGTGCCTGTATGTGTGCTTATGTGTGCGTATGTGAGTGTATGTGTACGGGAGTATGTTGGCATGTGAGTGTGTGCGTGTCTGGGCATGTTTGCATGGGCGTGTGAGTGGGGACATTTGAGGGTATGTGTATGGGCACATGTGAGGGTGTATGTGTGTGGGGGGCTCATGACTGTATACGTGTGAGTATATGGACATGTGTGTGTGTGAGAGCATGTCTGTGTGGGAGAGAGTACATGCTGTGTTCATATGTGTAGGTGTGAGGGAGTGTGAGTGCACGTGCTTCACTGTGTGTGTGTGTGTGGGGGGGGGGTCAGAGTAGGGGCCTGGAGACACTCCCCACCCCAGCCGAGGCTGCGTGAGCTCAGTGAACGCCGTTTCCCGGGATCCGTGCTCATGTCTGCCGGCCTGGTGCAGGGGGCCCGCCCACACGGAGTCTCCCGCCCGCCCACCCGGGGGCTCACGTTGTTCTCCAGGCCCTCGATGACCTCGATGCCGTTGTGGCTGAGGTACAGCTCCCGCAGGTTCACCAGGCTCTGGAGCCCCTCGATCTTGGTCAGCCGGTTGCTCTGTGCAGAGAGTCCAGGGCGGGTGAGGTGCGGGAGGCGAGGCCCCCGCCTTCAGACCCCCGCGGGGCTCCGCCCAGGGCAGAGGCTGCACGCAGCAGCTTCCCCGTGCTGCCAGGCGTCCCCGAGCCAGCCCCATCCTGCGCCCTGCCCTGCTCTGGGCACTCGGGGAGGACGGCTCCCCAGGGCCTGGGCCCTGCAGGATGGCACCGGGCCAGAGCAATGCGTCTGGGGAAGGGGCGTCCAGGGAGGAGCCTCAGCAAAGACTAGGAGACGTCCTTGAAGGGTGGGCCCGGGCGGCTGGGAGGGGCTCTCGGGGCAACTCCCAACACCACGTGTTCCCGCGAGCACTGTGCAGAGGAGAGCCCCAATAAACACGGCCAGCTGGGACACAAAGGTCAGGGGGAAAGACGAGAAAAGAGACTCTGGACGCGTGCCAGGGCAGCACACCAGTAACACGGATGTGAGCAGCTAAGAGAACAGTGAGGCCAGGGTCTGGCGAAGACTGGCGCCAGGGGTCAGGGGTCAGGGGTCGGGCCGGCGCGGCTGTACCTGCATGCTGAGGACTGTCAGGTTGGTGAGCGCATCTAGATTTTGGAGTTTCGTGATCTTGTTTTTCCCCAAAAACAAGCTCTCCAGGTTGGTCAGCGCATCAATGTTTTCAATCGCCTGTGGAAGAACGGAGTGTTGGAGGGTGGCTGGGGGAAAGGCGGTGGTGCTGTGTGTGTGCTTATGCGTGTGCGTGTGTGCACATGTATTTGTATGTGCGCTTGTGTGTACACACATGTGCATGTGTGCGTGTGCATGTATGTTTGTATGTGTGCCTGTGTGTGTGGGTGTGGACGCGTGTGCATATGCACGCGTGTGCTGTGTGTGTGTGCACAGCACGAAGGGGGGAAGGTGCGGTCAGGAGTCAGCCCCAGCAGCCAGGCTGGCCCGGGAGGGGTCGGGCAGAGACCGGGCTCCGTGGGGGCAGCTGGCCGACCACTTCCGCCCACAGGCTGAGGCGAGCCCCGGCCGCACAGCTGCGGTGGCTGTGGTGAGCGGGACAGTCCCAGGAGGCTGCCCTCAGCCTTGGTGCTGACGGAGGGCCCAGGGTCAGCATGGGGACAGTGTGGGGTCTGCACCGGTCAGTGGGGTCAATGTGGGGACAGGGCAGGGTCAGTGCAGATCAGCAGGTCAGCGTGGGGTCAGGGTGGGGGTCAGCACAGGGACAGTGTGGGGTCAGGGTGGGGACAGTGTGGGGTCAGGGTGGGGGACAGTGTGGGGTCAGGGTGGGGATAGCGTGGGGTCAGGGTGGGGACAGCGTGGGGTCAGGGTGGGGACAGCATGGGGTCAGAGTGGGGACAGTGTGGGGTCAGGGTGGGGGTCAGCACGGGGACAGTGTGGGGTCAGGGTGGGGGACAGTGTGGGGTCAGGGTGGGGGTCAGCACAGGGACAGTGTGGGGGTCAACACGGGGATAGTGTGGGGTCAGGGTGGGGGACAGCGTGGGGTCAGCACAGGTCAGTGTGGGGTCAGCACAGGGAGGGCAGCACAGGCCGGTGCCCACGGGGGCACCTACCCGGATGCGGTTGGAGCCCAGCTCCAGCATCTGCAGCTGCTGCAGGCTGCTGATGTTCTCGATCTTCGTGATCTTGTTGTTGACCAGGAAGAGTTTCTTCAGCCGCGTCAGCTTGTCCAGCCCTTCAATGTTTCTTAGCAGGTTAAAAGAAATATCTAGAATCCTAGGAACAAGGACAGCCTTTGCTCTCTAACCCGCCGACTGGCTGGGGCAGCAGCCGGGCGGGGGTCCCGAGAGGGGTGGGCCCCGGCAGGACTCACTCCAGCTCCGTCAGCGCCTCCAGGTTCTCCATCTTCCTGATCTGGTTGTCGTAAAGGTCCAGCTCC
Source organism: Sorex araneus (assembly GCF_027595985.1). Lineage (NCBI taxonomy): Eukaryota > Metazoa > Chordata > Mammalia > Eulipotyphla > Soricidae > Sorex > Sorex araneus. The sequence goes on along the minus strand of NC_073313.1, from coordinate 157,947,922 downwards.
CGGAGGCTCTGCAGCTCCTCCAGGTTCTCGATGCACTTGATGAGATTCTGGCGGAGGCAGAGCGTCTGCGGGGGACAGGGCACCCTCAGAGCCACAGGGGCGGGGGGGGGGGTGCGGGCCGAGGAGGGGTCTGCGGGTGGCCCTGCCAGCAGCCGCTTCCTGCCTCCCAGTGGCTTGGGGGTGGAGGACGGCGGGCCCCGGGACAGCAGTGGGTCCACGTTGCCCGGTGCGGCCCAAGACCGGGGGCCATGAAGGCAGCGCCGCGGGGCCGGGCTGCTGGCGGGGGCTGCTCACCTTGACCTTCTTCAGCACCTCAAACCCTTCGATCCTGCCGATGCGGTAGTGATTCAGGTCCACGTCCTGGGAGAGGGAGAGGACCGCTGAGCCGCACGGAGCCCGGGGCCTGGCCCTTGTCCCGGCCCACCAAGCCCCACTGGGGGCAGAGTCCTCGTCCCAGCCCAGGTGCAGGGCCTTGGGGCGGACGCCCCTGGGGCCCGAGACGTCCCGATCTGTCTGCACCCGCGTGGGGGTTGGGCCCAGGGACAGACTGCGCTGAGGCTGGTGTGGGCATGGTCGGCTGGACCCCCATGGGCCCAGCCTGGCGCACATACCCAGCGGGGCCCGTGCTCACTGCCAGCGGCTGTGGGGGCCTCACCTCGGCATCTTTGTCCAGGCTAATGGTCTCCATGTCCACTGGCAGCTCCTGCCCTGGAAAAGGAGGACCAGAAAAGCCACTCAAAGCCCCGGTTCCAGGCAAGTCCCTGCAGAGGGGCAGGGCTCGGGGCGGGGCTCGGCCCACCCTGGCTGGTGTGAGCGGGCGGCCGGCAGAGGACTCAGTGGCCTCACACTGCACTCGCCCAGAGTGTCCCCGGCTCCCCGCCGGCCGACCCTGCGAGTCCCCCCTGTCAGGCCCTGAGCCCGGGCAGGTCTGGCGGGAGCATCGGGGCTTGGAGACGTGCCTTCTCGTGAGGAGTCTGAGAATAGCCAGCACTGAGCCGAAGGGGGTGGGGGGTCCACCCAGCACCCCCTGTGCCCGGCTGCCTCTCCCCCACAGCTGGCACGGCCAGCCCCCGCACGGGGGCACCACACGCTCGCGCTCTCCAAGCCTGTTGCCACGGGCACTGCTCCCGGAGAAGCCCCCACTCCGGGTTCCTGCCTGCACGGTGGGCCTGACCCGGACACGGGGCCTCGGTGAGTGCTCAAGAGTGGGGCGGGGGCCGCACCGGGCCTCGCCAAGGCTTCAGCAGGGGCTGCTAGAAGGACGCAGTGTCTCCCCAGGGTGCGAGGGACCAGCCAGTGGGAGGTGAGCAGCAGTTGGGCAAAGCCAATGGATAAACCCGAGTCCCTCCCTCCAGCCCCTGGTACCCCTGAGCCCCTCCGGGCCGCCCAGGCCCCTTGGGACTGCGCTCAGGCCTGGAGGGGTCTGTGATCCATGCGGTACAGGCCTCAGCCCACAGGCCCACACGAGGCGCCCGGGGTGCCCAGGCTGCAGCAGGGGAGGAAGCAGGAGGGGCTGGGGCAGAAGGAAGCTGCCCCCCAGGGCACCTTGTCGCCAGTTAGAATCCCACCAGAGGCGGACCCAGGGAGGCCTCGGTGAGTCTCGCCAGGGGCGGGGCGGCCTGAGGCCCCCAATCACCTGCCAGGCACCTGCCCGCCCACAACCTTCCCGTGGCAGGCTCCAGAGCTGGCGCTGCCCCCTCTCCCTTAGAATAGGTTGTTGCTATGGTTACTAATCTTTGCTGGTGTGGGGAGCAAGCTGTGACTCTAGAAATTACTTTGATTAACTTGATCTTATTATTGGAATAATGTATAATTCTGCTGTCTCTTAGGCCACACCGGCGGTGCCTGGGGCTGACTCCTGGCTCCAAGTTCCAGTGTGACTCAGGCCGGCTCGGGCACCATGTGAAGCTGGCACTAGGGAAAAAACCAGCTGGGTGCAGGCAGATGGCCTTCCCACTGCGCCCTCGCCCTGGCCCAATCAGGCGTGTTTACTAACGCTAAGCCACGGGCTAGAAGTCTGGAAAACTGTTCCACGAGATCCTCTGCTGGGGCCGGAGCGTTAGCACAGCGGAAAGGGCATTTGCCTGGCACGTGGCCGACCCGGGTTCGATCCCCGACATCCCATATGGTCCTCCAAGCACTGTCAGGAGTAACTCCTGAGCGCAGAGCCAGGAGTAATTCCTGAACATCGCTGGGTGTGACAAAAAAAAAAAAATCTCCTGCTAATAGTTTAATAGTTTGGCCTATTTTCGCTCTCAAGTAAAACTATGTGACTCAAAAACTGGAAAGGGCCGGAGTGCTAGAGCAGGTGGGGTGTTTGCCTCGCTACAGCTGACCCAGGTTCTATCCTCTTATGGCCCCCCAAGGACCGCAGGAGTGATTCCTGGGCGCAGAGTCAGGAGTGACCCCTGAGCACTGCTAGGGGTGGCCCCCACATGAAAAAAAAGGTAAGATTTTAACATACGTGCTTGCCTGGAAATTCGTTGTGTTTTTTTTTTTTTTCACCTAACAATGTCTTGAACACTTTTCTATCCGTTCATCTCCTTTCTCTCATTTCATTTCAGCACAAGTTGATTTTCTAAGCCCAAAACCACCATAGCTGGGCGGCTGGTGGGTGGAGGGCCGGGGGCATGGCCGTCTCTCCTTCTCTTCGGAGCGGGTTCGTGTGGGCACTACAGCAGGCGGCCCTGGTGCTTCCCACTGGGAAGGCCTGTGCCGACACCGGAGATCAGGAGGGGAGTGGGGACAGCGAGGCTGGGCGGGGGCTTTGGGGCCAAGGGAAGAGAAGCACAGTGGTCAGCCCCAGTCCCCCCAGCCTTACTCTGCACACGGGCAGCAGGTCAGTCTGGGCTGCCTGCAGGCACCTCAGGAAGTGTGCGGTGTGGGGGGGAAGGGCAGCTGAGCAAGCTGCAGAGGCCACATCCACCCAAGTATAGTGGGAGCCAACGAGACTGAGTGCAGCTGTGAGTGTGGGTGAGTGTGATGGTTGTGAGTGTGATGGTGGGAGTCCAGTGACTGGTGGGTAGGTGTGAGTGTGTGTGGGTGCAAGAGTGTGTGAACTGGTTTGGAGGTGAGTACGGGTATTGGTGAGTGTGTGTGTGTGTGTGTGTGCGTGCGCGAGTCTGAGGGTAATTGTGAGTCTGAGTGTCTGTGCCTGTGTGTGTGAGGCTGTGTGTGTGTATACGAGTTTGAGTGTGTGTGTGAATCTGAGTGTATGTATAAATCTGAGTGTGTATGTATGGGTGTGTGTATCTGAGTGTGTGAGTATGAATGTGTGTGCGAGTCTGAATGTGTGTGAATATTTGTATGAGTTTGAGTGTGTGGGTGTTGGTGTGTGTGTGAGTCTGAGTGCATGAGAGTCTGAGTGTGGGTGTAAGTATGTGCATGTTTGAGTCTGTGCAGGTATGAGTGTGCACGTGTATGAATGTACGTGTGAGTCTGTGCACGTGTGTCTGAGAGTATGTGAGTCTGAGTGTTAATGTGTGCGTGTGAGTCTGAGTGCGCGTGAATCTGAATGTGTGTGTGAGTCTGAGTGTGAGTGTGCACATGAGTCTGAGTGTGAATGTGAGTGTGCACATGAGTCTGAGTGTGAGTGTGAACATGTGTGTGTTCACATGCGTGAGTCTAAGTGTGTGTGTCTGAGTCTGAGTGTGTGTGAGTGTGAGCCGGTTTGAGTTTGAATGTGTGTGAATAGCTTGTGTGAGTGTGCACGTGAGTATGAGTGTATGCATATGTCTGAGTCTGAGTGTGCGCATGTGTGAGTGTGCGCGTGTCTGAGTCTAAATCTCAATGTGCATGTGTGTGAGTCTGAGTGTGTGTGTGCGTGTGTATGAGTGTGCACATGAGTCTGAGTGTGAGTCTGAGTGTGGGCGTGCACGTGGCTGGTACCTTCTGGGTCCTCCTCCCCTGGCCCCACTCCGTCCTTCAGGCTGTGTCCACTGAGCTCTGCCACGAGAATGCCGCTCTGCTTCTTCCCTTCCTCGTCGCCAGACTCCTCGGACTCCATCCGCCTGTCAACTGAACACAGCGCAGTGAGACTCATCCGCATTGGCCGCGGGGACTCAGCACTGAGCAGACTGGCCTCCAGCCTCGGGTGGAAGCTGATTCCTGCTCTCGGGGGATCGCAGAGGAGCTGCCGGGAGCCCAGGGACACTGGTCACAGGAGCTTTGGGCCCGGGTCCCCCTGACCACTGACTGCTGCCACGTACCTTCATCCATGCTCCACTATTCCACGTGGCCAAGAAAACCAGCCCAGTTCACAGGCCCACGCTCTGAAAGAAATCGAGACTGACTCTCATCAGACTGCAGGCAGGGGTGCTAGGGAGGAGGGGACGGTGCTCTAAGAAACAGCCCGTGTTTCCGCCACGGAAACAGCTCAGTGCCTCCTTGCTTGCCCAACGCTGGAAGCAGCCAAGGCCACTTGGCACGCTCTTCCTGCTCACACTGGCCACGCAGGCTGGGAGGGGCAGGAGGACGCTCCCCTGTGGGAGTCCTGCAGTCACCCATCCCCGCCGGGGAGCACCCAGCGCGCACAGGCACCTGGACCTGGGCCGAGGGCTCAGTACCAGGGGACGGCCACGGGGGAACCTGGGCCTCTACCGCTAGCCCAGGGGGACCGGGCAGGGCCTGCCAGAGGGCAGCGGAGTCAGGGTGGTCGGGGGCGCTGGAGGGGCAGGAGACAGAGCAGGCCCCCGCGGGAGCTCTGGAGCTGCCAGTCACCCAGCGGGTGCTGGGGCGGCACCTCACAGGCGCCCCCCAGAGACTGGCACTCTGCCTTGCCCTCAGCCTTGGCTCCTGAACGTCTCAGCTCTTTCTTCTGCCCGTCCCAGGCACAGCAGCCGCAGTCACTCCCTTGTCTCGTTCCCTCCCAGGGCGCTCAGGTGTGGGGTGCAGCCGAGCCGCAAGCCTCTAGGCACCCACAAGACACCCCTCCCCAGACACAGTCACCCCCCACACCCCCAATACTCACGCTCTCACACACACACACACACACTTAAGACACCCTGCCCCCACACGCACACGCACAGTCACACGCCAGCACCCAGAAGACACCTCTCCTGTGGACACAGTCACACAAGGACACACACCCATCTTCTGACACACTCACGTACACTCAGACATCCCCAGACACACAGACCCATGCACATACTTACTTAAACACACACTCTCAGGCACACACACGCACACATATGTACATAGACACACACGTACATACTTGGGCACACACATGCTCACGCACATACACAATCAAGCACACAAATAGACACTTTCACACACATGCGCAAATGCACACACAGGTACACACATGCACACTCAGGCACACACGTGCACATACATGTGCACTCACTTAGGCACACACACACTCACACATGCACACACACATACTCAAGCACACACGACACACACTCAAGCATACACTTACATGCACATATGCACATGCACACACACTCAGACACATGCACACACACGCACAGACACACACAGGGGCACAGACACAAGCTCACATGCACACAGACACACGCACACACACATTCAGACACACACATGCACACACTGAGACAGTCACACGCACACACATGCACACACTCAGGCACACACATGCGCACACTCACGCACACACATGCACACACTCTCACGCACACAATGTGCACACGCACACTCACGCACACACACAGGAGCAAACAGACACACAGTCACACACGCATGGACACATGCATACATACAGACACACACAGGAACACACAGACACACATGCACACAGTCACACACACTCACACACGCATGCACACGCACACTCACATATACACATGCACACACACTCACGCGCACTCACATTCTCACGCACACACGCAGACACACGCACACGCACACTCACAGTCACACGCGCACTCATAAGCACATACACACACATACACACACGGACACACGCACGGGCACACACAGGGGCACACAGACACACAGTCACACGCGCATTCGCTCTCCCACCCGTGGCCACCCCCGGCCGGCCGCACAGGTCCAGCGCACCGAGGGCCCGGGCCGTGCCTCAGTTTCCCCAGCTCGCAGGTCGGCCGGGCTCGCGGCGCCGGCTGTGGGCGGCCGGAGGTCGCGCGGCGCGGCCGGAGCCGCGGGTTCGGGCCCTGCTGGCCACGCCGGCCAGCGGCGGCCACTCACCCTCCATCATCTCCTGCGACTGTTGCTGGCCCGAGCCCTGCTCCGCCGCCATGTTGGACGCGCTTCCCCTTTCCGGAGTCGGTCGCCTCAGGCCGCTCGGCCAATCGCGGCGCCCCGCTCCCCGCGGGCCGGCCAATGGCAGGCCGGCGCCGGGCCCGGGCCCGCCCCCGCGCGCCGCGCGGCCCCGGCGCCTCATGGGAGTTGTAGGCGCCGCCCGCGCCGCCCGGCCTCGGGCAGGTGCTCCAGGGCGCGGCCCGGAGGGCGGAGGCGGGAGCAGAGGCCGCGGCCCGAACTCGCCGCGCGGCCCGAGGCCCGGGGGCTGCCCGGTGTCGCCGGGCGCCTCGAGCCCGCGTCCCGGAGCCGTCCCGGCCCACGCGCCGGTAACGCTCTGAGCCCGGTCCGGGCTCTGGGCCCGGTTCCGAGAGCCGCGGGCCCGGGAAACGGCGTCCCCGCGCGCGCCCGGAGCCGTTCGCCGCGCCCGGTGCGTCCTTGGTAACCGTCGGCGCCGCCCCGCCCCCGCGCAGCGGTTGGCCGCCGCGCCAGTCAATCAGCGCGCGCGGCCCCGCCATTGGCCGGCGGGGGAGGCCGGGCGGCCCCTCGGCGGCGGCGGGAAAGCTCGTCTGGCTGCCCGCTCGGACCCAGGTGAGGCTCCGGGTTCGGGGCGGCCCGAGCCGGCGCTCAGGGGGCTCCGCAGCCCACCGGAGGCGGGTGGCAGCTCGCCCGCGGCACAGAGCCGACCCCGGAGCTGAGTGTGGGCGCCACCCGGCCCGGCGCGCCCTCCCCGCCAGCTCACGCCCAGGCCCAGGGGCGGCCCCAGCCGGGCCGAGGCAGGGCGGCGTGGGGGGTGGGTTCTCCCCTCTGGCTTCGCTGCCCAGTGATTCCGAGTGGGGCCTGGGGCTCCTTCCCGAGCTGCAGCGAGACCCCGAGCTCATCCCACCCCTGCAGTGGGCAGCGTGAGTGCAGAGCCCGCCTGCCCCAGACTGCGGGAGGGGTGGGCCGGCCTGGGCGGTGGGCGCTCAGCCTGAGCGGAAGTGGGGGTCCGCAGGGTGGGGTGTGTGTGTACAGAGAGGGGGGTGGGTGCGGGGGGGGGTTGGGTACAGAAGAGGGTGGGTGCAGAGGGGGGTGGGTACAGAGAGCGGTGGGTACAGATGGGGGTAGGTACAGAGGGGGGTGGATGCAGGGGTGAGGGTGCTGTAGAGGGGGCTGGGTAGAGAGGGGGGTGGGTAGAGAGGGGGGTGGGTGCAGAGGGGGGTGGGTGCAGAGGTGAGGGTGCTGGAGGGGGGTGGGTAGAGAGGGGGGTGGGTGCAGAGGTGAGGGTGCTGGAGAGGGGGTGGGTAGAGAGGGGGGTGGGTGCAGAGGTGAGGGTGCTGGGGGGTGAGTGCAGAGGGGGTGGGTGCAGAGGTGAGGGTGCTGGAGAGGGGGTGGGTACAGAGGGGTTGGGTGCAGAGGTGAGGGTGCTGGAGGGGGTGGGTACAGAGGTGAGAGTGCTGGAGGGGGGGTGGGTAGAGAGGGGGTGGGTGCAGAGGTGAGGGGGTGGGTGCAGAGGGGGTGGGTGCAGAGGTGAGGGTGCTGGAGAGGGGGTGGGTGCAGGGGGGTGGGTGCAGAGGTGAGGGTGCTGGAGAGAGGGGTGGGTAGAGAGGGGTTGGGTGCAGAGGTGAGGGTGCTGGAGAGGGGGTGGGTGCAGAGGGGAGGGTGCTGGAGAGGGGGTGGGTGCAGGGGGGGTGGGTGCAGAGGGGGGTGGGTGCAGAGGGGAGGGTGCTGGAGAGGGGGGTGGGTAGAGAGGAGGGTGGGTGCAGAGGTGAGGGTGCTGGGGGGGGGGTGGGTGCAGAGGGGAGTGAGTGCAGAGGAGGGGTCTGCAGAGTGTGCTGCCGGCGTTGGCCCCGTCTGTGGGGTTGGGCTCGGCCACGGCAGCTCGACGGTAGCGAGGGTCCTTCTCTGCCCTGTCCACGTGCTGTGTCCATGTGGTGCACCCTAGGCGCTGCCTTTCTTCCCGTGGGCACCCCTCGATCGCGTGCCTCCTCCCCTCCAGTGTCTGCAGGCCCCTGATTCTGAGGGTGCGGGTCCCCTGGCCGGCCCGGACGGCCCCTCCCCTACCTCCTGGCGGCGGCCTGGTTTTTGCCTCCGTCTTTGGGGTGTCACTTCTGAGCTGAGTCTGTCAGCACTGGGGACGCGCGTGGGTCAGTGGCAGGGGCTGACGGCCAGGCTCTGCACCCGGGAGGTGGGGGCTTTGGCCTTGCCGTGCTGGGGGAATGTGGCAAGAAGGGCTGGCACCCGCCCTCTGCCTCCCCCCAGCTGGTGTTGGCGGCACCACCAGGCACCCCGCCTGGTGCTGACTGGAATGCAGCCAGGTAGGAAGTGTCTGCAGAACTGGGCTCTGGGTGGGCAGAGACCCGTGGTCACACATGAGCGGCATCCAGCGGGCTCTGGGTTGCAGGCGGATGCAGTGCCCTGTCACGCGGGCCCCTGCTGGACGTTGACAGCAGGTGGGATGATGGGCATACATCTGTGTCCACACATGTGTGAGTACTATGCGCATGACCCTACAAGTGTGCGGACCCACACATGTGTGACTCTGTGTGAGCCCACATGCATGCAAGCCTATGTGCGAGCCTGCATGTAAGCCCACATGTGCATGTCCACATGTGTGCAAGTACATAAGTGGAAGTGGGTCTACACACACAGGGGTCTTTGAATACACATATGAGTATGTGTGTATATATGTGAGCTTACACGTGAGTGCACGCATGCAAGTCTACATATAACAGTACAGTAATTGAATCTACATGCATGCAAGTCAACACACAAGTGTACACTTGTGCAGGTCCACATGTGTGAGCTTACACACACATTGTATTGACATGCTCAGATTCACATGTGTGAGCCTACACACACACTGTATCTACATGCTCAGATTCACATGTGTGAGCCTCACACACACACACACTGCATCTACATGCTCGGGTCCACATGTGGGCTTACATGTGTGAGTATGTGTGTGTACACACACGTGAGTCTCTGAATGTATGCTGTGAGTCTACACATGTGAGTATATGTATGAGTCTTCCTGTCAGTGCAAGTGAGACTACACATGTCTACATACATGTGAATATACAGATATGAACCTACGCATGTGTTCATGCACATGTGAATCTCCTTGTGAGTGCATGATGTGATTCTATATGTGTCTACATACATGTAAATTTACATGTGTGAGCCTACACATGCATCTACTTGTGTCTACACATGTGCAGGTCTCCCCGTGAGTCTACATTGTGTGTCTACACATTTGTGAGCTTACATGCATGTGAATCTACAAACAGGTCTACGTGTATATGCTCAAATCTCTGTGTGTGAGCTTACATGTGTCTTCAGTCTACGTGAGTGCACGGTGTGAGTCTACATGCGTGTGTGTGAATATGTGAGTCTGCTCATGCCTGGCAAAGGCTGCTCACAGCCTCCCCGCTCCTGTAGCAGGCTGGCGTGAGGGCCCTGTGCCCTGCTCATTGCAAGTATGAGGGTATGAGCGTGTCCCCCCGTAGCAGGCTGGCGTGGGGGTGTGTCCCTGCCCTGTAGTAGGCTGGTGTAAGGGTGTCCTGGTGTCCCTGCTCATTGGCGGGGTAAAGGTGTGAGGGTGTCCCCTGTCCTTGCAGGGGTGAGGGTGTCCTGGTATCCCCCGCTCATTGCAGGGGTAAGGGGGTAAGGGTGTCCCCTGCTCACTGTAGAGGTGAGGGGGTGAGGGTGTCCCCTGCTCATTGCAGGGGTGATGGTGTGAGGGTGTCTGCTAATTGCAGGGGTGAGGGTGTGCCGGTGTCCCCCGCTCATTGCAGGGGTGAGGGTGTGCCGGTGTCCTCCGCTCATTGCAGGGGTGAGGGGGTAAGGGTGTCCCCTGCTCATTGCAGGGGTGAAGGTGTGAGGGTGTCCCCCTACTCATTGCAGGGGTGAGGGGTTGGGGGTGTCCCCTGCTCATTGCCGGCTGGTGTGAGGGTGGCGCGGCCCTGCACTCGCACCTTTGCTCTCCTTGGGCTGTGGCTGGTGGGACTGCTGGCCCTGGGCAGACTCCCCCTGGGCCCTCTCGGGCCCGGCCGCCCGGCGCCTAGTTGCCCTTGGCTTCGCTGTCCTGCAGGTGTCCACGCTCTGCTCTGCGCCCATGGAGGACGGAGGGCCCCCTCGGCCGGCCCCGGATGAGGCCACGCCGGGGCCCGAGCCCAGCAAGTTCCTGGTGGCACGCAGACACCCAAGCCGGAGGAATGGGCTGTCCAGGCTGTGCCAGAGCAGGATGACGCTCTCAGGTGGGTGCCCTGTCCCCGCCCCTGCCGGCCGGGACCCACCGAGGCTTAGTGTCAGGCAGGGCTGGACGTCTTGGTGGGGAGCCCAGGGCTGCATGCCCCCTCCTGGGGCGTCTGTGGGCGTGTGCTGGGAGGCGGGGACCCTCAGGGCAGTGGGGTGGGGGCACCTGGGGGGCCTCACAGTGAGCGGGGCCTGAGGCTGCAGCCCTTGTGCGAGCCAGTGAGGGCCTGGGGCAGCGTCCAGGCGCAGTGAGGGGCTGGGCAGCGTCCAGGCGCAGTGAGGGGCTGGGCAGTGTCCAGGCGCGGTGAGGGGCTGGGGCAGCGTCCAGGCGCAGTGAGGGGCTGGGCAGCGTCCAGGCGCAGTGAGGGGCTGGGCAGCGTCCAGGCGCAGTGAGGGGCTGGGGCAGCGTCCAGGCGCAGTGAGGTGCTGGGCAGCGTCCAGGCGCAGTGAGGGGCTGGGGCAGCGTCCAGGCGCAGTGAGGGGCTGGGCAGCGTCCAGGCGCAGTGAGGGGCTGGGCAGTGTCCAGGCGCAGTGAGGGGCTGGGCAGTGTCCAGGCTGCATTGAGGAGCTGGGGCAGCGTCCAGGCGCAGTGAGGGCCTGGGGCAGCGTCCAGGCGCAGTGAGGGGCTGGGCAGCGTCCAGGCGCGGTGAGGGGCTGGGCAGCGTCCAGGCGCAGTGAGGGGCTGGGCAGTGTCCAGGCGCAGTGAGGCGCTGGGGCAGCGTCCAGGCGCAGTGAGGGGCTGGGCAGTGTCCAGGTGCAGTGAGGGGCTGGGGCAGCATCCAGGCACAGTGAGGGGCTGGGCAGTGTCCAGGCGCAGTGAGGGGCTGGGGCAGCGTCCAGGCGCAGTGAGGGCCTGGGCAGTGTCCAGGCGCAGTGAGGGGCTGGGGCAGTGTCCAGGCTGCAGTGAGGGGCTGGGGCAGCGTCCAGGCGCAGTGAGGGGCTGGGCAGTGTCCAGGCACAGTGAGGGGCTGGGCAGTGTCCAGGTGTGAGGGGAGGGCCTGCGGCTGGTGCCCGTCTCCCTCCGTGCCAGGCTGAGCTCCTGGGGCAGAGCGAGGAAGGCGGCTCCTCGGTGGGCCTGTCTGGCCGGGCACAGGGTGGGGGCTGACCCCAGCTGAGGGCCGCCCTCACCGCAGGAGACCGGTGGAACTCCTACTGCCTGTCTGCGGCCGCCCCGAGCGTCCTGGGCTCCCGCCCGCTCTGCCCCACGGCGCCCGCAGGGGAGCAGGAGGACTCGGCCGGCTCCTTCGTCAGCACGTCCTGCTGCTCGCTGCTGCGGGGCCTGTCCCTGGGCCGGCCCGTGCCCCTGCTCCCGACGCCTGTGTGCAACCCCAACAAGGCCATCTTCATCGTGGACGCCAAGACCACAGAGGTGGGTCTCGCCCTCGCGCCTGGGCCCGCGCCCGCGGCCGGCCCTGACACGCCCCTGCCCGCAGATCCTGGTGGCCAATGACAGGGCCTGCCGGCTCCTGGGACACAGCAGCCGCGGCCTCATCGGCCAGAGCCTCACGCACTTCTTCCTGAAGCCCGACTGCGAGGTGGTGCGGGCCCTCAGCGAGGAGCACGTGGAGGCCGACGGCCAGGCCGCCGTGGCCTTCGGCACCGTGGTGAGCGAGCAGGCGGGTGAGGGGGGACGGCGACGGGCAGTCCCCAAGCTGGTGGCCGGGCGTGAGGCCTTCCGGGGACCCTCTCGGCGCCGAGCCCCTGGCTCTGCTGCATCTGCTCTGGGGAGGACCGTGCTCCGCCGAGTCCCGCTCGGGCCCCGGATGTGACGCGGGGCCGCTGCACCACAGGTGGATGTGGTGAGCCGTGGAGGAGAGAAGGTGCCAGTGTCAGTGTGGATGGAGCGACTGAGGCAGGAGGCCCAGAGGCTGCGCTGCGTCGTCGTGCTGGAGCCCGTGGAGCGGCTCTCAGCCTGGGTCGCCTTCCAGGGAGACGTGAGCATGGGAGGTCCCACCCGCTGAGCTCCCCACCACCCCACTATGCTCCCCATCCTCCCCGCTGTGCTCCCCATCCTCCCCCCCCCCGTGCTAACCATCCTCCCCCCGTGCTAACCATCCTCCCTGCTGTGCTCCCCACCCCCCCATGCTCCCCATCCTCCCCGCTGTGCTCCCCACCCCCCCATGCTAACCATCCCCCCATGCTAACCATCCTCCCTGCTGTGCTCCCCTCCCCCTGTGCTCCCCATCCTCCCTGCTGTGCTCCCCTGCCCCTGTATTCCCCATCCTCCCTGCTGTGCTTCCCTCCCCCCTATGCTTCCCTCCTTCCCACTGTGCTCCCCATCCTCCCTGCTGTGCTCCTCTCCTTTGTGCTCCCCTTCTTCCTGACTGTGCTTCTCTCCTTCCCTTCTGTGCCCCCTTCCTGCCCCTTCTTTGGTGCTCCCCTTTCTCCCTGCTGTGCTCCCCTCCCTGCCTACTGTGCTCCTCTCCCTTCCCTCTGTGCTCTCCTTCCCCTTTGTGCTCTCCCCCTTCCCGACTTGCTCCCCTCCTTCCCGACTGTGCTCCCCTCCTTCCCGACTGTGCTCCCCTCCTTCCCGACTGTGCTCTCCTTCCCTTCTGTGCTCCTCTCCTTCCTGACTGTGCTCCCCTCCCTCCCTGCTGTGCCTCTTCCTTCCCCTTTGTGCTCCCTTCCTGTCCCTTCTTTCCCACAATGCTCCCCTCCCTCCCTGCTGTGCTCCCATCCTTCCCGTCAGTCTCCCCTCCTGCCTGGCCGTCTCCCCTTCTTCCTGCCTCTCCCCTGCGCCCTGCGAGCCCTCCCTCCGTGGCCCGCCTGCCAGCTAGGGCTGCTGCTGACCGGCTGACTGGCTGTGGCTGGCCTGGGCGTGCCCCGCTCCCCGGGAGCTGAGGCCGCGGCCTTGCCTCCCCACAGGGCACCATCACAGAGTGCGACAGCGTCTTTGCCGTGCTGCACGGCTACGCCAGCGGGGAGGAGCTGGTCGGGCGGCCCCTCAGCGACCTCATTCCCTCGGCACAGCTCCCGCCCCTTGGTGCTCCCATCCCGCAGGTAGGAGCCCTGCGCCGGTGGGGGCGAGGGGCGCGGCAGCCCGGGCCCCCTCCCTGCTCTGGGCCGTGCCCGTGCGTCTGAGCTAGCCAGGAGCCCCCGACCAACCCGGCCTGTCCCGTGTGAGGCAGTGCGGTGGTTAGGCCGTGCGGCGGCGAGTGAGGGGTGGGTGGGGGGGTCCCGGGAGGTGCAGCCTGGGACCTGCGAGGGTCCTGGGGCGGCTGGAGCAGCATGCTTCTTGGGTTATATTTGGGGCTGCGGAGGACAGGACGAAATGGGGCGTGCTCGGGGGCGGGGGCCTGGGGACCGGAGGACAGGGCAGCCCGAGCCCGTGCAGTGTCTCGGCCCCCAACCCCTCGTCTCTCAGAGCCTCAGGATCCAGAGGTCTGTCGGGAGGGCCAGGGATGGCAGCACCTTCCCCGTGAGCCTGAAGCTGAAGCCGGGCCCCGAGGGCGGCTACTCGGCGTCCGTCTGGGTGTTCTCCACCATCAGCGGCCTCGTCACCCTGCTGCCCGATGGGACCATCTACGGCATCAACCACAACTTCGCGTTGATGCTCTTTGGCTACGGGAAGAGTGACCTCCTGGGCAAGGTGGGCCTGCTGCGGGCGTGCTCCCGGGCCCATCCCGACTGGGCGGCGCCCATCTGGCACCCGCCTTCGTGGCCCCCGCGCTGTGTCCAGCCATGGGCCCCGCACAGAGCCTGCGTGGTGCCTGGTGGCTGTTTTCTAGTGAGGACCCCGGGCAGCCTCGGGAGTTGGGGTGCCCAGGGCCCCTGCAGGCAGCGCTCAGCCCCGCGGAGCCAGGGACCAAGTGGTCCAGGCCAGCTGCAGCCTCATCTGCCGGACCCCTGGGGTCCACAGAAAGGCCGAGTGCAGGGCAGTGGTGCCCGCTGCCCGGAGTGGCACAGCGCTGGCAGGGTGCCCATCGCCCGGACAGCTGAGGTGCACGCGGTGGCTTGCGTGACTGCTCAGGAATCCTTCTCTGCGGGGCTCGGGACCCTGTGGGGTGCCGGGGAGTGACGCGGGTTGGTGTGTGCTGTCTGATGGCCCCGTGCCCCTTGCCTTCCTGAGGGGGAGTCGGCCAGCCTGTGCCAGGGGGCAGGGTGGGTGGGCCTCTGGGGCTCTGAAACGCGGCTATGTTTTCTAGAACATTACTTTCCTGATTCCGGATTTCTACCGCTACATGGACTTCCCGTGCGACAGCTCCTGGCCCCCACTGGACCTGGCCAGCACCGTGCAGCCTGGCAGCCAGAATGGGCCTGGGCTGGGAGGGGAGCCGCAGCAGGCCTGGGGCCTGGAGGACCAGGCCCAGGGTGAGAGCAGCCGCCTCCTGGCTGGGTTGGTCCCCGGTCCCCGACATGTTCCACGTGTCTTCTCAGATCACAGGCCCCTCAGGGCTCCTCATGTGCCCACACGCCCCCACAGGCCCCTCAGGGCTCCTCATGCCCCCACATGCCAACACATGGTTCTTCACCTCTGTGTAAGTCTCACCCCTGTACCCACACGACCCACGCATGGTTCTTGCTGCCCCCATCCCCCCTTGCCCCTGTATCCCCACACGCCCACAGATTGCCCACTGCTGTGCCCCGCCAGACGGGTCACTGGTGGGGGCAGCGCTGGGGGGCGGGGCGGGCAGCCTCCCCGGGGTCTGTGCTGGTCTGGTCGGTCCCTGCCGTGGAGCTGAGGAGTGCTTCAGCGTTCTGAAGCCAGAACTGCGTCCAGTCCACTGCACCCAGACTCCCTCGTGCTCTGTGGCCGGGTGGGGGCCCCCTGGGGGGAGTCCTGGGAGCTGTGGGCGCAGGGGCAGACGGGCAGGCCAGCTGGGAGGGCCCGCCGCCCACTGTGCTGCAAGGGGGCTGTTTGTTCTCTTGGAGGTCCGAGAGACGGGACCCAGCCTGCCAGCGAGCCCACGCTGCCGGCAGATGCGGCTTGGCTGTGGAGTGGCCAGGAGGCCCGGACAGGGTCTCGCACCCACATGGACCCTGGGGGCCGCCTCCCTGCGTCTGGCTCGCCTCTGCTTGCTTCCAGGTGGGTGTCAGTCTGGGCTTCGTCTGAGGGTGTCAGCGCCGTCCTCTGCTCAGTGCCAGGGCTCATGCCTCTGGAACACCCCCTCCCCCCCCGTGTTCTGGGCACTTCCTGACCCTCGTGGCACTATTTCCGCCGGCTGCTCTGAACTATCCTTGACGTGCACCATGTGGTCAGCGTGAGGCTCTGTGCCCAGAGCTTGTTCCTGCAAGTGCTCAGGAGACCAGGCTGCTGGCCGGGCCTGGGCTTAGTGTGGGACCTTCCTGGTCGTGGGCCTGGGCTGCATCTCCGACTCCCAGCCCACACACCGCCAGCAGCACTGGCTTCCGAGAATGTCCCCTGGGCACGGCTGTGTGTGCTTCTGGTCCTGACCAGTGGCTCTCGCTGCTCGTGACTAAGTGTAATGTGCTCATGGCGCCTGTGCAGACTCGGGACAGCGACCTGTAGCACTTCCGTGCCATGGCTTTAGACACAGAGCTCCCTGGGCAGCACCACGGCCCTCGCCACCAGCTTCCCCTGCACCATCGTGTCCCTCTGATGCTGATTTTGGTGGATTGAGGAGGGTGACGCGACAGGTCTCTGTTGGTGTTCAGCAATGGTCAGGTAGTGGTCTTTCCCAGGAGCCTGTCCCCATGGAACTCTGTCCCCGTGGAGCTCTGTCCCCGCGGAACTCTGTCCCTGTGGAGCTCTGTCCCCGGGGAACTCTGTCCTGTGGGACTCTGTCCTGTGGACCTCTGTCCTGTGGAACTCTATCCTGTGGAACTCTGTCCCATGGACCTCTGTCCCGTGGAACTCTGTCCTGTGGGACTCTGTCCTGTGGAGCTCTGTCCTGTGGAACTCTGTCCTGTGAAGCTCTGTCCTGTGGGACTCTGTCCCGTGGAGCTCTGTCCCGTGGAACTCTGTCCCATGGAGCTCTGTCCTGTGGGACTCTGTCCCGTGGGACTCTGTCCTGTGGAGCTCTGTCCTGTGGAACTCTGTCCTGTGAAGCTCTGTCCTGTGGGACTCTGTCCCGTGGAGCTCTGTCCCGTGGAACTCTGTCCCATGGAGCTCTGTCCTGTGGGACTCTGTCCCGTGGGATTCTGTCCTGTGGGACTCCATCCTGTGGACCTCTGTCCTGTGGAACTCTGTCCTGTGGGACTCTGTCCTGTGGGACTCCATCCTGTGGACCTCTGTCCTGTGGGACTCTGTCCCGTGGAACTCTGTCCCATGGAGCTCTGTCCTGTGGGACTCCATCCTGTGGACCTCTGTCCTGTGGAACTCTGTCCTGTGGGACTCTGTCCTGTGGTACTCCATCCTGTGGACCTCTGTCCTGTGGGACTCTGTCCCGTGGAACTCTGTCCCGTGGAGCTCTGTCCTGTGGGACTCCATCCTGTGGACCTCTGTCCTGTGGAACTCTGTCCTGTGGGACTCTGTCCTGTGGGACTCAGTCCCATGGAGCTCTGTCCTGTGGGACTCTGTCCTGTGGGACTCCATCCTGTGGGACTCTGTCCTGTGGGACTCCATCCTGTGGGACTCTGTCCTGTGGAACTCTGTCCCATGGAGCTCTGTCCTGTGGGACTCTGTCCTGTGAACTCTGTCCTGTGGAACCCTGTCCTGTGGGACTCTGTTCCTGTGAAACTATGCCCTGTGGAGCGCTGTCCCCATCCAGTTGTCCCCTGATACTGTCCCTGTGGGGATCATCTGTGAGTCTGGAAAGTTGCATCAATAAGCCTGTCCAGGAGGGCCGGTCCTGTGTCCCTTCTTCGGTCTGAACCCACTGTCTGCTCCCAAGGCCTTCAGCTGCTCTCGGCTGTCAGTGATTTCTCTCCCCAGTTGCCCAAGTGGTTTTCTCTGAACCCTCCAATAACCTGCCTCTCCCCACCGTGGGGTACAAGCTGGCTGGGTCTCCCTGCAGGGTGCATGAGAGCTGTCGCTTTACTTCTCACGTGGTCGCAGGCTCTAGCCTTCTGCCCGGCATGTGGTGCGGTGCCCTGCTGACATCTCTGCCTTTGACTCTGCAGTTCTTCCATAATGTGTTGTCCATATCACACCCCTCAGGGTAGACAGTGCCCCAGAAGGGAGCCTCTCGTCCCAGGATGGGGATCCACCATCGCCTGAGAACCAGAGGAACATTCCAGAAGGGAACCCAGCAGTGCAGAGTGCGCCATCCTTGCCTGAGAAACAGCAGATGCCTCCAGAAGGGTATTTGGCAGCCCAGAGTGATGAGTTCCAGGACCCACAGAACCTTCCAGAAGGGAGTCCAGCAGCCCTGGCGGCACCGTCGTTGCCTGAGAAGCAGCAGGACGGTGTCTTGGGGAAAGATGAATGTGTGACGGAAGAGAGCCTCGGGCAGGGCCTCCTGGGAGGCCGCAGGCCTGGTGCAGTGGACACGGAGCCACTTGCTTCCTGTGATGAGTCTGGGACGATCCCAGCAGAGCAGAGACGCCCCCTTGGTGACGAGGATGCCCTGTACCAGGAAGCGGGGCCAGGGGGCCCGCACGGCGGCCATGGCTGCGGTGCCTGGGAGCAGTGGGCGGAGAGGAGGGCCGCCCGGGAGGAGCTGCAGGCCTGCCTCATCAAGGAGCGGCTGTCGTGCCTGGCGCTGGCCCCCGGGGGCCCCTGCCGGGCTGCAGAGGCACCGTGGGCCCCTGGGAGCCCGGAGCAGCTGTGCCGGCGGGCGGGCAGCTCCTCGGCCTGCTACGCGCTGGCCACTGACCTGCCCGGGGCGCCCGCCAGCCCCTGCCCCTGGGGCCTCCGGGACGTGCTCTGGGGCAGCTGGGCGGCAGGTACCTCTGGCTGCTGTGCGGTGCCCTGCCCTGCGATGACCCCCTCGCCCCCCAGTGGCCATGACCTGCTGCTGACCAGCACCACTGTGCACCTGCGGGAGGGCCGGCGCTTTGGCGAGAGCTGCCTGGCGCTTGGCGGGGGGGCCGCTGCCAGGGATGAGGGCCCCTGCGAGCAGCCCCGCCTGAACATCCAGGTCACCTCCACGCCAGTGAGAAGGGCCAGCACGTCAGTGACCACCCCGCTGCCTGAGATCCTGGAGGGCACCTTCTCGGGGAGCTGCTACCACCGAGACGGCTCCCAGCTGAGTGCGTAGGCCCGGGGGGGGTGGGGGGGCTCGGGGCCGGGTGCTGTGGGTGGGCCCCGTCTAGTCCGCCTGGGGGAGGGCTGGGGCGGGGAGGGGCTGGCTCCCAGCGGTGCTTGGGGCCTGGGTCTGCTCTGCTTTTGGTTTGCTCAGCCCTGCAGGAGGTGCGGGAGCCCCTGGCTGGCGCAGCCCGTGGCAAGGAGAGCGCCCAGCTCCCAGCCATGCCGGGGAGCCATGGGGGCACATGCACGCGTGTCAGAGAGCCTTGCTGCCCACGCCCCGACTCCTTCCCTCCCGAGTGTCCTCTTGCTCCTGCCGATGCCGGCCACTGGAGCCACACAGCCCCCCAGCTGCTCCCTGACGCCCCCCAGCTGCTCCCTGACACCCCCCCCAGCTGCTCCCTGACTCCCCCCCCGCCAGCTGCTCCCTGAATCCCCCCCCAGCTGCTCCCTGACTCCCCCCACAGCTGCTCCCTGATTCCCCCCCAGCTGCTCCCTGGTGCCCCCCCAGCTGCTCCCTGACTCTCCCCCCAGCTGCTCCCTGACTCCCCCCCCAGCTGCTCCCTGACGCCCCCCCAGCTGCTCCCTGACTCCCCCCCAGCTGCTCCCTGACTCCCCCCCAGCTGCTCCCTGACCCCTCCTCCGTCCAGCTGCTCCCTGACGCCCCCCCAGCTGCTCCCTGACGCCCCCCCCCCAGCTGCTCCCTGACGCTCACTGTCCAGCTGCTCCCTGGCGTCCCCACTCCAGACGGTGCCTGGCGCCCCCCCCCCCCACCGCGGCTGGGTGTGCTGGAGGGTGTGCAGCCCTCAGGACCGCCTGCCCCCCCAGGTGTGCAGATTGAAGTGCGGCGGGTGGAGCTTCGCGGTGCTGCCACCCTCTTCTGCTGCTGGCTGGTGAAGGGTCTGCTGCAGGGGCGCCTTGACTCGGCCACCCACACCCGCCTGCTGCTGGCCAACCTGCCCAGCTCCTCCCACGAGGACGAGCTGCCCGGGGCCGGCCTGGGCGAGGTGGGTCCCGCCGTGCGTGTGGGAGTGGCGGGGGGTTCCTGTGCTGGGGCGGTCAGCCTGCAGGCTGAGCGCTGCCGTACCAGCGGGCCCGCCAAGGAGACGGTCGCAGGCAGCCCGGGCTGCCAGGAGCTCGTGGCCCTACTTGCTGGCCCCCGGGCCGCCCCTGCCCTCGCAGGCGCTGAAGACCACGCCGTGGTTCGAGGAGCCCCCCAGGGCTGCGGAGCTGGAGTGCCTGGCGGCCTGTGAGGGGCCGTATGCCCTCAAGTACAGCACCCTGAGTCCCCTGGGCAGCGGCGCTTTCGGCTTCGTGTGGACGGCGATGGACAGGACAGAGAACAGGGAGGTGCGTGCTCGGCATGTGGCAGCTGCCGGGGGCTGGCACCTCCCCTCCGTGTCACTCGGAGGCCCTAGGATGGCCATCCGCACCTGCTCCGCCCCCAAAGGTGCTCCTCGCTGTGTCGGGATGTCATCTCCAGCTACCCAGCACTGGGTGTTTCAGGGGTCTGGCTAGTGGCCACTGGCCTCCCAGCTCTGGCCTTGCACGGGACAGGCCTTTCTGACCTGCATCGGCTCCTTCCCGTCCCCCCTGCTGTGTCCTCACGGGTCCCCTCTCTCTTGCTTCTTGCTGCCCTGGGCTGTGTCCACGTGCGCATGGGCGCTGGCAGGAACAGACAGCCTGGGTGTCCATGGCCCTTGCTGGCACTGCACTTGCCCGTGAGGCCTCGAAGCCTGTGATCAAGTGGACGACACATCACCTATCTTCTGTTTTTGATTTAATCAAATCACTGCAAATTATAGAGTTGTTCAGCATTAAGTTTTAGGCATGTAATGTTCCAGCAGTAATCCCTTCACTCACGTCGATTCTCCTCCACCGACATCCTGGGTTTCTCTAGTGTCTCCCTCGGCTGACTTACCCCCCACCCTCGCCCCAGTGCCGAGCTTCCTCCTGCTCCTTATTTATATTGACATTGCGCATTTGTATTCCCTTATGGAGTTTTCTTTTTTCTCCCGGTTTTATTACATTTTTATAAAGTAGTTCACAATAATTTATTACATTCAGTATTCCAACATCAGTCCCACCACCATAACACCTTCCTATCACCATTATTTTGAATTTCCCCACCACCACCCAAGCCTGTCTTGAAAGCAGGTCCTAAATAATTTATAATGTATGGCTTGTTATGAATATTGTGCTAAAAATGATCCCAAAAAGTTTCCTCAAATGGGGGCTAGAGTGATAGCACAGCGGGTAGGGCGTTTGCCTTGCATGCAGCCGACCCGGATTCGATTCCCAGCATCCCATATGGTCACCTGAACACAGCTAGGGGTAATTCCTGAGTGCAGGAATTGTGCACAGGTGACCCCTGTGCATGGCCGGGTGTGACCCAAAAAGAAAAAAAGTTTCCTCAAAGGAAAATGTGTGAAGTTTGATTGCACCCTAGAGCCATTAAGCCTGGCGATGCTCAGGGGTTACTCCTGGCTCTGCACTCAGGAATTACTCCTGGCGGTGCTCAGGGGACCATATGGGATACTGGAGATTGAACCCGGGTTGGCCATGTACAAGCTGAGTACCCTTCCTGCTGTGTTATCTCTCAACACCTTTTTTTTAATTAATTAATTTTTTTTTTTTAGTGAGTCACGGTGAGGGTACAGTTACAGAGTCATACCTTTTTGTGCTTGTTTTTCCCTCATGCAATGGAATATTTATTCCCTTAACTACCTCATTGCCATACCTTTCTACTTTTATCAAGGACAGTTTCTGTAGGCAGTTTTCTTCGTAGCTTTAGTTATAGGGGATAACCAAAGTCTTCTATTGTTCAGTATAAATGAGTTTTATTAAGACAACGTTATTCACAAAGTTGGTTATAGTAGAGTTTTAAGCATGCAATGACCTCTTCCATATTTTGTTATTTTGTGCCACACCCAGTGATGCTCAGGGGTTACTCCTGGCAGTTCCGGGAACCATATAGAATACTGGGTATTGGATTGCATTGGCTGCATACAAGGCAAACACCCTACCCACTGTACTATCACTACAGCCCTTGTTTTTAAGGGGAAAAATTTAACCTTTCTCTCTGTCTTTCTGTCTCTGCTTCTCTCTCTCTCTCTCTCTCTCTCTCTCTGCAAACTTTATTTTATGGTATTGTGTTTTGAGCTACAGAGCTTTGGAACACACCTGGCAGTCCTTGAGGGTGCCCTCCCTGTACTTGAGGGTCATTCCTGGCAGTGCTTAAGGGACTATGCATTGCTGGGCCTTCAATTAATTTGCTAGAATATATCCTACTATTAACCAATAAATGACCACCGCATAGTTAACTGAACAGTCTAGGTCTTCCACATGAAAGCATACTTTCTCTCAGGCCCTGGGCTGAATTTTTTTTTTTTTTTTTTTTGCTTTTTGAGTCACACCCAGCGATGCTCAGGGGTTACTCCTGGCTTTGCACTCAGGAATTACTCCTGGCAGTGCTTGGGGGACCATATGGGATGCTGGGGATCGAACCCGGGTCGGCCGCGTGCAAGGCAAACGCCCTACCTGCTGTGCTATCGCTCTGGCCCCCTGGGCTGAATTTTTTTTTTTTTTTTTTTTGCTTTTTGGGTCACACCTGGCGATGCACAGGGGTTACTCCTGGCTCCGCACTCAGGAATTACCCCTGGCCATGCTCAGGGGACCATATGGGATGCTGGGACTCGAACCCGGGTCAGCTGCGTGCAAGGCAAACGCCCTACCCACTGTGCTATCTCTCCAGCCCCTGGGCTGAATTTTTTAAATTAAGAGTTGCAATTGATTTTATTTTTTTGTTTTTTTGGGTTTTTTTTTGGTTTTTGGGTCACACCTGGCGATGCACAGGGGTTACTCCTGGCTCTGCACTCAGGAATTACTCCTGGCGGTGCTCAGGGGACCATATGGAATGCTGGGATTTGAACCTGGGTCGGCCGCGTGCAAGGCAAACGCCCTACCCGCTATGCTATCACTCCAGCCCCCGCAATTGATTTTAAACAAATTAATTTAAATTGGGGCTGGAGCAATAGCACAGCGGTTGGGCATTCACCTTTCATGCGGCCAACCCGAATTCGATTCCTCCGCCCCTCTCGGAGAGCCCGGCAAGCTTCCGAGAGTGCCGAGCCCGCGCGGCAGAGCCTAGCAAGCTACCGGTGCATATTGGATATGCCAAAAACAGTAACAGTAAGTCTCTTAGTGAGAGACGTTACTGGTGCCCGCTCAAATAGTGGCAGTGACAGTGAGTCACAGTGAGGGTACAGTTACAGATTCACACCTTTTCGTGCTTGTTTTTCCCTCATGCAATGTTCAAGAGCCCATCCCTCCACCAGTGTCCATTCTCCACCACCAATGAACCCAGTGTCCCTCCCACCCCCCCATCTCATCCCCCACCCCACCCCGCCTCTGTGGCAGGGCATTCCAATTTGTTCTCTCTATCTCCTTTTGGTTGTTGTGGTTTGCAACAGGGGTATTGAGTGACCATCGTGTTCAGTCTCTAGTCTACTTTCAGCACGCATCTCCCTCCCCGCGCAGGATCTCCAATCACATTTTACTTGGTGTTCCCCTCTCTATCTGGGATGACTTTCTCCCAGCATGTGAGGCCAGCTTCCAAGCTATGGAGCCAACCTCCTGGTATTATATACTACTATTCTTGGGTATTAGTCTCCTACTCTGTTATTTTATATTCCACAGATGAGTGCAATCTTTCTATATCTGTCCCTCTCTTTCTGACTCATTTCACTTAGCATGATACTTTCCATGTTGATCCACTTATATGCAAAGTTCATGACTTCATCTTTTCTAACAGCTGCATAGTATTCCATTGTATAGATATACCAAAGTTTCTTTAACCAGTCATCTGTTCTCGGGCACTCAGGTTTTTTCCAGATTCTGGCTATTATAAACAGTGCTGCGATGAACATATAAGTGCAGATGTCATTTCGACTATACTTTTTTGTTTCTCCAGGATATATTCCCAGAAGTGGTATTGCTAGGTCAAATGGAAGCTCAATTTCTAATTTTTTGAGAATCGTCCATATTGTTTTCCAAAGGGGCTGGACCAGTCGGCATTCCCACCAGCAGTGTAGGAGGGTCTCTTTCTCTCCACATCCTCTCCAACAGCGGTTGCTTTTGTTCTTTTGGATGTGTGCTAGTCTCTGTGGTGTGAGGTAGTATCTCATGGTTGTTTTGATCTGCATCTCTCTCATGATTAGTGATGTAGAGCATTTTTTCATGTGCCTTTTGGCCATTCGTATCTCTTTCTTGGAAAAGTTTCTGTTCATTTCTTCGGCCCATTTTCTGATGGGGTTGGATGTTTTCTTCTTGTAGAGTTCAACCGGTGCTTTGTATACTCTTGATATCAATCCTTTATCGGATGGGTATTGGGTGAATATCCTTTCCCATTCTGTAGACTGTCTTTGTATTCTCTCAGCACCTTGTTTTGGTTTGCATCACCCTGGTGATGAGTGATGCAGAGCACTTCTTTATATGCCTGTTGGCCGTTTATGTTTTTCTTTTTAATTTAAAAAAATTTAAAAATTTTTTTTTTGTTTTTGCTTTTTGGGTCACACCTGGCAATGCACAGGGGTTACTCCTGGCTCTGCACTCAGGAATCACCCCTGGCCATGCTCAGGGGACCATATGGGATGCTGGGATTTGAACCCGGGTCGGCCGCGTGCAAGGCAAACGCCCTACCCGCTGTGCTATCTCTCCAGCCCCTAAAAAAATTTAAATTTTTTAATGTAGGAGTACTACTATTTATTCAGTCACTGATTAAGCATGAATTCCACATTACTTTTTTTTTTTTTTTTTTGCTTTTTGGGTCACACCCAGCGATGCTCAGTGGTCACTCCTGGCTCTGTACTCAGGAAGTACCCCTGGCCGTGCTCAGGGGACCATATGGGATGCTGGGAATCGAATCTGGGTCGGCTGCATGCAAGGCAAATGCCCTACCCGCTGTGCTATCACTCCAGTCCCCCCCCCCATTACTTTTTTTAAAAAATTTTTTTAATTGAATATCTGTGAGAGTGACCATTACAAAGCTGTTCATAATTTGGGTTCAGTCATACAGTGATCCAGCACCCACCTCTCCACCAGTGTACATTTCCCACCACCAGTGTTCCCGTTTCCCTCCCACCATCCCCCAATATCTTACCCCCAGCCCCAACCTGCCTCCATGGGAGGCACTTTCCTTCTTGCTCTCTCTCTCTCCTTTGCCTTTTGTGCATTATGGTTTGTGATACAGGTATTAAGAGGTCATCGTGTTTGTTCAGGGCATTCAGTATTTTTATTGAGACAGTAAGGCTGGAGTAGCTTTTTAACTGGGTGGCAGCTTTGGGGTTTGGATGAACTGGTGAGGCTTCTGGAAGTACAGGGAGGTGGGGGGAGGTAGCTCATCCTGACCACGAGAAAGCCTAGAGATTTCAGTCACAAAATCTTTACATCAGAATTTTCAGCAGATTATATATATTTTGGTGATGTCCATCCTGAGATGGTGGAGTTAGACTTGGGCTGAGGCAGTGATTTTGGATTGTGGAAGCAAGTGGCTTCCGGGGCTTTTGCTTGGATGGGCACCAGGCAGGCTGACTTGCCCTCCTCCAATTTACCCTGGTCTGTTCAGCCATGCATGGGTCAGAGATTAACTGCAGCTTTTGATCTCTTTTGAGATGTATTTATGGGTCTCTGAAATAAGGCCGGTAAATGAACTTGTGTAGCTGAGCTGGAGGTGGCTTGTGGGCATGGCTCCCACATACGTAACTTTTGACCGTTTAATTTCTTGGGAAACTTGGTCCCAAGTTGTTGGGGTCCGGCCAAAGGCCCAGTGGCAATGCTGTTTCGGGAAGCCTGATAGGCTGCTGATGCACTCTCCCCGCGGGTACAGGTTGACCTGCTGGTGGCACCATACTCCCGGCCTTTTGTGTTTCTTTGGGGGAAGTCTCTGCCGATCTCCTCTCCCCGTTTTTTGATGGAATTGGATGTTTTCTCCCTCTGGAGTTCTCCCGGAGCTTTACATATCATGGCTGTAAAGTCCTGGGCTGAAGCGCCACGCCAGCACTTCCCTGCAGTGTTTCCTTGGCGTGTGAGTGTTTGAGCCCCATCTATGAGCTCTGTTAAGGCTGGTCCTGGTGCCAGGCTGCTCCTTGTGTGCTGCTGGCCTCCCTTTGTGGTGTTCGCACGGGGATTTCTATGCTCTCTGTCCGGTTGAGGTGGGAGTGGCTGAGCTGTGGAGCCAGAGCGTGGGCCCAGCGTGCTGCCCACCGAGCTCCCCAGCTGACCTGGCTCTCCCTAGCCAGAGCCAACAGGGATCACTCATCAGCTCTCTGCCTTCTTCTCTGTCTGTTCTGAGTGAGTCTGGGGGTTTCTAGCTTGTGGTACATATGTGGGTGCTGGCACTGGGTAAGGCATTTGCTCCCTTGCTGGGCTTCGGGTGTCTCAGTCTCATCTGAGTTGCTCGGTCCTCACAGGACACTGTATGGACCAGCCTGTAGGACCCCCAGTGTGTCCTCGCCTGGTGGGCGGGTCTTCTCCCTCCCCTTCATCTCTCAGCTGGAGGCACATGCATTGTGTTGATCTTTCCCTCCTAGGAGCCAGACTTTGGTTTCCTCAGTTCTCCACAGTGGTGGTCTGCTTCAGGGTTACAGCCTGTCCTTAGAGCTACTGCGTTCCTAGACTGATCTTCCTTCCTTTCCTTTCCTTCCTTCCTTCCTTCCTTCCTTCCTTCCTTCCTTCCTTCCTTCCTTCCTTCCTTCCTTCCTTCCTTCCTTCCTTCCTGCAAACAACTGCTCTGCCACCGAGTCACATCTCTGACCCTTTGCTTTTTCCTAATGGAACACATTTAAAAAAAAAAACCTTTTCTCTCGGAGGCTGTAGCGATAGCACAGCAAGTAGGGCATTTGCCTTGCACGCGGCTGACCCAGGTTTGATTCCCAGCATCCCATATGGTCCCCTGAGCACCGCCAGGGGTGATTCCTGAGTACAGAGCCAAGAGTAACCCCTGTGCATCGCCGGGTGTGACCCAAAAAGAAAAAAAACACCCTTTTCTCTTTTCTGACATATGCATTTGATGTTTTAAACATCTTTCCCCCCTTGGTGTTCCCTGATTGCCACTAATAGGTTTCTGTTTATATTTTATTTTTGCTTTTGCTTTTTTTTTTTGTTTTTGGACCACACCTGGCAGTGCTGGGGGTTGGCTCTATGCTCAGGGATCACCCCTAGCAGACTTGGGGACCATATGGGATGCCAAGTATCAATCCCTTGTTGGTCACGTGCAAGGCACGTGTCCTACCTGCCGTACTGTCACTCTGGCCCTTTCTTGTTTCACTGTCTCTCTGTGTTACTGAGAAGTAAGGCATTTCATTTCTAAGTATGTGCCCAGGCACTACATATGGTCCCTGAGTACTACCAGGGGTCACACCTGAGCACAAAGCCAGGATCTCCCCTGCACTGTGCAGGGTGTGGCCCCAAGCCCCATGCCCCTCCAAAAAAAAGGTAGTAGATTGCAACTTCTTTAGGTGGAGTTTTTTGGTTTTTTTTTTTCCTTATTGGGTCACATCCGGCGATCCACAGGAGTCACTCCTGGCTCTGCATTGCATTCAGGAATTACCCCAGGCAGTGCTCAGGAGACCATATGGGATGCTGGGAGTCAAACCCGGGTTGGCTGCATGCAAGGCAAACACCCTACCCGCTGTGCTATTGCTCCAGTCCCAAAATTTAAAATTTTGAGGGATTCCAGTTTACCTACTCTTTTGTCATTTGTGCTTTGGTGTTTTTCTCTCTGTAGCAGCAGGGTTTCAAGAGTTTTGTTCCCATTATTACTGGTTTTGGTTTTTGTATTCAGTGGCTCAGAGCCCCTTGTTTTGGGTTTGCTTGTGTGTGGTGTGAGGCAGGGCTCTAGCTTCATTCTTTCTAAGAAACCGATTGCAGCTAATGTAGATGTTGACAGGGGAGCTGCATTCCCAACCTTGGTCACAGTTACTGCCTCGCTTGCTTCCTTCTTCTGTGAGTGGGTGTCCAGTGGCCCCTGCTATTGTTCTTTATCCAATGATGGTGTCAGGCAGCCTTATCGATAATCAGTTGATGTGAACTCAGTGGCCATGCACGCCTTTATTGTGTGAGTACTTTGCTTCAGTTCCCAGCACCACAAATAATACTGGGGGTGTGGTGAGGTTCATGGGATGACAGCGTGAAGGGTGCCTTGCAGGCATGGAGCCTGAGCCTAAGCATCCTGGTGTGGCCTCACAGACCAAGCGTCACTGGGCCTGAGTACTAAATGGTCAGGCTGTACAGCCAGAAATGCTTCTAGAGCCCTGAACACTGCTTGGGAGGGTGCACACCGGAGGGAAGGGCCACCGATGCCTTGGTGGTAGAGCACATGCTTTGTACCCGTAAGATTCTGGTTCAATTCCTGGCACTGTAGGAGAAAACCAGAATTGGTTATTGAAGAATGGTTTGTTCCTGCACTTCAAGTCTGTCTCACGGATCTGTTTGGCCCTCTAAGGCCCACACTGTCTGGTGCTGTGGCTTTGCAGTAAGTTCTGGAACTGGAGGTCTGCAGCCCACACTCTCAAACGGGTTATCAACATTGGAGCATGCTTCTGTTTCCTGCATCTGATAGCTCCCATCTCTTGGGTCTGTGTGTGCACGTGCTCCCATCTCATGGGTCTGTGTAAACACATGCTCCCATCTCCTGGGTCTATGTGTGCAGTGTTCCTATCTCCTGGCTCCATGTACACGTGCTCTCATCTCCTGGGTCCACGTGTGCATGTGTTCCCATCTTCTGGGTCCGTGTGTGCACGTGCTCCTGTCTCGTGGTTCCGTGTACCTGTACATGTGCTCCCATCTCCTGGGTCTGTGTGCAAGTGTTCCCATCTCCTGGCTCCATGTACACGTGCTCTCATCTCCTGGGTCCATGTGTGCACGTGTTCCCATCTCCTGGGTCCGTGTGTGCATGTGCTCCTGTCTCGTGGTTCCGTGTACCTGTACACGTGCTCCCATCTCCGGGTCTGTGTGTGCACACCTGGGTTTGAGGTTTTGCATCCCTGGTTGGGGCAGGTGAACAGGAAGGTTTGTGCGCCATGGCTGTGAGTCTAGGCCCCTGTGTAGTGTAGGCTGGGTCCCGCAGCTCTGCCATCCTTGCAGGTGGTGGTGAAGTTCATCAAGAAGGAGAAGGTGCTGGAGGACTGCTGGGTGGAGGACCCCACGCTCGGGAGAGTCACCTTGGAGATCGCAATTCTGTCCAGGCTGCAGCACCCCAACATAATCCAGGTGGGAGGCCGCGTGCTCGTTGCCCACACTGCTCCCCGGCACGTGGCGTCAGCAGGCGCAGCAGAGAGGCCCTGGCTCCCTCTTCCAGGTGCTGGATGTTTTCGAGAACCAGGGCTTCTTCCAGCTAGTCATGGAGAAGCACGGCTCTGGCCTCGACCTGTTTGCCTTTATTGATCAGCACCCCAACCTGGATGAGCCTCTGGCAAGTTACATCTTCCGACAGGTGAGAGTGGTCAGCTGCGTGCAGGCCTGTGGGTCTGGAACCTGAGCCCTGTGTCAGGAAACGGTCCTGGGGTTGAGCGGGCCTGTGAGGGGTGCAAACCAGGTGCCTGGGGTTGTGCTGGGTCTTGCTGGTGCCTCCAGCCTGGCCCCAGTATCCGTTTGCGCGGCAGCTGCACAGCCTGGTACCACCGTGTCCTGAGCCGAATAGCGCAGGGTTTTGTACTTCTCTGTGCCCTGACTGGGCGGCTACTCTTGGTGGCCTTTAGCTGGTGGCAGCTGTGTGCTACCTGCGCTCTCAGAACATCCTCCACCGTGACATCAAGGACGAGAATATCGTCATCGCAGAGGACTTTACCATCAAGCTCATCGACTTCGGCTCTGCCGCCTACTTGGAAAAGGACAAGCTCTTCTACACCTTCTGCGGGACCATCGAGTACTGCGCCCCCGAGGTGCTCATGGGAAACCCGTATGTAGTGCGCATGTGGCCTCTCGCTTGGCTTGGTGGGGCAGGGTGGGTCACTCAGGGCCTTCATCACCAGGTCTAGGGGAAAGACAGTGTCTGGAGAAGAAGCAGTGGCCGACCTGCAAGTGAAACTGGGTGAGGGGTAGGCCTGGGCACAGATGTGTGTCCCCACCTTTGCCATCTCAGGGGGTTCATGTGGCAGTCAGCCTGGCAAGTGCAAGCCTCCAGGTCTGATCGCTGGTTTCCCAGGAGTGGCCCCCATAGTGGTGAAGGGAAGGAACGTGGGCTGGGGAAGTAGCTTTGATCCCAGGGAGTCCCTAGGCACTGTTGGGAGTGGCCCCCAAAGTGGGAGTAGACCCCCAGTAGGCCTAACACAAAGTTAAGGAGAGGCTGAGAGACGAGGCAGTGAAGCTGAGGTGGGTGGCAAGGAGCTGTCTGTTGGCACTGGTCAGTGTCTGGACCCCACTTGAGACAATCTTGTTGCTGCGGAGCCACCACTGGAGATGGAGCGTGCCGGACTTCCATTTGGGGTCCCAGTGTCTCTCTCTCTGCAGGGATGCCGCTGCACAGGGCCCTCTGCCCACTTCCAGGCCCAGGTGCCAGGGGCTGCCAGCTGTGGGGGCCGTGTGGGACCATTCTTGGCCCAGCTGCTGTGCCTTAAATGCCTGTGACCAGGATGTCCGGGTCCAGATCACGCGAGTTCCTCTGTCATAGTTGACATCTGGGGGAAAGTGGGCAGAGGGTGGTGGGAAGCTCTGTCCTATGACCCCTGCCTGCTCCACGTGCCCGCAAGGGGCTCTTGGACCTGGCTGGGGCAGCCCCAAGGGCTTGCTGGGGCTCTGCTGTCCCCAGGTGCTTCCAGGTGGCTCAGGGGAGCCCCTGCTCCCTCCTTGCTTGCCCAGACCCTGGCTGCCAGGCTTGGGGTGGCACCTGCTCCTCTAGCTCAGTCTCGCCCACTGGGCTATTTTCTGTCGTGGTTGTCTCCAGCCCCAGCCCTGGATTCATGACGTTGGGTCTCTCACACTAGGCTGCCTCACTGATTAGCATGCTGCTCCCATGTGCTGTCAGGGCGGTGCCTGGCTAGTGGGCCTGGTGGTGGCCCTGTGGTTCCTCCCAGTGGGTCCCCCCACCCCCCCACATGTGACCTACTCCCTCTGCATCTCCCCCTGCATCTGGCCTGTTCCCCGCTTCTCCCCCTGCACGTGATCTGCTCCCCCTTTGCAGGTGCTCTCCCCGCCTTTGCCTCTTCCAGTGCTGACTGGTGTCACCTCGCCCCAACTCCCTCACCCTCCCTCACCCTCTTAGCTCTGGATTGCCCAAGACTCTAGCCCCTCAGGCCCTGCTCTGCTCTCTGCCTCCCCCTACTCTGACACCCCTTCCAAATCTCTGCTCTACCCTCTTGAGCTGGCTGCACTCCCATCACTGCTGTGGCCCTGAGCTACCATGTCTCTGGCTGCCTGGGTGCCAGGTTTTTCTCTTCTTCTGGCACCCCAGTGTGACCAGACCTCGTGGGATGTCTGGACAGGGGGCATGGAGAGTCTCACTGGCTCGCTCGGTGACAGCTCCCGCCTCCCGGCAGTTACAGGGGACCTGAGCTGGAGATGTGGACACTGGGCGTCACACTGTACACGCTGGTCTTTGAGGAGAACCCTTTCTGTGAGCTGGAGGAGACTGTGGAAGCGGTGCTGAACCCCCCGTATGTTGTGTCAGAAGGTGAGCCCCTCAGTGCCCCCTTTTCCTTTCTCCGTCTGCACCGTGGCATGAACGTGAGAGCGTTGGGGGCTCTAGTTTTCTGGGTGTTCCTTTGGCCCACAAGCCCCTTCTGAGCCTGGCTCCCAGTCTCATCCTCCAGGGGCTCGCTAGGAAGTCTGGGGTTTCTGTCATACCCCGACAGCAACCCAAGAGCTGGCCTGGTAGGGTGGGAAAGGATTGGCTTAGTTTGGGGCCCCCTAGGGACCTGGTGCAGGCCTACTCGGTGACACAATGGGTAGGGCTGTGAGGGGGCAAGTCTGGCTTGGGCTGTCCCCAAAGCCTGCAACTGGGCATGAACGAGAGGCTTCTCGGCCCAGGGGTGTGTTGCGGGGAGGGCGGGGTGCTCTTGGCTTTCTCACAAGGCCTGGACTGAGAGCCCAGGGTCACATCTAGCCTTGATCACCTTTCAGCATCGGGGTTGCCCCCAGAAGATTCGGGGCACAAGGCTGGCATCCGGGCCCCCCAGAAGCCTGATGTGCTTCTTGGTTTGGGCTCCCTCCTGGGGGACCTGCCTGGAACCCCTGCCTGAGCCCCGGAGAGGCACCGTGGCGGGGCACAGCTTTCCCACTTCGGGCCCACGGGTGTCTGTGTCCCCAGAGCTCATGAGTGTGGTCTCAGGCCTGCTGCAGCCGCAGCCCGAGCAGCGCACCACCCTGGAGAAGCTGTGGGATGACCCATGGGTCACGCAGCCCGTGAGTCCTGCTGACTACACCTGGGACGAGGTGTGTTGTCACCGCAAGCCAGGTGCGGGCACCGTGTGTGTGGGGGTGGGGAGTGTGGGGGGTGGAGGGGAGCCCTGTCCGTGCCTGTTGCTGGGTCTAGGGCCACTCCGTACCTGAGGTTCATGCTTGACTGGTTGTGAGGAGGTGGGAGGCACCCCCAGAAGGGCACAGGGTGGCGGGAACGGCTGGTGGGGGTGGCGTCAGACCTGGAAGATACCCCTCCTTCCGGGGGTGGGTGCCACAGTGGCCTGACGCAGCTCTGCCCCCCAGGAAGCGGCGTGCTTTCCCCAGCTGGCCTGGACACCAAGGGCAGGAGCCCCAGCGAGGCGGCTCGGGCTCCGGAGCTGCGCCCTGCCCCCAACCCCCACTGACCCTGCCACTGCTGCTCTTCCCGCTCCTGGGAAACTCCCGCTTCCAGACACAGGGTGCGCGCAGGCCCGGCACACGGAGGCCAGCGCCTCACCCGGCAGCATCGGGCCGACCGTCGTGACTCCTGCAAGTGTCTGGTGTTCTGTGATCTCGCAGTGGCAGGACTGTGCCAGTACTTCAGCGCGGTGGCGGGCCGACCTGGTGCCCACGTACCCCATGGCAGGTTTCCTCAGTCATCTCAGATTAAAGGGCTTTTCAGCCAGCTCTGCCCTGTCGCTGCATAAGTCCTGCAGCGGGGAATGGCTTCGTGGTGTTTTTCTTGGGGCCCCATCCTTTGCCCCATCTGGAGAGGGGCCCAGCTGGTCAGACCAGGGGTCCTTCCACAGCACCCAGAACTCTGAAGCCACACAGTCCAGGACTGGACACGATGCCCTTGGGCACTGCCTGGCACGGTTGCTTAGCAGCAGTTCACAGAAATTACATTCCCAGGGGAAGGCCTGTCTTGTCAGGGACGAGCCGTGGGTGCTGCAGGCTCCCCCTCCTTCTCAGGTGCAGCTCAGCCCGGTCTCATCCTTAGCTCGCGCAGTGCCCTCCCCTCACCCGCCGGAGTCAGAGCCCATGCCCGTGGAGCCCTCCATAGGTGGCACTGGATTCATCTCCCTCTCAGCACTTGGACGGGAATTTAATTGCTGGGCCAGCCCAGGGGTCCTCTCCATCACCACAGACCCCCTACGTGGGGGGAGTCAGAAGTGGCAACTTACTGAGATTTCTCCTGTCAGGCTCAGGTCCCAGGTGCTCACAGTGCTCCGGCTGGTTCCCCCCAGGAGGCCAGCTAGTTCAGTCAGAAAGTCAGCCTGTCTTGTGGATGAGTTGGTGGAGTGTGAGGGGTGAGAAGCGCCCGTTTCCCCTGCCGGGGAGCAGGAAGAAACCAGAGCCAGGACACCCCCTCCCTTCCCCTGGCCCTCTCTCTGCAGGCCCAGACTTTTGCTCCTGCCCCTGGCCTGGCCTTCAGCTCAGTCGCCTGGTCTGGGTGTGTGAGGACAGTTAACTTTGCTTGGCCAGTAGGACGTAAGAATACGTGCCCCATCCATTAGGGATCTGCCGCACCTCCCACGGATTGCAGGAGATCATGGCGGGGGGGGGGGGGGGGGTCTCCTCCCTCAGAGTCAGGCGGGTGGAAGGTGGGAGCTGAGGTGCGCTTGGCTTCACACGCCGAGGGAGTTTCCTGATGCTCTGAGGGTTGCAATGGGTGGGGTGCCTGCCCGCCATGCGGCTTGGAAGGGATTCCTGGGGCGGAGCCAGGAGGAACCCTGGGGGTGGTCAGGTGTGGCCCAAACCAGGAAAAACGACTATCCAACAGAAAAGATTTCCTTCAGTGGGCGGGAGCAGCGCCTGTGCGCGTGAACCCCGGACATGGCTGCGGGGAGGCAGGGCCCAGGGGACAAACCCCGCCCAGAGTCCCCCAAACAAGAAACACGACGGAAAATACCCCCGGGCCAGAGTGAGGGGACAGGCGCCTCCCCGGCCCGAGGCAGACCCGGCCCCGGACGGGAGCGCGCCCGGAGCCTGTGGGGGGTGCCCTCCAACGGGAGAGTCCCGCGCGGCTGTCCGCACGCTCCTAGCGCGGGCCAGACTGGCCAAGTGCTCCCTCGCCCTCGCTTCCCTGGGAGAGGCCGGCCGACGGGGCCTGAGGCGGCGGGGGATTGGCCGGCCGACGGGGCCTGAGGCGGCGGCGCTGAGGGAGAGGCCGGCCGACCGGAGCCGGGGCGCCGGGAGCTCTGGCGCGCGCGGACGCGGCGGCGGCGGAAGTGCCCGGGCCCGGCTTCCGGCGCGATGGCGGCGCTCGCGCGGCAGGTGAGGCGCGTCGCCTGCTGCGGCTGCTCGGCGCGGCCCGGGCCGGGTCAGGGCGGCAGGGCGCGGCGGGCCGCGTGTCCCCGGGGTCGCGGCGGTGCCCTTCGCGGGGCGCGGACCCTCCCCTCCGCCCGCACGCGCCCCCCTGGGCTCGGGGGCGACCGGGCGGGCCCGCTGACGCCTGCCCTCGGGCTCCCCAGCCGCGGGCCGCCTGGGCTCCGTAGGTCGCTTACGGGGACGGGCGAGGGGGAGGCTGCAGTGGCCCGAGGCTAGAGCACTCGCCTGGCAAGCGTGGTGCTGTGAGTTAGGTTCCCGCCCTGGGCACCAACCGGGAGCCCCACAGCGCTGCAGTGTGACCCCCAGACCCAAGGCTGTAGCCCCTGACATGCACGGGACCGGGTGTGAACACTGTAGCACGAGCAGCAAGCGCCCGTCGTGTTGGGTACTGAGACTCAGTTCCTTTCTGTCTTGCGTCTCACAGGCGTGCGGCTGGCCCCGCCTGCTGGCGCGGCCCTGGGCCTGCGGTGCCAGGCTCGCGCCCGGAGAGCGGAGAAGGACCACTGCTGCTTCCTCTCGGCGGCCGCGTCTGGAGCCGCCCCGCGACGAGCCCCGAGTGCAGGCGCAGGAGTCGCAGGGCGGCCTGGAGTTTAGTCAGCACCGCCTGGAGGAGCAGGGCGCCTCTGCGGGCCCAGCGTCCCCGGGGCTGGGACTGTTCTCCCGGGCCCTGCTGGACATGGGCTTCAGCGAGGACCACGCCAAGGAGCTGCTCGGGCTCCGGCCAGGCAGCCACCCCCGACAGCTGCTGGACATCGTGTCAGAACTAATTCTCCTGGGCGTGAACCCCGAGCCGGTGTTCGTGGCTCTGAAGACCAACCCGCAGCTCCTGAAGCTGCCCGTGGCGCAGGTGCGGAAGCGCTGCGGTCACCTGCGCAAGCTTGGGCTCGGAGAAGGTACCGGAAGGTGCGGGGCTAGAGCAGGGGAAGAGTCGCCTTGGGGAGGGGTCAGGGCCGGCTTGAGATGGCCGGCGGGAATGCTTGCAGGGCACCCACCGGGCTGAAGGTGGGCACGGGCCTGTGAGGCTGGCGTGTGTGGTGCGTGTGACCCCTGAGGTTTCCTTCACAGAGTGGGCTGAGTGCTTTGTGCGATTTGTTGCTGGGACCTTGTATTCCCTTGGAAAGATTTGAACTCCACCCGGAGTCTTGATTAAACTGTGGAACACCAGCACCTGCCCAGGTTCAGGGGCCCAGCCACCATCAGGACTTACACCTCAGGATCCGAATATTGACAGACTCTTCGGGGGCCTCCTGATTGGGTGTGGGGCCCTTGACAGTCCCCACAGCCCCTTTCCCACGCGGCCCAGAGGAGTCCCACCTTTTGTTCTTGACTCTTACTGGTGTGACACTGTGGGCGAGAAGGGGTTTGGCGTCAGCTACCTCCGGTGAGCTCCGGGGGCCTGATGGTACAAAAGTAGTTGTATGTTTTCATAATGTGACCTGTTGCTGTGTAATTTAAAAGGCTGGGCTCAATGCATTCTGTGCTGTGGCTATAAACTATAAGCCCACCAAGGCCGTAGGAGGATTCACCAGGGCTCGGGGACTCAGTGGTTAAATCGGTTCCTTGCATACGAGCTAAATCCCCAGCATTGCTCAAAATAAAGAATTCATTCTTGACATTTAAATCAAAATCCTGACTAAGCTATTACGAAGATTTTTAAAGTTGAAGTGATTTCAAGTTTCCTCTTAAACTGTCCAACTAGCTATAGGAAGAGGACCGGCTGGGTCCGTGTGGGATAGTCCCGTTTCTACTTGCTCTCTGCTGTGGCTACTACAGTGCTTCTTTGCCCGCAGAGCACCTTGGTTCAGAGGCTGGGGGGATACTTTGCCTGTGCCTGACCTGGGCTTCCTCTTTGGCACCACTTGATGTTCTGAGCATCGCCAGAGTGGCCCTGGAAGTCTCTGGCACTGCAGGGCTCACATAGCCCAACATAGTTAGGCCTAGCATGGACCGGCCAGGCTGCTTGGCCTGGTGCCTCAAGGAGTGATCCTCGTGTCCCAAACAAACTAGAAAATGCCCTTGTTTGGATAAATATATCATCACTTTAGTAACAAAACCCTAACACATAACTAGCATTACTGGTGTATGTCGTGGTTCTTGTAGTTGTTGCTGCTGCATTCATCACGGGGGCACCCCTGAACGTTGCGTTCATGCACCCGGCTCCTAGGATGGTTGCTTGTCAAGAAACTGTCTAACCAAACCCCAGCACGGTGGAAGTAGTTGTCCCACCTTACTGTCTCACCTTTCCTGGTGGCTCTGCTGAGATTCTTTTCTAGGTGAGAAGGTCAGGGGGAGATGTAGGATGCAGAGTAGGAGCCTTTCGGCTGGGTGGACAGAAGGAGATAGAAATACCCAGAAGGGTGGGCTGGGTGGGTCTGAGGAATTTGGGGGATTCTGTGAGGAGC
Source organism: Sorex araneus (assembly GCF_027595985.1). Taxonomy (NCBI): domain Eukaryota; kingdom Metazoa; phylum Chordata; class Mammalia; order Eulipotyphla; family Soricidae; genus Sorex; species Sorex araneus. The sequence goes on along the minus strand of NC_073313.1, from coordinate 157,911,268 downwards.
TGACATTCATTTCCATGTTGCTTGGGGGTGTGTGTGTGGGGGGATCGGATTTGAGAAGACACACTTGTTCACACTTGTTGGGAAGACAGATCCTTGTCCGCTTTCCAGATCTGACAGGGTCTGGCTGCAGATAGTCCCTGGGGTCTCTGCACCAGCCTGGAGTTGCCCATGCCCTTTCCCAATGTTCTGCAGGGAAAATGAAGAGGGTGCTTCTCTGTTGCCCCGACATTCTCACCATGCACCAGCGGGACCTTGAGGCCATCCTCGAGGTTCTCAAGGATAAGTGCCTTTTCACCGTGCAGCAAGTGACGGAGATCTTGCACAGGTGCCCCTATGTGCTTCGGGAGGATCCTGATGAGCTGGAATACAAATTCCAGGTGAGAATGGGAGGGTCCGGGTCAGGGAGTTAATTGGAGCTTAGGCCTTGCTGCTGGGTTTGATCCCTGATACTGCATGCCCCTGGAACACCGCCTAGGTGGTCTGCAGTACCACTGGCTTGACCATAGTGGTCCCCAGCACTGCTGGGCCTGAGTTGCCTCTTACTGCTGGACCGAGCACTGATCAGGCCCTCGAGCTAGATTTGGTATCACTGGGAGTGGTCCCCAGACCCCTGAGCATTGCTTGGGAGCCCCCAAATAAATAAGGAAATGAACAAAAAACATGAGAGTCAGCTGCGTGGATGAGAAAGCCTGGGTTTCCTGAGGTTAGGTAGAAGCAGTGAAGTAGTTTGTATCCGTGGTTTTCAACCTTACACCCATAGATGAGCACCAGCTCATGGGCCAGTTGTACAGAGCCAGTATCTGAATTCTGCTCATACCAGCTAAAGAGGTTTGGTTTCTTTCACTACTTTACGGCAGATAAAGTATCCTGCAAGTTTTCTGCCATTGATAATGACTGAGCCTGTGCCTTGGAAGTAGCTCAGTGGTAGAGCACGTACCTTACACGTACAAGACCCTAGGTTTGATCTCTTGTGCAAAAAATGAATGAGCCATTTCCTTTCTTACATGGGATGGGGCCCCTTTGAAATAATTGATTTAGAAAGAACTACAGTCTTCCTTTTTTTTTTTCAGACTTCCTATATTTAAAACATGTTGCATATTGATTTTAGGGATGTAATTGTGACAGTTTTCATTTTGGGATAAAGATTATGATGACATATCAAATCTCTAGATGTTTTCTGAAATTTTTGCTTATTCTCTCCATACTTGTCTTTTCCTGGTCTGAAGAAAATTAGTTAATTTCCCTCTTCTGTTCTTTTATTTTCTGTTGCATTTTCCTCGACATGATGTTAAAAATGCTTTGATAGGGCTGGTTTGCACAAGGCCAGACTGGGTTTATTCCCTGGCACCACATATGATCCCCACGAGGAGTGACCCCAAACCAAGCTAAAAAAAATGAAAAGGGAAAGCTTTGACAGCTGTGAGCCACCCACCACACAGATGTAGGGTGTCAGCGTGTGTCCTGAAGGCTGGGACAGTCTGAGGTGAGCATGGACTGGGGAAGTGGGACAGCCCGAGGAGTGTGCACTTGTGGTCTCTAATCTGTCTGTGTCTCCAGTATGCCTATTTTAGGATGGGGGTGGCTCACGCGGACATCGTGACATCTGGCTTCCTGCAGTACTCCATAACCAAGATTAAGCAGAGACACGTGTTCCTCGAACGCCTGGGACGGTACCAAACCCCCGACAAGAAGGGGCAGACACAGGTCCCAAACCCTTTACTAAAGGACATTCTCAGAGTTTCAGAAGCAGAATTTCTAGCCAGGACAGCCTGTTCTTCAGCTGAGGAGTTTGATGTTTTTAAGAAGCTCTTGGCTCGGGAAGAGGAGGAGCCTGAGGGCCGGATGCCCAAGGACAGAAGTGACAGTTTGGACGAGGATGAGGAGGAAGAGGAGGAATGACAGTGATGGAAGGTCCGGAATAAAGAGAGCCTGGAGCTATCAAAGAATATTTTCATTTTCTCAAAGTTTGCAGGAACTTTTTTTGGTGCCTCAGGTTGTTTTTCATTCTGAACAAGTATTTTCGTCAGCAGATGATGATGGATGTGGGAGGTGGTTGGGTGAACTGAAGTAGGAGATGCTTTGGTATGTTCCATTTTCAGCTCTGTGTGTGGCTGTATTCCGTTCAATAAAAGACTGATTTAGAGCTGTTACAATCGGAGGACTCGACCTAGGACACTTGAGTTTTGCCTTTTCTCTGACTTACTGGTTAAAACCCCAAGACCGTGTGATTTCCTCTAGTGATGAGGATCAAATCATGAAAGGCAGTGAGGACTTAACAACAGAGATCTTTATTTTATGGAAGCAAGTAACGAGATTTCCACAAAAACCAAAAACACTTGTGTTTTCAACTCAGTTATCATAACTCTCCTTAATTGAGTCAGTGTACAGCAGAGTTGGAGGAGTAGTTGGTTGGATGGCCACAGCAAGCGTCAGCCAGGTTTTCCTACTGAATTTCACTGCATGGTTCTTGCAGATCTTAAGCCAAACTATTTTTTTGCAAAAAAAAAAAAAAAAAGTGGGATTTAGCCATTATGTGAAGTTTTTAAATTTTGATTCTGTTTTTGGGCCACATCTGCTCCTCCTGGTTTGGTGCTTAGGGGTTGCCCCTGAGGGTGCCGGGGCTCCGTCCCCACCCCCGGTGCCACCATATGCTTTGCACATGCCCTAGCCTGCTGAGCTGTTCCCAGAAGGCTTTTAAACAGTGTGCCAGGGCAGGCTGTGCCGTTACAGCGTATCCCTGTGAAGGATGAGCTCTGCCTCTTGGGCTCCATTTACATACAAACCTGATGCCCAGTTGAACTGAGTGTGCGCGTGTGGGGTTGGGCCTCCCAGAGGAGGGAGGGACACAGGTGTGGGTGTGGGGCAGCCTAGCGCCTGGCCACAGGTCAGTGCTGATGTATCGCAGGAAGCATGGGGTAGAAGGTGCTGGGGCAGGTGGGACGTCCCTTGGGGAGCTCTGTTGAGGTGCCAGGGTCTGGGAGTGGAGTGTGGGGGGAGCCAGGCTGCCTTACGCCATGCGGTGCCCTGGAGCGTCCTGTGAAACCCACCTCTGGGTTGTCGCAGGAACCACAGGTGGGACAGATTCAAGCTGAGCTTCGTCCTGTTCCCAGCAGCAGTCAAGAGGGCCCTTGTCCGCTGGGCCTCCCCCTGGGGCGCTGCTTACTGTGACCAGGAGGGCGCCAGCCGTGCCTCCGGGATGAGGCCAGGGCACTGTGATCCTAGTGTGCACAGGGCAGCCACCAGAGCTCCAGCCGAGGTCTGTAGTGTCCGTGCGGCGGCTGAACACGCCTTGGTTGCATGACAGGCAGCAGGGGCCTGTGTTCTGGCGGGCCTTCCAAGTGGGTGCGAGCGGCTGGCTCTCGCCCCTTCCCTTCCTGCTTTGGGCTGCAGGGAGGCCTGGTCTGGGCCTGTGCTGGGCGCGGAGTTCCTCCTTACCCTGCTTCTGGCAGGTATGACGCAAAGGGTATACAGTGGCTCCGTGTGTCCCCAGCAGTCGGACAAGGCAGAAGTTTGCTGGTTACGGTTAGGGGCCAAGGCTATGTGGTGTGGTCCACTTGCATCCATGACAGCCCTCTCGAGTGGGGAGAACGCCTGTTTGCTCCACGCTCTCCTGAGGGCCAGGGTTGTCATGAGTGTTGTCATTTGCTCTTAGTGTCGTGTCACCTGGTGCTTTCCTTGGAGCCAGTGATCTTGTGCCTAGTCAGGGGACTAAGACTCATGGTCTGGCTTGATGGCTGGTAGTTCCAGTCGTGATTGGGAAGCAGCTGATCACGACTCATGAGTTCTCTGTTCATTTTGACGTATGAAGTGGCTTTTGTGCCCCTGACCGCATTGTTTTGGTTTGTTTTGTTTTCTTTGTCACTAAGGTTTTGGGTGGACTTTGAATATTTTCAGGGAGTCACTGGAAATTTCAGAAGCAGCTGTGTGGAAAGTGGCCCTATTGGCACTGTGGTGGGTGGGTTGTCACCCGTGGGACAGGAGTCTTCTAACTGGACGGTGACTTTGTGAAACACTGACAGGGTTGCTGGGAAGACAGTAGCACTAGTTCTAAGCATAAGAAGACTTCCCTAGAGCAATAAAGACAAGGTAAGCCCTGGACACGAGCCTGTGCTCAGAGGCCGCGGGGTTGGAGTAGACACGTCAGCTGCTTCTGCTGGTGATACTGTAGCTCACCCCCACGCACAGGGGAGGCCTGTGCTGCAAAGCCCGCTCGTCCTTGTGTCTGTCTGTCCTCTCAGAGCCCCTGCTGGGGGTCTCGGCCTGGGAAATGGCGCCAGTGGAAACTTCTCGAAGTGATAGTTCGGTCTCTGAAGTGACAGCTTGCACAGTACACAGATGTATGCACAGAAAAGCCTCATAAGAATAGAAAGCCTAGTAGATATTTTGTCTTCCCCACACGGTCTTGTGAGAGGGATCGCAGGAGCCCTGCTGGCTCGGGTGGTAGCAGCTTGTGTTCCCGTCTGGGTTCAGACCCTCCGCTTGACGCGGACTGGCTTCACCCTCTCCAGAGGGGAGAGCTGCAGAGAGGCCTGCTGGGAAGAGGCCGCAGGGAGGCTGGGGTGCTCTGCCGGGGCAGCTGGGCCTGGAACCAACAACTGCGGGAGACCCTGCACCTTCCTCCAGGGACTGCCGGAGCCGCGTGTGCGGTGGCCAGGCCACCCAGCCCTCTCCGTGGCACTGGCATTCGGGAAGATCGGCTCCTTCTAGGAGCTGTTGCTTGTGGTCTGGAGGGTGAGTGGCTCTCTCCGCATGAGCCTGAGTTCTGCGTGGCCCGAGGCAGCCCTTAGCCTGCAGCCTGTTGAGTGTGGCCTCCCTGGTGGTGGCCTTGCTCCCCAGCATCTTCTCTGCCCTGTGGAGTGCCCCTCCAGCTCTGGAGCCTAGAAGCCTGCTCACTCTGTGGCCAGCCCCCACCCCCACCCCCCTGACCACGGCGGTCCCCCAGGGAAAGGCCAGCAGGGACTGAGCTGGCATGTCAGACTGCTCTCGGGCCGGGGGGCCTGACAGGGGGGGTGTCCTGGAGGACTTGGCCATGGTCCGTTTCACTCCAGTGTCAGACCTCATCATGAGGTTCTGGGTATAGGGAGAACCTCCCGGTTCCTTTGAAGAAAACAGGAAACGGGGGCAAGGAGGAATGGTGCCCCTCAGACCCCTCACACATTGTTCTCTCAGCTGTGCAGTGGCGGCACCGGGGCTGCCACCAGAGCTGGCCCTGTGCTCTTAGGTGTGCGTGTCACCGTAAGGAAGCTGCTTCCTCAGAATGCCAGGTTTCTCAGAACTGGATTTTTCCGAGTGGGTTCTAGAAAGGTAGATCCTTTCTGGTGATATTGCAACGCAGATATTTCCAGGTCAGGTCGTACATGTGGACTCTTAGCTGGCAAGGAAGAGCGTGCAGGCTTTGGCATGTTCTCTGGGAAGTGCCCGTGAGCCCGGCACTGAGAGGGCGCGTGGTGAGGCGCCTCCTGGCAGCCCGTCCAGCCTGCGTCCTGCTGCTCCAGGCAAGTTGCGGGGGCAGCTCAGAGTGACCACACGGTGCAGTGCTGGCTGCTCCGGAGAGGAGAGCCGCTCTCGGCGTGGAAGTGAAGGGGGCTGTGGACGGGCCCTGGGTTCGCCCCGTGAGGGCAGCCTCCATGTCTTGGGGTGCTGGGGCTGGACGGGAGCAGTTAAAAGCTTCTTGCGTTTCAGGCTTGTGTGTTGCAGCGGCACTCTCCTGGGTGGGTCTTCGTGGGCTCTGATCTCCCCGTCCGTTTCTCATCTTCGCTGCTGGTGCGCCACAGGACCGGGGAGTTTCTTAGTCCTGAGGGGAACCTGCCACCCTTGGCTTCCCAGGCCCCAGCCCCCTCCAGGTGCCCGTGGTCCTTGGCTCGCTCAGGTGCTCCCCTCCTGGCCGCTGACTGGGTGGGGTTGCCATGCCCACCCTAGAGCTTCATCTGCCCAGGACGTGGAGGGGCGTGAGGTGTGTGGCAGTGAGAAGGCGGGCTGGGGGGCAGTACCTGGTGGTGTCCTCAGGGCTGTAGGTTACTGTCTCCTAGAGCAACCAAGAAACTGCTTGGACGGTTGGCGGAGCAGAAGCCCCTGTGCGCCCCACCTTCCCAGCTGCCCCTGCAGTGCCGGCATCAGTCTGCTCCCAGCCACGTTCCCTGCACCCCTGGGGGCGGTGGGCCAGCAGGGTCTGGGCAGAGGGTGAGCTGCCACACGCTGGGACGCTGGGATGCTCTCAGGCACCCTGTGAGCCCAGCCACTGGTTTCCCTGTTCCCTAAGAGGCAGAGCAGAGTGACCCCCACGCCCGTGAGGCCCACTGTGTGACCTCGCACTGACTCCCGGTGGCCCCTAACATTGCATGGACTCTGTGGCCCTTGCTGGCTGGCACCCCGGGCAGCCGGTACCCGGCCTCGGCCTGCTGGCCCAGCACCTCTGTGCTTAGTGCCTAAGCCTCACCCTGTCCCCATCTCCCGTCCCCTGCGGCCCACCCCTTCCATGCTCAGTCCCGCGGCCTCACCGGTCCATCTTTCCCCAGCACAGGCCCCTCCCTGCCTTGGCACCTGTTGGTGGTTGTCCCGGTGCTGGTGCCCTCACAGCTCTTGGACTCGGGCGTCTCGGCACACTCTGTGGCCTTCCTCGTACCTGTGTGGCGAGAAAGACCCGTGAAGCAGCCCTGCCGTGGGGTGCCGAGGGGGGAGGGCCGGAGGGCAAAGACAGAGCTGCGAAAGGGCCCACTGTGGTGGTGGGGAGCAGCCAGCTTGATCCGGACTGGCCTCCCAGTGTGAACACGCGTGAGGAAGGGACTCCAGGATGCTAGAGAACCCACCGGCAGATTGGTCCGAGAGAAGGGGGACAGGTGAGGTGGCACGAGGTGCCAGCCTTCAGCCAGAGGCACCTTCTGGGGCCGCACACGGCTAGACTGGCCGCTGTGGCCAGGGGAGGCTCAGGGTCAGCTGGAGACTGCAGAGTTAGGCTGGGACCACGTCAGGGGCAATCAGGACTCACAGCCATGTCACACCAGAGTCCCGGAAGATGCAACCGTGGGGCCAAACAGGCCTCTGCAGTGGCCCTCCAGGACCCAGGGATTAGAGGGCCTGAGGAAAGCCCCCAGCTCCTGCATCCAAGGGGCAGCCCCCATCGACGTGACTTACAGCCTCCAGCTGCCCGAAACAGCCGAGACATTCGGGGACCCAGGAGACACTAAGAGGTCGCTGCTGGCGGTGCACAGGGGACCTGCCATGTGCACCCGGGGCCCATGCTCCCCCCTGCTCAGCCCTTCCAAGGCCCCTGGAAACCGCTGGCTCCATAGCCTGGCCTGAGGGTGAGTGTGGCTTTCAGGCGCGACTCTGGTGCGTGCCCTCGCTCCTGCCCCAGCTTCCCCTCCGTCTCCGTCTCCCTCAGCACCGAGACGCTTGCTTGCGTCTAGACATGAGAAAACACTTCATGTTTCCATCGCTTCTCCTCGTCTGACAGTACTAGACATGCCGTGTACCACACGGTTTGCAGCAGCTCTGTGAGTTGTCATTTACAGACTGAAGTCCGCTTGCGTGAAGCGTGTGACTCACTGGCTTTTCAGTACATCCCGAGCTCTGTGCATCCTCACCAGTTGGCTCAGACGTTCTCAGCGCTTTGGGGAGGAGAGACAGTAGAGCAGGAAGGGCGCTTCGTGCACAGCCCCGAGCCCACCAGAAGTGGTCCCTGAGGCAGAGCCAGGGCCCTTAGCTGTTACTCCAGGCCCTGCCCTGTCCTGAGCAGACCCACAACGGTAGTCATGCCCCTCGTTCCGTGGCTTTGGTCTGCATGGTGTGGCAGAGCCCCTGGTCCTGTGTCCAGCCCCCTTGCCCGGAGTGTGACTGCTGTGGGGGGACGGGATGGACGTGGTGGCGGCTGCCCCGCTCAGAGGAAGGGCCGACTGCCTTCTCCACCCCTGCACCCTCCAGGCTGCATGATGTCCGGCCAGCCAGCCAGCCTGGAGGGTGCGCGGTGGCACGTCATGGCTGCTCTGTGGTGACAGATCAGCGCATCTTCCTGGGGTGACGATGGCTGGTCCCTTGCCCACCTCCTGATCAGCTCTCTGTGAAAGTCCTTTCCTCACGCACACACAAGCCCTCATGAGGGTCATGATGGGCAGGTATTTCCCCCTGGGCTCTGCGCTGTCTTCAGCTCCTGGATAAGGTCCTTGAAGTATGGACGGATTTAAATTTAGGCAAAATCCAGTTAATCTTGTTCTGGTATTGCTTAGGCTTTAAGTATCAGAGCTAAAGATCTTTAGGCAGATCCAAAGTCATGAAGAATTTTTCTTTTAAGAACTTTATTTTTATGGTTTGGGTCTCATGTTTCCTCCTGTGCGGGGTAACGCATGAAGGCCAAGCCCCATTCTAGTGACACACTCCATGGGGCTGATAGCAGGTAATGGCTTTATTCTTGTTCCAGAACCTTCGGCCTGCAAGTCTCTCCTCCTGCCTTATCACACTGACATGAATGTTTATGTCCCCTGTCTTTTTCGTTGTTTGGGCCATACCCGGCAGTGTGCAGGGCTTCCTCCTGCGATACGGGACCCAGGTCGGCTATACGCAAGGCAGGTAAGTGCCTCCCCCCTGCGCTCTCGCCCCTGCTCCTCTGCCCTATTAGGGTTGTTTGCTCTGCTGGGTCCCGCCCGGGTCTGTGTGGTCTTAGATCCTGCTCGTACTTGCCCAGACACTTAGAGAACTCAGCGGGGGCAGGTCCCAGTGGTCTGTGACTACACACTTGGCACAGCCGCAGCTCAGAGTTGTCCCTGCACCCACGTGGGGACTGCAGACCTGCAGTTTCTGCAGCCACAGGGGGGCAACCACTGCAGCCTCACCTTGAACACTGATTTCCAGCAAACCTCAGGTGTGGGGCACTTGTACACACATTAACATGAACGGGGAAACTGGGGCGGGGCTGGGAGACAGCAGAGAGCTTCAGACTCTGCCTGAGGGTGGAGGTCCTGCTCTCTGCGGGCGGGCAGCACCCCGGGCCACTGCAGGCGCCCAGGCCACCGATGGGATGAGCAGTGGTAAGAAGCCTCTGTACCCACCTTCAGACCCCAGGGTGGCGGTCCCCGTCTTGCGACCCCCTTCTCTCCAGGAGCTTGAAGGGCCACCCCTGAGTCTGACCTAGGTTGTGCTGGGCAAGGAAGCCCAGTACATGGGCATGGGGTGTCTGGTCCTCTCAGGAGCTCGCTCCTCTCGGGAGCTCGCTCCTCTCCTTGAGAGAGTGAAGCTTCCAGCAATGAAGAGTGCAGCCCCCGCAGGAGAGGGCCCAGCGGCCCGCGTGCACTGTTGCCAGGGCTGTGTGGGCCTCAGAACTGCCCTTCAGATGCGGGAGCGTGGAGTGCGGCCTCTCAGACCCATGCTCTGGAGCTTGGCCCTGGACATCTGGACGCTTTCATAACCGGACAGGCTGACTGGTCACTTACATGGAATATGCGGGGACAAGACCAGCCCCTGAGTGTCAAGAGAGCCTGGCCTGGTTAGAGACTCACCAAGGACCTGAGGGCATGTGAGATGTCTGACATCAGGGGAGAAGCGCAGGAGAACCCAAACCCCAAAAGGCACACCCACCCTCCTAGTACTGAAGAGACCCCGTACCACAAGGGTATGGGGGAGAGGAACCACATCTCACAGTGACAGTGTGAATGACAGAACATCTCATCGTCAGGGCATACAGGTGATGAGAACTGTCTCTCCTTACCGTAGGGTTTGTAGGTGATGGGAACCACATCTCACCTTGAGAGTGTGAGTGACAACTGCATCTCCTCACCATGAGGGTATGAGTAATGAGAACCATATCTCCTCACCATGAGGATATTAGTGACAGGAACTGCATCTCCTCACCATGAGGGTGTGACGAACTGCATCTCCTCACCATGAGGGTATGAGTGACAGAACTACATCTCCTTACCATAAGGATGTGAGTGAGTGACAGGAACTGCACCTCCTCACAGTGAGGGTGTGAGTGATAGGAACTGCATCTCCTCATGGTGGGACTTACCTCCTGTGCCTTGCCTGGGAACTTGGTATTCCCGTGAGCACCCCCCAGTTGCTGAGCGGTGCTCATGCACACAATGAACCACTATCCCCACTGTCCAGCCCTAAGTCTATTACTTGGGTTCTTGCATCGTTGGCTGTTTGTAGGCACTTATCAAATGCTGAGTAAAGCAACCAAGGATGAGGGACTGAACTTGTGAGGAGGGTGGCAGGGACCAAGGACAGGACTGGTATGACCAACTGGGCTCCTGAGGCCAAGCTATACTTTCTTCCTGCTGTCACCTAAAGTCAGCCCCAGCTGGCACCCCATCGGCAAACTGCAGGTTGCAGGGACACTTGGGCCTTGGTCAAGTCCTCTTCAAAGGGGACCTGGAGAAGTCAGTCTCACTGCTTGTGCCTGGGTTTCATGAAGTGACAGGTTTAATATTTAAAGGGCTGACAGGCTCATTGCACTTACAAATTAATAGCAATGTGGGTGTCTTCCCTCATGGCCCCTCAGCTGGCACTGCTGCCCCTGGGCCACCCGGCATCACCTCTCTGTGCCACGACTAAGGGGCTGTGAGTTTCCACGAGAAAAAGTGGTGGGCATGTGTGGGACGCAAGCTTTTGGTGGCCCAGAGCCGTTCCCCTGGCCAGATGATGGCGACAAACAGACGAAGGGCCGGGTGAGCGGAGAAATAGGGCCCGGGCCCCAGGTAGTTTATTCCTCCTCCCTGGCACAGTCCAGTCTCTCCCCTTATGGCACAGCCATAGTTGTGTTTTGGTCGTCGTCTCAGTCATCAGAGCTCCGTCATCCTAGTCTCCTCATAGACCTCAAAGTCCTGGACTCCAGTTATCGTCACCTCGTCCTCCTTCCAGTTCCAAAGTCCCAGTTCTCATCCTCCTTTCCAGTCGTCACTTTCCATCTTTGGCTTCCTAGTCCTCAAAGGCCCAAGGCCCCCGCCCTCCTCCTCCAGTCTTCAATGTCTAGTCCAGACTTCCTCATGCCCTCTCAGCCCTTACAGCATAGTTACGTGGAAATTGTGAAGGGAGGGGGTACACATAGGTGGGCTGAACATTATAACAAACAGATGTAAATTAACTCGAGGACAATCTGACCCGAGGGTTCAGCACTCCAGATTACTAGGAGATCCACTCGAGGGTGGGATTCCACCCAGGGCGTGTTGCTTTCTCCTTTCCTCAGCTGGTCATCCATTTAACCAATGTAGTAAATTTACTTACTATAATCTTTCTAGTCATTTTGTATGAGCACAGTAGAGATATATTAAGCTTAAAGGTTGGCTCTTCCTGAGGACATCTCGCTATATATCCCAGACCACAGTCCTCAGGCCAGGTTAGTCTTCCTAACCCCAGCAGGACCCTTATTAAGTTACTTATTGGGTCATGACAGAGTTTGTCCATGACTGTGCCCTTAACTTATAGTTAAGTATCATGGCGCTTGGCGTGGCCAATTTCAATGCCAGTGTAGCTCACGGCTTGCCCTGGGTCCATCCAGTCCCTCATTGGAACCCTGTTTTTGGGGGTGCTAGGAACTAAGGGCAACTGAGGTTTAAGTCAAGTAAATATGGATGCCCAGGAGTAAATACTATTTGGGAGTCAATTAACGCTTATGCTACATAGCATAGCGTCAACTGTCTTCCTGTGTCTATACAAAAAGGATATTGCTAAGTAAACCGTGCAAAGGACATAACAGAAAGAGAAAAGCAGTATAGGATTATCAGTGCCTGATGGAGTTGGGTGTGCCTCAGGGGCACTGTTGTGGGAGTAGCTCCATAAACTAAGCTCCCTGCAGGAGGAGCAAGGACACCCCAATGTTATCCGACAAGGGGCAAGGCGGAACTTTGCTTCAAGCGCCCTCTGGTGTGCGGGAGTGCCTGCAGGGGGCTGCACCCACAGAGGAAGCATCAGGGGCTCAGGGCCCCCCTTTCCCACGTCCTCTGCCTTCCTTGGGGTCAGGAGGGTGAGCCTTGGCGGAGCCTGCGGCGTGGTGCGGCGAAAGGGGCTCTGGGTCCCGGAGGAGCTGCACCCAGGCGTGTGACACTGCCCAGGGCATGAGCTGAGAGCCGGGCCACAGCCCCCAGCAGGGCACCAGGCCAGGGCAGCCCTGCCACGTGCCTCCTGGAAGGGCGGGAGGCCGCCATGGCCTCTGCAGTGTCCCTGGCCGGGAAGGGGGTGCTTCCCACTGGAGTATCCCTTCCTCACCTCGATCCTCGTTCCCCTGAGGGCCGCCAACCCACATGCTCCCCTGCTGACTTACTTTCCGCGCCCGTATCCCTGGCATCGCGTTTGGGAGGCGGGGGAGTCTTGTCCGGGCTCCTGGGCTGCACGCGGGCCGGGGGCCCTAGGAGAGACGCAGGCCAGGGCACTGGGCAGGGTGCCGCCACGGCGTCTTTCCGGGCGGGCCGCTGTCCTGGGACCCCGGCACTGGGGGAAGCATCTGCCCACGGGAGGGGCAGAGCAGGCCCCCACCCAGGTCTGCCCTGCACGGGACCACACCGGCCTTCGCTTCCCGCCTGCCCGTGCGGGACAGCCCCTGGCCCGTGGGCTCCGGGTAGGCCTGGCACGCACCTGGCCTCGTGGGGTCTGACTGGCCAGCCGCGCTGCCCACCTTGGCGCTGTCACGTACTCTGCCACCCACCAGCTCCGAGGACCTGCGAGAGCCACCAGGTGAGGGGGCGGCTGCTGCCAGCCCCTGCGGGGGCCTGGACCAAGGCGCTACCTGGGGGCCGGGGAGGGCGTCCGGGGGCCGCCGTGGTCGTTGAGCAGGCGCAGCTCCATCGGGCGTGCGGGCGGCGCTCGGTTCTGGAGCGCCCAGGCGTGCGGGCCCTCCCGGTGCCAGCGTCTGTCTGCACCGTCCCTCGGGGCTGTGCGGGCAGGGCAGGGCCCCAGGCTGGTCTGGCTCCGCTCTGCCCCAGCCCGGCCGCACCCCTCCCCCGTGCCCGCTGGCCAGACCCACCCCTGCTGCGGGGCCCGCCCTGTCCCCGCGCCCAGCGCTCACAGGTGATGATGTACAGGTAGGCGGGCTCGCTGTGCAGCTGCTGGCCCTCTGCGCCCTGCACGGCCGTCACCGAGAGCTGGTAGTGGCGCCCAGGGGCCAGGTCGCGCACGGTGTAGGACAGCAGCCTCCCGTTGGGCACGTAGCGGCTCTTGGTGCTCTGGCTGGTGCTGATGTTGATGACGTAGGCCTCCAGCTGGGTGCCCGGCACGGGGGCGTCCCAGACCACATGGGCAGACGTGGCCGTGACCCGTGCAGCACTCAGGCTGGCCGGTGGCAGAGGCCCTGAGCAGAGGCAAAGAGGCGGTGAGGGCGGGGCCAGCGGTCACTGCTCCCAGGCCGGTCCCCGGGCCAGGCTGCAGCCCAGCGAGCACTTAGCGATGCCCCCGGTCTTGGAACCAGGCAGCCCTGGGACAGAGCCCTGGGGGGCTGGGGAACCGCGGTCCCTCAGCCCACAGCCGTGATGGGGGACATGTCCAGGGGTTGTCGGGCTCTTGCGGAGAGCTGAGAGGTGGGGTCCCACTCACGGGTCCAGACGTGCAGTGGGGCCGAGGCCAGGCTCTCGGTGGGGGGCTCCTGTCCCCCCTGCTCGCTGAGGGCTGCCACGTAGATGGTGTACCTCCTTCCTGGCAGCAGGGCCCTGTGGGGGCAGTGATGGCACCAGGCCGCGACCCACACCCCAGTGCTCGGGTGCAGGGGCAGCGAGAAGTCACTGTGCCCAGGGCTGTGTTGGGCAGATGGGACTGGCCGCAGGGGTGAGACAGCCTGACTGCGGGTCAGGGACAGGCCTGCCGGTGTCTCCCCAGGACCCCACGCCTCTCCAGTCGTGGTGTGGCCGTGCCCTGGGCCAGGCACAGGGGTGAGGCCGCGCAGGGGTGAGGCCACGCAGGGCAGGGCTGGGGCTGTGCAGGGGTGAGGCAGGGCACAGAGGGGCACCTGCCTCACCCAAATGTGAACTTGTCCACACGCTGGTCCACGTCTGCTGTCTGGGCCTCCTGGGCCTCAGGGTGCCGCAGAGTCAGGCGGACGCCACTGACCGTGGCATGTCGGATCCGGTGCAGGGCCCACCGCACCGAGATGGCGTCAGCCGTCACGTTGATGACCTCGAAGCCTTCGACGGGGCGCGGTCCTGGGGGCAATGGGTCGATGCTGAGACTGGAGGTGAGACCCAGGGCTGGTGGCCCGTGTCCTTCAGTGAGGACTCGGGAGTGACTGGTGACACGTCCCAGACCCGCCGGGACCTGGGTGCCATGGGCGTGCACAGGCTGGGCCGAGTCTGGGAGGGGGCTGGGGTGATCGCACAGGCCCCAGGAGGTGCCAGGGCCCACCCCCCCTACTGTGGGGCAGGACAGGCCTGTCGTGATCAGGGGCTCTGCCGCTGTGTCCTGCTGTGTCCCGCGTCCTCACTGTCCACCACGGGCCTGTCCTGAGCTGCTGGTCCTGTCCCCTGGTGGACCACTGTCCCTGCAGCCTCCTCCCCTCGGGCCCTTGCTGGCTGACTCCTGGGAGCAGGTCAGCCGGTGCCCTCCCCTCCTGGGGCCGCCCCTGCCCCGGCTTCACTCGGAGGTGAGGGTCGGGGGTCAGGACCGACCAGGCACTCACGCGTGCGGGCCAGCAGCACCACGGGCCGGCTGATGTCGTTCCTGTTGTTGGCGTTGCGCTTGACGGAGAAGACGGAGATGTTGTAGGCCCTGCCGGCCGCCAGCGCCCGGAGTTGGTGTGACGAGCGGCCGCGCTCCACGAAGTCGGTGCGGCGGGGGGCGCCGTCGGAGGAGGTGTAGGAAACTGCGTAGCCGTCCAGCAGCTGCTGGGCAGCCTGGCCAGCGGGCGGGCGCCAGGAGACCGACAGGCCACTCTCCTCTGCCTGCTCCAGCTCCAGGCCCGTGGGCGGCGGCAGCTCTGAACATCGGGGACACTGAGCTCTGGGCCCAGCCCCTCCCCGCACCCCTGCAGGCGTAGCCGAGAGGCCACTCACCACTCACCTTGTCCGCAGCCGTCCCCGGTGTAGCCCGCCCTGCAGGTGCAGCTGTGGGAGCCGTTGCTGGCCAGGCAGTAGCCGCGGTCCCCACAGGGGCTGGAGAAGCAGGGGTCGCCCACTGCCAGGAGGGCCGGCGGGGCAGCGGTCACTGCCTGTGCAGGCCCGGCCAGCGCCCCCCGCGGACGGCACGGGCGGGAGAGCAGACGCCCACCTGTCTCGCAGTGGTACCCGAAGAAGCCTTCCGGGCACACGCACAGGTAGGCCCCGGCTCCGCCGTCCTCACAGCGGCCTCCGTGTTGGCAGGGGCTGCGGGTGCAGGCCGGCGCCTCTGGGGGGGCAGGCAGAGGCCAGGGCTGGGACCCCCTCTTCCGGGCCTCTCCCGCCCATGCTCCCGGGGTGACCGTTGGCCGTACCAATGTCGCAGCGGGTTCCAGAGAAGCCGGCAGGGCACTCGCAGAGGAAGGTGCCCAGGACGTCCCTGCAGGAGCCTCCGTTTCTGCACGGCTGCGCTCGGCAGGCTCGGGCCTCTGCAGAGGAGACGGGGTCTACACGGGGCCTACACGGGGTCTACACGGGGTCTACACGGGGCCTACATGGGACCTACATGGGGTCTACGAGGGGCCTGCATGGGGTCTACATGGGGCCTACATGGGGTCTACACGGGACCTACATGGGACCTATATGGGGTCTACATGGGACCTACACGGGGTCTATGTGGGGCCTGCATGGGGTCTACATGGGACCTACACGGGGTCTACATGGGGCCTACACGGGGTCTACATGGAACCTACACGGGGTCTACATGGGGCCTGCAGGGGACTTGTATGGGGTCTACATTGGGCCAACATGGGGTCTGCACAGGGTCTACATGGGGTCTACGTGGGGCCTGCCTGAGGCCCACATGGGACTTAAAGGGGCTGCACGGCATCCACGCAAGGTTACACGGGGTCTGCAGGGGGCCTGTACATGGACATGCACATGCTCTGCAACACCCACCCAGACCCTCCTGCCCATCTCTGTCCCCCACCCAGAGCCCCAGCTGGTGCCTGCTGAGTCCATTGAGGGCGCAGGCATGGGACCCTCCCTCCCTCCAGCCAGACAGAGCAGACCCGGCCCCCGGGTGCCTCCTGAGCTGCTTGAGGGGGCCCTGTCCTGCAGCGCAGCGGGCGGTGTGGCAGGACTCACCCCTCTCACAGCGGCGCCCCTCGCGCCCCGGGCGGCAGGCACACAGGAACCCTGAGGCCCGGTCCTGGCAGGTGCCCCCGTGCAGGCAGGGCTGGGACCTGCACTCGCCCATCTCTGCAGGACCGAGAACAAAGCGGTGCTCGTCCTGCTCTGGCTCCGGCCCCGAGCCTCCCAGTCCCCGTCTCCCGCACTGCTGCCCGCAGCTGCCCAGCCCGTCTTCCTCCTGATGATTCAGCTTGGGGGGGTCAGTCTTATTGACTTTCAGCGGGACCAGTTCTTGGTCTCCTTGATTTTGTACGTCTTATTCCAGACACTTGTTGCTGACGGGTGAGGAACTGAAGATTCTTGCTACAGAGCTTCCGGCCTGGCAGTTTCCGGTGATCTTAGCCCCACACAGACACTCACTTTCCCCTTGTGTATTTTCATGAATTTTGGTGCAGGGGCGGGAAGAGGGATTGTCACTGCAGGAATAGCCCCGCAGGGGGGCGAGACGCCGAGCACGGGCCCCCGGGGCTCTGGCTGCCCCAGTGCTCATGGGAGAAAAGTTCATTTCTTCAGATTTATTTGCCTGGGTGGCCGCGCCCAGGCCTGCACCCTCCCTGCCTGGAGTAAAGTCCTAGTTTCCGGGATGGCCATGTGGTCCCAGGGGAGTGTGGACCTCCTTCTCGGGGGAGGCCAGCTCGGGGGTGCTCTCTGGGCTGTCTCTGCCACCGCTCCTGGTGATGCGGGAGGCACCCTGGGGTGCCCGAGGCCAAGCGTCCAGGCTGTGGCCAGTACAGAATGGCCCCCACCCACGGCCTTGGTTCGGGGGCTCTGTGGGAGTCTGGCTGGGCCCTGCAGAGCCCCAGGCCCGGCCAAGCGCCACCTGTCGGGGGTCCCACCCGATGAAGGCGCCTTGCCCTGACCGCCTCCCCCCGCCCCTCTCCAGTACGCACCTGCCTGGCACCTGCGGCCAGTAAAGCCTGGCAGGCAGTGGCAGGTGAAGTCCGAGCCCAGGTCCTCACAGGTGCCCCCGTTCACACATGGGTCCCAGAAGCAGGGCGAGGGGGCTGTGGGGGGCGGGTCAGGGCAGCGTGTCAGTGAGGAGCCTCCCCGTCTGTCCTGGGGAGCCCCACCCGGAGCCACCCACCCACCCAGGGCGCCCCCCGGCCTGCTGCCCCCGCTGGCCCCTCCTCTGTCCTGCCGGCTGCCCCTCACCGTGCTCGCAGTGCGGCCCCGAGAAGCCGGGGGCGCAGTCGCACTTGTGTTTGCCGATGTAGTGGAAGCAGGTCCCGCCGTTGTGGCAGGGGCCCGAGGCGCAGGGGTCCGGCTTCCCTGGGGGACAGGGCGGGGGTCCCAGAGCAGGCCCAGGGCTGTAGGCCACTGACCCCTTCCTGGGAGCCCCCAGCCCAGAGGTGTCCCCCTGCCCCCCGGCCCACCCTGCCTGCCCCCGGCCCCACCCACCCTGCCTGTCCCCGGCCCCGCCCACCGATCTCGCAGCGGCGCCCGGTGAAGCGGAAGGGGCAGCTGCAGTGGAAGTCTCCTCCCACCTCCTGGCAGGTGCCCCCGTTGCGGCACGGTCCGGAGCTGCACAGCCGAGGTCGGGCTGTGGGAGGGGAGGGGCTGAGGGGGCCCGTCGGGCAGGGCTGTCCCCGTCCCCGAGCCTGGGCCAGTGTCCCGGGTTTCGGGGGCCCAGCCCTCGGCCCAGCGCCCACCTTTCTCGCAGTGCTGCCCGTGGAAGCCGCGGGGACACTCGCACGTGTAGGCCCCATCCTGGGCGTCACACGAGCCCCCGTTGAAGCAGGGGTCCGAGTCGCAGGGCGAAGGCACAGCTGGGGGCAGAGGGGTGGCGCGGGTCACGCAGAGCCCAGCCAGGGGCCTTCCGGGGGCCCCCCGCCCTTGGATGTAGCCACCAGGCCCCCCCCTCCTGACAGGCTGCGGGAGCTGGGGGGGTGGCACTCACGGGGGCTGGTGCGGGGCTGGTCGCGGTGGCACACGCACAGGTGGCTGCCCGCGTGCTCCATGCAGTAGCCGCCGTCCGGGCACTGTGTATTCATGTCGCAGGGGGTGGACGTGACCTCTGTGGGGCGGGGAAGCCAGTCAGCAGGAGCCAGGGCAGCTCCCGGGAGGCCCGGCCACCCCCTCCCCCACACTCACCAAACTCACACAGGAGCCCGAAGAAGCCGGGCGGGCACTGGCACAGGGCTCTGTCGTCCCCCAGGCACCGGCCCCCATTGCGGCACTCACAGGCACCCGGAGTCCCTGCCGCCAGGGAGAGGGGCAGTCCAGGGTGCCCACGAGACCTCCCTCCCCACAGCTCTGCGTGGGCCCGACTCACCCACAGTGCTCCCATCCCCCACGCCCATCCCCTCCCACACCCAGACACAGTCAGACTGATAGACACCCACGGATACCCACAACCCACAGACACCCACAGACACAACCACACCCCCTGACACCCACAGACACCCACAGATACCCACAACCCACAGACACCCACACACCCACTGACACCCACAGACACCCACAGACACACCCACTGACACCCACAGATACCCACAGACACCCACACCCATAGATACCCACAGACACCCACAGACACCCACAACCCACAGACACCCACAGACACACACAGACACCCACTGACACCCACAGACACCCACAGTTACCCACAACCCACAGATACCCACAGACACCCACACCCACAGATACCCACAGACACCCACAGACACCCACAACCCACTGACACCCACAGACACCCACAGATACCCACAACCCACAGATACCCACAGACACACCCACACCCACTGACACCCACAGACACCCACAGATACCCACAACCCACAGACACCCACAGATACCCACAACCCACAGACACCCACAGACACCCATAGATCCACAGATTCCCACAGACACCCACACCCACTGACACACCCACACCCACTGACACCCACAGACACCCACAGATACCCACAACCCACAGACACCCACAGACCCACAGACACATACACCCCCACACTTAAACCCCTTTCACCCCTTCATGCACACACCCCACTGACACATATTCACTTGTTCACACTCGTGCTGTCTGATCTGTATGCCCACACGCACACACAGCACAGCACACACCTGCAGTACACATGTGCACTCACATGCAGTGGACACACACAGCATACCTGC
Organism: Sorex araneus; assembly: GCF_027595985.1. Taxonomy (NCBI): domain Eukaryota; kingdom Metazoa; phylum Chordata; class Mammalia; order Eulipotyphla; family Soricidae; genus Sorex; species Sorex araneus. Next base: position 157,891,958 of record NC_073313.1, on the reverse strand, counting down.
ACACACATGCACCTGCTGCACACAGAACCACACAGGCACACACACACAACACACACACACACTCACTGCAGACACAGCCCGTGAAGCCTCCGGGACACTCGCAGTCACACACACACACTCACTCTCACTGCAGTCGTGGCCTGTGAAGCCTCCGGGACACTCGCACACGTAGCCGGTGTCTGCGTCCACGCACGTGCCACCGTTCCGGCACGGGTTAGCGAGGCAGGCGTCGAGCCCCGGGGAGCTTCCTGAAGGACAGACGGTGTTGGCCGAAGCCTCTGGGACATGGACTCCCCGTCCCCCCTGCCGATTGCCCCCTCCCCTACACCAGCTCAGCCCCACAAAGTGCTGCAGGACCCAGAGCAGAGGAGGGGAGCTGACTCGAGGGAGGGGAGGGGTGGGAGGGACATGGAGAGGAGGGGCAGGGAGAGGAGGGAGAGGTGGGAAGGGGCGTGGAGGGCGGGGCACCCCCATGGCACAGGCCCTGGCATGGCACGGAGCGTTACCTGCCTCACAGCGGGGGCCCTCGAAGGGCCGTGGGCACAGGCAGGAGAAGCCAGCCGGCAGGTCCACGCAGGAGCCCCCGTTCAGACAGGGCGCGGAGCTGCACTCGTCCACGTCTGCGGGCGCAGGGTGGCCACTGGACTCGGGCTGTCCTGGGGCACCGCTGCATCCCGGCCCTTGCCCCGCGGCCCCCGCCCCGGAGGCCCCTCACCTGCCTCGCAGCCGCACCCGTGCAGCCCGCCTGGCACACACAGTGGCACCTCCCCGAGCCTGGCACCAGCCCCCACTTTGGCACCCGCGGCTCAGTGAAGGGGGAGCACTAGGCACTAGGAGCCCAGGGAGCCTCTGGGGGGCCACGTGGCTGTGCCCTGGGGCTGCTGGGACAGGCCTGGACAGGTCTGAGTCCCACCTGCTGCAGGGGCAGGGTCTGGGCCATGGGCGAGGGGGAGAGGGGCCCTGAGTGCAGCAGGTCCGGGGCAGGAGAAATGAGGCCCAGGAGATGCAGGGTCCAGGACGCGCAGTGGCCCGGCTGGGCTGAGGCGGGTGCAGAGGTGCTCAGTGCCCTGGCTGGGTCCTAGGTCATCCCAGGTCCTCCCAGTTCCAGGTGACACCGTGTGTGGCCTGGGGCCAGCAGGGGGGAGGGGCTGGGCAGGAGCAGCTGGGCGTGGGGCTAGGGACAGGAGGGGGGAGGGGGGAGACCCTCCTGACAGCCCCGCCCGCCCCGCCTGTGGGGGGGGAGACGGGCGGCCTCTCACCTGCCTCGCAGGTGGGGCCCCCGAAGCCGGCGGGGCACTGGCAGCGGAAGCTGTTGATGCCGTGGGTGCAGGTGCCGCCATTGCGGCAGGGCTGGGAGGCGCATTCGTTCACGTCTGAAAGACGGGCCCAGGCCTCGGTGGGGAGCCGGGCGGGGCCCCACCCCTGCACCCCGGCCCGGGCAGTCCCGCCCCCGGCGCTGCGCTGCTCGCACCCAGGTGGCACCTCCGTCCCGCGAAGCCCGAGGGGCAGGAGCAGGCGAAGGAGGGGCTGCCGGGCACGCAGTCGTCGATGCACTCCCCGCCGTTGAGACAGGGCCGCTGTGCCCGGCACACGGAGACTGCGGCACAGACAGGCGGTCGGCATCCGCCCCACCCTGAGGCTTCCCGACCCAATGCCCGGAGAGCCCGGCCGAGGGACCCGAGCCAGCGGGAAGAGCCCCCCAGGGTGGAAGGGGCAGGCTGGGAGGGGCTCCACCCCCAGTGGGCCAGAACCTGGAAAGCTACCAACACTCGGGCTAGTGGGCCTGGGCTGCACAGAGCACGCCTGCGACCCCTGCAGGCCCCAACAAGCAGGTGCACTGGGCAGTGAGCACCAGGCCTGAGTGGGAGATGCCGCTGTCAGGGACTGGAGCATGTGTACAAGAGTGTGCATACACGTGTGTATAGAAGTACATGCATGTCTGTGAGCATACATGTACAAGTGTGTTCATATGTGAACACATGTGTTATGTAGAAAGAAGCCTGTATGCATATACATAGGCATGCATGCATGTACAATTATGTACATAAGCATGTACAAGTGCGTGCATGCATACATGTACAGAAGCATGAATACACATTCATATTCACATATATGCACAAGTGTGAATGTGTGCATTGTGTAAGCATGTGCAAGTGTATATTCACCTATGAGCATGCATGTATATGTACAAGCATGCACCTTTGTACAAGTATGAGTGCAAGTACATACATGCACATGCATGCATGTATATACAAGTGTGAGCATGTATGTGTATACATGTGCTTATGTGTAAAGGCATATGGATGTATTACAAATATGCATCATGTATGCATGCATATGTAAGTACATATGCATGGGTGTACATGTATCTGTACATGTATCTGTATATGCATGCATTTGTGCATGTACAAGTGTTCAAGTGCATGCACATGTGTTCATGTGTACAAGTTTGTATGCATGTGATTACTTGAGTATGACGAGAATGCATAGTACGACCATGTGTTGGCATAAATGTGCACATGTATGTATGGAGTGTGGATATATGTAAATGAGTATGAATATATATGTGTGTGAATATATCAGTGTGCATGTGTAAGTATGTGTGAGTGTGCATACATGTTTTTGAGTATGAGTACATGTGAGTGTGTATGTGTATGGGTATATGTGTACAAGTCTGTGTGTGTGTTAGAGTGTACTATGAGTGTGATGCATTGTGTGTGCGTGTATGTATAAGTGCGCATGTGTGTACATGTGTATACATGTGCCAATGTATACACGTGTGTACATATGTGATTGTACATGTGTATACGTGTGCATGTGTGTGGGGGGGGGGCTTCCTGCTGGACGCCCAACAGTCAAGCCCAGACTCAGGTCTTCCCAAACTTTCAGCCGGCGTCTCGACCCCTGCCCTGTCCCCCGGGCCTGCCTGGGCCCATACCCACCCTACAACTGTGGGTCCTCAGCAGAGGTGGGTGGGCCCTGCCTCCTGCCCCCGACAGGCCTGTGGGCCCTCCACCCTGCCCGGCTGCTCGGAGGGGGTCCCCTCGGGCCCTTACCTGCGTGGCCGCAGCCCCCCACGTGCACCTGCGCGCCGTCGATGCGGAAGGCCCAGCGCCCTGGCACGCCCACGTTGGTGGTGGCCTCGACCTCGGCCATGTCGGCCGTGCGGGAGCCGGGGATGCTGAAGTAGCGCTGCCCGTCCCCCGCGTTGAAGCCGGCCTGGGGGCGAGACAGCCCGGCTGAGGTCACAGGGCGTGGGCCGGAGGTCACGGGTGGGAAGGTGCCTCTGGCTCACCTGGGCCGCTATGCCCCCCAGGCCCGAGGCGTTGCCCCCGCTGCTGGCGTGCGTGCCCGTGGTCCAGGTGACCGCTGCGTAGTTGAAGATGGTGAAGGAGGCGCTGCCGTCCGTGAGAAGCACCGTCTGGAACGTGTTCACCTGCGAGCAGAGGGGCAGCCTGACCCCTCTCTGACCTCTGACCCACGCGGGCTCCCCGGGTGCTGGGGCACAGGGTCTCTGATGGGCAGTGGGGCCCGAGGAAGCAGGAGGGGGGCGGGCCGGGCCGTCGCAGCCGGGACAGGACCTGGGACCGGGATGGCAGACACGGCGGGAGACTTGGGGGAGACGCCAGCCATCCCCTGGGGGCCGGGCCCCTCCCCCAGAGCCCCTGCGGGTAAGAGGGCAGCGGGAGGTGCCCCGGGGAGAGGAGGCGCCATGGGGTCCCCACACTGCTCCTTCGGCCGAGCTCACAGAGTCGGTGGCACTTGAAGACCCCCAGCCCCCACCGGCCGGCCTCTCCCACCAAGCACCCCCACCCGGCCCATCCCCCAGCCCCTCCAGGGTCCCGGGCTGGCCAGCGCCGTGTCCCGGCACCGCTGTGACGTGGCGGTCACTGCTTTCGAGCCCCATGGCGGCCAGTGCCGCGGGCTTATTCCCGCAGGGCCAGCGGCCCCCTGCTCCCAGCTCGCTCCTGGCCGGCCTCTCCAGACTCACGGGGGAAGAGGCGCTGCCTCCGAAGAAGGTCACGCGGTACCAGGTGGCCACAAAGGCCCAGGTGGCCGAGAAGCCGGGCAGCTCGGGGAAGTAGCGCTGGACGTCGTCGCTGGCCCTGCGCAGCGTGCGGGCATCCGTGTCCTCGCGGTAGAACACGTCGCCGGCACGCCGGTTGTCCACGTCGGCCCAGAAGGCTGCCACCACGCAGCGGTCCTTGGCGATGGGGAAGGCGGCGGGGGTGAACTGCGACACCTCCTTCAGGAAGGAGATGACCCCATTGTTGTTCACCTGCGGACAGAGAGCTGGGGTGGGCGGGGCGGGGGGGCTGGCCGACCCCCGAGGGGCCTCCGGGAGGGGCCTGCCGGGCCAGGGCCTTCCCGGGGCAGCCGCCGGCTCCCTCCTGCCCCCCCGAGGGGCACCCCACGGGCCAGCGCAGGGTCCCTGGCATGGCCTCTCGCTAAGGCACCATGCAGGGTTCCCGGCTCCTGGGCAGAGAAGATGCTTCGGGCTCCTGGACCTGCCCCAGACTGCTGGGGGTCTCGGGTCCAACCGGGGCACGGCCAGCGCACAAGCAAAGGGCTCGGCTGGCTGGTGCTCGCCCCAGAGAAGAGGCAGGGGCCCGGCCCGCTCGGTAGGGTGGGGATGCTGGACTAACCACGTGTCTGTGGGAAAGAGAGCGGGACGCCCGGGACACGGGGACAGGTGGAGGGGGGCGGGGGCAGCGGAGAGCAGGTGGGACCGGGCACAGAAGGCGCGTGGGCCCCACAAGGCGCCTGGGAGCGACGCGTGTTCCGCTTAGCTGCGCTGTCCAGGGTGCTTACACTGTCCGGGGCTGTGCCGGGGCCAGCGTGCGGGGCTGGACAGAGCCTCACCTCGAGAGGAGGCAGCTCGGAAGTGAACCCTGCGGTGCTCAGGGGAACAGCTGCAGTGCGGGAGTTGAATAGGGTCGGAGAGAGGCAAGGCCTTAGCCCTGCCGTCTCTCCGCCCTGACAACAGGGCTAATGTCTGTAAATTTGAAGCACCATAAAATGGGGGCTGGAGCGATAGCACAGCGGGTAGGACATTTGCCTTGCACACGGCCGACCCGGGTTCGATTCCCAGCATCCCATATGATCCCTTGAGACCACCAGGAGTGATTCCTGAGTGCATGAGCCAGGAGTAACCCCTGTGCATTGCCAGGTGTGACCCAAAAAGCAAAACAACAACAACAACAACAAAAACAACATAAAAAAAAAATGTTGATTCATACCAATGGGACATTTCAACATTTCAACACACCTCTCTACTGAACTATAGACCAGGCAAAAACACGATCAATCAGAATATGGAAAATTTAAATGATGCAAATAAGTGGCCAAGTAGATAACAGAATCCTTCCCCCACCCTGCCTTTTTTAAAACTGTACACAGACCACAAAGCAACTGTCAACAAATTCCAAATAGTTGTGAAAAAATCAACTGTGTTCTTTGTCCACAGAGCAATTATACCGGAGACCAGAATGAAAAAACATTGAAAAGTGCCGTGTGTGGTAATCAAGAAATACGCCTGGGTAACTAGGAGAGGCAGGAGCAAAGGGGAGGTGAGAGCAGATGTGAGCACAAGGCAGCAGGGGCCGACTCGTAGGCGGGCAGGCAGGCTTGCAGCCGCACACTTAGCAGATAAACCCCCAAGTCAGTCAGTAACCCAGATACAGCAAGACCAGAATAATACAGGTAAAAATTTCAAAATAAAAAGTAAGTGAATAAGCTAGAAAACAAACACTGAATCAAGTGAATCAACAAAGCCGAAGCCTGGTTTACTGAGCCTGAAGTGCTGGGGGGAGTGGAGAGTCCAGTCGCTGCTGGACGCAGGGCGGGGAACGTGGCCGCAAACTCGGACACCTCCAGGGAAGACCGTCAACAAGATCTTACAAACATCTTTACAGTTTTCAGAACAGCGAAAGCGAAGAAATGGAAAGACGGCTAGAACGTTGCTCTTGCCAAAACCGGCTTCAGAGGCGGTGAGGAGGAGGGGGGCTTCCGGGGGCACAGAGTCCGTGGGGTCTGAGGAGAGGCCTCCCTGCAGGTGGGGCCCTGTGCGTTCCCACTGTCCTCCGACAGGCGGGCCGGGGCGCCCGTGTCGAGGTGTTTGATAGGTGTGTCCGAGGGGCCGGGAGACCCCAAAGGCCCACGCGAGCCAGAGGCCAGGGCCCTGGGGAGAAGGACCCTGAAACAGGCCCTGGTGGTCCCAGCAACAAGGCCTCAGAGTCTCGAGGGGCCGGAATGCTCGGGGTGCCCTGGGCTGAGCCCTGCCGGTGGGAATGGAGCCCGGGGCCCAGGCACGCAAGCGCCTCCCTCCTCTGGCCCACCCTCGGTCACCGAGGGAGAAGCCGGGAGAGGCAGGCAGGGGGCCGGGGAGGGGTGCCGCCAGGGGGGAGTGCAGGTACCAGACCAGGGTGGGTGTGTGCACCCTCAAGTGCAATCACAACCGACAGGCGAAACCCCCAGGCTCCAGTCCTTGGCCCTGCAGCCTGGGCCTTTAGCCCCGGCCCCTGAAGCCGCCACCCTGGGGGTCCGCAGAGAAGCCCCGGCCAAGGCTCAGCGTGTGGACAGGGGGGAGAGACTGACACTCAGGAGCCCGGTCACAGCGGACCCGCCCTGGGGAGAATTTGTTCTGCTTTGTTTCCATTTGGGGGCCACGCCCAGCAGTGTTCAGGGGTTACTCCTGGCTTTGTGCTCAGGAATCACCCCTGGTGGTGCTCGGGAGACCATGTGGGACGCCGGGGATCCAGACCGGGTCAGCGGTGTGCAAGGCAAAGGCCCCACCCCGGGGTGAATTTGGTTTCTGTGAGCTTACCCAGGTTCCAACAGAAAATATCCAGGAACAAGCCTCATACTCTGGTGGGGTAGGTGAGAAAGGGCCCGGGGAAATACACAGGGCGGGGGCTTCCTAGAGTGCTCAGGACAGACCTCCGGAGGGGGTGGTGGCAGGGGGCCTGGCTCAGGGGCCCGACACAGAATCAGAAAATAACAGGAAGTGAGCTGGAGGCTGGGGGAGGGGGAAGGGGGGGCTGGAGAGATAGCACAGGCATGCGGCCATCCCGGGTTCGATTCCCAAGGAGTGATTCCTGAGTGCAGAGCCAGGAGTAACCCCTGTGCATCGCCAGTGTGACCCAAACACACACACACACATGCACACACACACACACGCATGCACACACACGCACACACACGCGCACACACACGCACGCACACACGCATGCACACACACATGCACACACATGTGGAGGCTGCCGAGGAAGGAAAGACAGGGTGGCCTGTGGGGAGGGAAAGACGGTGCTGGTGCGAGTGTGGGAATGACGAGCGTGTCCAAGGCCAGAGGAGTAAGATGTTCGCCCCCAGCCAGCTCGGAGGCCTGGTCGACGGGGCAGTGCCTGGGCGTTAGCTCGAGGGAGAAGGCGTGGCAGGGCCGGGCCACCGAGGCTGGAGGCAGAGGTGAGCCTGGGAGGGAGTGGGCACAGCCCCTGGGACTGCGGGAGAGGGCCAGAGCCACACGCCCCAACGACCCGCCCACCCGCCCGCCCCAGGAGCACCTGGTCTCTGGGTGAGTCCAGCCGGGCCCAGAGGGGCGGCATAAAACCACAAGCAACACTGCAGACGCGGAGCCCAGCCCGGGAGAGGCAGCGGGATGGCAGCTGGGAAGGGGCTTTGGCGGCACCAGTCAGGGGGGCTGTGCGGGCAGCGGCAGGGGGCAGGGTCCGGGGTGCCTCTGCCCGGCTGCCAGGGAGGAGCATGAGCACGTCCTCCCTGGACGGACCCGAGACCTGTGGTGTGTGGTGCCGGAGAGGAGGGGCTGCAGGCGGGGTGGGCGGGGCCTGGCTCAGGGGAGGCCCAGGCTACCCCCAGGACCACAAGCAAACGCGCCTCAGCACACCCAGAGCCACCTGCCAGTCCCCGAGCCCTGGGCGGCCGCGGGAAGCTCCCTAACCGGGAGCTGCTGCCAGCGAATGTCTGCTGCGGGCGAGTGGCCGCGCCCTGCTCCTCCACACCAGATCCGCCTGTCCTCGGAACACCCCGAAAGACAACCTGGTAGCACCCGGGCGTCGGGTGGGGCAGGGGTGAGGGGCCCTGAGGGGTGCTGGCTGCAGCACATTCCTGGACACACGGTCCCACAGAAGAGGCAGCTCTGGGGGCCAGCGGCGGCCACAGGCTTCGGGTTCTGGGTAGGGGGGAGGTCAGGGCTGCTGCGGACAGGAGCCTCCGGTCCGCTCTCCCCGTCTCCGTGCCCCTCCCTTGCCCTCCCACACTCCCCCCACTGCCCGTGCCCTTCCTGCCTTCAAGTGCAGATCCAACCCCGAGGCACGGTGTGTGCATGTGAACTTGAGTGTGGTGTGAGAGATGTGACACGTGCATGATGTATCTGATATGAGGCATGAGTAAGATGCTGCGGTCTTAAGGTGTGAAGTATGTGAGATGCATGCAAAGTGTCTGATGTGAGGTGTATGGTGTGTGGTATGTGTGGGGTGTGTTTGGTGTGAGGTGAATGTGTATTGAATATGTGAGGTGGTGTGGTATATGTGGTATGAGGTCTGTCAGGTGTGTGAGGCATGTGTGCCGGGAGGAATGTATGTGTTGTGTGTGAGGTTTGTAGGCTTGTGAGGTTATATGATAGGAGTTTAGTGTAATGCGTGTATGTGAGTATGTGTGATTTGGTCTGAGGTATGTGGTATGAGGTGTGTGATACAAGGTATGAGGTATGAGTAGTGTGAGGTGTGTTTTGTGTGGTTTTCAGTGTGTGAAGTAAGTGGTATGAGATGTATGAGGTGTGCAATGTGATACATGTGAGTTGTGTGGTGTGAGTATATGATATGAGGTCTGTGTGGAGTTTGTGGTATGTGAGGTGTGGTGTGTGGTATGTATGAGTGTGTGGTGTGAGGTGTTTGAGGTTGAGGTGTATATGGTATGAAGTGTGTAAGGTGTGTGGGGTTTGTGAACAGCATGGTGTAATATGTGAGGTATGTGTGTTGTAAGGTATATTCAGCGTGAGGTGTGTGTTATGAGATATGTTTGAGGTGTGAGAGGTGTATATGGTATGATTTTCATGTGTGTAATGTGTGTGCAGTAAGGTGTGTGGTTTATGTGGCGTGAGGTTGTAAAATGCGTATGGTTTGAGGTGTGTAAGGTGTGGTGTAAGATGTGGTGTAAGGTATGTGTGGTGTGGTATGAAGTGTGTGAGGATTTTGATGTGAGGCTTGCTCTGTGTAGTATAAGGTGAGTGGTATGATATGTGTAGCATGAAGTGTGTGATATGTTGAGATATGTGTGGTGTGTGGTACATGGTTTGTAAGGTGTGTGAGGTATGTGGTGTGGTATGAGATTTGTGGTGTGGTATGAGATATGAGTTGTGCAAAACGAGGTGTGCAGTGCATGAAGTGTGTGTGGCTTGAGATGAGGTGCATGTTTTGTGAGGTATGTCACGTTTTGTGGTATATGGTTTGTGAGGTGTGTGATGTGTAAGATATGTGAGGCATGTCGTGTGGTATGAGGTGTGAGTTGTGTGAGGCATGAAGTATGTAGTGTGTGAAATGTGTGTAGTTGAGGTGAGTGAGGTGTGTGTTTTGTGAGGTATATGAGGTGTGTCTGAGGCATATGGAGTGTGAGGTGTATGTGGTATGAAAGCATGTATAGTATGAGATGTGTTTGGTATGACCTGTGTTAGGTATGTGGTGTGTGACATTTGTATGGTATGTGAAGTGAGGTGTTTTTGATGTTTGAAGTATATGGTGTATATGAAGTGTGTGTGTGTGATATGAGGGGTGTGGTATGAGTCATTGTGGCATGAGGTGTGTGGTATGTGAATTATGTGTAATGTGAGGTATGTGATGTGAGGTGTAAAGTGTATATGATATGAGGTGTGTGGTGTGTGAGATGTTTGTGGTATTAGGTATTGGGGTATATGGTGTTTGTAGTATGAGGTGTGTGGTGTGTATGGTATGAGATATGTGTGGTGTTTGGGTATGTGAGGCATTAGATGTGTGGTATGAAGTGAGAACTTTGCTATTATGGTATAAAGTATGTGAAGTGTGTGGTATGAGGTGTGTATGATGTCTGTGGCGCAGTCTTATAGAATTAGGTATATGGTATAGGGTGTGTGGTATGTGTGATGTGAAGTGTGTGGTATGAGGTATGTGTGATGTGTGAGGTGTGCGGTATGAGTTGTGTGAGGTGTGCTATGTGTAAGGTATGAGGTGTATACAGTATTAGGTATCTGTGGTTTGTGTTGTATTACATGTATGTGAAATAAGGTGTGATGTTTGTAGTGTGTGGTGTAAGGTGTGTATGGTATAAGGTGTGATGATGTGAGGTGTCTAGTCTGAGATGTGTATGTTATGAGGTATGTGGTATGTAAGATATGTGATATGTGGTATGAGGTGCATATAAAATGAAGTCTGTGGTGTGTGGTATGAGGTATGTGTGATGTGAAATGTATCGTAGCACTGTAGCACTGTCATTCCATTGTTCATCAATTTGCTCGAGCAGGCACCAGTAACATCTCCATTGTGAGACTTGTTGTTACTGTTTTTGGCATATCGAATATGCCACTGGTAGCTTGCCAGGCTCTGCCATGCGGGCAGGCAGAGGAATTGAACCAGGGTCGGCTGCATGCAAGGCAAACACCCTACCCGTTGTGCTATTGCTACAGTCCATATATATTTATCACAATAGCACTAAAAAATGTGTGGTGTGTGGTATTATGTGTATGTGCTGTGAGGTACATGTGGTAGATGGTATGTGTGATGTGAGGTGTGAGAGGTGTATGTATTAGGTGTGTATGTTGTGAGGTGTGTGGTATTATGTATGTATAAGGTCTGTGATGTGAGGTGTGTGGTATGTACATTAGGTGTGTGTGGTATGAGGTTTGCAGTGTGTGATGTGAGCTATGTGTGATATGAGGTCTCTGGTGTGTGGCATTGGTTATATGAAGTATGTGTGATGTGAGATTATATGTAGTATGAGGTGCACAGTGTGAGACTTTCAGTGTGGTGTATGTATAATGTGAGGTGTGTGGTTTGTGTGGTATTAGATGTGTGTGGTGTGAGGTATCAGGTTTGTAGTGTGTGGTATGAGGTGTGTGGTAAGAGGTGTGGGGTTTACAGTGTGTGGTATGAGGTATGTGTGATGTGAAGTGTGTGTTGTATGGTACTAGAAATGTGTGGTGCGAGGTCTGTGTGGTATGATATGTGTGGTACAAGGTGTGATGTGATATATGTGTGATGTGAGATGTCTGTGGTGTGAGGTGTGTGTGGTGTGAGATTATGAGGTGAGGTGTTTGTGGTAGGAGATGTGTGTGGTATGAGGGGTGTGTGTGGGGTGAGGTGTGTGTGGTCTGAAGTATATGTGGTGTGAGTGGTGTATGGGGTATGAAGTGTGTGATGTGAGATATCTGTTGGGTGAGGTATGTGTGGTGTGAGGTGTATATGATGTGAGTGTGTGGTATGAGTTATGTGTGTATGTGGTGAGGTGTGTGGTGTAAGGTGTGTGATGTTAGGTGTGTGATATGAGTTGGCTGTGATGTGAGGTGTGTGTGCTATCAGCTATGTGTGATGTGAGAAGTCTGGTGTGAGGTGTGTGGTGTGATATGAGATGTCTGTGGTGTGAAGTGTGTGGTATGAGGTGTGTGTCATGTGAAGTGTGCTTCGTATGAGGTGTGTGGCATGAGGTATGTGTGGTATGAGAGGTGTATGGGGTGAGGTGTGTATGATGTGAGGTACGTGTGGTATGAAGTGTGTGATGTGTGGTGTGTGTTTTGAGTGTGTGGTATGAAGTGTATGATGTGAGGTATGTTATGAGGTGTGTGAGTTGAGGTGTGAAGTGTGTGGTATGAAGTTTATGTCACGTGAGGTGTGTGATGTGAAGTGTGTGGTTTGAAAGGTTTATGGTGTGAAGTGTGTGTGATGTGAGGTGTGTGGTGTGAGGTGTGTATGATGTGATATGTGTGTTTTATTAGGTGTGTATGGTATGAGGTCTGTGTCACGTGAGGGGTGAGTGATGTACGGTGTGAGGTTGTATGAGGAGGTATCTGTAGTATGAGGTTTGAGTGGTGTGAGATGTTGTTAGGTGTGCGGTTTGAGGTGTGTGTGATGTGAGTTATGTGGTGTGAGGTGCTTGGTGTGAAGTGTGTGGTATGAAGTTGATGTGACGTGAGGTGTGAGGTGTGTGTGGTGTGAGGTATGTGGTATGAAGTTGATGTGACGTGAAGTGTGAGGTGTGTGGTGTGAGGTGTGTGTGGTGTGTGTTAGTGTGTGTGGTGTGAGGCATGGGGTTTGCAGTGTGTAGAGGCCTTGTGTGTACTAGTGTCAGTTCTGGGCCTCTTGGCCACATCGCAGATGGCCGCTGTCCTTGGGCCCGGAGCCCCGTCCAGGAGCAGCAGCACCCTGGCCCTGGGTGTGGGCAGGGGTGGGTGGGGGCAAGGCGGGTGGCCCGGCACAGTCAGCTGGTGCTGGCAGCGCCTGGACTAAACCTGTTTCCTTTCCCTGGAGGGACCGTGCGAGCACCCACGCATGGCTGGGCTCGGGTTCTGCTGCGTGACCTGGGAGGTGGGGCTCGGGGAGCAGCCCTCCCCCCCTCACACCTGCGCCGCTGTGGCGTGCAGTGCTGGAGCTGCATCCCTGCGAGGCAGGGCCCCACCGACTCCCCCTCCCTGCAGTGCTCCCAGTCCTCCACCTGGGGCTCGGGGTTTGTTCTGGCTGGGTTCTTGTTTTCCCACCTCGGAGGCCTCTTGCTGAGGCCAGGCCGGAGGGTTTGGACCCAGGGAAGGGCCCAGAATGTTCTGGAGATTCCAGAGCACCCGCGGCCTGTGAGGAACTGTGAGGGGCTCCTGGCTGGGCGCTGCGGAGGCCACACCCCGGGGGGAAGAGCAGGCGGGCTCGTTACTCTGGGCTTTCCAGGCGAGGGGGCAGGCCCAGGGACACCAGCCTCCTGATGGAGACCCAGACCTGTGGGAAGGGGGCGGCCAGCACAGCCCTCGGGGCAGCAGGTGGGCAGAGGCTGGGGGCTGTCCCGGGGTGGGGCACACCTGCCCTCCTTCCCTCCTGCCTCTGCCCACCCCACGGCGTCACAGCCTGTCCCTCCACTGTCCCCTCCCCTGCTCTCAGCAGCTCACCCGGCTAGTGCCCCTCAGAGACCAGAGTCACCTCAGACACACGCCTGCCACAGCGCCTGGGTGTCCCTGCCACCCGGCCCAGCCAACAGCTGGGCACCTGCTGCCCCACCCCAAGGGCACCGCCTGGGCTGCCTCTGCTGCCGTCTGCTGCGTCCAGGTTGGTCCCCCAGTCAGGCCCGTTTCCTGGGGACCCTGGGAGGACAGTCCGGCCAGACATCCCACCCTCCAGGCGCTTGCATTTCCTCCGGACAAGGCCACTCTCCTACGTGACCACGCACAGAGCCTGGACACGGAGCACTGGCCAGGCTCTCTCCACTCTGAGAGCACCGTGCCGGGGCACTGCCCAGCGAGCAGCCGGGAGTGTGTGTGTGTTTCTGCACCAGTGCGGAGAGGTGGGCCTTGCACGCCCGCCCGAGTCTGGCTCAGTCCCCGGCACAGAGCTAGGCGGGACCCCTGGGGACGTGCTGCTGACCCCCGCACCCAGTGGGAGTGAGGGCAGGTGGCCAGTGGGGGCTGGACGCGTGTCTGAGGAGGCCCAGGGGTGGGGATGGTGCCGGGCGTGCTGTGTCCGCCCCCGGGGGCCCCCCACAGGGCCCCTCTCTGTCCCCCCAGGGGAGCCATTGCTGGGACTGCTGCCAAAGTGCTCCCCAAGTAAGAGTGCCCAAGGGCACCCCGTGCTGACCCCCAGCTCAGTCTGGACCTGAGAGGTTGACCCAGCCACGGCACCTCTGTCCCCACCCTGTCCTGGAGGCCCACCAAGGACGACGGCACCCAGAAGCTGAAGGGACGTTTTGACCAAGAGCACTGTGACGATGGTGCCCACGAGGTGCTGTGCCCCGTAGTGGCAGGGCACAAGGGTGGGCAGGGGCACGGGAGCTGGGGGCGCCACGGCGCTGCTGGGACTCAGCACACACCCCACCCCGTAAGTGCCGGGCTCCAGCCAGGCGCGCCCAAACATTCAGTCTCCCCAGGGCTGGGCTGGGCAGGGCTGAGAGGAAGGGGCAGCTCCCTGGGGGTGCGCGCGCGTGTGTGTATGTGTAAGTGTGTGTGTCTGTAGGCGCTGCAGGAGGGACCCCCACGCCCCACTCTGCGAGTTCTCAGCCTCCAGGTGTTTCTGCTGGGGGCAGGGCTGAGGCCAGGCTGGTGAGCGCGGGGTCCGCGGGGCGCGCGCCGCTGTCAGCTGCAGGCCGGGTAGGGAGGGAGGAAGCTGTGCCCTCTCCACCCGCCCGGTGCCGCGGCTGGCCGGTACTCACGTAGAGGCCGGAGTGCTCGGCGCCGAAGAAGGGGAAGCGCACGGAGAGCGGCCGCAGCCCCGAGCCGCCGTCGTCCTGCTTCGGGGTGACGGAGTCGCCGTGCTCCACGCCGAACGGGTAGAAGTCGGCGAGGGCCACCGCGCCGCGCGCCCCGCGCGCCCCGAGCCCCAGGGCCACGGTCCAGAGCAGCGCCCAGGCGGCGGCGCGCCGCATCGCGGGTCAGGACGGCTGCGGGGGTCGGCGGGGCGCGCGGACGGGGCGCGGGGGACCGAGCGGGAGACGCACAGAGCTGGGCGCAGGGGGACCGAGCAGGGGACGGTCAGAGCTGGGCGCAGGGGGACCGAGCGGGAGACGCACAGAGCTGGGCGCAGGGGGACCGAGCAGGGGACGGTCAGAGCTGGGCGCAGGGGGACCGAGCGGGGGACGCACAGAGCTGGGCGTAAGGGGACCGAGCGGGGGACGGAGCGCAGAGACAAAAGTTGGGCGCAGGGGGACGGAGCACAGAGGGGACCGAGCTCAGGGAACGGAGCACAGCGGGGACGGAGCGCGGGGGACGGAGCGCGGCTCAGGGGGACGGAGCGCGGGGGACGGAGCGCGGCGGCGGGGGCGGGGGGGACGGACAGGGCTGGGCTCAGAGGACGGAGCTGGGTTCAGGGACACGGAGAGGGGCAGGGGGGACTGGGTTCAGGGGCACGGAGAGGGGCAGGGGGGACGGAGCGCAGGGGGCACAGATAGGCGCAGGGGGCGGAGCAGAGCGCAGGGGGACAGTGGGGCTGGGGGGACGGAATGGGGCAGAGGATGCGGCGGGGTCGCCGGACGCAAGGCGGACGGAGCGGGGCGCCGCGGGACAGCGGGCACTGGAGGCGACGGCGCGGGCGTCGCGGTCCCCGGGAGTCGGAGGCGCAGCCTGGCCGGGCCGCGCCGTCGGAGCGCTCCGCGCCGGGTCCGGTCTCGCTGCCTGCGGCCGCTCCCGGTCGCCGCTGCGACGAGGAAGGCGCCGGGCGGGACCGTGTCGGGGCGCCCCGCCCCCGAGGCGGCTCCTTAAGGACCCCGCGGGGCGGTCCCGGACTGGGCAGGGCCGGGGCGGGGACACGCGCCCGGGGGGCTCTTAAAGCGCCAGGCCGCGAGGCGGAGCGCGCCGCCCGGTTCCCGCCTCGCGACCCCCGCCCGGCGCCCAACCGGTGTGGGTAGGGTGGGGGCGCCTCGCCCACCAGGCTGCAGGGAAGACCCGGGTCGGGCTCCCGAGGAGCAGCGCTCGCAGCCCCCACCCGGGGTCCTGCAGGAGAGTCGGCCCGCGGGGCCACCTCTGCGCCCCTGCAGCAGGCAGAGCTCAGGGGCTCCAGGCCTGTGCAGCGGGACCCACGGTTCCAGAGGGAGGCACCGTCCTGCACACACACACACACACACACACACACACACACACACACACACACACACACACTCATGCACAGCACCACCCCATCTGCACGGCACACCCCACACACATGCTCCACCACCGGTCATCAGTGCCTGCTCACACACTCATGCACACGCTCACACGGATGCTCTCCTGCAGTTACATGTTCATATCCACACTCACACCGATGCTCTCGTACAGTTACGTGTTCACACACACTGACACTCTTGTGCAGTTACGTGTTCACATAGACATGCTCACACTGGTGCTCTTGTGCATAGCAACATGCTCATACACATGCATACCCCACTATCATGCAGTTACAAGGTTACACACACTGATACTCATGCGGTTATATGCTTGCACACACATTCTCACACTTATACTTTTGCAGTTACATGTTCACACATTCACACACATGCTCACACTGATGCTCTCACAAAGTTACATGTTCATACACATACACACACCAATGTTTTTGTGCAGTTACATGTTCACACACATGCTCACACTGATGCTCCCATGTAGTTACAAGCTTATGAACTTGTACACATGCTCACGTTGACACACATGCATAGTTATATGCTCACACTTGCACACATGCTCACACTGATGTTACATGTTCACACATTTGTCCACACACTGACTCGGGCACAGTTACATGCTCACACTCACACACACTGACAGTCCTGTGCAGTTATGTGCTCACTCATTGTACACACATTCACACTGATAATCTCATGCAGTTATGTGCTCACACCCACACATATATCCACAATGACATTCTCATGCAAGTACACATTCACACAGTTGCACATATGTTCACATTGATGCTCATGTAATTTACATGCTCACACTTGCACACATGAGCACACTGACACTTGTACAGTTACAGGCTCACACACATGCATACTAACACTTGTGCACAGTTATATGTTCACACATTGCTCACACCAATATTCTCATACACACTATACACACGCTCACACTGATATTTTCATGCAGTTACTTGTTAAGTACTTTCATACATGCTGACACTCCTGTGCAGTTACGTGCTCACACATGTATGCACACCAACACTTCTGTGCAGTTATATGCTCACACACATGCACAATGACTCTCGTGCAGTTACATGCTCACATACGTGCACACTGACACTCATGCACATTTACATGCACACACTATACACACACTGATGTTCTCATGCATAGCTACTTGTTCAGTGCTCTCACTGACACTCTTATGCAGTTACATGTTCACACACTTGCAACATGCTCACCCTGACACTCTCATGCAGTTACGTGCTCATACATTCTCACATTTACTCACACTAACACTCTTGTGCACCATTACATGTTCACAAAGCACATGCTAACACTGACAATCTCATGCCCAATTACATGGTCACGCGCTTGCACACATGCAGACACACATTATACACAGTTACAGGCTCACACATATACTCATGCAGTTACATGCTCACACGTACTAATACTGACACTTGTGCACAGCTTAATATTCATACACTTGCAACATACACTGACTCTCATGCATGCAGTTTTATATGCATATACTTGTGCACACACTTACACTCAGAGTCACGTGCTCACATATACTCATGCACACTCATGCTGACACTGATTCACTAACACACATACACTTACATGCTCACACAGAGACACTAATGCTCATGTGTTCACACTCATCCTCACAATCTCATACTCACGCTCCCAAATACTCTCATGTACTCACACTGATACTCACACATTGACACACTGACATTAACGCACTCACCGAATCTCACACTCACACAGTGACATATACCAACACACACGCTGATTCTCATACGCACGTACTCACATGCTCACAAACTTACTAACACGCTGACACCTGTTGATTCTCACACACACACTGACACACTTGCTGACTCCTACACTCACACTGACACACACTAACTCACTCTCTAATACACTGACACCCACTGACTCGCATACTCACATACTAACTTGCACTCACATGTGGCTCTTACATGGTCCCAGGCTCACACGGGTCTACATGCAGCCTGAGGGCAGAGCTGGGACTGTCTGTGGGGTCCCTGTTAGAGGGAGTCCCTAACACCTGACTGCCCTTTGCCCTCGGTGGGGTGGGGCTCAATAGAGCCCTGTGGGACATGGGGGTCAGAGAGCACGGGGTCAGAGAGCACGGGGTCACAGAGCTCGGGGTCACAGCACAGGTGCAGCCACAGGCCCGGAGACCTCAGAACCAGTGTGTGTGGGGCTGTGCTGCGTGGGGGGTCACTGGGCCCCCCAGATGGCGGGCAGTCTGGGAGACCAGGAGTTAAAATAGCCCCTCACCCGTCCACCACCCTCAGCTCTACAGGCAAAAAAGAAAAAAGCGGTATTTTTTTTTTCAGGTGCTAAAAATACGCTCAGGAAATACTTCCAGCGCAGGCCAGGTTTCCCGGCCTCAAGGCGCCTTTGTCTCCGCTCAGAAAGTCCACATTTATCATAGCCCGCACGGCTGGCCGGGCACGCGGGCCTCCAGCTAAGGCGACCCCAGGGGGGTTGGTCGGGGCTCGGCGCCCCTGGCCACCTGCAGGGGCCGTCCACCTCCCAGCCCGGGGCCAGGACCCACTCCTGGCAGTCCCGAGGTGGGCAGATCCAGTGGGCTGACCGCAAGCCCAGGCACGGCTGAGCAGGGCTCTGGGGAGAGTGCTCGGGACACCCCTCTCCGTCCTGTCACTCAGGCAGGGACAGGAGCTCGGCTGTAGACGCCTGGGGCCATTCGACCGCCCGCCGCCTGTGTCTCTGGCCTTGTCCTGGCTTTGCCCCGGGGCCTTGGTCCAGCTCTGTCACGTCGGCTCTTTGGGACGCGCTGAGCTGTGCAGGACTCGGGTCCCCAAGGCTGCTGGTGCGAGGCCAGCACTGTCCCCGCTGTCCCCGCTCTCTGCCCTGCTCTAGCTCCCAGACGGCGAGTCACTGAGTGAGGGCCACAGGTTCCGGCCACAGGAACAGGTTTCTGGTGGTGTGACGGCCAAGTCAGCCATGTCACCGCTGCAGGGGCGGGAGGGGACGAGCCCAGAGACCACACACAGCTCAGACGTCACACACTTTATCGGCTTCCGAACCCCCCACCCCGGCCTCACTCAGGGTGCCCCCCAGGACATCACAGTCGTCGAGGCCTCAGGCCTGGGTGCCCTGGAGCTACGGGAGGGGCCAGCAGGCCAAGCCCTGGCCCTCGCCACCCTCTGTCCTGGGCTGTGGCGCTGGTGGGACCCTTGGATGGACAGAGCAGGAGACGCCGCCTCCCGCTGACCGCTCTGTCCCCCGCAGGCCTGGGGCTGGGCCTGGAGGGAGTCAGGTGCCGAGCAGGGCCACTGGGAGGGGGGCAGGCCCAGCACGGTCATCGGGCCATCCCTGCCAGGCCCCAGCTCCTGTGTTGGTGACGCAGGTGCGTTCTGACACGGCTGCAGGCCTCCCCAGGTCTGTGTGCTGGGGTGGGGGCGTCCGCGGGGCCGAGTGACTCTCGAGCACTGTGGCGAGGTCCCTGACAAGTGGCCCCTTGGGGGATCCCGGCAGCCATCGGGGGGCTGTGAGGGTCACTGGCGAGGCTGCCGGGCAGGTCCGTAGTCCCGCCCGTGGCCGGCCGCTGGCTCACTTCTGGGCCGGTACGTGTGGGCGGTGTGGGCTCGGCGCCGTCGTGCATGCTGGTCCAGCAGCTCCCTCGGCGCGGCCACCTGGGGACAGGGCAGGGCTCAGTGGGCAGCGGGAGGCCGGACCCTGCCTCGCTACCCAGGGCCGAGAGTGGGGACCCCGGGGAGCAGCTCTCTCGTGGACACGGAGTCCTCACGTGCTCTCCGCTGCCAGCGCATGGACACGCGCCGGGCCCGGCCGGGGCTCAGGGACACGGGGCCGGGCCCCATTTCCTCACCCGAGAGACGAGGGTCTGGCCAGCTCCGGGGCTCTGGTTGGTGCCGACACGGCAGTTCCTGCGTGAGCTGCACATGTGTGTCTACTCAGGTACAAGAAACTTGCGTGTGCTCCTTGGCGTATGAGCCCTACTATGGATGAATGTGCACATGTGTATGTTCTCATGTGTTCAGTGCATGTGTATCTATGCAGAGCACATCCCTGTGTGTACATGTGTGTGTCATGTATGCCTTGCATGTTCAAGGCCTCTCCAGGTACACACATGTTCCTGCATGCATGTGTGTTCAGTGTACACCCTGAATGTGCAAGGCTCTCTATGTACACACATGTGCTGTGTGCACAGGCCTCTGTGTGCACACACGTGCAGTGTATGCTCCTATGTGTCGTGTGTGTGCAGTGTATGTCCCTGTGTATGCACGGCCTCTCTGTGTGCATGTGTGTGCAGTGTATGTCCCTGTGTATGCACGGCCTCTCTGTGTGCACGTGTGTGCAGTGCATGTCCCTGTGAATGCAAGGCCTCTCTGTGTGCACGTGTGTGCAGTGCATGCCTTGCATGTGCACACAGCAGGCTGCAGTCTGGGCTCACTTTCTCACACACTCCCTCCAGACCAAAGGACAGGTGTGGCCCTGCCCTAGCGCGGGCACCAGGCTCTGTGGAGAGACCACCTGCAGCAGCCCCACTGTCCTTTCCTGGGGCCTGGCGGGTGGTGGGGAGCGGTCACTGGACAGTGTGGAGTGGGCCTGGGGGGGGAGTGGTCACTGGACAGTGTGGAGTGGGGCTGGCAGGGGGGGGAGTGGTCACTGGACAGTGTGGAGTGGGCCTGGCGGGGGGGAGTGGTCACTAGACAGTGTGGAGTGGGCCTGGCGGGGGGAGTGGTCACTGGACAGTGTGGAGTGGGCCTGGCGGGGGGGGGGAGTGGTCACTGGACAGTGTGGAGTGGGCCTGGGGGGGGGAGTGGTCACTGGACAGTGTGGAGTGGGCCTGGGGGGGGAGTGGTCACTGGACAGTGTGGAGTGGGCCTGGCGGGGGGGAGTGGTCACTGGACAGTGTGGAGTGGGCCTGGCGGGGGGGGAGTGGTCACTGGACAGTGTGGAGTGGGCCTGGCGGGGGGGGGGGAGTGGTCACTGGACAGTGTGGAGTGGGCCTGGCGGGGGGGAGTGGTCACTAGACAGTGTGGAGTGGGCCTGGCGGGGGGAGTGGTCACTGGACAGTGTGGAGTGGGCCTGGCGGGGGGGGGAGTGGTCACTGGACAGTGTGGAGTGGGCCTGGGGGGGGGAGTGGTCACTGGACAGTGTGGAGTGGGCCTGGGGGGGGAGTGGTCACTGGACAGTGTGGAGTGGGCCTGGCGGGGGGGAGTGGTCACTGGACAGTGTGGAGTGGGCCTGGCGGGGGGGGAGTGGTCACTGGACAGTGTGGAGTGGGCCTGGCGGGGGGGAGTGGTCACTGGACAGTGTGGAGTGGGCCTGGCGGGAGTGGTCACTGGACAGTGTGGAGTGGGCCTGGCGGGGGGTAGTGGTCACTGGACAGTGTGGAGTGGGCCTGGCGGGGGGGGAGTGGTCACTGGACAGTGTGGAGTGGGCCTGGCGGGGGGGAGTGGTCACTGGACAGTGTGGAGTGGGCCTGGGGGGGGAGTGGTCACTGGACAGTGTGGAGTGGGCCTGGGGGGGAGTGGTCACTGGACAGTGTGGAGTGGGCCTGGCGGGGGGAGCGGTCACTTCAGAGTGTGGTGTGGGAGCCCTGGGGCCAGGCTCTGGGCAAGCTGCCCTGAGGCACGGCTGTGGGCGGCTTGTCTGCCCACCTGGGCAGGGCCCCTCTGCTGGGTGTGGTTGTGGGGGCCGGGCCTGAGAGCTGGGCCTGGGCCTAGAGGGCACTTGTGCTGCCGCCACCAGGGGGCATCAGACCCGGGGCACATCCGTGCAGGGTCCTGGGGCAGCTGGATGACAGCACAGCAGGTCAGTCCTGGAGAAGGGGGCGCTCTGCCCACCCCCCACCCCCCGTCACGGCTGGGCTGGGGGTCCGGCGGTGTGAGCCCCGTCCAGGCCTGAGGCCAGGGCTGCCTGCTCTGCCTGTGGGCTGGCGGCCTGGGTCACTGGCACCCACGCCCAGCGGGGGGCGGGGGGCTCCCCATGTACCCCCGGGGGTGGGGAGGGTGAGAGTGGCCGGCAGGCGCAGGCTGAGACCCCCCCACCTGGCCTAGTGTGGCAGCCCTTCCCCCCCACCCTGGGCGGGGGTCTGGAGTAAAGCTCACGCCCCCCAGACAAGGCTTCCTTTCTTTGTCAGGGCCCAGCAAAGTGGCGCCCAGCCCCGCAGAGCCGTCCTGCGGCTTTAAGAGCCCAGAGCCCCCCTGCGAGTGCCTGCAAGGAGAGAAAAGTGAATCCAAAATAAATACCGGCCACATCCGGGTTTCCCCTCCCGAGACGCCAATAAAGGCTTTAAGGCTGGCCCTGCACAACTGACCTCCTGGAACTCATTAGCGCCCCTCCCCCACGCCCCACAGCTGGCCCAGCCATGCCAGGCAGGACAAGCCCCAGCACGCATCACACACACGCATGCACACACACATGCATGCAAGCATGCACATGTGTACACGCACATGCATGCAGACATGCAAATGTGTACACATGCACACATGCATGCACACACGCAAACACACGCACAACATGTACCTCCCCACATGCACACATATACACCCACACACGCATGCACACACATGTGCACACATGCACGCACACGCACGTGCACACATGCACACACGTGTACATGTACACATACACACATGCACACATGCATGCAGACACGCACACGTGTACACATGCATACAGACATGCACATGTGTACACACATATGCACACACATGCACGCACACACATGCACGCACACAGGCAAACACATGCACAACACGTACCTTCCCACATGCACGCACATGCACACACACATGCACACACATGTACATGTACACATACGCACACACATGTACATGTACACATACACACACTCACCCTCCCACGCACACACAAACACACATGCACACACACACACCCCACACATGCACACATGTACCCCACACACATACACATGCACCCACACCCCTACACACACACCCCACACAGACAGGCACACACACCCCCACAGGCACTCTCCGCAGACACACCCCAACACACACACATACACAGATCCCCAGCTCTGCAGCTCAGCGTTGGGCCCCAGGACCCCCCCCCATGCCCCATCCTGTAGCCCTGTGGGCTGGTGGGAGGAGCCACAGTTGCTGCTGACTGCTGGGCCCTGTGAGCGGGGTCACGGGCGGGCGCCGTCCTGAGCCCTCTCAGCCCAGTGGGGTGACCCTAGGCGGGGCCCTTGGCTCTGCCCAGGCTGCTGCCCTTCCCGGTCTGGAGGCCCTGCAGCCTCCCCCCCGCCGCCCTGATGCCCACCGTCCTGTCCTCCAGGCTCCAGTCGGGCACGGCCCCAAGGGGAGCCGGGCACATACAGCACAGGGCAACCCCTCGAGGCAGCTCGCAGGGTGGGGTACAGGCACAGCACAACCCGGGGCTCCGGGGTCCCCACTTCCTGCCCCCGTGCCTGTGCCCCAGTACCCATGCGCAGAGCACCAGGGGTACCTATACCCAGAGTCTCTGTGCCTCAGTGCCTACGCTGGAGGCACATCTGCCCAGAGTACTACACCCAGTTTCTCTACCCAGAGATACTTTGCTCAGTGCCAGGGGACTCTGCCCAGATCCTGTCCTTGGAGTACCCCAGTGCTTGCGCACGAGTACCCACATCCCCAGAGAACCTGTGCCCCAGTACCTGTGCCCTGAGTACTATGCCCTAGTACCTGTGCCTTGAGTATCATGCTGGGGTACCTGTGCCCCAAGTACATTACCCAGTCCCTTTGCCCCAAGAACCCGTGCCCCAGTTCCTGCACCAGAGCACCTGCACCTGGGCTCCCTGGGCCCCAAGGACCAGTGTCCCAGTACTTGTGCCGTGAGCACCCATGCCCCAGTGACCAGTACCCTAGTACCTGTGTCCTGAGCACCCATGCCCTGAGGAGGGCACCCTAGTGCCTGTGTCCTGAGTACCCGTGCCCTGAGGAGGGCACCCTAGTACCTGCGTCCTGAGCACCCATGCCCCAAGAACTGGCACCCTAGTACCTGTGTCCTGAATACCCAAGCCCTGAACACGGTACCCTAGTACCTGTGTCCTGAGTTCCCATGCCCCAAGGATTGGTACCCTAGTACCTGTGTCCTGAATACCCATGCCCCAAGAACTGGTACCCTAGTACCTGTGTCCTGAGTTCCCATGTCCCAAGGACTGGTACCCTAGTACCTGTGTCCTGAATACCCATGCCCCAAGAACTGGTACCCTAGTACCTGTGTCCTGAGTTCCCATGCCCCAAGAACTGGTACCCTAGTACCTGTGTCCTGAGTACCCATGCCCCAAGGACTGGTGCCTTAGTACCTGTGTCCTGAGTTTCCATGCCCCGAGGATTGGTACCCTAGTACCTGTGTCCTGAATACCCATGCCCCAAGAACTGGTACCCTAGTACCTGTGTCCTGAGTTCCCATGCCCCAAGGACTGGTACCCTAGTACCTGTGTCCTGAATACCCATGCCCCAAGAACTGGTACCCTAGTACCTGTGTCCTGAGTACCCATGCCCCAAGGACTGGTGCCCTAGTACCTGTGTCCTGAGTTCCCATGCCCCGAGGATTGTACCCTAGTACCTGTGTCCTGAATACCCATGCCCCAAAGGACGGCACCCTAGTACCTGTATCCTGAGTATCCATGCCCCAAGGACTGGTACCCTAGTACCTGTGTCCTGAGTATCCATGCCCCAAGGACTGGTGCCCTAGTACCTGTGTCCTGAGTACCCATGCCCCAAGGACTGGTGCCCTAGTACCTGTGTCCTGAGTACTCATGCCCCGAGGATGGTACCCTAGTACCTGTGTCCTGAGTTCCCATGCCCCAAGGACTGGTGCCCTAGTACCTGTGTCCTGAGTACCCATGCCCCAAGGACTGGTGCCCTAGCATCTGTGCCAATACAGTGGGCCCTTTGGCTCCTGGGGAGGAACTTCTCCCTGGACTCCCACCTGTCCCTGGCCAGGAGCCCTCACGGACTGTCTTGGAGGCGGGAGTACACGGCGACCCTGTGTCCTAGGGCTGCTTCTTGGGGGCAGAGATTTCTGGCAGAGCCCTGCCCAGCTGTCTCCCACCTGCGGCACCTGGGAGCAGATCTACCTGGCACCGGGCTGGCCGTGCCCGCTCTGCCTCCTGGCACCTGCGCTCCATCTGCTGGCTGTGCTGCCCACGCTTGCAGAGGGCCTGGCGGAGCATGTCCACTTCTTCCTGGGGAGGGAGATGGGGGTCCCCTGGGAACGTGCAAGGGGACAGCTGAGTTGCAGGCTAGCCTGTGTGTGAGCTCAGAGCTCAGGACGAGGTCTACCACTCCACGCCTGGTATGTCCTCATGCTGGGGGAGGGGTTATTTGGGGCCTGGGGGAGGGGTCAGGGCCTGGGGGAGGGTCAGGGCCTGGGGGAGTGTCAGGGTCTGGGGCAGGGTCAGGGTCTGTGGGAAGGGTTATTCAGGGCCTGGGGGAGGGTCAGGGTCTGGGGGAGGGTCAGGGCCTGGGGGAGGGTCAGGGTCTATGGGAGGGTCAGGGCCTAGGGGAGGGTCAGGGCCTGAGGGAGGGTCAGGGTCTGGGGGAGGGTCAGGGTCTGTGGGAAGGGTTATTCAGGGCCTGGGGGAGGATCAGGGCCTGGGGGAGGGTCAGGGCCTGGGGGAGGATCAGGGCCTGGGGGAGGATCAGGGCCTGGGGGAGGGTAAGGGTCTGGGGGAGGATCAGGGCCTGGGGGAGGGTCAGGGTCTGGGGGAGGATCAGGGCCTGGGGGAGGGTAAGGGTCTGGGGGAGGATCAGGGCCTGGGGGAGGGTCAGGGTCTGGGGGAGGGTCAGGGTCTGGGGAGGGTCAGGGCCTGGGGGAGGGTCAGGGTCTGGGGGAGGGTCAGGGTCTATGGGAGGGTCAGGGCCTGGGGGAGGGTCAGGGTCTGGGGGAGGGTCAGGGCCTGGGGGAGGGTCAGGGTCTGGGGGAGGGTCAGGGTCTTTGGGAAGGGTTATTCAGGGCCTGGGGGAGGGTCAGGGTCTGGGGGAGGGTCAGGGTCTATGGGAGGGTCAGGGCCTAGGGGAGGGTCAGGGCCTGAGGGAGGGTCAGGGTCTGGGGGAGGGTCAGGGTCTGGGGGAAGGTCAGGGCCTGGGGGAGGGTCGGGGTCTGGGGGTGAGGTTGGGGTCTGGGGGCGGGGACAGGGTCCCATCTCTGGTCCCTGTCGCCTGCCTTGCTGCCCTCTGACCCTGAGCAGCTGTCGCTCTGGGCAGTTCCTTCCCCTGAGGGGCCACAGGAGGAACCTGGTCCCCCGCCCTGGGGCCACCGTCCTGGTGCATGTCGGGGGCGGGGGTCTCACCCCCTGGCTCACACTGCTTCCCGGGTGAGGGCTGGCCCCTGCACAGCCTCATCCCAGTGTCGAGTGTGTTCACGTCTCCTGCCCGCAGGGGCCAGCGGCCTGATGGGTGGCGCAGCCCTCAGCCCCTCCTTCTTGCAGCGTCTGGGCATGGGGGCTGCACAGGGGGCTGCAGTGCTGCAGCCCAGGCTGTTTGGGGGTGCGGGGTGGGCGGGCAGAGCTCCTGCCCTCTGCCTGCATGGTGGCCGGGGACGGGACCCTCCGAGGGGCCCAGCAGGACTCTGGGGGTGCCAGGTGCCTGCCCGGCCTCAGTTTGCCCACCAGTGCCATGGCCATGCACACTCCCGGGTCCTTGTTGGGGCCCTCGAGGGAGTCTCACCAACCTCGAGGTGACAAGCGGACAGGACAGCTGGCACCGCTCCCCTCACCCCTGCTCTCAGACACAGAGCCCAGGAACCAGCACTGGGCACAGGGCGGGCGGGGACGGGACGGGACAGGGACAGGGACGGGACAGGGTAGGGACAGGGGTGCAGTGGCCCCTTTGCCCCCTGCCCAGCCCCCTGGACTCGCCGTGCGGCTGCTCAGAGCCGCCTCCCGCCCAGGGCTGCGTCTGCCTGTTTGCTGCAGGGACACGGCCGCTCATCGCCCTCACACGCACCCAGCCGCCGACCTGACGCTGGCCAGTGGCCCCTGCCCACCCGCACCTTCAGCCATGCCGGCCTTGCGGCAGCTGTCTCCAAGTGTCCCTGCAAAGTCTCAAACATCTCCTCCCCGTGACTGGCTTACGACAGACGCGGAGACAGACACACGGACGGGCCACCAGGAAAGCAGCGCACAGGGATGTGGGAGAAACCAGAGTCCTGTGGAGGCCCACGGCGCGGGAGGCTGCACGGGCCACGCCGGGCAGGGGCAGAAGCAGGGGCGAGGCTGCCTCCCGCCCTGGGCAGCCGGGAGACACCTGCGGCCGGCGGCACTGCCCCCCTCTCGGGCCTGTGTCCCGGCAATGGACGGGTGGGCCATGTGTGTTGGTGTGCTGGGGTCGCCCTGGAGACGGGTGGGGCCCACGCAGGAATGCCACTATTCGCACCCGGGGCTCAGCCCTTCATTAGAACAATGTGCCTTTAACAAGGTGCTCTGGACCCAGCCCAGGCTCCGGCATGCCAGAGAGTGGACACTGGACACCGTGGGCTCAGTGCAGCGAGAGGCTGCAGCTATACCACCGTGCAGACAGAGATGGACACAGGGCCCACGGGTGTGGACAGAGATGGACACAGGGCCCACGGGTGTGGACAGAGATGGACAGGGCCCACGGTGTGGGCAGAGATGTACACAGGGCCCACGGTGTGGGCAGAGATGGACACAGGGCCACGGTGTGGGCAGAGACGGATGTGCGGGAGCCCTTCCCTGGAGCACGTCGGGCCTCTGACACTGGCTGTCCCTATAGCAGGTGACGGGCACCTGACTCAGGCGGCTCCAGGCGGGCTCCGGGGAGAGGGCAACGGGGCAACCGTGGGACCAATGGCGGGGAGCAGAGCGCGTGCTGGACAGGGGGTGCCCCACCAAGGCCCCTCAGGTCACAGATGCTGTTAGTCCTCGGGGCTACTCCGGAAGCCGGGAGTGCAGGGAGGTCGGGGTCAGCGTGCAGGGCCAGCAGCTCCCCTGCAGAGGCCCCTCAGCGTGTTCCCCGGGGCCCTTGGGTGCCTGCTGGGTCCATCTGGGACACGTTTCGGGAGCAGGGGCCGCCCAGACAGGGAGTGGCTCCCGCAGGGCCGTGGGGGACCGAGCCAGGGCTGGCGTGACCCCGCGCGGTGCCACAGCCCGTCCCCGGGTGCCCCTTGGAGCCGCCCGCAGGCTACAGGGGGTCTGTGGGGACGGGGCCACGCCCTCCTGCGTCAGGACGCACGGCCAGTCTGCACCCTCGGGGGCTGGCACTCCCCTGTGCCCTGTGCAGAGGGCGGCTCTGTCTGCCCAGGAGGGCTCCTGCCCCCCAGCTGGCCCCCAGGGGGTCACCTTCCTCGGCCTCCACCAGTGCCTTCTGCAGCTGCCCCACGCGGCTCTGGGCCTGGGCCCGCTCGCTCTCCTCCTCACTGAGATGCAGGCTCAGCCTCTCGGCCTGGAAGCGCCAGTCATCCTGCGGTGGGTGAGGGGTGACGGGGCGAGGGCAGGGGTGAGGGGCAGGAACGAAGGGCAGGGGTGAGAGACCAAGCAAGGGCGAAGGGTGAGAGACAGAAGTGAGGGGTGAGGGGGTGAGGGGTGAGGGGTGAGGGGTGAGGGGCAAGGGCAAGGAGCAGGGGTGAGGGGTGAGGGGCCAGGGGGCAGGCTCAGCTGGGGGTGCAGGAGGTCAGGGATTGGGCCGAGCTGGCTGACAGGTGTTGACCCACTTCGGGGCATAGTACTGGGTGCGAGACCAGGCAGGCAAAGCGCAGGGGCTCAGCTGGGCGGGGTGGTCAGCTCGTCCCCAAACCCTTCCCAGGCTGGGACCCTCTGGCGCGTGGCCGGGCCCGTTTGGAGACGGGCGTGGGCCGGGCTGGCAGCTGCCCCTACCCGCTGGCGCTGGGCCTCCCGCAGCTGCTGGGCCACGTCCCTCAGTGCGTCCCGTGCTGCAGCCACGTCCACCTCCGCGCCCAGGTCCCGAGGCACCGGCCAAGGCCCCCGGAGCGGCGAGTGGGGCCTGGAGGGCACCCGGGGGTCGAGGACACCTGTGGGGCAGCAGAGGGACAGGCCGCGTCAGGGCTACCCGGCCGTGCAGGCCCCGCTTGGGGCAGGCCGGCAGGCGGCCCCAGGACACTGACCTCTGCTGGGGGACCTGGGCCGCTCCGGAGAGGCGGAAGGGCTCCGGGCGTGCAGCCCCAGGCCCCGGCGCAGGGTCCCCCACAGCCGGCGGAGCTGCTCCTCGGCGTCCCGCCGGGCGCCCTGGGCCTGCGCCAGCTCCCCCTGGAGCCCTCGCGCCCGGCCGCTGGCCTTGTCCAGGCGGGCCTGCAGTGCGTCCGCCCGGCCCGCGGCCTGCTGCAGCTTCCCACAGACGGCCTGCAGCTCCGCCCGCAGGCTCCGCGCCGCCTCCTGGCTCTCCCGCACCTGCTCCCGCAGCCTCCTTTCCTGGGCCTCCCTGCAGGCCTCCGCCTCAGCCAGCGCCCGCCGCAGCCGCAGCACCTGCGAGAGCCGGGAGAGGCGCGAGGTCACCTGCCGAGCCTGGGCCTGACCCCCTGCCGGGGCGCCGCCTCCTACCTCCTTGCTGGCTCCCTCGCGGTCAGCCTGGGCCTTGGCCACCTGCCTCTTCAGCTCCTGGACTTCTCGAGCTCCCCGCGCCTGCAGCTGTCTCAGCTCCTGGCTCTGCCGCTGCCTCTCACCCTCCAGAGCCTTCACCTGAAGCAGGAGCAATCAGGTGGGGCTCAGCGGGGCTCAGTGGGACTCACCAGGGCTCACCGGGACTCACTGGGACTTGTCAGGACTCACCGGGACTTGTCAGGACTCACTGGGACTCACCGGGACTTGTCAGGACTCACTGGGACTCACTGGGACTTGTCAGGACTCACCGGGACTTGTCAGGACTCACCGGGACTCACCGGGACTCACTAGGACTTGTCAGGACTCACCGGGACTTGTCAGGACTCACTGGGACTCACCGGGACTTGTCAGGACTCACTGGGACTCACTGGGACTTGTCAGGACTCACCGGGACTCACCGGGACTTGTCAGGACTCACTGGGACTTGTCAGGACTCACCTGGGCTCACCGGGGCTCATCAGGACTCACTGGGACTCACTGGGACTTGTTAGGACTCACTGGGACTCACCGGGACTCACCGGGACTTGTCAGGACTCACCGGGACTCACCGGGACTTGTCAGGACTCACCGGGACTTGTCAGGACTCATCGGGACTCACCGGGGCTTGTCAGGACTCACTGGGACTCACTGGGACTTGTCAGGACTCACTGGGACTCACTGGGACTTGTCAGGACTCACTGGGACTCACTGGGACTTGTCAGGACTCACTGGGACTTGTCAGGACTCACTGGGGCTCACCTGTGTGTAATTCGATACAGGTCTCACTTATGTGTGGGGAGGGGAGGAGGTCAGGGTCATCTGTGTGGGTCAGGGTCACCTGTGTGAGTCAGGGTTACTGTGCGGGCTGGGGTCACTGTGTGGGCCGGGGTCACTGTGTGGGTCGGGGTCATTGTGTGGGTCAGGGTCACCTGTGTGGGTCGGGGTCACTGTGCGGGCCGGGGTCACTGTGTGGGCCGGGGTCACTGTGTGGGTCGGGGTCACTGTGTGGGCCGGGGTCACTGTGGGTCGGGCTCACCTGTCCGTGCAGCTCCTGCAGCTCCTGCTGGGCGTCCCTCCGGGCCTGCTCCGCCTGCCGCAGGCTGACCTGCAGCCCGGCCGCCTCCTCCCGCGCAGCCTGCTGGGCCTCGCCCAGGGCCTGCACCTCCCGAGCCGCCTGCTCCTCAGAGCGCCTGGAGCTGGGCACAGGTCTGTCTGTCCCAGGTGGGCCCTGGGCGCCCCCCGGAGGTGTGGCCAGCCCCGTCCCGCCCGGCGCCTACCGGGCCTTGTCCTGCTGGGCGCTGTGCAGGGCGGCCTGCAGCTCGGCGTTGGCGTGCCGCAGCAGGGCCCGCGCCCGCGCCTCCTGGTCCCGCGCCCGGCCGGCCTCCAGGGCCTCCCGCCGCCGCGCCTCGGCACTCTCCCGGCTGCCCCGCAGCTCCTGGCGCAGCCCGGCCAGGGCCTCCTGCGCCTCGGCCAGCTGGGCCCGCAGCCTCTCGGCCTGTGGGGAGGGGCCGGGCTGCCAGGGGAGGCCCCGTCGCAGCCCCCCACCCTGCCCTGCCCCTGGCCCCGAGCCCCGTCACAGCCCCCCCAACCCCCCTGCCCCAGGCCCTGAGCCCCCTCACAGCCCCTGCCCCGCCCTGCCCCAGGCCCTGAGCCCCCCTCGCAGTCCCCCACTCTGCCCTGCCCCCCAGCCCGAGCCCCCTCGCAGCCCCCTGCCCCGCCCTGCACCCCCAACCCCGAGCCTCCTCGCAGCCCCCCGCCCCGCCCTGCCCTGCCCTGGCCCCGAGCCCCCTCACAGCCCCCCCGCCCTGCCCTGCTCCGGCCCCAAGCCCCCTCGAAGCCCCCCGCCCCGCCCTGCCCCCCGGCCCCGAGCCCTGAGCCCCCCTGCCCCTGGACTCCAGGGGTGGCCAGGCCCTGCTGCACCCCGTGTCCCCGTGGGCCCGGCCTCAGCACAGGGTGCTCCTGTGGACGCCGTGGGGGCAGTGCGGACGGCAGGGCTGCAGAGGGCGGCGGGGGGGCTCTGCAGGAGGGGCTCATGCGTGGGCAGCCTCGGGGGGCCCCACCCAGTGGGGAGCCCACGCCGCGTGCAGCCCTGCCAGCACCGGCCCTGTTGGCGGGCCCAGCGGGAAGCCGTCCAGGCCCGCGTCCGCTGGCTGACGTTGTTGTTGTTCTGTTTGGGGAAGGGCTGAGTCCCCGCCCCCCACCCCCGCATGTGGGAGCCTGGAGATTTTCCGCTGAGCTCAGCAGAAATGTGCCCCGAGGTCGGGACCCCACGGGCCGCCCCGCCCTCGGGGACTGCACTGGGGCGGGAGGGGGAGGCGAGTGCAGGAACACCCCCCTCCCCGCCCCTGCCCACCCCGCCCTGGCCCCGGAGAACAGGCCCCCTTTCACAGGACTCCTCGGCCAAACCGCTGAATGTGATTATGGCTCCCTCCCGGAGGCTGGACCAACAGCCTCTCAGGAACCCCACGGGAGGCTCAGGGGAGGGGCTGGGGCCTGGGGACTGTGCGTGTGTGTGTGTGTGTGTGCGCACGTGTGTGAGTGTGTGTGAATGCGCATGTATGCATGTGTGTGCGTGTTTGTGCGCTTGCCTGCATGTTTGTGCCTGCAGGTCTCTGTGCGTGCAAGGTTGTGTGTCTGTGTGTCTTTTCTTGTGTGTCTGTCTGTGCACGTGGCTGAGTCATGAGTATCCACATTGGTGTTATGTGTGTTGCAAGTGACTTGTGTTGTGTATAACTGTGTATGCTGTGTGTGACTGTGTGGTGTGTCTGACTGTGTGTTGCATGCAACTTGTGCTGTATGTGACAGTGTATGCCGTGTGTGACTGTGTGTGATATGCTGTGTAGTGTGACTGTGTGCTATGAGTGCCTGTGTGTGATTGTGTATGACTGTGTGTGGTGTGTGACTGTGTGTGTGGTGTGTGTGGAGTGTGACTGTGTGGTGTGTAGTTGTGACTGTGTGTTATGTGGCTGTGTGTAGCATGTGACTCTGTGTGGTGTGTGTGTTGTGTGTGATTATGTGCTATGAGTGCCTTGTGTGACTGTGTGTGGTGTGTGGCTGTGTGTGGCGTGTGTGGCATGTGTGTGACTGTGTGTGTTGTGTGTAACTGTGTGGCACGTGACTGTGTGTTGTGTGTGTGGTGTGTGACTGTGTGTGGTGTATGGCTGTGGTTGTGGCATGTGTGGCATGTGGCTGTGTGTGATGTGTGGCTCTGTGTGTGGTGTGTGGCATGTGACTGTGTGTTGTGTGTGGCATGTGGTATGTGTGGCGTGTGGCTGTGTGCGGGGTGTGGTGTATGTGGCATGTGGCTGTGTGAGGCATGTGGCTGTGTGGTATGTGTGGCATGTGGTGTATGTGGCATGTGGCTGTGTGTGGCATGTGTAGTGTGTGGTATGTGTGGCATGTGGTATGTGTGGCGTGTAGCGTGTGTGGTGTGTGGCATGTGGCATGTGTGGTGTGTGGCATGTGGCTGTGTGGCGTGTGGCATGTGTGGTGTGTGGCGTGTGGCTGTGTGTGGCGTGTGGCATGTGTGGCATGTGTGGTGTGTGGCGTGTGGCTGTGTGTGGCATGTGGTGTGTGTGGCGTGTGTGGCGTGTGGCATGTGTGGTGTGTGGCGTGTGGCTGTGTGGCATGTGTGGTGTATGGTGTGTGGCGTGTGGTTGTCTGTGGCGTGTGACATGTGTGGTGTGTGGCGTGTGGCGTGTGTGGCGTGTGACCTGGTGTGCCCTGCAGGGCTCCTGCGGGTTGCCAGCCCGACTCTCTGGTGCAGGCTGGGAGTGTGTGGTTTCCATGGCGACGTGGGGCCAGCCTGGCGCCTGGGCGGCTGCCCCGGCCACTCCCCCTCGCCCACAGCCTCTGTGAGACCCCGGCTTCCCCAGGCCCACACGCTCCGTCCGCCCCCAGGACTGACGCGCCCCCACCCGCGCCCCCTCAAGGTCCCCGCGCCCGGGCAGCTGGCTGGCCCGACTGAAATCTGCTGAAAGGAAACTTTCTCCCGGGGCCAAAACAAACAGCCTGGGCCGAGCCCCGCCGCTGCCAGCCCCTCCCGGCCGGCCCCCGCCTGACACCCCCCCCACTCCCCGGGGCTCACCTGCACCCGCCCCTAGGCGCCCCCACCCACACGCACCCCAGGGCCTCGGTCCTGGCCACCTCCCCCAGCCCGTCCCACCCCGTTTCTGCACACGCCTCACATGCACACTCTCGGGGCTGCCCCTGCCCACTCACCCCTCCCCAGCCCCCCAGACCTCCACACTCTCCCCCACCCCTTCAGCTCCCTTCTCTCACCTCTGCCCCTCCCCTCTCCCTTCTCCTCTCCCCCTCCCCTTTGCCTCCCACCTCTCCCCCTCCCCTCTGCTCCTCCCCTCTGCCCCTCCTGATGCCTTACCCCTTCACCTCTGCCCCCTCACCTCACCCCCTTGCCTCTCCGCTCATCTCTGCCCCCTCACCCCTGCCCCCTCACCTCTGCCCCTCACCTCTCCTCCTCACCTCTGCCCCTCACCTCTGGCCCTCACTTCACCCCTTCCCTCTCCCCCTCCCCTCTGCCCCTCACCTCTCTCTCCACGCTGCTTCTCTCAGCCGCCACCTCCCGGAGCTGGGCCCTCAGGGTCTCTGTCTCCACCTGGTGGGCCTTGATGGCTTCCTCGAACTGGGCCTGCAGGGTGCGCAGCTCCACAGCCGTGGTGGTCAGCGAGTCCTGGGGGCGCCGGCAGGGTCAGGGCCTGGGGGCACAGGCTGGGCCTGGCCAGCTCCGTGTGGCAGGGACGCAGCCAGGGCCACAGCCAGTGTCTGGGGGCCGGGAAGCAGGAGGCAGCGCTCTCCTGGCCCCCCGCCCCGTCCCCGCCCTGCCCTGGGCCCCCGCCCAGGCTCTGCAGTTTCCCCGTCTGAGTGTTGGGTGGGCTGGACCGTCCCTGGACACGCCCAGGGACAGACCCAGGGACAGGGACAGACAGACCCAGGGACAGACCCAGGGACAGGGACAGACAGACCCAGGGACAGGGACAGACAGACCCAGGGACAGACCCAGGGACAGGGACAGACACAGGGTCCTGCGGGCCCCTTCTCCCTGCCCTGCTCCTCGTGGCCTTGCCCAGGAGCCGGCCCTGCGGCCAGCCCCGTCCATCAGCCCTTGTGCCGCCCTGGCTGGGTGGGTGTGGCGGGGGCGCTCACCTCCGCCCGCGCCTGCTGGCTCTGGGCCTCCCGCCGCACCTGCTCCAGCTCCCGCACGGCCGCGGCCACCTCCTCCCTCAGCCGCCCCAGCTCCGCGTCCTTCTGGGACAGCGCCTGGACAGACGGGCTGGGCAGAGGGGCAGTGCCCCAGGCAGCGAGGCCCCTCCACTGCTGCACCCCGGGCCCCACTCTTGCCCCGCCTCCACCCTCACCGGCCCTGGGTGCGGGAAGCGCCTCCTGCCCCAGCCCTTCTGCAGACACGCGAGCCGGCATTTTCGGGGAGGGAGGGTGGACTTCTGGGTGGGTTGCTGAGGAGTGGACAGGTGGGTGGGGGGGTGGGGGGGTGGGGACAGGGACAAATGGATGAGGAACTAGTTGGATGAAGTGACAGTGGGTGGTTGGTTAAACGCGTGGTGTTGGCTGGATGGTAACAGACGGAGGGCAGGGACGGCGGTGATGGGAGAGGGGTGGGTGGATGGACGGACGGACGGATGGACGGATGGACAGTGGGTGGATGATGGAGGGATGAGCAGAGGGACGAATGATGAATATGGACGACAGGCAGGTGGGTGGTGGGTGATGTGTGGATGTATGGGTGGGGGGTGGGGGGGTGGGTCGGTGGATAATGGGACAGGTGGAAGGACGGGTGGGCGGGTGCAAGGTGATGTGTCGTGCTATCATCTACTCGTCCACCAGCGGGTGGTGGTGGTGGGTGGGTGATGGGTGGTGGTGGGGTGACAGGTGGGGGGTGACGGGTGAGTGACGGGTGGTGGGGGTGTGACGGGTGGTGGGGGGTGACAGGTGGGGTGACGGTGAGGTGTGACGGGTGGTGGGGGGTGACAGGTGGGGTGTGACGGGTGGGGGGTGACGGGTGGGGGTGACGGGTGAGGGGTGACAGTGGTGGGGGTGACGAGTGGGGTGTGATGGGTGGTGGGGGGTGACAGGTGGGGGGTGACAGGTGGGGGGTGATGGGTGAGGGGTGACAGTGGTGGGGGGTGACGGGTGGGGGGTGATGGGTGGTGGGTGACGGGTGAGGGGTGACAGTGGTGGGGGGTGACGGGTGAGGGGTGATGGGTGGGTGACGGGTGGGGGGTGACGGGTGGGGGGATGACGGGTGGGGGGTGACGGGTGAGGGGTGACAGTGGTGGGGGGTGATGGGTGGGGGGTGATGGGTGGGTGACGGGTGGTGGGTGACGGGTGAGGGGTGACAGTGGTGGGGGGTGACGGGTGGGGGTGACGGGTGGGGGGTGACGGGTGGGGGTGACGGGTGGGGGGTGATGGGTGGGGGTGACGGGTGGGGGGTGATGGGTGGTGGGTGACGGGTGAGGGGTGACAGTGGTGGGGGGTGACGGGTGGGGGGTGATGGGTGGGTGACGGGTGGGGGGGTGACGGGTGGGGGGGTGACGGGTGAGGGGTGACAGTGGTGGGGGGTGATGGGTGGGGGGTGATGGGTGGGTGACGGGTGGTGGGTGACGGGTGAGGGGTGACAGTGGTGGGGGGTGACGGGTGGGGGGTGACGGGTGGGGGTGACGGGTGAGGGGTGACAGTGGTGGGGGGTGACGGGTGGGGGTGACAGGTGGGGGGTGACGGGTGGGGGGTGATGGGTGGGGGTGACGGGTGGGGGGTGACGGGTGGGGGTGACGGGTGGGGGGTGATGGGTGGTGGGTGACGGGTGAGGGGTGACAGTGGTGGGGGGTGACGGGTGGGGGGTGATGGGTGGGTGACGGGTGGGGGGGTGACGGGTGGGGGGTGACGGGTGAGGGGTGACAGTGGTGGGGGGTGATGGGTGGGGGGTGATGGGTGGGTGACGGGTGGTGGGTGACGGGTGAGGGGTGACAGTGGTGGGGGGTGACGGGTGGGGGGTGACGGGTGGGGGTGACGGGTGAGGGGTGACAGTGGTGGGGGGTGACGGGTGGGGGTGACAGGTGGGGGGTGACAGGTGGGGGGTGACAGGTGGGGGGTGACGGGTGGGGGGTGATGGGTGGGGGGTGATGGGTGGGGGTGATGGGTGGGGGGTGACGGGTGGGGGTGATGGGTGGGGGTGATGGGTGGGGGGTGACGGGTGGGGGTGACGGGTGGGGGGTGACGGGTGGGGGGTGATGGGTGGGGGTGACGGGTGGGTGACGGGTGGTGGGTGACGGGTGAGGGGTGACAGTGGTGGGGGGTGACAGGTGGGGGGTGACGGGTGGGGGTGATGGGTGGGGGGTGACGGGTGGGGGTGATGGGTGGGGGTGATGGGTGGGGGGTGACGGGTGGGGGTGACGGGTGGGGGGTGATGGGTGGGGGTGACGGGTGGGGGGTGATGGGTGGGGGGTGACGGGTGAGGGGTGACAGTGGTGGGGGTGACGGGTGGGGTGTGACGAGTGGTAGGGGGTGACAGGTGGGGTGACAGGTGGGGTGACAGGTGGGGGGTTGACGGGTGGGGGTGATGGGTGGTGGGTGACGTGTGAGGGGTGACAGTGGTGGGGGGTGACAGGTGAGGGGTGACAGGTGGGGGGTGACGGGTGCGGGGGTGACAGGTGGGTGACAGGTGGGGGGTGACGGGTAGTGAGGTGTGACGGGTGGGGGGTGATGGGTGGGGGTGACGGGTGGGGGGGTGACGGGTGGGGGGTGACGGGTGAGGGGTGACAGTGGTGGGGGGTGATGGGTGGGGGGTGATGGGTGGGTGACGGGTGGTGGGTGACGGGTGAGGGGTGACAGTGGTGGGGGTGACGGGTGGGGGTGACGGGTGGGGTGTGACGGGTTGGGGTGATGGGTGGTGTGTGATGGGTGAGGGGTGACAGGTGGGGGGTGACGGGTGGGGGGTGACGGGTGGGGGGGTGACAGGTGGGTGATGTGTGGGGGGGTGATGGGTTGGGGGTGACGGGTGGGGGTGACGGGTGAGGGGTGACAGTGGTGGGGGGTGATGGGTAGGTGATGGGTGGGGGGTGACGGGTGGGGGGTGACGGGTGGGGGTGACGGGTGGGGGGTGATGGGTGGTGGGTGACGGGTGAGGGGTGACAGTGGTGGGGGGTGACGGGTGGGGGGTGATGGGTGGGTGACGGGTGGGGGGGTGACGGGTGGGGGGGTGACGGGTGGGGGGTGACGGGTGAGGGGTGACAGTGGTGGGGGGTGATGGGTGGGGGGTGATGGGTGGGTGACGGGTGGTGGGTGACGGGTGAGGGGTGACAGTGGTGGGGGGTGACGGGTGGGGGGTGACGGGTGGGGGTGACGGGTGAGGGTGACAGTGGTGGGGGGTGACGGGTGGGGGTGACAGGTGGGGGGTGACAGGTGGGGGGTGACGGGTGGGGGTGACGGGTGGGGGGTGATGGGTGGGGGTGATGGGTGGGGGGTGACGGGTGGGGGTGATGGGTGGGGGGTGATGGGTGGGGGTGACGGGTGGGGGGTGATGGGTGGTGGGTGACGGGTGAGGGGTGACAGTGGTGGGGGGTGACGGGTGGGGGGGTGACGGGTGGGGGGTGACGGGTGGGGGTGACGGGTGAGGGGTGACAGTGGTGGGGGGTGACAGTGGTGGGGGTGATGGATGGGTGACGGGTGGGGTTGACGGGTGGGGGGTGATGGGTGGGGGTGACAGGTGGAGGGTGACGGGTGGGTGACGAGTCGGGGGGTGACGGGTGGGTGGTGACGGGTGGGGGGGTGACAGGTGGGGGGTGACGGGTGTGGGGTGACGGGTGGGTGGGTGATGGGTGGGGGGTGACGGGTGGGGGGTGACGCGTGGGTGACGAGTCGGGAGGTGACGGGTGGGGGGTGACGGGTGGGGGGTGACAGGTGGGGGGTGACAGGTGGGGGGTGACGGGTGGGGGGTGACGGGTGGGGGGGTGACAGGTGAGGGGTGACGGGTGGGGGGTGTGACGGGTGGGGGTGACGGGCGATGGTGGTGGTGGGGAGGTGGAGGCGAGTCTGCCAGGGCGACTGAGGAAGACGGGGCTGAGAGGCCGCGGCCGGGAAGGGCAGTGCCGCCCGTTCCCCGCGGCCTGGCGAGTGGGGAGAGGAGGCCCATGCGTGCTGCCTCCTCGCCGCGGCCCCGCGCGGGCACCTGTTTCCTCTGGCCTTCCAGGTGGAGGAGGCGCTCGTCCCACTCGCGCCGCAGGCTCTGCACCGCCTCCTTCAGAGACTCGCTGTTGGCCGCGGTGCTGGCCGCCCGCTCCCTCTCCTCCGCCAGAGACAGGCCCAGACTCTCCTGGGCCGGCAATGAGGACCAGCACCGCGCGCGGCCCGGGGCAGCCCGACGCCCGCCGTGTGCTGCCTGGGCCCTGCCCCCACCCATTTGCCTCTCGGGGACGGCCCCTCCCTCGGCCCGCGGTGCCCCACCCTGAGGGTCCCCCTGGCCGGGGCCCACCTTCTCCCGTTGCAGCCGGGCCACGTCCTCGCGGAGGGCCCGCGCCTCCTCCTGCTGCCGCTGCAGGTTCCCACGCAGCCGCGAGGCTTCCGCTGCGAGGGATGGAGTCAGGCCCGGGCAGGGCCACGTCCACACGGGGAGCCGGGCACAGGGCCCCACCCGCGGGCTGCACCGAGGGGCCGCGGCACCTTGCAGGGCCTGGCCGGCCTGCCGCGCACTCTGGGCGTCCCTCTCCAGCCGCTCCTGCCGCTCCACCGCCTCCTGCTGGGTCTCCCACAGCCGGGCCTCCAGGGCATCCCTCTCGGCCCTGCGAGGGGGGGAGGGCAGGGCGGGGGCTGGGTGCGAGCGGGGCGGGAGCGGGAGGTGGGCGGAGGGCGGGTGCTCAGGGCCGGCGTGAGACGCGGCGCCCAGGAGGGAGCTCCACACCGCAGCCCCCCTGAGCAGGGCGCGGGGACCCCACACTGCCCGCTACGGAGGCAGGAGCAGCGGGAGGCCTCCGCGAGCCACGGGGCTGCAGGCGGCACCGTCCGGGCCGTCGTGGGAAGAGGCCAAGAGTGGGCAGTGGCCATGCTGGCCCCCACAGGTGTGGGCCTGGTGGCTCAGGACACTGGGGGCACGGGGGGCACACGCCAGGGAGGCCAGGCCAGCCTGAGGCACCCCAGGGCAGCCTCGGGCCAGACGCTGAAACCCGGGACGAGCTTCTCCAAAGCACTGGAAGGTTTCAAAGGGCACGGGGCAGAGATGCCAGCATGGACACCCCGGGGGACCAACTGCCAGGCGTGGGGCGGGACCGTCTCAGGGCTCCGCACGCCCCCACGCCCAGCAGCTGCCCCTGCTCTGGTGGACCATGTGGCTGTGCAGCCAGTTAGGAAGGGCCCGGGGTGGCCACTCAGGACGGCTGAGCTGGGGGTGTTGTCTGAGGAGAGCGGCAGAGGGGCAGCGGCCACTGCACCGCTGCCCACTGGAGGACAGTCAGAGTCGGGCAGCACCGGGAGGGAGAGCAGGGCCCAGGGTCCGGGGGCACTTGGATGCAGCTGGGCCTGAAGCCCCCGCGCCCGGCCCCCAGCTCTGATTGCCGCCCCCACCAGCCTGCTGGGGCGACCTCCCTGCCGAGGCCCAGTGGGCCAGTACCTGAGCTCAGCGGCCTCCTCCGTGGAGAGCCGGGCCTGCCGCTCCAGGGCCTCCTGCTTGGCCAGCAGCTGGGCCTGCCCCGAAGCCAGGGCGTCCTTCTCCTGCAGCGTCCTCTGGAGCATGTCCACCTGGGCCCCCTGGTCCTGGAGGCTCCGAGCCAGCTGCCCCTCCAGTGCCT
This sequence comes from Sorex araneus, assembly GCF_027595985.1. NCBI lineage: Eukaryota > Metazoa > Chordata > Mammalia > Eulipotyphla > Soricidae > Sorex > Sorex araneus. Next base: position 157,851,731 of record NC_073313.1, on the reverse strand, counting down.
GCCTCTCGCCTATGGCCTGGGGGCAGTGGGAGGGTGCGGGAGGATCACCCCGCGTGTGCCCCTCAGCGAGGGCTGCCCACTCCAGCCACCACAAGGACACCCAGGCAGCCGGGCGGGGGCTGCTGCCCGTCAGACGCAGCCTGGCATGGAAAAGGGCACCGGGGCTGCTTCTACAAGGTCCCCGCCGAGCAGAGATGAGCCCGAGCGCAGTCATGGTCCCGACGCTCGGACGCATTTAATCGAGGACCGCGAGGCTCTGGGTGTGACACAGATGCCCAGCCGAGAGCCCCAGGGCCCGGGCACACCTCCTGAGTCTGCCGAGAAACCACGCCGTCCCCACTGAGGTACAAACAGACAGGCAGCCCCGGAGTATCAGTCCCCTGGAGCATCAGTCCCCTGCAGTGTGAGTCCCCCGGAGTATCTGTCCCCTGGAGCATCAGTCCCCTGCAGTGTGAGTCCCCTGGAGTATCAGTCCCCTGGAGCATCAGTCCCCTGCAGTGAGTTCCCTGGAGTATCTGTCCCCTGGAGCATCAGTCCCCTGCAGTGTGAGTCCCCTGGAGTATCTGTCCCCTGGAGCATCAGTCTCCTGCAGTGTGAGTCCCCTGGAGTATCTGTCCCCTGGAGCATCAGTCCCCTGCAGTGTGAGTTCCCCGGAGTATCTGTCCCCTGGAGCATCAGTCCCCTGCAGTGTGAGTTCCCCGGAGTATCTGTCCCCTGGAGCATCACTCTCCTGTAGTGTGAGTCCCCCGGAGTATCTGTCCCCTGGAGCATCAGTCTCCTGCAGTGTGAGTCCCCTGGAGCATCAGTCCCCTGCAGTGTGAGTCCCCCAGATTATAAGTCCCCTGGAGCATCAGTCCCCTGCAGTGTGAGTCCCCCAGAGTATCTGTCCCCTGGAGCATCAGTCTCCTGCAGTGTGAGTCCCCTGGAGTATCAGTCCCCTGGAGCATCAGTCCCCTGCAGTGAGTCCCCTGGAGTATCTGTCCCCTGGAGCATCAGTCCCCTGCAGTGTGAGTCCCCCGGAGTATCAGTCCCCTGGAGCATCAGTCCCCTGCAGTGAGTCCCCTGGAGTATCAGTCCCCTGGAGCATCAGTCCCCTGCAGTGAGTCCCCTGGAGTATCTGTCCCCTGGAGCATCAGTCTCCTGCAGTGTGAGTCCCCCGGAGTATCTGTCCCCTGGAGCATCAGTCTCCTGCAGTGTGAGTCCCCTGGAGTATCTGTCCCCTGGAGCATCAGTCCCCTGCAGTGTGAGTCCCCCGGAGTATCTGTCCCCTGGAGCATCAGTCTCCTGCAGTGTGAGTCCCCTGGAGTATCTGTCCCCTGGAGCATCACTCTCCTGTAGTGTGAGTCCCCCGGAGTATCTGTCCCCTGGAGCATCAATCTCCTGCAGTGTGAGTCCCCTGGAGTATCTGTCCCCTGGAGCATCACTCTCCTGTAGTGTGAGTCCCCCGGAGTATCTGTCCCCTGGAGCATCAGTCTCCTGCAGTGTGAGTCCCCTGGAGCATCAGTCCCCTGCAGTGTGAGTCCCCCAGATTATAAGTCCCCTGGAGCATCAGTCCCCTGCAGTGTGAGTCCCCCAGAGTATCTGTCCCCTGGAGCATCAGTCTCCTGCAGTGTGAGTCCCCTGGAGTATCAGTCCCCTGGAGCATCAGTCCCCTGCAGTGAGTCCCCTGGAGTATCTGTCCCCTGGAGCATCAGTCCCCTGCAGTGTGAGTCCCCCGGAGTATCAGTCCCCTGGAGCATCAGTCCCCTGCAGTGAGTCCCCTGGAGTATCAGTCCCCTGGAGCATCAGTCCCCTGCAGTGAGTCCCCTGGAGTATCTGTCCCCTGGAGCATCAGTCTCCTGCAGTGTGAGTCCCCCGGAGTATCTGTCCCCTGGAGCATCAGTCTCCTGCAGTGTGAGTCCCCTGGAGTATCTGTCCCCTGGAGCATCAGTCCCCTGCAGTGTGAGTCCCCCGGAGTATCTGTCCCCTGGAGCATCAGTCTCCTGCAGTGTGAGTCCCCTGGAGTATCTGTCCCCTGGAGCATCACTCTCCTGTAGTGTGAGTCCCCCGGAGTATCTGTCCTCTGGAGCATCAATCTCCTGCAGTGTGAGTCCCCTGGAGTATCTGTCCCCTGGAGCATCACTCTCCTGTAGTGTGAGTCCCCCGGAGTATCTGTCCCCTGGAGCATCAGTCTCCTGCAGTGTGAGTCCCCTGGAGCATCAGTCTCCTACAGCGTGAGTCCCCTGGAGTATCAGTCCCCTGGAGCATCAGTCCCCTGCAGTGAGTACCCTGGAGTATCTGTCCCCTGGAGCGTCAGTCCCCTGCAGTGTGAGTCACCCAGAGCATCAGTCACCTGAAGTGATGGGATTATCTGTCCCTAGAGTATCAGTCCCCTGCAGTATCTGTCCCTTGGAGCAACAGGAGCATCTTTCCCCTGAAGTATCAGTCCCCTGGAGTATCAGTCCACTGGAGTAACAGGAATATCTGTTCCCTGGAGTATCAGTCCCTTAGAGTATCTGTCCCCTGCAGTGTGAGTCACGTGAAGTATCAAGTCACCTGAAGTAACAGGAGTACCAGTCCCCTCCCCTGGAGTATCAGTCCCCTGAAGTGACAGGAGCATCTGTCCCTGGAGTCTCAGTCTCAGTCCCCAGAGCCTCAGGCAGGACCAGCAGTCACTGGAGGGCTAATGGGAAGGTTTTATCAGGCTTCCAGGTCTGCTCTGGGAGACGGGGGGCGTTCTGGGGGCTCGAGGTCCCCGCTGAACCACAAGGAGGACAGGACACTCATCCTCGGCCAGTACAGCCTTCGTAGACAAGACCTCAGTGTCACTGTCGGTACAGGACAGGGGAGGGGGCTCGCCTTTCCCACAGCCCACCCGGGTGCAATCCCTGTCGCCACCCTGCCCCTGAGTCCACCAGGAGGGACTCCTGAGTGCAGAGTCAGAGGAAGCCCGAGCCCCCGGGCGTGGCCCCCCAACACTGAGAGTCCAGGCGTCCTGTGAGTGGTGGGAGGGACCGAGCTGGAGTGCCCCGCCCCACACGGCCCCGCACTGACCACACTGTCCGAGGCCACCCTCCGCGGCCACCCTCAGCGCTGTCTCTAGACTAACCCCGAAGCGCCAGCAAACCCCAGCATAGGCAGGGGGCCTGCTGGTGCCCCCTGCCAGGGCACCTTGGGGGGTTCGACACAGCACAGCCCAAGCAACAGCAGCAGACACGCGAGGCCAGAGAAGCCGGGGTGCTGGCCGGGCCTCCTCCCTCCTCTGAGTGCAGGCCAGGCAGTGCCTGCCCCAGCCATGCCGGGCAGCCAGCACCAGGGCCGCCCCCACACAGGCTGCTCTGCCTGGGGTGTGCCCTGGCCCATGAGGGGCCTGCAGTTTGGCCATGGGGACCCGGGCCTGACCATGGCGTGACCCAGGGCCTGACCTGTGACCCAGAGCCTGACCTGTGACCCAGAGCCTGACCTGGGAGACCCAGAGCCTGACCCTGGTGTGACCCAGAGCCTGGCCCTAGTGTGACCCAGAGCCTGACCATGGCGTGACCCAGAGCCTGACTGGGGTGACCCAGAACCTGACCTGTGACCCAGAGCCTGACCTCGGGACCCAGAGCCTGACCCTGGTGTGACCCAGAGCCTGGCCCTAGTGTGACCCAGAGCCTGACCCTGGGGTGACCCAGAGCCTGACCTGGGGTGACCGGAGCTGGCCTCTCGGTGACCTCGGCCGTCACACAGGCTGGGCTGTGGCCTGGCTCTGGCACTGGAAGCTCTGGAGCAGAACCCACCCTCCGTGGCACTGTCAGGCACACTTGGAGAGGGGAGGTGTGGCTGCGGGAATGGGGTCACGGCAGTTCAGGTGGCCAGTGACAGCTGGTGGTGAGCACCCTGGGAGGGGGGTTCTGATGGCACAGATCTGGCCTAGGTACCGGGACAGGCCTGAGGGATCGTACTTCCTCCCCAAGGTGCCTGTCCCCCGCCTCCTCCGCAGACAGGCAGGAAGTGCTGCTGTGGACCCAGGAGGCCACCGAGGCAGGAGGCAGGAGGTCTATCCCCTCCTGCACGCCCTGTGGCAGGGCTAGTGGCTAGTCCACATTATGGGACACGCGGCCCATTCTCGCTGTGGTGGCACACGTGGCCGTTCTCAGTGTGGTGGCCCACGTGGCCATTCTCACTATGGTGACACACATGGCTGTTCTCAGTGTGGTGGCACACGTGGCCCATTCTCACCATGGTGACACACGTGGCCGTTCTCACCGTGGTGGCACACGTGGCCGTTCTCAGTGTGGTGACACACATGGCCGTTCTTACCATGGTGGCACATGTGGCCACTCTCAGTGTGGTGGCACATGTGGCCCATTCTCACCATGGTGACACACGTGGCCATTCTCACAGTGGTGGCACACGTGGCTGTTCTCACCGTGGTGGCACACGTGGCTGTTCTCAGCGTGGTGGCCCATGTGGCCCATTCTCACCATGGTGACACACGTGGCCCATTCTCACCATGGTGGCACATGTGGCCCAGTCTCACCACGGTGACACACATGGCTGTTCTCACCGTGGTGGCACACGTGGCTGTTCTCAGCGTGGTGGCCCACGTGGCCCATTCTCACCATGGTGACACACGTGGCCCGTTCTCACCATGGTGGCACATGTGGCCCATTCTTACCACAGTGACACACGTGGCCGTTCTCACCGTGGTGGCACATGTGGCCCATTCTCACCATGGTGACACACGTGACTGTTCTCACCGTGGTGGCCCACGTGGCCCATTCTCACCGTGGTGGCACACGTGGCCGTTCTCACCATGGTGGCACACATGGCCGTTCTCACCACGGTGACACACGTGGCTGTTCTCACCGTGGTGGCACATGTGGCTGTTCTCTGCGTGGCGGCTGCACACACAGCAGAGAGGGGGTCCTGTGTCCTCACCTGGCCCACTTGCTCCTGCAGCTCGGCCTTCTCGCGCCGGAGCTGGGCTGCCTGGGCCTCCAGCTGCTCCCGCTGCTCCTCCAGGTCCCCACACGTCTGCTGCAGACCCCTCCGCTCAGCCCCCGCCAGCTCCAGCTGCTGCTCTGCCTGCGACAGCTGCTCCCGGGCCTGCGCCCGCTCCTGCTCCAGCACCGCCTGCTGCTCCTGCAGCCGCGCCCGCTCCTGCTCCAGCTGCCATGGGCACGGGGTTCGAGCTGACCTCTGGCCGCCCACCCAGGGCTGTGCCTCCCTCGCTCTGTCCCTCCCCCCTCCCCGGTCTCCGTGGGGGAGGAGGAGGCAGCAGTGGGGGCCGGGACCAGGCCGGGCCTCACCTGCTGGACCAGGCGGTTCAGAGCGCCCTTGTCCTGGACCAGTTCCTCCATCAGCGCGGCCACCTTGGCCAGGGTGTCCCTCTGGCCCATCCCCTCCGACTTCAGCCGGGACACCAGCAGCTCCAGGTCAGCCTTGCTGGACTCAGCCTAGGGTGAGGGGAGAAGCGGGGGCAGTGGTCATCTGACCAGAGTCGCCAGGTGGGACATGGGTTTCCTGGGCGTGGCGTGAGCCTGGGAGGAAAGGAGGCAGGAGCTCCTCAGGGAGGCCCCTGGGCGTGAAATCTGCGGCCAGGACGGCCGGCAGGGTGGCTGAGAGGGACAGAGGCCAGATGTGCTTGGTGGTCATCAAGGAACGTGCCAGTGGCCAGGGGAGGTGCTGGAGTGGTCCAGGCCGCAGCAGGGGAAGGGGCAGCATACCCGGGCCAGGGAGCCCTGCAGGCCAGCGCGCTCGCTCTCCGCAAGGTCCCTCTGCAGCCGCGTGGACACCAGCTCCTCCTCGAGTCCCGAGACTCTCTCCTCCAGCTGCTCCAGGCGCCCTCGACTGAGTCGAGAGGGCAGAAGGGTGAGGGGCCCCGGAGACCCCCATGGACAGCTGCATCTCCCCCAAGGGGCAACACATGATCCCCGATTGTCTGAGGCCACTCGGGGTGGCCTCAGGTCAGGTTGTGATACTGGCCAGGGACAGGGTAGTGGACTCACCGGAGACCCCAGTCCACGTGCTGGGGCTCCTCTGCTGGGCCCAGGACGGGGGGCAACAGGTGGGCTGCTGGGGTGGGGATGGTGGGAACTGGGGGAGCTTGGAGGGTCCAGGTCCTGGATGCCCCACTAAGTCCCCAGTGCCAGAGGGCACAGGTGAAGCCCATCCCAGGGAGTGCTAAGGGCAGTGAGCCCACCCCACCCTCTAAAGGCTCAGGAGGTGAAACTCTCGCTTCCTATTTGCTTCCAACAGCCCCGCCCCCGCCCCGCCCACTGCACCGCCCCTACCTCTGGCCCCGCCCCACCCACCTGCATTATGGCCCCATCCCTCTGCCCCCTGGCTCGGCCCTTCCCCATCCACCTGCCCTCTGGTCCCGCCCACCTGCCCATGGCCCCGCCCCCACCCCACCCTCCCACCTGTCCTCTGGCCCCGCCCACCTGCCCTCTGGCCCACCTACCTGCCCTCTGGCCCCACCCACCTGCCCTGGCCCCGCCCCTTCCCGCCCCGCCCACCTGTCCTCTGGCCCCACCTACCTGCCCTCTTGCCCGCCCACCTGTCCGTGGCCCCGCCCCCACCCCGCCCCGCCCACCTGCTCTGCAGCTGCCGCTGGTCCTGTGCTCGCTGCTCCACCAGCGCTTCCTGTTGCTCGGCCCCGAGCCTGACGCGCCGCTGCAGCTCGTCGTTCATGGCCTCCAGCCGGTGCTGCTCCAGCTCCCGGTCCGCAGCCTTCCTCCTCAGCTTCTCCACCTCAGCCTCCAGAGCCGCCTTCTCCCTGGCAGTGCGGACCAAGGGGTTCGGGCGGGGTGCGCTGGTGCTCCAGGAGCCTGCGCGGGCCTGAGTGATGGGGGCCCTGGCCCTGACCTATGTCCTATAAAACTGCAGCTCTGGAGGCCTCGGTTGGCCCCCTGGTCACTCCGCCTGTCCCGTGGCGCCCAGCAGGAGCCGAGCCCGTGTCCCGGCCAGCTCCCGGCTGCCTCCAGCCCCAACCTGGACAGGTGCTCCGTGACGCTCATCGCCCGGCCCCAGGGGGCAGGACATGGCGCCTGGACACTGGGGAAGGGCTGGCTTTGTGGCCATTGTGCAGGGGTCAGTGGGGTAAGCTGGGAGCTGGGCAGGGCTGTGAAGAGGGCAGAGTGCAGCCAGTGCTCTGCCGGCCGGGGAGCTGAGCCTGGCCATGGTGAGGAACAGAGGGGCCCTGTGCTGGTCTGGGCTGGTCTGCGCAGGGACCCTGGGCTGGTCTGGGCTGGTCTGCGCAGGGACCCTGGGCTGGTCTGGGCTGGTCTGCGCAGGGACCCTGGGCTGGTCTGGGCTGGTCTGTGCAGGGACCCTGGGCTGGTCTGGGCTGGTCTGAGCAGGGACACTGGGCTGGTCTGGGCTGGTCTGTGCAGGGACCCTGGGCTGGTCTGGGCTGGTCTGTGCTGGTCTGTGCTGGTCTGTGCAGGGACCCTGGGCTGGTCTGGGCTGGTCTGTGCTGGTCTGCGCTGGGGTCCTGCCCCCCTCTGCACCCACCTCCCCAGCAGGTCGCTGGACGCTCTGCAGCTCTGTGCCTGCTGTCTCTGGACCTCCAGGGCGTCCCGAAGGGCCTCACGCTCCCGCGTCCCCTCATGCAGGCGCCTCTGTGCCGCCTGCCCATCGCGCTGGCTCTCAGACAGCTGCTCCCGGAGATGGTCCGCCTCCACCTGGGAGGCCTCCAGCTGCAGGCGCAAGTCCTGGGGGCAGGCAGGCCTGCATGAGCCCCTGACGGCGGCCAGCAGGGACCCCCGCCCCCCAAAAGGTATGCTGGACACTGGGGCCCCCAGGCACGATCTGGGCCGTGCAGGGCCCTACCCGGCCACCCCGGCTTCCCCACCTGCTCCTGCTGCCGTCGCCTGCACAAGGCCCACCGCACAGCCTGCAGCGCGAGGCCCGGAGCCCCTGGGGAGTGGGCCCGGGCGGGGGACATGGCCTGCGGGGGGGACGCCGTGCCCAGCGGGGTCCTCAGGCCAGCCTGTTCCACCTCGCCTCCGGGGCTGCCCTGCGCGTCCTCCTGGGCCACCTGCGGTGCAGAGGGCAGGATGGGAGCCGACACCGTGCTCGGGCTCCCGCCCTCCCGCCCTCCTGCCGTGACCGGCCCGAGGACACTGCCCGCACCTGTGCAATGCTACTCAGCATCTGCCGGAGGGCTGCCACCTCCTCCGTGCAGTCCTCACGTCCGCCTCCAGGCCGCCCCAACTCCTGCGCCAGAGCAGAGCCTCAGCGGGGCGCGCCCCAGCCCCAGCCCCCGGGGGCGCCCGGCCCGGCCCACACACCCGCTGCTGGGCCTCGGCGCGGAGGGCGCGGATGGTTCCCTCTGTCCTCGCTGCCTCGTCCCTGAGCTTCTCCAGCAGCTGGGCCTGCTCGGAGAGTCTGACCCGGCTGGGCCCCGTGAGGGCCGCCCGCCTGGTGGGGAGCCGAGCCCCGCCCCGCCCCGCCCCGCCCTGCCCCGCGGCCGCGCCCCTGCCCACCTGGCCTGCAGCGCCACCTTCTCCGCGTCCCAGCGCCCCTGCAGCTGCAGCATCTCGTGCGCCTGGAGCCGCAGCTGCCCCTCCAGGGCCGAGGCGGGGCCTCGCGCCTCCAGCCGCAGGGAGGAGGCCAGGTGCAGGCAGGCCGTGTGCAGGCGCCCGGCCGTGCGCGCCGCGTCCACCCGCATGTCGGCCAGGCCCCTGCGGGCAGCCCCGCGTGACCTCCGGTGCTGCCGCGTCCCCTGAGGCCCCAGCGCCGCCAGGAGAGGTGCCCTGGGGTCTCCCACGGAGCAGGGGCCCCCGGCCTTGATGCCGGTGCCCTTCCCTGAAAGGGAATCGCTCGGGACCCCCAGCCCCGCCCCAGCGGAGCGAGCAGTGTCCACTCCTGCCCCGGCTGGCGGCAGTGCCCGTGTCCTGCGCTCTGGGCAGTGCTGACCTGCACCCCCAAGTTCCCTCTCCCCTGGGACCTGCCCGCGGGACCGCCTCACCTGTCCGTGGCCTCTCGCAGATCCGCCAGGTGTGTCCTGAGTGCGGCCACCTGCCGCCACAGCCGCAGGAATGCCTGGGGCTCCCCGGGGCGCAGGTGCCGGGCCTGACCCGGAGACCAAGTCCATCACCCTCTGGGGATCGCCCGGGTTCCCGGGAGGCTGGGGCCCCGAGGCTGGACATGAGCTCAGTGGCACACGCCACCACTCAGCTGCCCAGAACCAGCACCGTGATCGAGGAGTGGAAGCTGAGAAGCCAGTGTGGGGGCACGCGGTGGTGGGAGGGGCAGGAGATGGACAAGCAGGCCGCTGACCATGCATGCCCCAGGAGCCGGGCAGGCAGGGCTGGTGGGGTGCAGCAGGGGATCATCCTGGAAGGTGGCCTGTCCAGGAGCGGCGCTGGCCTTGGGTGCAGACCAGGGCCCATGCACAGCTGTTGGGAGGGTCGTGGTCACTGTAGCCCTGAGATGTTCCTGCCCTTGTGGTGGGGCCAGAGGTTGGGGCAGGATGGGCAACACCTGGGGGGTGGGCCTTTGGGGAGGCCTGGGACCTGGTAGGATCTGGGGGCGGGGTTGGAGGTAGGGGCGGGGCCGTGGGCGGGGCTGGAGGGTGGAGCCAGTGGGTAGGATCTTGGGAGGGGTCAGGGCAGTGGGGTGGTGTCGTGGGAAGGGCCTGGGGCAGGGCCAGGGTTGTGGGAGTGGCTGTAGGGGCGGGGCCTGTGGGAGCTGGGGCGGGGCCGGAGCGGTGGGGTGGGTTTGGGGGCGGGGCCTACACCTTGGGGGCGGGGCCTAGTGTGGGTCAGGATTATGGGGCGGGGCCTGTGGGTGGGGCGGGTCCGGAACTGTGGAGGCGGGCCTGGAGGTACAAGAACAGTGGGGGCGGGGCCGGGGCCGTGGGGGCGGGGCGGGACGGGTGGGGCGGGGCGGGACGGGTGGGGCGTGGCAGGGGCGGGGCCCACGGGCCATTAGCGTGGCCTGTTTGCGTGGCCTGTCCTGCAGGGCTGGCCCGGCCCTGGCCTCCCTCCCTCTCCGGGCGCCCAGGCAGCCCCTTTCCCGGCCTGGGCGACCCCTCCGTACCTCTCGCGGCCGCGGGGGCTCGGTCCCGCGCTGGGTCTCCCTGCGCTCCAGCTCAGCCCGCAGGTGCTGGACGCTGCCCGCCGCGCCCGCCAGCTCCCGCGCCAGCGCCTCGTTGGCCGCCCTCATGTGCTCCAGCTGGCCCCGGAGCAGCGCGTTCACCTGCGACAGCCCCGAGCCCCTGGACAGGCGGAGGCGAGGGTGGGCGCAGCTGGGCCCCAGCGCCGCCGTGTCCCCCAGCGCCCTCCCGCCCGACCCAGCCCCCAGGCTTCTCTCTCCAAACTGCCCCAAGTGCGTCTCTCCTGGGCCTGGACGCTCCACCAGGGGCTGGGCTGAGCGGTCTGGGGCTGCGGGGCGGCACCTGTGACCCTCGTTTCCCAAAGGGCGCAGGATGGCAGCCGACAGGACGGGGTGAAGGTGCTGCAGGCGCTGGGTGTGGCCCCCAGTGACGCTGGCCCCCGACTCAGCAGGACCAGGGAGCCACTGGGGAGGAGGTCGCCCACTGCACGCTCCCCGCTCTCCTCTCTGCACTGCCCGCGGGTCCTCACCTCTGCTCCGAGGCCTCCAGCCGGCCCAGGGCCTCCTCCAGGTCTGCGCTGTGCTGTAGCTCCGACCTCCGCAGCCGGGCCTGGGCTGTGTCCAGGCGGGCCTGCAGCTGTGGCGGGGGAAGCCCGCACACAGGTCGGTCAGGGAGTACGCGGGCCCTTCCCGTGCCCCGGGCCGAGTGCCTGTATGACATCCCCGGCAGGGACCCCAGCAGGACCTCAGGCCGGGCCCAGGCCTCACCGACTCACCCCCTCGCTGAGCGCACGGCACCTGGTGGCCAGCTGGTCCCGCTCGGCACCCGCCTGGGCCAGGAGCTCCTCGAGCCGGGCCAGCTCGGCCCTCAGCAGCTGGTTCTCCTCCTGCACGTGCACGGTGGCCGGGCCCCCTGCACAGAGCGGTCAGGGGCTCCTGGTCCCTGGCCCCTCAGCTGGCCCAGCCCTGCATGGTGCGGCCGTGGGGCTCCGCAGGGGACGGCCCCAGCTCTACCCTGGGACCACGTGGTGGCTCCCCACCTCCTGGGGCCTGAGCCCCTGCAGGCCCTAGAGTGCAGAGCCTGAGGGGCTGGACACAGGACCCCGCGAGCAGTGAGAGCGGCTGTCTCAGGGGCGCTGGGTTCCGCTTCCCTCCAGCACTGCGTGTCCGGTGGGGCCTGGACAGACCCCACTCTGAAAGGGTGACTCTGGACAGTGGCGGGCACGGGGCTCACCTTCGGGCGGGCCCTCGCCCAGGCTGCCAGCCACGATGGCACGGATGCGGGCGGGCACGGGGGTGGGGGGCGCCCTCCAGCTGTCCCCACGCATGGTCAGTGTCCGGTCCTCTCGGCGCGCCCCGGGGCCCAGCACCGTGTCTTGCAGCCTCTGAAATGACGACCAAGAGGGTCAGCTCCTGCCGTGGACGCCCAGCGGGGAGGCCCTCCCGGTGCCCCACAGCCAGGCTGCTCTGCGAGGGTGCTTGAGCTCAGGGCAGGCGTGGGCCGAGGCCCTGACCTGCCTGAGCACCCGAGGAACTGGCAGGAGGGCTGGTCCCGCGGGCACGTCATCCCCCGAGTTAGGGACGCCCCATCCACAGGCCCCAGCCGGTCGCACCCACCCGTGGGGCCCTCAACCCTCAACCCGGGACTGTGGGGGCTGGGGCGGGGCCGGAGCGGTGGGGCGGGTTTGGGGGCGGGGCCTACACCTTGGGGGCGGGGCCTAGTGTGGGTCAGGATTATGGGGCGGGGCCTGTGGGTGGGGCGGGTCCGGGACTGTGGAGGCGGGCCTGGAGGTACAAGGACTGTACCCACCCCCAGCCTCACCCGTGCCCCCCACTCCCCAGTGCCCCAGACCGTCTGCTGGGCTGGACTCCGTCTGCCCCTGTCCTGGACTTGGGTCCACTCTGTCCCCCAGGTCACCAGAGCCTGCGCCCATCCAGCAGCCCTGAGCTTTGTCCAGGTGGGCGTGAGCAGGCCCGCAGGACAGGCCACCCTGGAACCCTGCCAGCTCGCCCCCAGGGCCGCATGCTCCTCCCAGCTGAGGGCGGGCAGAGGCAGGAGCATGTGTGTGTGTGTGTGTGTGTGTGTGTGTGTGTGTGTGTGTGTGTGTGTGTGTGTGTGTGTTTGTGCTTCTCTGCTCCCTGAGGAAGGGAGTTTGTGCAGTGCCAGAAAATGACCCCAGGAGAAGCCTGGTTGGAGGGGAGGGTGGGGGACCACCACTGCACCCGAGGCCAGAGCTGACCCGTGCCCCAGCCCCTCACCCCCAGTATGCACCCCCGATCCCTGCCCTGACCCCAGCTGTGTGCTTTGCAGTCCAGCAGTAGTGCCAAGACTGCCCCCATGTGGCTGTAGTTGGTGTTGCACGCAGCCTACTGAAGGGTTCCCCTGGGCGGGGGACAGCCCCCCTGCAGCTTTGCCAGCATGTGTGTCTCTACCTTCTCCCCGACGCTGGGGAGGACTCGGGTCGTTCAAGGTCAGCCCCGTCCCTGGTGGACCCTGAGTGTCCCAGCCCCGCCTCCCTCTGGGGCACCCGGCGGGCACTGAGCTCTCGGGGCCTGGGTGTCCCCCTGTGGGCTGACAGTTGGTCCTCAACTAACGATGACATGGACCAAGCCCCACACCCAGGCCCTGACGCATTTCACCAGTGACCCAGAGCCCAGCCAGTGTCGGAGCGGTCCGTGGGCCCCGGCAGGATGGGAGAGTGAGGCAGCAGAGGTCCTGTGGTGTGGGCAGCACGGGCTGGCCGGGGCTGGGATGCGGGACAGGCCTGCCACTCAGCCACCTGCCTGGGTGCTGGGCAGAGGCCCAGGGCCCAGCCCTCCCTGTCTGGTGCCGTCCACTCACTTGGACGTCACCGCACTCGGACGGGCCCTGATTCCAGACACCAGCAGGCTTGGTCACGCTGCCCTCTGCTCCCGTGCCCCCACGCAGGGACCCTGCAGCCCCCCTGACGGCAGAAATTCCCCCCAGCAGCTTGTTCCTGCCCAGCCGGAGCTCCCCGGCCCCAAGCCTGGGCGGGGACACGGGGAAGCTGGCAGCCGAGCGGGCCTTGCCTCCTGCCGGGAAAAGGCCAGGCCCAGGCCGGGAGCAGACTGGGAGGCCCCGGGCCGGGTTGGGCCCAAGCAGAGCCTCCTCTGGGGAGCCCTCGGGAACCCAGTCCTGCAGGAGTGCGCCCCCAGCCTCCCCAGGCCCTGGTGGACCCGGCCTGTCCACACGGGGCTGAGAGGCATGTGCAGGTGAGGTGGCCGAGGTGGGGACAGATGCCCGCTGGCTCGAGGGGCAGGACATGAGCCTGGTGAAGGTGGGCAGTGCACACAGCACCACGCTCTCACCAGCATGACCACAGCGTGTGAACGTGGCACACACGTGTTCACATATGTGTTTGCATATGTGTTCACAGAAACACACAAGTGCCAGCACAAGGTACCCACATGATCATGCAGTGCACACACATGCCAGTACCAACTCCCTTTGCTCACATGTGTCTATGCACATAACATCTGTCCACGGAGCATGTTAACATAAACTCACACACAACGCACATATAACATGAGTGTGCCTACACACATTATGCATGCGTCTGTGGTATGTTAGCACAAATGTGCTTGTACATGATCCATGTGAATGTTTACATGTGTTCATATGCCACACATGCTCACATATATGTACCAGGTACACAGTGCACTTGTGCTAACTCAAATACATATAGCACACACAAAGACCACACATGTACGTGGGCTAATACATGTGCCTGCACATGGTGTTCACACAAGTCCAGTCCCAGATGACTGGGCAGTGATGGTGAGAGGCCAAGGAGAGACACACACAGCCTCTGATGGCCCCTTGGCCTCCCACAGGGAAGGGTCTACTGGGCTGTGGCCGCAGCTGCTCTCACAGACTCTGGCGCATTCGCCACAACAATCAGACAGGACGCACCTGCTGTGGAGAAGCAGCGTCGGCGAGTCCGAGGAGTAAGATCCAGACCTTTCCAGAAAATTTGTCAAGTTCTGCTTCAAACCATCTAGCACCCAGCAAACCTTCCCACCTTCCCCTCTGCCAATCCCTAAAGCTAACTCCCATGTCTCGAACAGCCACTCACACTCTCACACACACACAAACACACACACAAACCATGCACACACTCACACTCACACACAAACACACTCACACACACAAACACACACAATCCATGCACACACTCACACTCACACACTCACACACACAAACACATATACACACAAACACACACACTCACACACACAAACCATACACACACTCACACACAAACACTCTCACACACACATACACACGCTCGCACAACACACAAATACATATACTCACACACAAATACACACTCACACACACATTCACACACATTCACACACATGCACACTCTCACACACTCACACATACACACTCCAGGGTTTCAGAAAGGCCCCAGGGGAGCCTAGTGGACAGGGGCCCCTGGCAGCCTTCAGACTGGCCACCCTGAGCCCCTCCTCCCTCAGTCCCTGGGAAGCTCCTGGGAGCCCGGCACGGAGGCGCCGCCATGTAATTGTGCAGATGACAACCTGCGGACGGCGCCCGGCAGACCAGTCCCCACAGTCCAGGGGAGGGAGGGCCAGCCTGGCAGCCTGTGACCACAGAAGCTGCCCTGGGGCCCTCGGGGCTGGGACCTGGGGCTTGGACCTGGGGCTGGGGCTGGGGGTCGTGCTGGGGCCATGCAGGGGGTCACCTGCTGGGAGTCGTCTCCGGGGAGGGACCCGAGGGACCCGTTCTCGGTCACCGGGCAGGAGGTCCCGGAGCTGCGTGGGGACCCCCCACCCCCAGCACAGGCTGTGAGCACGGCAGCCCCGAGGGCCTGGGTCACTGGGCTTGGCCGCCCAGAGTGGGCTCCCGGCTCTGTCCCATAGCCTGTGTGCGCACACTGTGCGTGTGTGCACGTGTGCATGCACTTCCGTGTGTGTGCGTGTGTGCAGATCACGTGAGCACTGCCAGGAGACTGAGGCCCAGTGAGGGGGTCTCTGCATGGGCGTGCCCCCCAGGCTCAGGGGCGCCCACTGACCTGGATCACGGCGTCCAGCCCCAGCGGGGACCCCCCAGGTGCGTCCTTGTCTCCGGGCTCGCTGGACGCAGAGCTCATGGTGGCAGAAGCTGGCGCGCGGTGGCTAGGGCGTGCTGGACACCGGGGCCCACCTGCCACCCGTGGGCTCCTGTCCTGGCGCTGCTGCCCCTCTGGGGTGGCGGGCCGCAAGGTGACCTGAACCCACAGGTGTTGCCGTGGCAACGGCCGTGGTGGCTGGGCTGGGTTTCCCTGGCAATGGGAGTGCCGGTGTTGCCGTGGGGACGAGGGACGCCGCTGCCGGAAGCCGTTTCCAGGGAGGCAGGGGCTGGCCTAGCACGTCCCTGACCCAGCTGCAGGGGGGCGGGCCCAACTCCTCCGCCAGCTGCCGCTGCAGCCCACACAGGGCCCCCCACAGTGCACCGCTCGGGCTGCTCCCCTGGGACACCCCCAATCACCCACGCCTGAGTGCACCCTTCCCGCCGGGGTGCGGTGGGTGGCACGGGGAGGCAGGAGGGAGGGGAGAGGGAGTCTGGGACCCGTGCCTGCAGTGCTAGAGCCCACAGTGCCTGGGTCTCTGCAGGCCAGCCGGAGGGGGCTGTGTCTGTTCTGCTGTGTCCTGGGGCGCCCCCTGCCCGGGCTTCTGTGCCGGCCCCTCTGGGCTGGGAGCCCCTGCAGCAGGGGTCTGGAAGGGTGAGCGAGCGGGACCCTGAGCCGGGGCCTGGCCGGGCTGCTCCTGACCTCGTCCTGGTGGGGCTGAGGGACAAATACCGTCCCCTCTGGGCTGGGAGGACGGGCTGCCCGCCTGGCCAGAGCATCAGGCCCCGGTCCTGGCCACACTGGGCAGGGGAGGGAGCTGGCCCCGGGGCCCAGCGAGGGGCAGAGTCTGCGTCCCCCCACCCGCCCCGACAGGCGTGGGCAGGCGCCTCTGTGAAATCAGCTCTGGGATCTGAGGCTGTCTGTGCCCCCGGGACCGCGCCCGCCCCCCCACCGCAGACAGACGGGGCCCTGCCCTGCCTTGATGACCAGGTCTGGTCCTGGGAGGCCGAGATGAAGGGGTGTCCACGTCCTGGGCAGGTGTGCCGGCAGGCAGAGCCGGACCCTCGCCTGCGGCCTGGTCTCCTGAGGCTGAGCTGGGGTCAGGGAGCAGGGCGGGGTCTCAGCTCAGGAGGGACGCGGGAGGGCTGAGGTGCAGGGCCAGGCCGGGTGGCCAGGCCTGGAGATGCAGAAGCAGGGGTGCTGCCAGGCCCCCAGCTCCAGCTGGCCCGTGGCCGGGCTTCGTGGCAGGGTGGGTAGTGGAGGGCGGGCTGTGGATCAAAGGTCTCTGCTGAGCCCCTCCCCGCAGTCCCAGGGGCTCAGAGGCAGTCGGAGGGCACCGGGGAGGGGCCTGCAGCCGGGTGGGACCCGCCTCCCGCCCCTGCGACATTCCTGGTCCCGGTGACTGACTCACCTCACTTCAAACGCCCGGCTGGGCTCAGCTACTTAAGGCTGCCGCGCCGCCCGCCGCCCTGCTGGCCGCTCCTGCTGGCCGGGCACCGCGGGCGGCCATGGACGTGCAGGTGCCCCTGTGGCACCACTACCTGCAGGCCATCCGCTCGCGGGGCGGCCCGCGGGCCCAGGCCTTCCAGGGCGCGGAGAACACGTTGCTGACGGTGCTGGAGCAGGCGTGCCGGCGTGACCCCCGCTTCCTGGTGGACTATGGCGACCCGCAGGCCTTCCAGTTCGCCCTGCGCTCCTCGGGCGACCCCCTGCCCGTGGAGGTGCCCCTGTGCCTGGACGCCGAGGCCCTGCTGGAGGAGCGGGCCCCGGGCGGGGACGACCTCACGCTCTGCCGCCTGGGCGTCCCCCACGGCGTCGCCGGCCTGGAGCCCTGGACCCGGGACGACGTCTTCAGCGCCTCCGAGGCCGGGGGCCAGTGCTGCGGCCACATCGACCCCGGGAAGGTCCTGAGCGTCCTGCGGGAGCTGCTGGTGGCCGCCATCGTGCACTGCAGGCACCACGGCCTCATCCCGCCAGGTAGGGGTCATGCGTGACACGACGGGAGGTGTGAGGTGTGCACATGTGATGGGTGTCACACGTGATGGTGGGTGTGCACATGTCGACGGGTGTCACACATGATGGTGGAGTGCACACGTGACGGGTCACACGTGTCATGCATGACAGCGGATGTGTACATGTGATGGTGGGTGTGCACACGTTGGTGGGTGTCACACATGATGGTGGGTATGCACACATTGGTGGGTGTCACACATGATGGTGACGGGTCACACGTGGCGTGGTGGTGACTGCCCACAGGTGGAGGGCGTGTGATGTGAGGGAGTGATGGCCTCTACCCGCAGGTGAGAGTAGAGGACACACAGAAGGTGAGGCTTGCACACATGATGCGAGGGTGCATGACAGCCTGTGTGTGCTTGGGAGGGGGGTGTACACACGTGTCGCTGGGGCTCACATGGGCTCTGCAAGCATGTGCCATGGGTGTGGTGACAGTGGGGAGCATGTGTGTGGCTGGGACCGGGCTGCAGACTTTCCCACTCAGACCGGGTGGGCTGAGGTGCCTTCTCCCCGCTCTGCTGTCTCTGGGCGCCCCTGGGTGGGGGTGGCTGTGCACTCAGCCCCTGCGCTCCCGGCCGCCCACCCCGGGGCCTGGGCGCTGGCTCCAGGGAGGCCGGGCCGGCCTGTGTCTCCTTCAGGCGCCTTGCCCAGGTGGGAGGGGACCCAGCGGGTCAGGCATGAGTGATGCCCCCCTCCACCTCACCTCTGTAGGGCTCCTGGCCTGCAGGGCCGACACCTCCTCGTGTTCCCGCCAGCCGCTCACCCGCCTGCCCCAGGCCTGGCTGGACACAGTGGGCGGAGTCTGCGGCCAGGACACCCAGGGAAATTCCAGGCCCTGCTTCCGGCACCTTAAAAGGGCAGGGCGGTGGGGGGGGGGGTGGCGGGTGCAGGGGCCCACACCCGGGAACCGGTGGGACCAGGTGGGGCAGGGCTGAGGGGGGGCAGTTCCTGGGAACAAACAAGGAAGTGGGTCTGGGCGGGGGAGCTGCTGGGTAGTGGCCGCCCCAGCCGGGGGAGGGGGCAGTGCCCACCAGAGCGAGAGCCAGCCAGCTCGCTGAGGTGGGGAGCACGGCCGCTCCCACAACACACTGGGGACCCCCCGGGCTCCCCTCGGGCCGGCCCCTCGCTGGGCAGCGGCGGGAGGGCCGGAGCCGGGTCTGCTCTGTGGGCTCCGGCCTGGCTCCCCTTCTCGTGGGCCGAGGGAGAGAGCCAGGCTGGGTGCCGCCTCACCTCCCCCTCAGCAGCCTCGGGGGCCGCGGGGCCCGGCGGGTGTGTGCAGCGTCACCCCCCCACCCGGAGCTGGCCCTCCTGAGTCGGGAGGGGCAGAGGCTGGGCGAGGGTCCTGGTGGGCAGGGGGCCACTTCCCAGTGGAGGTGCCGCCTCAGCCGGGCCCCAGGACCCACAGCAGAGTCCGGGGACCAGAGCCAGGCGTTGGGTGGGACTGTCCCCCACAATGGGCACGGGCGCCTGGGCCCCTGCGTGGGCCCACAAGGCCATGGCCGGCTCTGACCTGTCACCCGAGGTCACAGTCCCGAGTGAGGCCACATGGGAGGGACGGTCCCCATGTGAGTCAGTGGATGGACGTGGCGGAACAGATCCCGGATGGGCGGCGTCCGTGGCCCTCCTGGGGCATGTCCCTACCCTGGACACACGGTGACTTGACCTCCCGTGACCCTGGGGCCAGCTCGGCTCGGCCCTCCACTTCTGGGACAGCAGAGGCACAGGGGTGGGGGTGGGGATAACGGGGTCTGGGCTGGGACCCTGGGGGGTGTGGGGCGAGGGGACCAGGTGTGGGGGCCGAGCCCGGGGCCAGCGTGTGTCTCCTCCCGTCAGGCTCCCTGAGCGCCGCTGGGCTGCAGGAGGAGGGGCCGCGACTGACCGTGCTGGTGTCCAGCGGCTGGAGGACCATCTGCTTCCACGTGGTGCCCACGGTCCGGAGGAGCACCCCGGACTTGGCCCTGGCCGGGGGCCACCCGCTGCCCGGCTTCCCCGAGGGCCTTGTGAGGAGGATCTGCAGCCAGGGCGAGTCCCTGGTGCCCGCCAGTGCCCGGCTCTGGAGGTGGGTCGGGGCTGCCGGGGCCAGCTGGAGAGCCCAGCCCGGGAGGGTGTCCCTCGGCCCCTTGGCCGGCTACAGGGCCCCCCTGAGAGCTGGGATCCCCTGCAGTGGGGAGGCGGGAAGGGGCTCCAGGGAGGGCCCGAGACTGGAGGCAGGAATGGGGACAGGGCTGGGTCAGCCCCGGGGCGAGGCTGAGCCCAGGGTCAGCGGCAGGGAGGGCTGGGGGCACTCAGCCGGCCACCCAGGGGCTCAGCCAACCCCCGGAGGCTCCACACCCTCCCCACGGCCCCCGGCCACCACCCCCAGGACTGCGCTGACCCCCGCCCCGGGGCCCGGGCCCTGTGCTGACCCTCACTCCTGTGCCAGGCGTTGTTCTGACCGACTGCTCAGTGCCCTGCTCAGAGCACTGGGCTCGCTCCAGGGCCACCGGCTGGACAGTCTCTCCATCCTGGACCGCATCAACCACGAGCACTGGCGGGATGGCGGCAGGAGCCCGGGCCTGACCTTCTCTCACCTGAAGGTCAGTGGCGCCTCCTCCAAAGCCTGGGGGCCCAAGTGAGCTGGGGACTCTGAAGCCCCGGTCTGTGGGACAGTGACGGGCTCAGCATTGGGGGCTGCTCAGGCAGGGGAAGGGCCCACAAGGTGTCTCCTGGGGATGAGCCTGAGCCCCCAGTGAGTCAGGGTGATGGATGGGTGGGAGAGAAGTGGGGGAGCTGTGGGGGTGAGGGAGGGGTAGCAGTAGGGGTGGGGGTGGAAGGAAAGGTGAGGAAGTGTGTAGGGGTGGGGATGGAGGGAGCATCTTGGGGTGGAGGTGATACAGAAGATAGAGCATAGGAGTGGGGTCAGAGAGAATGTGGGGAGAGCATGTAGGGGTGCGGTGGGAGGGAAGGTGGGGGTGTAGGGGTGCAGTGGGAGGGAAGGTGGGGGTGTAGGGGTGCGGTGGGAGGGAAGGTGGGGGTGTAGGGTGTGATGGGAGGAAAGGTGGGGGTGTAGGGGTGGGGTAGGAGGGAAGGTGGGGGTGTAGGGGTGCGGTGGGAGGGAAGGCGGGGGTGTAGGGTGCGGTGGGAGGGAAGGCGGGGTGTAAGGTGCTGTGGGAGGGAAGGCGGGGGTGTAGGGGTGCAGTGGGAGGGAAGGCGGGGGTGTAGAGGTGCTGTGGGAGGGAAGGCGGAGGTGTAGGGGTGCTGTGGGAGGGAAAGTGGAGGTGTAGGGGTGGAGTGGGAGGGAAGGCGGGGGGTGTAGGGGTGCAGTGGGAGGGAAGGTGGGGGTGTAGGGGTGCGGTGGGAGGGAAGGCGGAGGTGTAGGGGTGCAGTGGGAGGGAAGATGGGGGTGTAGGGTGCGGTGGGAGGGAAGGCGGGGGTGTAGGGGTGGAGTGGGAGGAAAGGTGGGGGTATAGGGTTGCGGTGGAAGGGAAGGTGGGGGTGTAGGAGTGCGGTGGGAGGGAAGGTGGAGGTGTAGGGGTGCGGTGGGAGGGAAGGTGGGGGTATAGGGGTGCGGTGGGAGGGAGGGGTGTAGTGGTGGGGTGGGAAGTGCGGGGGCATGTCGGGTGAGGGGAGTAGGGGTGCGGGTCCCGGGGTCCTACTGAGCCCTGCCGTCTGGCCCAGCTGGTGCTGCTGTGGGCGGCCGCGCTCTTCCCGGCGCCTGAGGACTGGGCGGAGCTGCAGGGCGCCGTGTACCGCCTGCTCGTGGTGCTGCTGTGCTGCCTGGCCACGCGCAAGCTGCCCGGCTTCCTGCGCCCCGAGACCAACGCGCTGGGGGACGCGGGCCTGGACCTGCATGCGCTGTACCAACGCGCAGAGCACTTCGCCAGCCAGCCCGAGGCCGCGCTGCGGATCCACGTCACCCACCTGGGCCGCAGCCCCCCGCCGCGCCTCACCTCGGGGGTCAAGGCCCTGCTGCAGCTGCCCGCCAGTGACCCCTCCTACTGGGCCACCGCCTACTTCGACATGCTGCTGGACAAGGTGCGCGCGGGCGGGTGCCGGGGAACCCACCCGCCCTGGCCCCTGTGTCCTGCGCGGCCCTGCCCCAGGGGTCCTGGGTCTCCGGCCCAGCATGGCCGCAGCCCTGCACTCGGGACACCTCGGCGTGTTCCGTGGGCCCTTCCTTCCCGGGCCTGGGTTTGGGGTCACCCGGCTGCTGGGGCGCCCTGCAGCCCCGCTGTCCCTCTGCTCCTCCCCTAAGGGCCACCCCGCCCTGACATGCTCGCCCGTGACCCTGTGCCCTGCAGTTCCAGGTGTTCAGCATCCAGGACCAGGCCCGGCTCTCAGCCATGCACAGCATCTTCCGCAAGACCAGGAGCGTGCGAGGGGGCGGCGAGGAGAGCTGAGCGTGGGCCCACTGGTTCCTGCCCGCCCCAGGCTGCCCGGCCCCAGCCCTGTGCTCCACAGGCACCCAGGGCAGCAGGGAGGCCTGAGTGCAAATAAATCAAAACCGGGTGTCCACGGGACACGAAACACACAGCTGCATCTGTGACTGTGACCATGTCTGTGTGAGGCTGTGTCTGACTGTCTGTGTCTGTGATTCTTTGTGTGTCTGTGTGTGTCTGTGTCTGTGACTGTGACGGTGTCTGTGTGTGAGGCTGTGTCTGTGACTGTCTGTGTATGTGTGTCTGTGCCTGTGACTGTCTGTGTCTGTGACTATTTCTATGACTGTGTGTATGTATGTCTGTGTCTGTGTGTGAATCTGTGTCAGTCTGTAATTGTATCTGTGACTGTGTCTATGTGTGTGTCTGTGATTATATCTGTGTGAGTCTGTGACTGTCTGTGTCTGTGACTATGTCATCTGTGTGTGTGTTTGTGTCTGTGACTATTTCTGTGTGTCTGTGACTGTGTCTGTGTTTGTGTCTGTAACTGTGTCTGTGTATATGTATCTGTTTCTGTGTCTGTGTGTCAGTGACTATGTCTGTGGGTGACTGTGTCTGAGACTGTATGTCTGTGTATCTGTGACTATGACTGTTTGTGTCAGTGCTGTGACTGTGTCTATGCTTGTATCTGTATCTGTGACTGTATCTGTGACTGTGTGTGTGAGTCTGTGTGTCTGTGACTGTGACTGTGTTTGTGATTGTGTCTGTGACTGTGTGTATATGTCTCTGTGTGTGTTTGTGTGTCAGTGCTGTGACTGTGTATGTGAGTCTGTTTGTGTGCTGTGTCCAGGTTTATGTCTGTGACAGTGTCAGTGTTTCTGTGTCTGTGTTTGTAACTGTGTCAAGAGGGATTAGACTGAGGAACTAATGGACTGAGGAAATGAGGGACTGAATGAGGGGGCTGAGAAACTAAGGGACTGAGGAGAATGAGGGTCTGAGTGACTGAAGGGGACTGGAGAATTAAGGAGGACTAAGGGGGATTGAGGGGGACCAAAGAACTGAGGGTGACTAAGGGACTGGAGGAAACTGAAATATTTAAATATTGAGGGTCTTTGGGACTAAGGTGGTGGGCAGGACCAAATGTCAGATGGACAGGAGTGCTGAGGGACTGAGGGACTGAGGATTGAAGGGGACTGAGGGAGACAGAGGGACTGAAGGGGGACTTAGGGGGATTGAGAACCTGATGGAGATTGAGGGACTGAGGAAATGAGTGACTGAGAAACTGAAGTACTGAGGGCAATTTAGTCGAACTAAAGGACTATGAGACTGAGGTGAATTGCAAGGGGCTGAGGAGAACTAAAGGAGTGGGGGGGTTGAGGAACTGAGGGGCGCTTAGAGACTTATTGACACAGAGGGGACTGAGGGGGACAGGAAGAATGAGGGGAACTAAAGGATTGAGGGGGAGTGAGGAAGACTTGAAGGATTGAGAGGAGCTGAGAGAAGGCACTAACAGAAACTGAGGGGCTGAGGGAACTGAGGACAGAAGGGATAAACTGCTAAGAGGGGCTGAATAGTCCAGGGACCGAGAGACAGAAGGACTGAGTGGGACTAAGGGTCAGAGGGGAACTGAGAGACTGAGGGGTCTGAAGGACTGAGGGAGGCAGAGATTGAGGTGAACTGATGCACTGAAGCATATTAAAGGAATGAGAGCCTGAAGGATTAAGCGGAACTAAGGGGTATGGAGGAACTGGGGGAGTGAGTGTCATTGAGAAACTGAGGGGCTGAGACAGAGAGTGGGACTGAGTGAGGGACTGAGAAGGACTGAGTGACTGAGGGGGGACTGCAATTCTGAGGGACTGAATAGGACTGAGGGACTGAGGAACTGATTGGGACTAAGGTGGATTAAAGTCTGTAAAGACTGAGGGAATATAGGGGATTGAGGTGGACTGAGGGACTGAGAGGAACTGAAGGACTGAGGGAGACTGAGGCAGACATAGTGACTGAGAAGTTCTGATGGGGACAAAGGAGGACTGAGGGCTTAGAGGGACTGAGAAACTGAAGGATTGAGGGGACTCTAGGAGAGGGAGGGGAACTGAAGGGGCCTATGGGGACTGAAGGACTGAGTGGGTCTGAGAGGACTAAGAGATTGAGGAAGACTGAGGGACTGAAAAAACTGAGAGAACGACAGAATAAGAGACTGAGGGGACTGAGGCATAATGAGGGTGACTGAGGGTGACAGGGGATCTAAGGAACTCTGAGGGTTGAGGGACAGAGACTGGGAAATTGAGGGGCCTGAGGGTCTGAAGGGACTGATGGACTGAAAGGGACTGAAGGGACTGAGGAGGAGTGAGGATGATTGAGGGTTGATGAACTGAGAAGAGCTGAGGGACTGAGGGAACAGGTGTGACAGAGAGATTGAAGGACTGAGGAAGACTGTAACTGAGGGGACTGAGGGAAACTGAGGGTTCAAGTGATTAAGAGGTACTGAGGAACTAAGGGGACTGGATGTCTGAGGGAGGTGAGGAAATGAGCAACTGAGAGACTGAGGATAACTGGGAAATTGAGGACTGAGGGACCGAGGCAACTAAGGGAACAAGGTATAAGGATGGACTGAGGTGAACCGCAGAACTGAGGGACTGAGGGGGGATGAAGAGGACTGAGTGCCACTGAGGGACTGAGAGAATGAGGAGAACTGAGGGATTCAGGGAGACTGAGGAAGATTGAGGATTGAGAGGGACTAAGAGGGGCTGTTAGGGACTGAGTGGCTGGGGGCACTGAGGGAAACAGAGAGTTGCTAAGGAGAACTGAAGGGACTGGGGACTGAGAGACTGAAGGACTAAGGGGACTGAGGAGCTTAGGTTGACAGAGGGACTCAGGGACACTGAGGGACAGAGTGACAGAGATTTAGAGGGACTGTTGGGGGGGCTGAACTAAAGAACTAGGAGGACTGATTGGGACTGACAGGGATTAAGGGGTTTTGGTGACAGAGGGAATGAGGGGGATTTAAAGGGACTGAGGAGAACTGCAGGTCTGAGCAACTAAAGGTGACTGAATAGGACTGAGGAGGATTAAGGGTCTGGGAGGGAGGCCTGAGGGAATAAGGAGGATTGAGAGGGAATGAGGGACTGAGGGGAACTGAAGGACTGAGTGGGACGGAGGCACTGAAGCAGAATGAAGAGACTGAGGCAGACCGAGGTACTCAGGACTGAGGGCTGGGTGATAGATGGACTGAGTGGCACTGAGGATTGAGGGACAGAGAGACTGAAGGATTAAGAGGGACTGGTAACTGAGGAAGGAACTGAGGGACTGAAAGGACTGAAGGGACTAAGGATCTAAGGGGGACAGAGCGACTTATGGACTAAAAATAACTGAGGGACTGAGGGAGCATAAGCGACTGAGGGACTAAGGGACTGAGGAGGACTGGGGAACTAAGTGACTGAGAGGGACTGAGGGACTGAGGGCATGGAAGCAACTGAGTACTGAGGTAAGGGGACTGGGGGTCTGAGGGACTGAGGGGTCTGAGGAACTGAGAGACTTAGGTACTAAGGAAGACCAAGGGAGTGAGGCCCTTAAGGAACTGATGGAGACTGAGGGGGACTGAGGGACTGAGGGGGATTAAAGGGGATGGAGGGAAACTGAAGGACTAAGTGGGACTGAAGGGGACTGAGGAACTGAGGGACTGAGGGATGAGGGGGACTCAGGACTGAGGGGGGATGAGAGGGGACTGATGAGGACTGAGAGGGTCTGAGGACTGAGGAACTGAACAGAACTGGCAGAGGCTGAGGTGGACTGAAGGGACTGACAGGCCTGTGGGGACTGAGGAGGACTGAGCACAAACACCCTAGTGAGGACAGAAAGCCCCACACAGGGACGGACACAGCCCTGCTCTTTACTGAACATTCTGTACGCCAAGGTTAGTAGCTGCTTGCCTCACAGCCACTTCTAGAAGGATCTACCAGAAGGCGGGGCTCGGCACCTCAGTGGGTGACTCTGGAAGGGCCCCCCCCCCCTCGCGCAGTGGCAGTGTCAGATGGGGTCACAGGCGGCTGTGGGGACAGTGCCGAAGCGCGTCCTGCAGGGCGTCCAGCAGCCGGTCCACGTTCTCCCGGCTGGCGTTGCAGCCCAGCAGCCCGATGCGCAGCACCTGCGGGGCAGCCATTAGCTCGGTCTCGTCTCCAGAGCTGGGGAGGGGCGTGGGCAGCCCTGCTCACCTTCCCCGCCGTGGGCCCCAGGCCACCCGTGATCTCGATGTCGTGGTGCTGCAGCACGTACCGCACCAGGTCCCTCCAGTCATAGCCAGCGGGCACGGCCACCGTGGTCACCGTGGGCAGTTGCAGTGCCTGGGGACAGTCCCGCAGCCAGTGCTCACGTGCAGCTCTGACAGGGGCAGGGGCTCTGGCTCCCTCAAGGGCTCAGAGTGGGGTGTGAGTGAGGAACAGGGTATCCCCAATCTCTCCTTGGGGATTAAGGGCCTGAGGACCCAAGAGACTGACAGGGACTGATGGGAACTGAGTGGGGCTGAGGGACTGAGGGCTGAGGGCATCTGAGGGACTGAGAGGAACTGAGGGACGCTCAGAGCACTGAGTAGGGCTGAGGGAGACTGAGGGACTGAGAGGGCTGAGAAGAATGAGGGGGACTAAGGGCGACTGATGAGGATTGAGTAGAACTGAGGGACTGAGGGCTGAGAGGGACTGATGGGAACTGATAGGGACTGAGTAGGGCTGAGAGGGACTGATAGGGACTGAGGGATCTGAGGGACTGAGGGATCTGAGGGACTGAGGGATCTGAGGAATTGAGGGATTGAGGGACTGAGGATCTGAGGGATTGAGGGACTGAGGGATTGAGGGATGATTGAGGGACTGAGGGGGACTGAGGGACTGGGGGATTGAGGGACTGAGGGGGACTGAGGGACTGGGGGATTGAGGGACTGAGGGGGACTGAGGGACTGGGGGATTGAGGGACTGAGGGGGACTGAGGGACTGGGGGATTGAGGGACTGAGGGGCATGAGGGGACTGACAGGCCTGAGGGCCCTGAGGGCCTGAGCATGGCTGGCAGGGGCATCCCCCAGTGCTCTCAGAGGTGGGATGGGACCCGCTCCTCACCGGGTCCTTCACGAAGAGCTGCAGGCCGAGCCCCTGCAGACGCTTCTGCAGATAGGTGGTCACCTCGCGGTGCCGGCGCCAGCTCCTCTCCAGGCCCTGCAGGAGGGTGGCGATGCTGGGCACCGGCCAGGGCCCCAGTGTGGCGCCCAGTGGCCTGCTCCGGGGAGAGTCGGCCACGGCCCGTGGCACACGCAGGGCTGGGGGCGGGGCGGCTGCTTCCCTGTCTCCAGGTGGCCTCTGGCGCCATGGGGTCCTTCACCTCCTGCCAGATGTTCCTCCCGCCCCCAGCTGCCGGGAAGTCCCCCACAATCCAGTCCCACAGGGACCTCCGCAGCCGGCCCAGACAGTGCTCCAACTTCCGTGGCCCCTCACTGCCGGGACCCTGGGCCACGGGCTAAGAGGTAAGGGACGGGGACACCTGGGCCAGGAGGTCTCAGGACTGTGCGTGCCCTGGGCTGCGGCGCTGGGTCCAGCGAGGGGCTGGGCGCGCAGGGAGAGGCAGGGAGTGGTGAGAATGGGTGAGAGCCCCCCCCCCCCCCGTGCCCGCCCTCTCAGGCCCCCCAGGCCCTGATGTGCTGCAGCCCCAATCTTGTCCCCCGTGGGGTCTGTCACTGCTCCCCACTGCCCTCCTTGCTGCGCAGGGCCTTCTCCCCGGGGGACGCGGGGGAGAAGCCGCCCCTCACCTCCTCCGCCAGGATGGCCAGGCTCTCCCTCAGGCTGTACAGACCAATGACCGGGATGGTGTGGTGGTACCTGGGCACAGAGAGGGGAGGTGGCCTGGGGGCCGCTAAACAGGCAACAGTCTCCAGCCCCAGGTGTCCGAGGATGCAGGGCGGAGCCCTGGGGCGCCTCGTCCCGTCCCTCTCAGACTCCTGAGAACCCTGGACTGGAGGGTGACGCCCCACGGAGAGACACAAAGCTGCCTGAGAGCCTTGAGCCCACACTGCCCTTCCGGGAGAGGGGAAACTGAGGCTGGGAGAGAGAAGAGGGGATGAGGGGGTCCAGGGTGCCTGTCTCTGCCCCGGAGCTGAGGGCACCAAACCACCAGCCTCCAGCCCAGGGAGGGCACCCGGAAAGCAGGGACCCCGACTCCCCGGGGGTCAGGAGTGGCGCTCAGAGCAGTGGAGGGGATGAAACTGGGGTCCGGTCGGAGGTTTCAAGCTCAGACCCCACCGCCCACCGCCCTCCTGTCCTGGGCTGCTGGGGTCCCACCCGGCTCCGCCCTGGCAAGGCCCCGCCCTGATAGGCCCCGCCCCGATAGGCCCCGCCCCTGATTGCGCCCCGCCCCGCCCTGGACCCAGGCCCGCCTCATCCCTTCGTGCCCTCACGTCCTGGGCTGGCCATCGCAGCCCCAGATGTTGGCCAGCATCTTCATGTCCAGGTAGAAGGAGAAGGGCTTGGTCTTCCGGCCGTAGATCTTGTCTCTGGGGAGGGACGCGGGCCTGAGTGCCCGCCTGCGGCCGGGGGCACCTCTCTGCTGCCCGACCCCTCCCTCGGGCTGTGTGCCTCAGAACCAGGCCCCAGACGGGAGGGGGGCTCCTGGTTTCCGGGGAACCCCCCCCCCAGAGCCGGCACACCCGGGAGCATGGGCCCTGGCGCAGGGTGTCACAGGGTCCCAACACCCCCTTGGCCCAGGGCCCTGCCGGTCTCCCTGGCACTGGCACCACCGGGGCCTTGGAGACGGTGTTCCCCGACACCCCGGGTCGCCTGTCCAGCCTGGGCCGCCCCAGCCCCAGCCCACACAGCAATGCCTGACCCTCACCCCAGACCCCTGGACCTTGGTCCCACTCAGAGACTCGGGGGGCTGCTGCCCTCCCACCCCCAGGGTCGGGGTGCAAGTGGAGACAGGACGGGGGGTGGCCCCTGCTGTGGCCGCCCTCTGTGAGGGCTACTGGACCCTGTCCCTGAGGCTCAGCCCTGAGCTTGACGGGACCCCAAGGACCGTCATGGCACCCAGGGAAGCAGCTCCCAGGAGCCCCCTGTCACACCTGCCACCCACTGCCCGGAGACTGGGCAAGTCTGGTGGTACCTGAGCAAGGCGACTGGGAGCACCCGGACAGCCAGTCCCCCAGTCCCCTCCCAGCTGTCCCCCTGTCCCCCAGCTGTCCCCCTGTCCCCAGCTGTCCCCCTGTCCCAAGCTGTCCCCCTGTCTCCAGCTGTCCCCACATCCCCCAGCTGTCCCCTATATCCCCCAGCTGTCCCCCACATCCCCAGCTGTCCCCCTGTCCCCAGCTGTCCCCCATCCCCAGCTGTCCCCCACCCCCAGCTGTCCCCCTGTCCCCAGCTGTCCCCACATCCCCAGCTGTCCCCCACATCCCCCAGCTGTCCCCCACATCCCCCAGCTGTCCCCCACATCCCCCATCTGTCCCCCTGTCCCCAGCTGTCCCCCATGTCCCCCAGCTGTCCCCCTGTCCCCAGCTGTCCCCCACGTCCCCCAGCTGTCCCCCACGTCCCCCAGCTGTCCCCCTGTCCCCAGCTGCCCCCCACATCCCCCAGCTGTCCCCCTGTCCCCAGATGTCCCCCACCCCCAGCTGTCTCCCTGTCCCCAGCTGTCCCCACATCCCCAGCTGTCCCCCTGTCCCCAGCTGTCCCCCACATCCCCCAGCTGTCCCCCTACATCCCCCAGCTGTCCCCCACCCCCAGCTGTCCCCCTCTCCCCACCCCCCAGCTCTCTTCTCTCCATCCCCAGCTGTCCCCCGTGCCCAGCTGTCCCCCTGCCCACCCCCACGCACTCACCTCGCCCGGTCACTGAAGGAGATGATGGCGGTGCCGGGGGGCGCATTGAGCGCCTTCTGGGAGCCGGAGTAGAGCACATCGATGCCTGTGGGGTCGGGAGGGCCTCGTGGTGGGCACGGATGCCCCCAAGGGCTGGTGAAGGGCAGCGGGGAGCCTGGACCCCAGCCTGGAGGTGCTGCCTGGTGCCCCGGGACAGCCCCACGCCCCCTCCCCACCCCTTCCCTTCTTCCAGAACTTGGCGAAGACCCTGACAGATGGGGAAACTGAGGCCCATCCTGCCCGACAGAGGCCCTGGGGCTGTACCTTGCTGGTCCATGTAGATGGGGGCTCCACCAATGGAGGCCACGGAGTCCACCAGGAGCAAACACTGGTACCTGGGGCAGAACCGGGTTGGAGAGGGCTTGGGTGGGGGTCCCGGGGCCTGCAGACCCTCAGGCACCACCCCACGATTCTGTGCAGAAGCAGGTTGGGGTCTCCCCAGAGCGGCTGCAGCTTCTCTGTGTCAGAACCCCGGGCCGTCAGCAACCGGCCCCAGCAGAGCCTGGGACGGGGCTGGCAGCTCTCGGCGCCAAGGGCTGGTGCAGGCCTCTCTGACCAGGGCCCTTGGTGGGGCAGAGGGAGGACGGGACAGGGGGCCTGGGGCCTGGGGGGTCCCGGCGTAGGGCTCCTGGGAGGGGCTCAGACTTGACCTGCAGGAGGACCCAAAAGGCACCAACACCCACAGCCGAGGGCAGGCAGGGCTGTGCCTCCCCCTCTGAAGGCAGCACGAAGTGGGGTGGCACCACCCCGTTACCCTACTGGGATGGCTCTCACAGTCCCTGGTTGGGGTTCAGTGAGGGACAGGGAAGTGGCAGATTCCCTGAGGGCAGACCCCCACAAGGGCTCCCTGAGTGCTCCCTAGGCTCCCCTGAGGACTCCCCTGAGTGCTCCCCGACTACTCTCTGAGCTCCCTTGAGTGCTCCCTGAGTGCTCCCCGACTGCTCCGTGAGTGCTCCCCGACTGCTCCCGGAGTGCTCCCCTTGGGCCCAGGTTCCCCGAGGGCTCCCCGAGGGCCGGGCCCTGGCTCACCTGTGGCACAACTCCCCAACACCGTCCAGGGGCTGCAGCACCCCGCTGGAGGACTCTCCGTGGGTGAGGAAGAGCAGCACGGGCCTGAGCTGGGCCAGGTTCTGAGGACGAGGCAGCTGAGGGCACAGTCCGGGCAGTGCCCCCAAGACCTCCCTCGGCTGCTGCCGGGCACCCCCAGAGAGGACCCGGGGCCCCCCGTACCTCCTCCAGCTCCTGCAGGGTGCACTGCTCTCCGGGCTCCTTGACGAGGGGGTGCACGCGGGCCTCTGGGTGGGCAGAGGGGGACCCCGGCCAGCTCACACGGGAGCCGGCACAGGAGGGAGAGGCGCCTCAGTGGGGTCCCGGGCAGCTCCGGGGAGGCCGGGGTGGGGATCTCGTGGGGGGCCCTGAGGGGAGCCGGGGGTGGGGGTCTCCCGGGGGCCCTGATTCAGGGGCGTGGGGCTCTCTGGCCCGGGAGCCGCCCCGTGGCCTCTGGAGACCCCGGGGTTGCCCATTAACCAGGGGAGGGTCACCGTTGATCATTAACCAGGTGCCAGCCGCGGCCTCCTGCCCTCTCAGGCCCTGCCCTGCCCCACGCCGCACCCGGGACCACCCCGAGGTTCCCGGGGGTCGGCCCTAAAGCCCACCGTCCCAGGGCAGAGGGGTCGCCCCCGAGCCCCCAAGACCTGCTGGGCCCTGGGGTGAGCCCGCCCCCCACGCGCCCGAGGCCCCCAGCTTCCCGGGAGCCGGGAGGCGGGCAGGGCGGGGGCTGGGCCCGTCTCTCACTGATGCGCTCCCCGATCTCCGCGGCCCGCTGCCCCCACATGCCGTTGACGCCCACGAGGAAGGGGTCTCCTGGCTCCAGCAGGTTGACCAGGGCGGCCTCCAGGGCGCAGTGGCCGGAGCCGCTCAGGGCCAGCGTGAGGGGGTTCCTGGTCTGGAACAGGTACTGGATGCCTTGCTTGATCTCGTCCATGATCTGGGGGGGAGAGGGGTCAGAGTGGCGGGCAGGCCCCGGCGGGCGGGGGGCTGCGGGGCGTACCTGGAACATCTCCTCGTGCATGTGTCCGATCATCTGCAGCCCCCCGGCCGCCTGCACGCGGGGGGCCAGGTTGGCAGGGCCCGGCCCCAGCAGGAGGCGATGCGGGATGGACAGCGGCCGGCGCAGAGCGGCCGGCGGGGGCACCAGCAGCGGGTGCGAGGCCATGGTCCCTGCCCAGCCGGCGGCCCAGGGCCCAGAGCGGCTGTGACCGAGGTCAGCGCGGGGAACGGGGAACGTGGGTCGCTGGAGCTCCTCCCACACCGCCTGTTTGCTGGGGGGCGGAGACGCGGCCTCTGCCCCCTCACCTCTGCCCCCTCGCCTCTGCCTGTCCCCTCCTGGCTTCTCGATGCTGTCCCGGACGGCCAGTGCCCACCTAGCTCCTGCTGGGCTGAGACAGAGTCAAAAGCTGTCGGAGCCATGGCGTGTGCCGTGTGCTCACAACGGGGCCGTCCTGCCTTAGCCATGACCAGTGCAGGTGGCCATGCAGCACCCTCACACAGGCACACACTCCACACGCACTCCTCATACATGCACACACACCCATGTGCTTCCAGGCACATTCTCCTTCCCACATGTACACTCACAGGTGCTCACACTCACATGCTACTCTCACGTATGCTCACAGGCTCACACACGTTCATATGTGCTCACATTCATAAGCTCACACAATCACATGCTCACACACTTCTACATGCTCACATATACTGACATGCTCACACACACATCTCACACATACTCATTTACACTCACATGCTCACACACATGCTCATACATATGCTCACAGCCCTGTGTCTGCTCACACACATGTGCACACTCACACACATGTAAACATACATTCCTAGGCCTCTGCTTGCTCACACAGGTGTGTGTACTCACATTTATACACACACACTCACGCTCACACACACTGTGCCCGCCCACACACGTGCACACACTCACATACACGCGCTGACATGCCCACACGCCCACACATGCTGCTCCCGCCCCGGATGCTCTCCCAGAGGTGCTCTCTTTCCCGCCATCGCTCTGGCAGGGCGCTGAGCTGGGCTCTCCCGTTGCTGCGCCTAGCACAGCCTCCCCGCGGGGCCCCTCCACTGCACATGCACGGGGGGCTCGGACCTGGGACACAGGGGCCCCGGGAGGTTCAGCGGCCTGGACGGCACAGCACACTGCCTCTCTGGAGGGGCTGGCCACGTGCTCGCCTCCTCCCCTTCTCCTCCCCTCCTCCCTTCCCCTCCTCCTCTTCCTCTTCCCCTCCCTCCTCCCGCCCTCCCCCTCCCCCTGCCACCCCCCACCCCTCAGTGGGGTGCGGGTACCAGCAGAAATCGCAGAGGCAGAGAGGCGGGGAGCAGAGGTGAGATGGGGTGGGGTGCCAGGGGAAGGTTGGGGGACATGAGGGTCGGGTCTGGACTGGGTGGGGCCAGGGTGCCCGCAGAGGGGACTGCCTGCTGTGCCCCTCGAGAGGCTGTGCAGCTGGCACGGGAGAGCGCCCTGGGTCCCGGGGCCTGTGCCGGCACCCAGCAGCGCCCCGCAGCCCCGTCCACTGCTGTCTCCGGGCCAGAGAGCCTCCAGCCGGCGTCCCCGAACCCCCCCCCGGTGTGGGCCGCCCTGGCCTCCAGCAAAGCCCAGCCTGCTCCCCAGGGTGGGGGTGCTGGGGCTGGGCAGAGTGGGGGAGGGCCTGACCTCTGACCCCAGAGCTCCCCAGACCAGGCCCCCTGACTCAATGCCAAGACCAGTGGGCCCCTCAGGGTCCCTCCAACCATGGGAAGGGCCGACCAGGACTGCAGCGGGGAGGGCGCGGGGGAGGGCTGGAGGCAGGGGCTGAGTCGTAGGGGCTCACCCCAGGAGACCCCTGCACAGTCAGCTGGAGGTGGGGCCTGTGGGGGTGTGCAGGGAGCTGGGGTGGGGGCAGGCGGTGTGTGGGGTACATGGGCGTGTGTGGGTGGGGGCGTATGTGGGGGGGTCTCTGCCCTGCAGTACCCACTGGGGTTGAGGCTCCGTGCTGGGGCCAGAAGCTGTGACGCCAGCCATGCCTCGGCTGGTGACCAAGGCCCGGGGGTCAGGGTAGGGTCTGGCCAACCGTCCCAGGGAGCGGCCAGGAGCTGAGGTGACAGAGCCAGCAGGACTGACCTGGTCACACTGACCTTGGGATCAGGACCTGCTTCTGGGCACCCGGCCGGGCAGAGTTCTGGCCACAGGCAGGGGTCTTTGTGTTGGGGCCACACCTGGTGGTCCTCAGGGCTCCCTCTGGCTCTGGACTCAGGGATCACTCCTGGCCGGGTTCGGGGCATTGAACCCACGCTGGCCACGTGCAGGGCAAGTACCGCCCCCCGTCATCCTCTCTGGCCCTGGGCCGCCCGCTCCATCTGTGTTGGTGGAGACAAACCAGGCGGCCACTCCCCGCGGTGACACGCCAGCTGGCACTTGGTGCTCGGGCCGGAAGGGGCTCTGCTCTCCCCTTGGGGGTCACGAGTTCGGGGCTGCCTCGGGGCCAAGGTGCAGGTCACAAGGCTGGGGAGAGACGGGGCGCGGAACCCCCCCTCAGAGCACCTCAGTATCCTGGTGTCCGGAGTCTCCCCACTTCCCGAGACGACCAGAGCCCCCCTCCCCAACACACACACACAGCACGGAGGCAGCGGCAAGTCCCAGCTAACGAGCTGAAAACTGAGTGGGGGTCTCGGGCAGGGAGAAGGGGACCATGGAGTAAACCCAGATCCGGGAGGAGCCTCAGGAAGGACCCGATGCCCCCGGGACCTGCTCCAGAGGGTCCCACCTCCTCTTTTTTTTAAATTAATTTATTTTTTAATTAGTGAGTCACAGTGAGGGTACAGTTACAGATTCACACATTTTCGTGCTTGTTTTTCCCTCATGCAATGTTTGAGAGCCCATCCCTCCACCAGTGTCCATTCTCCACCACCAATGAACCCAGTATCCCTCCCACCCCCCCATCCCATCCCCCCACCCCACCCCGCCTCTGTGGCAGGGCATTCCAATTTGTTCTCTCTATCTCCTTTTGGGTGTTGTGGTTTGCAACAGGGGTACTGACCATCCTGTTCAGTCTCTAGTCTACTTTCAGCACGCATCTCCCTCCCCGCGCAGGATCTCCAGTCACATTTTACTTGGTGTTCCCTTCTCTATCTGGGATGACTTTCCCCCAACATGTGAGACCGGCTTCCAAGCTATGGAGCCAACCTTCTGGTATTATATACTACTATTCTTGGGTATTAGTCTCCTACTCTGTTATTTTATGTTCCACAGATGAGTGCAATCTTTCTATGTCTGTCCCTCTCTTTCTGGCTCATTTCACTTGGCATGATACTTTCCATGTTGATCCACTTAAATGCAAAGTTCATGACTTCATCTTTTCTAACAGCTGCATAGTATTCCATTGTATAGATGTACCAAAGTTTCTTTAACCAGTCATCTGTTCTCGGGCACTCAGGTTTTTTCCAGATTCTGGCTATTATAAACAGTGCTGCGATGAACATATAAGTGCAGATGTCATTTCGACTATACTTTTTTGTTTCTCTAGGATATATTCTCAGAAGTGGTATTGCTGGATCAAATGGAAGCTTAATTTCTAATTTTTTGAGAATCGTCCATATTGTTTTCCAAAGGGGCTGGACCAGTCGGCATTCCCACCAGCAGTGTAGAAGGGTCCCTTTCTCCCCACATCCTCTCCAACAGTGGTTGCTTTTGTTCTTTTGGATGTGTGCTAGTCTCTGTGGTGTGAGGTGGTATCTCATGGTTGTTTTGATCTGCATCTCCCTGATGATTAGTGATGCAGAGCATTTTTTCATGTGCCTTTTGGCCATTCGTATCTCTTCCTTGGAAAAGTTTCTGTTCATTTCTTCGGGGGCCCACCTCCTCTTGCTGTCACCTATCACATGAGGGACTGATGGGGTTCAGCTCTGGTCCCTCCCTCCACACTCCCCCTCACCCCGGTGCTGTTTCCTCTGTGAGAGGACAGTTGGGACAGGAAAATGGACAAGCCCAGTGCCCAGTGCCTGAGTGCAGTAACACAACTGCCCACACCTGCTCACATCTGCCCTCACCTGCTCACACCTGCACACCTATCCACACCTGCCCACACCTGCTCACACCTGCACACCTGCTCACTTGCTCACACCTGCATACCTATCCACACCTGCCCACTCCTGTTTATACCTACTCAAACCTGTGCACACCTGCTTACACCTGTCCACACCTGCCCACACATGCACACCTGCACACTTGCTCACACCTGCATACCTATCCACACCTACCCACTCCTGTTTATACCTACTCAAACCTGTCCACACCTGCTTACACCTGTCCACACCTGCCCACACCTGCTCACACCTGCACACCTGCTCACACCTGCATACCTATCCACACCTGCCCACTCCTGTTTATACCTACTCAAACCTGTCCACACCTGCTTATACCTGTCCACACCTGCTCACACCTGCTCACACCTGCACACATGCACACCTGCTAACACCTGCATACCTATCCACACCTGCCCACTCCTGTTTATACCTACTCAAACCTGTCCACACCTGCTCACACCTGTCCACACCTATCCACACATGGTTACACCTGATCACACCTGCTCATACCTATACCCATCTGGTCATACCTGCCCACACTTGCTCACACCTGGTTACTGCTGGTCACTCCTGCTCACACTGACCACACCTGCCCACACCTGCCTCCAGTTCACATGGCCCCCAGCTTCCTCCTGTCCCTGCTGCTCTGTGACCAGCTCTGAAGGCCAGAGGCTTCAAGCAGAAGCAAGTGTGCTCAGCGCAGACTGCCGGCCCAGACAGGTGAGCCCCAAAATTGTGATCTTGGGGGACCCCCGGGGCCAGCGAGGCTCAGAGGCCAGGCTGGGCCACTGGTTCCCTGGGGGGAGGGACCATGTGTGAGCCTGTGGGACAGTGACCCCCAGGGGCTCTTCCCATCCTGTCCTGTCCTCATCCCCACATTTGTCCCGTGCAGAGGGGACGCGGGCAGGTGGTCTGCACAGGGCAAACAGAACTGCAGGAACTTCCTCCCCGAGGTCCAGTCCCTGCCCCGTCCGGAAAGGTACAGCCTGGGGGGGTCCTGTGGTTCCCCCCGTGTCCCACAGCATGTGTCTCTGGGGCAACTGGGCCGCAGGCTGGGGGTGTCTGCTGGGGCAAGGACGGGTCGCAGCCACCGGCCCCGCTGAGTCTCTGGGCACTCATCCTCTGCCCCAAGGCGGGCCGGCTTCTCCCCGGCTCCCAGGGTCGGTCAGCGCCTGCTGTGGCCACCATGTGGAGGACAGCCCTCCACCCCGAGGGAGCCACCGCCTGTGTGTGCAGGAAACGCTCGCCCTGGCAGGCGCGCTGAGCTCTGGGGGGGGGGGGGGCTGTGCCGAGAAGCAGCTCTCGCCTCTCCGGGCACCGAGGCCCGTCCCACTGGGCATGCTCCGGCTGCCCACCCACCCGCCCTGCTCCCCTGGGCCTCAGCCAGGCTGCTCCCCGCCCCCAGCAGGACACACGAGGACTCCTGCTGCGGCTCCCGTGTCTGAGGTCCCTGCACACCCAGGCCTCTGGCACCCCCTCCCGCCCCCACCCACAGTCCTGGCCATGCCCAGAGGTCAGTCTCTCAGTGTGAGGCCCCCTGCCCTGCCTGTGTGTACACCGGCCGCCGCCGTGGCCAGCTCCCCAGCCCGTGAAGGGACACGAGCCAGGCATCGATCCCAAACACCTCCGCAAGGTCGCTCTGCTGCCGCGGGCTTGCTCAGCGCCACCAAGGCCCGATTCTGCCGTGTCATCCTCTGACGCCCCATGGGACACGGGGGATGTGATCTGGGGTGCAGCCTTGGGGGAGCAGCCAGCTGTCCCACACCCCAGGACTCCTGCAGGGTGGCTGCCGAGAGATGAGCCATGGGCCTGCCAGGGACGGGGAGGGAGGGGCACAGTAGGCTCCAAGGGCCCCCCAGGATGCAGCTGACCTCTGGGGTCAGAGCCCTGCCGCGGCTGTCAGGAGCACGAGGTCAGGCCACCCCCCACCCCGGCTTTGTGGCCCTGGACCCCCACTCAGGAAGGCCCCTCTAAGAAACTTGCAGCTGCTTCATGGCACAAAGGCACCCAGAGATTCTCCCATTGGGGCCCTCGACCTTCTGGGGGTCTCTGTGTGACCCAGGGAGGGCTTAGGGTCTGCGCTGAGGGTCTAGAGCTGTGGGACAGTGGGGGAGGGGAGGGGGCACAGAGCCACTAGTAAGCCCTGAGCATCACCCGGTGTGGCCTGAAACACAAAAGAAAAAAAAGCTGTGCTGACCCTGCCCGCAGCCAGCCCAGAAGGCTCCGCTGACGGGCTGCACCAAGGGGCTGCCCGAGTTCCGGCTGATGCTTTCTCTCACCTGCTGGAACCTTCCTAGCCACTCTGCCTGCATTGACACCAGAATGAACCCAAATATTCAGGATTCTTACAGAAATTCTATGAAACATCTTTCCGTGAGGGGAAGACCCCCAACGATCCAAATTAATTCTGTCTTTGAGAACATTGTAAAGTTATTCCGGGTACTTTCCAATCTTTTACTGTGTTGCATGTGAATCTTGTCCTGCCTCACACGGCTGTGTCTGGGAGCACTTGGGGGTGTTGAAACGCTGGTTGTGACAAGAGGACACATCCTGCTCGCCTGCAGAGAAACTTTCACTGCTCCTGTGTGGACCGGGGGCTCGGGCTGGGTGCTAACTAGCTCTGAGAGAGACACCCCTCAGTGTGTGCTCTGCGGTGGAGACACTCGGGGGCCTCCAGCCCCCAGAGGGGTACCTGGGTGGGGCTGGGGGTGAGCCGTGTACCTGGAGAATGTGCAGAGCAGGGGCGGGGGCAGAGGGGACCCTGGGCTGGCCTGGGGTACCCGCGTTCCCTTGGGACCGTGCACCCAGGGAAGGGGGCATCGGTGCCATGCCAGGGCTCTGCCCCCAGCAGCTGGCCACGGGCCCCCAGAGCTCTCACGCCCTGCAGCCCCCCACCACCCCAGGTACTGGGTCTCTTGGTGGGGCGCTGCCGGCTGCGAGACTCCCGAGGAGGGCTCGTCAGGGACGTTGGGGACAGGCCTGCTCAGGCTGACTCGGTGGGGGGTGCGCGTATGCTCAGGGCAAAGCCAGCAGAGGCCCTCTCGGCCTCAGGCGGCGCCCCACGAGGGGCCCTGGTGTGGGGGATGGACACCCCTCCCGGGCACCCTCAGGTCAGTCTGGGAAGAGTCCAGCTCTGCGTCTGGGCCTCCTCCCCCGGGCCATGCCAGAGCTGCTGTGGGTCTCCGGGAAACCGGCTGGCACCGCCGAGACTTCTCCTGCTGTGCCCAAATGCCGTCTGCCAGGCCTGGCAGCGATGCCCTAGAGGCTGACCGCACCCTGCGCTCGGCGGCCCCTGCACACTGCCGTCCTCCAAGCCCCAAGTGTTCCGCTTCCACGCAGTGAAGGCAGGGAGGCTGCATGGAGGCGGGGGCGCCCTCACCGGCCCGGGAGGACAAGGAGCCCCAGTTTCAGGGGCAGGTGGAAGAGCCCGTGGAGGCCCGCAGTGGTGACCTGCAGGTGACTCGAGGGCACAGAGGACCCAGCGGACAGGCGCCGCGGCCCGGTGCACGGAGTCCAGCTCCAGGAGAGGTCCTATGAGACCAGCGGGGAGCCGTGGGTTTGCGCCCCCTCTCCCTCCCGCGGGCCCTTCCCACCCCTCAGTCTGTCCAGGGGGCTCTGGACCCCGGGAAGCGCTGGGCTCACCCGCCTGGGTCCGCAGGGAGGCCTTGCCTGCAGGGCGAATGGACACACCCGCCGTTGCTATGGCACCGGCCTTGCCTAGGCAACGGGAGTCAAAGGAGACGGTTGCCACGGCAACCGGGCGGGGCCGGTCAGGGGCGGGGCCGTCCGGAACCAACACGCCAATCGGAGCCGTCCCCGCGGGACGGGACGGGGTGGGGCGGACCCCTGGGCCTCCTGGGCGCTGCTCGCCCAAGCAGTCCGGCCAGCTCCGCTGTCCACCCGCCACTCTCCACTGAGGATGAGGACATGTGAATCCAGAGCAGCACCCAGAGAGCGAAACTGCAGCGACGTGAATCCCCGCTCACAGATTCTGGGAAGAGTGGACCCCGCGCAGCCCCAGCTCCCGCCGCTCCCTGGCTGCAAGGTGTGGGGTGGGGCCGGGGCCCCCGGGGCAGGAGCTGCCCTCCCTCCCAGAACCAGGCCTTGCCCGGCCATGTTGGTACTCGCAGCCCAGCAGCCTGGCAAGGACAGGGCCACCGGCCTCACCGCACCGGCCGCGTCAGGAGTGTCCACCCTGTCCCTCGCACCCCGCCCCTGGACCGTCCAGCCTTCTGCTGGTGTGCGGCCCCGGTGGCGGTCTGCTAGCGAGCGTCCTTCGTGCCAGCGGGAATCTCCTTTAACCTCCTTTAACCTCCTCTGGTTATTAGTTTCAGACCCTTGAAATGTCGGTTTTTAGGCTGGGAATAGTCAAGCTAAACGATGCACGTTCCCGTGGGGCTTCCCGCGGTGGCAGAGCCTCGAAGCTACAGCTCTGACACTGTTTGAAAGAGAATCACATCAGTGTGGCCTGGCCGTCATTTCAGTGGCTTAAAGAGCATTCCAGGCAGCGGCCTGAACCCAGAGAGTGCACAGACACTGCCCACGGCCCTGCTGAGCTGTGCTTGTGTTCACTGTACGTCCAGAGTAGCCCCAAACGAACCCAAACCGGGGTGATGTGAGTCCCCACCGCTGGGCTCCCCGAACCCTTTACACAACCTGCTACAGCCCCACCACACCACATGTCCCTCCACCAATCACACCACACTGCACGTGCCCCCACCGGTCACACCACACCACACGTCCCCCCACCGGTCACACCACACCGCACGTCCCTCTTGAGACTCCATTTCTCGAGCAGCTTCAGAGAAATCCCTCCAGCGTGAACTCGGCTTAGACTCTGTTTGAACGAACCTGCTGGGTTTTCTTCACCTGTGGGGGAAATGCACGACCTCCCCAGT
This sequence comes from Sorex araneus, assembly GCF_027595985.1. Lineage (NCBI taxonomy): Eukaryota > Metazoa > Chordata > Mammalia > Eulipotyphla > Soricidae > Sorex > Sorex araneus. The sequence continues at coordinate 157,811,321 of NC_073313.1, read as the reverse complement.
CCCAGCGTCCCAGAGGCCGAGTGGGGTCCTTGACACAAACAGTAACGCTCACAGGAGCGACCCCCAGGGGTCACCTGCAAGCCCCGGACACTGCAGGGAGCGGAGAGCCCAGAGTCTCCCGGTGGGCGGACACAGCCCTGGGTGAAACTGCAGGCTAGTGGGTGCGGGCGTTCGATGGAGCAATGACTTCATGGCACTGCAGGCAGCAGGAAAGCGGCACATGGAAGACAGAGGCCAGGAGGGAAGAGCCCGGGCACCGCCGTGGGTCCCAAAGGAAGGGGACTGGCAGACAGGCTTCCGGAGCTGAAGCCACCTTACACGGTGAGGGTCCAACAGGAGAAAGAAAAAGTCACACCTGGAGATGCCCTAGAGATGCCTCCAAACCCCGCCCCAGCTCTCTCACTGAGTCCCCCTCCCTACCCCAACAGAGCCCCAGCAGCTGAAAACCTCCAGAACTCAATCACCGCCATGCTCCCGCCCATCTCCGTAGGCTCCGACGGGCCTCACCCATGAGCAAATCTGCTGAAAAGCCCAGGTACGCGGGACCTGTGACTGAAATCTCCAGGCTCGCGGAGTCGGGAAAGGGTGACCTCCCCACCTCCCTGTGCCTGGCCGTCACACCCAGGGAAGGCCTCTGGCTCCATGTAGCCAATAGCCACGATCCAGAGACTCAGAAATAAAGCTCCCACAAGACAGCAGCACACAAAAGCACACCATAGCGATGCCTCCGGGCCCCAAAGTCACCATCCAGTTAAAATAATAAATGAAATTAACCTCAGCTGTATAACAGTATTTAAAATTTTAGAATTCCTGGAGTGCACGGCCACATTTGCAGCCATGTAACATCTCATTCTTATGCAAGGGCTTAATGGCTCCAGGGTGAAATACAACAATTTTCACATGCTTTTTCCTAAGGAAAGTTTTAGATAATTTTTAGGGGATTATTTACAACAAGAAATGCAAAATAAATTATTTAGGTCCTGCTTTAGGGGCAGAGTTTGGGGGTCGGATGGAAACATCTGAAATACGGTGGTGGGTAGGTGTAATGGTGGTGGAATTGGTGTTCTAAAATTAAATGCACAAATTAGTGTGAACAACTTTGTAAAAATGAAATAAGATAAAAATCACACCCGCCGAAAGTTCTAGAAACATCCTGAGAGAGAATGTGGAACCCCGCAGACCTTAGACTTCCCATTGTGCACCAGAGGAGCTGTTATTGTCTGTTTATTCTTGTTTGGTGCCACTCTGGGCAGTTCTCAAGGCTCAAGTACTCAGGGTTTACTCCTGGTTCTATGCTCAGTGCTCACTCTTCCCGGCCCTGTGCTGGGATTAACTATTTAATCCAAGGAAAACATGGCTGTTAGTAGTGGAAAAAAGAAAATAAAATGGACAACCACAATTATCATTAGCTCATCTCTTATGATACCAGCTTATGTCTAAAATGAGGTGGCAAGAAATGTTTTCTCCATGATAAAAAGGAGAAAGAAGAGTAAGACCTTTAAGATTAGCAGGGGTGGGGCTGGAGTGATAGCACAGCGGGTAGGGCATTTGCCTTGCACGCGGCCGACCCGGGTTCGATTCCCAGCATCCCATATGGTCCCCTGAGCGCCGCCAGTGGTAATTCCTGAGTGCAGAGCCAGGAGTAACCCCTGTGCATTGCCAGGTGTGACCCAAAAAGCAAAAAAAAAAAAAAAAAAAAAAAAAAAAAGATTAGCAGGGGTGGGGGTGGGAGGTTTCTGGGGGTGGGGCTGGGAGGTTGCTGGGGACAGAACCCAGAGCTTAATATGCAAGACGTGCACTCCACCAGTGAGCTACATCCATGGACCTTAAATAAGACTAATCCACCTTATATATTCTTCCATTGCCTCATTGAACTATACTTTACCTTGTTGGCTTTAGCCACTTTACTCCATAACACATGCCATTTTAAGACTGCCTTCATTCTTCACTGGAATTTTTCATGTTTAATTTTATTATATTTCTAGGTAGTGTTATTTCTTCTTACATTCTCTGTTTTTTCACTCATCTGCAGCAGTATGTAAATTATTTTTATACCTTATGTAATATGAGAATTTAAAATTTATGTGGCAATGAAATTTACTTTTAGGTATAAAGGAGTTTTCCTGTAAAATTTACAATGTCAACATGGCTCTAATGTTAATATTCTGAATTTGTGAATTACTTGGATCAAAAAACAAAATACGGGGGGCCGGAGCGATAGCACAGCGGGTAGGGTGTTTGCCTTGCACGCGGCCGACCTGGGTTCGATCCCCAGCATCCCATATGGTCCCCCAAGCACCGCCAGGAGTAATTCCTGAGTGTAAAGCCAGGAGTAACCCCTGAGCATCACTGGGTTGTGACCCAAAAAGCAAAAAAAAAAAAAAATACAACTTTCTGCTACTCACAGGGAAAAAAATGCAGGACACATGCAGGACAGGGATCCAGCTGGGGTCTGCTACATGCAGGGAGGTTCCTAGCCCACTGCTATCTCAACCACTTTGGAAGTACCATTCTTTTATTTTTTTCCTTTGGCTTTTTGGGTCACACCCACCTATTCTCAGGGTTCCTCCTGGCTCTGCACTCAGGAATTAACTCCTGGCAGTGCTCGGGGACCGTATGGGATGCCAGGGGTCAAACCTAGGTTGGCCGCATGCCAGACAGACGCCCTCCCTGCTGTCCTATTGCCCCGGCCCCAGGAAGTAGCATTCTCAGGCAAGGAAAGAAACTTGCACGGAGGATTGCTGCCAAACCCTGTTCAATACTTGGGAGGCAGCGGGGACTCGAGAAGACGCTATCCAGGGACTCGGCCTGAGAGAGGTGCACGTGGGCTCCTGCCCAGGTCCCCCCGTACTCTCAGGAGGGGGTGGGCAGTCTATCAGCTGTTAGGGAGAAGAGACTGCAGAGTCCTGTCCAGTGGCTGGCGGACCCTGGGGTGGGTGATCCCTTCTGGTGGAAGGACATGGGCTCACTGCCACTCTGCCACTCTGCCCCCTCCAGCTGTGACCAGACCAGTCAACATCAAACATTCCGACGTCGCAACAATCCCCTGACTGAGGGACAGAGGGAGGCGAGGGGAGAGAGGTGACCAGAGAGTAAGAGCCCGAGGCTGGTTCACACACATGGTGTGGCACCAACGTCGGGCTGGAAACGCCCCCTGCCTTCAGAGTGGCCCGGCCAGCGTTCCTGTGGCCTCTGTGTCAGGACAGGAGTGGATGCAGAGTGCAGAGAAGATGCACGTGCAAAGCACAGAGCCATGTCCGGAGCCTGCTGGAAGGGCGGCTCCCAGCCACGTGGGCTGAGGGGCTGGGGGCTCTGGCCAGGCTGGACGACCGAGGCTGGAGCTTCCCTGAGGAAGACCAGGAATGAGTGGCGGCAGGAAAGTGCTCACTCATGAGATGGAACAGCTTCGGGCAAAGGAAAGGCCGCCTGAGGTGGCAGCGCTAAGTAATGTCCGGCAAATGGAATAAATCCGGAAATTTCCACTTTTAAACTTTGCTTAAAAGATTAAATTCCAACAGTGCATTAACCAAGAGAGACCCATATTTTCCTGTTGTTGGGCCACACCCGGCAGTGCTCAGGGCTCACTCCCAGCTCTGTGCTCAGGGATCACCCCAGGCGAGGCGCTATCTGGGGTGCTAGAGTCAGCCTTGGCCTTACCCACTGTGCTATCTTCTCAGCCCCAAGAGAGACACTGTTAAAAACATACAAACTGTTTAAAACTAAAACAGCTGGTTAGGGGCTGGAGCAGTAGTACAGCAGGGAGGGCACTGGCCTTGCACGCAACTGACCTGGGTTTGATCCCCTGAGCACCACCAGGAGTAGTTCCTGAGTGCAGAGCCAAGAGAAACTCCTGAGCATCATTGGGTGTGACCAAAAATATAAAAAATAAATCAAATAAAATTAAGCAGTTGGTTTTAGGCAAATGTGAACCAAAGGACGTTCAATTGCCATCTTAGTAGATGGTACAACATCAAAGCAAAACAAAACAAAAAAAAAAACAAAGAACAAAAACCTGGAAACGTGAGCTGGGGTGAAGGGCACAGGCACGTGTGTGCAGAGGTGGCCACCCAGGCACACGCGGGGCAGCTGCAGCCCGAGCCGGGCAGGGAAGCTGCGTTTTCAACAACTGCGCTGGGTCTGGGGAAGACACAAGAGTTCCCTGGCCCGAGCACACGGGACCCACGCTCTGCATGCAGTGAACCAGCACACGCCAAGCATACACCAAGCACACGCCAAGCACATGCCAAGCACACAGGACCAGCACCTGGCACACACGTGGGGCGGAGCTCCATTCTCAGCCACCTGCAGAAGCCCCCAGCCCCCGAGGTGCGTGTCCTGGCACTGGAGCTGCCACCTGTCACGGGTGTTTCTGGGACCCTCGCTCCAGCTCTCAGAGCCCGCCTTACATGCACCAAGCCGGGGGCTACCTGCCCAGTACCCCCACTTCAGAGAGAACTTGCACATGGGGGCAGGGGAGAGCCCCCAGGGCGTCCAGCCCTGGCATCCCACCTGCCCCCTATCAGCACGCTGTCTCACTGAGGGCGGCTAACACACACTTTGTACTCATGGAGCAATGCCAGGAAGCTCAAAATCAGGGGTGGGAGGAGAGACAGCGCAGAGGGACGCCCCAACGCGCTGCCATCCGCAGCATCGGATAAGTGCCTTCAGAGCACTGCCGGGAGTAACCCCTGAGCTGAGTCAGGAGAAACTCTGAGCACCAGTGGGTGTGGCCCCTCCCCATAATAAACAAATAGGAAAGAAGTGGGACAGGGGACCAAGACAGAGGCAAAGGCATGTCAGCGAGGGAAGGCCCATCAGGGGACCCCGGGGGCCATGCGGGAGGGGGTGGGCAGGGGGCGGCAGGACTGAGAAGCCTGGAGCCAGTGAGTAAGCACTTAGCCCTGGGCCAGGACAGAAGAAAGACAAGTGGGAGAGAGCTTGGGACCAAGCAAGCTGCTTAGAAAACACAAGCGAAAACTCAGACTCACCCCCCAGCTGGGGAATTGGGGTGGGGGCGCAGGAGGACCAGGACCAGTGCCTGCTCCCCAACCCCAAAATTTCCCCTAGCATGTGGGGAGGGGGGCGGGTCCCCTCTGAGCCTCTGGGCCCGCAACTACGCACGATGGTGGTGGTGGGGGGGTCGGGTGGCAAGGGGCGACCACCCTGTGGGGCCCCGCAGGCTCCGCGGGCGGTGCAGGGAAGGGGGTTGGGGAAGCAGGAAGGGGCGGGCCGCCCCCCTGATGGAGGCATGGCGTCACCGACCACCCCTGCAGTTCGCAGGGGGCGGGGAGGCAGGTTCCCCAGGAGCAGGCACAGGGTTCCTGCAGTGTGAAGACTCACCTGTCATGCGTTGCCCCCCACCCCCCAGCCGGCCCCTGCTACCCCCAACTCTCGTCCTTGGCCGGGCGGGAGGGACGGGGCGGGGTCGCAGGAGGAGGGGGCTAGCGTGGGGCGCCCAGGACGGGCGCACGGTAGTGGGGGGCCCTGGGCGCGGTGGGTCCTGGCTGGGAGGGGTCGGGGACGAGGGCACGGTGGGGGGGGGCGCGGGAGGCCGCGGGGGCGGGGGCCCGCGCGCCTAGTCTGCGGTGACGTCACGGCCCGCCCGCCCCGCTGTCCCTCCGGCCGCGACACACCAGCTCGCGCGCAGCCAACCAGCGTCCGGCGGGGCGGGCGGGGGCGCAGCCGTCACGCGGCGCGGCCGTCACAGCCCGGGACCCGCCCGCCGCCGCAGCCGCTCCGGCCGCCGCGAGGTGAGTGTCCGCGCGGCCTGCGTCCGCGCCGTCCCCGTCCCTTCCCCGGCCCGTCCCTGTCCCTGTCCCTGTCCCTGTCCCCATCCCCGGCCCGTTCCCGCCGTCCGCGCCCGGCCCGGCCCGGCCCGGCCCCATCCCGTCCCCATCTCATCCGGCACCTGCGCAGCATCGTCATCCCGCATCCTCATCTCATCCCCATCCCATCCCCATCCCCATCCTCATCCCCATCCCCATCCCCATCCCCATCCCCATACCTATCCCCATCCCGCATCCTTACCCCGCATCTCCATCCCCACCCCGCATCCTCATCCTCATCCCGCATCCCGCATCCCGCATCCTTACCCCGCATCCCCATCCCCACCCCGCAGCCCCGTGCGCGCCCGGCGCCGCAGCCCCCCGGCCCCGCGGCCCCGCGCCGTCCGCGCGCGTCGCCCGCCCCCCGCCGACCCCCGGGAGAACAATGGGCGCATTGAGGCGCCCCCGCAGCCGCGGGCCTCGAGAGGCCTCCGGGCGCCGCGGGAGGAGCCGGCCGGCCCCGCGGGGGAGGCGGCGGCTGCGCCTCAGCCAAACAGGCGGGCGGGGCGCGGGGGCTGCAGCGGCGGCGGGGCGCGGCGCTGGGTCCCGGCGACCCCCGCCCGCGGTGACAGGTCCGCGGCGAGGAGCGGCCCCGGGAGAGGGGGGAGGGCGGTGCCAAGTCATGCGGCTGTGCGCGGCCCCGAGAGCGCCCCCCCATCCCTCCCCCGCTTCGGGTGCTCCGGACGAAGGCGGGCGGCGGGCGGGTGGGGGTCGCCGCGGCTGCAGAGAGGGAGCCCGCTCCGGGCCGGCCCCCTGGGTTTGGGGGCGCCACCTGCCGCGGCCATTTTGCAGGTGTGGCTCCCCCTACCCGCCCACGCATCGGGGCCGCGGGGAGCAGGAGCGCAGCCTGGAGGGTCCTGCTGGGGTGAGACCCCGGGCTCTGCCACACCCCAGGGGCGGTGCCCGTGAGGAAGGGCCAGCAGGGCCAGCGTCTCTGGGGAACAGGAGAGCAGGCAGCGGTGGGGTGCGGGGCGGGTGGGTCTCTGAGGGGGGAGCGCCGGGGGCCCTCTGTCCCCTCCCGTGCGCTGAGCGCCGCCCCGCCCTGCCGTGCCCCTCAGTCCAGCGCTCGGCCCTTCCTTCCGGTCAGGGGGGCCCTGGGCTGCAGGAGGGGGATGGGTGGGTGTGCTGTCCACCCTGAGTACCAGGGCCGGGCCTGCAGCTCCCCCAGAGCCCCACCCGGGAGGTTACTGCAGGGGGTGCTGGGCAGGAGGGGGCACATGTCAAGGTCAGAGGTCACTGGGGGTTAACCCCCAAGGTTACTTTGCTCCTCTCCGGTCCCTGTTTGGCAGCTTACTGCTCCCAGCCTGGTGAGTGGGGGGCTTCTGCCTCTGAGCCCTGCAAGCCCCTTGCCCAGCCCTGAGCCCTGGGCACCCGAGTGGCCACCTGCCCACCTCAATCTCCGCCATTCTGCAAGGGCAGAGCAGGGCCCCAAATTCTTACCGCTCACCTCTTCTTACTTGTCCTGGCCCTGCTGGAGTAACACTCACACACTCACACTCATGCTTACACACACTCGCATGCACACACACACACTCACACTGGCACACACATTCATACACACTTGCACACACACATGCTCACACACACTCGTGTGCACACACATACACACACTCACACACACTGGAACACACACACATGCTCACACACACTTGCATGCATATACACACGTGCTCACACACACTCGTGCACAGACTCATATACACACACTCATTCACGCTCACACACACTGGCACACAATCACATGCTCACATCACACTCACACACACACGCACAGTGCTCCCGCCTTCTCCCCAGAACCCTTGCCCACCTGCCTGTCCATCCTCACCGAGACACAGCTGTGGCTCGGCTGTGGTGCTGAGGGACGCTGGGGACGGCCCCGGTGGTGGGTGGTGGGGGTGATGCCCCGGGCCCCTCGCCCTCAGCTGGCAGGGGCAGAGCCTCAGGCAGCCTCGGGAGCTGCCGCCGACCCCACTCGGCCCTCGGAAGGGGCAGCTGGGCCTGGTCCTGTCCTGGGCCAGACGGGGCGCCCCCGCCCCCGCCCCGCCCTGAGTGCACGGGCCAGCACGGACGGGCCCGGCCTGGGGCTCTTGGGGCAGTGCCCGCTCACATACCTGCTCCCAGCTGGGGTCCTCCTCCTCAGGGTGCCTCCTCCCAGGCCCTCCCCGACCCCGAGGCCTGCTCCCACCGACAGCTTCCAGGCCCCTCCTCTGCAGCTGCCTCGGACGGGGCTTGTGTGGTGCGGGGTCCCAGGGGACGGCCCCTGCCTCGTGCCCACCCCGCAGAGCAGAGCGACTGAGGCAGCGCTCAGCTTCAGGGTCTGCGTCCTCCCTTGCGCTGTGCTCCGGGCGCCCGGCCAGCCCCTCCCAGGGGCTGCCCTGCCTCTGGCGTGAGGGGCGCTGCCCACCTCCTTCAGCCAGGACTGCCGTCAGCCCAGAGCCCCTGTAGCAGCCACTGGGCACTCGACTCGGACCTTCCTGTCCTCACAGCCTGGCCTGGCTCAAGCCCTTCATGCCTCCTTCCGGTCTCTCCCTCCTCCCTTGCCTCCCTCCTCCCCTCCCTCCTCTGTCCTGGCCCCCCTCCCTCCCCGTGTGCCTCCCTCCCTCCTCCCCCTCCCCCTTCCTCCTTCCCTCCCCCCTCCTTCTTCCTGTCCCTTTACCCAGACCCCCACCCCGTGGCACTGACCCCCGGGCTGCAGGCAGAGGCCCTTCTGCGTTCTTCAGCGGCTCTGGGCTTTAGCAGGAACCAGCCACTCCTCAGGCCCCACCCTGCCCTGCCCCTGCTCAGGCCCTGCCCGGCTCACCCCTGCACACTGCTCTGGGGACTACCCTCCACCTGACCCCAGGCCACCCTCCCCCACACCCTCCCCCTCCTCTCCTGACCCTTCCCCTTCCCCCAGGCCCGCACCCCTCCCCTGAATCCCCCCTGTTGTGGTTTGGGGGTCTCTCGAAGCCCCTGGAGGTGCTCCATGCTCTTGTGACTTGGCTGAGTGCCGCTCCTCCCATGCAGGCCACGCTTTGAGCCCCCACTGTGCAGCCCCCACCCCCAAAGGGCAGCCAGTGGCAGGGGTCCAGGTGGGCACGGGTACAAAGGCTCCTTCTGGGACACAGGGACACAGGGTTGGGATGGCGGAGTCTGTCCAGCCTGGGGATGTTGCGGTGGCAGGCCCGGGGGAGCCTGCCCACTGAGGGACCCATGCCCGGGACTGGCCTTTCTCCCCTTGGTCCTCGTCTGTGACCCTGCAGAGTTTGGTCTTGTGGCTTTGCGGGGTCCGCGGGAACCACAGGGGAAGCCCATGAGTGTCGGTGCCCACTGGGGGCCTGTGTGGCCCAGGGTCTCTGTCCAGGGCCCAAGCAGCACTCAGACGGCTGTGAGCCCCCTCTGCCTCTCTTGGCACCCGTGGGTGCTGTGAGTGTGGAATGTTCCAGAGGCTTCCTCTCAGTGTTGGCAGTGCTATGGAGTGCCCGAGACACACGTCCTTCCTGACAGCGCAGGTGGACGGCAAGGGCAGCAGGGCAGGGAGCCCCTCATGGTGCCAGGAGTGGGGCCGCGTCCTGAGAGGCTATTTCGGGGTCCCCACTGCTCCCTGCTCCCTCCCTGCTGCCTGTGGCCTCAGCGCCCACTTCGGGGCTCAGGATCAGCAGAGGCGATTTGTCCAGCTTCTCCTGAAACTGGCTGGACATGCACTGGAATATTCCGGCCCATTTGGATGAAAAGGAGCCAGCAAGAGGCTCACGTGGCCACCAGGACAGGCCGCTGGGCTCTGTGCTGTCCAGGCAGCCAGGAGGGGGTGGGGGTTGTGTGTGCACCTCTGCAGGGGCAGGCGGCATCAGGGCCCCCGACTTGAAGTTCGGGATCTCTCCCGACTGTGCCCGGGATCTCTCCTGATTGTGTTTTGATTCTCTCCCGATTGAGCTCGGGATCTCTCCCGACTGTGCTCTAGGCTCTGCCGACTGTGCTCTAGACTCTGCCGACTGTGCTTGGGATCTCTCCCGACTGTGTTCTGAGATCTCTCCTGTGCTCTGGAATCTTTCCTGACTGTGCTTGGGATCTCTCCCGACTGTGTTCTGGGATCTCTCCCGACTGTGTTCTGGGATCTCTCCCAACTGTGCTCTGGGATCTCTCCCGACTGTGCTCTAGGATCTCTCCTGACTGTGCCAGGAATCTCTCCTGATTGTCCCCGGGATCTCTCCCGACTGTGCTCTGGGCTCTGCTGACTGCTCTGGGATCTCTCCCGACAGTGCTCAGGAATCTCTCCCGGCTGTGCTCTGAGATCTCTCCTATGTTCGGGATCTCAACTATACTCTGGGATCTCTCCCAACTCTGCCCGGGATCTCTCCCAATTGTGCTCGGAATCTCTCCCAAATGGGCTTGGGATATCTCCCAACTGTGCTCTGGTCTCTCCTGAGCTCAGGATCTCTTCTGACTGTGCTCTGGGATTTCTCCTGTGCTCTGGGATCTCTCCTGTGCTCTGGAATCTCTCCTGACTATGTTCGAGATCTCTCCCAGCTGTGCTCTGGGATCTCAACTGTACTCTGGGATCTCTCCCAACTATGATCTCTCCTGACTGTGCTCTGGGATCTCTCCTGACTGTGCCCGGGATCTCTCCTGTGCTCTGGGATCTCTCCCGACTATGCTCTGGGATCTCTCCCAACTGTGCTCTGGGGTCTCTCCCGACTATGTTTAGGATCTCTCCCGGCTGTGCTCTGGGATCTCTCCTGACTGTGCCCACGATCTCTCCCAACTGTGCTCTGGGATCTCTCCCAACAGAGTTTGGGAATCTCTCCCGGCTGTGTTCTGGGATCTCTCCCGACTATGTTTGGGATTCCAACTGTACTCTAGGATCTCTCCCGACTGTGCTCTGGGGTCTCTCCGACTGTACTCTGGGATCTCTCCTGTGCTCTGGGATCTCTTCTGACAGTGCTTGGGAATCTCTCCCGGCTCTGCTCTGGGATCTCTCCCGACTGTGCCCAGGATCTCTCTTGACTGTGCTCTGGGGTCTCTCCCGACTGTGTTCTGGGATCTTTCCTGTGCTCTGGGATCTCTGCCGACAGTGCTCGGGAATCTCTCCTGGCTGTGCTCTGGGATCTCTCCCGACTATGTTTGGGATTCCAACTGTACTCTGGGATCTCTCCCGACTGTGCTCTGGGATCTCTCCTGACAGTGCTCAGGGCTCACTCCTGGACGGTTCGGGCACTCTGCATGGTGCTGGGGTGGGTCCCCTGCATGCGAGGATCTGCTCTCTCTCCAGGCCCTGCTGGTTTGTCTCTGAATGTGTCTTTGGGGTCTGTAGGGGGCAGTCGCCAGCATCCTGCTGTGACATCTCACGTGGCCAAGCTGCTCCCTGGACTCAGGCTGGGCCCAGCATCACGGACACTCTGCTCATCACATGTGGGACCACAGCAGCTGCCCCCTCGGGCCCCTGACATTGGCTCCTTCCTGTCGAGGAAAGACCTGGTGCAGGTGGGCACTGCCCACTGCCCTTCAGAACAAAACTGGCCAAGGACAGATTTGAGGGACCTCAGTGCCAAGGAGAGCAGGATGGTTGAGCCCACCCCATGGCCTGGGAGGGCGGGCTCGGCACTGCAGCCCTGGGGGCAGCCCACCCAGAACCCTGTGCCCCACCTGTACCTCCACCTGTACCCTCACCTGCACCCACACCTGTACCCTCACCTGCACCCACACCTGTACCCTCACCTGCACCCACACCTGCACCAGTACCCACACATACACCTGTACCTGCATCCACACTCACACCTGCATACCCTCACCTGCACCCGCACCCACACCTGTTTCTTCACCTGCACCCACACTCGCACCCGCACTCTAATGCTCGTGTGCCCATGGGGCGCGTCCCCAGCAGCTCCCCGGGAGGTCTTGGGTGTCACGGAGGGCGGAGCACTGCTGGGGTCTCGGCTCCCCACAGCTTATCTGGAGGGTGGGTCTGAAGGAGTGTGACAGGTGCTGGTGCCCGGCTAAAGCCACCTCCCCTGGCCGCTGTCTGCTCGGCCCTCGGGGGCCCGCGTGTGTCCTGGCGAGTCCCGGGCAAGGGCGAGTCCCCCCTGGGCTGCCAGGATGAGAGTCTCAGCAGCATCCGTGTGTTCCGTGGTTTGCCCCACGCCCCCACGCGTCACGCGTGTTTCTCCGCCTCTCCGTGCCCCTCGGCCCGGCGCTGCTCGTATTCGCTGCTCGGGCGCTGACACCCGGGGGCCCCTGGGGGCAGCGGGGCCCCTGGGAGGAAGCTGTTTCCAAGGCGGCGCTGTGCCTGCCGGGCCACGGTGGGGCTGCCCTTCTGCCGTAAGGACCTGTCCTTCCTGAGGCGCAGGCAGCGGCCTTCAGCTCGGACACTCACGGGCAGCCCGGCCTGCTCTGGTGCCCGCCCCGCCTCAAGAGGTGGCCACTGGGTGTCCCTGATCCCAGCCAGGGAGACACTGAACCCAGCGCCCGAGGAGGCCAGCCCGAGGCCACAGGAGGCAGCTCAGCCCTGGCTCGGAGGCCCTGTAGGTGGGAGGGCAGAACCCAGCTCCCTGGCTTCCCACTGAGTCTGGACAGCAACGCCCCCTGTCCTGTCCGAGCCCGAGTGCCCACCTGCTGCGTGGAGCCCCCCACCCGGCAAAGACCCACAGAACATGCCAAGGCAAACCCACAGTGGGAGCCCCGGGGGCCTGGCAAGGGGGGCTCACTCCACACAAACACACACACACAGACACAGAAACACTCAGACACAGACAAACACAGACACAAACAGACACACAGACACACAGACACAGACACACAGAAAGATGCAGAGACAGATAGACACAGACACACACATAAACACACAGACACACACAAGCACACAGATACACAGATACAGACATATAGACACACAGACACAGACACACAGACAGACACAGACACAGATAGACACACACAGACACACAGACAGACATAGACACAGATAGACACAGACAGACAAACAGACACACACAAGCACACAGACACACAGACACACAGACAGACACAGACACACACACAAACACACAGACACACACAGCACACAGACACACAGACACAGACAAAGACACACAACAAACACGGACACACAGACACACACATTAGACACACAGACATAGACATACACAGACACACTGACATACAGACACACAGACACAGATACACACAAACACACAGACACACACAGACACATATACACACAGACACACACACAGACACACACAAGCACACAGACACACAGACACAGACATACAGACACACACAGACACACAGACACAGACACACACAGACACATAGACATACACAAACACAGACACAAATACACAGACACATAGACACACACAGACACAAACACAGACACACAAACACACAGACACACACAGATACACACAGACACACAGACACACAGACATAGACATACACAGACACACTGACATATAGACACAGACACACAGACACAGACATAGACACACACAGACACACAGACACACTGACATACACAGACACAGACACAGACAAACACAAACACAGACACATGCAGACAGACATACAGACACACACACAGACAGAAATGCAGACACATGCAGACAGACATATAGACACACAAACACACACAGATACACCCAAACATACAGACACACAGACACATACAGACACACACATGCCTGTGGGCTCTGCGGAAGCCGTGTGCTATGACTGGGACGGTGACCCCTTTGTTTCCTCGAGCTCAGAATCAGCTCCAACCCACGGCTTCAGACACACCTGCATGTCTGACCCGCTGCCGACTCACGCTGCTCACCTGGGGGTCGCTCCGTGTGGTTCCGCTCTGGCTTGCCAACATTCGCCTCAGGGCTTTCCGTGGAAATGTGTCCACACTTGCCGTGCCCGCCCCTGGTGAAGCTGGAATGTCGTCTGTGTCGTTCCTCCGTGGATGTGAGGCTTGCAGGCGTGTCTTTACATTTCTGGGGGCCACTCCCAGCAGTGCTGAGGGCCGACTCCTGGCTCTGTGCTCAGGGATCACGCCTGGTGAGCTCAGGGACCCTCCGGGAGGCCAGGGATTAAACCCGGTCGGCCGCGTGCAAGGCAGGCGCCCTCCCCGCTGCAGTATTGCTCCAGCCGTGTCTTTACATAATGAGGTTTGGCATCTGCCTGCCCGTGCTTGGCTGAAGGCCGGATGGTGCCGCTCAGGCGGCCGAGCTCTCGGCCGCGCTCTCCTCGGCCCCGTGATCGCGCTTCTCTTCTTAGCTCCCTCCTCTGCTGCCCTCCCCGCCCAAGACGCTCCTTGAAGCTCCATTTTCCTCTGCCTTCTTCAGAGATGATTCCTTTTCTATGCTAAACTGGAAGTCGTTTTTCTGCCCCAGGTGAGAGCGGGCTCCCGTGTGGGTGTCACGCTCACGGGAATGGTCTGTGGTGCAGACACCTCGACCCTGGCTGAGTGCGGCGGCGGCCATGGCTGTCTTGGGGGCTGGGGCTGTTAGGGTCTCGCCGGGGTGGGGCATCTCTCGGCCTCTGTCCCTCTTCTGGGTGCTGCCCTGGCGCGGGGCCGGCCGGCCGCCCTCCCAGCACTGCAGCACAGCCAGGCTTAGAGCGTCCCCGCGCCCTAAATCGGTCCCTTGACCTCGCGCCCTTGCGCCCTTTCTCCTTGGAGCTCGCAGGTGCACGCACGGCAGCCCGCTCCTGTCCTGGCCGCTCCGTGTCCACGCGCCCTTCGTGACCTCCACATGTGTCCGCTGGGCAGGCCCAAGTCACCTAGTAGTTCCTTCTCTCTCCACAGTGCTCTTCCTGCTCTGGGGTGGGGCCCCTCCTCCCCGTGCCCCGTGCCCTCCGCCTCTGTCATCCTGTCCCCTTCTCCCGGGGCCGCAGAGCACTCTTCCTCGGGCTGGGTGCCCGCGTCTCGCCCGAGAGCTCCGTGAGCAGGATGGGAATGTGCCTGGCGCAGCCTCCTGTGCCGGGGCCTCCTCGCCTCCCCACGGGCACGTCCCGGGGCCTCCCCAGCCCTGGCACACAGGGGTCTCCCCACCCCTCGGGCCGGGCGGTCACCAGTCACTGTTGTGTCCTCGGGAACAGCCTACGAGCCTGAGTCCACACAAGGTTTGGGGGTCTGAGCCTTCACACCTGCCGGGCCCCGTCTCAGACCCCGGGCCTGGGGTCTGCTCCAACTCATTCCCAGGGCCAGGGACGAGGCGGGTGTGCGGCCCTGCTCTGGCCCAGCCCCCTGGGGGCCCAAGCCAGGAGGCAGCCTGACCGAAAACCAAAACAAAGAAAATGAAATCTCGCTCCCCCTGCCCCGGGACGGCCGCTGTCTCAGGCCCCCTGCTCACTGCTCCCCCTCGGGGAAGCTGCTCAGGGACCGGCCGAGAGGTGCAGGGGCACGTAGGGTGGGGGCGAGTGGGGTCGGGCCAGCCCCGGACAGACGGACAGCCACTGCGCCCTGGGCCTGGCCAGGAGGGGCTGCGGGGGCGGGAGCACGAGGCCCGAGGGCTGCGCACCCCTGGGCCTGCCGAGAGGAACGCGGCTTTGATGGAGGAGCCTGCAGGGCTGGGGGAGCCGCGTGGGGGTCTGCGTGGGTCAGAGTTCGCGTGGGGGGTCTGTGTGGGTCAGGGTCCGCGTGGGGAGTCTGTGTGGGTCAGGGTCCGCGTGGGGGGGTCTGTGTGGGTCAGGGTCTGTGGGGGGTCTGTGTGGGTCAGGGTCCACGTGGGGGGGTCTGTGTGGGTCAGAGTTCTCGTGGGAGGTCTGTGTGGGTCAGGGTCTGTGGGGGGTCTGTGTGGGTCAGGGTCTGTGGGGGGTCTGTGTGGGTCAGGGTCCACGTGGGGGGGTCTGTGTAGGTCAGAGTTCTCATGGGAGGTCTGTGTGGGTCAGGGTCTGTGGGGGGTCTGTGTGGGTCAGGGTCCGAGTGGGGAGTCTGTGTGGGTCAGGGTCTGTGGGGGGTCTGTGTGGGTCAGGGTCTGTGGGGGGTCTGTGTGGGTCAGGGTCCGAGTGGGGGGGTCCGTGTGGGTCAGGGTCCAAGTAGGGGGTCTATATGGGTCAGGGTCCGTGGGGGGGTCTGTATGGGTCAGGGTCCATGGGGGGTCTGTGTGGGTCAGGGTCCAAGTAGGGGGTCTGTGTGGGTCAGGGTCCGTGGGGGGTCCGTGTGGGTCAGGGTCCGTGGGGGGTTTGTATGGGTCAGGGTCCAAGTGGGGAGTCCGTGTGGGTCAGGGTCTGTGGGGGGTCTGTGTGGGTCAGGGTTCGTGGGGGGTCTGTGTGGGTCAGGGTCCACGTGAGGGGTCTCTCTCCCCGCGTGTGGCCCAGCCCTTGCCCTCCTGTCCTGCCCTCTGGCCTCCTCCCCCTCCGTCGGTTGCCCCCGTCCCGTCCATGGCCCCGTGGGTGACCTTCTCCCCTGTAGGTGCCTGGGCTGTCCTGGGTGGCCGCTCGTGCCCACAGTCTTTCTGTGGAGTTGGCCTGAGAGCGGCCACTGAGCCTTAGTTCTGTCCCACCCATAAGTTCCCCTCGACCCCTAACCCTGACCTGATCCTGACCCTACCCTGACCCCTGCCCCTGCCTCTGACCTTCAATCCTGACCTCAGTCTGACCTTGACCCCAGTCTTGACTGTGACCTCAGACTTTACTCTGACCTTGACCCTGGCCCTAACCCCTGACCCCAGAGGCAGCCCCTGCGCGTCCGGCCTCTCTCCTGCCGGGCATTCGGCACATGTGACCTTGCCCTTGGCCGGGAGAGCCTCGAGCTCAGCCCGCCCCCAGGCTGGAGGGAAGTGGTGCCCTCCCCCCACTGAGCTCAGACCTTCCTGCGCCCTCCTGCCCGGGGGTCCCACACCCTCCTGGGGGTCTGCTCGGTGCCTGCCCCCCAATGACCCCAGGGGCTCAACCCCGGCTCAGAACAGGAGCTGCCCTCAGGGTTCATGGCAGAGTGGCCCTGCCTGGCCCTCGGCCGCCTCTCCCTGACTGTTTCCCCGAGGCAGGCGGCCCCCGCCCGGCACCTTCCCGGCACCTTCCCCGGGAGCCCACTGCTGGGGGAGGCTGGTCGGGGCTGGACTTTCTGACCTCATCTCACTGCCCGATGGTCCCACAGAGCAGCCCTTGCCGGACCCCAGGAGGCCCCCCTGCGCCTCTCAGGGTGCAGCTCAGGAGGGACGCGACCCCAGAGGGCCCGCCTCTCGCCCTGACCATCAGTGCCCCCGGACAGCCCCACCAGCCCCTCCCTGCCCCAGTGCCGCTCTGGGCCTGCAGGGTTGGGCTGGCAGGACCCTCCTGCCTCCAGCTCTTGTGCCTCTTCTCCCCAGGTGCCCCCTGCCCACGGCCACCCCAAGGAGTGACTGTCCACAGGCGCCAAGATGGCCGGGGCCTCTGTGAAGGTGGCAGTGCGGGTGCGCCCCTTCAACTCCCGCGAGATGAGCCGCGAGTCCAAGTGTATCATCCAGATGACGGGGAGCACGACCAGTGAGTGTGGGGAGCACAGCCAGAGAGTGGGGGAACCCACCTAGAGGCGGGGCAGTGATTGGGGTACCATCAGTGATGGGGCAGAGCTGTCCCCTCCCCAGCTCAGGGCCCTGGGTCTGCAGCTCCTTTGGCCTCTTCAGCTCTGGTGTCCATGGCCACCCAGCATGTCCATCCCTCTGGACGCTCGTGGCCTCTCAGCGTGTCCATCCCTCTGGAGGCCCGTGGCCACTCAGCGTGTCCGTCCCTCTGGACGCCCATGGCCTTTCAACATGTCCATCCCTCTGAGATGCCCGCGGCCTCTCAGCGTGTCCGTCCCTCTGGAGGCCCGTGGCCACTCAGCGTGTCTGTCCCTCTGGACGCCCATGGCCACTCAGCATGTCCATCCCTCTGGACGCCCGTGGTCACTCAGCATGTCCGTCCCTCTGGAGGCCCGTGGCCTCTCAGCATGTCCATCCCTCTGAGATGCCCGTGACCTCTCAGCGTGTCTGTCCCTCTGGACGCCAGTGGCCTCTCAGCGTGTCCGTCCCTCTGAGATGCCAGCAGAAGCAACGAGGGTCCCTCACAGCCCCTGGGGCCTCCAGAGGCTCATAAAGCGAGTTCTGAACTCGGGGTCCCTGTCCCAGAGTCTGTGCTCCAGTCAGTGTCCCTCCCTCGCCTCTGTCCGTCACGGCTCCCAACTCTGCCGGCCATGGCGGGAAGCAGCACAGCCCTGACAGGCCCCGGTCACCCAGCACCCCGGAGGGCTGTGGAAGCAGAGACAACCCCCGCTGGGTGGGGATGCCGTGTGGGGACGGCCTGGGGGGCCTCTTGAGTTCCTGGACGCACCCCGGCTCTTGGGGGATCCAGACCTGGGCCGGGGGCGGGGAGGGGCCACCTTTGCGCGAGCTGCAGTGGGGAGGACTCTCGGGAGGACGGACGGCCAGCACTCCCGCTCTCCCCACAGCCATCGTTAACCCCAAGCAGCCCAAGGAGACACCCAAGAGCTTCAGCTTCGACTACTCCTACTGGTCACACACCTCGGTGAGCCCCAGGCAGGGCGCGGCACCCCCAGGCCCCGCTGGCCCCGCATCCCTCCTCCCCGAGCACCCGGGCCCCACGGCCACCCCCTCGCCCGCCCCTGGCCAGCAGCGCCTCTGCCCCTCGCCCGCAGCCCGCGGACCCGCAGTACGCCTCGCAGAGGCAGGTGTACCGCGACATCGGCGAGGAGATGCTGCAGCACGCCTTCGAGGGCTACAACGTCTGCATCTTCGCCTACGGCCAGACGGGCGCCGGCAAGTCCTACACCATGATGGGGCGCCAGGAGAAGGAGCAGCAGGGGATCATCCCGCAGGTACGGGGTGGGCCGGGCCGCGGCTCCTGCTCTGAGTCGCTCAGGGCCAGGTGGGCAAGGCTGGCACCCGAGGGCAGGGCAGGGGTGGGTCTGCGTGGGTGGGGCTGAACACAGGGCTGGCGTGTGTGGGCCTAACCGTGCCCTCACCCACAGCTCTGCGAGGACCTTTTCTCCCGCATCAACGACACCACCAACGACAACATGGCCTATTCGGTGGAGGTAGGCCACCAAGCCCCACCCTGGGGACAGGGCACCGTCCCGCCCGCCCGCCTCAGGGACACAGCACCCGTCCCACCCGCCTTGGGACACGGCACTCGTCCTGCCCGCCTTGGAACACGGCACCCACTTTGGGGTTCCACAGCCCCCCTCCTGGGCTTTGTCTCTGCCTGCAGGTCAGCTACATGGAGATTTACTGTGAGCGCGTGCGGGACCTCCTGAACCCCAAGAACAAGGGCAACCTGCGTGTGCGGGAGCACCCGCTGCTGGGCCCCTACGTGGAAGACCTGTCCAAGCTGGCCGTCACCTCCTACAACGACATCCAGGACCTCATGGACTCGGGCAACAAGGCCAGGTGGGCCCCTTGGGGTGCTGGTGGGGACAGGGCGGGGGCGGGCACTCCCACCTGCCCCCACTCTATGCTCACACACACCGGAGGGGCCCACGCCAGTCACACACCCTCCCTGGCCGTGTCCACGCTCCCTGCTGGGGTTCTGTTTACCCCGAGACCAAGGGTCTCCCCTGGTGCGCGTGGCCCTGAGGCCCCAGAATAGCTGTGCGGTCACAGTGACCCCCAGCCCCAGGACACATGTGCCTGGCCACGGGGTCCTGGTCACCATGTGTGTGGCCTGTGTCCAGGACCGTGGCGGCCACCAACATGAATGAGACCAGCAGCCGCTCCCACGCCGTCTTCAACATCATCTTCACCCAGAAGCGCCATGATGCAGAGACCGACGTGACCACCGAGAAGGTTGGGGGCCGGGAGGGGAGGACACGGGGAGAGGACAGGAGACACAGGGAGGGAACGGGGAGGGCATGGAGAGTGCCGGGAGGACACAGCAGCAGGTGGGAGGGAGGACGGAGCAGTGGGCAGTGCAAGGGGCTGGCTCGGGCTCCCGGGGGTGAGGCAAGGCCTCTTCTCTGGGAGGGGAGGGGTCTGCTGGGCGGCCATCAGGGGGCTGGGCGGGGAGAGGTGCGGGTGGGCGGGGCACCTCCAGCACAAAGGAGAGGAGGTGCCCAGCCCCGCCCAGCCGGGTGCCCACAGCCTTGGGGCACCTCCTGAGCCTGCCCAGCACATGCTCTGTGCTCCCATGGCTGCTCCTCAGCCCGTCTTTCCGCCCACCCCTGATGCCCACCCCAGGTCGGCCTCCCCATCCAGACCCTCCCCATACCCTGGGGACACAGTGGGGCTGGGAGAGGATAGAGCTGGCCACAGAAGCTCTGTCACATGGGTCTGTCACAGCCACATGGGCCTGTGAGACTGACTGTCCAAGTGTCTGCATCCGGGGTTCGACTGTCCATGTGAGCGTCCGGGGCTCCGACTGAGTGTCTGGGGGTCTGACTATCTGTGTGTGTGTCCAGGGTCCAACTGTCTGTGTGAGTGTACAGGGGTCCGACTATCTGAGTGTCCAGGGGCCCGACTGTCCCTGTGAGCGTCTGGGGTTCTGGCTGACTGACTGAGCATCCAGGGTTCCGACTGTCCATGTGAGCATTTGGGGTTTTGACTGTCTGAGCGTCTGGGGGTCCGACTGTCTGTGTGAACGTCCAGGGGTCCGACTGTCCATGTGAGTGTCCAGGGGTTCGACTTTCCAGGGGTCTGATTGTCTGTGCGAGTGTCCAGGGGTCCGACTGTCCGTGTGAGTGTCCGGTGGTTCGACTTTCCAGGGGTCTGATTGTCTGTGTGAGTGTCCAGGGGTCCGACTGTCTGTGTGAGTGTCCGGGGGATCCAACTGTCCGTGTGACCGTCCGGAGGTCTGACTGACTCCTGGGACAGTGCTGCTGTGCTGAGGCAGGGCTGTGCCCCTCGGTGCCACAGCCGCCTCAGCCCTGCAGGTCTCCGCCAGAGTGAGGCCCCGGAGGCGTGGACAGTGTCAGGGCACCGGCAGGCCTGCCCTGTGGCTCTGCAGTGACCCGTGGCGGTGTGTGCTGCTTCTGACCCGCAGGTGAGCAAGATCAGCCTGGTGGACCTGGCAGGAAGCGAGCGGGCGGACTCCACGGGGGCCAAGGGCACCCGCCTCAAGGTAAGGGCGAGCCTGGCCCAGCGGGGCACGGTGGGCGAGGCAGGAAGGCTGATCCCCTATGCCCCCACCCGAGGCTGACGGGGCAGTGCATGCGGATGTTTCTGGAGTCCTGAGACCCTCAGGGGTGGGGATGCCTCGAGCCGCCGCCCTGCCCGCCTCCTGCAGCCCGCAGTGGGCTCGGGATGGCACCCAGTGACCATCCTCTGCCCACACAGGAGGGTGCCAACATCAACAAGTCCCTGACCACCCTGGGGAAGGTCATCTCCGCCCTGGCTGAAATGGTGAGTGGGCAGGGTCTGGCGCGGGGTGGGGTCTGCGTTGCAGCAGAGGGTCACACTTGGTCCTGATGAAGCAGTCGATCCTTGGCTCCCCTGGACATGCTGGTGCATCTTTCCATGTGGGCAGGGCCGCGGCCACGTGACCTGCTGCCTCCTTCAGGGGAGCTGGCGGCTCGACCGGGTGCCCGTGACGGGACGCGCCCCTGAGAATGTCGGGCCGTTGTGAGGAGGGCTGCCGGGTCGGCCGGGGCTCCACAGGCCTCAGACTCTGTGTTTTCCTTTGCAGGACTCTGGGCCCAACAAGGTAAGCCGCTTCCTCAGCTCCGGGCCCTCAGCCGGCTCTCCAGGAGGTGTCCTCCATCTGCTCACTGGCCCAGCTCTGGAGCCTGACTCAGCACCTCAGGCAGCAGAGAAAAGCATGACAAAGTGGGACAGGCCCTGTGGAGGAAAATGGGCCAAGGGATGCTGGGCCGGGAGCATGGGTCTGCACAGCCGGAGAGGCTGCCGGGAGAGCCGGGAATGGGGCCAAGGCGCAGGGGCAGAGGGGAGGCAGGAGGGAGGCTCCTGAGAGGCAGACCACCTGAGGACTGAGACGGGCTGCAGAGAAGTGTGGAGGAAGTGTGTGCAGAAGTGGGGGGCGAGCGTGAGGGCAAGTATGAGAGGAAGTGTATGCAGAAGTGAGAAGTGCGTGCAGCAGTAGGAGGAAGTGTATGTGGGAGTGCTCAAAGTGTGCTAGGAAGTGAGAGTATCAGTGAGAGAGAGTGAGGAAAGTACAAGAAGTCTGTGCAGGGGCTGGAGCAACAGCACAGCGGGTAGGGCGTTTGCCTTGCACGCGGCTGATCCGCGTTCGATCCCTGGCATACCATAGGGTCCCCCGAGCACCGCCAGGAGTAACCCCTGTGCATCTCCGGGTATGACCCCAAAAGAAAAAAAATAAGTATGAGAGGAAATACACAGCAAATATGAGAATTGTGAGAGGAAGTATGGAGGAGCGTGAGGGGAAGTATGAGAGGAAGGGTATGAGAAGTGAGGAAGCGTATGGGATTGAAGAGGTTTGTAGAAGTATGAGGAAATGTATGGAAGTTGGTGAGGAAGTGTGAGAGGAAGCACGTGAATCAGTGTGGATATTTTATCAGAACTATAAGAATGTATGAAAATCTGTGTGAGAGTAAGTGAGAGATTTGGTGCAACTATGTGAGTGACTCTGAGGAACTCTGGGGAATTATGTGTCTCTAAAACTGCAAAAGTGCGAAACTATGTGTCTCTAAAGAGAACACCACAAGGAAGTGTGGAAGCAATGAAACAATGAATCGGGGATGAGGAATGTGAGGAAGCTGTGACCTGTCTGAGGAACTACTTGGGGAACTGAGAAATTGGGGAGGGAAAGTCTCAGGGCCTCTGAGGAGCTCTGAGGACAATTTTGCGAACAGTAGAGCTGTGAGAAACTGGGGACTGGGTGTACACTGAGGTTCTGAGGACGGCGTGAGTCTCGTGAGGAAGTGAGTGGAAGCATGAGAGGAAATGTAGGGAGAGGGGTGCGGGCTGGAGGAGTTAGGGGGGATGGCGAGGAAGCACATAGACGGGGGGGACAGTGTGAGAGGACTGAGACCAACAGGGGTGAGGGACTTCGGGGAGCCACGTGGGCTGCTAGGAGGAAATTCCAGAGAACAGCATGAAGAATCACAAGGAGCTCTGTGTGAAGTCGGACACGGGATAAGCGGCTGTATTGTTCTTTTTAAGTTCCTATTTATAATGAATACATCATTTGTCGGCACATGAGGGGTTGGGGGAACGCGGTGGGGGTTAGTGAGGCAGCCCGTGAAGAACCCCTGACCCTAGACAGGGTGAAGGTCGCAGACCTGTGAGCTCTCTGGAGAAGCCGAGGAATCCGGGGAGGATGTGGCGGTCACTGTGAGGCACCAGTGGAGGAGCTGTGGGGACTGTGTAGAACTTCAAGAGCCACCCGGGCCCCTGTTGGTGGAGGGGGGTGACAGGGACGCTGGAAGTGAGTGGGCAGTGCCACGTGCAGGGAGATGGGGCAGGAGGCATGAAGCCTGGGTCAAGCGCGCTGGGCTGTGGCTAATGGGCCGTCATGGTGGGTTCGGAGGGGCTCCTGGGGCCTGGCAGCTGACGGACTGACCCTCCTCTCACGCAGAACAAGAAAAAGAAGAAGACGGATTTCATCCCGTACCGCGACTCTGTGCTCACCTGGCTCCTGCGGGAGAACCTGGGTGAGGCCCCCCCACCCGTCACTCTTGAGGAGAAACTCATGGCTCCTTCTGGGGGCTGCCAGCGCCCCAGCTCACGTCTCTCATGCGCACTGCTCGGAGACCATGACTCCGAGAGGCCGTGCTGGTTAGGCTTGGGGCTTCAGAAGTCACCCCTTCTTTCCGCCCGAGTTTTGAGTCAGAGAGAGATGGTGGATGGGACAGAATCGCCAGGACTCTTGTTCAGCCCTTCCCAGAATAACCCCAGGACCTCCTCTGGATATGTTAGGGTTAGGGACTAACATTCAGAGAGGTAAACTGAGTCATGGGCTTATTTCCCCCCTCCCTGGACACAGACAGCTGAGTATCTCCACCTCTGCGTGCCCAGTCCTGCACCCCAGAACCAGCCCTGGGGGGTAGCTGGACATGGGCTACAGCAGGTGTCCTCCTGCCCGGTTGTGGAAGCAGACCCTCCTGCAGGGCCAGCTGCATGTGTGTGGGGGGGCCAGGGGGCCATCCGCACACGGCTGGTGAGAGCCAGCAGTGGGGGCCTTTGCCTCTTGGCCACACTGAGAGCGGAGGAGGGGGGTCCATATGCAGCGTCCCCTCTATGTGCCCCACTAGATGTGGTCATCCTAAAGTGACCCCCCGTGTGACAAAAACATGACAGGGAAGACGAGGGTCCTGTGCAGTGCAGAAGACCCCGTGCCCACTCCCTGGCCCTGCCTCAGTTTACCCAGAACAGTAGCCTCCCCGCCCCAGGCATAGCTGATGCATGTGCATGCCCACAGGAGGGAACTCAAGGACAGCAATGGTGGCCGCCCTGAGCCCTGCAGACATCAACTATGATGAGACCCTGAGCACCCTGAGGTGAGTCCGGGAGGGAGCTGGCTCTCTGGGGTGTCCTCTGGGCTGCATCCATGGTCCCAGGCGACCACAGCGGGGTGTTCCTGAGACACCAGCTGGCCAAGGCAGCTCTGCCCTCTGACCCCTGTCTGCAGCTCCAGTGGGACATACCTGCACAACCCCCTTCACACTGTCCCCTGGGGACATAGGGACAAAGGCCTCACCACGGGGAGTGACTCCCCAGGGCCTCAGTTTCCCCAATTGAGAGAACCAGACGGGGCCCCCTAAGGGTCTCTTGGGCCAGGGGTCCCCAGGGCGGGTGTGGCCAGGCTCCCGGCGCCCCCAGCTGCAGAGGCCCCGCCCAGAGGGGTCGGGCAGGGCACGTGCCACGGGCCTGCACCCACGGCTCCCGGAACCACCCAGGTACGCCGACCGGGCCAAGCAGATCCGCTGCAACGCCGTCATCAACGAGGACCCCAACAACAAGCTCATCCGCGAGCTCAAGGACGAGGTCACCCGGCTGCGCGACCTGCTCTATGCCCAGGGCCTGGGCGACATCACCGAGAGTGAGTACCGGGCGGTGGGCCACGCAGCCCTGGGCACCACTGAGCCCGGCTGGCAGCTGCCCTGTCCCCGCTGCAGCCCCTCCCGCTGGCCGGGTGCCCTGGCCCCGCGGGACAAACGTTCTCTCTCTGTCTCCCCCACGCTTCTTCCCCTCAGCCGGCACTCTGCCCGGAGGACCCAAATGTGTGTATCCCCTCGTGCCCCCACCCGCTGCGCTCTGCTCCCTGTGGCCCTGCTCCTGGCCCTGAGGGCACCCCTCCCCTAGGCGCCCAGTCATGTGACCAAGCCACCGGCGTGGCCGTGGCAGAGTGGGGGCCCCCGAGGCAGGTGGCTGAGCGGGGCGGCGATGGAAGGCCGCGCCCGCCCTCTGTCCCAGAGTCTGCAGGGGTGGCGCCTGCAGCGCCGGGGACGGGGCGCCCTCAGTCTCCCCAGCCCCCACCTCTGCTATGTGCTGCTGTGTGTCGCTTTGGCTGGGAGGAGTCAGGGCAGCCCCAGGCTCGGCACTAGGGGCTGTGCGCCTTGGGGTGGCGGGGCCCACCCAGAGCAGCGATCCCACCGGCCGGCTGTTCTCGAGGTCCTGTGCCAGTCTCAGGGTGGAGGAAGGAGTGGGTGGGCTCTGGTGGGTGCAGGAAGCCCCGCGGACGCAGCGGCTGTGCATGCTCTGCTCGCCGCACCTCTTCCTCCCGCTTCGCCGCCCGCGGCCTCCCCGCTCGCTTCTCCCTCCCTCCTGTCCGCCTGGCCCGCCCTCACGCTGCCCGCTGCCCGCTGCCCGCGTCTGCCCCAGCCGGGAGGCCCGCCAGAGTCGTCAGGCGCCTGCCGCTCTCTCCACAGTGACCAACGCGCTGGTGGGCATGAGCCCATCGTCCTCGCTCTCAGCCCTGTCCAGTCGCGCTGCCTCTGTGTCCAGCCTGCACGAGCGCCTCCTGTTCGCCCCTGGCAGCGAGGAAGCCATCGAGAGGCTGAAGGTGAGGGGCGTGGCCTGGACTGGGGGCGGGGTATATGGGCGTGGCCTGGTCTGGGGCGGGGCCTGGCTGTGGGCACAGCTGTGGCCTGAGGGGCGGGGCCTGGTCATGGGTGTGGCCTGGCCTGAGGGCGGGGCCACATGAGGGGTGGGGCGTGACCTGAGGGTGAGGCTGTGTGAGACGTGGGGGCCTGGCTGTGGGCACAGCTGTGGCCCGAGGGGAGAGGGTCTGGGTGTAGGCGTGGCCTGGGCGGAGGCCTGGGCTATATGAGGGGCGGGGCCTGGCTGTAGCTTGTAGCCTAAAGGTGGGGCTATAAAATGGGGCCTGGTTGTGGGCGTGGCTACGGCCTGAGGGTGGGGCTATGGCCCGAGGGGCGGGGCCTAGTGCTGGGTGGGCCCATGGCCTGCAGGCGAGATTATATAACCGGGACTGGAAGTGTATGAGGCTGGCCACAGTGCGAGGGTGTGAAGTCAGGGCCCTGTGAGCCTGGAGAGTGGCGGGCAGGCTCCCAAAGGGCCTCGGCACCTCTGGGCTGGTGTCCGAGGCTGGTGTGCCTTGTCCACAGCCCTCACCTGCTGTTAGGGGTCTTGCCAGGGCTCCAGGCCCTCCCACGGTGCCCGTCCTGCACCTGCTGGGATGCCTCACGTGGGGCAGGCCACGCGTGTGGTCACTCCTAACTGCACTTCGGTGAACAGTGTCGGGTGCTGGCCAAGGAAGAAGGTCTGGCGAGCAGGGGCGCCGGGGGGTACCGGGGGCCGGAGAGAGGCTGCTGCTGGGGGATGCCCGGGGACAGTGCGGCGGTGGCCTCAGCAGCTCGGGGACTTGCTTCTTCCCTTACAGAAATTCTTTCCCTTTTCTTTCTTAAATCAAATCACAGTGAAATTACAAAGATACAAAAATATTTCTGATTGGGTTTCATGTTGTTCCAACACCAGCCTCTCCCTCCCGCCCCCAGCCTGCCTCTGTGCAGGGACGTTTCCCCTCCCCTGCTCTCCTGGTGCCCCCTCCCCTGACTTATCCCCCCGACCCCTGCCCCAGTGCCAAGCTTCCTGCTGAGGCCAGTTCTGCTCTTGGTTTCTATTGCCATTGTGCATTGATAACCCCTGACGAGGTTTCTTTATTTCCCACTGTGAGAGCTCATTCGAGCCTGTTCCTCTCCTCTGTCTGATTTCACTCCACACGACCCTCTCCAGATCCATCCATATGGCAGCAAATTGCCGGCGTTTTCTTTCCTTATGGCCAATTTGTATCCCATTGTGGATATATACCATTGTTTCTTCATCCAGTCACCTGTCTTTGTGCATTGGGTTGTTTCCACATTGGGCTCTTGTACACCGTGCTGCAGTGAACATAGGAGTGCAGATGTCTTTTCTGACATGTGTTTTGGGGCCCTTGGGGTATATTCCCAAAAGCAGTATTTCTGGGTCATACGTAAGTTCAATTTTTAGTTAGTTTGTTTTTTTTTTAAGACCACCCCACTGGTGTTTTGTTTTTCTTTTTGGGTCACACCCAGTGATGCACAGGGGTTACTCCTGGCTCATGCACTCAGGAATTACTCCTGGGAGTGCTCGGGAGACCATATGGGATGCTAGGAATCGAACCCGGGTAAGCCGCGTGCAAGGCAAATGCCCTACCTGCTGTGCCATCTCTCCAGCCCCCAATTTTTAGTTTTTTGAGGAATATCCATATTATCTTACCAAAAGGCTGGACCAGTCAACATTCCCACCAGCAATAAATGAGAATCTCTTTCTCCCCACATCCACACCAGCACTGGTTGTTCTTTCAGATGAGTTCCAGTGTGAGGATATCCCGTTGCTGTTTTCATTTGCATTTCCCTGAGGGTTAGTGATACAGAGCATCTTTTCATATGCTCTGGCTATTTGTATTTCTTCTTTGAAGAAGTTCTTTTATCTCCTTCCCACTTTTTGATAGGGATTTTTTTTTCTTGTGTATTTCTACAAGTTCTTTATATGCCTGAACACTAATCCTTTGTCACATGAGTGGTGGGCATATAATTTTCCCCAGTCTGTAGGCTGCCTTCGTATTTTGGTTTCCTTTGAGTTGCAGGAGCCCATTTAATGTGGTCCCATTCGTCTACCTTTGCTTCTACTTGCTTGGTCAGTGACTTTCATCCTTAAAGATCCCCTAGCTCCAATATCATGGAGATTCCTCCCAGAGAACCTTCGAGCCCCCGCTCTCAGCATGTGTTCACAGGGAACATGCTCTGAGGTGCTGAACCCCAGCTCTCACCTCACCTTTCTCGTTCCGTGGGACACCAGCCACAGAGTCTGGGCCCTGCAGTGGTCCCCACCTCACCTGCTCACTTTACACCCCAGGAGACAGAAAAGATCATCGCTGAGCTCAATGAAACCTGGGAAGAGAAACTGAGGCGCACGGAAGCCATCCGGATGGAGAGGTGGGGACCATCAGGGTGGGGCATGGGGGCCATCAGGGTGGGCAGGTGGGAGCCTTCAGGGTGGAGCCATGGGCAGGGCGTCCAGTTGGAGGTGCAGGGAGAATCCAGATGCAGGTGGGCAGTCTAGGGGCAGTCTGAGGTGGGCCCTAGAGTCCAGCCCTCCCACCCAGCTCTCCCCTGGCTTCTTCCCTGCCCTCCACCACCTTGGCCGGCCGACCCCAGAGAGGTGAGCAGGTGCCCCATCTCACTGGCCAGGGGCACACATGTGCTGGCAGCTGACCTTGCTCTGTCCGCAGGGAAGCGCTGCTGGCAGAGATGGGCGTGGCCATGCGGGAGGACGGAGGCACGCTGGGGGTGTTCTCCCCCAAAAAGGTACGCGCTACCCGGGGGTGGTCCAGACGCACCCACCCCTCTGGGAGGGGCCACCCGGTGGGCACTTCCCTGCCCAAGGAGCAACTGTGCCCCCACCTGTCTGGCCACTGCTCAGGCCCCGCCCGCATCTCTCTGAGTGGACACCCAGGTCCCGGCCTCTCCCAAGCGCCCATCCCCAAGTGCTCAGGCTGAGTCCCCACGGCCTGGACCTGGGAACACCCCTCGCTGCAGGGGCCAGCAGAGGCTCCAGGCCAGGAGGACACTGCTCAGGGCGCTTACCCCATGCCCACAGACGCCGCACCTTGTCAACCTGAACGAGGACCCGCTGATGTCCGAATGCCTCCTGTACTACATCAAGGATGGCGTTACCAGGTGTGTCCGCCGGGCAGTGGTCGGGGTTACCCTGGGCATCTTGGAGGCCAGACTGGAGGGGTCCCTCAGGGGCCGCCCTGACGTGCTGCCCCCACAGGGTGGGCCGCGAGGATGGGGAGCGGCGGCAGGACATTGTGCTGAGTGGACACTTCATCAAGGAGGAGCACTGCATCTTCCGGAGTGATGCCCTCGGAGATGGAGAAGGTGACCCGCCCCAAAGGGCCTCTGGACAGGCGCTCCAGGGCCGGGCCACTAGGGCTGGCCGCAGAGCTGAGTTCCCAACTTGGGGACAGTTGGGATCACTCTCAGGGGCACCGGTGTCCATTTCCAGTCCCCCGCCTATGTTGGAGCCCAGAGGTGCCCGCTGGCCGGAGCTCAGGGCACGTCCCCATGGACAGGCCCCAGGACAGGCAGCTGACGCAAAGTGCCTGTGTCACAGGGCCTGGGGACACCAGCCCCAGAGATCTGTCCCCATGGGTCAGGAGCTTAGGGGGCGGCTGGACCCCCACCATGCAGCTGAGTCCTCCTTCCCTCCCTGCCCCTCTGCCCTAGCTGTGGTGACCCTGGAGCCCTGTGAGGGGGCTGACACCTACGTCAACGGCAAGAAGGTCACGGAGCCCAGCATCCTGCGGTCAGGTAGGGCAGTGGGCTGCGCCCAGCGCACCCAGGTGGGGTTCAAGGTGGGAAAGGGGCAGGATGCCCCGGGGGGCTGGAGGACAGGCGGGGAGGGTCCAGGGTTGTCCGAGCACAGGTGCCTGACCATCCACATCATCCGGCACAGGACACTCTCTGCCACTTTGCAGACAGCTATCCTCTAAGTCACATCCGCCTGTCACTAGCAGTCACTCACCTGCCTGTCACCTAGTGACCACTTACCACCTGTCACCTATCCATCACCTAGCAACCAATCACCCATCTGTCACCTAGCAGCCAATCACCCATCTGTCACCTAGCAACCAATCACCCATCACCCATCCGTCACCTGACAATCGTCCATCTCTGTCCCTAGTGATCAACACCTGCCCATCCCCTAGGGATCACATCTGCCTGTCACCGAGTGACCAACTCTCCCTGTGTCCCCAGGAAACCGCATCATCATGGGCAAGAGCCACGTGTTCCGCTTCAACCACCCAGAGCAGGCGCGGCAGGAGCGCGAGCGCACGCCCTGTGCCGAGACGCCGGCCGAGCCCGTGGACTGGGCCTTCGCGCAGCGGGAGCTGCTGGAGAAGCAGGGCATCGACATGAAGCAGGAGATGGAGCAGCGGTAGGCCGGCCGCCGCCCACTGCCCCACCCCTGCCCGCTCCCCCAGCCCTGCCTGCACACTGCACCCCTGCCCGCTCACCCCACCCCAGCCCCACTCACTCCACCCCTGCCCGCTCACCCCACCCCTGCTTGCTCACCCCACCCCTGTCCGCTCACCCCACCCCTGCCCGCTCCCCCACCCCTGCCTGCACACCGCACCCCTGCCTGCTCACCCCACCCCTTCCTGCTTACCCCAGCCCTGCCCCACTCACCCCACCCCTGCCCGCTCACTCCACCCCAGCCCCACTCACCCCACCCCTGCCTGCTCACCCCACCCCTTCCTGCTTACCCCACCCCTGCCCGCTCACCCCACCCCTGCCTGCTCACCCCACCCCTTCCTGCTTACCCCAACCCTGCCCCACTCACCCCACCCCTGCCTGCTCACCCCATCCCTGCCTGCTCTGCTCACCCCAACCCTGCTCCACTCACCCCACCCCTGCCTTGCCTGCTCAATCACCCCACCCCTGCCCGCTCATCCGACCCTTGCCCACTCTCCCCATTCCTGCCTGCTCACTCTACCCCTGCCCCACCTGCTCACTCACCCCACCCCTACCCTGCCTGCTCACTCACCCCACCCCTGCCTGCTCATCCCACCCTTGCCCTGCCCTGCCTGCTCGCTCACCCCACCCCTGCTCGCTCTCCCACCCCTGCCCACCAACCTGCCCACTCACCCCACTGGATCACGGCTCTCACAGGCTTCAGGAGCTGGAGGACCAGTACCGCCGAGAGCGAGAAGAGGCCACATACCTGTTAGAGCAGCAGAGGCTGGTAAGGGCATTTCCCCCACCAGGCTGCCACCCTGGTCCCCAGCATCCCTTTCCTCCCAGCCTTAGTGACCCCCTGCAAGTTTGTGTCTAGGGACCTTGGCATGGAGGGCCTGTCCACAGCACAAAAGGTTGGGGGAGGCTGCAGGGGCCTGTGTCCATAAGGGCCGTGGTCCTGGTTTGGTCCCCAGGACTATGAGAGCAAGCTGGAGGCCCTGCAGAAGCAGGTGGAGTCCAGGTACTACCCAGAGGTGAACGAGGAGGAGGAGGAACCAGAGGATGAAGGTGAGGGCCCCTGTGTGAGGGGTAAGCCTGGGTCTGGACAAGGGAAGGGTCTCTCCGCCGCCTCCCTAGAGGCACCATGTGCCCACTCCTTGGGGAGAAAACCCCTCTCTCCTCTGGGGACACCTGTCATGGCCTGAGGTGCACCATGGAGTCCAGACTGGGGCTCTTCAGTGAAGCAGGAAAGCACACACATGTACATATCAGCACACACATGCACCCAGATGCACACACATGTACACACATGTGCATACACGTGTGAACATACACACGCACACACGTTCACACATGCATATGAACACATACACATGTGCACACTCACACATGTACACATGTGCAATATTTACATGCACATACATGCACATTTACAGATACACACATGCACATACACCCACATACATCACACCTGTGCATACCCATACAGAAGCCCACACATCTGCCTGCACATTTACATTCATACATGCCCTCACACCTTCCTGCACTCACACTATACATGCGTCACATATGTGTGCCCACGCAAACACATGGATATGTGTGCCAGTCCACCCCTGTGCACACCCACACATGCACATCCGTGCTCACTCCTGTCTTGCTGGCTTGTGGCTTGTGCCCAGGGACCACAGACCCCTGGTTCTCCTGTCTCTTCCCACAGCCCCCGGGACAGCAGGTTTGGACCATCCTGCCCTCCTGCCCCTCTCAGCTGGCCCCCACGGGCTGACCCCAGCCCCGCTCTCGGGCCTCTGCGCCCCCAACATCCTCCTGCCCACGTGTGGGTCGCCTTTCCCCAGGCCTTTCTAGCTGAGTGCCCAGCAGCTGGGGGAGGCTGGGCACCCCATCCGGGCCTCAGCGCCCCACGCCTGTCCCCACAGTGCAGTGGACGGAGCGGGAATGTGAGCTGGCGCTGTGGGCCTTCCGGAAGTGGAAGTGGTACCAGTTCACGTCCCTGCGGGACCTGCTGTGGGGCAACGCCATCTTCCTCAAAGAGGCCAACGCCATCAGCGTGGAGCTGAAGAAGAAGGTGGGGCCGCGCACCCCGCACGCGTGGCTGGTGCCTCCTGGTGTGGCTCGGGAAGGCCCCACGGGACCTGCTCCTACCCACCCGTCACCCCTACCCACGCCAGGTCCAGTTCCAGTTCGTGCTGCTCACAGACACACTCTACTCACCACTGCCCCCCGACCTGCTGCCCCCCGAGGCCGCCAAGGAGCGGGAGACGCGTCCCTTCCCCCGCACCATCGTGGCCGTGGAGGTGCAGGACCAGAAGAACGGGGCCACCCACTACTGGACACTGGAGAAGCTCAGGTACAGTGGCACGGGCGCTGGCGTTCTCGGGGCCCAGGTCCCCACGGGAGCTCTCCTGGCCAGTCTCCGGGACTGGAAGGAAGCCAGACTCACCCAGCGCGGTGAAGCCCCTCTCGGTAGCTGAGCTGGAGGGACCAGAGAAGCAGGCCAGGTGGGAGGGGCGTGTCAGGGCGGGGCCGCAGGCGGGAGAGGAGGGGCCAAAGGTAGGAGGGCGTGTCGGTGGGAGGGGCATGGCCAGAGATGGGAGGGGTGTGTCAGAGGGGTTGGGGGGGCTAGAGGTGGGAAGGCGTATTTTAGAGGGGCGGGGCCAGATATGGGAGGGGCGTGTTGGGGCGGGGCCAGGAGTGGGAGGGGGCATGTCATGGGGGCGGGGCCAGAGTTGGGAAGGGTCCTTGAGAGGGGCGTGTCAGAGGGCGGAGCTGCGGTGGGAGTGGGGGAGGAGGGCAGGAGCAGTCCAGGATGCGGTGGAGTGAAGGGCCTGGGAGCCAAGGGCCACAGGGGTGCCCCTGTCACTCCGCTGCTTGTGGTTGTGGGAGGGCAGTCAGGCAGTCGGCGTGGGGTGGGGAGACTCCCCCCACTGTGCCCCGCAGTCCACACGCCCAGTGACTGGGGACCCAATGTCAGCCCTTGGTGCCCAGCCCTGAGCAGGACACAGGTTTCCCTTCTTCGGGGATGCTTTGGTTGCCGGGGGAGAGCAGCACTCTGAGCCCTCCCTGGTCTATGTCTCTGTCACTTCCCTGCCCCAGGGCTGAGGGCTCCCTGCTGGCCCCCTCTGCACCCTGCACTGGCCGCTGTCCTCCTACCTTGGCCCCCACGGCCCCTAGGTGTCGTGGGTCACAGGCTCACAGCCCCTTGACTGTGGCTGCCAGTGTGATGGGGGGCTGAAGGCAGACCCCCGCATCTCGATGACCCCCTGCAGGACAGTTCCCGGGGGTGCGGGCAGTGCCAGCCACTGCCTGGGCCTGAGCTGACTGCTGACCCTTGCAGGCAACGGCTGGACCTGATGCGGGAAATGTATGACCGGGCGGCTGAGGTCCCCTCCAGCGTCATCGAGGACTGTGACAATGTGATGACCGGCGGGGACCCCTTCTACGACCGCTTCCCCTGGTTCCGGCTGGTGGGCAGGTAGGTGTCTCCGTGCCCGTTGGCAGGGGAGAGGCCATGGGGACGGGGTCTCCTCCCACAGCTGGGCCTGACTGGAGCGGGGACCTGAGCCCCAGGGGGTGCCTGCCCTCCCCCACCATCACTCTGCACTCAGGGTTTGGCTCCCGCTGCTCAGAGCAGAAGACCCTCAGCAGGCGGCCATGGGCTTGCAGGGGGCTGGGCAGCCCACAGGGGGATGGAGTAGAGAGCTGGGCATTGCACCCCAAGGCAGGCCTGGCCCAGATTTCTCTCCCCTGCTTGGGGTCTACGCCAGATCCCACCCCACAACTCAGCACAGGCGAGGTCATGAGGTCCTCACATGCAGCACCCACATCAGGCCTGCTGGGCATTTTGGAACCTTCCAGAACCTTCCAGAACCGTCCGCGGACCACCAGAAAATTAAAACAGGCTCTGGTGGTCGTGCTCCGTGGGACGCAGACACCCGCCCTGGCCTCGGCTGAGGCTAACTCTCTCTGTCTTGTCCCACCGCCCCCAGTTCAGTGGGCGCTGGCTGCGGCAGCTACCCTCTTCTCGACGCGTGCATGAGCCAGCGCATGGCTGCTCCCACCCCCTCCCCCACCTTCTCCAGCCCCGACTCCGACGCCACCGAGCCTGCCCTCGAGGAGCAGAGCGTGGGGGAGGAGGAGGAGGAGGAGGACCTGGAGGACAACGTGTTCCGGGAGCACGCGCTGTGTGGCGGCCGGGACCCATTTTACGACCGGCCCCCGCTGTTCTGTTTAGTAGGAAGGTTGGTGGGGGCGCAGCACGCCGGAAGGAGCCAGCTCTTTGCAGAGGGGCACTGCCACGGCCGCCTGGGGCCTGCCCCGCAGCGTAGGGTCCACGGTGGCAACCAGGCAGCCTGCAGGCGAGAGGGAGGGCAGGAGTCTGCAGGGCCGCCCCCGGGTCCAGAGAGGCTGCGCGGGCCCCGCTCTGCCACCCCAGGGCTGCGACCGGGGGCACTGTGACCCCCTGGGCGCCGCCCTCATGGCGAGGGACAGTGGCCTTGCCGCCACCCTTGGTGCTCCGGGCGTGGGAGTGCTAAGAGCCCACCCCAGGGGGCCCCAGCTTGCATCAGGCCCTGCGAGCAGCCGGCAGCGCGGGCCCTAACGTGGGGGTCAGAGGACAGGACAGCGCCCGGCCCGCCCTCAGTCTACCCTGGGCACCCTGGCAGAGGAGCCGGGGGGCAGGGCAGAGTCTTGCTTGCACCTGGAAGCGAGTGGCCGCAGGACTCGGGAGAAACGGGCGGGGCAGTGCTCGTCACGGGAAGAGCTGGGTCCTTCTCGCACCGTCCTTCCTCTGGGTCTGCCAGCCGCCAGCCCGGCTGCTCGGGGCTTCCTCGGGGTGCGGCCGCCATGGTGGTGAGAGCTAGCTGCGAGCCCGCCCGGACGCGCCCGCCCCGGGCTGCTGCCACCCTTCCAGCTGCCGCTGGCCCTCTCCAAAGCTTGAGTGGACTCGGGGCCACTCGCGTCGCCCAGCATGTGCGTGCTGCCTCCTGCCTCGCTCGCCCGGACCTGCTGCTTCCCAGGGCCTCCCTCTGCGGCGGGGACCGGGGTCCTGTCTGGGCGGGGGGCTGGAGACCGGTGACCCCACTGCTCACGCCTCTCTGGACAATGGGTCAGAACAGGTGTGCAGGGGTGCGCAGGGCTGTCCAGGTGGGAGGGTCTGGGGAGGGCTCCTGGTGGGGGTGACCGCCAGGGGAAGGTTCCAGAACACAGGCCACTTGGTGTCTCCCTGTCCCTGGGGCCCTCCCGGGCTCCCCAGCCCCTGCCCAACTCTGAGCAGCCACTTTTCGGGCTGGCCCCTGGCACCCACATCTGGGCAGGCTTGCCAGGATGTGGCGCAGCCATAGACCAGAGCCCTGCCCAGGGCACAGCCAGCTGCCACCTAGGCCCGTGGACCAGGGCTGGGAATGGCTCTGCTTCCCAGACGGTGGCCGGAGGCGGAGCTGGCGGCAGTGAGGGGACAGCTGCAGAGAGACAGTGGAGATGTGGCCTTGACAGCCACCGAGATGGCAACGATGGCAGTGATAGTGACGGAGATGGTGACGGAGATGGGGAAGTGACAGGACGTGGAGGTGATGGTGACAGAGACCGGGACAGTGATGGGACGTGTAGGTGACAGGGATGGTGGCAGTGATGGGATGTGAAGGTGATGGAGACAATGCTAGTGACAGGACATGGAGGTGACAGAGACAGGGACAGTGACGGGACGTGGAGGTGACGGAGACAGGGACAGTGATGGGACATGGAGGTGATGGAGATGGGGACAGTGATGGGACATGGAGGTGACAGAGACAGGGACAGTGATGGGACATGGAGGTGATGGAGATGGGGACAGTGATGGGACATGGAGGTGACAGAGACGGGGACAGTGACGGGACATGGAAGTGACAGGGATGGTGTCAGTGACGGGACATGGAGGTGACAGAGACGGGGACAGTGACGGGACATGGAAGTGACAGGGATGGTGTCAGTGACGGGACGTGGAGGTGACGGAGACGGGGACAGTGACGGGACATGGAAGTGACAGGGATGGTGTCAGTGACGGGACGTGGAGGTGACGGAGACGGGGACAGTGACGGGACATGGAAGTGACAGGGATGGTGTCAGTGACGGGACGTGGAGGTGACAGAGATGGGGACAGTGATGGGACATGGAGGTGACGGAGACGGGGACAGCGGTGAGATGTGATGGTGACAGACAGTGACGAGACGTGCTGTGTTGTGATGTGGCAGAGCTGGGTTGCGGTGGTGACGATGCTGGACAGGGATGGCGATGAGACAGGCTGGTGGTGCTGGTGACACAGTGTGATGGTGATGTGACATGCCAGTGACATGGTGGGCAGTGGCGACAGGACATGAGGGTGGCAGTAGCGCTGCCGGTGCTGGCGTGGGGGCAGGAGGAGGTGCAGCCCTGCTCCCCCGAGGGGGCCTGGCTCCACACCTGTGACCAGGCGGGTCCTCGCTGGGCCCCGGCAGGCTGGGGGGGGGCACGGCGCCACCTGGGCTGGGGATAGGGCTCTGTGTCAGGGTGGCCGTGCTGCCCCGCGTGCCACAGGTGCTGCAAGGGACTGAGACCGGAAGAGGACAAGTGAGGGGCCGTGTGCCACAGTCTCATCCTAGGGCCAGGCCGTGTGCCTCAGTTTCCCCTCTGTGCCAGTCTTTCTCCAGCCCTGAGCCCCTTGGGAAGCCCGAGGTGACCTCAGTGGGGCTGTGATGGCCTCCCGTGGCCTCAGCCTTCCGGGGCTTAGCAAGGCCCTGCCCACCACTGCCCACTGTCCCACACAGAACAGCCCCCGTCCCTGAGAGCTGGGGCTGAGGCTCCTCCCTGGGGTCCTCTCCAAGGCAGGCCCCGAGCTCAGAGCCTGGAGGCTGGGATACCGCAGGCGGAGCACAGTGGCCGGTCACCTGGGGACACTGTGTCCAAGGCTGCTTGGGGGAAGCAGGGCCGGCCAGCAGTGTGGGGCATGGGCAGGACAGAACAGGACGGGGCCTGGGTCAGGGCAGACAGGACGGGACAGGGCCTGGGTCAGGGTGGACAGGACGGGACAGGACAGGGCCTGGGTCATAGTGGACAGGACAGGACAGGGCCTGGGTCAGGGCAGACAGGACAGAACAGGACAGGGCCTGGGTCATAGTGGACAGGACGGGACAGGGCCTGGGTCAGGGCAGACAGGACAGAACAGGACGGGGCCTGGGTCAGGGCAGACAGGATGGGACAGGGCCTGGGTCAGGGCAGACAGGACGGGACAGGGCCTGGGTCAGGGCAGACAGGATGGGACAGGGCCTGGGTCAGGGCAGACAGGACAGAACAGGACGGGGCCTGGGTCAGGGCAGACAGGACGGGACAGGGCCTGGGTCAGGGCAGACAGGACGGGACAGGACAGGGCCTGGGTCAGGGCAGACGGGACAGGACAGGACGGGCCTGAGTCAGGGTGGACAGGACAGGACGGGACAGGGCCTGGGTCAGGGTGGACAGGACAGGACAGGGCCTGGGTCAGGGAAGACAGGACAGGACAGGGCCTGGGTCAGGGCAGACGGGACAGGACGGGGCCTGGGTCAGGGTGGACAGGACGGGACAGGGCCTGGGTCAGGGTGGACGGGACAGGACGGGGCCGAGTCAGGGTGGACGGGATAGGACAGGGCCTGGGTCAGGGTGGACGGGACGGGACGGGTCAGGGCTGAGTCAGGGCCCGCCTGGCGGCTGTGGCCCCTGCAGGTGGATCCAGACTCTCCCAAGCTCGGTGTCCTGAGCTGTCACCCCGCTCCTTCCCACGCCCCCCTCCTGGGACACCCTGGCCTCCCTCTGCTGTGCCCACACCTGCCACCCGCCCAGGCGAGGCCCCGCGGCTCAACGCCCCTGCTGGCCGGCTCACTCCAGCGGTGGCTGTGCAGGGGGCGGGTGGTGCTGGTGCACGGCTGCGCGGCCCGTCCTGGAGCTGCCCGGGGCCCCGCAGGCCAAGCCCCCTCGGCGGCAGCCCCAGCCCGCCCTGGCCCTCCCGCCCGTGCCCGCTGCCGGCTTCGCTCTGCCTTTTGCCGTGGCCGTGGCCCGGGACCCCGCTGATGCGCCTCTGCCCCCAGGGCCTTCGTGTACCTCAGCAACCTGCTGTACCCCGTGCCGCTGGTGCACCGCGTGGCCATCGTCAGTGAGAAGGGCGAGGTCAAGGGCTTCCTGCGCGTGGCCGTCCAGGCCATCTCAGGTGAGGGTGTGCCCGCGGGGGGGACCCCAGGGACTGGGCGGGTGCAGGACCCTGCGCGTGGCCGTCCAGGCAATCTCAGGTGGGAGTGTGCCCGCGGGGGGTGGGGCAGGGACTGGGCGGGTGCAGGACCCTGTGCGTGGCCGTCCAGGCCATCTCAGGTGGGAATGTGCCTGCAGGGGGTGGGGGGGACCCAGGGACTGGGCTCTGCAGGCCCCGTGTCGGGGACTGGGGTCTGCACCCAGCCAGCCCCCTCCCCAGGCCAGGCCGTGCCCTGACGCCTTCTGCCCCGCAGCCGACGAGGAGGCCCCCGACTACGGCTCCGGCGTGCGTCAATCGGGCACCGCCAGGATCTCCTTTGACGACCAGCATTTTGAGAAGGTACCTGGGGCCCCAGGGAGCCGGGCTGTCCCCGGCCTGGGCCCCTGGGACACTGGCCCCCGGCAGCCGCCCGTCCTCCTCGGCCTCCTCTCCCGCTCTCCTTCCCGCTCACCACGGGCCCTCAGCCCTGAGAGCAGGTCGGGGGCAGGGGTGCCGGGGCCTCTGCCCACCCTCTCCCATGGGGTCTGCGAGGCGGTCAGGGTGGACACCCCATCTCTGTCCCCTGCAGTTCCAGTCTGAGTCCTGCCCGGTGGGGGGCCTGTCCCGATCCGGGACCTCCCAGGAGGAGCTGCGGATTGTGGAGGGCCAGGGCGGGGGTGCAGACGCGGGGCCCTCGGCCGACGAGGTCAACAACAACACATGCTCGGGTGAGTGCCGCCCGCCCGCCCGCCCGCGTCCCGTGCCCTGTGCATGACTGCTGTGCCCACACCTGCCTGCTCCCTGCAGCCATGTCTCCTGAGGGCCACCTCCTGGACAGTCCCGAGAAGGCTGTGGATGGGCCGGGGGAAGTGGCGCTGGACCACCTGCGTGTGGGCAGCATCTTCACCTTCCGGGTGACGGTTCTGCAGGCCGCCAGCATCTCGGCCGAGTACGCCGACATCTTCTGCCAATTCAAGTGAGTGGGTGCAGGACGGGGGGGGGGGGCGGGGGCGGGCGGGGCAGGGGGTGGCGGGGGCTGGGGCCCAGGACAGGCCCAACCTCTCCTCGGTCCATAGCTTCATCCACCGCCACGACGAGGCCTTCTCCACGGAGCCCCTGAAGAACACGGGCAGGGGCCCCCCGCTGGGCTTCTACCATGTGCAAAACGTACGTCCCGAGCCCGTCCCACTCCCTCGGCCCCCCGTTCCCCGGACCCGCCCGTCCCCCGGCAGGCGCCTTGGTGGGCCTGAGACGGCCCCGGACGCCTGAGGGCTGCCGTGCCCCGCAGATCGCCGTGGAGGTGACGCGCTCCTTCGTGGAGTACGTGCGCAGCCAGCCTGTGGTGTTCGAGGTGTTCGGCCACTACCAGCAGCACCCCTTCCCGCCGCTCTGCAAGGACGCCCTCAGGTAGCCGCGCCCGGCCGCCCTCGGTCCCCGCGTCCTCCCGGCCCTGTTGGGGCGTCAGGAAGGAGAGGTGCTGACACATCCCGGCTGTCCTGTCTGGGGTGCTGAGGAGGACGCAGGCCGGGGACAGTCACCCCAGTGTGTTGGCCTCCCCGTGAGCTGTGGGAGGGGGACCAGCCGGCCCCCGTGGTCACCCTCTTCCTCCCACACAGCCCCCTGAGGCCCTCCCGTCGACACTTCCCTCGGGTCATGCCGCTGTCCAAGCCAGGTAGGCCCCGGCGCCCACCCCCTCCCAGTCCCCATGGGCCGGCGGAGGGGCGGGGGGGGGGGCAGGAAGGACGAGGGCACAGGGCCCAGGGTGCCGCGAACACCACCTTCCCCTCGCCCCACCCAGCACCTCAGGCCCTCGCAGCCCGCAGTGTCCAGTCCTCCTGAGGCCACTCCATCCCGGCTACTGGGCTAGGGCCTATGGGGGCAGGAAGGGTGGCCAGTGGGGGTCCCTACCCCTCCCCCCTCCCTGAATGTCCCTGCATGTGAGGGCCAGGGCCAGGCCATGAGGACACGCCTGCCCTGTCCCCCCAGTGCCTGCCACCAAACTCAGCACATTGGCGCGGCCCAGCCCTGGGCCCTGTCACTGCAAATATGACCTGCTGGTCTACTTCGAGATCTGCGAGCTGGAGGCCAACGGAGAGTGAGTGGGGGCCATGGAGGGTAGAGGGGCCACGGAGGGTAGCGGGGCCAGGAGAGTAGAGGGACCAGGAGAGTAGAGGGGCCAGGAGGGTAGCGGGGCCAGGAGGGTAGCGGGGCCACGGAGGGTAGCAGGGCCAGGAGGGTAGCGGGGCCACGGAGGGTAGCAGGGCCAGGAGGGTAGCGGGGCCACGGAGAGTAGGGGGGCCACGGAGAGTGGAGGGGCCACGGAGGGTAGCGGGGCCACGAAGAGTAGCAGGGCCATGGAGAGTAGAGGGGCCACGGAGGAGAGTGCTGGGATCACAGTGTGGAGGAACCATGGGGAGTGAGGGGGCTATGAACAGTGAGTGGGGGGCCACAGAGAATGGGAGTGGAGCCACGGAGTGAGTGGGGGGTCAGAGTGACTATGGCGGGCCACGGAGGAGAGTGAATGCGCTTCCCTGAGGGGTGTTGCAGGAGGGGCAGGGGATAAGACAGACAGGACCCCATCCCGGAGGGACTAATGGGGGTGGGCAGACAGACCTGAACTTGGTGCCCTGGACGGCCTGCCTCCAAGCTGCCCTGCCGCAATGCCTCTTTCCCAGCTACATCCCTGCCGTGGTGGACCACCGAGGCGGCATGCCCTGCATGGGCACCTTCCTGCTGCACCAGGTGCGCGCTCCCGACTCCGCCCCTCGGGCCCACCCCAGCCTCATCCCCAGGCCCTGCTCAGAGCCCACCCCAGCTCGTCCCCAAGCCCTACCCTCAGGCCTGTCCCTAGGCCCCGCCCAAAGCTCCGCCCCTCGTGCCCGCCCCGGCTCCTCCCAAGCCCCGCCCAGAGTCCCGCCCTAGGGCCCTGCCCCTTGTGCCCCGCCCCATCTTCGGCCTAGGGCTCCTCCCAAAGCCCCGCCCCCTGGGCCCTGCCCAAGCCCCGCCCAGAGCCCCACCCCTTGGCACCTCCCAAAGCCCTGCCCCTTGATCTGTCCCAGCCCCGCCCCTTGGGCCTGCCCCAGCCCCGCCCCTGGGGCCCACCCAGCCCTGCCCTGACCTGAGCCCTCGCGGTGACCGCTCACAGGGCATCCAGAGGCGCATCACTGTGACGCTGCTTCACGAGAGCGGCAGCCACATCCGCTGGAAGGAGGTCCGCGAGCTGGTAGTGGGTGAGTGTGGCCGCGCCCGGCTGCGCGGACCCGGGCTTGCACCTGGCTTGGCTGTGGGCCGCGTCTCTGGGGCAGGGTTATTGGGGTGCCCCCCTGCCCCCACCGTGGCCTCTGCTCCCTGGCTGCCGGCACTCCCCAGGGCCCAGTGGAACCCGCGCCAGCAGGCCCTGCTTAGGTTCTGGCGCCCTGCACACCTCTGTGGGGACTGAGCTCATCCCTGGGTCCGAGGGACGTGGCTTGCATGTGGCTCTCTGAAGGCTGCCTTGGGGCCCCTCCTGGGATTTACAGAGGAGCGTGGGGGCCCGATGCAGGCCCCGGTGCTCATGTCACTCGTGCAGGCAGGCTGAGGGGATGGCGCCTCTGTCCTTCTCCTGAGGGAGGACCCC
The DNA here is from genome assembly GCF_027595985.1 of Sorex araneus. Taxonomy (NCBI): domain Eukaryota; kingdom Metazoa; phylum Chordata; class Mammalia; order Eulipotyphla; family Soricidae; genus Sorex; species Sorex araneus. The sequence continues at coordinate 157,769,361 of NC_073313.1, read as the reverse complement.
GCCCAGGCGCTGACCCCCTACCCTGCCGAGGCCAGGGAGGAGGCAGTGGGCCATGCCCAGGACCCACCCCCTGCCCGCGAGGTGACCCCGACCGACCCCCTTTCCGCAGGCCGCATCCGGAATACCCCGGAGACAGACGAGCCCCTCATCGACCCCAACATCCTCTCTCTCAGCGTGCTCTCTTCCGGCTACGTCCACCCAGCCCAGGATGACCGGTGAGTCCCCAGTTCCAGGCGGCAGTCAGGATCCCATGAGGGCGGCCACACCCAGCAGGGAGGGAGCGAGGGACCACGCAGTAGAGGGCCGGGCACAGCGTAGGGGACGGGCAGGCCGGGGGTCTCCGTATTTCCGTGCCGCTGCAGCTCTATGCCGGGAGGGGGGTCTCAGAAGCAGCTCGGGAGTGGGCGCTGCTGGGTGCGGCCACTAGCGGTCAAGTTCTCCCAGCCTAGCCGAGCCGTGGGGGTGCAGGCACACACAGTCCCTGGGCACGGCTGGGCTGGGGCTGGGGGCTCGGGGCCAGGGGCCCACAGAGCAGCGTCTCTGCGGGCAGGTGTGCGGGTGCCGTGCTGGGAGCAGGGGGCGGCACCGAGGAGGGCAGGGTCCGGTGTCCTCCTGGCTGCCAGCGGGAACAGCAACCGGGGACACTCCTTAGTGCCCAGAGTCTCAGAGTTCTGTGTAGCTCGGGGCAGGAAAGGGACGACGTGGCTTCGGGGTTTGCCCAGAGAAGGTGGGGGACTCGGGCGGGAGGACGCTGGCATGAGGGACACTTTGGAGCAGGGCAGTGACCTCTCGCCCCTGACTTCTGACCCCTGACCCCCTCCCTTCATCCTGGGTTCTCGGAGCAGATATGGAGAGGCAGGAGGGGTCTCCCCACCCTTCCCACTGACCTGGGGGCCCCAGGCCCTGCCGCCGTGGTGACGCCCGTCCCAGGGAAGGGTTACCCGCCCCCTCCTCGCCTGCCCGCCTGCCTGCGCAGCCTGTGGCTTGAGGCCTTCCGCCCCGGGCTGCCCTGGCCTGCGCCGGCTCGGGAGGGGGCTGCTGCTCCTCCGAGGCCGCAGGCCCGGGCAGGGCCAGGGTGCCCCATGCTTCGCCCGCCTCGGCTCCCGCGCCTGCTCCAAGCCTGGCTTGTGCCCCCCAGGGCAGCCCCTCTGCTGCCCAGCCTGGCCGCCGCCCTGCCCCGCCCGCTCACTAACCTGTGGTTGTTTGTGTCTTGCAGGCAGTTTCTTGATTCGGACATGCCTAGGTACCTCGAGCACCTGGTCCCTCTCAGACGCACCCCTGCTCCCCCACCCGCCCAGGCTGGGCGCCCCTCTGCTCCTCTCCTCCCCTTCCCTGTCCTCACTCCCTGCTCCTGCTCATCCCCTCTGCCCCCTCTTGATCTTGCTGCTTTGAGCTGCCGCCCCCGCAGACCCGGCTGCCTCCCTCCTCCTTCCCTGAGCCTTGACCCCTCCCCCGCACCCCCGCCCCCAAGGGAGCAGTGACCAGTGTTGGGGCCTGCAGGGAAAGGGGTGGCGGGAGGCAGGCAGCTCGCCAGCCCAGGTGCTGAGGTGCGCTGGGTGGTCTGGACACGCTCGGTGGCCCTGTGGGGTCCGCTGCGGGGCCACAAATGTCTCCCTGTGGTGTCCGGCGAGGGGTCGCCATGCTGGCGGACAGCCTCGTAGCGCCCGAGGGGGGCCGACCTGCTTCCTGCCGTCGCTGTGGGTCCTGCGGGGCTGTGGCCAGGCTGGGCATGGCCTGCGCAGACCCAGGCTCGCGCGGCAGTGAGCAGGCGCTGTGCGAGGGGCGTCCCCGAGACAGACTCTGGGCTCCTGGCTGTCGCCGGGGCCCTGCTGGCCAGGCGCTGCCCGGAGCAGGACCTGCGCGTCCACACCTGCCTACACGGCCGCCCGCCTGGCAACAGCCCGGCTGTGTCCCTGGCTGTTGGCTGAGTGTAGACACGGGACAGAGGCTTCCAGAAGGTGCTTTCCTTCCCCAGGGGTGGACGCGGTGTGGGAAGGCGGCACCTGAGGTCCCTGCTGGGCATTCCGCCGCACGGGGTCCCCCTCGCAAGCCTGCCTGCCCAGGGAGGGGGTCCCGGAATGAGCAGGGGCTAGAGGTCCCCCCGCCGGCCGTGCTCGGGCCTCTGCGTGTGGCTATCGGAGAGCTGAGTCCGGGGTGCGTTGCCCTCCCAGCCTGCACCAGGGGCCAGGAGCCACGGAGATTGTGGGCGGAGCTGAGGTGTGGATGGGGGGCCGGGCGCCGGCAGGCCCCCAGGGGGCCGGGCAGCCCCACCTGGCCTCTGCACAGGGGCCGTGGAGCCAGCAGCAGCACCACACAGAGGCCCCGGGCCAGGAAGCAGCCGAGGTGGGCACCGGGTGGGCACCAGGCTGCTGGGCCCCCTGGGTCACGTGCTCGGGCCGCCGCGGGGGCCCGGCCGGAGGGGCGCATCTGGGTCTGCTGGTGTCTACGGGTGTCCTGGCGTCCAGGTGTCCCAGCGTCTGGAGGTGTCCTGGGGTGTCTGGCGTTCAGGTGTCCTGGCGCCCGCCCGCTGCCGTCCTGGGCACACCCTGACTTGTCCTTTCTTGTGTGTGTGTGCGTGTGTCCGGCTGCTCCCTTTAGCGCTCCCTTCGGAGATGAGTCTAGGTACAGCCGCCTTTCTCGGGCTCCTCCCCCTGTGCTCCCCCTCCCCACATCTCCCCTCCTCCAGCTCTCCCCTTCTCCCCCTGCTCCCCTCTGCTCTCCCCTTCTCCCCCTGCTCCCCTCTGCTCTCCCCTTCTCTCCCTGCTCCCCTCTGCTCTCCCCTTCTCCCCTTGCACCCCCACTCTCCCCTGCTCCCCCTATGCCCCCACTCTTCTCTTCTCCCCATGCAACCCCACTCTCTCTCTGCTCTCCCCTCCTACCCCCTGCTCCCCTCTCCTCTCCCCTGCCCCCCTCTGCTCTCCCCTCCTACCCCCTGCTCCCCTCTCCTCTCCCCTGCCCCCTCTGCTCTCCCCTCCTACTTCCTGCTCCCCTCTCCTCTCCCCTGCCCCCCTCTGCTCTCCCCTCCTACCCCCTGCTCCCCTCTCCTCTCCCATTCTACCCCCTGCACCCCCCCACTCTCCCCCTGCTCCCCTTGCTCCTCCCTTCTCTCCCTGTTCTCTCCCTTCCCCCCTGCTCCCTTCACCCCTGATTCCCTCTCTGGGGCCCCTATCCACCTCCTGATCTCCCTCTGGACCCTTGGGGTTCCCTGTGTCAGTGACCCTGTCCTGGCCCCCCACTTTGCCGTGCCCCAGACGGTGCCATGGGGGGATGGTAGCCATGGCACAGTCTGAGCCCCTGCCTGGCCTTGGCACCCAGGGGCTAGGGCGCGGCCATGCTGGGGTGCCGGCCGCTGTCTTGCCCTCCGGGAGGATGCGAGGGTGGAGTGCGGGGGGCTGGGGTGCGGCTCCGGGTCTCGGCAACTGTGCAGGCAAATTCTCCAGCTCCCAGTGGTGGGGCCACAGCCGCCTCCAGCAGAACCCTGCAGCCTTGGGGCGGTCCTGGGGCCACGGGCTCCACCCTGCTCACAATCCCGGGACAAGGAGGGAGACCCGGCCCGCGCCCCCTGCGTCAGCCCTGCGCATCCCCCCGGGGCGAGCGGCTGCTGGGAGGAGCCGATGGTCTGGGCAGAGCTGGGCCCTCCCTGGGATTCAGGAGAAAGGCCCGTCCTCACTCAGACCAGGCTGGGCCAGCCCACCCCGCTCTGCTCCTGCCTCTCCGGTCTCCGCACGGCCCAGGGCTGTGAGCTAAAACACGCCGGCACGAGCAGCTGAACTCCGGGACCCCGGGAGTGGCGGCGAGAGACCCCCAGCCTGGCCTTGAGCGGGGAGGGGACCATCCTTCCTGGACCCCCCCAGGCTTCTGGACCTGCACCCCGTGGGCCCACCCGTCTATCTCTCCATGTGCATGACCCTACCCCCACTGAGTGTGGCCCACGGGACCTGACTTTTCACCCCCGTCTGCCTCCCCAGAACATTCTACCAGTTTGAGGCCGCGTGGGACAGCTCCATGCACAACTCGCTGCTGCTGAACCGCGTCACACCCTACCGAGAGAAGATCTACATGACACTCTCCGCCTACATCGAGGCAAGGCCCCACGGGCACGCCCCCAGACCCGCTCTTGTCCAGACAGCTTCCAGGCCTGGAGTTTAGCTCCTGTCCTTGCAGTGAAGGACTTCCTGTGAGCCACTTCCTGCCCGCTTCTAGCGGCGGGCTTCGCAGTGAGACCACCTCCTGTCTGCTTCTAGCGGCAGGGTTTGTGGTGAGACCACTTCCTGTCTGCTTCTAGTAGGGGGTTTGTGGTGAGACCACTTCCTGTCTGCTTCTAGTGGGGGGTTTGTGGTGAGACCACTTCCTGTCTGCTTCTAGTGACAGGGTTTGTGGTGAGACCACTTCCTGTCTGCTCTCCAGTGGGGGGTTTCACAGTGAGACCACTTCCTGCCCGCTTCTAGTGGCAGGCTTTGTAGTGAGACCACCTCCTGTCTGCTCTCCAGTGGGGGGGTTTGTGGTGAGACCACTTCCTGTCTGCTTCTAGTGGGGCGGTTCGTAGTGAGACCACTTCCTGTCTGCTTCTAGTGGGGGGTTTGTGGTGAGACCACTTCCTGTCTGCTCTCTAGTAGTGGGGTTTGTGGTGAGACCACTTCCTGTCTGCTTCTAGTGGGGGGTTTGTGGTGAGACCACTTCCTGTCTGCTTCTAGTGGGGGGTTTGTGGTGAGACCACTTCCTGTCTGCTTCTAGTGGGGGGTTCGTAGTGAGACCACTTCCTGTCTGCTTCTAGTGGCGGGGTTTGTGGTGAGACCACTTCCTGTCTGCTTCCATTGGGGGGTTTCAGAGTGAGACCACTTCCTGTGTGCTTCTAGTGGCGGGGTTCATAGTGAGTCCATTCCTGTTGGCAGTATATGCCCTGGACCTGTGTCCTAGGGTGGCTGCAGTGCATGAGACATTGCATCTGTGTCCCAGGCAGCACCGAGCTGCAGGGTGTCCCAGAGGAGCTGGGATTGTGGGCAGGTGAAGCCGAGCATGGAAATGAGGCGTGCAGGAGTGTGAGTTTGTGTCATGGGATGGAGGATGGAAGTACCAGCCCCCTCACAGCCTAGTTCTTTTTTTTTGGGGGGGGGTCGTCACACCCAGCGATGCACAGGGGTTACTCTTGGCTCATGCACTCAGGAATTACTCCTGGTGGTGCTCAGGGGAACATATGGGATGCTGGGAATCGAACCCGGGTCAGCCGCGTGCAAGGCAAACGCCCTACCCGCTGTGCTATTGCTCCAGCCCCACCTGGTTCTTTTTTGGTTTTTGCTTTTTTTTTGTGGGGGGTCACACCTGGCAGTACACAGGGGTACTCCTGGATCTGCACTCAGGAATCACCCATGGCGGTGCTCAGGGGATCATACGGGATGCTGGGAATCGAACCTGGGTACCTGCGGTTCACAGCCCGGTTCTTGTGCTGGCTTTGGGGCAGGCCGCCACCAGCTCCGTCAGCTTCCCCGGAGCTCCAGGAAAGCCAGAGGGCCTGGGTGTAAGGCTGTCCCTGGGTCCAGCTGGCTCCTCACAGCCTCTGGGGGAGTGTGTCACCTGAGACAGCCTGAGAATGAGGCTCAGACCATGTGGGCCGGGTGGGGTCTGGTCTCCGGCCTGAGCCCCCGCCCACCTGCAGATGGAGAACTGCACGCAGCCAGCCGTCATCACCAAGGACTTCTGCATGGTCTTCTACTCGAGGGACGCCAAGCTGCCCGCTTCCCGCTCCATCCGCAGCCTGTTCGGCAGCGGGGGCCTGCGGGCCTCGGAGAGGTAAGCCCGGCCTACTGCTGCCCACCCGCCACCTGGTTCCAGTCCCTGAAGTGGGGGTCGTAGAGGGGCCAGGGCAGGGGCCCTAAGCCAGGTTTCTGGCCTCAGGAAGGTGCTGGGCTGTGTAAACGCGCCTGCAGTCAGGGCTGGTCTGAGGTGTGGGAGGGGCCCTGAGCCCCCAGTGCCCTCTGGGATGGGGCGGGACGGGGGTGCACAGCAGCAGTGAGGGGCTTCCAGACCCCCTGACAGGCCGTCACTCCCGCAGCAACCGGGTGACGGGCGTGTACGAGCTGAGCCTGTGCCATGTGGCCGACGCGGGCAGCCCAGGTAGGTGCCTGCCCCAGTGCCCTAAGCCGCCGTGCTGACCCCGCATCCTGACTGGTGGAGGCCGGGGTGCCCCCTGCCACGCTGGCGAGCCGCCGGCTGGGGGAGGGCGGCCAAGGCCCGCCTCCGTGCCACGAGGTGGGCTGAGGGCAGGCACCCCTGCAGGGATGCAGAGGCGGCGCCGGCGGGTGCTGGACACGTCCGTGGCCTACGTGCGGGGCGAGGAGAACCTGGCGGGCTGGAGGCCGCGCAGCGACAGCCTCATCCTGGACCACCAGTGGGAGCTGGAGAAGCTGAGCCTGCTGCAGGAGGTGGGCGGGGCTCTGGGGGCCCGCAGGAGTGGGGGGCGGGCCGCACGGGCGGGCCCTGGAGACTGGCCGTGCCCCCCGCCCCCCCGCAGGTGGAGAAGACCCGGCACTACCTGCTCCTGCGGGAGAAGCTGGAGGCGGCGCAGCGCCACGGCCCCGAGGCCCTGACCCCGGGCAGCGAGGACGCGGACTCCCGGAGCTCGTCCAGCGCCTCCTCGCCGCTCTCGGCCGACGGGCGCCCCTCGCCCGACGAGGCCCCGAACGAGCGGCAGCGCGAACTGGCTGTCAAGGTGGGCCGCGGGGACGCCGCGGGGGCCGCGGGGTCGCTCGTGCCGGCCCCGCCCTGACCAGCCTGTGTCCACAGTGCCTGCGCCTCCTCACGCACACCTTCAACCGCGAGTACTCCCACGGCCACGTCTGCGTCAGCGCCAGCGAGAGCAAGGTGGGCGGGCGTCCCGCACGGCCCCGCACGGGTCCGAGCCCGGCGCACACGCGCCCTCGCGGCCAAGCCCCGCCCAACCCGGCGCTTGAGCCACGCCCCCCCACCGAGCCCCGCCCCCACGCGCCTGAACCCCGCCCCTGCCCAGCCCCGCCCTACCAAACTCCGCCCTATGCTCCAGAGCCCCGCCCCTGCCCGAGCTCGCCCCCTTCCAGAGTCCCGCCCCTGTCGAGCCCCACCCCCACGCGCCTGAACCCCGCCCTGTCAAACCCCGCCCCTTCCAGAGTCCCGCCCCTGCCCGAGCCCGCCCCCTTTCAGAGTCCCGCCCCTGCCCGAACCCCGCCCTATGGCTCCCGAGCTCCGCCCCTTCCAGAGTCCCGCCCCCGTCAAGCCCCGCCCCCCATGCGCCTGAACCTCGCCTCCATGTGCTTGAGCCCCGCACCGCCCCGCACCGCCCCCTCCAGCCCCCGCGGGGTCCCTGCACCCCGAGGCTGGGGCGCGGCGCCCCCAAGGCTGACTCTCCCGCAGCTCTCGGAGATGTCGGTCACCCTCCTGCGGGACCCGTCCATGTCCCCCGTGGGGGCGGCCACGCTCACGCCCTCGTCCACGTGCCCGTCCCTTGTGGAGGGCCGGTACGGGGCCACCGACGCGAGGTGAGTGGCCGGCGGCGGGCCCGGGGTGGGGGGGGCGACCGGGCGGGCGAGCCTCTTGCCACGGTGCCTGTACCCGCAGGACGCCGCCGCCCTGCTCGCGGCCCGCCAGCCCCGAGCCCGAGCCGCTGCCCGACGCCGCCGCCGCCGCCGGGAAGGCCGCCAGCCCGAGCCCCGCCGCCGCCGAGCCGCCGCGCGCGCTGCTGCCCGACGTGCAGGAAATCCGCGTGAGGTGCGTGGGGGCCCGCGCGCGCGGGGGACCGGGCCGGGCCGCGCCTGACGCCGCTCGCCCCGCAGCCCCATCGTGTCCAAGAAGGGCTTCCTGCACTTCCTGGAGCCGCACACGGCCGGCTGGGCCAAGCGCTTCGTGGTGGTGCGCCGGCCCTACGCCTACATGTACAACAGCGAGCGCGACGCCGTGGAGCGCTTCGTGCTCAACCTGTCCACGGCGCAGGTGGAGTACAGCGAGGACCAGCAGGCCATGCTCAAGGTGGGTGCGGGCGCGGCAGGGGTGCTCCCGGCGGGCGGGGCGGGGGCGGGGCCGCACTTACCGCCCGCCCCGCAGACCCCCAACACCTTCGCCGTGTGCACCGAGCATCGGGGCATCCTGCTGCGCGCCAACAGCGACAAGGACATGCACGACTGGCTCTACGCCTTCAACCCGCTCCTGGCCGGCACCATCCGGTAGGTGCCCCCTGCGCGGCCCGGGAGGAACCCCGAGGGCCCAGGCCCGAGCAGGCCGGTGACCCCGACCCCCCTCACCCCCCAGGTCCAAGCTGTCGAGACGGAGGTCTGCGCAGATGCGGGTGTGAGCCCGGCGCCTCGGCCGCCCCCACCCCTGCCGCGTCTGGCCCTCAGTGTCTCTGCCGCCGCCCTCGGGGGACGTGACCCCACGACCCATCCCGGCTCCCCAGGCCGCTTGTCCCATCTGCTGTGGGCTGCCCCGAGTGGGGCGGAGCTGGGGCGCGCGCGGGGCACGGGATCCCCCCGGCTGAGCGGGTATTTTTCTAAGCCTAGACAGATACGACTAATGCTTCGTAGTCAGTGTGCCCGCGGGAACTAACTGATCGTGTCCTGTTGACAAGTATTTATTTCTAACCACCACTAGACTGTAGAACTCCCGACCCCCCACCCCCCACCCCGGTTGAGAGTCTGCCCAGCCTCCACTGACCCCCAGACCGTGCCTGACACAGGGTGAGCCAAGCAAGACTTCCGTGTTGGCCCCTGGGGAGAGTGTTTGGGTCATGTCCCCCAGGGCCTTCCCCGTGTCTGATTGTCTCCGTGGGTCCCCTACTGAGGCCCCTCAGAAATGCACAGCCAGGGGTCCTCTGCCGGCCAAGGAGGTCCACCCTCAGCCAGAGTCCTATGCCCTCCCAGTCCCCCAAAACGGCCAGCTCGGCCACCCCCACCCAGGCCTGGGGCGCGAAGTTCTGGTTAATTCTCTGATTCTCCCGGGAAGCTGCTCAGCCCTGCAGGGGGTGTAAGGAGGAAGTGCAAGGGGGGCGCGGTGCTAGGGCTGGAAGAGGACACGGAGCTTGTCTCACACCCACCTCCCACCCGGCCTCACACCCAGCCTTCACCTGGGCTCACTGCTGATCTCTCACCTGGGCTCACCGCTGATCTCTCACCTGGTTTCACCTCGCCTCCGCTCCCGGTCACGTCTCATCTGACCTCTCTGGCCTCACACTTGACCCCTCACCTGACCTCCCACCTGACCTCCCACCTGGTCTCTTACCTGGTCTCTCCCCTGACCTCTAACCCGATCTTCCGCCCGACCTTTCTCCTGACCTCACCTGACCTCTCACCTGACCTCCCACTGACCCCACCCCCCTGATCTCTTACTGACTTCTGATCTCTCCTGACCTCACCTTAGCTCTCACAGCTGACCTTTGCCACCTGGCCTCACATCTAAAGCACAGGCTCCACGGCATTGTCGGGACAGCCCAGTGTGCCGCATGTGTGACCCACGTGTGGGGGCAGCAGGAACACCAGTTCCGGCTCCCGGGCAGAGGAATGTAGGACCATGTTCCAGGAAGAGGGTCCGAGCCCCTCGGTGCCCACTCAGGCCAGCCAGCCTGACACGGCCGCAGGTGCCCGGGGCCAGCCAACCTGCAGAGCACCTGCGTGGAGGGGCCCACCCAGGAGACCCACAGCCATGGGCCCCCTGGGAGGCTTCGTCCCCGACTGCTGCCCGCCTCTGTGGGGCCCCACGCTTGTGCCCACCCCCCACACTACCCCCACCCACCCCCGAAGATAAGCCCCTTCACAGCCTGGGTCTTGGTTTCCACATCCGACGCCTGGAGACAGCTGAGCACCAGGGAAGGCCCCTGGGGAAGGCGGAGGGCCGGGAGGCAGAAGGGAAAGATCCAGAGGGCCAGCACGCTCGCTCTGTGGTGATTTAGGGACAGGCTGAGGGCTCCCACCTGTTGGGACTTGAGGAAGGGCCACTGGGTCTTGCATGAGCCAGTGTGCCCACGGGAGAGGAGGCCCCGGAGGCGCTGTGGTCTCTCTAAGACACCGACATTCCATTCACCGTACATGCACACGCACACACATGCAAAGTCTGTCCACATGCACTCACAGGCACACACACATGTCCACAGGCATTGACACGGCGCACACACACTTGCACACACGCAGGGCAGCTGGGGTCCTGGTCAGTCCTGCCCCCGCGCCCCTCCGAGTCTGGCTGGCAGGTCCCTGATGCTCCCATCACTTCCCCGTGGCACCCGAGGGGCTTCTTTCATCCAGGGCCTGCATCAGGCAGGCCCTGGGGAGAGGCCTCGGCTGCTCCCAGACCTGAGCCCCCGTAGTAGTCATGCCCCAAGTTCCCGTGGCTTGTACATACGTGGTTGTGTGGCACCCTGCCCCTGCCGTCCGCCCGAGCGTCAGGCTCCTGTACTGTGTCCTCCGCCCGTTGACTCCGAATAAACGTGGCCCCATACTCAGCACCAGACTCTGCGCTCCGCTCGCCTTCATTTGCGCCTCGGATGTCTGACGGGGACAAAAGGGGCCAGGGACGGTCGGCGCCATCCCAGAAGCACCCCCCTCCCAGGGGGAAGCCAGGGACGGGGCTCACACCCGCTGCACTCGGCAGGCGAAGGGGCTGGGGCAGGGATGAGTCCCGCACCCCCCGACCCCAGCCCTGGCCCACTTAGCACGGGTCTCGCCCAGAGCAGGCGGGAGGGCAGCCTGGGTGCCTCAGCTGCTCTGGCCAGGGCCCTTGTCCTCACGGCCTCCCGGGTCCTTCCTTTGGTGTTGCCGAAAGGTGAAGAATGCCTCTTCTGCCCCAGCAAGCCACAGTCTGCTTCTGCTCTGATGTTTGGTGCTGTCAGGGGGGCCGGCCTGCCCGCTGTGTCCTGACCCTCGGGTGCTGTGGTAAAGGGTGCCGGGGTGGGGGGGGGGCGCTGAGCTTTCTCCCTCCCATACTGATGCGGGAGGTGAGCCCGGAATAAGCCATGAGGACGACCAGGATTCTGGACGGCCACTGCTGCCCTTAGGCCACCTACAGGACAGAAGCCAAGGGCCCTGGGGCTCTGGCCGCTTCTGCAGTCCACCCATGGGGCCATGGGAAACACAGAGTGCGTCCGTCCGGTCCCCACACAGACGCTCCCCCTTCTGCCTTTCACCTAAAGCTCTCGGCCCCAAAACTGCTTGGGCACCACCCCTGCTTGGCGCCTTCAACAGTCTCTGAAGCCTTAAAAATCTCATGGTCTGGGCCCTCTTGGAAACACCTTCCCTTGGGCAGAGGCGATAGTCCAGCGGGTAGGTGCTGGCCTTACACGCAGCCGACCCAGGCTTGGACCCAGGCTTGATCCCCGCATCCCGTGTGGAACCCTGAACACCGCCAGGAGTAGCCCTGAGGTAGAGCCAGGAGTAAGCCCTGAGCACAGCCAATGCTGTGGCCTTCCCCAAAAAATGCTTTCCCCCATTCCAGAGAAGATGGGTATGGGACACTCGTGGCTCAGTCTGAAGCCTGCAGGCTCTTTCCAGATGGGACACAGTTTGGGGGTGGAGGGGCAGGTAGGACCCACCGGGTTCCAGCACTGTAGCACTCGGCAGCCTCAGCTTCTGAACTGAGTCTCCAAATGCATTTAAAAGAGCATAGCTCCTGGGTCTGGAGTGATAGCACAGCGGGGAGGGCGTTTGCCTTGCACGAGGCGACCCAGGTTCGATTCCCAGCATCCCATATGGTCCCCTGAACACTGCCAGGAGTAATTCCTGAGTGCAGAGTCAGGAGAAACCCCTGTGCAGTGCCGGGTGTGACCCAAAAAGCAAAATAAATAAATAAATAAAATAAAAGAGCATAGCTCCTGGGTCTGGAGTGATAGCACAGCGGGGAGGGCGTTTGTCTTGCACGAGGCTGACCCAGGTTCGATTCCCAGCATCCCATATGGTCCCCTGAGCACCGCCAGGGGTAATTCCTGAGAGCAGAGCCAGGAGTAACCCCTGTGCTCACCAGGTGTGACCCCCCCCCAAAAAAAAAGCATAGCTCCACTCTGGGGTCTTCTCAGAGCGGCCGATAGCCTCCCCACCACAGCCTCACCCACATCCCACCGCTGCTGCCTTGGAAGCTTGCTGCCCAGTGAAACGTTCTGGATTTCCTGGAGTGCATGACGTCTCCAAATTGCAATGCTGACATCCCAGTAGGAGCCGCCAGATCCCGTAGGAAGGTAACACAGAAGCCTGCTAAACTGGGTGAAGACAGTAACAGAGTAAAGAGGCAACAGTAGCAACTGTAGCAACTACAGCAACTCCCCAGGCCAGGAGTTAACCTCTGGGATACAGCGATTCTCACCAAGCTTCTTTTACTCAAATACATTTTGATGATTCCATTAACCAGTTGTAATAAATATAAATTATTTTGGGCCTACTAAGGGAGCAGGTTGGGGGTCCTTGGGAAAGTGGGGATAGTGGTGGAGGGAAGGTGAGTGAGGTGGGAGTGGGATTGCTGGAACACGCATGAGTGTAACAAATGCATCATGAACAACATTGTAAACCAAAGCATTTGAATAAAGTGGAAAAAGACTACAAGGGAGGGTCTTTCTAGGACGCAAGGTTGGCTTAAAAATCGCTCATGGTGATCAGGTGCAACTCAGCATTAAGGGAGAAAGGGCTTGTCAGCTCTGTAGCCACAAGAGTAATGGACAGAAGACTCCGTCTGCCAAGGCCGGATATCTTCTTGAAGATAAACCTTCAGGAACAAGGCAAAGCTTGAGGAAACCCTCTGAGCTGAGGCGACTCTCTCCTTGGTAAGGAAGCCAGAAAGCCACAGCTCGCTCGTGCTTGGGCGCAAAGCCCCATGACGGCGTGTGGGTGGGGTGGGCGGGCGGGAGCCTCCCCAGCACCCTGTGGAACGGGCCAGAGGGAGGAAGCAGGAAGGCCACGGAGCTGCAGCGGCGTGGGAGCTAGGGAGAGCTTGCGCCGATTCCGGGACACTGGACAGCACAGCCGGACACTGGACACCCACACAGTGGGACGCTGGGTACTCACAGTGGGACACTTGGCACCCACAGCCGGACACTGGACACCCACAGAGTGGGACGCTGGGTACTCACAGTGGGACACTTGGCACCCACAGCCGGACACTGGACACCCACAGAGTGGGACGCTGGGTACTCAGTGGGACACTTGGCACCCACAGCAGGACACTGGCACCACAGTGTGTCCGAGTGAGGAGGCTGCTGGCGGGCCTGCCCTGGAGGACGGACACCATCCCTGGGCCCCCACCATGTCCAGAGTACTTGGCCCTGCGGAGTGTCCTGCACAGGGACCCCCAGGACCTCCACTCCCGGGACAGGCCTGAGGAGGGGCCGCGGCGGGGCCCAGGGTGCAGGCAGTGCGGGCGGGTGACCGCCAGGACAGGGACACTGGCGAGGGGCTGGCCTGGCGGGCTGCGGGGCGGGACGGGCAGGGCGGAGCGTGGGGACAGGTGTGGTGTTCCCAGGCTGGTGGACACGTCAGCTGGGGCCCCGCAGTCGCTCCGGGGCGTGGGGCCTGATGGCCGGTCTCAATGTGTCCCTCTTCTTCTTCCTGGCCACGGTCGCCCTCTGCCAGGCAGCCAGGAAGGCGGCCAAGGCCGTGCTCCCGGCGGACGCCTACACCAGCGTGGCGCGGGAGGTGGCGGGTGCGGCCCAGCTGGCCGCCTGCTGCCTGGAGCTGCGCGCCCTGGCCGAGCTGGGGCCCTGGGCGGGGGGCTTCGGGCCTGACCTGCTGCTGACCCTGGTCTTCCTGCTCTTCCTGGCTCACGGGGCCACATTCGACGGGGCGGCGGCCAACCCCGCGGTGAGCCTGCAGGACTTCCTGCTGGCGGAGGCCTCGCTGGCGGGCACTCTGCTGCAGCTGGGCGCCCAGGCGCTGGGCCTGCAGGTGGGCTGCGCGCTCACGCGGCTGTACTGGGCCTGCGAGCTGACCGACCTGCACGTGCTGCAGAACCTCATGGCCGAGCACTGCAGCTCCGCGCTGCGCACCGACCCGGCCCACGGCACGCTGGTGGAGGCCGCCTGCGCCTTCCTCTTCCACCTCACGCTCCTGCGACTCCGCCGCAGCCTCCCCGCCTACCGCGTGCTGGCCGTGGCCCTGCTGGTCACCGTCCTGGCCTACACAGGTGGGCCCGGGGCCCGGGGAGGGCAGGGAGGGGAGAGGGGCCGCTGTCCCCGCCCTGGCCCCGTGGGCACTTCCCGCCACGCTGGCACCGGCTGCAAGGTTCCAGGTGCATGTCTGTCCCTCCCTCGCCTCTCGGGCCCTGGACTCGCCAGGGGCCCTCCTGGGTCTCCCTGGGCCTGGGCCGTGCAAACGTGGGTCAATGACCTTTTCGTTCCCTCGTGTCTGAGGGCCAGAGACAGGACTTCTGACTTCGCGCTCCAGCCAGGGGACTCGCCTCGGGGCCTGTCTGGGGGCGAGGGCCTCTGCAAGGGCCCCACGGTCTCTCCCCCCTCCCCCCCGCAGCTGGGCCCTTCACCTCTGCCTTCTTCAACCCCGCCCTGGCCGCCTGGGTCACCTTCCAGTGCGCTGGACACAGCTGGATGGAGTATGCCCTGGTGTACTGGCTGGGCCCCCTGACAGGTGAGCGCTACCCTGCAGCCCACACTGCCCTCCCACGGCCTGAGAGGGGCGCAGGAAGATGGCTCTCCCTCCCATGAGCCCTGACTCGCCCCTGCCCCCGGCCCAGCTCCCACACAGGGTCCCCCACAGGGTCTGGAGCGGGAGTCAGCGTGGGGCTCCGCAGGACTGAGGCTTTGAGTGCTCCCTCCAGCCGGGGTCCCCACCCCACAGGGCACACCTGAGAACCGGGGTCCCCACCCCCCGCAGGACCTTATAGTAACATCACTACATCTCCCCGGAAAATCCATCTCTAGTTCGTTCCTTCTGGATCCCAGGAGACACTGGGGGCGGAATGGGGTTCAGCTTTAGAAATGGGGTGCGGACCCCCAGCCTTGGGTCTCCCGGGAGCCCTGCAGTTGTGGGGGCCTCTTCCCTCTGGGGCCACATCACTGCTGCTCAAACAGGGGCGCTGAGGGCAGAGGTGGGTCCCCCAAGTCTGGGGGCTCGACTCCCTGCGGGGGCCCCACTGGCCACCCCAAGGGTTCTGCTGTGCCCCGTGCATCCGGTGCACGTGTGACACAGTCCCAGGAAGGACACGGGAGCAGCAGACTGAGGAGGCCGGGGTGCTGGTGCCGCGGCTCCCCACGCCCCTGCCCCTGGGCCCAGGCTGGGGAGCCGGGAGTGCTGGTGGTGGGGGATGAGAGGCCAGAGCCGGCCCTGTGTGCAGAAGGTGGGGACAGTGAGGCAGAATCACAGCATCTGAGGGAAGTGGGAGCCGGGACATGGAGGGAAGACTCTGGGCCCCGAGAAAGGCTGAGTCAGCCCCTCCGCGGCTGCTGTCCGGAGCTCATCCTCTGGTGCCATAAAGGAGAAGCACCGGGCAGAGTGGTCTCGGGGCTCGCCTGGCCCAGGCTGGCATGGGGGTCCGACAGGACTGTTCAAGGTCCTAGTGGGCTCCAAGCCTCCTGGGGTCCCCACTTCCGGAGCCCCATCACCTCAGCCTCTGCCTGGCACGGTCCTGCCGTGGGCAGGGCAGACAGGAGCTGGCCAGGCGCCCCTCCCCGTGGGGGCGGGCCTGCAGCTGCGGCTCTCCACAGGGATGGTCCTGGCCGTCCTGCTGTACCGCGGTCACCTCCCGCGCCTGTTCCAGAGGAACCTGTTCTACACGCAGAAGAGCAAGTACCGCGCGCCCCGCGTGAAGCCAGCCCCAGGACCAGCGCCAGGTGCGGGCCGAGCAGGCGGCCGGGGTGGGAGGGGCACAGAGCCCCAGGCCCGTGCCCACTCCCCTTCCTCAGTAGCAACCATCTGTCAATAAACTGCTCCTGACCATCTTGCCTCCTTGGCTCACAGAGGTTTCTAGAAGGGCAGCAGGGGCGGGGGTGAGAAGATGCAGCCTCTAGAAGGTTCCACAGACGGCGCTGGGCTGCTCCCCCCCACCCCCAGGGGAGGCGTGAGGACGGGGACATGGCCATGGCGGAGGGAGACAGCCTGTCCCCTGCCTCCCAATCCCCCAGGCTGGGGAAGGCGCAACCCACCCCTCCAAGGCAGGAGCTGCTCTGGAACCTTCTGCACGGGTGTTTCTGTCCATGTGCTCTCTGAGCACTGTGTCGCCGTGTGTTTCCCCACCTGGGGTGCAAGCTGTTGGCCCCAGGTGGGAGGCACTGCCCACGGGGGCTGCCAGTGCTCTGTGGGTTCGGGGCTGAGAATCTTCTCCGTACTTGGCCCGTCTTCCCTCTCTGTCAGGATCCTGAGCTCCCGGGGCACTTTGGGACGTGTTTCTTCCTTTACACGTTTGCCAAAGTATTTGGGAGAACTGACTCTGGTTCTTGAAATGTCCCGGAGCACTGGCCTCGGAGCTGCGGGGTGGGGCAGCTGGGGCTGTCCATGGGGAGGTGCCCGCTGCTCGCCCACTCCCCCACTGGCCTGTTATCCGGCGCCTCACCCTGTGATTCTAGCTTCATATGTGAGTCTTCCTTTTTTCACTTCTACAGTTAATCTGGGTAGCACAGCGGTAGGGCATTCGCCTTTCACGCAGCCGACCTGTGTTCGATTCCTCCGCCCCTCTCGGAGAGCCCGGCAAGCTACCGAGAGTATCGAGCCCGCACGGCAGAGCCTGGCAAGCTACCTGAGGCGTATTGGATATGCCAAAGACAGTAACAATAAGTCTCACAATGAGAGACGTTATTGGTGCCTGCTCGAACAAATCAATGAGCAATGGGATGACAGTGACAGTGACAGTTAATCTACTTCATTGTCAATTTTGTGCTGTTTTTAATTTTTTTTTGTTTTTTTGCTTCTTTGGGGGGGGGTGATAGGGGAAGCCCACGTCCAGTGTTGCTCAGGGCTGACTCCTGGATCTGTGCTCAGGGATCACTCCTGGTGGGGCTCAGGGGCCATATGGGGTGTTGGGGGTCCACCCCAGGCTGGCCGTGTGTTCCCAGCCAGCTGTTTCGTTTCTTTGCAGTGTCCTGCCCTTTCCTGCTCTCCCTCTCGCTGTTCTGCGCCTGGACCTTCAGGATTTCCTTCCCTTCACACACTGCGGGTATTGCCGGCTCCTCTCGGCCCTGGCCGTCATCAGCGCTGCCTTGGTCACACCCTGACCTTCTAGTCCATTCACCTTTGGTTGTCATTTCCATGCTTGTTTCTTCTCTGTCCCATCAGTCGTTTGTGAAGGTTTTCACGTTCCCCTTGCTGATAAATTTTCCATTTTCCTGACATTTATCTATTCGACTTTGCTTCCACTGTGCCTGGGAACAGCCCTGGAACAGCCGGAGTGGACGGGGCTGGGGGGCAGCATCCTCCCCTCTCTGGGACTATGGGGTTGGGACTAAGGGGCTTGGGGGATGGCCCCACAGGACAGCTTCCTGTTCGGGGACTGACCCGCAGGACCCCCACCCTGTCCAGGGACGGTCCCCCAGGACAACACCCTGTCCAGGGACTGACCCGAAGGACCCCCCACCACTGTCCAGGGCTGCTGAGGGCTCTGGGAAATGAGCTGAGCCAAAGCGGCTCAGTACTTGTGCAGGGTAGTGCGGACACACGGACACCGTTCCCAGGACCACAGCCCGGCAGCTTCCCACGGGGCGCCTGTCAGGACCCCAGCCCTGTCCTGTTGGGATTGGGTCACCGAGGTCCTGTCTCCCATCCTGACCAGGCCCGCATATGACTCCGCCCCTCTGCACTGGTCCCGCCCTGCAACGCAGCCCGCCCCTTCCTGGCCACGCCCACCCACGACCACGCCCCGCTGTCACGGCTCCTTCCCACAACCCACAGCCCCACCCCTTCCTGGCCACGCCCACCCTGATCCCACCCCCCTGTCATGACCCCACCTCCCTGCCTGTCCAATGGACGCAGGACTCCCAGCAGCAGCACGTGACTCCCACTCCAGCCGGTGTGGGGCGTTGTCCGGAGCCCTCAGCCCTGTCCGGCTGGTCCCCGTACCTCTGTCCCCGTCCCAGAGGGTCTCAGGACTCCTGACACGTGTCCCCGTGGGTCAGGGCGCCAGGCCCGGGTTTGCTGAGACACCTCCTCAGGTGGGGGCAGCGCCTGTCTGTGCCCCTGCCCCTCCCTCTTGCCACCTGTGGGGGTTAGGAGCCAGCAGGGGCCCCCAGACAGATCCCAGGGCCACAGCAGGCCCCGGGACAGCTCAGCCCTAGCCACGGTCACCGTCGGGGGCCGAACAGGGCTCTGCCAGGCCTCGCATCTGCCTGGTGCTCTGGTCCCCCACACTCCAAGAGGTCCCCAGGGCCCTAGGTGGGTCTCTGTGTGTGCCCGCCTCCTGTCTGGGCTCCGAGTGCCCACGGCCGCCCGGGAGGGCTCAGAGACCCACTCAGCCTCCTGCCTCACCTGCGTGCTTGGGCCCCTGGGCTCGAGTCACCCAGCAGCTGAGTGAGTCAGATTGCCCTGGGCACTTTGTAGGTCCCCGGAGGTCAGAGGGGTCAGAGCCGAGTGCTGGCCAGGTGGGATGGGGGCCCGAGACCAGCTCGACCCCCTCCCCACTCCCCACCAGGCTCGCCACTGGGACAGACACAGCCGCCGCTCCCTGCTCTGGCCGTGGCTATGCCCACACCTCGGGCCCCAGCTGGGGGGGGCCTCAGCCCTCCCTCCCCGGCCCTCCCGCTGCCCACGGTGAGGAGGCCACCCAGGGCTCCCTCCCACCCACCCTGTTTCTGGGTGCCCCTGACACCCTGACACCCCACCTGTGGCCCCGGCCACACCCTCTGCTTTGCCAGAGCTGAGTGGGGACCTCAGCCTCGGGGCCCACCCTGCACCCCTACGCCCACCACACTGCGGGTGGCCCAAGGAGAGACCCAGGCTCGTGGCTGGTGGCCATGCCCACCTCTGCTCCCCTCTCCAGTCCCCTCCTCTGCTCCCCTGCTCCCCTGTCCCGTCTGGATGCGCCTAGGTGGGACCCAGCCCTTCCATCTCCCCCTGCTCCCCGGGACTCTCCCCCCTCCCCTCCCCTCCCCTCCTCCTAAGGACTCTCCCCTCTCCTCCCCTTCTCACCAGACTCACCCCTGCCCAGGGACTGCCCTTGCTGTAGCCCAGGTGGCTCTGGACCTCTGGGTCTCTGCCACAGCCAGGAGGCGTGGGTGGCGAGTGTGTGGCCTGAGGCAGCAGCCCCAACAGTCCTGCTCTGCGTCCCCTGCCTGCACCCCCTCTGGTGCAGGGAGGATAGGAGCTGCTGCCCACGGGGGTCTCTGTGGCTGGGGGTCAGCAGGTCGACCCCGGGCTCCTGGCCTGTCGGGGAGCAGGTGTCCGCCAGTGCTCCAGGACCCTCCTCTGTACCCGGCTCCGTGCATGCAGCAGCTGCAGCCTGTCGCAGGCCTGAAACCACTTCCCGTCACCTGGCCCTATGCCAGGACCCTGCGTGCAAAACCCACTTCCGAGGCCCAGGAGCCCCCGGTGCAGGGCTCCTTCCTGCCCCCACGGAGGTGGCCCTGGCACCGTGAGAAGCAACTGGGGTCCCTGCTGGGGGAGCACCGCCCACCTGCCGTGGTGGGCAGCAGGGCCGAGGCTAGGGGTCCCGGCTGACAGCCCCCACTCCAGGCGGGGAAAGGCTGCCCGGGGGCCCCCGCCCTTCTCTGCCCACCCCCGCCCTGCAGCATCATGGGCCCGGGCACCTGGACACCAGGTGGGCAGGTCCACAGGACAGAGCCCTCAGCATGGGCGCCCCCGGCTGTGGGCAGACTGCAAAGGGAGTGTGGCACCCTCCCTAACCCCATCAGGGGGCCTCTTGCCCACCTCCGCTCCCCGGGCAGGGAGGACCCCCTTGCAGCCAGGCACAGCGGGGGCTCAGTAGCAGGGGGCTGTGGGCACTGCGAGAGCAGTGGACACGCCTCTGAGGGGAGCGCCTGAGGCCAGCTGGCCACGCCAGGAGCCCGGTCACATGCTGTCCCCCGGCCTGTGTCCCAGGATCTGCGGCCCCACGCCAGCACACTCAGGCAGGCGCCTGCCCCGTGCGGGGTTCGAGGGTGCTTCTATACCCTGAGACCAAACCGTGGGCTCAGGAGAATTCCCACAGAGCCCCGGGCTCAGGCCCCGCGGTGGGTTCTGTGGACAGACACCCACCGAGGCCAGGGGCTGAGCACCCCCGCCAGTGTGCTTGGCACAGGGGCAGTCTCACCCTGTGGGCACTGTAGGGCTCCCTGCCTCGGAGGCCCTGGCATCTTCTGGAGAGCTCTCCCAGAGGGTACCAGCACTGAACTCCCGGGCTAAGCACGCTCCAGGAGCACCACACCCTCCTCCCTCAGACTGCCTTCCCCCGGCCCACCAGAATGCCTTCTCCCAGGTCCACCTGCAGCCACAGACTGCCCCCACGCCCACCACCCAGAGGCAGGAAGAACTCTGCCACCAAGATGCCAGAGAACAGGCTGCCCGCCCCCCGGGGACCACCCTGGGTGGGGGGGATGCTGGGGGAAGCTGGCAGCAGCAGGTCACCGTGCTGTTGGAGGACTGAGCACAGCACCCAGCCAGGAAGTCAGGAGCCAAGGCGCTGCTGCCACGGGGGTGCGGGGGACAGGTGCAGAGGGGAGCGGCAGCGTCGGGGACCCAGACCAGGGAGCCCCTGAGCCCAGAGAACTTGTACCTGCCGCAGCGAAGTCCAGAAGCGGCAGAGGAAGAGAGCAGGAGACCCTCCAACGCAGGACTGCCCCCGGGGGGCAGACAGGGAAGCAGCCCGGCTGGACAGAGCCGTGGCCGAGGGGAGAGCACAGGTCCCCACAGCCACCCACCGGCCACCCCTCAAGAGCATCTGGACGCGGAGGAGAACCCCGAAAGGTGTGGGGGATGCAGACACCCCGCCACGGGCTCCCCAGGCCGGCAGCAAGGACCTGATCCGTCCGCAGAAGCAGAGCCTGTGGGCCCTGCCTTCCACCGAAGGGCCTCCAGCAGTGTCCATGGTCCTGGGCCCCCCCACGCGGGTGTCTCCGCCCGGCTCTGGCCGCAGTGGGCCGGCTTTCCAGATGTCTGCCCGCTCCGCAGAACCGCCCAGCCAGCTGTGGGTTCTGGGGACTGTGGCCACAGGTCTTTGTTACAACTGTTTTAGTCAGCTCACAGAAGTGTCGCCACGGAAACCGCAGCTCTAAGTGCTGGACAAGAGCCTGGGCTGACTCCTGCTCTGCACTCAGGGGTCCCTCCGGTCTCTCATATGGGATGTATCCCCCCACTCCTGCTCCCTGATTAGTTACACCCTATGAGGTCATCAGACTGAATGACCAATCATATTGCAGGTGCAGATGAAGGTATGGGATGACCAATCAGATCACAAGGCCCTTATGTAAGTTTTAATATGATCTCCAGTGAGGTTTGTCTGATGTCCAATCAGATTGCAGTAGAGTGTGTGAGGCAGTCCAACCGGGTGCTCCGCCCTCCCTCTCTGCTGACCTTCCTTCCAGTGTGACCCTCCTGTCCCTGCACAGAGCCAATATCCCCAGGAGTGTGGCTCGTGCTGGACACACCTGCACCTACCCCAGCATGGGGGGTGCGGGGAGTGGATGGGGGACCCCCAGGAGGAGAGGAACCCCAGGGGGACACCAGAAGGGGAAGGGGAGGCCGGAGGGGTACCCCAGGGGATTGAGGGGTCTCTGGGCTGGCTGCCTTCACAGGACTAGGGCACTGTGGGTAGAGTGGGGGAGCAGGTGGGCACAGTGCTGGAGGGGCTACGGGGGGCTTCCTAACCTGTCACTGGGCTCAGGCCGAGGCCATAGGACAGGCATGCGTGCAGCCAAACTGTGTTTGACCCCTGGCACCCATATGGTCCCCGAGCCCTGCCAGGAGTGATCCTTGAGCACCACTGGGTGTGGCACAAAAACAAAAACACAAACAAGAGAATTTGGCTCCAGACAGGCTTACTATTTCCCCTGAGATGGACCCCGTCACGTGCTCCTGAGCATGACCCCAGTCACAGTCCCTTGTGAGGAGCCCGCGCAGCCCCGGAATGCAGTGCTCCTTGGCAGGAGCTGGCAGAGGTGCCCACACTGCCTTGCACAGGCAGAACGTGCTGCTTCCTTTTGCAGACGTGCTGAAGGAGGCCTGGTGGGCACAGGGGGAGACGGTGGGCCAGGCCCTGTGTCCTCTAGAAGCACTGCTGGTTCGGACTCCGCAGGTTCAGACCACACCAGTCACACTCTGGGACTCAGGTGGCCCAGCCCTGCCCCTGCCAGGCAGAGCTGCCTGCTACCCCCATCCTGGCTCCTGCCCCCCAGCGAGCAAGGGTGGCACCAGCCACCGACTCCAGGGGACCAGAGAAAGCCATCTAGGAGGAGAAACCTGTGCCTCCCTCCTCCCCCCACTTCCCACTCTCACCTCCCATCCTCACCTCCCATTCTCACCTCCCATCCTCACCTTCCACTCTCACCTCCCACTCTCACCTCCCACTCTCACCTCCCATCCTCACCTCCCACTCTCACCTCCCATTCTCACCTCCCATCCTCACCTCCCATTCTCACCTCCCATCTCTCACCTCCCATCCTCACTTCCCATCCTTACCTTCAATCTCTCACCTCCAATTCTCACCTCCCACTCTCACCTCCAATCTCTTACTCCCATCCTCACCTCCCATCTCTCACCTCCCATACTCACCTCCCATTCTCACCTCTCATCCTCACCTCCCACTCTCACCTCCCATCCTCACCTCCCATTCTCACCTCCCATCTCTCACCTCCCATTCTCACTTCCCATCCTTACCTTCAATCTCTCACCTCCAATTCTCACCTCCAATCTCTCACCTCCAATTCTCACCTCCAATCTCTCACCTCCAATTCTCACCTCCAATCTCTTACCTCCCATCCTCACCTCCCATCTCTCCCCATCTCTCACCTCCCATCCTCACCTCCCA
The DNA here is from genome assembly GCF_027595985.1 of Sorex araneus. Taxonomy (NCBI): domain Eukaryota; kingdom Metazoa; phylum Chordata; class Mammalia; order Eulipotyphla; family Soricidae; genus Sorex; species Sorex araneus. The sequence goes on along the minus strand of NC_073313.1, from coordinate 157,746,474 downwards.
TTCTCACCTCCCATCCTCACCTCCCATTCTCACCTCCCATCTCTCACCTCCCATCCTCACCTCCCATCCTCACTCCTATCCTCACTTCCCACCCCTTACCTCTGGCCCCCACCCGTCAGGGGGGAGGGGGCAGGTGGGCATCATGCAGCCATCTGGTGATTCTGGCTGAGAGCTTTATTCTAGCCCCAGGGGGCAGCAGCAGGAGACCGGCAGGAAGGCCTCCCCTGAACCTCCACCCCCCGTTCCAGTCCTGTGGCCCCTTCCTTGTGCAGAGGCAGCGCCGTCCTAGGAGCGGGAGACAGGCCCTTGGGTCACAGCCAGGCACACAGAATCCTGGCTCTTGTGGGCCTTGGTGCTGAGGGGTGCGGGCTGCCTCGACGCCTTCTGGAAGTCCTTGGCCGAGTAGTAGTAGCAGATGGCGTCCAGGCAGCCATTGGCGTCCGAGAACTTGCTGGTGATGAAGAGGGCGCACTTGAAGGCGCAGGTGTGCTGGCGGGGGCCCAGCGCCAGCCGCACGCTCAGCACCAGGTGCAGGGGCAGGAAGCAGGCCAGGAACACGGCCAGGTTGGCCCAGACCATGCGGGCAGCCCTGCGAGTGGTCTCGGCCTGCCCCTCGTCGGTGGCTGGCCTCTGGGCCAGGGCCACGCCCACCTGCACAGAGCAGAAGACCAGCACGGCCAGCGGCAGGTAGAAGCCGAGCAGCGAGAAGGCCACGGTGCCGGACTCCCGCTCCGAGGTGCCGAAGAAGCAGGTGTGGTTGGACCGGACCCCCAGCAGCCCGCGCAGGGCCAGCGAGCCGGTCACCAGCACCCAGAGTGCGGCACACAGCACCAGGGCACGGCGCGGGGAGCGGAGGCCCCGCGCCCGCAGCGGGTGCCGCACGGCCACGTAGCGGTCCAGGGCCAGCGCCATGACCAGGCTGATGCTCATGTACCTGTTGGCCAGGTAGCAGCCCTGGGAGATGTGGCAGGGCAGCAGGGCCAGCTCTCCGGGCAGCAGCAGCAGCGGCAGCGTGCAGAGCAGGCACAGGTCGGCCGTGGCCAGGTTCACCATGTACACGTGCGTCGTGGTCCAGCGCGGCACGCGGCAGCAGAACACCCAGAGCGCCAGTGCGTTCAGCGGCAGCCCCAGCGCCAGCAGCAGGCCCGTGTAGGCATAGTGGACTACCGACCCGCGGAACTGGCACTGCCCACAGCTGGAGCTGTTCATGGTCCTGTGAGGGCGTGGCAGCAGTGAGGGCTGGGGCACCCGCCCAGGGCCCAGCCCCCCAGGGAACCTTCTGAGCCGCCTCCCGCCCCAGAACAGACGCCCGCCCACCCGGGGACAGTGGGGACCCCCAGCGCCTTCTGAGCCTGCCAGGGAGGGCTGTGTCCCCACAGCCCCTCAAATGGGCAGGGGCGGGCACGGCAGATGTGAGCCCCTGCGGGGTCCCATGTGGACCCTTGGCGCAATGCCGAGAGGGGCTGGAGGCGGGGCAGGGGCCACCCCAGACAGGGTTGGGGGGGCAGCTCTCCCGCCTCAAGGAGTCAGGCCTGGGCAGGGCAGTGCGTTAGGGAGGCAGAAGCACCGGCCCCTGGGGGCCAGGCCAGCCCCACCCTGCCCCACCCCGCTAGGTGGCCATGCTGAGAGCCAGGAGGAGCCTCTCTCCGCTGACCCCCCAGCCGGCCACGCGTCCCCAACCACCTCCTGCTCAGTCTTGGCCCTCGCCCACATGGACCTCAAGCTGCTCATGCCCCAGCCAGCCCCTCTGAGCTGAGGCTCGAGGCCAGAGCCCCACAGAGCCCACCCGCCCCGCACCCCGGTGGGGCAGAGCACAGCGGTGTGGACTGGAGCACAGCCCAGCGGGGAGGGCATTTGCCTGGCGCCTGTCCTAGCCAGGCCCGACCCCCAGCTCCCCCGAGGTCCCCTGAGCCCGGAAGGGCCCCCAACACATGGCCGGTGCGGGGGCAGATCCAGGCGGGTCCTGCGTTTCCCGCAGCGCCTCACACTGCTTCTCACTCCCACCAACAGCCTCTGTCTCCCGAAGCCCACCCGGGTCCCGACTCCCCGTGGGGGGCAGGCCCGGCTGCCCAGGCCTCCGCAGAAAGGAGCTCAGCACCCTGCCCTCTGTGCTGAGTGGCCGGTGCCCAGCCGGCACCTCGGAGGCCAGGGTCCGGTGAAGGCACCAGGCACCCCCACACCCACCACCGGGAAATGCTCCATTCCCACAGAACACGCCCAGGGTGCTCCCCTTAAGACCAGTAAAACTGCACCCATGTAGACCCGCAGTCCCCACGCTGTCACCCCAGCCCTGCCCCACAGACCCGAGCCCTACCCTTTCCGCCCCGCCCAAGGCGGCTCTGACCTGTTTCCTGGGCCTCGAGGCCCCCAGCAGTCTCTCCTGGAGGCGTGGGGTGGGCTGGGGTGTCCCAGGCTGCCCTCCCTCCTGAGTGGGGTGACGGAGCAGAGCGCTGGGCTGGAGTCAGGCAGGAGGGGTGGTGGCCGTGACCACAGCAGACAGACCAGCCCACGATGGGCGGGGGTGCAGGACCGGAGGCTTCCTGGAGGGGGGGTGGTACCAGAGCTCCCTGGAAGGGCTGACCCTCCTTCCTGTCCCCACCCCCGCCCATGAGGCCCTCGCCTGAGGACCCTTCCCCTGGCTGGGTCTGGGTATGGGATGCAGGGCCTCAGCCCTCAGCTGCACACGGCCCACCCTTGACTCCCCTCTGAGACGGGCCCACCCAGGCCCCCACCCCCACACGCCCCCCAGCCCTGTGTCCTACTTGACCCCAGGGTTGCAGGGAGGGGGCAGGTCCTTGCTGAGCCCCCCAAGGGGCAGGCTCCATTCTGGAGGAGCCACAGCCCTGACTAGCTCCACCCCGCGAACACGGGACAGCGTGTGGCCTCACGGGTCCGGGGGCTTGCCGGCTCTGGGGGTCCAGCACGGCCCGGGGACCTGTGTTCCAACACCCAGCATCCCTGGTACCACATGTGGGTGTGGCTGCCTACGCCCGCCCCCACACCCGCCAGCACCCCCCACCCCACTGTGGGCCCTGACACCGTCCACAGAACTGTTTGCCATGGCCTCCGCCCAGCCTCCCGGGAGCCCCGGGGTGCTGTCCGGCCACCCCGCCCCACTCATAGGCGCGTTCCCTCCTGCTGCGGCCCAGCACCGTCCCGGTCCCACCGAGGGGCTGCACGTCCTCTCGCTCTTCCCCTTTCTCCGCCAGCCTGGCGCTGGCCTCGTGCCAGGCGTCCTCCTGGGGACACTGCCTCCCGCCAGCGCCAAGTGCGAGCTGTGTGGGCGGCCCCGCCCCTTCCCGCTGCTGCTACCTCCGCAGCCTGCCCACAACCCGCCCCAGGTGTGGGAATCCCTGGGCCGCCCCGGCCTGCCCCAGTAAGGGGGACTCCCTGGTGGGCCCTCTGGTGGACGGACCTGGGCTCCAGCCGGTCAGGGGCTGGACAGATGCAAGAAGAGGCTGGGAGCAGCGGCCAGGGGCAGCTGACTTTCGAGCCCGTCCCAAATGCTTCCTCCAGATAAGGCCGTTGGGCTGAAGAGCCTCACAGCCCAGTAGGCCACTCATCCAGCCCGTAGGCACAGCCCCGCCCAGGAGCCCTCCTGTAACATTGTTTCCATGAAGGCGCTGTGCGGTGGCTGCGCAAGTGGGTGAGTGCCGTTCACACGCTTGCTCTTGGGCCACATGCATGTGCATGGTTGTGCATGTACCTGTGTGCATGTGTGGGGTGCCGTTCACCTGTGTGTGCACTTTGTGGTTGTATGCGTGTGTGTGTGAGTATGGCTGTGCAAACATGTGCACCCGGTGTGTGGGTGCAGACTGCCTTGTGTACATGTGTGAGCACACAGATGTGCCTATGTGGGGGTGCAATTCACGTGTTCACTGTGGGCTGTGTACATGTGTGTGCAAGAATGTGCACCTATGTGTGTGCAGCCCTGTGCGTGCTGCGTGCATGTATGTGCTGTGTGGGGGGCAACTCTGTGTGTGCCATGTGCTGTGTGTGCAGCCATGAGTGTGCATGCATATGAATCAGACTGCAGCTCTCGTTGCACACATGGATGCAGTTCACATGTGCACATCTGTGTGGGTCTTTAGGGGTGTGTGCACATGTGCCCCTGCGGGAGTGCTGCACACGTGCCCATGTGTCATGCCAGGTCCAGGTGAGGGGTGAGGACACTGAGGCCGACCCCAAGTCTCCATCTGGCTTGTCCACTTTGTGCCACAACCACAGGCTGTCAGGCCAGCAAGTGGCAGAGCAGATGGGAAGTGAGGCAGCCCACCCACGGGGCCCCCAGGCCACAGGGCACCCATGGGGGACCCCAAGGCACAGACACACCCACGGAGACCCCAGGGCCCAGACCGACCCGAGGGCGCAGATCCACCCACGGGCAGAGGGAAGCGGGGTCCCAGGGTTTGCGTGCATAGGGCTGGGTGTGACGCAGGGCACTGGGCCGCAGGATAGAGGAAGCTGGTGCAGTTCATCCTGAGGTTGCAGAGGCACCGAGAGCGGTGGATTCTGAGAAGCGCTTCCCTCTTCCTCTTTCTGAAACTTGACAACCGAGACTGTGACATCAGCCTTAGGAGCCTGTGTGCATCATCACTCCACCCATCTGGGCTGCCACGTCACAGCCAGGGTCACCTGCCCTGCTGCTGGCCGGGATCTGCTCGGACATTCCAGAATCACTTGCATGAAGGAGGGAGAGCCTCACTTCCGGGAGTGCTCCAGCAGGACTCCCAGAGGTGCTCCCAGCAGGGAACAGGAGAGAGACTCACTTTTGGGAGTGCTCCCAGCAGGACTTCCAGAGGTGCTCCCAGCAGGGGACAGGAGAGAGACTCACTTCTGGGAGTGCTCCCAGCAGGACTTCCAGAGGTGCTCCCAGCAGGGAACAGGAGAGAGCCTCACTTCTGGGAGTTATCCAACAGGACTCCCAGTGAAGCCACTAACAGTGCTCCCAGCAGGACACCTAGAAGTTCTCCCAGCAGTGCTCCCATAGCAGCTCCAGCAGTGCTCCAAGCGGTGTGCAGGCTGAGCAGGTGGTGGGAGGCAGCGTCTTCCCGCAGGGTCTGGAACAGGACAAGCCGAAGCAGACATGGAGGAGCATACAGCAGAGGGGGCTGTGGCCAGGCCCCAGAGAGCCTCCCGTGGACACACACATGGACATGTGTGTGCATGAACACAGACACACACAGGAGTCCATGCACTGTGTGATGCACACGCCCTCTGCTGGGGGTCCCTGGGAGGGCTTTGGTTCTTGTCAGCCCACAGGTTCCCGCCCAGAGCCGCTCAGCTGGGCCTGTCCACGGGACTGTCACACAGGTGGGAGCCTCCGCACCCACCCAGAGACCCTCCAGCTGGGCTGCCTCACTGCCCGGGAGGGACACTGAGGTGGCGGTGAGGCCGGGTGCCCTGGGTCCTGAAGAGCGAGTGCAATGCTGCCCGACGTCACGGGTCTGAGGATCTGCGTGGCAGGAGGGTCGGTCGGGTGGTCAGGGATCACGGGCAGGGCCAGAGCAGGATGGTGGACAGAGCGGGGGTGGGGCAGGGCCGGGTCACTGGGCTGAGGTAAGGGGCAGGTCAGGTCAGGACTACGATGGTCACCTCCAAGCACTGGCACAGTGACCAGCCCAACACCTGGGGAGCCGCGTGGGTCCCTGAGGGATGGACGGATGGTGAATGGGTGAACGCAGCCCCGCAGCTGCAGTCTCAGGCTGGACCTCACAGCTCAGCGGGCTGCAGGGCAGGACTTGGCGACAGGTCGACTGACCGCCACCCCCCACCCCCCCGGCACAGGGAGACCGGAAAGGCTCAGGGCAGTGCCGGGGGCCACACACCGCATGGCGGGGGCCCATGGAAGGCATTCTCTTGGGGCACAACTGTTGGTGCTCAGGGCTTACTCCTGCGCTGAACTCAGGAATCATGCCTGGTGGCGGCTCGGGGGACCTAACCTGGCTTGGTGGCGTGCAAGGCAAGTGCCCTCCCACCGTGCTGGCTCTCGGGAAAGGCATTCTTGCCCTTGTGCCAAAGCAGCCAATCTCAGGGGGGGAGGAAGGCCGTGTCTGAGACATCGATGGAAAGGTGCCTTTCCGGGGGCCAGAGAGGTAGTGCAGTGGGCAGAGCACGTGTCTTGAACCCAGCCAGCTTACGTTAGAACCCAACACCACATGTGGCCCTGGGCAGTAGGCAGCATCACTCCCAGAGTGGCAGGACAGAGGGCAGGGCACTTGCCTTGTACAAAGCCCCAGGTTCAATCCCCAGCACCCCGTATTGTCCCTGAGTCTGCCAGGAGTGACCCCCGAGCACTGGCTGGTGTGACTCCAAACCAAATCATACAAAAACATGCCTGCACGGTTTCTCCTGAGACTACTGTTAACAACCTCCTGTAAAAGCATGCATGCAGAGGGCTAGAGTGATAGCACAGCAGGTAGGGCGTTTGCCTTGCACGTGGCCGACCCAGGTTCGATTCCCAGCATCCCATATGGTCCCTCAAGCACCGCCAGGAGTAATTCCTGAGTGCATGAGCCAGGAGTAACCCCTGTGCATAGCCGGGTGTGACCCCAAAAGAAAAAAAAACATGCGTGCATACACACACATGTACACATGGGTGCATACACGAATATAGTGCACATACATGTACACATGTGTAGGGAGCCATCTTACAGAGTTTGGCTCTTATCGTCTAGTCAAGCGGAGGCTGCTTGGGATTCCTGTGATCTTATCATTTTACCATTTGTCTCACTAGCCAAAGGCCATGCCTGATCAACATTCTACTACTGTTCCTATGGGGGTCCAAGCATGCATACCACCCCCTCCCACCAAGAGGTATAAGTATTGTAACTGCTGTGAATAAACTCTCTTTCTCTCTCTCCTCCTCCTTCTGGCTCTGCGTCTCTTCGTTTGGTTGCGTCCCCTCCTTAGCCCCACGAAAGGTCCTCCCTGCGGGACAGGATGATGCCCGCAGGGGGGACCCCACACACATGAATGCAGCACGTGTACACATGGATATAGCACATATACACACGAACACATGTACACATGAATACACAAGTACCCACATATGCACATGTACGTGTGGATGTACACATGCATACACATGGATGTAGTACACACAGATGCACATGAACACATGGGTGTAGCACACATTTATGCACTCTGTACACATGGGTGCACATACTCTACAGGTCCTGTTGACACATGGTGCCTTCAGCACCCCTGCCCAGTGCTGTCACCCCCAACTCTTCCCACTGCCAGGAGGGGGCGCCACTACCAGACACATATGGGCCTCGGCAGCCCATCAGGACATGGTGGAGGCCATGGTGCTACCTGTAGGGCCTCGGGGGATGAGCGTGAAACGTGGGGGGAGGGGGCATACCTGTGGTGGGCCAGGGGAGCAGTGGGCAGCGATGGCCAGGGAACGTGGGTGAGTGACCAGTGCAGGAAGAGGCATCCCAGAGCCAAGCCCAGGGCCAGCCCCCTTGGGCCAGTTCACAAAGGGACAGAGGTGCCAGGCAGGAGGGGCCTGTACTTTGGGGGTCTCTGCAGGCTTGACCTCAGCTCTCTGGAGGGTCATCTGGGGCTCCGGATACCTGAAGGCCCTCCCCCCCGGCAACCCCTCTCTGGCCAGGCAGCCGCCAGCACACGGTACCCTGGGGACAGAGCCCAGAACCCCCATCTGCCGCCCCCAGCCCCAGCACCTGGCGAAGCCCCCAGGCTGCACACTGCCTCCAGGCAGACCCCCGAAGGTGAGGGCCCACACAAGGCCTGCGGCTGGGTCAGGGAGTGGGCGGGGCCTGCAGGCAGGTGGGGGAGCTGCTCCTCTCCCTGCGGGTTGGGGTCCCCAGCCTGCTGCTGCCTCCTGGTAGGCGTGGGGGGGGGTCCTCTGGCAGACACCAGGGGGCCCTAGAGGCAGCCCCAGAGTTTCCTGAGCTGACGGGACACAAGGGCACCAGCTCCCAGCAGGGTGGGCAGGGGATGGACACGAGCGCAGGCCATGTGCAGGTTGGGTGAGGGGGTGGCACGGCACCGCGTGCTGTGGGCAGGGCCCTCTGTGGCAGGAGCTGGCCCGCGCCAGGAGCCTGGGTGGCCGGCCGGCACCTCTGGCCATCAGGGTGGCAGTTGGGGCTGCTGCCAGCTGTGTCAATGGGAGGACACGTGGCCAGGAGAACTCCAGCTGAGTCCCAGGGGCTGGAGGACACGGCAGGGTCGCCACCCAGGGTCAGGGACGCTGGGGCTGGCCCCCTGGCCAGGCCTGAGGTGTGCGGGGAGCTGCAGAGGCAGGCGACGCGGCAGGGGACGCGGGCGCTGTGTGTGCTGAGGTGGGGATCCGGCACAGCAGGCCCAGTGGGCGTTGGCGGGCTCGTGCCAGCCCCCGTGTCCATGCCTGTCACGACCAGGATAACGTGGTCACCCCCAGGGCAGCCCGGGCTGTGCAGGGGTGGGCCCGGCAGCAGGGACTCTCGCCAAGGCTGTGACGGCAGCTGCAGGCGCAGCAACAGGCTCGGCCCTTAGCCCATGCAGGCCGGTCAGGCCTGGCCCCAGGCCCCGGAAGTGAAGCCCATCCCGCCCCTCTGCTGACCCCCTCCTGCCCGGCGCCCGTGAGCACTGGCATAGACGGAGACCAGCAGCGAGTGCCAGGCTGGCGTTTACTGAGAACGTCCCGGCCGGGAGGGGCCGACACAGTGGGTGGCAGGGACGGAGGGTGCTGCCCCAGGGCAGTCTCTCCTCTGGCCCAAGGCGGCCACCTGTCCTGGGTGGGCTCTGGGGGACTGCCCGCAGCGCAGTCTCTCCTCTGGCCCGAGGTGGCCGCAGCACCAGTTGGTGGCACCAGGAGCCATGGGAGCTGTCTGGTGCCCGTGGAGACGCACAGTCAAGGTCCAGTCTTCATGACTGCCACGAAGGAGGCCTGTGCGGGCAGAGGCCATTGCTGGGCCTGGCCCAGGGCGCTGAGGGCAGGGCAGGGAGCAGGGGCTGCCCAGGGGCGCTGAGGGCAGGGAGCAGGGGCTGGCCCAGGGGCGCTGAGGGCAGGGCAGGGAGCAGGGGCTGGCCCAGGGGCGCTGGGGGGGGGGGGGAACATACCTCCTGCAGGGACTGGCCCAGGGGCGCTGGGGGGGGGGAACGTACCTCCTGCAGGGGCTGGCCCAGCAGCTCCCGGCTGTGGATGGAGCGCCTGTGGGGGGGGGGCAGGAGTGTCACGGGGGCCATGCTGGGCGCTGGCGAGGGCAGGTGTGGGCAGGCGGGTGGGCGCACCTGTCGATCCTGGTGGCGAGCAGCAGGGTGAAGGTGCCCTCGGTGTCGGGCAGGTAGGTGGAGGGCACCACGCGGTAGGCGCCCGGGGCCAGCTGGCAGAGCTGGCTCACCTCGGGGGCGTGGCTGTGGGGCACGCAGCTCAGCACGGGCTCCCGCAGCAGCAGGGGCGGCTGGCCCGGGGCGTCGCCGTCCTCGGGGACCTGGGGGCAGCTCGGCTCAGGACGGGCTTGGGTGGGCAGGCTGCCCGGGGTCCCTCGCCCCACCTGCTGGCCCGGGCGCTTGCCTGGAAGACGTGGAAGCCGATGGGGTGGCACTGGGTGGTCCGGCAGTGCTGGCGCAGGGAGATGCGCACGCAGCGGGGCGCGCCCGCGGGCACCAGCAGCGGGAAGCTGGGGTTGCTGGGGTACGACGCGAAGTTCCTGCTGCCCCCCGCAGACCGGCCACTCTGCCAGCAGCCGTGCAGACGCACCGTCTCCCACTCCCCAGCCGTGGGGCTTGCAGGGGCCGGCCTGAGGGCGCTGTGGGGGCAGGGGCTGGGTGGCCACGCCCACGGCCCACCCAGCCCTCCTGCCCGCCCCACCCCTGAGCCCCTCCCCTGCTGGGCCCCGCCCCACCCTGCCCACCTGAGGGCCACTCTCCCAGTGGAGAACACACGCAGCAGGAAGCGTCCGGGCACATCCTTCAGGAAGGTGCTGGGCACAGCCAGGTAGTGTCCAGGGGACAGCTCACAGCGCAGGTGGACCTCCCGGTCATATGCGTGGCACACAGTGCCCGCCACAGGAGGCGCAGACAGGACTCTGGGCAGGCTGACCCGCCGCTTCTCCACCTGTAGTGCGGGGAAGCCAGTGTGCCAGGCCGATCCCCCTCCTCCCCGTGCTCCCCAGTCAGGGACCACCCCGTGGGACAGGCTGTGCCCAGGGGACGCAGTTTAGGCGCCAGGGCCCGGTGGCAGCACCCCTGGTCAAAGGAACACAGAGGCCTCAGTGCAAAGGGCCCAGAGCCCTGACCTGTGTGTCACCAGGCTGGGAACCAGCATGGGGCAGAGGGAAACCAGAGCCGGTGCACGGGGCGGGCAGGGAACCCACCACACTCCAGTCGGGGCCCCCTCGGGGCTGGTGGGAAGGACAGAGCAGGAGCAGCTCCTGGGGCGAGCGTCCCTGAAGCCCCACTCCCCGGCCCCAGGACAGGGTACTACCTTCCAGATGTGCAGGCCCACGGCCTGGTGGCTGCTGCCCAGGGAGCTGGCGGTCCCCGCGGAGTCGGCTGCCACCCGCAGTCCCGGCTGCTGCAGCACGGACGCATACACCTCGCTGGGCTCCGACACCCGGAGCCAGAACTTGGGGTTGCTGGGGAAGCCTCTGTTGTTCCGGCAGCCTCCGGCCGACTGCCCGCGGACCCAGGCGCCCTGCAGCTGCTGCGTGTGGCACAGCTCCTGTCCTGGCACCGGGCACGCGTGCGTCAGCAGGCGGGCCCCACTGGGAGCCTGGGCCTGCCGGTGCCAGCGTCTGGGCGGCCCCTACCTGAGCAGAGGCTCTGCAGGTGGCCGGACTCTGAGCGCGGGAAGCCGATGGTCACCTCGTCAAACTCACGGAGGAACTCCGTCTCTTCCACCCAGAACTCCCCCGCCTGCAGCTGGCCCAGCAGTGCACACGCAGTGGCCGCGGAAAGGCGGCTCCACCCTTCGCCCCTGCAGGAAGCCCCCCTAAGCAGGATGCTCTGCCTGGCCGCCGAGCCCTCCACGGGAGGTGCTGGGCATGGGGGACACTCAGTCCACACCCAGTCCTGACTCAGGGGGAACTTTCAATAGACGGCCCAGAAGGCGGCTTTGGGCCAGCACTACCAGAGTGCCAAGCAGCCCAAGCCTGACACCCACTGGTTCAGTTGCCCCCTGGGGTCAGGCCACTCCGCACAGCAGCAGAGGGCCCTGCCCACTGAGCCCCACACTCACCCCTCTCTCCAAGGCCCCTGCCAACACCTGCGGCCCCAGGGGTTGTGAATCCGCAGCAGCAGGAGGCTCTGGCCCGCCTGGTCCTGGAGTTCTTGCAGACCCGAGACAATGAAGGCATGAAACTCCCCCAGGTCCCTGGCCCCTGCACAGGAACACGGGTCAAGGCGGGGGTCCCTCAGCAGAGCAGGGACATGGGGCTCCTTGCCTGATCCCCAGGACAGGTGGGCTTGGGATAGCAGACCACCTAAAGCTGAATAACGCCCCAAGGGCTGAGCCAAGTCTGGACTGGCTGGGCAGCCACTTCATCTTGGTGCTTGCAGTGGCACGTTCCTCAGAGCGGGGCCTGGCTCACCTGGGCCCCCAGATGGGGCCAGGGGCCTCTGTGACCCCCACACCAGGGACTGGCCAGAGGGGCTGGTGGGGCACATACAGAGGTGGAGACAGTGTCTAGCTACGCTCCCAGCCCCACCTACTGTCCCATGAGGCCCATCACGAAGGCCCTGCAGGGAGGGGCATGGCGTTCCGGGCTATGCACAGACCCAGCACACCAGGGGAAGGGCTGTGCCCCACCCCCCTGCTGGGAGACCCCCCACCGCCAAGCCAGGTGGGCGCTGACCTGGCCGGGTGCGGGGGTCACTCCCCGTCCCCCTGCACCCATGTCATCCCTGCAGGGACTGAGGGCCCACCACGCAGACCGGCCCAGCAGGACGCAGGGGGCGGGGCAGGGGCGGGGCGGGCGGCAGGCCAGCACCTGCTCTGGCTACCCCTCACCGGCCCTGGGGCTGAGCACCGAGCAGCTGATGGGGCATTGGTCCTGGAGGCTCAGCAGCCGCTGGCAGGTCCGGGGCCCATGGCCATCCTCTGGGGGCTCAGCGGCGTCCTTCAGGCTCCACCGCTCCGCCAGTCCGCCCGTCAGGTCCACCAGGGCGTCTGCCACCTGACCTGCCCACAGGTGCTCGTAGGACCCGTAGAGCCTGGGGACACAGGGTGGGGAGACTCACCCTGCGGCCCACCCTCGGAAGCCCACCAGCGGCCGGCCGCCCCGGCACGCACTTGGCGTACACCTTCTCCAGCAAGGGCAGCCAGAACACGTCCTCCTTGTGGCAGCGTGAGAAGCACAGTCTCCCGGCCAGGCACGGCAGGCGGTCATCCACGGTTACCTCCACCCACTGCCCGAACCGCCACACCCGGCAGGTGAAGGCGCCCCGGTAGGCGGGCTCGCGCCAGCATGGCTGGCCAGCAGGGAAGACCTGGGCACAGGGAAAAGAAGGGGCGCCTGAGCCCGCGGCCCCCCGGGAGCGGCCAGCTGCCCCTGGGCAGGGGCCGGCGGTGAGGGCCCACCTGGTGCAGGAGGCGGCGGCTCCGGCTCAGGGCTGCACAGGCACACAGGAACCAGCAGTCTCCCAGCAGCCCCTGCTTCACCTGCCCCTCTCGGGGGCTGTCCGCGAACAGCTGGGGGGACGCGCAGATCTCCTGCAGGGCACAAGGGCCACCGTGAGGGCTCACCCAGGGCTGGGACGCCTGGGTCGGGGGTGAGGCGTGGATGCCCCCCGGCTCTGGGTGACTCCTCCTGCCGGAGCCAAACGCTGACCCAGAAAACTTGAATTCAGGATGGCCCTGGAGCAGAGAAGCCCGGCCCAGGGCAGAAGCCCCCGAGTTCCTTAACCTCTCACCCCTTGGCACTGCCCCTCAGGGCTTCCCTGTAGGGGGGAACCCTTCTGCACAGGTTTCTTAGGCTCAGCTCTGGGCCTCCTCTACCTGCCTCCGCTCACCGCCAGGACACCCACACCTCGTAAGCCTGCTCACCTTCAAGCTCCACAGACACGAGGGGCAAATCTGCCCCTTCCACCCCCTCCCCACCTTCAGGTCAATCTAGATCCCTTCCAGAGCTTCACCCTCTTGCAGTCGTGCAGACCTGCCGTATGCAGCTCCAGGCATCTCGGCCCATTAGCCCCTAGCCCCACGGCGCCCACTGCCGCCCCGATCTGGGGCCTCGCCCCCAGGCACCTGCTCCAAAAACCCCAAAGCCCACTAGATAGAGCGCGGTTTGCTCCGCTCCAAGCCTCTCCCTGCCTCCTTGCAGGCTACCGGGGCCGGGGAAGAGAACTGGGCAGCCAAGCCTGCTCCTGGGCAGCGTGCACGGCAGACCTCAGGCGGTCGGCGTGGGCCCGGGGCGGGACACTGGAAGGGGCGCGGCTGCGATGCCCAGCTAAGCGCGAGCAGCACTGGCGGAGGACACGCGTGGCCCTTCCGGGGAGCGTGAGGCCGCCGGCGCACGGGCAGCCGCCCAGGGCGAGCAGAACCAGAAGGGGCACCTGGGGCTCGGACCGGGCAGCGGTCTGGACGGACGGGGGCTCCGGCTCCCGCCACTCTCCAGCTCGGGCTGAGGCCCAGCCCGGACGGCACGGTCGGCGCCCGGCCGGAGGTGCCCCACCTGGGGTCGCCGCCACGTGATGTCCCCCCGGAACTGGGCCAGTGGCGTGGAGAAGCTGGAGAAAAGGGACGAGTCAGAAGCGGGGAAGGCGGCATCCCGGAAAAGCTCCCTGCTCGGCGCCCGCATCCTCAGCACCCCGGGCTCCCATCTGCAGCCCGCAGCCGGCCCCGCCCGCCCGTCACCCGGACAACCGCCGGGACAGCCAACCAGACGCAGAGCACAGCTCACGTGACGCGCCGAACCAATCGGCGTGAGCGCCGGAAAGCCCGCCCGGGATCCCGGCCCTAGGGGTGTGGCTCGCCATCAGCCCGGTTGCAGTCTCCTTCCGGACCGGCTGTGTGCGGGCCGGCGCTTATCCCGGGGGCGGACGTCTTACTGATCTCCGGGCAGGTGCGGCTGCGTGTGGCCGAGACGTCGGGACTGCCCGGGCTCTACGGCGACCCGGCCGCGGACTACACGCCCCAGCATGCCCTGCGGCCGCCCAGCCTGCTCCAGCACTTCCGGCGCTCCCGGAAGTGACGCGCAGCCGCGGGAGGGGCCCACCTCCCTCCCCTTCCCCGACGGGAGGCGACGCCCCCCGCGGCCGGACACCCAGGCTGTTGGCCAAGCAGATACCCAGTGGGCTGCCCGGCCGGGCCCGTGTCCTCCAGGGCCGGACCTGGGCAGACCCGGTTCCATTCGCACGTCCATGAGCCCACGTGCTCCGAGTCACCGGCCTGCCACTTGGGTCTCCGGGCAGGACACCCCCATCACCCCCCAGCCGGGGACGGGCTAGGGACTGCGACGTCACGGGGTGCCGGCAGGTGGCCTGTCGGTTCACCTCGGAGCAGCTGCGGGTTCAGACGCAGACTCTAGGAGGGGCTGGCCCCAGCTCCTGGCCCTGCAGGGACACCGACGGGAGGAGTCAGGACAGACAGGCCAGGGGTCATTGCAGAGTGGGGTTTAATGGGACCATCAGTGGCCCCGGTGGCTGTGGCCCCCGTCCCAGTGCTGACGGCCAGGGTCCCCAGCCTCCCTGGCCTGGGGGCCCTGAGGAGCAGCGCCGCCTGTCCCCGGAGCCGCTGCGCTGTCCCGTCCCGAACCTAGGCCCAGGACCCCGAATTCCCTGAGGGGCTAAGGCTTCTCCCTGCCCAGGGCCGGCCGCCTGGTGCACCCAGTGTCCCCTGCCCCCACAGGAGGGCACGTCCGATCCTCGTCCCTCGAAGCGGTTGCTGGGACCGCCAAGGCGGCCCACCACAGACATAAGGCACAGTGTGGGGTCGCAGGGGCCCCCAGTCAGCCGGGAGGGGCCAAGGCGGGAGCTGCGCAGTCCGGGCCGGGCCCTGCGCAGGCGGCCCCCTCGGAAGGCACAATCGTGGCGTCTGCAGGCTGGGCTATGCAGACACGTTGACGTCCCTGAGAGAGATGGCGCTGCCCGGGGCCTCGTCTCCCCGCAGCAGGGCGGGTGGGGCCGTCTCGGACTCCGCCGCTGCCCCCTGCTCGCCGCCAGGGCCCAGGCCCTGGGACAGGATCTGCTGGATGGTCCTGCGCAGGTTGGGGTGCAGCCGGCCCTGTGTCTGGTAGAAGACGTCCAAGGCGAAGGACTTGAGTGCGCCTGTGCAGAGGTCCTCGTACAGCGGGATGGTGTACATGCGGGACATCTGTGGGCGACCAGGCCGGGCTCAGGGAGCGCCGGGAGGGGGACGCCCTTGCACACCCGGCCTGGGGCTCCGTGCAGGACATGTGGGGCTGGGGGGAGGGGCCCACCTGGCTCTCCAGGAAGCGCCGCACCCGGTGCAGGTCGGGGTAGTAGTCGTTGCGTACGACGATCTGGAGCCAGCGGATGCGGATCTCGGCGTTCATGGAGTCCAGCAGTGAGGAGTAGCACTGGGACAGGCTGGTCACCACCTCTGCGGGCACGGCAGGTCAGCTCGGCACACAGCCCGGTGCCCCCTCCCGCCGCCCGCCTCTCTGCCAGGACCCACCCTGGGGCAGCGGGGAGCCGTCCAGGAGCCGGTCCAGGAAGAGCGCCGTCTGGAAGGTCCGCCACTTGGAGATGTCCACGGCGCGGGCTGAGGCGGTGGCCTGGTCCAGGGGCTCTGCGGTCCACAGCCGGAAGAGGGCCTCCACTGGCCGGGTCAGGCTGGACCCCTGTGACAGGTCAGGCTCGGCCAGTGGCGGGCCGGCGGCATTGAGCCAGCGCTCAAACTCCAGACCTGCGGGAGATGCGCCGGTGTCCACTGCATCATCCTCCCATCCCCGGCCAGGCAGGTCGGGGTTGACTCCAGGACCTACCACTTGACCCTTGGCCTTGCTGCTGGGGCCCCAGGGACATTCTCCCCCTATTTGCAGACGAGACCTGGCTGGCATGCGGGGTGGGGAGTGAGCCCCGGGACTGGGCAGCTGGGGTTGCTGCCACCGTGCCCAGACCCCGCTGCCCCTCCCTCCCTCCAGCTAATCCTTTTCTGGGCGGAAAGCACCCGAAGCTTGTCACACCCAGGGGTGCTCAGGGGGCCATGGCGTGTGAGGGACCGGCCCCGCCTCCTGCCTGCAGAGCACAGCCACAGCTGCTGAGCTGCCTCTGGCCCCAGTCCAGCAAGTGTGGGCCTCTCCCGACAATCTGTCCGCAGCCTCAGCCAGACGCCAGAGAACGACAGCCCCCCCCACCACCTGTCGGGCTCTGTGCCTGGCCATCTGGACATAGTCCATGCCCTCTGCTTGTGCTGGGTCGCTCAGCCAGACTTCTTCCTGGAAGCCCCCAGGCCTGATCCTCCTCACCACTGGCAGCTGCGTCCCCCTGGGCCATACCCTCCTGGGGGCCTGCCGAGGTGAGCTCTCACCTGCTCGGCTGTCCACGCTCTGCTCCTTCAGCTCTGGGAAGAAGCTCAGGAAGGAGTCGAGCAGGTCCTGGGCCACCACACTGGTGAACTTGTACTTGTCCACGTAGGCCTGTTGGGTGGGGCGGGGCTCAGCAGGCCAGGGCCGGACATGTGCCAGACCATCCCCCCCGCCCCACGCGCGCATGCGCAGAGGGAGCTGGGTGGGTGTGTCCCAACCTGCTCCCGGGAGAACAGGGTGCCCTGGGCTGCGGGGAGCAGTGACTCACACGGAGAAAGTCGTCAAAGCGCTGGGGGTCCCCGCAGAGCTGGGACAGGTAGTACACGAAGCAGTACCCCTTCTCATAGGTAAACAGGTTCATGAGGTGGCTGGGGTTCACCCCTGGGGGGGAGCCGGGGGTCAGGGTGGTATCCAGAGTGAGGAGACCGGGGCCACTGGCCTTCAGCTCCAGACCTGAGAGGGCCTGGGGCCACGGAGGAGAAGTGCTGGGGCAAGGGAGAGGGGAGGGCTGGGCAGCAGCAGGGGGCGGGGCAACGAGGGCGGGGCAGCAGCAGGGGGCGGGGCAATGAGAGGGCAGAACAGTAGAAGGGGGAACGAGAGGGCGGGGCAGCAGCAGGGTGTGGGACAATGAGAGGGCGGAGGGCAACAGGGGGTGGGGCAATGAGAGGGCAGAACAGTAGGAGGGGAGCAACGATAGGGCAGGACAGTACGAGGGGCGGGTCAATGAGAGGGTGGGGCAGCAGCAGGGAGGGGGCGAAGAGGGCGGGACAGCAGCAGGGGGCGGGGCAACTAGAGGGTGGGGCAGCAGCAGGGTGTGGGACAATAAGAGGGCGGGACGGCAACAGGGGGCGGGGCAGCAGCAGAGAGGGCGGGGCAATGAAAGAGCAGGACAGCAGCAGAGAGGCGGGGCAATGATGGGGGCGGGGCATAAGAGAGGGCGAGGGCGGCAGGCCGGCAGGGGGCCCAGGTAGCAGGTGGGCGCAGGGCTGGTACCTGGCTCCAGCTTGACCTGCAGCTTGCTGACCGGGCTGTCCTCTCCCAGGAGCTTCATCTGCCGGTGTAGGGCGTCGAGCCGGAAGGCCGTCTCCAGGCAGGTGAAGGCAGCACCTGGGCAGTGGGCGGGCAGGTGGGCGGGGTTAGCGGGACCGCCCCTCCTGGAGGCCCCGCCCCCACCCGCCCACCCTGGGGCGCTACCGTAGGTCTCTGTGGTGATGCGGCGCTGGGCGTAGGTGGCCAGGCCCTCGCTCAGCCACATCTCCTCCCAAGTGGCATTGGTGACTGCGTTGCCGAACCAGCTGTGGGCCACCTCGTGGATGACGTCGATGACCAGGAACTCGTCGCTCTCCAGGATGGAGGAGATGATGAAGGTTAGGCAGGGGTTCTCCATGGCCACGATGGGGAAGGACGGGGGCAAGAAGACGATGTCGTACCTGCCACCAGACATGGGGATCAGCCGGGCCCTCCCCGCGGGTCCCTCTGCCCCCAGGAGGTGCCCACCTCACCTGCCCCACATGTAGGGCCCGTAGAGCCGCTCGGCGGCACTCAGCCACTGCTCCACGGCGCCTGACAGCTTGCTGGTGGCCGTGGGCAGGAGGCAAGGCTCAGCCCACACACGGCTCCTGTCACGGGATGAGAGGCAAGAGGTGGGTCACCCCGCAGGACCTGGGCTCCAATGCCCCGCAGCCTTACTCCATGTCCCCCTTTGTGAGGGAGCTGGTCCCACATGGGGGAGGGGAGGCAGGATGGGGCATGCACAGGAAGTGGGTCTACTCTCTGTCCTGTCCCACAGGTCCAGGGCAGGGGCGGCAGCAGGAGGCCCTACCTGGGCCCGATGTCTGCTGGCTGGAGGTCCCCGGCCACCAGGGCCACAAGATAGGCAGGCACGGGATGCTCCATGTGGAAGCGGTAGACGCCCTCCTCCTCCACGTAGGTGCTCTGCGTGGCACTCATCAGCACTTGCACCCCTGACGGAGCCTGGGTGTGGAGCCGGGGGGGGGGGGTCAGCTGCATTCGCAGCGCCCCCACTCGCGAGCCCTGCACCCCGTCAAGGGCCCTGCTCCAGCCCGGGCTGGGGGCGCGCCCACCTTGACTACGGCCGAGTAGGTGCACTTGACGGCGGGCGTGTCGAAGCAGGGGAAGAAGGAGCGATTGCACACGGAGTGGCCCTGCGTGAAGACGAAGGGCTTG
Organism: Sorex araneus; assembly: GCF_027595985.1. NCBI lineage: Eukaryota > Metazoa > Chordata > Mammalia > Eulipotyphla > Soricidae > Sorex > Sorex araneus. The sequence goes on along the minus strand of NC_073313.1, from coordinate 157,727,848 downwards.
GTGCGGCCATAGGTCAGCTCTGGCTCCAGCCACCAGATCTGTGGGCACAAACGGCGTCAGCAGCGGGCACTGGTCTCCGGGGAGCAGCCCCCGCGGCTCTGCGGCTGGGCCAGTCCAGCTGAGGCCTGCACCCGCCTTGCTCCCGAGGGAAACAGAGGCCCAGCAGGGCTGGGGTCACAGCTGCCTGCAGAGGAGAGGCGGCCTCCCCTGGGAACTGGACCCAGGGGTGGACATGGCTCAGGGAAGGAAGGAAGGGCCAAGGCCACCGGCCCGAATGTCCCCTCCACTCCAGCCCAGACCTGGGAGGGATCCGGCTCATGTGTGGGTGCTCCTGTGTGGTCTCCGCACACACCGCTCATGTCCCCTCTCTGCTCTCCCAGGACGGCCCTGCAGAGACCCTCAGGCACAGGGACCCTCCACAGACTCAGCAGGGCAGGGAAGGCTGTCTTCGCCCAGTGGGGTCTGCAGAGTTTAGGGACCCCAAGGTCCGCAGCGCCCCCAAACTCCCCTGGCTGGGCCCCGGGGGAGCTGCTCCCTCTCCCCCGGTACAGGGAGAAGGGGTTCAGGGTCCCCCACCCGCCAGCCCCTCCGGGGCGCAGGGCGCAGTAGGGCGCAGGTGTGTGCGGGGCGAGGCGGGGGTCCGGGTCCGGGCCGCGCGGGGCGCACTCACGGCGGGCGCGTCGGTGGAGGTGTAGCGCAGGATGACCTGGAAGGGCTGGTGCGCCGGCAGCTCGGGCGGCAGCGTGACGGTGAGCGACGAGCCGTAGTCGGTGAACGGGTCGAGGCGGAAGGCCAGCGGGCGGCCGGCGGGCTCGGCGGCGGGCGCGTCGGGGAAGGCGGGCCGCGGCGGCGGCGGGGGCGCGGGCCCCGGCCCGGCGGCGAAGGCGAAGGCGCAGGGCGGCGCGGCGGCGGCGGGGGCGCGGCGGAAGGCGGCCGAGTGCAGGCGCAGGGCCGGGTGCGCGTCGAGCACGAGCGCGCGGGGCGAGGGCCGCCGCGCGCACAGCTCGAGCACCAGGCAGCCGGCCAGCTCGCGCGCCTCGGGCCGCAGCTCCAGGCCCAGCTGCAGGTGGCGGAGGCGGAAGAGCCGCGCGCTGGAGGCCGAGGCCACGTCCAGGGCGGGCGGCGGCTCGGGCGGCGGGCGGGCGGGCGCGGCGTCGGCGCCCGGCGCTTTGCGGCAGCAGCACTGCGCGGCCATGGGCACCGCTAGGTGAAATCCATGGGCGGGCGGCGGGCGAGGGGCGCGGGCGGCGCGGCGGGGCGCGGGCACAACAGGAAGTCGCGCCGGGAGCCGCCCGGCCCGGCCCCGCGCCGTGCGCCGCCCCGCTCCGCCCGGGCCCCGGGGCCGCCGCCGGGGGCGCTGTGCGCGGCTTGGGCCGGGGCTGTGCGCGGTGCGGGCCGGGCGGGGGCTGTGGGCGGTTTGGGCCGGGGCTGTGCGCGGTGCGGACCGGGCGGGCGGGGGCTGTGGGCGGTTTGGGCCGGGGGCGTGCGCGGTTTGGGCCGGGGCTGTGCGCGGTGCGGGCCGGGCGGGCGTTGTGCGCGGTGCGGGCCGGGTGGGGGTTGTGCGTGGCTTGGGCCGGGGACGTGCGCGGCGCGGGTCGGGGGCTGTGCGCGGTTTGGGCCGGGGGCTGTGCGCGGTTTGGGCCGGGGCTGTGGGCGGTTTGGGCCGGGGGTTGTGCGCGGTGCGGGTCTGGGGCTGTGCTTGGTGCGGGCCGGGGGCTGTGCGCGGAGTGCGGACCGGGGCCGTGCGCGGGTGCGGGCCGGGCTGGGGCCCTGGCGCGGGGTGCGGGGCCGGGGCGCTCGGGACGCGGGGCTGCTCCGGGGCGCTGTGCGCGGGGTGCGGGGGCCTGGACCCGGAGAGCCTGTGCTGTGGTGGTGCTGGGGATGCCGAGCCCGGGGCGCTGTAGGCGGGGGTGCACCTGGCGCGGAGCCCGGGGACAGGGAGGGCGCCGTGCTCTGGGGTAGCGGAGGAGCCCGAGTACTGGGCGCTGGGAGCGAGGGGTGCAGAACCGAGGCACGGTGAGCGGGGTTCGGATCCTGAATTGGAGTCAGGGAGGCTGTGCCCGGGACCCTGTGTGCCGGGAATGGTGGCCCCGAGCGCGGTGCGCGGGGCTGCTGGATGTCGAGCCTAGGGTGCGGCCTGAGGAAGCCGCCAGGGGCAGGGGGGAGGGGCGCGCCATGGAGGGGGTCTTTCCTTCGGCTGGAACCTGCTCCCTGGGGGCGGGGTCACCGCTCCCTGGGCGCCCTGTGGCACTTCTGGGTGCTGCTGGTCTGGTCACTGGCCTCAGACCCGGAGAACAGGGAATGATTCTCTGGCCATGTGCCGGCCGTGGGGGTAGGTGGGGCTCATTGGAGCCTGTGACCCGGGTTGCTGCTTAGACTAAAGCCGAATAAAGCAGAGTCCAGCCAGCCTAGCCATGGGTGTCTTTGTGGGGTTGTCTGCCTGCCTGAGCTGGGATGTGTCAGCCCCGTGCATGCCCGTCTGGGTGTATGCATGTCTCTGCGTGTAGGTCTGTGTTTGCCGCTGTGTGTGGACACAGCCTGGGGGGAGTGTGTCTATGCAGTGTGCTCAGCACTGTGTCCATGTGCGGAGCGCGTGCGTGTGCTTTCAGCCGTGTGTGTTCAAAGCGTGGATGTTTTCAGGCCTGTGTGCAGGGCGTGTGCATGTTCTCAGCCCTGTGTGCATGTGCAGAGCGTGTGGCTGTGATGCAGTGCGGGGCGGGGAGTGCAAGGGGGTAAGAGAGGTGCGGCACTGCTGTGCGTGCTCTAGCCTGGGCTGGAGGTGGCTCACAGGGCTGCAGCGTTTGCTTCATTGGGAGCTCCGGCTTCAGTCCGGCACCTCATCGCCCCCCCTAGCTCCAGGTGTGGCTGCCAGAATATAAATAAAAGGGACAGAAGGTGGCTCCGTGGGCTGAAGGCGTGCATGCTTTGCACATGGGAACGTGGAGGCAGCCTGAGCACCACTGATGTGGCCCTCACTCAGTCACTTGATACAAGCCAGGTCCTGAGGGGTAGGTTGGCTCAGAGCACCTCGGGGACTCTCCCACCTTGCTTGGTGACAGGGGCGCAATGTATGCAGACCCGGCAGTCAGGCTGCCTGTGACCTGCCACGGCACTCTCCTCTGTGGCAGCTGGAAGATGTAGGAGCCCACATGCCACTTTGGTGGCCCCCAGCATTCCCCCTCCCTGCTCCGGGACAGGCCCATCTCCAGGGCTCGGGTAGGCGCTGGGTCAGAGTCCTGCTTTGTCCAGCTGGCCAGCGCCTGCCCAGGCAGACTGTCTGAGATGCATCGGGGAGGAGTTTGGCCACCTCGCCAGTGCAGGGTAACTCGCCAACATAGCTTCAGGCCTTCAACCCCCAGGTCCCGACTCAGCCCACCACGGTGGAGGGTCCTGGCCATTGTCCCCAGGCAGTTCCGCAGGATTTGAGGGCATCTCCCCTCAGATGGGGTGCCAGCCCCCTCTCTCCTATTGGTGAGTGCCTCGAAGCTCAGCCTGGAAGGAACAGGCCTGTCCTGCAACAGCTCAGGGCACCCTTAGCCATGCAGGTGGACAGCCGGTGGGGGAGGGGTGAGCATGGAACTGTTCCAGGAGGACAGTCCTCCAGTCTCTGGGGACCTGATCCTGGCACCTCTGAAGTAGTCTGGACCCCCACCCCCAGTCAGGTCTGCTGTGCCAGCAAGGGCAGTGTGTCCCCGGCCTCACTGAAGTTGACTCAGAGGCAGGCTGCCAGAAGTGGTGGTCTGGTGGGGAGTTAGTGTCACCTGGTTGTTGCATGGTGCACTGGTGATGGGATGGAGCTGGAGAGCCCCATGTCCTCTCCCCCAGCAGGTCACACCCGAGGCACAGGGTGACTCTGGGCCCGGCGCACATCAGCCTTGTGGATCCGAGGCCCACAGCTCCATCTGGGGCTGATGAAGAGGTGCCACTGGCAAGGTGGCCGAGGGGCGCTGTGCCCCTGGGGTGGGGGAGGCTGAGGCACCTCCAGGCAGGGAAGGAACCTCCTCCACAGGGCAGGGGCTTCGCTGCTGCCCAGGGTTGGGAGTGTGGAATCAGGGTTTGTCCCTGGTGTTTCCAGTCCTGACACCTGGGCAGGTGGCCAGTGAGGAGGCCCCACCCTGCCTAAGGAACCAAAAAGCTGGCTAAGGCTGGTGGGAACGCGGCCGAGGAACGGGAATGAAATGAGACCACAGTGCCGTCGCCCTTTATCTGGACATGCTCAGTCAGGGCTGCTTCGTGCAGATGGAGCTCTCTAGTGTGGTCTGTACGGGGGTTCCATGGGACGCGTCTGCATCGGGACCCACCACACTGATACGCAGCCCTCACTCCTGGGCAGGGTGGATGGCTGGGAGCTGCCTGCACACAGCGGGATCTTTCTTACTGCCATATCCTCGCCTGCAGGGCTCTGCAGCTCGTGAAGCAAGGATGGTACTGGCCGGATCCTGCACCAGGCCTGGTTGGTGGGGCAGGTGGCGACATGAGGCTGAGCAGCAGCCCCAGCTTCGTCTGGAGTAGTCATCACACGGTAGTAAAGTCTCTGCCTCAAATACTCGGTTGGATTGGATTTACCTCCAGTAAAGAAGCTGATCTTTCCAGTTCCCTCCATAAAGGTCACGCCCCTGCATACTCTCAAGCGAGGAGACTCCCCCGGCCGAGGTTCAGGGAGGTGCAGAAAGTGCAGGGGAGGAAATGCAGCCCCTCTGTGCACGAGGCCCTGCTTCAGAGCAACCCCTCGGCTGATCCATCCCGGTTCACTCCGGAGCTCATCTCTGGTTCCGAACCGTCCACCGGGCTCCGGGACAGGTGGCCCTGGGACTGCAGGGCCTCCTCGTATTTTTGCAGCTGAGACCAGAAACCAGGATTGGGCTCGGCTACCGGGCGGGCGCTCTTCACTGTCTGCAAGGAAAGCTCCAAGTGAGTCCAGAATTTCAAGGCTGCGAGAGCCCCACTCCAAATCACAGTCCCCGCCCTTCCAGGTGCCCCGCCCCAAATCCAGTCCCGCCCTTCCCGGAACTCCCGCCAAAAACCACAGCCCCAGCCCTTCCCGGAAGTCCCGCCCCAAGGCGCATGCTCCTTCCTTCCCGGAAGATCCGCCCCAAAGCACTAGCCCCACTAAAATGCCTGCCCATCCTAAGGCAAGAGCCCGCCTTCCCGGAAGGCCGCCCACACCCGTGCCCAGCCATGCCTCGGGCGTTCTCTCCCAGCATCCGCGGCACTGGGAGGAGCAGCACGCCTAGCAGGGGGCGCGGCACACCGGAAGTCCCGCCCCGGAGGAAGCCCGCAGAAGTTCCGCCCCGTGGGAGGAAAGCCCCGCCCCCGAAAGGGCCGGCCCCCCGGGAGGGCCGCTCCCCGGAAAGAAGGCCCGCCCCTCGAAGGAAGCCCCGGAAGGGCCGCCCACCTGGAAGGCGCGCGCCAGGCTGAGGCCTCGGTGCCGCATGAGATAGGCTGTGCAGACGGTGGCCGAGCGGCTGCGGCCGTTCTTGCAGTATACGAGGCAGGCACCGCCGGCGCGCACCGTGGCCTCCATGGCGGCGCAGGTGTCCTCCAGGTGCTCGAGCAGGTCCTCGGCCGGGTCGTCGAACACAGGCACGCGCAGGTGGGCCACGCCGGGCGCGCTCGGCGGCGGCTGCTGGCGCGAGACGTTGACGCATAGCGTGACGCCCGCGCGCGCCAGCGCTTCCGGCCCGGCCGCGGCGCGCGCGCTCCCGAGGAAGAGCCCGGGGGCGACGCGCACGAAGGGCGGCGGCGCGGGAGCGGCGGCCGCGGGCTGCATGGCTGGCTGCTGGGGCGTTGTGCCCGAGGGACCGCCCGCGCATTGGCTGGGACGCGGCGCGGCCTGCGCGCCGCCATTGGCTGGGCTCTGGCGCGGGGGCGGGTCCTGGTTCCCGATTGGTCCCCCGGCCCGCGGGGGCCGTCCTTTTCTTTCCCTGCTGCCAATAAAGCCTCGGTAACCCTGCCTCTCGCGTCTCGCTCGTACACTCTGTTCTCGGGAGGCGCTTCAAGCGCCGCGTCCTCGCGAACTGTCGCGCCGTGACTGTGGTGCGCGGCCCCGGTGCGTGTCGACACCGCGAAAGCGCAGCGTCCGTTCCTGACGGGAGGCCGCGTCTCGAGAGCGTCTGACTGCGCGCCCTCGCTCCCGGGCGTGTTGGCCCAGGACGGCGGCGGCGCGGACAGACAGCGGGGACGAGCGTGCGCGGCTGTCCGCCTCCCGTGCGGGGCCACTGCCGCGGGCCGAGCCCGGGGCGTCTCTGGGAGCTCCGGCCGAGCGTGTCTTACACGGGTCGGCGTGGGCGGCGCCGGGCCGCAGCGCGGGGCAGAGGCGGCCTGGCGGGGGCGGGGGTGGTCCTGACAGAGGCCCGGGCAGGGGCCCTGCGTCCTCCCTCCCCGCCCGCGGCCCGGCCGTCGGGACCCCTCTGCGCCTCCGCGCGCGCACACGTTTCCCTCCACTCCCCGCGAAGTTTCTCCTCAGGTGTCGCCCCAGCTCGCTTCAGCTGAGGTGCCGCCGCCGCCCTGCGCTGCAGGACACTGAACTGGAAGCACCGCCGGCGCTCCGGGGCTCAGATCCCAGGGGCGCCGGGGGCGGGGCCCGAGAGGGGGCGAGGCCCGGGTGGGGGCGGGGCCCGAGCGGGGGCGGGCCGGTCTCCAGGGAAACCCGACGCTCTGGGCGCTTCCGGCGCTCTACTGCGTGTGGGCTTGTGCGGAGCTGCCGCCCTCTAGGGCGGATGGGGGGTGTCCGTGAGTCCCGAGCCCCGTGCAGGCCTCGGCGCCCCGGCCCGCCGTCCCCGGGCTAGGACAGAGGAGACTCGGCCGTGCGCTGGCCCCTCCCTCTGCTTTCACCCCCCGGAGGGCATCCGTGGGCCTCTCCCAGGTTTCCCGGGGTTGTGGGAGTGGGAGTGTGGGACCCCGTGTGCGTGTGTGCCTGAGTGAGCTCGTGTGAGACCGCGTGCGTGCGCATGTGGCCGCGCAAGAGGGCACGACTGATTTTTCGAGCGAGTGAGCGAGTTTGCGAGTGTGTGTGAGTGTGTGTGTGTGTGCGCGCGCGCATATGTGTGTGATCATGCAAGGCTGTGGCCCTGAGGGTCTGGTGCGTGCGTGTTAGCGTGTGTGCCCCTGAGCGTGGCGGCCCAGCAGGCGGGGAGGCACTCCTGGGCTGAGGGTGACCCAGGTTTCTTCCAGGTGGTGGGTGACAGCCTGGAGCCTCCCTCGCCCTCCGTGGCCCCTGTGGGCCAAGAGCTCGGCGCACCTGTGGCCCCTGACGAGGAGCAGAAGGCATCTCCGTTGTCCGGGGATGGGCAGACCGTGTGGAGCCCGGCGGGCTCCGGGCAGAGGTGTGGGCCTTCCCAGAGGGAGTCCTGAGCTGGGTGGGCCTGGTCGGGGGTGCTGCCCTGGGGAGGGGGTCGCGGGCCCTTGTCACCTCCCGCTCACCTCCAGGGCCGGGGACGTGTCTGCGGGGCAAGGCCCTGGGCCACAGGGGTTACAGAGGCAGTCTAGCCTCAGTGAGGCTAAGGACCCGCTCGGTAGAGGGGCTGGGGGCCTCTGCTCCCCCCATTTCCGGCGACCCCCATGTGGCCCTCAAGCTCCTTGGCTGTAATGAAAAATTTCAAAGGGCCTCAAAATTGTTTCATTTTTTTTCTGGAAAAAAAATTTGTTAGATTTTCCATCTTTTCTCCACTAAATGATTCCCCCCCCCCCTTACTGTTACTATTTAAACACAAGTAACCACCGTTCCTGCCAGGCGGAAAATGGGCCAGTTCTGGTGCCCGCACAGACTGTGGTGCCACCCCATGCCTGGCATGTGCCCTGGTCAGCAGGCAGGACGCTCCTGGGCCTGGCCCGACCCAAACTGCCTTTTCCAAGCAACTCCAGGGGCTCCCTGGAATGGGGTCAGCTCTGGGAAGGTGGGATTCAGGTGTATCACCTGACCTGGCCCCGCGACAGCATGCTGGCCTTGACTTCCTCCGGCACCTGCGGCTTGGCGCGGGGCGGGGGAACCTGGGTGCTGGCAGCCAGACCCCCACACCCCAGGGCCCCCTGCTGCCGGCCACCCTCACAGGCATCCCAGAGGGGCCCTTAGTTCCACTGAGCAGAGCAGGAGAGTAGTGACCACCAGGGGCAGGGCATGTGGAGGATGGGGGGCAGGTCGGTCAGGGTCTGAGGAGGGTCTGGGGAGGGCCCCGGAAGGGAATGGCAAGGGTTGGTGGGGGGGTTGGGGAAGTTCCAGGGAGGGTCACTGGGGGCCTTCTCGGCCCAAGCATGAGAGAGCAGTCAGGGCCGCACCTCCTTGTTCTCAGTGCTGCAGGCATTGGTACTGGGGGCGTAAGCAGTTCCTGCCTCAGTGAGACCCCTGGGGCATGTGCACTCAGCAAGTAGCCAGGGGTTCAGTGGGGTAGGATCCTGGCATGGCCCCTGCAGACTTCCTCAGCTCCTCCCTTCCCGCCCTGTCCATGGCTGGCAACACACCCTCCGTGCCTCGGTTTCCCTTCCTGCAGTTCTGCCCTGCTTGGGGCGGTGAGGGAGGCTCCGAGCACAGTGTTGCTCTGGAGCCTCCAGCTGCCCAGAATGCCCTCTCCTAGGAGCCCCTCCGAACCCCCGGAGGAGGAGATGCTGGACTTCTGCAGGGATCTGGAGCTGGACCACGTCATGCAGGAGTGGCAGGACGGCTGCGTGTACCAGGGGGAGTTGGGCCATGGCATGAGGATGGGCTGTGGGCAGTTCTCCTGGCCGACAGGCGAGGTGAGCCCCTCCCGGGGGCGGGGCTGGGGGGCTTGTAGCTGAAGGCCTGACCTTACCCACTCAGACACATCCCTGCCACACGCCTACGGCTGGAGTCCCGGGGCATGGCCTTGGAGCAATACCAATTTGGGCGTGTGTCCAGCCATGAGATCCGGGCAGCCTTGTGACTGAGGCTGGGCAGAGGAGTAGCCTGTCCGGCTGGGTCAGCCCGTCCACCAGGGCTTCAGAGCTGCCCACCTGGCCCTGGCCACCTCAGTGGAGACTGAAAAGCACCCGGTGTGTTAGTGACGCCGGTGGGGTGGTTCTCGGTGTCTGGGAACATCTGAGGATGCCGGGGTAGGACTCCCCACCCTGAAGCCTGGGAGGAAGGTGGGCGCTGCCAGTGTGTGTGTCTCAGAGGCTCCATGGGGGTCCCAGCCCTGCTCCCCTTTCCTGGAATCCTGTTACACAACGATGGGGTCTGTGGATGGTGTGTAGGGCTAGATTCTGGCCACTAGAGGGCGCCCAGGTTCCAGCTCTTTCCAACAGGTCCTGCAGGTGTCTGGGGGGCTGCCGAACTGCAGAAACCCAGGGCAGAGATTTTGGCAGTCCTATTTCAGTGTGTGTGTGTGGGGTTCTTCCTCAGAGATCCCCAGGCTAGGGGCACTGCGCAGAGTGCCCGGGTTCGGGTGCAGCCTGCTTCTCGCATCCATCTTGCAGGGGCTCTTCTTGTCGTGACTGAGGTGGGGGAAGGGATGCAAAGGGGCAGTGCTTCTGCCGCCACCTGAGTGTCACGCCCAGTGGGGGCATCTGGTTGGAAAGACAGGCACTAGCACATGCAAATGACCAATCAGCTGAGCACACGCCTGTAGGAGAGCCTGTAGGTTCATCGCACAGCCCTGTGCTACTCAGTCTGGAGACGGCTCGTGTGCCACAGGCGCTCTTCTAAGAGGCCGTCTCCCCTTCCTCTGCCTCCCTAACATCCTGGCTCTCCGTGCCCGGCGTGGAGCGTCTCACTCAGCCCCTCAGCCCTTTGCCTGTAGTTGGTCCAGGTGTGGGAGCAGCCTCGATGGGTCTCAGGCTTCCACCCTGAGTCTGTGTGTGTGTCCCCAGCGCCCTGGGCATGTCTGCCCCTGCTGGCGGCTGGCCCTGGGCAGGACTGGGGCAGATGCCAGACTGGGGGCATTTTCCGAGTTGGTGCTAAGGCACACCTTTGAGACCCTTTGTTTTAACAGATGCAGGGGCCAGGGGAGGGATGGAGAAGCCAGGGCTGGGCAGGGTGGGCACAGTCAATGGCTGAGCCCCAGGAAGGGGGTACTTGCCCAGAGGACAGTGGGGTGAAGAAGAGGAGCGGTAGTTGGTGAGGGGGGTGGCAGATGGACATGGAACTTCTGGGGACCCATTCTGCCTAGGGGTGAACCTGGCAGAGCCAGGCCTGGGGGTGCAGGGTCTGAGCCTCTGTAGAACTTTCTCCAGGATGCCGTGCACAGAGTGAGTGACTGTCGGGGCAGGGCTGGGGCTGGGTCCCTAAGCAGGGACAGACTCTGCTTCTCCACGGTGGGCACGGGACACAGCCCTCCCCTCCCTCCTAGGGCTCGGAACCAGCTCTGAGGGTCGCCAGGAAAGCCGCCCCTTCCCCTCCCACAGGTGTACCGCGGGCAGTTCTACCGGGACCACCGCCACGGCGTGGGCACCTACATGTGGCCGGACGGCTCCAGTTTCACAGGCACGTTTTACCTCAGCTCCCGAGAAGGCTACGGCACCATGTACCTTAAGCCCAGTGTCTTCAAGGTGAGGAGAACTGGCCAGGTGGCCCTGGGCAGATCAGTCAGGTTTTGGAAGTGTGTGTTTCGGAAGGAGCTTTCTCATTCTTCATAGTTCTCACAGTGTCAGTAGTCAGACCCACAGGAGGAAAAGAAAATGGAGGTGAGAATCCGAGAAGTGTCTTCATTGTTGCGTATCTCAGTGTGGGGCATCATTTTTTTTGCGATTTTTATACATTTTATTTTCATAAAGTAGTTCACAATTGTTCATTAAAGATAATATTCAAACACCCACCCCACCAGTGAGCATCTTCCCATCACAATAAGGGAAGTGTGTGAAGGTTGTTGTATTTCATTCTGGGGCCATTTAAGCCCATATATAAGAGAACACAAGCAAGTATGTTAAAAGCAAACACATGTGTGCTACTTTAGGTACATTCTTGGCCCCTCGCTCCAGGAAATAGTGCATCACTCTCTTCAGGGAGCTTTATTTTTATTTTATTTTATTTTGCTTTTTTGGGTCACACCTGGCGATGCACAGGGGTTACTCCTGGCTCTACACTCAGGAATTACCACTGGCCATGCTCAGGGGACCATATGGGATGCTGGGATTTGAACCTGGGTCGACCGCGTGCAAGGCAAATGCCCTACCTGCTATGCTATCTCTCCAGCCCCAGGGAGCTTTATTTTATAGTCTCTGGATCTTGGCTGTTGATGACATTACATGGCCCCAGGGGCAGTTTGTGGGCATGACTGCCAAGCTACTGGAAAACTGGGGACCTGGGGGGAGGAGGCCCAATCCCGATCCGAGCAGGCTTGGAGATCTCCGCCATGGGTCAGTGTGGGGCATCTTGCAGGCTCGGCCTCTCCTCTGATGAGAGGAAATGACCAGATTTACTTTGTTTGCAGCCTGAAGGCATACCCTGTGCCCCAGAAAGACTTCTGGCTCCAATGCCAACACCACCCTTTTCTTCATGGTAGCACTCACAGTGGTAGGACACAGAGTGCCTGGCGCACGAGTCCCAGCATCTGGCAGGCACAGAGCTGGGTGATCGCTACCCCAGGAGAAACGTGGGTTCCGTGACCCAAACCGGCACCACACCCGGGCTGCCCCCCAACCCGTCCTTGGGTCTGGTTCACAACAGCTGCACGCTGCAGACGTCAGATTCTGGTAGTTCCGCCTGGAGCTGCACGTGCCTCCGGTCCCCAGGCTCAGACGCTGAGGGGCTGCGGATGGCGCCCAGCATTTCTGAAACACAGCAAGGAGCTGCGGCCACCAGATGGCTGTGCTGCTCCCACGTCTCCCTCTCAGAGAACCTGGCAAGGTACTGAGAGCATCCTGCCCACACAGCAGAGCCTGGCAAGCTCTCCGTGGTGTATTCAATATGCCAGATAGAGTAACAGTGATGGGTCTCATTCACCTGACCCTGAAATAGCCTCCAATATGGCACCCCAGGAAGAATGAGTAAAGAGAGGCTGCTAAAATCTCAGCTAGGACGAATGTAGACGTTACTGGCACCTGCTTGAGAAAATCAATGAAAATGGGATGACAATGATGCAGTGATACAGTGAAATGGTTGGGTTCCAGAGACATCTCTGTAGAGCACTAATCCATCTGGGGATTCAACTGGTCGTCTCTGGCCCGGGGCTGTTGGTGTGCTAAGGTGGCACCTGGAGGCATATTGTGGGGGTGACAGCCAATATCTGCTGGGCGGGCGGGGAGCTGGGGAGGGACAGCCCAGCACCTCTGCCACCACGCGGCCTGGAGATTCAGTCCTGAACCCACATACCTGGGCCTTGCTTGTGGAAGCTCTTGGTCCCCGGGATTCCATCTGGAGTAGTGGGGAGACTACACCTGCTCCATCTGGGGTGCCCCCGTGAAATTGGCTCGGTGTGGGGCCCAGAGAGATCTCTGGTGCTGTGGTGAGACTAATCGGTTTCAAGTAGTTTAGTGAACTTTGTTTTGTGTTGCCTTGGTGGGGGGCGTCTGAGCTGGAGACCAGCAGGGCTGTCCCCACAGTGCCTGGTGATTGTCCGGCCCACACTGGCCTTTGGTGCTGCCTCGGCCCCCTGACTCCAGTCAGTGAGTTTGGGTGGCTTGTTTCGGGGCTGGGGGGTGATTGGGCCACCTGGCGGTGCATGGGAACCATGTGGGTTGCTGGGGCTGGAAACCGTGTCTGCTGCGTGCCAGGCCAGTGCCCTCCAGCTCTGCTGTCCCCCGCATTCCCCATTCCGTGAAGAGTCATGGTCAGGCACCCCTGCCGGCAGACACATGTTCTGGGAAATGCATCCTGGGGCATTTTGTCATGGCGACAACATCCCAGCATGCGCAAGGGGCAGGAGGACGGCCTGCAACACACCTGGCCCCCGCGGGGGCCTCTGTGCAGGTCGGCCGTGCCTGTGGAGCGTCTTGGCGGTGGCGTGTCCGGCTCCCTCCCCACTGCCCCTCACAGCCCGCCTCACCCTCCACCATCTGGGCTGACCACTGTTTGTTTCCCTGTCTCTGGAACCTTCCAGAATCCCATACTGGGTCTCCCACTGTGTCGGGCCAAGGGTTTCTCTCTCTGCTCCAGGCCTGACTCTGGGCCCAGCGGGTGTGCTGTGGGGCTGCAGTAACACACGTGGGTCTGGTTCACAACAGCTGCACGCTGCAGACGTCAGATTCTGGTTGTTCCGCCTGGAGCTGCACGTGCCTCCGGTCCCCAGGCTCAGACGTGAGAGGCGCTGCGGATGGCGCTCAGCGTTTCTGAAACCCAGCGAGGAGCTGTGGCCGCCAGAGGGCTGTGCTGCTCCCGGGTCGAGCGTGACCTCTCCCCTTGCTCCTCATCCTGGGCAGCACTGGGTCTTGTGAGGTTCGTTTCTCTGAAGTAAAGACAGATTTCACTTGGAGGTTTTTAGGAAGGGGAAGGAGGGAAAGTGAACATGTAACACACTCGAGAGAACACGGTCTTCTCCAGAGGTGGAGAGTGTTGGACCCAGGGTTCGACATCGACGCATGAAAGTCTGCACCTCCAGAGGGGGGCTGCAGGCGACACGTGTGTTCGACCACACGGGCAAAGCAGCACCTGGGCTCGGGCAGCATATGCGCCTTTGTGAAAAGCGTTTAGCCGTTCTGAACTTAGTCCTATACTAAGTGTCCCCCCCCACCCGCGTGGGGAGTTCCTTTTCCCTTATCTTCTACTTTCCAATAAACTTTTCTACTTCCTAAAAAATAATAATAATAATAATAATAATAATAATAATAATAATAATAAGCCAGTCTTGTGCCTGTGTTCTGGAATTCTGCTGTGGTTTGAGGCTGTGGGCTCAGAGGAGCAGGCGAGCTGTCCCTGTCAGCTCTCGTGTTCCCGTCGGTGTTCTGAGGTGCTCTGTGCTGGCACCCTTGTTCAGGCCCGTGCTGCTTCCATGCGGGCAGTTCTGAAGCCAGAGCTGGTGCTCTCTATGCAGTGCTCGCTCGACATTTGCTGCATCTCCTGAGCCGCCTTCCCATGGAGGAACCATTGAGGAACTGGCCTTTCCACATACTTCCTGGTTTTGTTCGAGCACCACGCCTCATGATGCTTGGGACCTCCCCTGGCCTGGGTACTCGGGCACAGCCCCGTGTGGGACCAGGCAGACAACGCACCCCCGCCCTTTGGGCCTCTCCTCAGCCCCACCTGTGTCTCTCTTGTTCAGTTTGTTTGCTTTTATTTGCTTCATGTGCCAAACCTGGCTGGCTCGGGGCTCATGCCGGCGGGCTGGAGCCTGGAGGCGAGGGCCCCGCTCACGCGTGCCGTCGCAGCCCCGCCTTCCTTCCCGAGAGTGTCTCGTAACCACGTTTCTGAGTGATGCTCAGGCCTGGCTGACGTGGCGTCCGTGCTGAGCTGTCCTGGCTGCCACACGGGGCTCTCTCCCCTGGCTCTGTCCTGCCCTCTGCTCGCGGGAGGGTGCTCCACCAGCGCCAGCACACTGCGCAGCAGGTCCCCCGTGTCTGGGTTGGGGTGTCTGCCGCGCCCCGTGCTCCCGGTGCACAGTAACAGACCTTCAGCCTCGCGTTCCAGGAGCGTGTGGGTTTCGGCCTCTGCTCTCTCAGCTGGACGCACAGGTGCCGCTGGCCCCGCACTGCCCGGCTGACTGTTCCTGCCTGTTGCTTTCCCGCCGCAGGGGCTGTACAAGGCAGACAGGCGGTTCGGGCCTGGCTTCGAGACGTACACCGATGGCAGCCAGGACGTGGGGCTGTGGCTCCGGGAGCACCTCATCCAGCTGTGCACGCCTGTGCCCATGGGCTTCTCCATGCAGGACCACCCCGAGTTCTCCAGCTTCCTGAGCTGCACCCCGGCACGAGCCAGGCTCTCTGACGAGCCCAGGGCAGAGCAGGCGCCCGGCCCCGAGCCGGACCCCTTCCCCTACCCTTACAAGCAGCTCCTGCAGGACGACGGCCTGGCCCTGCCCCCAGACATGGACGTCTACTCCACCGACAGCGGCCACCTGCCCCTGCCCGCCTCGATGCAGCAGGACCTGGACACCCGCATCTTCCTCAGCGAGACGCCCCCGCCCAAGGACGAGAAGCCTTGGGCCGTCAAGAACGAGACCCCCTTGTTGGTCCAGATGCAGAGGCATGCCTACAGGTTCAGGTGCGGCCCGGCACAGCTGCCCACTCTGCCTGCCCGCTGCCCGGGAGCTGGACACGTGGGCAGGGGGCGGCTGAGTTCCAGCCTGGGCTGCTTCCTCCCAGGAGCTGAGCGCCACCCCTCGGGCCTCCTGGCCCGTGCACACGGGGGTCGTACAGAGCAGGGCTGGCGAGCCTGGGGCAGGAGCACCGCGGGCTAGAGCGAGCACCTGGCTGTAGGGTTTCGGGGACACCTGGCACCCAGGAAACCGCCCCCTAAGTGATGTTACAACTACGTGAGGGGACACAGCTTCATAGCGCCACTGTGTGTGTGTGTCATATGATGCTGCCCGCCCCCGACTCTGTACATCCACTGTCCCCCGACACTTCACTTCTCGCCTCCTTCCCCCCTCACATGGCCACCTCAGTTCTGCAGCCAGTGTCCAAGGATACCCCCCCCCACTGTCCTTCATGTGCCCTGAGCATCTGTCCCTCCCTCGGGACACACCATCCTCTCCCCTCTCCTCTTGCTTCTCCCCCCTCCCCTCTCTTCCTCCTCTTCCTCCTCCTGCTGCTGCTGCTCCTCCTCTCCCCCCCTTATTTTTTTGAAGAGTCTCAGTTCTGTTTTTTCATGGAGCCTGGACCAGGCGACTTCCCCAGCAACAAATAATTGAGGGGTCCTTAGAAAATGGATGCTTAAAATTAATATATTCAGAGATGGAGCAGTAGTACAGCAGGTAGGGCGTTTGCCTTGCCTGTGACCAACCTGGGTGTTATTCCTGAGTTCCCATTTGGTCCCTTAAGCACCACCTGGAGTAATTCCAGAGTGCAGAGCCAGGAGTAACCCCTGAGCATCTCCAGGTGTTGCTCCAGCTCCAAAAACACACACAAAAAAAACCCCACAAAAATTAAAAAATTCCAGTATGTTTTAGTCTGCCTCAAACTTGGTCTTCAGATATCCCCCAAAGTGTTAGAGAATTCACATTCCATGAGCACAAGGCTGATTCTGTCCATTCTCCCACTCCCACCCATCCATCCGCCTGTCAGCCACCCAGCCATCCACCACCTGTCAACTACCCATCACCCACCCACCCATCCATTCTCCTGTCAACCACCCACTCATCTATCCATCCATCCACCTGTCACCCACTCATCTATCCATCCATCCACCTGTCAACTACCTACCCACCCATCCATCTGTCCATCCTCCTGTCAATTACCCATCACCCATCCATCCATCCATCCATCTTCCTGTCAGCCACCTATCACCCACCCATCCACCCACCCATCCATCCATCCTCCTGTGAACCTACCCATCACCCACCCACCCATCCACCTGTCAACCACCCATCACCCACCCACCCATCCACCTGTCAACCACCCATCACCCACCCACCCATCCATCCACTTGTCAACCACCCATCACCCACCCACCCATACATCCTTATGTCAACCACCCATCACCCTCCACACATCCATCCGTCCACCCGTCACCCACCCACCCATCTACCTGTCAGCCACCTGTCACCCACCCACCCATCCATCCACCTACCTGTCAAACACCCATCCATCCACCTGTCAACCACCATTACCCACGCATCCATCTGTCCATCCTCCTGTCAGTCACCCATCACCCAGCCATCCATCCACCTGTCCTGTCAACCACCATCATCCATCCATCCATCCATCCATCCACCCACCCATCCATCCACCTACTCATCTGATCACCCTCCTGTCAGCCACCCACGTACCCCGCACCCTCTGTTCACCGACCCACTGACCAGTCCAGCCCTCCGAGCACCCATACCAACCTCCCCACCTTCCATCCATCTCTCCAACCACATACCTTTCCCTCTGCCTTGTCCCTGCTAGAACCTGTTTAATTCCCCATCTGTCCCCACCCATCCCTCTGTCATTACTCATCTGTCAGTCTGTCCCCTGACTGATCCACCCATTCATCTACTTGCCCTCAGTCTATCTGCCTGAGCCCATCTGCCCACCCACGGCAGCTGTGCCCACGCTGACTGGTGCTGGGGACAGGTAACTGCTGTGGGCAGTGTGCTGAGAACAGAGTGGCTGTGGGCGCTCTGAGAGCCCACTGAGGAGTGGACTGTCCACGGCAGCCGTGTGGACGGCAGAGGGACGAGGCCCTGCTGAAGACACTGTCCCGCAGGCACAGGACAGCGCATGGCAGATGGAGGATGGACGCCATCCTGGCGGGGGACCGCACGGGCTTCGGGCAGCCGGGGCCCAAGGAGCAGCTGGCGGCGGAGATGATCCTGAAGGCCGGGCAGGGCGACCTCGACTGGGTGCGCCTCGTCCTGCAGAGCAAGCACACCAGCCCCGACGTGGCCGACTCCCGGGGCTACTGCGCGCTGGCCTCTGCCGCCGTGAGCTCACCGGGTCCCGTCCGGTGGGGAGTGCCAGGGCGGCCCTGCCCCGGCCCACCTGCACCACTGAGCCCGCTCTGTGCCCAGGTCCACTGCCACACGGACATCGTCCAGCTCCTCCTGGACTACGGGGCCGACGTGAACAAGTGCTCGGACGAGGGCCTCACGCCGCTCGCCATGTGTGTCCTGCTCTACTACCCGGCCTGGACCTTCAAGTGCAACGTGGCCGAACGCACAGTGTCCCTGTTCAAGCAGGACATCACCTGGGTGAGGAGGCCGGTGTGACAGAGGGTGGGCCCCAGGCACTGGCCCATGGTCCATCCCCGCAGCCCTCAGGAGTGACCCCTGAGCACAGAGCTGGTAGTAGGGGCCAGCACCGCTGGGGGTTGGCCCCAAACCAAGCTAGAACAGAAAGGAAAGTGGGGCTGGGAGGGGCTGCTCCCCCCACCCTGTGTCGCTCCCCCCACTCTGTCCCCATCTGTCCCAGGAGGGGCCACTCTCCCGCCCACCCCCATCCTGGACTCTCGTTGCTGCTGTCTGACCTCCAGGCAGTGCAGATTCCTGGACCCCGTTGGTGCTGGGAGCCCCCCACCCCCTGTCAGCACCTGCAGGTGCTCAGGGAAGCGTTGGGCCAGGCACTGACCTTGGTCACCACATGCTGGCCAAGCGCCCTGGGCCTGCGCTTGGTCTCTGGCTCCACGTGTGGCTTTTACTGAGGAAGCTCCGTCCCTGGGGCCAGGACAGCTTCTCTGTCCCCCCCTCATCTCCTGCAGTGGCCCCAAGGGATACGGGATGGGCCTTGTCCTGGCAGCGGTGCGTCCAGGCCCTTCCAGGACCCCCATACATAGGAGAGCGACCACCTGCCCAGCCAGTGGCCAGGGAAGGACCAGGAGCCACGGAGGCCTGGAAAGCCCTCTCTCTTGGGGAGGGGGCTGTCCTGCAGGATGCCACCCCGGAGGGCACAGGGCCACCCAGCTCTCCCCGCCGACAGCGCACGTCTAAAGTGGGCTCTGTCCTGACAGTGTCCTGCCCGCCCAGCAGGTCAGCGGGGTCCATCCCCCACTGACAGCCCCCAGCTCCCGCCTCGAGGCCAGTGTGTCCTGGGGATGCCCAGAAGGGTCTGGGGCTCAATTGGGCCCTCAAGCTCCAGTGGGCCAATGAGGGACATGTGGGCTGTTGAGGGACACAGGGCGGGGCTGCTGAGGGACACACAGAGCAGGGCCGCTGAGGGACACAGGGCAGGGCCGCTCAGGGACGCGTGGGCGCCTCTATGCTCATCTCATCCCACTGTTTCAGTTCTGGGGCCTCATTTGGGGAGTCCGTGGTGGTGACAGGTTTGGCGTCTGTGCCGCCACGCCGGCCTCGTTGACTTTCTGCTCCCTGTGAAGGACACCCCGAGGCTCGCCGTGTGCTCTGCTCACACCCTCTCCAATGTGGACATGGGGCCGCAGCCCGTGCACAGAGAGGACTCTGTACCCACTGCGGGCCCCCACGAGGTGAGTCTGGCGCTACCCCCAGCGCCCTTGGAAGGCTCCTTCGAAGCCACGTCCTCCGCCCCGGAGATGTCGTGGGAGTCCAGCGAGCTGTGGAGCAGTTTACAGGACTGGAGCTCCTCGCACGGGGACAGCCTCAGCGACCTGGAGTTGGACCTGGACGTCAGGTCTGGCCATCAGGGCAAGCTGAGCTCTCAGAGCCTCTTCGAGTCCATGCTGTGCGTGCGGAACTTCTCCGTCAGGCTGTCGCGGGACATCGTGGAGCGGGGCGTGCTGGCCTCCTATGGCCTGCACCGGCTGTCCTCGCTCCAGTGCAGCGACTCCAGCAGGGGTGGCCTGTGGAAGATGGTGCAGTCCATGGCGGAGTGAGTGGACACTGCTGGGTGGGGCGGCTCTGAACAGTCTTATGGGAAGCTTCACCTGACAAGTGTGGGGCTGTGGTGCAGGGGTCACGGTGCGGGGGGCCTGGGGAGGCAGGAGATTGTCTTCCTGCACAGCATATAGATGCATGCACATGGCCACACCTCTCGCCCAGACACACTGATTCACCCCAGGACACACACACACACACACACCGTGGGCACCGATCACCCAGGGCACTTGCCGATGGACACTCACCTGAGGCTGCTCACCTGTGGGCTCACTGTGGACACATGCACCCTTGGACACACGCTCAACGTGAACAGCACTAGCCCACGTACACGTGCACCATCACACCTCCCCGCAGATGCATATCGTATACATGTGTTGCCATGTGCATCATGGTGTGCACACGCGTGATGTGGCCATGTGTGTGCTGTGTGCTCTCAAACCCTCCCTGTCTCCCTCTCCGGGCTCCGTGTCCTCCAAGGTGGGTGATGTTGCCCTGCGAGGCAGGTCTGGTGGCAGGTGACCCCAGGACTCAGAGACCCCTTCCCACTCTCCACAGGCAAAGGAGCCGGTGGTCGACCATCTGCATGCTGCTGCGCCGTGGCGCTGACCCCAACCTGAGCCGCGTGCCCATGCCGGTGCTCTTCTTTGCCGTGAAGGCAGGAGACGTGGACGGAGTGCGGCTGCTGCTGGAGAGCGGGGCCCGCACCGACATCCACTACCCCCCTGAGGTGGGCTGGGAGTGACTCTGGGGTCTGAGGTGATGGTGACGGGAGCCACGCTGGGGGCCTGAGGTGACAGAGAGGGGAACTACATGGAAGGGCTGAGGTGACAGTTACCAGAGCCGCAGTGGGGGGACTGAGCAACAGTGACCAGAGCTGTGGGGGCTCTGAGGTGATGGTGACAGGATTCTTATGGGGGGCTGGGGTGACAGTGACAGGAGCCATGGAGGGCTGGAGTGACAGTGACAGTAGCCGTGGGGGGGCTGAGGTGTTGGTGACAGCACCTGTGGGGGGGTGAGGTGAGGGTGACAGGAGCCTCTGAAGGGGAGCTGAGGTGTTGGTGACGGGAGCCGTCAGTGGGGGGGCTGTGGTGACAGTGACAGGAGCGGTGGGGGACTGTGGTGTGGTGATGCAATCTGTGGGGGGCCTGAGATGCGGGTGACGGGAGCTGCAGTGGGGGGCTGGGTGGCAGATCCTGGGTTAGGTTTGGTCTGCTTCAGCCCCCTCTTCCTCCATGTGTGCGACCCCTTCCCTGTCCCCGGATGAGGGCCCTGTCCTCTCCTGTGGCCGTGCGGAGGCTGCTGCACGGCCCCCCGTGGGGACCTGCTGTCCCGTGTCCCACTCCTCAGTACTGATCTGTAGGTGCTGAGGGCCTTGTGCACTGTGGATGGAGGCCCAGACGTGGCCATGAGCAAGCGCGGGACAAGGTGCAAGGGGCAGGAAAGCCAAGTGGGCGGCCGCGGTAGGGTTCGGGCATGGGACGGCTCCTCAGACGTGCGCAGTGGGGGGCGAGCTGGGCAGGGCCCTGGTCCCCAGTGCGGTCTGCGCCTCACCCCCTTCTGCAGCTCAGGTCCCTGACCCCCCTGCACATCGCGGCTGCCCTGCCCGGGGAGGAGGGCACCAAGATCACCGAGCTGCTGCTCCACGCCATCACTGACGTGGACGCCCGGGCCTCAGACCAGGAGGAGTTGTACAAACCCCACCAGGTGGGCGGGGCCGGGGCGGGGTGGGGCGGGGCCACGGACGGACGGGGCATGCCAGTAAGCAGGATGTGCTGGTTGGGCGGGGCATGTTGAGGTGGGCGGGGCATGTTTGGGTGGGCGGGGCTGACAGGAAGCTCAGGGGACCGCACCAGCAGCTAGTCCCTGCAGCGCTCTGCTTGCTGCCTTGCCCTGTCCCGGGGTCGGGGGGCCCGGGGCCCTGCAGGACAGGCGCTTCTCACCCCCACGTGGGAAGCACAGCCTGAGCCCTGGTCCAGTGGAGGCACAGAGCTCCCCCAACCATTAGGGGTATTTTGGATGGGAGAGGCCACTGGCTTTGTGTGTGTTGGTGTGTGTGTGTGTATTGCTGTTTGTGTCTGTGTGAATGTGTGGGTGTGCATGAGCGTGCTGGTGTGTGTGTGAATATGTGATTGATGTATTGGTGTGAGTGTTGTGATTGTGTGTGTGTCCATATGTGTACATGTGAGGGTGTGAGAGTGTGAATGTGTGTTGGTGTATGTGTGTGAATATGTGACTGAGTGTCTGAGTGTCTGAGTGTGTGGATATATGACAGTGTGAGAGTATCTGTGAGTGTAATGGTGTGTGTAAGTGTGAGTATGTGAGTGTGTTTATGTGTGAGTGTGTGTATATGTGAGAATATCTGAGTGTTGGTGTGTGTGTATGAATATGACAGGGTCTATGTGTGAGAGAGTGTGGATATGAGTGTGGGAGTATCTGTGAGCTTGTTGGTGTGGGTATGTGTGAGTATATGTGAGTGTATGTGAGTATGAGGGTATCTGTGAGTGTGTTGGTGTGTGTCTGTGTGTGTGAGCCTATAGTGCAGGTCTCGTGGGATTCAGTGGATACGTGAGCCCTGGGTACTGGCGAGGCTGAGTCAGGCATGACCCTGTGTGCACACAGCAGGATCTCCAACCATCCACCATGAAGCTGAGCGGTGAGCTGGGTCCCCCCAGCAACTACTATAACATGCCGGCCTCCGGGGAGGGGAGCCAGGGGGGCCGGACGCCTCTGCACGTGGCCTGTGAGCGCAACGACAATGAGAAGGTGAGCGGGTGTGACGTAGCCACAGCGGGCGAGGGCATGTGCACACCCACGTGTCACTGTGGTCCGTATGTGCTGGATGTGCTTGTGTGTTGTTATGCATGCACCAGCCCCCAGGTGTGCTGCAGTGTGCCTGTGTGCTCATGCCCCTGTGTGCCAGTATTTGTGTGTGCCCTTATATGTGTCTGTGTGTACTGTGTGTATAGCTGTGTGTGCCTGTTGTCTGTGTGCCTGTGTGTGTCAGTTTGCCCATGTGTGTGTCTGTATGTGCCCCTGTGTGTCTATGTGTGCCCATGCATGTGTCTGTGTATGCCTGTGCGTGTGTCTGTGTGTACCCATGTGTGTCTTTATGTGCCCATGCATGTCTGTGTGTGTCCAGGCATGTGTCTGCACGTGCCCGTGTGTGTGTCTCTGTGTGCCTATGCATGTGTCTGTGTGTGCCCGTGTGTCTGTGTGTGCCCATGTGTGTATCTGTGTGTCCCATGTGTCTGCGTGTGTGTATTTGTATGTGTGTATTTGCGTATGCCATGTGTATTCCCGCGTGTGTCCAGGCATGTCTGTGTGTGCCCATGCGTGTCTGTGTGTGCCCGTGCATGTGTTTGTGTGTGCCCGTGCATGTCTGCATGTGCCTGTGCATGTGTCTGCATGTGTTCGTGTGTGTATGCCTGACCTGTATGCATGTGGGTGTGCACACGTGTCCCCGGCTGTGCCCGAGAGTCTGCTGTTAGCCGTCAGTGCCTGTGGCAGGCTTAGGCTGGCTGTCCCAGTGGGGCGGGCCCACGTGGGCCGGGTAGTGATGGTGCAGGCGCAGGGGCTGGAGTCTGGGCCGTTTGGTTCCTCCCTGAAAGGCTTTGACCAGGTCTCGCCACAGGGAACAGGCGAGGCCAAAGCAGAGCTCGGGGGCCCAGCGCTGGTTTGTGTGAATGCTGGAGGCTCACATGGACAAACGTGTCTCAGACCCAGGCACACAGGCACCAAACCCGCCTACAGTGAGGCCCACGTCTGTGTTACATGCTGCCAATCACATGCAGCTCACTGCAAGCACATGTTCATACAGGCACACATGTACAGACACATTCAGATAGTGATACGTGCACACAGGCGTATGTTCACACGCAGACACATGCATGCAGGCTTGTATTCACACAGAGACAGACACATGTGCATACAGGCATGTTTTCGTTCCTCCCTGCAGTTCTGCAGCCCATCTTGGCCTCAGCCCCTGGCCTCCGTCCGGCCTCCGGCCCACACCTGCAGCCCCAGCCCCCAGCCCTGAGACCTGCAGCCATGGCCCTTCCTCGGCTATGGAAGGGCCGCTTATTTCCCTTCGGGTGGGATGTGTCCCCCCACCCCAACCTGATGCGCCTAAGTGGCCGGTGATGATGGGGCCACACTCTGCAGCGCACACAGTGGACCAGCCTTAGCTTACCCGCTGGCCTCGGGTGGCAGAGGCAGCTGGCCATGGCATGGGGACAGGAGCAGGCGTAGTCCCCAGCACGGGGGTGTCCACCCATGTGAGGTGGGGACTGGGTCAGGGGGAGGTGGCCATGCTTCCCTGCATCCATGTCCTGCAGAGCCCCTCGGGTCTGGGCCGGCACCAGGACCAGCTTACTCGAGAGGCGCCCAAGTCCATCCCACAGTGGGCTTGAGAGGTGTGGTCTGGACCCCATTTCTGCCTGTGCACATCTGGGGAGTCAGGCGGTGCAGAGTAGGGTGATCTCAGCCTCCAGGCCATGGGCTGGTCAGCTGAGCCGGGTGCTGCTATAGAGAAGGGCTGCGGAGGTCCAGCCATCATGACTGTTGTCCGGTTGGAAGAGGGTGTGGAGAAGTTCCTGGGCAGTGCCTCCTTACCCTGGCCAGCCCCCACACTGCCACCTAGTGAGTTAGGGAACAGTGCCACGTGGGGTAACTCGCTGGAAGCACCTCGGGGATGTCAGTGAGGCTTTGAGGGTCCCTGGAGAGGGAGCAGGACAGCAGGGTGCACGGTGGCAGGCGTGGGTCTTCAAATTGGCCGTCCTGTCTGCACGGTCACAAGGAAAGGCCTTATAGGGGCCGCGGGGGCTCGCTGGAGGAGGCAGTGAGTCCACAACTCGTGCAGCGGCAGCTTGGGAGGGACACGGCAGGCAGAGTCCAACTACAAGTCCAGCTCTTGGCTCCATCTGCTCTGAGCTGTGAAGCCACGTGGCCACACTCCCAGGCCGTCCCCTGTCCCCTGTCCCCCCTGAAGCTGGTTAGTCCGGGGTTCCCGTGTGTGTGCGGAGAAGGACACCCCTCAGGCCTTGGCCGTCCACTCATAAGCCCTCCCACCCCTTGGATCTACCATCCTCCCCTTGACCACGCCCCCTCCCCTCATCTGTTCATCTGACCTTTCACCCAGTCGGTCAGAGTTAGGGATCTCAGGAGTGCCATAGTGGAAAACGGGCACGGCCAGTGCAGTGGGGCGTCTCCATGGCCCTGTGGCACTGGAGTTAGCAGTAGGTGCTGGGTTCTGGGTGCCCAGAAATCTGGAGTGTCTCACCTACGGGCTTGCCTTTCTCCCAGCATGCCCAGGATGTGGTCCAGCTTCTCCTGTCCCACAAGGCAAACCCCAACCTGCTGTGGAGTGGGCACTCCCCACTCTCCCTGGCCATTGTCAGCAGGAATGACCTGGTAAGCAAGCTTCAGGCACGGAGCGGGTGCTGGTGTTTCTGCTTGTCAGCACCTGGAATGGACGGTGATGTGAGAGGGGGCCTGGGGCTAAGGGTTGTGATCTGACAACAGAACTGTCATCCATCCACTCGCATATTACCCATCCACCCACCCACCCACCCATCCACTCACCCACCCACACATTACTCATCCACCCATCCACCTATCCACCCACCCATCCAACCACCCACCCATCCACCCATCCACCCATTCATCCACCCACCCATCCACCCATCCTCCCATCCGTCCACCCGTCTACCCATCCACCCATCCGTCCACCCACCCACCCATCCACCCACCCATCCACCCATCCGTCTACCCGTCTACCCATCCACCCATCCACCCACCTTTCCATCCACCCACACATTACTCATCCACCCACCCATCCACCCATCCACCCATCCACCTACCCATCCACCCACCCACCCATCCACCCGTCCACCCACCCATTCACCCACCCACACACCCATCCACCTGTCCAACAATACATCCACCCTTTCTTGTACCCATCCATCCACCCACCTGTCCAACAATTTGTTCATCCATCCACACATCCATCTACCCATCCATCCACCTGTCCATCCACCCATTCATCCATCCTGTGTATCCATCCTGTGTATCCATCTGTCCATCCATCCATGTACCCATCCATATGTCACTCCGCAGCATCCTTCTGTCACTTACCTGCCCATGAGTTTTCCATCCATCCGTTTCCCCATCCACCACTACACCCCCATCTACCTGTTCTACCCATCCATTCTTTGTCTGTGCCCTCACCTCCCTCCCGCATGTGCCCTGCCCACCCGTCCTCTCTCAGCTGTCCCTTCTGGGGCACGCAGTGCAGGGCGCCTGTGCTCCCGACGGGGTGTGGGCTGCCACGGGGTTCCTAGCTGCTCGTGGTGGGTCGGGAGGACAGGCCGCTCGGACAGGGGCTTCGCTGTTGGGGGTGTGAAGTGGGTGTGAATGAATGGATGGACAGATGGGTATATAGGATGGGGGGCTGCTGAGGTGGCTGGGTCTCCAGCGTGGGCCTGGCATGATGCAGGGGTCACGGCCAGGGGCAGATGAGGCACTGTTGGGGCTCTCGCCCAGCTGACCCCCAGGAGTCCCCGCCCCCTGCCTGATAAGGAGGAGCTGGGGGAGGACAGGCCGGCCCATCACTGGGGTGTCCCGGTGGGTTGGGACCTGTGCACCCTCCCCGATGCAGATCGTGAAGGAGCTGCTGACCCATGGTGCTGACCCCAACCTGCTGCTGACCAAAGGCCTGGGCAGTGCGCTCTGCGTGGCCTGTGACATCAGCTGTGAGAACCACAGGAGCCTGGACAGCTCCATCGCCCTGGTGAGACCCTCCAGCGGTGGGGACGGCAGCCCCCCCGCCGCCCTTCCTGGTCTGGCCCTGTCCACGGCCCCCTTGGCTGCCCACCCGCAACAGGCACACACAGGGGGGCAGTGTGTCTTCCTGTGTCCTGGGTCAGCCCCTCTTCTGACTTGCGTCCTCTCTGCCCCTCTGCCCCTCTCCCATGCTTGCCCGGCTCTGGCCCATCCCCACCCCCAGTCTGGATGTGTCGCTAGGAACCAGCTCACTTTCTCAGAGTCACTTTTTACTTACCAAGTTGTCATTTTCACACTCATGAAGAGTCGAAAGAAGATGCAGTGAGGCAGATGCACCTGGAGCGGCAGCCACCCCGCCCCCCGCCCCACGCTCACCCCCAAAGCCCACGCTCACCCCCAGGCCCCACGCTCACCCCCAGCCCTGGGCCCCACACTCACCCCAGTCTGCACCCTGAGAAAGCCACCATCTCTGTGTGCGAGTCATCGGGCACTTCCTGTCACACTTCCTGCCCGTCTCCCCTGCTTGCACTCTCACCCGAGATGCCCACCTGCCCACGGGCCCGTCCGTGCCCAGACCTTCTCACTGATCTGCAGTGGCTCCCTCTGGCCTGCAACCCCCCACGTTCACTGTCACCACCTGCCCCAGGCATCAGCTCACCAGCGCCCCAAGAAAGGGCTCAGGCGGGGAGATGGACACTGCAAGGGCAGCTCCTCAGAGGGCTCCAGGGGCACGCAGGTGCCACTCTCCCGCAGTGCCCGCCCTCCAGGGTTGTACCAACTCTCCTGGGGTCAGCAGCTGGGCCTGGAGCACGGAGACCGGAGACCACACGCCTGTCCCTGCCCGTGGAGGAAGCAGCCCCACACTGCCCTGACCGAGGAGTTGGGCCAGTGCCCAGTCAGGCTGGGGCGCCCCATTTGTCTCACAACTTCACCCTTGGAATAAGGTGGCTTGTGTGGGAGTGCAGGGGACACTCACAGGGGACAGCAGCCACTCTCACAGGACAGAGGCCACTCATGGGGGACAGTGGCAACTCCCATGGGGACAGTGGCCACTCCCACAGAGGACACTGACCACTCCCACGGGAACAGTGGCCATTTTCACAGGGGCGGTGGTCATCCCCTGGGCCTGGCCCCTGCTGAGCAGGCCGGTGGCCCGTGGGGCCGGAGGGCAGGCCCAGTGTAACTCGACCTCTGTCCCCCAGATCGACCGGCTCATCAGTTTCGGGGCTGACATCCTGAACCCCGTGACGCTCACGCAGGGGGACAGGGTGGCCGTGGGCACTGCTGTGGACTACGGGTACTTCCGGTTCTTCCAGGTGCGGCCCCGGGGGTCGGGAGGGGGCTGGCCTCGGCCCGTGGCCCCGTGCAAGCTGGTCCTGGGGCCATGCTGTCCGCAGGACCGCAGGATCTCCCACAGCGCCTTCCACACGCTCCTGCCGCACGAGCGTGACACGCTGGTGGCCTGGAAGAGGCTGCTGGAGCACATGGGCTTCCTGCTGCGCAGCGCCGTCCTGGCCCGCGAGGCCCATTGGGAGCCCCGCGTCCTGTACCTGAGCAAGCGAGGTATGTCAGGGGCAGGCGGGCGGACGGGGCGGCAGGCTGGGGCCCATGGGGCGGGGCAGCTGCTGACAGCTGCGGCACGAGGGACAGCGACAGCAGGGCCACAGCCGGGACCTGAGTGGAGAGTGGGCACAGTGGACACCAGCACAGTGGACACCAGCACAGTGGATGCTGAGCATAGCACACACCCAGCACAGTGGACATCAGCATGGTGGATGCCCAGCACGGTGGATGCCAGCACAGTGGATGCCCAGTATGGTGGATACCCAACATGGTGAATGCCTAGCACAGTGCACGCCAGCACAGTGGACACCCAGCACAGTGGACCCCTGGCACAATGGACCCCCGGCACAGTGGACCCCCGGCACAGTGGACACTGGTGCAGTGGACACCCAGCACGGTGGACGCCAGCACGGTGGATGCCAGCACAGTGGACGCCCAGCACAGTAGATACCCAACACGGTGGATGCCCAGCACGGTGCATGCCCAGCATAGTGGATGCCCGGCACAGTGGACGCCCGGCGCAGTGGACACCCGGCACAGTGGATACCCGGCACAGTGGACACCCGGCACAGTGGACACCCAGCACAGTGGACACCCAGCACAGTGGACACCAGCACGGTGGACACCCAGCACAGTGGACGCCAGTACAGTGGATGCCCAGTACGGTGGATGCCCAACACGGTGGATGCCCAGCATGGTGCACACCAGGACAGTGGACCCCTGGCACAGTGGACCCCCGGCATAGTGGACACCCAGCGCAGTGGACACCAGCACAGTGGATACTCGGCACAATGGACACCCAGTGCAGTACAGGCCTAGCACAGTGGACACCCAGCACAGTGGACGCCAGCAGAGTGGACACCCAGCATGGCGGACACCAGCACAGCACACACCCAGCCAGCCATGTTCCGCAGCTGCCCTGGCTGTCCCCAGCCTGGGGGCACACTCAGCCCCGCACGGGCCTGGATATACAGGCCAGGCCCTTCCCGCAGGGGACCTGAGCATCTGGGCTGTGCTGAGCCAGGGCAGCCCCACCTCAGGAGGCTGTGCAGGGGTGGGCAGAGACCCTCCAGGGGCAGGTGCGGGTGGGGCTGGGGCTGTTTCCTCCCGGGGCCTCCTGAGGGCTGCTGGGGGGCTCGCGCTGGGGCCGTGATCCCTGGGGCCAGCCGCTCCCAGGGAAGCCCGTCCTTCCTACTGGCCCTGCCCACTCAGACCAGGGCCTTCTCCCTCTGCCCAGTGGCAGGAGGTGGCTGGGGAAGCACAGTGCCTCCCCCCGGGGTGGATGGGCCTCTTCCCACGCACTGGACAGCCTCCACCCTAGAAACTGCTCAGGGACATGGGGGCGGCCCCACTGCCGCCCTGGGCCGGGGCACGGCTGGGCCGGGAAGGGGCCATTCTCAGGAGGAGAAGGGGAGAAGGGAGAACCCGCCACTAATCACTCGCACGGGCAGCGGTGACTGGCCTGGGTCTGGGTGGGCGTCTGGGCCTTGGCCCCCCTACAGAGGGGAGGAGAGTCTAGCAGGGCAGCTGGGCCGCCAGTGCCCACATACCTCGGGGGTCTCGCCACCTGTTCTGGGCCGGTGGCACTCCGTGGGCTGGGGCTGGGGCCAGGGCGCTGTGGGGGACGCTGGAGAGAAGCATCAATAGGGACAAGGTCAGGCCCACAGCCGGACACTCACCACGGCATGTCCAGCATGACACAGGACCCTGGGAAGCACCATGGCGCCTGCCAGCACGGGGCTTATCCCAAACAAGTGCCCTGCTAGCTGTGGCTGGGCCCCAGAGGTGCCGGGGGACACGAGCACTGTGGATGGCCCCGAGAGACGCTGACTCCTGGGCCCGCTGGCCTCTGCCTGGGAAGGGAGGGACCCTGCCCGCCCCAACCTGGGAGGGTACTGAGTCCCCCACCCCCCAACTGGATCCCACTGCAGCACCTTGCAGCCCGCCAGGACCCGAACCCTGGCCTGCTCCTGCTCGTGTTCCAAGGAGCCCCCTCTCAGCCCTGGTGCACAGGGCAGAGGACCCCACTTCCTGACCAGCCATGTTTCTTTGCGGGGTCCCTGTGTTCTAGGGCGGGTGAGGAAGCAGAGGTAGCACTGTGGGGGCTGGGGGCAAAGTGTCTCAGCCAGGACCTGCCAAAGCATCAGGGGCCCCTGCCTGCTTTCCCCGCTGAGTGCCCTACCCCGGGCGGCAGCGTGAGTGAGGTGAGGGGCGCTGACGTGGGTGTCTGGGCACAGCGGAGCTGATCCACTACAACAGGCTGAGGCGGAAAGGCCTGGGCAAGAAGATGTCCATCCGAGAGGACCCCATGCAGTGAGTGTTTGGCGGGGCGGGCGGTGGGCGGGGCCGCTGCGGCCCCCAGCTCAGCGGCCGGCAGACCCCCTTGCAGGGTACCCTTCTTCAAGTTCTGCTACCAGTGTGGACGCTCCGTGGGGGTGCGGCTGGTGCCCTGCGTCCGCTGCTATGGCGTGCTGACGTGCAGCAAGTCCTGCAAAGGCCGCTTGTGGGTGGACATCCACAAGAAGGAGTGCGGCCAGTTCCAGGCGCTGGGTGAGTCCGCGGGGGTGGGGGCGGTGCTTTGCTGGGACCCAGCGCCCAGGGAGGGGGTGCCTCCAGGGAAGACGGAGATGTCCTTGCAGTGAAGCAGCCCTGCCTCTGTCCCCTCCCGCTCTGGACAGTGGGCAGGAGGGGGTGCCTTTGTCTGCTCGTACTAATGGCCAGTTTCTAATTTCTTTGGGGTTTGTTGGGAATCCTGGGCGATGACACCAGTAGGTTTGGGGGGGCTCCTGGGAAGGTGAGGCTCAAGGGCCAGCCCTCCAGGCACCCACAACCATCAATGCGGGCACTCGTGTCTTTTCCACTCATCCGTGTCTATTCAGGCACCTCCCCCCATCACAGACACCCACAGCACATGGGCCCCACGTGCTGCAGAGCACACATATTGCGCCATGCAATATGCATCATGCCACATTCTAGCACACTTCAAAAGTCGCACACTCCACATTTAACATACCATTCAAGCCACACAACATGCACTCATTTATCACAGCAGACACTGCAGGCCCGCTCTGCAACCGTGGTTGTAAATGGGACTTGTGCGGGGACATGGAATGTCCAGGTAGGAGCCTTCCCGGCCTCATTTGGAAGGCACAGCACCCCCACTGCACCTGAGCATGAAGCACGCACATACATGGGCAGGACACACGTGCTCACACAGGACGCACGTAAGCACATGCACTCAGGACACAGGCAGGATGCATGCATGCAGCACACATGCACATATTTGCTCAGGACGCAGGCAGGACCTATGCATGCAGCACGCATGCACACATGCACTCAGGATGTAGGCAGGATGTGTGCATGCACACATGTAGGCACACATGCTGTTGTCCTCCACTGTGGACACAGGCAGACTCCCGAGGTGGTTTTCTGTTGACGTTCTCCAGGACGTTCGAGAAAGTAGTGTCTTGTGCTTCCTGCACTCTCGCTCCAGCTCAGAAGAGGTTGTGGCCACATTTTAGGTTTGTTTTGGGGGCCACACTCAGTGTACTTGGGGGCTAAGCGTGCACTGTGCCGAGGAGCGAGCCTCTCGGTGCCCTGGGGAACGTGTGTGCTGGGGATCCAGTGACACTCTGGGCAAGGCAAGAGCTCCACTCCTGGATTGATCCCGCCTCACTAACGTGTGGAAGGTTCTGGAAGACTTCTCCCCTGCACCCACCCCTCCACTTTCCCCCAGTCAAATACAGAGCCTGCTCCGTCTTTGGGCTCAGAAACGTGTGTCCCGGGGGGTTGGTGGAGATTTCAGGGCCCACTTCCCAGTCGGCAGTGATTCTTCTGATCTGAGGAGCTACCGAGGGGCTGCCCTCTCCTGGGCCAGCAGCATCTGCCAGCATCTGCCAACCCTCACGGCCTGGGCACCAGGAAATTCCTAGAGGAAACCATGGGGGAAGCAGTGCTGGGTGTGGCGGGCAAGGAGGCGGAGCCTCCGCTGGGCGGGGCCGGTAGGGGGCGGAGCCTATGCTGGGCTGGGCCTGTGGGGGCACAGCTCATGCTGGGCGGGACTTTGTGTGGGGGTGTGTCTATGTTGGGCGGGACTTTGTGGGGGTGGAGTCTGTTGGGCGGGGCTGGTAAGGATTGGAGTCCAGGTTGGGAGGGATGTTGTGGGGGCGGAACCTATGCTGGGCGGGACCTGGGAGGGGCGGGGCCTGCTGAGCTAGACCTGTGCTGAGGGGGCAGTCTTGGCACGAGTGTGCATAGCAAGGTGGGGGTTCACTGCTGGTGCAAATGTGAAGAGAAACCGGTGTCCCTCGAGGTCCGCCCGGGGAGGTGAGATACTGGGACGCCCAAGCGTCAGGTCTGCAGGCTGACAGGGCAGTGCCCGCGGCTCCTTTTGCCCCTTGCAGGCTGGCCAGTGGCCTAGCGGCTGTGGGCAGGACAGGCAGCCTGGGGTTGGGTGTGCGCTGGTTCCTGCTGTCCTTCAGGGGCTGGACAGCCGAGCATGGCCGGCTGTGGGCCTGCAGGAGAGAAGCTGAGACAGTCCTGCTTCCTGCACAGCTTCCTCCCACCACTGCCCTGCTCTACCTCCTCCAGAGCCAGCAAGGGGGTGCTGGGTGCACGGGGCGGGGGTGTTGGCTGGCCACTGGGCGTGAGGCCTCCTCCCAGACACCCACCTGGATTGTCGGGGTGCTGGGCTGGGAAAAGGTCTCACGGCAGGAGTGTTGGAGCAAGGGGGGCCTGGTGGAGCAGCCGGAGTGCAGGGCAGGGCAGGTCGCTGGGGCTGGACGCCCCACTGATGAGGGCAGAATCTGACAGGGGTGGGGATGGGCACCGATACCCGATTCCTCCACCCCAGACTGCTTAGCCCTGCCTGTGGATGCTCTCCCCTCCCGCTCTCAGACTCTGCAGCCCCACTTAGGAGTTCTCCCTCCACCAGCTCAGGTTCCGCGGGCAGCAGCCACCTTCACACCTGGCGCGCCCAGGAATCCTTGTGCAGTCAGAGCTGGTCCTTGATAGACTGGTGCCCGCGGGGCCTAAACTGGGGGGCTTTGGGGAGCAGACCGGTCACATGTCTCCATTCACATAACTGTAGACACGTGCGAAAGCCTATGGGCATGGAGGGGTGCTTGTACGGGGAGCAGAGTCCACCGCCGGTGTGTGTGTGTGGGGGGTCTGTGGGCAGTGCCCACCGCGGGTGTGTGTGTGGGGGGTCAGTGTCCATCTCGGGAGGCTCTCGACAGCAGTGCCCGATCCCACCTGGCTCTTTGCCCAACAGGTGCTGGGACACATTACCACAGGATCACAATCCCCAGGCTGCACAGGGTGCACAGGGCAGTGGCTCTTCACAAGGAACATGCGAGCCCCAACCGGCTGCACTACACAGACTACAGCCAGGAATGAGCGGGGCCGCCCACTGCAGGCCTCCCGTGCCCCCCCTCAGCCTCTGTGCACCCCCCAGCCTCCAGGATGGGGTGACCAGGCTGGCGGTGGCCAAATACAGGAGCCTGTGGCAACTCTCGCTGGGCTTCAGGTTTCCATGCGCCGGGGCCATCTGGGGGAGGGGGCGGGACCCACAGTGTGACCCTGCGACAGCCCAGCGGGCCAAGAGCCGTGGAGGTGCAAATGGACCCTACCCCGTGGGCAGCGTGCTGGGCAGGGCCCAGCTCCCAGCCCCACCACACTGCAGGTCACACTCACTGCGGATGTTCAGCTCTTTATTAGCACAAGGACCGCAGTGGTTGGTGGCGGCCGTGGCGGGCACTGCACTGCAGGCCATCAGGGGTGGTACAGGGCCCCGCTCCATGCCACAGGCCCTGCCTGAACCACACTCTTCCCCCCCGAGAGGAAGAGCAAAGCCGGCCAGTGGCTGCTCAGGGAGGCTAGGTGGCTCGGCACCCTCAGGCCCTGGCCAAGGACGAGGTGCCCCTCAGGGGTCCCCATGGCCCAGACGCAGAGGTATCTGGGCTGACACCTGCACCTTCTAGAAAGCTCTGAGCAAGCCCACTGGGGCCTGTGTCTTCACTCACCAGGGCAACTCCAGGGCTGGCCGGTGCCAGGGGCACCACGGGTCCCTGAGGAGAAAACATGAGGCCGGCCCTCACCCAGAGGCTGCAGCCTGGGGCAGAGGTGGCATCGGGGGTCCAGCTGAGTCGGAAAGTTCATGCACGACCTCAGAGGCCCCACCAGACCGAGGGTGCAGATGGAGACTGGAAAGCCACACCCCCTCGGCGCGCTTGCACTGGTGTCAGCAGGAGGTGGCAGGAGAGGAAGGCACAGTCTTGCGCCCGGCAGAGGTACTCCTCGGGGCGCCCCCACAGCCCCAGCACCCCCAAACTCCCTGAATTACATGGCTTAGGGGGCACTTCGGCTGACCTGAAGACCTGATACAAAATTAAGAGCCAGGACTGGACGGCACCCCCAGCGCTGCCGGCCATGGCCCCTCACTGTCCCTCACCCCACCCTGGGCCTCGCCGGACCACGGGGGACTCAGTCTTGTCCGAGCAGACTCTGGTAGCCTTAGTCTGTGGCCTTGGTCGCTGGGGCCGTGGACAGTTACCGCCACCGGGGCCTGGCTGCT
This sequence comes from Sorex araneus, assembly GCF_027595985.1. Classification (NCBI taxonomy): domain Eukaryota; kingdom Metazoa; phylum Chordata; class Mammalia; order Eulipotyphla; family Soricidae; genus Sorex; species Sorex araneus. The sequence goes on along the minus strand of NC_073313.1, from coordinate 157,693,615 downwards.
GAGAGGACCAGGGCAAGGAGCAGGAGCAGGAGGGACGAGTGGGGCTGCGGGCGCCCCACCCCTGAGGTCTTCTGGCCTTCCTGCTCCGACAGGCCGGGCAGGGCGTGGGTCAGGGGCGTCCTGGAGCTGGAGCTCTTCCTGCCTCCCCTGCGTCCACACACGTCGTCTGGGCAGCCGTCACCACTGCCTGAACCACTGCCATCATCACCTGGGGGACGGAAGGAAGGCTCTAGCAGTCCCTCCAGCCTCAGGACCCCACCCGGCCCCAACCCGCTCCTAGGTCTACCAGGGCGGAGTGACAGCCTGGCCAGGTTTCTCTGCAGAGCTGCACACGGTTGGGGTATTCAGGCCCTGCAGCACCCCCCTCCCCCCCGCTTAGAACTGTGGCGATACCCAGGCACCCTTGCAAAGGCCGGCTCCTGGGGGTGGTCTGGCCCAGCCCACCTCTGTCCTGGTGGTCCTGCCTCGAGACTGTAAGCCCCGCCCTGGCAGCCCCATCTACACAGAATTCAAACCCCACCCCAGAATGGAAGCCCCGCTCTGGGCCTGACAGCTCCACCCACGGATTAGAAGCCCCGCCCTGGCCCTGACAGCACCACCCACAGACTGGAAGCCCCACCCCTGATGGCCCCACCCCAGAATGAAAGCCCGGCCCCAGATGGCCCAACCCCAGAATGGAAGCCCCGCCCTGGGCCTGACAGCTCCACCCACGGACTGGAAGCCCCGCCCTGGCCCTGACAGCCCCGCCCCTGATGGCCCCACCCACAGACTGGAAACCCCGCCCCTGATGGCCCCGCCCCAGAATGGAAGCCCCGCCCTAGCCCTACTGGCCTCCAGAATGGAAGCCCCGCCCTGGGCCTAACAGCTCCACCCACAGACTGGAAGCCCCGCCCCTGATGGCCCCGCCTCGGACTGGAAGCCCCGCCCCTGATGGCCCTGCCCCAGGCCTCCCGGCTCTCACTGGCGTCCTGGAAGTCCACGTCGTCACCATTGTAGGCACTACGCAGCCGATTGGTCATGATCTTCAACTGCATGATCTGCTGACGGATGCTCATGTCCGGCTTGGTGATGTCCACCTCCACTTCCGGGTTGTTAATCTGGTTGGCCAGGCCATCGCCCATCACCTCCGGGAGGTACCTGGCGCAGGCAGGGCAGGCGGCGTCACGCCCACGGCCGCCCCCAGCCCTGCCCGCTCCCTGGCCGCGGCCAGCACCTACCGGCCCCGGGCCATGCCGTTCCAGCAGAGCTCCTCACTGGCGGTGCTCATGGCCAGCTTCTCACTGCACAGCGTCCCCGGGAGGCCGACCCAGAAGTCCTGTGCTACGCGCAGCTGGGCCTTGGCCTCGGACACCTGCGGGGCAGCCGTCAGGACACGGGGCGTCCAGCCCGCTGCCCACCCCGCAGCCAGCGTGGCCGGGACGGGGGCACTCACCAGCTTCTCTAGGGCCCCCGTGGGGGGCTTTTCCGGGAGCAGCAGCTTGTCTCCACGCCAAGGCTCCTCGGGCACAGGGCCCTGGGGGTTCACTCTGGGGTTTCCGCAGCCCTGGATGACCTAGGGGAGGTGGCAGGGTCCTGGGGTCCGCCCTGAGCACCCCGGAGCACCCGCCTTGCCCGCCTGCCCGCCTGCCCCACCTTGGCCATGAGCGTGTCCTGATTGTCCTGGAGGGCGTTGATGGCCTCTGCCAGCCACAGGTGCACGCTGCCCATGACGTGCTCCGCGCCCGAGGGGCCCCAGAACTTGTCAGTGACGAGCGCCAAGGAGTCTGGGGAGAGAGAGGGGAAACCAGGTCTGCTCCAGCACGCAGGTTGGAGGGGTGCAGAAGGGGGGAATTCCTGCGCCGTCGTGGGCCGTGCGCTCACCCAGGAGGTTCCTCCACTCCGCGTCCAGGTCGGCCTGGTTGGCCAGGCAGCCCTTGAGCACGTTGCGGCAGTAGTCGGGGCAGGGGCGAGCGCCGGGCACCCCCAGGCAGGGCGCACAGTACATCAGTCTCATGAGGGCCCTGGCACACTCCGGGCCCAGGGGCACCTGGGGGGGCGAGGTGCGCTGAGTCCGCGGCACACCCTGGCCCCTGGGCCCCGCCCTTCTGGGGACCCTCGATGTAGAGGCCCTCAATCTCAGCTGCTATGCCAGGGGGGTGGGGTCCTGGCCTCCACTGGGTGCCACGCGGGCCAGGGGGCCCAGCTCTGGGGGGTGGCCCGCCCCGTCCTCCCGCACCCACCCGCCCTCAGCGGCGCACCTGAGCCACCTTCCGGACCACGTCCCCGGCCACGCCCAGGCCCTGCAGGAAGGCGCGTGCGGCCACGAGTGCGCGCGTGGCGCGCAGGCGTAGCTCGCGCGGCGCGTCCCCAAAGGGCCGCAGCGCCTCGGCCTGCTTGCCCAGGCAGTCCAGGTAGTCGTCGGGCAGCAGCAGGCGCGGCTGCAGCAGGCGCAGCAGGCGCTCGAGCAGGCGCGCCCAGAACTCGGCCAGCGTCTCCTCCAGGGGCAGCGCGGCCCCGCGGCAGTAGCGGCGCAGCTCGGCGTACAGGTCAGCGGCCGGCTCGCCCAGGGCGCGGGGCACGGCGGCCTGCAGGGTCTGCTCCGACTCGTTCAGCAGGCGCTGGAAGTGCTCTGCGGGGGCAGGAGGGGCGGCCTGGAATCCGGGGCCACCGTGTCCACTGGCTGTCCCCCACCAACGGGATGAGCAGGGGCGGGAGTGGCAAGGTGCCGTCTCCCCTCTCCCATTCCGACAGCCGCCTCCCCGGCGACCTCAGGCTTTGTATCAGTTCAGAAGTCACTTCCTGAACTGTACCCTACCCTCAGCCTCAGGCCATCCTAGGGCCCCTCCTGGACCTGCCCCAGGGGCGCACCTGCTCCTTCCTGCAGGAGGGTGGGCGGCAGGTCCCCCACCCTGAGTCCCAGGACAGCGTGGGCTCCGCAGGGTGGGCATGGACAGTCACTCACCATCGAAGGTGTGTAGCTGTGTGGCCAGCATGCCCTGCAGGGCCTGGCCACTGTCCAGGAGTGCCTCCTCCAGCTCTGCCCGGCTGCGGTTGGCCAGTCTCTCCTCCATGGCCGCGCTGCAGCACGTGGAACCCTGCGGGCAGATCCGCAGGTGCTCCCCTGCGGGTGGGACAGGGTGAGCGAGGGGACGGGGTGTGGGGGGACGGGATGGGGTGAGTGTGGGGATAGGATGTGGGGGCACGGGATGGGGTGAGTGTGGAGACAGGGTGGGGGGAAATAGGGGATCACACAGTGGGGACTGGACAGGGTGTGAGCAGAGCCAGGGACAGTGGGCCTGGGAGGAAGGCGTGGCTTGGGCAAGTCCACAGGTGTTGGGGGGCAGGGGGTGGGAACCCAGGGTGGGCGTGGACCCGCTTCTCCTCCCCCACCAAGGGTGAGGCCTGATGTGGATTCAGGCTGTTGGGGGGAGGACGGGGGCAGGGTGACAGCAGAAGCCCCCCACCCCAGTCTGGCTGAAAGCCCCTTCCAGCCTGCGCTTGGGACCCCTCCTCAGTGCCCCCCTGGTCCACACAGACGCACCCTATGAGGGATCACGCGGGTCCTGCAGGCACCCCCAGGCCAACTGTGCCCGTGCTCTGGCCCTTCTGGGTGGAGCCCCTCCCAGGGGGTGTGGGGTCCTGGGGGCATCCGCAGGCTGAGGCCTGGGAGCGTTCCCTGGACGCCATCGCCCACGCAGACAGGACATCAGGGGCTCTGAACGGGGGTCCCAGCCCCCCTCCCCAGCCTCCCCTGCCTCCAGCCCGGCGACCTGCGCTGTTCTGGCGGCCCCAGCCCGCCCCCGGCCCTCCCTCCCAGGCGACTCACGGGAGTGAAGACACGGAGCCAGAGCCGGGGTGCCAGGGAGCCCGGGGGGGGGGGCTGGCCGCGGCGGGCACCCCTCCCCCCAGGGCCCCCGCCCTCGCCTGCCGCCCACCCACTCGACCCCCACGCGGATGGGCAGACCACCCCCGCCCGCCTGGCTCGCGGCGCTTGCGGGTCTTTCCGGCCCACGGACCCCAACCCGAGGGGCGCCGCATCCCGGGGGCAGGGCGGGCCCCCCTGGGCGTCTGGGTGGAACAAAGGGCAGCGGCGCCCCCGCCCGCCCGCCGCAGGTGCCGGCGCTAGGGCCAGCCCAGGCCAGCCTCTGTCCAGCCCGACGCAGCGGCCCCGGGGGCGGGGCGGGCGGGCTGCGGCAGGGCGGGGGGCGCGGCCCCGAGACCCCGCGGCCGGGACGAGACGGTCGGCGGCGGCGCGGATCCCGGCTCGGCGGCGGCGGCGGGCGGACGGGCGCGCGGAGGCTCCGGCGCCGGTGCTCGGAGTGCCGGGGTCCACGGGGCAGGCCGGCCGGCCGGGCGGGCGGAGCCCCGGAGCCGGCGGCACGGTAGCTGGACGCGAGGATGCTGCGGCCACCGCGGCCCGAGTCCCGCAGCCGCACTGGCGCGCAGAGCGCGGGCGGCGGCTCCCGCGCGGCTCCGGGCTCTGGGCCCCGCCCCCGCCCATAGTCCCGCCCCCACGCCGGAGCCCCGCCCACTCACCGCCTCACCCCACGCCAGAGTCCCGCTTCCCTGCCCCTCGTTGCCCCGCCCACCCGCCTCCCGCTCCGCCCCCGCGGCGGAGCCCCGCCCACCCCGCTCGCCACCTGAGGAGGAGAGTGGGAGCACCAAGGGGTGACTGGGGAGGCTGCTCAACCCACGGGCGTCCCCTCCTTAGCTACAACAGCCAGATCCCCACCACTGCCTGGACACTAAGGCCACCGTAAGACCACCCCTCTTCTTCGGGACCCGCCTCCACCCCAAACATAGATCCGGAGACCCAAGACCACCCGCTGCCCCTGCCCGGTCTCGCGGCTGACCAGGACGAAGGTCCACAGCTCCCTGCAAGCTGCGGAGGGCAGTGGCAATGGGGGGGGGGTCCCCACGCCAGCTGCCCATCCTGGGAGGGTGAATCCAGGTAGCACAGCACAGGGGAGCGTGCGGGTCCACAGACAGGCATGACACCCAGCACTGCTCGGGGGCGGTGGGGGCTTGCTGCACCCAGCCACGTGGGCACCGTGTCCAGCAACACTGTGCACAGGGACTCACGGGGGCCTTCCGCGACCCAGCGCCAGGCTCGCTGCTTCTGCCCCTCGGGAAGCCTTTTCGGCACCTCCCAGCCAGCTCTGACCACCTTGCCGCTGTCCCTGGAAGCAGGGGGCTGGCTCTGCCCCCGCCCTCCCCTCTAGGCACACCTCACTCGGGCCAAGGACAGACAGCAGAGGGCACTCGAGGGGCAGCTGCCACCAGCTGGCCCCCCCGGGGCCCCTCAGCCTCACACAAGGGAGCTTCAGTCACCGCACGGGTCAGCCACTCACCGCCCCCCTCAGATTCCGGCCCAGGGGAATTCCAGGCGGGCTGCAGGGTGGCACTGGGCAGGAATGGACATGCTCGTGTAGGGGCAGGGCGCCCCCCCCCCCAGCTGCTGACTCAGCACGGCTAGGGGGGCGGCAGCTGCACCTGGCCCAGGTGCGCTGAGCCTGAGCACGGGCGTCAGACAGGCAGGCAAGTGCAGCTGGACCCAAGGGCAGTGCCCACCTGCGCTCCAGCTGAAGGCCAGCCCCAGAGGCCCTAGCGGAGGGATGGAGGGAGGGGCACTGTGGGGTGGCACCAATCTGGGAAAGGGGCCCACATGCCCAGGTGGGGATGTGGCAGGGCGTGCATCAGTGAAGGGGGTGGAAGGGGTCCAGGCGGGACTCAGGCCTGCTGGGCAAGGGGCCCGGGCCAGCTGCCCACACAGCAGGCTGTGTCCCCGAGTCCCAAGGGTGAGGCACGTCTGTTCAGCCCTGGCTGCAGAAAAAGTCAAAGAGCAGCCCACAGGCACTCACAGGACACGAGGGCCAGCCTGTGCTCTCTCTTTCTCTCTCACACACACACACACACACACACACACACACACGTGGACCCGCCCTTTGCTCACTCGGGTACTGGCCTGTGCTCACGGGCGCCTGCATCTGCCTCGGTGTGAAGTTAGTAACCTTCCGCCAGGCCTCCCAGGGGGCTCCGGGGAGCAGCCCTGGACACAGGGGGACCCTCGCTGTGGGCTCAGGAAGCGGGGGCAGGGAAGGGGAACGTGGGCTTCTCCAGCGCTAGCACCGCGTGATGGCCTTGGACAGATGGACACCAGGACGTCCCGGGCACAGGGGGAAGAGGCCACGGCCCCTAGACTGTGGGACCCGGCCACTTGGTGCCCACCCTCTGCGTCCTCCCCACGGCTCAGAGGACAATAAAGCCATGGCCAGCCCTGTGTCCAATGCACTGAGATGGCCCTGTGGTCGGGCCAGCAGCGGGCGGGCGTGGGGGGGGCGCATGGGCAGGGCGGGACAGCGTGGGGCGGGCGGGGAGGGGGCAGTGTGGGGGCGTATGGGCAGGGACGGGCAGTCTGGTTCACTGAGGGGCGTGGCTGATACCTCCCTGTCCCCCACAGCCCCTCAGGCGGTCAGCGAGTTGTCCCCGCGTCGCTCTGAGCCACCTGGAGACCGGGGACTGAGCCAAGCGTGGCGGCGGCTGGCGTCACCCTCCCCAGGGCCCGCTGGCGGTCACAGCAGGTGGGGTGGCTCCTGGGGCCCAGGCTCAGGGGAGCAGGTGCCAGGGAGGAGCTGAGACAAAGGGCCGGCCTGGACGTGGGGTGGGGGGCGCGCAGACCCCCGTGGGCAGGCGCAGCCAGGAGACCCTTGTCTGCCGCCTGGTCCCGCCCTGGGGGGCAGCAGGGGCCGACCCAGCCTCATGCAGGCCTGCGGGGGGCGGGCTTCCAGCCTGCCTGGGGTTCACTGGGCCTGGGGCTCCCATTTTCCCGTCCTTGGGCCCTCACTGACCGGCTGTGCGGGATGAGAAGCGGCACGGGGGACCCAGAGCAGGGCTCGGCCGTGACCTCGGTCCCACAGGCCGAGCTGGCCCCTTCTTGCCTGCAGGGCGCAAGCCAAGTGCCATCCAGGACAGCCCCGGGTGGGCCCCTGGGGCCAAGTGAGGGCAGGGGGCCAGGAGCTGGAGGGATGCGGCCCCCAGGGGCTGCCCTGTCACCCGGCCAAGCCAGGAGCCCAGGGAGCATTTAGCACAAATGAGCCTCTGCCTCCCTGCCCAGCCCCTGGGGCTCGTGGGGCCGACCTGCCCACTATGGCGAGCGCTGCCCCTCAGGCCGACGGGTCACTGCACACACGCGAGGGGCTGCTGAGAGAGAGGGTCCCGCTGGGGCCCCCAAAGCACCTGCCAGGAAGGAGAGGCACCGGCAGGAGGCGGCCGCCTCCGCAGGAATCTGCCCCGAGAGCCGGCGCCCCTGCCCAGGCCTGTCCCGACACAGCTGGGGATGCTGCCAGGAGCAGGCGGCCAGGCATGGGCTGGGGCCCTCAGGGACATGGCCCCGACCCCCACGGTGTGCCAGTGGCCCTCTGAGGGGCTGTGCTGCCCAGCCCCCTCCCCCGGACTGTGAGGCCTGTCCCCCAGGGCCCCACGCCGTCCACTCCTGCTGCCCCTGGCACCCCGGGCAGGCCCCAGACATCCACGGTGCCGTATGCCCCCAGAAGCGCGGCCAGTGGCTGTCCTGGGCCTCGGTTTACCCACTGTGCAGTGTCGGGGCCCTTCGAGACGGGGGAGCAGGCAGAGGCGCGTCCAGCCCAAGCCCGTTGCATCAGGCACTGCCCTGTTGTCTCCCCTGGGCACCCCGAGGGCACCCCCCCACGTCCTGCCCTCACCGGGGCTGATGAAACATGAGGTCCTGTGGCGGGCGGTGGCGGGGGCGGGGGGCAGTGGCCGCCCAGCGTGTAGGCGGGAGGTCCCCACACACAGGGCGGCTGCCCACCCGCTGGCCGGACACGCGGGCCTGGAAGGGCATCACGCTCCCGGGCTGGCCGGTCCTGTGGCTGCCAAAGAGCATCTGAAGCGTCCAGGGCAGGGGCAGGGAGACTGGCCCAGACTGGACACCACTTGTGGGCACAGGTGACCTGGCAGAAGGCCGGTGTGGCCCCCACCGGCAGCCCCTGGACAGCGCAGCCAAGACCACGCCCCCCACCTCCACACTGGTTGGTGCTGGGGACAGCCCGCGCCTAGTCAGGCGTCCACGCAGTGACGCTTCATCACGCGCATGGCCTCACACTGATGCCCTCCGCTGCCACTGTCCACACCACACCGCCCCTGCCGTCCACGCAATGACGTGGGGCCACACACCCGACGCGGCCGGAGGCCCCCTGCCGCACCTATCCATGAGCCACAGCCAACATCCCTGGCGCGGCCTCCCTGTCCAGTCGTCCCGCCGCCGGCGCAGCTCCGTTCCACCCCCACGAGGCGCACAGGCCGCCCACACGACACCAGCTGCGCCGTGGACGCTCCAGCAGGGGAGGGGGAGGCCCGCGCGGGCACCAGGGGGCGCCCGGTGCGCAGGGGCATGAGCCAGCGGCAGGACAGGGCCGCGGCTGGCCACTGGCCGGGGAGGTGACCGTTTGCTCTGCCCCACGTGGTGCTGACACAGCCCCGCGCGGCCTCGGAAGGCCCCGGCGGGGGGCGGGGGCGCAGCCCAGGGACCCCCGAGGTAGCACTGGGGGGGGTGCTCAGGGCGCACGGGGACGCCTGGACATGCGGGGCGGCCAGCGGCGCCCTCCCGGCCCACTGCCCCCGGCATCCCTGCACCGCGGCCCCCTTCGGCTCGCTCTGTCCGGCCCTGGTGCTGCCCAGAGCGGCCACTGTGGTCCCCGTTAACCCGGCCAAAGGCTCCAAGTACGCGGGAAAGTTTGGGGGAGGGTCAGAGGCGCAGGGGCCGGGTGGGCAGAGTCCGGGCAGCAGAGGGGCGCCGGGCCTGGCAGGGGGTCCCCAGGGGCTTCTCCGGGTGCGGGGGGCGCGTGGGAGCGCGCGGGCCATCCTAGGCCCCCCGGCCCGGACCCGGCGCGGTCCCCACGTGGCTCCTGGCGCGCGGGCAGCGCGAGGACGCGGCGGGGCCGGGTGGGGGTCCCGGTACCGCGCGCAGCCCCCCACACCCCCGCGGGCCGGGGCGCCCCCCTGCGCGGCGCCCCCCTCGCACTCACCCGAGAGCTCGGCGGCGGGCACGTCGCTCAGGCTGAAGCCCTTGGCGCCGTAGATGTGCCGGACCTCGGCGCAGCTGCGGGCCCTGCCCGCCGGGTCCCCGCGCGCACAGGCGGCCAGCGCCCAGGCGCACAGCAGCCAGCAGGCCGGCGCGCGGAGCCCCATGGCCCGGCCCGGCCCGGCCCGGGCGGCCCCGGGCCCGCGGCGCGCGGAGGCGGCGGAACAAAAGGCGGCGGGGGCCGGGGCCGGGGCGCGGGGTCGGGGCAGAGGCGCGGGAGCGGGACCGGGGCGCAGGGTCGGGGCCGGGACCAGGGCGCGGGGCGCAGGGTCGGGGCGCAGGGCCGGCAGAGGCGCGGGAGCAGGACGCGGGGCCGGGCCGGGCCGCCGCTCGGAGGGGACGCCCGGAGCTGCCCGGCCGGCCGGCGCCTCCCACGCCGCGGGAGGGGGCGCGGGGGGCGGGGAGACGCGCGCAGGGGCGCGGGGCGCGGGCGCCAGGGAGGAGCGGAGGGCGCAGGGGCGCGGGGCGCGGAGGCGCGCGCGGGGCCGGGGGCGTCCGGAAGCGCGCGGGCGGCGTGCGGGGGCCCGGCGGGCGGGGACCCCCACGCCCTGCGCCCCGGGCGGCGGCACCACCTGTGGGGCGGGAGCGCGGCCCAGGCAGGGCTTCCCCCGCCGGACGTGACGTCAGGCGGCCGCGCGCCAATCGGGGGCGGCCCCGCCCCGGGCTCGGCATCCCTCCGCGCCCCCTGGCCCGCGCCCGCGCCCCCGCCGCGCGCCCGCGCGTGTCGGCCGGAGCTCGCCCACCTGCCGGGCTGGGGGCGGCCGCGCGCGGAGTCCCGCCCCCCGCCCTGCCCGGCACCCCTGGGTGCGCGGAGCCCCCCGGCCGGCGTGGGCCCCGCACGTGCATGTGGAGGCCCCCATGACAAAGCGTCGGAGAGACGTCGAGGCTCGGGGCGAGGCCTGCGCTGGGCAGCGGGCGCGGAGGGTGGCCGGTGCCGAGATCCCGGGGCGCCCGGCGGGGCGGGGCAGGTGGACCTGCGGCATCATCCTCCCCGGGCCGACAGCAGGCAGACGGATGGAAGACCCACTTGGGCAGCGGCCCCTGGTCCTGCCCGCCTGCCCCTCCCCTGGCTGGGAGGCCCCCTCCCCCCCCGGGCCCAGCCCGGCGGCCGCCACATCACTCTCTGCACCTTCTCCACCTGCCCCAGCTGCTGGCACGGCCACGCCCCCGTGTGTGACCCCTGGTCCAGATGCTGCAAGGCTAGTCTCCCCACACCTCATCACTGACCTCTGGCCTCAGGTCACCGGACTGGGAGATCCTGGGGGTCTCCGTTGGCGACCGAGCCTGCAGACAACCTTGTCCCGAGCCCCTGTTCAGGTCCCGGGGGGGCCCTGCGCAGGGTTCAGGCTTGGGCCACCTCCTGGAGCAGGACACCTTCCCCGGGTCCCCCCTGGAGGTAGGGCTCCCTACCTGCTGGTCCCTGGAGAGGGCAGAGGGACGTCTGGGGCGCCTGGCTCCGGGTCTTGACCCAGTGCACAGACCCCACCCCCCTGAAGGCCTCCCCCGCACGCAGCCTCCTGCACCCTCACCTTTCAGGGGCAGCTGGGGGCACCCGGCTGAAGGGCAGGCGCTCGGGCTGCAGAGTCCCAGACCTCAGGGGGACCCTGCAGTGTGTGGGGCAGCGTGTCTGCGCCTGTGTCCACTCTGTCCACTCTCGCCTCTCTGTCCACTCCCCCTGGAGAGTCCTTGGAGATGTGGCCTCTTGCTGTGCCCTGGGTGGCCCCATACGTGGATGGCAGCGTGACAACCATGGTGCCCAGGCCCAGCCAGCCAGCGGGTCACACCACCCGGGACCGTGTGCCTCGTGGGGTTTGCTCCCTCCCCCAGCCAGAGTGTTGGTGCCAGGAGTGGAGGGGGCCGGGGATTGGAGGGGGCAGAGGGAGGCAGGGGTGGTGCAGGGCTCCCACCTGGTCTTCCTGCAGGTGGGGGCATTCACACCTGCGCGGCAGCATCTCTTCTGCCGGCTGGGCGTGTCCACCCCTGGCATGGGGTCTGCGTGTCTGCAGAGACACTCAGGTCCTCGTGGGGGGGGGAGCGCGGGTCCCGGGTCACTCAGCTCAGCAGGGGAGTGAGGTGAGGTGAGGGGGGCTGCACCAGCTTCAGGAGGAGGGAAACTGGGTGTGAGTTGCGAGCTTGGGGGTCTCTGGTGCCCGGTGCTGCTTTCCGAGCGGGGCAGCCGGTGCAGCTGCAGGGCGCTGGGCCGGGAGGCCGCAGCCCAGTGAGGCCGAGGCACCTGAGGCCAGCGGGGCCGGACCTGGAGCTGCTGCCCTTCGCAGGGTCCCCTGGCTGGGAGGCCACCCGGGGGGGCTGCCGGCCGCTTCCTTACCTGGCGGCTTGGCTGTCCTGTCCCCAGGCGATGGGAGACACTGGCCGTAGAGCCCCCGGGCATGCTCTGAGGGCCTGGGACAGACCCCCAGTACTCAGGTCCCCATCCCGTGTTCCACCCTCGGCCCCACGACTTCCCCGGCTGCAGGCTGGCTGATGCCCTCGGAAGGCTCTGGAAGCCCCTCCTCTTCCTCCAGGGGTACCAGTGGGGGAGTAGACCTGACCTGGGGTCCCCAAACTGGCCGCTCCAGGGCCCCTCTGTCCACTCCCTCCTGGCCAGTCTGGCTGACCCCCTCCCCCAAAGACGCCCCACAGCCATGCTGCCTTCCCGGTGCCCCTGAGAGACTGATCTGGGAGCTGCCTTCCGCAGGCGCCTCACCAGTCTGGGGTTCACCAGGGGAGTCTGGGGTTCACCAGGGGAGAACCCCAGACTCGGGGCCCTCGCCTCCGGCCCCCAGACAGGTGAGGCCGTGCTGAGGCTGGAGCCCCGCCCAGGTGCATCCTGGCAGGGCTCGAGGGAGCGGGGATATGCACTGAACACAGCGGGCTGGACGTGTCCCGGCACTGCCCACTCAAGCCAGCACCCCTGCCCCTCAGAGAAAGGACATGGTGGACCCCTGGAGGAGTGGGCGCTCAGGAGACCTGCCCCGGACAGCCCCAGCCAGGCTCAGGCTGCTGACAGAGCCCCGACTCAAGGAAGGTGAGTCTGGAGATGAGCTCAGAGCTGTGTGCAGAGGTGAGCTTGGGGTTACGTGTGGAGACGAGCATGGAGATGAGCTCAGAAGTGACGAGGTGAGTGTGGAGGTGGTCATGGAGGTGAGTGCAGAGGTGAATGCGGAGGTGAGTGGAGGTGAGTGCAGAGGTGAGTGTAGAGGTGAGTGCAGAGGTGAGTGTGGAGGTGAATGCAGAGGTGAGTGTGGAGGTGAGTGCAGTGGTGAATGTGGAGGTAAGTACAGAGGCAGATGTGGAAGTGAGTGCAAAGCTGACAGTGGAGTTGAGTGCAGAGGTGACCATGGAGGTGACCACAGAGGCGAGCACAGAGGTGAATGTGGAGGTCAGCCCAGAGGTGAGTATGGAGGCGAGCGCAGAGGTGAGTGTGGAGGTGAGTGTGGAAGTGAGCACAGAGGAGAGTGTGGAGGTGAATGTGGAGGTGAACACAGAGGTGAATGTGGAGGTGAACACAGAGTGAATGTGGAGGCGAGTGCAGAGGTGAATGTGGAGGCGAGTGCAGAGGTGAGTGTGAAGGTGAGCGCAGAGGTGAGTATGGAGGTGAGCGTGGAAGTGAGCACAGAGGAGAGTGTGGAGGTGAATGTGGAGGTGAATGTGGAGGTGAAGACAGGTGAATGTGGAGGCGAGCGCAGAGGTGAGTGTGGAGGTGAGCGCAGAGGTGAGTGCAGAGGTGACTGTGAAGTGACAGTGAGGCTGCCCGCCCTGAGCTCTGGCACCACTTCTGAGTCCCAGATGGAGCAGCCGCCGCGTGGGGACGCGCCTGGCTCTGTGCACCCATGGGCAGAGGCACGCGTGACGGGGGACACGTGAGCTGTTAAAAGGCTCCCGCCTCCCCGGGGATGGCCAGAGGCCCTGCCTGCCGGGGCCCAGTGCCGGCTCTTCCTCTCGCCACCCCCCCACCCCCGCCCGTTTGGAGCTCTGGGTGTGTGCACCCCCCTGCACCTGCCGCTGGCCTCCCCTGCGCGGGGACCTTGGCCTCCAGCTCCCACTTGGGCTCTGACTGGCCCCGTCACCACTGCCTTGTGCCCGAGACACACTTGCTAATAATAAACCACAGATTTATTTTCAACCTCATTTTAAAGGGCCATGGAGATAGTACCAGGGCCAAGGCAACCTCAGTTCCCCCCCCCCAGCGCCACCACCAGGAGTGACGGCTGAGCACAGAGCCAGGAGTCAGCCCTGAGCATCGCCGGGAGTACCCCCACACCCAACATTTCTATTTTCCCCCCACACCCAACATTTCTATTTTCAGCATTTACTCCAGTGAGCTGATACTCGGCCCTGCACGGGCCCTCCGGAAGGGCTCTGGCTGCGATGCCCTCTGGGAGGCCCTAGCCCCTGGGTTTGCTTTGGGGAAAGTGCTGCAGACGCCAACATTTCTGCAAGACCTGGGCCTGCCCGGACTTTCGCCCCCCGGGGTGTCTGCTTCTGGTTGCTGTGCCATGGGGCTCCCGGCCTTCTCTGCAGGACGTGCAGCCGGGGGGGGGGCAGGCCTCCCCGCCCTCTCCCCCTCTGGAGAATGATGCCACGCAGGGGCACGGCCCCACCCCCGCTGTGGTCACTTGCCTTTGTCCCCCCGCCCCCGGGCGTGCCTCCCTCCCGCCTTGTCTGTGCCGTGGGGCCCCAGGCCCGTGCCCTGTGCCAGTGGCACACTCGCCCCCGCGTCCTGCTGGGCAGAACTACAGGTGTGACATCTCCAGGCTGAGCCGGAGGGGGGGCGTCTCCGGGTGGGCTCCACCGCCGCCTGCTCAGGAAGAGGAGGGAAGCAGGGCCCCAGGGTGGGGGTGTGGCCACGTGAAAGCACTTCTGGGGGCTGCCGCGTCCCCACCCTCCGCCTCGGCACAGAAAACCCACAGGAGGCGCTGGGGGCAGAGACGGGGTGGGGGCTGCCGGGACAGCGCCTGCGAGTGGGCGCACGGACGGGGGTCTCCACATGAGGGGCTGCTGACCGCAGAGTCCAGCTCCCAGGAAGTGTGTGGGTCTCCTCCCGCTTTCTCCCGGCGAGTCAGAGGCGGGAGGAGACCCCGGAGGGCACAGCCCGGCCCGTGCCCGGCCAGATGACTTGAAGAAGGAAGGACAGGATTTTTGCCCAAACTCTAGAAAAGCCTTTGATTCTGCATGAAATCTGAGGTCTGCACAGAGACCCGGACGGCAGCCTGGGCGGAAGAGCCTGGGGCCACCCCCTCGCCCTGCTCCCAGACGGCCTGCCCCCCTCACCCCTGCTCCTAGACGGAGGAGGCACCCCCTCACCCCTACCCCCAGTGAGGACCTCCCCTCTCATCCCTACTCCCACGGGGTTCATCCCCCTCACCCCTGCTCTTAGATGAGGCCCGCCTCTCCTCACCCCTGCCCCAGATGATACCTGCCCCCCTCACCTCTACTCCGACAGGGTCCACCCTCATACCCCCCCAGATGGGACTGCCCCCCCTCACCCCTGCCTCCACAGGGAAGCTCACAGCCCCCGTGGGCGTCAGCTTCAGGAATGGGGCCCTAAGACAGTAAGAAGGGCCACCAGCTCCCTCTTTGAGGAAGGGACCAGTGGAAGCAGGTTGTTCCAGAACCTTCTGGAAGCGAGTCTCGTGGCCTGGGTGATTGATGATGAGCTGGGACCCTGCCAGGGATCAATGCCGCGGAGGCTGGCTGCCGGGCTGGGCCCGGGGTTCCCGCCAAGTCCCTCTTAGCCTGGCACCACGCAGGCCATGCTGGCTGCGGTGACCCAGCCAGGCAGCCGGGAGAGGTGAGGTCACTCTGGAGTGGCATGGAGCAGAGAGGGTTCGACCAGGAGAGGACTTACCCCCGCCGCATCTGTGGACGGCCACTCCCGAGGGTGGGGCTTACGGGAGGGACTCCCCCAGGGGCAGGGGCCGCCGGAGACGGGCGCAGGAAGATCTGTGTGGGAGGCGGCTGTTCTCCAGGACCCGCGAGAGTCTGGCCCTTTCCCTGAGCCCACCCCTGCCCGGAACGACCCCATCAGTGTGTTGGCGACTGTGGCTGGGACCCCTCGGGACATGCCTCCCAGCACCCCATTGAGGCTGAAGCAGCGCTGAGCCCCGAGAGCTGGCGGTGGCGGGCTTCCTGGAGGTGGAGGCGGGTGGGGTGGGGACCTGGGCCTCCGTGGGTGTCCCAGACAAAGCTGTACATTCACATGGACACACCTGTGGAGCAGCGAGCCCGGCGCTGGCCCCCGCTTCCCTGCTCTGGGCCATGGCCTGAGCTGTCCTCTGGGAGGGGTGAGGAGTGCGGGCGGGCGGCCTCGCCCTGGGTGCTGGGCGGGACGGGGGAGGGCCGGCCTCTCAGAAGCCGCCTGGTGCGGTCCTGTCTGGGCACCCTGCGCTGCTGCCCCTGTCCTGATGCCCACTCTTTTTTTTTTTTTTAATTTTTTATTGAATCACCATGAGAAGAGTGACAGAGCGTTCAGGTTTAAGTCTCAGTCATACAATGATCGAACACCCATCCCTTCACCAGTGCTCAAGCTCCACCACCAAGAACCCCAGTATACCCCCCATCCCACCCCACCTGTGTGGCTGATGATTTTCACTTTACTTTCTCTTTACTTTGATTACATTCAATATTTCGACAGAAAACTCACTATTATTAATTGGAATTTCCCCCCCAAAATCAGACCTGCCGAAAAGGCATCATTTGATCATTTGTTTTCCTTTACTGAGCATGAAGAGCGTATGAGGCCGCGTGGTTCTGGATTACTGGTATTTTAGTAACTAAGTCCAGAGAAATTTCTGCCAGAAGTCGCGTCACTGCAAGCTCGTACCTCTGCTTAGAGGGCTCCACAAGACGGTGGGAAAGGAAAGGCCGAGAGAGAAAAACCTTTCCCCTCCTGGGACGGCATGGGGCCGTAGCTTAGTTCACAGTCCAGAGGCATTTCTGCAAGAAGCCGCTGGGTGCTGAAAGTAGTCATTAGGCCTCGGGGTCATGGTCTTTTAGGAGCGGAGGAGCCGTTGGTGTGTGGCCGCTCTTGGGGTCTTGGTCTGGGCGGAGAGTATGCCAGTAACCCCCATCGCGAGATCTCCCCACACCCCATCATTGTGATGCCGCACTCTTGAATGGGGAAACTGAGGCCCTGCTCCGGGGGACAGAGCCTGTTATACTCTGGGTTTGAGTTTCCTGTTTCCAGAGAGAGCAGCTCCACACGCGAGAATGCAAGAGCAAAGGGTCCTCATTGCTAGGGTCCAAGTCTCGTCCAACAGGGTGGCGTCTCGCCAAGGCCCCGACCCAGTTCTTAAGCGGGTATGTGTGTTTTGGTTACATAACAGTTTCCCCGAGCCCTGATATGGCTGTGGCTGGGTGTTGGGCAGGGGCTGTTTGCGTCTGCGACCTGCCCGGCTTGGGGCCCTTTACTCATGCGGCTTGCTGTCCCAGCTGGTGGTTTAGGGGTGTTGTTTCTCATGAGGCTGGACCCGTTCCCCGGGAAACTGAGGCCTAGTTAGTCTCCAGTTTGCCTGAGGCCCGTCACTGCAATGCTTTTGGGCCTCCAGAGCCCCTGGTCCCTGCTGAGCTCCGGGGCCCACGCGGTGTCTGCCCGGACAGGGGCGCACACAGGCGGCGGCGCTGCGCCGGGGTCAGTGTCCGACCCCCTCGCGAGGGCCCCGGAGCCTTCTCCCGGGGAGGGGTCCACAGTGCTCTTCCTCCTGGGCAGTGGCGGTCGGTCAGTGCCTCCAGCCTTTGCACCCGGGCCTCGAACCAGGGACCACACTGGCCCAGCGCGAGGGCCGCGGAGACACGTGTTTCCGAGGGCGCCTGCGTGGGTCCCTGGCTCGGGCGGCGCATGCACGGCCCTGGCCCCACGTGGTTCGGCGGGGAGCGCCGGCGTCTCTGGGCGGCGGGTGCCGCTTGGGGGGCTCCCGCCCCGATGCCACCCCGGCGTTCGCGGGGTCTGACTTCGGGCGTCCGCACTTGGTGGGCGTCACGCACAGAGCCTGCGGCGGGCGCCCTTCCCCAGGGCCACACCGCACCCGTGCCAGGGTGCCCACCCTGGCCCGGTACCAGGCCCGACCCGGCTCTGGCACCCGGGGCGGCAGCAGCACCAGTTTCCTGGCTGCAGGTGCCTCCGACACCCGCCCTGGCCGCGCCCCCTCGCCCTGGCCACGGCCTCCACTACCCTCACTCCATCATACCGCATGGCCTTCGAAGCTTCTAGGACCCATGCATCAGGGGGTGAGGTGCCAGAGGGTGTGGGGCGAGGGTCTGTGGAGCGAGGATCTAAGGGTGAGGGTCTGAGGGGTGAGAGTCTGAGGGGTAAGGCTCTGTGGGGTAAAGGTCTATGGGGAGCAAGGGTCTGAGGGATGAGGATCTGTGGAGCGAGGGTCTGAGGGGTGAGGATCTGTGGAGCGAGGGTCTGAGGGGTGAGGATCTGTGGAGCAAGGGTCTGAGGGGTGAGAGTCTGTGGAGCAAGGGTCTGAGGGCTAAAGGTCTGTGGGGTGAAGGTCTGTGGAGGGTGAGGGTCTGAGGGGTAGGGTCTGTGGAGCAAGGGTCTGAGGGGTGAGAGTCTGAGGGGTCAGGGTCTGTGGGGTGAGGGTCTGAGGGGTGAGGGTTTGAGAGGTGAGAGCCTGAGGGGTAAAAGGGTCTGAGGGGTAAGGGTCTGTGGGGTGAAGGTCTATGAGGAGTGAGGTTCTGAGGGGTGAGGGTCTGAAGGGTGAGGATCTGTGGGTCTGTGGGGTGAGAGTCTGGGATGAGGATCTATGGAGTGAAAGTTTGTGGGGTGAGGGTCTGTAGGGTGAGGGTCTGTGGGGAGTGAGGGTCTGAGGGGTGAGGGTCTGAAGGGTGAGGGCCTGTGGAGAGTGAGGGTCTGAGGGGTGAGTGTCTGTGGGGAATGAGGGTCTGAGGGGTGAGGGTCTGAAGGGTGAGGGCCTGTGGAGTGAGAGCCTGTGGAGTGAGAGTCTGAGGGAGGAGGATTTGAAAGGGGAGGGTCTGTGGGGAGTGAGGGTCTGAGGGGTGATCTGATGGGTCTGTGGGGTGAAGGTCTGAGGGGGGAGGGTTTATGGGGTGAGAGTCTGAGGGGGGAGGACCTGAGGGGTGAGGAGGGTTCGAGGGGTGAAGGTTTGAAGGGTGTGGGTCTGAGGACTGAGTGTCTGTGGGGAATGAGGGTCTTAGGGAAAGGGTCTGAAGGGTGAAGGTCTGAGGGTCTGAGGGGTGAGGATCTGGGGTGAGGGTCAGTTGGGTGAGGGTCTGGTGGGCAAGGGCCTGGGGTGAGGGTCTGTGGGGTGGGGATCTGTGGGGAGTGAGGGTCTGTGGGGTGAGGGTCTGTGGGGTGAGGGCTGCAGTCAAACCCCTGTGCCCCCTCCTCTCCTTTGCCACTGTTGACAGGTTCGGGGTGGGGATTGCACAGGTGGAGGGAAACGGAGGGAAGCTCATTTTGTTATGAAATCCGAGTGCAGAAGCCTGTGACCCCCACCTGGGGTGACCTTGTTTCCCGGGACGAGCCACTTCCTTCTGCCCAGATGTCGCCTGCGCCTGGTGGGCTCCCAGTGTTTCTGCCCCCCATTGCTGACTCGGCCGTCCGGCCCAGAGCCTGTAGTGCTTTGGGCAGCAGGTAGCCCTGTGGGACTCCAACAAGGTGGACAGATCACCCCTCCCCCTACTAGGACCCTGGGGTGCTTCTCCCCAGAAGCTTCCAGGAGCTCCCCAGGCTGCTCCCTGCCCTTCCTGGGTGTCGCCCCTGCCGGGCTGTGAATGTCTTCAGGGACCTGGGGGGGGCAGTTGCCCTCCAGTCCACTCTGTCCGACCCTGGCAGCGTAGGCTCCCAGACCCCCCACGGATGCTCAGAGCCCACTCTGGGGTCTCCCCTGCCCAAGTCCTGGGGTCAGTTGAGGCCCCTTGCTCGTGCTGTTACGCTGGTGTTGGTCTGTGGGTTTGGGGACGCAGGACGGAGCTCCCTGGGCGTCTGAGCGGGGGAGGGGGCGCTGACACTGGCGGAGTCCCACTTGCCGTGGCCTCTGGCGAGCCCCACGCTCAGGGCGGGGAGTGACTCAGCGAGCTCCTGGGGCCCCTTCCAGCTGGAGCCTGACTCAGCGATGATTCAGCCCTGGGGACGCGTGACTCACCGGGCGCCCACGACAGACTGCCCAGGACAGTGTCAGTGACTGTGAGGCCGGGCAGAGCCCCTGGTGTGGCTGAAGGACCTGGGCAGGGGGCGGGGTTTCTGGAGCAGCAGGGAGGGAGCGGGCAGGGCCCCCGGGAGCCTGGGGGTAGAGCCAGCACCCCCGACGCAGAGCCGGGATGACTGCACCGGGGAGGCGGGTGGCGTCCCTGAGGGCTGCACCCCACAGCGGCAGGTGGGGCCTGGGCTGGGAAGGGCTGTTCAGGGCGCCCCTGGGGACGTGATGTTGCCGGGCGCCCAGTGCTGTGGCCCTCGGGTGTGGCCACGGCCTCTCAAGGGCCACCCCTGGGCCCTGGGACACAGGCACCACCCCAGGCTGCAGCCCGCTCCTCTCTGTTCCCCCCATGCTGCAGCACTGGGCCCCTCCCCCAGACCCCTTCTCCTGTGCTGCCTGCACCCTAGGGAGCCCTCTGGAGGCCCGGGACGACTGCCGGCCCTCTGGGGCCTCCCGCCCCTCCCACGGATGCTTGTGTGGGGTCCGGGCTTCCTGAGGCGAGGTCTGAGCGCTGGGCCCTCACACCCACAGCGCAGTCTCTCCAGGGTCCTGGCCTTGGTCCCGGCCCCAGCCCTTCCTGGTGCCTTTCCTGGCGTCCTCCTGCTCGAGCTGGCCCCTGGGGCAGGCGGGGGCCTGGGAAGGCGTCTGGGAAGATGCCCTAGGTGAATGCTCTTGTCTTCAGAGAATGTTCCGGCACTGTTGCAGTCCCTGGCTACGCGCTGGAACAGTTGTGGAAAAGGTCCCAGTGGATATCCCCGGCGGGTTGTGGGGGTCCTGGGAGGGGGTGGGGGGCATGCGTGAGCTGAGCAAGCCTGGGCTTCGTGGGACTATGATGGGGGTTTGGCAAGAAGTTGGGGTGCTGGGGTGCCCTGCTGAGGTGTGGGCAGGCCACACCGCCGGAGGGGCAGGGGAACGTGTCCCCTTTCCAGGGCAGAGGTCTCGGGGCAGGGCCTCGTGTTGGGGTGCACAGGCCAGGTGATCTGGTGTGCGGGAGACCGGGGGCGGATGAGATGCTGCGCTGGGGTGCTCTGGGGTCCCGCCCACCTCTGTCCTCCCGCCTGCCTGCAGCCTGCAGGGGAGGGGCCGTCCGGGAACACGCAGCCAGCCCGGGGCAGTGGCCATGCTCTGGGGCGGGGGCGTGCGTGGGCCCCGGTGTGGCCTCGTTTGCAACAGGAAGTGACCCATAGGTCATAGGATGGGACGGAGCCAGCCCCTGCTCTGTGCTCTGTGCTCTGTGCTCTGTGCTCCGAGTACTTCAGTACCCCAGTGCCCTGGACCCCCAGCACCTCAGCACCCCAGTATCCCACCCAACCCTCGAAGCTGTGCTGGGCATGTGGGGGTCTCTGCACACACCACACCCAGGTTCACGGGTGCAGTACCATGGGTATCTAGTTCTGCCATCATGGGTGGGGGCGGAGGCATGCAGGCCCAGGTGCCTTTGGGGATGGGGTCACTGAGAGGCCACTCCCGGGGCCGCTGGCAGTCCAGCAGTCTCAGGCTCCCCTGAGAGCTCTCCTCAGGGAGCTGCAGGGAGGGACGGGCGCTCAGGCCGAGGCCCCTTGCAGGGACAGCCCGGGCCCCCCAGGACGCCGCCTCATCCCTCAGGAACGCGCCACTGTGGGTGTCTGAGGGCCTGTGGCCCCCTCCTCGTCCCCGCTCTGGAGGCCGAGCACCCAGGCACTGGCCAGCCCACGTGCCTGTGACGTTG
Source organism: Sorex araneus (assembly GCF_027595985.1). Classification (NCBI taxonomy): domain Eukaryota; kingdom Metazoa; phylum Chordata; class Mammalia; order Eulipotyphla; family Soricidae; genus Sorex; species Sorex araneus. The sequence goes on along the minus strand of NC_073313.1, from coordinate 157,672,665 downwards.
GGGCCACAGACTGCCCCTCCAGCAGAGGGAGTGTAGAGGCCAGGGTCCTGGGGTCCCGGGATGGGACCCAGGGACACCCTAGGGGACCCCCAGCCCCAGCTGTCAGGACAGCCCGGACCTGCATCCGAGTGTCTGAGTCCGGCTCGGGGCTGAGTGTGAGTGTGTGTATGTGTGTGTTGGGGGTGGGGTGGTGTGTCCATTCTGGCTTCAGCTGTGGCGTGCAGGGTTCACGGCGTCCAGCAGCTCAGGGTGGACCCCCAGGCGCTCCCCGTCCCCTTCCCGGGACCCACCCAGCCTCTCCCTCGGGATCCCAGCCCGGAGGCCACAGTGCTGCTTCCCGGGGTGCAGGGAAGCTGGATGGCATCGGGGTCTTCGCCCCGCCGTGCTTCCAGGAGACCCCGCGCCGCGCCCCGCCTTTCTGGGTCTGCTCAGACAGCACCCAAGAGACCCGCAGGGGGAAGCGGTCCTGGCCCTGCCCGGCTGTGCCCCGCTGCCCACCCATCCGTCTGGGAGTGGAGCGAGAGGGCTGCCTTTGCCCTGTGGCTCGGGCAGGGCAGTGCGCCCTGTGCCCCAGACTGTGTACTCAGAGGGGACAGCTGGGGTCTCAGCACAAGGCAGCTGGCACGCATGGGAACCTCCCCCAACCCGGCCTGGCCGCCCCTTGGGGCCGCACACGGCTGGCGGGGCAGGTGCAGCCCGGAGCTGCCGGCTGCCCTGCCCCCACCCAGGCCACACCTCAGTTACACCCCAGCCGCTGCGAGGCCAGCTGCCTCTCAGACACACTCGGCTATTTCGGGAACTCAAAGCCGCCTTGGACGCTCTTGTCCCGAGTCCTGTGTCTGTTCTGTCCCCAGTGCCCCTTCCTTCTCCCCATATAACTGGTGGTGTGGGGTACACCCTGAGGTGGGCGGGCCTTTCCTGGGCTTCTGGGGTCTCTGACACGCGAGTCGTTCGGGACTAGAGCAGCAGGAATGCGGGGTGGGCAGGGGTGGGTGATAGGGGCTGTGCTCACTGGCCCCTCCCTTGCTGCCCAGCCACTCTCAGCAAGGCAGCGCTGCAGTGGCGGGACCTCGGAAGGTTCTGGAAGGCCACCTCCATCAAGCCCTCCACACCCCAAGTTTCCCGGGAGGGGTGAGCAGCAGGGGGCTGCTGGGCAGGGGAGGGGCCTGGGTCCAGGCTCTGTGGAGTGAGGACAGCTCTCAGCAGGTGGTGCCCAGGGCATGGGGCCCTGGGGAGGACATGCCCTGGCCGGAGCTGGTGGCGGTGGCTGCTTTGGGCCCAGCCCCCGGTCCGTGGGGAGGTCATGAGTTCACGGAGGAGCTACATTTGGGCTTTGAGGGGATCTGTGGTGGGCACTCCCTGAGGCCCGGGGGCGGGGGGCTCAGCGCCAAGAGCAGCGTGGTAGGGAGAGGCGGGAGAAGCTGGGTCCCCGCCCGCCTGCCCTGTGCTGTGGGGCTGCGGGTCCAGGCTGGCGGGTCAAGGAGGACTGTGTGTGTCCCCCTCCCCCCATATGCCTCTGGAACCTGGGGGGCCTGGGCAGAGCGGAGTTTGGGGTCTTTGAGGTGACCAGACATCCAGAGAACCTGATGCTGCTTCAATCCGGCACGGCAAGCTCCCGGCCCTCCCTCTGTGCTCTGTCCCCGCCACATGGGGAGGACGTGCTCGTGTGCTGCACACCTGTGTGTCCGTGTACCTGTGTGCCGCATACTTGTATGCACCTGTGCTCAGCGTGCCTGTGTGTGCATGTACCTGTGTGTGCATGTACCAGTGTGCTGCATACCCATGCTCTACCTGTGTGCTCCTCATCCCTCTACTGGTGTGCATTTGCTGTGTCCTTGTGCACAGCATTTGTGTCCCTGTGTGCTGCATTTCTGTAGTCTGTGTGCCTGTGTGCTTTGCATACTTCTGGTGCATGTACTTTACACCTTTTCTGGCATGTGTACCTGTGTACTGCATACAAGTTCCCATGCACCCTACAGTGCATAAATGTGCCCATAAATGTGTAGTATATGCATGTACCAGTGTGCGCATGCCCACAAAGTATCCATGTGCCACTATAACGCATATATGTATGCTGTTCATGTGCAGTGAATTCATATACCTGTTTTCATGTCTCATACATGTACCCATATCCCTGTGTAGTACATACATGTACCTGTGTAGTGCGTGCATGCATACCTTATAATGTACCCATACACAGAGGACTCGTACATTCTCCAGTGTGGGCATGTATAAGTACATATACTGGTGTGCGTGCAGAGTGCATAATGTACCCATACATGTGTGCAAGCATACATGTACTCGTACAATATGGGACATACACGTGCCAGTGTGCATGTGCCTCTGATTTGCCTGTATATGTGCTGCATGCACATGGGACTCCGCACCAGGCTGTTTTCACTCGGGGTGCCCCAGAGAGGGGTGGACGAGAGCCCTCCCCGCCCCAAGGGACCCAGCCCTGGCAGCTGACCTCCACAACCCAACCGCCGCCACGCTCCAGGCTGCTTTCCACATGCTTGGGCCGAGCCTCACGCATGAGTGAACATATTCCTAAACTGCGACATATCATAAGACACTCCCTCCTAATTTCCCATAATTGCCACACCATATTTGATGGGGTTCAGACAGTAGGCAACAAATCGTAGAGGGAAATACATATTATGTGCCTGACTGGGAATGCCTGTAAAGGCGATTAGAGGCCACCCCAAGAGTCTCCATCCCTCTTGGAGCACGGCAGAGCCTGGCAAGCTACCTGTGGCATACTCAATATGCCAAAGACAGTAACAATGACGGTCCTCATTCCCCTGACCCAGAAAGCGCCTCCAATATGCCACTGGGCTATACTAGCACACAACAGGGACTAATGGAGATGTTACTGGCGCCTGCTCGAGCAAATTGATGAACAACGAGATGACAGTGATACAGTGATACAGTGATGTGCTGCATGCATGGACCAGTGTTCATACGTGTACTTCATGTGACCTGAGTACATGTGAGTGCAGGTTAAAGGCATTGGGCACACCATAGCCATGTGAATGTGTGCATACACACTGCATGTGCACATGTGTCTGCCTGGGAAATCTCTTGCCCCGAGATACCACCTCCCTCCCGCCTGGCAGGACTGTTGTTGGGACCAGAGCTGCCCTCTCTCCTGTTTCCCACAGACACCTGGGAACAAGACCCCTGTGGGGCTCAGGCCTTCCCGCAGCCTGGTCTGTCTCCCTTTCTCGGTGCCAGGACTTTAGGGGGGTATTGCAGGCCCGAGGGCACTTGGAGCTTTGCTTTCTGGGAGCTGCCTTTGCCTGGTGGTCAGCCTTGGGTGTCTGCTCTCCAGAGGGTGGATGAGTGACAGATGGGGATTGGTGCTTGCGAGGACCCCCTGGCTTTCAGGACTGATGCTTAAGGTGACTCCCTGGCTTCCCCACAGGTTTGAAAGTACAGGAGGAAGTAACTTCTGCAGATATGGGAGGCAGGAGGCAGACCAGGGTCGCATATCATGGTTGCAGATCATGGACTCAGACCACGGATATGGGTGCAGACCACAGTCCACAGACACAAACAGAGATATAGAGCACAGCTCATGGGTTTAGTGGGTGCAGACCACGGATGCAGGCCATGCACACAGACCACAGTTCATACATGTTGTGGATGCAGACCACAGACCATGGTTGCAGAACAACCATGTATGCCCACAGACGTAGACCAGGGATGCAGGCCACAGATGCAGACCACTGGGGGCCCGGTGGGCTCTGGGGGGAAACTGAGGAGGGCCCTCACACATCACAGCTGCACTGTCAAAGGCTACAGGTGCTGTGAGGACTGACCCCCACGTGGCCTCTGACTTACTGTGCTCTGTCCACTTCGGAAGCGGCAGGCTTGGCAGGTCCTGGATATCACAGTCCTCCAGGGGTCTCCCTGCCTTCTGGGCAGCAGATCCCACCCTTGACCTGGGTAGTCTGAGGGACAGTGGCTAGTCTGGGCTCTCAGATGAGCCTGGTGTGCAGTGCCCCGAGGGCGAGGGAGCTGCCCGTGAGGAGGGAGCTCCGGAATGTTCACTGTGGGAAATGTCCCCTTAAAAGAATAGCCCAAGTTTGGGACCGTAGCGTAGTCTGGGTGAAGCAAGTTCAGCTCAGCTCACGCATGAAGAACGAGAAGGGAGGCTACAGATGCACCGGGCGGGAGCGTCTGCCGGAGCTTCACGGGGAGTCGCGGCTTCTGGGCCAGACGCTTGTTCTCTGACTGCATCACCCTGTGGCTGCCGCTCTGGAAACACTCCAGCCCCAGCTCCCAGTGGACCTGATTGCTGCCCTTCGTGGACCTGCTGAGGCAGACAGTGGCTCACAGGCGTGGACTCCGAGCTCAGCGAGTACCCAGCCCGCAACAGGGTCTGGGCCTGAGACCACCGGGCTCCATTCCCTTCATTCTCTGTGACCCACTCAGCTGGATGGAGGTGGAGGGTTCCCAGGGACCCGCTCAGCACATGTGTCCTGCATGCTGATTCGAAGGACAGCGTGTCACTTGCCTCCCTCTGTGGCAAAGCACCTCGACTTGCCTGGGTCCTGACAAGTCAGCCTGGGAAGTTTCAGGCTCCTGTTTGGAGGGGACTTGGTGCCTCTGATGGACTCAGGCCTGACAGATGTGTCTGGGGCTTGCGGGTAAGTCAGAAGCCGGACGCCTGCTGACTCAGGACAGGACACCGTGCCCCATTCTGGGATATTCTGGGAGGGATATCTTGCAGGATAGTGTGGCCAAGTGAGCACAGTCCCTACAGAGCCTTGAGGGGGTCAGGGACGCTGGCCCCACCCCGACCTGCAGACCCTGGAGGAGGACGGAAGGTGGGTACTATGGGCCTGCCCGGGAGAGCCTCATTTCCCTGGGGCACACAGGCTGGGCAGACTCTGGAAGGGCACCCACAGTGTAGGAATGTTCAGGGGGAGAGGCGTCCCAGGACCACGGGCCTTAGGGGCACCTCGGATTGGCATGGGGGTCTCAGAATTGGGGTGTGGACAGTACAGGTGCTGAAGCTGAGGCTGGCTGGAGCCAACCCCCCAGGCAGGTCCTGAAGCAAAGGTGGCTGGCAGGGACAGCTGCCTTGTGTCCAGAGAACCCAGCGGTGACACAGGGTAGCATGTGGGTGTTTGAGGCTCACAGGGACTGGCCCTTTGACAACTTGGTCCCACCCAGGCGCCCCAGCTACAGTTAACCCTGCAAGGCTGGCCGGGAGGAGCCCACTTGTCTAATGCAGGATGGAGCTGGCTGCTCATTGCTGCCCGACCCCCTGCTCGGGTCCCCCACAGGGCGTTTGCAGTGCCCACCCTTCTTTCAGAGGCCCCTCTGGGATCTGCAGTGTGGCTGTTCTAGGGACCGTGGGGAGGGTGAGCCCGGTGACAGTTGGTGCCCCTGGGGAACCTTAGCTGGTCCTCCTGGGGCTCTGGGAACCTCTTCCTGCGGGCTCTGTGCCAGCCACAGGCTCCAAGAGAGCCCTTGGGAAGTGCCGGGTGCTGACCACGGACCCTCAGGCCCTTGGGAAGTGCCAGGGACTGACCACGGACCCCCAGGCCCTTGGGAAGTGCTGGGCGCTGACCATGGACCCCCAGGCCCTGTGAAGTGCTGGGCACTGACCACGGATCCCCAGGCCCTTGGGAAGTGTTGGGGGCTGACGACAGACCCTCATAGCAGCTTCCCAGGAGGCCTGGCGCCTGCCTCAGCTGTCCTGGGCCTCTCACTGAGCAGGACCCCTGACACTCCCCTGCTTCCGCCCCGTCTGGTCCTTCAAAGGCCCCTGAGATCCACAGGAAGAGGGGTCTCCCCTGGGGCCCGCTAGAGTAGGAAGCTGGTCATGGACCCCCAGGAGTGGCCCCGCAGTGGAGGGAGAGGCGCTTATTGGTGCGGGGAGCAGACGGCAGGTAGCTGGCAAGGGCCGGGCTCGGGCTGCACAGTCAGTGCACACCGTCGGCGGGAGCCAGACCCAGGTGGCGGTGGTGGGTCTGGCTAGGGTAGAGAGCTGGGTCTCACCCTAGTGGCGGTGACAGGCCTATTTGCGGTGGCGGGTCTAGGGCCGGGGTGCAGCTGACCCAGGCTGCTAGGACAGTTCACGTGTGCTGGAGTGGTCCCACAGCTGTTCCCTCTGTCATGCGGGAGACATGAGGCATGTCTGGGCCTGGGTGCTCGCCTCTGTACCTTATGGGCACTGTGGTCCCTGTGTGGTGACTGGGTGTGGGCACTGTGGTCAGAGTAGGGTCACCATGGGGCACAGGTGCTATGTGGTCAGTGTATGGTCAGCATGAGTGTGGGTGCTGTGTGGTCCCTGTGGGGCTCAGGTGCCATGTGGACACCTAGTGGACACTGTGGCTACCTTGGAGGAACAGGTGCCATGTGGTCACTATGAATTGTGGCTGTTGTGTGGCCAGTGTGGGCACTGTGGGGGTGTCGGTGCCATGTGGTCACTGTGGTCATTATGGGGATTCAGGCACTGAGTGGGGACTATGGGGAGTGTGTGGGCCCCCAGTCAGCAGGAATGAGTGTCACCTCTGCTGGCACCGTTCACACCTCCGGGGACTGTGAGGCTCCACTATGGGGCCCCCACGCTGCCTGAGAGACATAGTTCCGGACTGGGTGGTGTGGCCAGGGCTGGTTCCTGCCGGGACTGAGTCTCTCTGAGCCCTTGCTGGCTCCCAGAGGTCCCACACTCTGGGCTGTGGCCCCTTCCGGCCTAGTTCAGGGCTCAGCACCTCCCTTCCCTCCTGGGCTCCCCATCACCCCAGTCTGTGCCTCCCTCAGGACGCTCACCTGAGCGGCACGTGCAGGGCCCACTGCTTCGAGGCCATCATGGAGCACACAGTGACCACACAGCATCCACATGTTGTCACGGGCAGGTCCGGGTCCCTGTTCTGCCAGCTGTGGGGGAGGGGTGGGATGTTCCCTCAGGCTGACATGCCCAGCTCCCTCACATGCACTGGATGCACCCCAGGGTGCACATCACCAGTGAGGACGCAATGCCTGCTGCAATGCTCCACGGGCCCTGCGTCTGCCGTCCCGGCCTCCTCTGTGCTGGGGCTGGGGCATAAGTGAGAAGGAAAGTAGGCTAGCAGAGCCTGGGCAGCGAGTGAGGGGCGAGAGCGCGAGGGTCCGACGACGCGCTATTAGCGAACATTTCAAAGGAAAGTGGATCTGAGGCTCCAGTGAAGACAGACCGGTGGGCTGGATAAAAATACACAGACCAGCTCTGGGCGGTCCTCATGACACACGCTTCCGACCCCAAGACACCAGTAGCTCAAAGAGAAAGAACAAGGGAGGCAGTTGCTATAAATGGGAACCGGGGGAGCTCGGCGTGGCCGTCCCAGCATCAGACAAAATAACCCGGAGACCGGAAAGCTGCCCGGAGAGCTGAGGGGACACTGGTGTTAGACAAGTTTCTACAAAGCAGGAAGGTCGACTGCACCAGACACCTAGTGACACCATCCGAATGCACAAGGCGAGCCCACAGACTGGGGACACAGATGTACACTGGTAGCTGGAGATGTCACACCCCGCTTTCACCTGGGCAGAACAGAGGTGCCCGCCCAGCGAGCCACACATGGAGCCGTGCCCGTGGGCCCGGCAGCAGCTCCTTCGCCCTCCCGGGGTAGGCAGGCCTGGAGTTGGGCACAGGTTAAGAGTCAACAGATGGAAAGAGACAGACATCCAACAAACCCTTATCTCCAAGCACAGCTGTTGGATGTCGAGAAATCAGTAATGAGAGGAAAAACGGAAAATCACAGAGTCGTGGGAATTAAACAATGCACTTGGGGGAAGGGAGGTTTGTCCCACACCCGGTGACGCTCAGGGCTGACTCCTGGCTCTGCATTTGGGGATCACTCCTGGCGGGGCTCAGGGGACCATATGGGGTGCTGGTGATTGAAGCCGGATTGGTCATGTGCAAGGCATGTATCCTACCTGCTGTGGGCCTCAAACAATGCACTTTGAAGCCACCTATGGAGCAAAGAACACAGAAGTGAAGTGAAAACTGCTGAGAGATAATGAAAGAGGAAACACCATATAGCCAAACTTGTGAAATGCAGGCAGGGAGGGGAGAAGGGGGAAACTGTCGGAGATGTTTGTAAAACAAAGGGCTTTGGGCTTGTATTCCAGGTCGCCCTGGAAAAATGATCCTCGCGTATTAGAATGGCTGTGTGGACGGCAGGCCTCGGCAAGGGTGTTGGAGTGGAGAGTCTGGGTATTGCTGGGAGAGCCAGAGGGTGCAGCCACCCGGGAGATAGTGCCGAGGCCCATTAGCTACTGAAAGCTGGGGCGACCATGTGATCCGAAACCCCACTTCTGGGTCTCCAGCAGAGGAAAGGAGTTTGTCACAGAGACGCCAGGATGTGAGGTGACTCAACAGCCTGCTAATGGGTGTATGAAGAGATGTGGCGTGTGGCCGCTCAGTGGGATGACTGAGTGCAGTCAAGAAGGAACTCGTGCCATTGGCAGCACCATGAATGACTTGGGGGGGAATGTGCTGGGTAGAGTGAGTCAGAGAACAATGAATCCTGTATGATCTCATGTAGGATCTGAAAAGAAGCAAACTCAAAGGAACAAAGATAGCTTGGGGTTTTAGTGAAAGGCCCTCTGAAGGGGTTTGTCGAACTTTGGAGATGGATTCCGGGATGTGTGAGATGTAGCAGTCTCCATGTTGCGGTACTGCAGTGAGAAACACTGCATCAAACCTGGGAAGTTGGTAAGCACAGACATCTCGAACGCACTCATCACAGGAACATGCTTAAAGCTGCGAGACGGGTGTTCGCTAAACTTACTGTGGTTATACATGTCTATGATTTTACGTAGCTGAAATCATACAGTGCTATATTTCAATTAAATCTCAAAATTGAGAAAAGAAAGGTATAGAATCAACGGCTTGAAACTTTACAACCTGGGCTGGAGCGATAGTACAGCGGGGAGGACGCTTGCCTTGCATGTGGCAGACCCTGGTTTGATCTCTGGCATCCCATATGGTCCCCTGAGCACTACCAGGAATGATTCCTGAGTTCAGAGCCAGGAGTAACTCCTGCGCATCACTGGTGTGACCCCAAAAGCAAAAAACAAAAAGAAAATCACAATCCAAGGAACTTAAAAAGAACAAACAATCCAAAGCAAATAGGAAGGAAGGAAGAAATGAAAGAAAAACAATAGAGGCAGTAAAACCAAAAGCTTTTTTTTTGAAAAGAAAAATCTAAAAAAGCACACAAGTCTTTAAGTGGACTAAGGTGAAAGACAAACTGCTAAAATTAAAAACTGCAGCTGGCGGAGGGGATAGGGTGGGGCACTGGCCCTGAGTTCCTGGGAAGGAATAGGAATACGAGATACGACTCAAAGGAGTGGCTGTCACTAGCCCGGAAGTGGCCCAGAGCATGACGCCCCACGTGGACGATGACACTGGCGAGACTGGCCGGGGAAGGGAGGGCTGAGGCGAGGACCGCGGGAGGGTTTGATCTGGGGTCCTGGGTCCTGCCTCTCTGTCCCCGTGCAGTGGCTCCTCCCCACCGAGCGTCTAGGCAGCCCCGGAGCAGCAGTGGGAGGAAGCGACCTCTTGGGCCCCGCGCACGTCCTGGCTGCTTCCATGCCGCCCTCTGCGCTCCGCGGGCTCCCCTGTGGACAGGTGGGCACAGCAGCAGCCAGACCCCCACGGCAGAGGGGAACACAGGAGACACTCCAGTCTCCAGAGTCTTCCAGGACACTCTGGGATGCGTTTTCTCCCAGTCATCTTCCCTGTGTCAAAAGTGCCCAGAAGAGGGGCTGGAGCAACAGCACAGCGGGGAGGGTGTCTGCCTTGCACGTGGCCGACCAGGGTTCAATTACCAGCATCCCATATGGTCCCCTGAACACCCCCAGGAGTAATTCCTGAGTGCAGAGCCAGGAATAACCCCTGTGCATGGCCCAGTGTGACTCAAAAGGAAAAAAAAAAGGGCCCAGAAGTGACCATTCACGATGCAGGAAGCAGCAGGAGCACCAAGGAGTGATCCCAAGGCTGCAGCCATGGGCATTCCCCGCCTTCCCTCCATCCCTCATCCCTCTGTCCCTCCATCCCTCTCTCTGGCCCTCTGGCCCCCCACCACCCCCTCATCCCTCCGCAGTCTGGCCCCCGCCCCTCCATCCCTCTGATACATGAAGCAGTCTTGGTCCCTGCATTTTTGAATAAGAAAATGCATTGTCTATGTAAATTAATTTCTGGAGTGGGGTTTCTGAGAGAACTTATAAACAATTTAAAGCTCCTCAGACACATTTGCCAACTTGCTTTCTAGAAATGTTGTATTGATTCACCCTCTAGCTGGCAACACATTTGTTGCTGCCTTGCCTGACACCCAGAAGTGTGGGGATGTTTCCTGGCAAATGGGGCCTGCGTTTGCCATCCTGCTGCCACCCACCAGGCAACACAGGTCAGCCCCTGCAGAGATGGCGCGGCGTGGTGCAGGTCAGCACCCTGCGGAGATGCTGTGACGTGGAGCAGGTCAGCACCCTGCCAGATGCCATGACGTGGCACAGGTCAGTACCCTGCGGAGATGCCATGGCGCGGCACAGGTCAGCACCCTGCGGAGATGCCGTGATGTGGCACAGGTCAGCACCCTGTGGAGATGCTGTGACGTGGCACAGGTCAGCACCCTGCCAGATGCCGTGACGTGGCACAGGTCAGCACCCTGCCAGATGCCGTGGTGTGGCATGGGTCAGCACCCTGTGGAGATGCCGTGGTGTGGCACAGGTCAGCACCCTGCCAGATGCCGTGGCGTGGCGCAGGTCAGTACCCTGTGGAGATGCCGTGGCGTGGCACAGGTCAGCACCCTGTGGAGATGCCATGACGTGGCACGGGTCAGCACCCTGTGGAGATGCCGTGGTGTGGCACAGGTCAGTAGGCCCAAAGATGCTGTAACGTGGATCTTCCTTTCTACGAGTTGTTCCTCTCTGCGCCCCCCCCCCCCCCACTAAAGCTCCAAGTCGCGTGTGTGAGTCCACACAGTGAAGTAGGAAGGTCCACATGGTGCCACAGTGCCCCAGACTTTCAAGTCTTTCCTGGCGCTCAGCCCGGAGTTCCGCCGCCTGCACACCAGCCGCTCTCGTGGGCTGACCGTGCGCGCCCGCCCGCAGCCCTTCTGTGGCCACCCTCGCCCGAGCAGACGCCGTTTCCTGGCGTACTGGGCTGCTCCCGCCTCTCCCGCCCGCCTGCAGCTGCCGCCGCTGTGAGCATACACGTGGCCCTTCTTTCCCGACCCTGAGTCCACCAAGTGTCCCCTCGTGGGCGTCTGGGAACATGACTTGGGAGCCGGGCAGAGCAGTGCTGTCCCGTACCAGCGTGTGGGGTCCGCCCAAGCAGGCTGTCGGCGTCTGTGCCTGCCTGAGTCATCGCGTCTGCAGGGGAGCCCACAGCCGGCTCCCAGCACCCCCCCCCCCAGGTTGCATGGCTGAGCTCGGGGCCAGAGGGCGTGTGTCTGTCCATTTGGGCACCTCAAGACCCCAGCAGGGGACCTGTGCTTTCTCACCTGCCTGTGTGCTCACGGGTACACATGTGAAGACGTGTGAAGACATGCACAGGCACATGTTCATGTGTGCAAGATATACATGTACGCTTATATGTGGTCCTGCACATATGTTCAGGTATACACAGGCACATGTATTAGTGCAGTCACTCATGTTCACAGGCACTCATGTCCATGCATGCACACACATGCACACATGTCCATATACAATGTTCATGCACTGACATGTTCTCAGGTGCACACGTGTACTCTCTAGCTGGCAACACATTTGTTGCTGCCTTGCCTGATACCCAGAAGTGTGGGGATGTTTCCTGGCAAGTGGGGCCTGAGTTTGCCGTCCTGTTCATGCACAGAAACACTTGGGTTGGGCGCAGGTGCTGTGCATACACGTTCAGCATGCCTGTTTGTGATCCCATGCATGCATGTGAGGTCATGTACGTGCACACATGTGTGCTGGGGCTCCCATGCCATCCCTTGACCTGTGTCTAGCTGGAGTGAAGGGGCGCAGTCTCCAGAGTTATGGAGTCGAATTCCAACGCTCATTTCCTCCCGTCTCTGGGCGCTGGTTCAGTCTCGGAGCTGTGCATCCGGGGGCCTCACTCAGGCCACACTCCAGGCCTGTCTCTGAGGCCCGGGAAGGGAAGGGAATGACAGGCCGGGGCAGAGTGGGGCTGCGGGTCAGGACAGCAGAGCTTCCCAGGGACTCTGGCGGACTCAGGCTCAGGTGAGCACGCACCTCTCGTCTTGGTCCCGCCTGCCTCAGTGCCACACTCCACTGAGGGGGTGCGGCCTGGCAGGGTGGGAAAGGGGCGTCTCAGGCGTGTTGGGAGATCTTCCGCCCCAGGAGGCCGCTCTGGACCAACCTTGCTCCCCAGAGGACTGTGAGCAGGCGTGAGGCCTGACCTCTCCGCTTCCCGCTGCCTGCGGCCCCGGCTCCTGCTCTCGGACACCTGCTTTGGGTCAGTCAGCTCTACCCACTGCTCTGCACGGCCGGGCCACTCTCTGCGCTGTCAGCACCCTCCGTGCCCGCCCTCCTGACGCCCCAGTGCCCAGCAGAGCCGTCTGCCGTGGCAGCCGCTGCGCGGTCTGATCTCTTCTGGAGCAAAAGCTGAGTGTGTGCGGATTCCCCAAGTGGCTGCGCGTGTTTCTGCCTTCCTGATTTCTCATTTTATTGCAGCTTGGAGACAGAATGTTAAGATTTTTAATTTTTTTTTACTTGTTCTTTTGAGCCCAGGAAACCAGCTTTCGCAGGGAGATAATGGAATGATTCACAGATGTTTGGGAAAACATCGGATGTGTTCTGGGCTGTGCAGACGCTCAGAGCTGGGGCATTTGCTTCTGCGTGTGTCCCCGCCCCTGGGGCCCCCGGCACAATCCAGTGACCCTTGGGACTGGGCAACCCAGCCAAGCACTGCAGAACAAACCACACAGCTCTTCCCTCGGCCCGGGACTGAGCCACACCCCGGGCCCCTCCTCTACCTCATGCCCCGGGGCCCCTCCTCTCTGCCCCACACCCCGGGCCCCCTCCACACTGCCTCATGCCCCCGGGCCCCCTCCATGCTGCCCTGCTCGCCTCCTGCACCCCTGCGCAGGAAGCTGCCTCTGTGACCCGGCACTCTCAGGCCTCACGCTGCCGTCAACACCTGCTTTCGCCCCAGTTCTGCCCGCAGAGAGGGGCTCACACCAGCGTTTCTCCCCGCCTTGTGTCCACCCTCATCTCTGGCTGTAGTGGCTGGAGCAGCTCCAGCTTCCTCTGAGAGGATTTCATGCAGTAACTGAGTTTGCGGGACTGTCTTGGTGCTGGCCCTGTGATCTAGGGGCTGGCCCTATGTTCTAGGGGCTGGTCCCATGTTCTAGGTGTTGGCTGCATGTTGCTACATGTTCTAAGTGCTGGCCCCATGTTCTAGGTCTTGCCCCATGTTCTAGGAGCTGGTCCTGTATTTCAGGCCCCATGTTATAGAAACTGATCCTACATTATAAGTGCTGGCTGCATGTCCTAGGTGCTGGCCCTGTGTTCTAAGTGCTGAGCCCATGTTCTAGGTGCTGGTCCTGTGTCCTAGGGGCTGGCCCCATGTTCCGGGGGCTGGTCCCATGTTCTAGGTGCTGGTCCCGTGTTCTAGGTGCTGTCCTGTGTCCTAGGGGCTGACCCCATGTTCTCGAGGCTGGTCCCATGTTCTAGGTGCTGAGCCCGTGTTCTAGGTGCTTATCCTGTGTTCTCGGTGCTGACCCTGTGTCCTAGGTGCTGGCCCTGTGTCCTTGGGGATGGCTCTTTGTTCTAGGTGCTGAGCTTGTGTTTTAGGTGCTGAACCCGTGTTCTAGGTGCTAAGCCCATGTTCAAGTGCTGGCCCCATGTTCCAGGGGCTGGCCCCATGCTCTAGGAGCCTTCTGAGGGCCTCATGTGCTCGTGGGACTTGGCCTCTTCTGTCAGACATTTGGGAAGCTGGGTAGTGAGTGGGGCGCTCTTGGCCAGTATCGTTTCTTCCTTCTCTGGCCATTGGCTGGTCACATGAGCACATTCTTGGCTGCTCTGAGCAAATAGCCACTATCTTCGTCCGCTGATGTGGCAGCTTGATAGAGAACTATCCTCTCGGCCATGTCCCTCTGGGCCTCCTGCCACCCAGGACCACCTGGCACCGCTGGCTCCTGAGCGAGGAACCTGATGTCGGGGTGCACAGACCCGAGACTCCGCCGGCACGGTGTCTGTGACGTCTGGCTGATTGTTTGGGCCCTGCGCTTCCGTGACCTTCGCCCCCACCATGACACTGTCCCTCCCCCAGCTCTGGACAGAGGGAGACACGGGGCCCCTCCCATATGCTCTTGGTCTCTACCCCTGGTGCAGGGTGGGTGGTGCCCCACTGGTTTCTCTGCCCACAGGCAGCACAGGACTCCACGGCTTCTCTGCTGCAGAGGGGCGCTGAACCGCAGTGGACACAGAAGGCTCCCGGGTGCCCCTGAGGGCGCACACAGTGCTCTCAGCTGGCCAGGCGCCAGTGGTGGATGCACAGGGGCAGTGGGGGGAGCAGCCTGTGGACGTGGGCCCCTTGGGTGAGACTCCTGCCCCTGCCACAGAAAGGACACCAGCACCCAGATGAGCCAGAGGATGGGGGTGGAGGCGCCCCTGGCAGCGCCCAGGGCCCGGGGTCCTTGGCTGTTCTCGCCATCTGACCGCATAGCCCAGGCTGGGCTGGGGTGCTCCCAGGGCCCCAGACCGCAGCTTGAGACAGAAGCATGCAGGTTCCCTTGGCCTCAGTTCCCTGGAGCCAGGGGAGAGCCCTGGCCCCGACCCCTGGTCCCAGGCCCCACTAAAGGTGTGAGGTGTGTGCACATGTGTACACATGCTTGCAGATGCATTATGAGTACACAGGGGCCAACCTGCACATCAACACATCCACACACACATAAATGCGCACACGTGAGTGTGCACATATTTACATGTGGGCACATGCACATATGCACATGTGAGTATTACATGTGTAGGCATGCATGAGTGCACATGTAAGTGCATAAAATGTATGTATTCACTACATGTATGAGTGCTATGCTCACATGCATACATGTGTGCACATGTGTGTTTGTGTGTGCATGTTGCACACGTGTGCATTTCATGTGGTGTGATCAACCCAGGTCAGAGGTCCCCTGTACTCTTACTGTTTTTTTGGGGGGGACACACCCTGTAGTGTTCAGATCTGACTCCTGGCTCTGCGCTCAGGAATCACTCCTGGTGGTGCTTTGAGGACCATGTGGGGTGCTAGAGATCAAATCCCGTTGGCCCATGTGCAGGGCATGTGCCCTGTCTGCTGTGCTATTGCTTCGGTCTCCTACACTTTTTATGGAGTGGGGGAGCTATCCCAGAAGTCTTCCTGGGAGAGGCAGCCCAGGGAAGGAGGAGCTGAGCTGGCCCCCAGGAGACACGCGCGGCACAGAGCTCGCGCAGCTGGGCTGAGGGGAGCCCTCCCACGGGCCGCAGGGGCTGCAGGAGTCCAGGCTCCAGTCAGGTGTGTTCCAGGTGGGGCACCCCATCTCACAGGCTGTGCGGCCGGTGGCCCTGAGGCTCTGCACCCCCGGGTGACCAGTGGGGCGGGGACGAGGTGTGGCGTGTGTGGGCACCCCCCGGTGAAGAGGGCGGGAGACAGGCGATCCTCAGCCCCCGCGGTCGCCCCAGCCCGGCCTGTGCCCATTTCTCTCCAGCAGCACGTTTCCGAGGCGGATGTAAGGAAAACTCTGATCTTTTAAAATAGATTTCACAGGGCGACGGCTTGAGGGTTGAGATGCTCTGTGCTGGCTTCAGAAAGCAGGCGTGGGGGCTATGGCAAGTATGGGGGTGCGGCAGGCGTGGGGGTGTGGGGATATGACAGGCTGTGGGTGTGTGTGATGGGTGTTGGGGGGCGTGACAGTCATGGAGGGCATAGGATGTGCAGGGCATTGGGTGTGCAGGGCATGGGGTGTGGAGGGCATGGGGTGTGCAGGGCGTGGGGTGTGGAAGGCGTGGGGTGTGCAGGGTGTAGGGTGTGCAGGGCGTTGGGTGTGCAGGGCGTGGGGTGTGGAGGGCGTGTGGTATGCAGGGTGTGGGGTCTGCAGAGCGTGGGGTATGCAGGGTGTAGGGTGTGGAGGGCATGGGGTGTGCAGGGCGTGGGGTGTGCAGGGTGTGGGGTGTGCAGGGCGTGGGATGTGCAGGGCATGGGTTGTGCAGGGCGTGGGGTGTGCAGGCGTGGGGTGTACAGGGTGTGGGGTGTGGAGGGCATGAGGTGTGCAGTGTGTGGGGTGTACAGTGTGTAGGGTGTGGAGGGCATGGGGTGTGCAGGGCATGGGGTGTGCAGGGCGTGGGGTGTGTAGGGCGTGGGGTGTGCAGGGCGTGGGGTGTGTAGGTCGTGGTGTGTGCAGGGCGTGGGGTGTACAGGGTGTGGGATGTGGAGGGTGTGGGGTGTGGAAGGTGTGGCGTGTGCAGGGCGTGGGGTGTGTAGGGCGTGGGGTGTGCAGGGCGTCGGATGTGCAGGGCGTGGGGTGTGCAGGGCTTGGGGTGTACAGGGTGTGGGTTGTGGAGGGCATGGGGTGTGCAGGGCGTGGGGTGTGCAGGGCGTGGGGTTTGCAGTCTGTGGGGTGTACAGGGTATAGGGTGTGGAAGGCATGGGGTGTGTAGGGCGTGGGGTGTGCAGGGCGTGGGGTGTGCAGGGTGTGTGGTGTGTAGGGCGTGGGGTGTGCAGGGTGTAGGATGTGCAGGGCATGGGGTGTGCAGGGCGTGGGGTGTGCAGGGCGTGGTGTGTACAGGGTGTGGGGTGTGCAGGGTGTGTGGTGTGTAGGGCGTGGGGTGTGCAGGGTGTAGGATGTGCAGGGCATGGGGTGTGCAGGGCGTGGTGTGTGCAGGGCGTGGTGTGTACAGGGTGTGGGGTGTGGAGGGCATGGGGTGTGCAGGGTGTGGGGTGTGCAGGGCGTGGGGTGTGCAGGGCGTGGGGTGTGGAGGGCATGAGGTGTGCAGGGCATGGGGTATGGAGGGTGTGGTGTGTGGAGGGCGTGGTGTGTGGAGGGCGTGGGGTGTGCAGGGTGTAGGGTGTGCAGGGCGTTGGTTATGCAGGGTGTGGGGTGTGGAGGGCATGTGGTGTGCAGGGTGTGGGGTCTGCAGGGCGTGGGGTGTGGAGGGTGTGGGGTGTGCAGGGTGTAGGATGTGCAGGGCATGGGGTGTGCAGGGCGTGGGGTGTGAAGGTGTGGGGTGTGGAGGGTTTGGGGTGTGCAGGGCGTGGGGTGTGCAGGGCGTGGGGTGTGGAGGGTGTGGGGTGTGCAGGGTGTAGGATGTGCAGGGCATGGGGTGTGCAGGGCGTGGGGTGTGAAGGTGTGGGGTGTAGAGGGTTTGGGGTGGGCAGGGCGTGGGGTGTGCAGGGCGTGGGGTGTGCAGGGCGTGGGGTGTGGAGGGTGTGGGGTGTGGAGGGTATGGGGTGTGCAGGGCGTGGGGTGTGGAGGGTGTGGGGTGTGCAGGGCGTGTCCCTCCCACTGGTGCACGCACACATGTCAGGCACATGTGAATGCACATGGCTCAGGGCTCTCGCACCCAGGACCGCAGGGTCTGAGGCTCCTGTGTCTGGGTGAGGGGGTGGTGAGGTCCCGGGAGGCTTGGCCGAGGGAGTAGGGTCCCGCCCCAGGCCTGTGCTTGCCGTGGGGGGGCAGGGAATAAGAGCTGGGATTCTGCTGCCCCCAGCCCCGCCTGCCTGTGGGGGCGTCTGCAGGATGGAGGGGCGTGAGAGCGAGGGCCATGCTCGCCGTCCTCGTGGGGGTCCAGGCTTGGGCCTGGGTGTTGCCTCAGGCAGGGCAGAGCCACCCCAGCCCCTTCGTCCTGGCCATGTCCTGCCCCCGGGGAGCCGCCTGGTGGCACAGAGCCGGCGGAGAGTGGCTGTGTGTCTGGGGACGCGCCTCTCCCTCTAGGCTCCCCGTGCTACAGTGGCCGGGGCTGGGGGTGCATGTCCGTCCTCCTGTGTTTTAGGGTCAAAGCTGCTGGTGTCCAGTGCTCCCTGAGAACTTTGGGAGGGAACGGAGTCACCTTCTAGTCACAGCTAAAGGCAGCTCTGCGCTCCAGGCTGGCAGAGGAGTGTATTTTGGCTGTATGCAGCGGCAGCAGGAGGAGCCTGAGGCTTGAGAGCAGGAGGAAGGAGAGTGGGAGGGTGGGTAGGGAGGAGGGGAGGGAGGGTGGAGGGGAGGGAGGAGGGAGAGAGGGAGGAGGGGAGGGAGGGAGGAGGGAAGAGGGAGGGAAGAGGGGAGGGAGGGAGGAGGGGAGGGAGGAGGGGAGGGAGGAGGGGAGGGAGGAGGGGAGGGAGGGAGGAGGGAAGGGAGGGAAGAGAGAGGAGGAGGGGAGGGAAGAGGGGAGGGAGGAGTGAGAGAGGGAGGAGGAGAGGGAGGAAGGAGGGGAGGGAGGAAGGAGGGGAGGGAGGAGGGAGGGGAGGGAGGAGGGAGAGAGGGAGGAGGGAGAGAGGGAGGAGGGGAGGGAGGGAGGAGGTGAGGGAGGGAGGAGGGAGAGAGGGAGGAGGGGAGGGAGGGAGGAGGGGAGGGAGGAAAGAGAGAGGAGGAGGGGAGGGAGGAGGGGAGGGAGGTGCTCTCATCTGGCCGGGCTTGGTCTGAGTGCCACAGGGATGGTGGGGACAGGGCGTGGACAGGGCAAGGCTGTGGCTGGGGGTCCTTCCTGGTGCAGGTTGGGTGCAGTCTGGGTTGTAGGAAATGGGCATCTGGGCGCGGGCACACTCGCCTCTGCCGGCCCCTGTCCCCTGGCAGCCATGCAGCCTCGGGCCGAGAGGGGCAAGTGTGGTGCTCCGAGTGACCCCGGCAGAGGACACTGTGCTGCCCAGCAGGCCTCTGACTGCTCTCTGCCGGCCGCTTGCGGTCAATGAGCCTGGATGTGCACGTGTGTGATGGCGCTGGTGTGTGTGCATGTGTGTATGTGTGTGCATGCATGTGTGACAGAGCTGGCATGTGTGCATGCGTGTGTGTGTGAGAGACAGCTGGTTTGTGTGTGTACACGCGTGTGACAGTGCTGACTGTGGAAGCCCTGGGCTTTGTCCTCTACCCAGGCTGGACCCCTCTCCTGGGCATGTGGCTCCGGTGTCTGCCTGGACCTGTGTGGAGGCCATGGCAGGGGCTGGGGTGGGGCCGCTGGGAGTGAAGGACTGGCACCTGCTGCCCAAGCCCCATCACCCAGCCACTGTGTCCCGGGAGCTGCCAGGCTGTTGCGGCCAGTGGGCCTGCGGGGCCTCGGGGCGGTTGGTGTAGCCCTGGACTGCCTTGTCCTGCTCCGCTTGGGCCCAGCTGGCCTGGGAGTGGCTCTGAGGGTGGGAGCAAGAGGCCTCCCCTTGCACGGGCACCAGCCCGCAGAGGCCGCCCGGGGGACAGGGGGTGCACAGCCCTGCTGGCTCTGCGGGCGCTCGTCACGGCTCACTGAGGCCTGCAAGGCTGGCACGAGCCTCCCCGCCGTCTGCCCGTCACGGCCACCTGCCCCCTCTCTATCCCCCGTGTGCTGGGCAGGCTGGGAGGGGCTGAGGTGGCACTGCAGCTCCTCACGCCAGCGGCACACGCTGTCTCCGTCCAACGCACACAGGCAGTGGCAGCCCCGGCACGGCGTCTGTATGGGTTTACCCCAGAGTGCGAGGACAGACGGACAGAGCACGGGCCGGGGGCCCAGGGGCACCGTGAAGACAAACATCACCGGGTGGAAATCAAACCAGATGCTTTGAGGAGAGGATAGACAAGGTCACCACTGGTCACATGGATGCTGGAGGGTCCAGTCCCGCGCCCACGAGTGGCGGAGGACGGGGCCTGGAGGGAGGTCAGCCGAACACACGGGCCTGGGCACCAAATTGGAGTTTAAAAAACCCAGTGCCGCACGCCCCGAGCAAAGGACAAGCGTCAGAGTTAGAAAGATATTCCTGGTCACTGTCGGGTGAGGAGACGGCCAGCCAGTGGCGACTGATCACACGGTTGTCGGCACGGTGACAGGCACGGGCCAGGGAGCACCGCGCGCAGCACACACCAGCGCAGGCGTGCTGCAGCCCGGCAGTGCTGAGGCCCACGGCCGTCGCCGAGATCTGCAGGCTATTTCGGAAAGGGTCACGTCAGGGATCTTAAATATCACCGGCTATTTAAGCCGGTAATTCCACTCTACTTCTAAAATAAGTTTTCTTTGCAGCCCTGTGTGAGGAAAATAATCCCGAAGGCAGAAGAAAGCTCATTTGACACAAAGATAACTGGGAAACAAGAGCAGAGCCAAAGCCAGACCCTGAAGCCGAGCGAGACCCAGCCCGCCCGCACACCAGCCCCGAGCTCAGCGGCCCCCGGCCAGCGGGGAAGGCAGGAACAGGCACTGACCCCTCCATGAGGGCAGGAGCGGGCGCTCCTCTCTGATGACAGGAGCGGGCGCTGACCCCTCCCTTCCACCCTGGGGGCAGGAGCAGGCGCTGACCCCTCCCTCCCACCTTGACACAGCTTCTGAGCTCCCCAAGACGCTCCCGTGACTTAGTTCAAGTTCATGATTTATTTCTTTATTTAGATTTAATCAAAAGACTCCACATGTCACATGAGTTCACAGAATTCCTCTCCTGGCTCCTCTCCGGGTGTCCTGTCTCCCTAGCGAGGCCGGCTGGGTCGGGGCCTCGGCAGCATGGAAGGCGCCTATAGTCCCGATCCACGCGCGAGCGTGTCTCCCCTGGGGTCCGGGGCCTGCCGGGGCCCAATCGCTGGCGTGTCCGCACAGCCCACTCCATGGACAGGTGACTTCCTGTGGCGTTTCCTTTGTGTTGTGTGAAGTATCCAGGTCTTATATTAAAAGTGTGCGTTACATTACAGAGCAGAAACAAGGTAAAGCTCAGTTGGTGCTTGTTTCGGGGCCACACTCAGTGACTCTGGGCTCCCGTGTGGGGTCGTGCCCTCGCCCCTGAGCCGTCCCGGGCACCTTCCCTTCAAAAGTCACTGCAGCAGATGTGCTGGAGCACCGGCCCGGGAGCCCTCGTCATGCCGGCTCCAGCTGATGCGCGGGTGGAAGCTCCAGAGACCGGAGTTAAATCGGCACTTGCTCCTGAGCTCGGACCCCAGCCCCGAGCCCGGACGTCGGAGGCTCAGGATGACCGGGACTGGTGGGGACGGAGACTCCTGTTCTAATCAGAGCCTCCGAGGGCGTGAGGGCGCCGCAGCTCTGTGGGGTGCTTGGCAGCGCAACCTTGCACCAGGTGTCGCTCCTGAGAAGCACTCGCACCCGCAGCCCGTGGGGCCTCCCAGTGCGGGTGCAAACAGGAACAGCAGCTCAGGGCATAGTCGCTTCTGGGGTGGTGGAAACGTTCCATGAGTGTGGACAGTTCCGTGAGCCGCAAGGGACATGCCGGGAGCGGGGGAGGCGGCCCCCAGTGCGCCGTCTTGGGGACTTGTCACGGGAGAAGTGGGAGGGCCAGAGGGGCGGTGGGGGCTGGGACTGTCCCCTGCCTGCCCCGCCTAGAGATGTGTGTGGCCTTGAGTCCGTGGGGGCTGAGCCCGTGCAGTGAGGCCGCTGACTCTCCGATGACCACCTCGGCCCCTCGGTGGCTGGGGAGGCCGTGCCGGGCCTGGGCACTGCGCCCACATGCGGTGTGGTGCCAGCCTTCAGACTCACCTCATGAGCTCCCTGCAGTCTCCCGGGCACCACGAGGGCTCCCTGCAGCCGTGACCCCGAGATGAGACCTTCCGCCCTGGCTCCTGCCCTGCCTCTCGGGTGACATTGTGTTGATGACTCCCAGCCCTCTGCGCTGGACACACACAAGGCCGCCTGACCCTGGCCTTGCGGAGCTCAGGACAGACGCGGGGCACTGCACAGCTCTGCGGGGGGCTGTCAGGGTGTCCGTGAGCTGAGACTTTGGCTGGGGCGTCAGGCCGCTCCACGCCTCCCACCCCACCCATGTGTCCACCCCCGCCACCCGCCACCCTCCCGCCATCCACCCGCCCGTCTGCCTCACCCACCCCCCACGCACCCCACCCATCATCCGTCCACCCGTCCATCCACCCGCCCATCACCCGTCTATCCGCCATCTGCACTCCCAGCCGTACATTCATCCGTCTGTCTGTCCGTCCTTCCATCGGTCCATTCACCCCTCCCCCACACATCCATCCTCAATTGTCTCGAGTTCTTTTCACCACCACTTTTTTCTTAATGCTGAAGAGTTGCAAAAGCTCGTGTGGATTCAGTAACTTCGCTCATGCCCTGCCAGTGTGTACGATGTGACCGCGTGGCGCCCTTTTAGGTGTAGCCAAGCTCCCAGAGCAAAACATGGCCGTCATGGGGGACGGGATCGGGAGCTGCAGACTCTCCCTGGTCCTGTTGGAATGTGAGATGCGGAGCAGTGGAAGGAAGACGCTTGGAACCAGCCCCAGGGCCGTGGCCGGGCGCCTGCCGTCCCGGGGGCCTCTGGGCACCAAGGAGGGAGGAGGAAGAGGAGCAGCGTGACGGGCAGCCCCCACTGAGTGTCTCCGTGGGGCCCCTCCCGTTTTCCAGGTGTGGAAGCCGGGTCGGGGCTGCTGCTGGCCGGGCCTGGTGCTGCCACGGGTCACTTCCCGTCCCGGGCCCTCCCCCCGCTGGTGCTCGCGTGACAGCGGCAGCTGCTGGCCCCGTGGGCCCCTGAACCTGGTGAGTCTCTGTGCCCGCAGCCAGCAGGCACGTCCCCTGCTGGGCTCCGTGGGGCCGGGGGGACAGGTGCCCACACCCGGCTGCTCCTGTCAATCTGGGACAGGCCCTTCCCCGGTCACAGTGCCCTCACTGCAGCCGTATGGCAGCGAGGAGTGGCCAGGCGAGAGCATGGCGCCAGTGCCCGGGGGTCTGCAGGGCTGGGGGGCTGCACGGGGGCCTGGGGGACGCTGCAGGGTACAGGGGAGAGGTCTGACTGCAGCAGAGGGTGGGGTCCCTGGGGACTCAGGTGGCCCCATGGGAGCTGGCTGGGTCCCATGAGGCAGTGCAGGGGGGTCATCACGGGAGGGGGTGTGAGGAAGGAGGCAGGGTGAGTTCCACCCCCTCTTGCACCCCTGCCCTCACCCCTGTCACACTCTCCCTCCACCTTGCAGGTGTTCAAGAGAGGGGAGGGGGATGAGCATGCAGGAGAAGGGAGGGGTGGGGCTTACACACAGGAAGAGGAGGGGCTTACACGTGGGGCTGGGCTTACACAAGGAGAGTGGGGCTTACATATAGGAGGGGAGGGACTCACACCCAGGAAGAGGCGGGGCTTACACAGGGAGGGCGGGGCTTACCCAGGAGGGCTGGAGCTTGCACACCTGGGGGCCGGAATTTGCACACAGGCCTTGGCCCCATCCCAGGTCTGTGGCTCCGGCTGTGTGACCCTGAGCAGGTCATCAAGCCCCTCTGGGTGTGACTCCTGCTCGGGAGGATGGCGTGGACGAGGCTGAGGACGACGGCCCTGGTGCGCGCTCAGCCTGGCACCAGTTGGCTGCAGGCCGCGGCTGGGGGCTTGTTCTGGCCCCGCTGAAGGGCCCCCTTGCTCTCCGGTTCCACCCCCCACCTGAGCGTCCCTCACTGCCATGGCGGCTGAGGCCAGTGCCTGTGGCCGAAGGCGACCTGCCCACTGCGCGCTGCGGGGGACCCCCAGGCGGCCGGCTGCACCTGGACCCCGCAGGCCCAGCAGGGGGGTCACAGCGCGGGGCAGCCGGGAGAAGGGCGCCGTGCAGGAGAGCGGGTTCGGGATGCGGGCGTGTGGGTGCGGGTGCGGGTGCAGGTGCGGGTGCGGGTGTGCGGGTGCAGGTGTGGGTGAAGGTGCGGGCGCAGGTGCGCGGCGGTCCCGGGCTGGCTGGAGCGCGCGCGCCCCCTGCTGGTAGCGGCTCTGGCTGCAGCGCTGGGCTCGGGCCGCGCCCAGGGGGCCCGGGAATAGCCCGTCCAGCTCGGAGTGGGTTCCCCCGCCCGGGCTTCAGGCCCGAGGGTGCCCTGAGCCCCGGGTCTGGCAGCGGAGCTGGAGGAGGCGGGGGGCGCCCCAGCACACGCGTTTGGGGCGCCGACCCCGCGGTCTGATGCGCCCCTGCGGGAGCGTCCTTGTCTGCTCAGGAGTTTCTCTGGCGTGACCTCGCCCAGGACACTGCCCAGTCCCAGGCCAACAGCCGGCCGCACCCTGCCTCCCCGCTCGGCGGCCGTCCCGCGGGCGCGCGGCTGCTCTCTGCCCCCATGGAGGGTCGGTGCGTTTGTGTTTCTCTCCCGTTGCCAGCGCAGGGAGGTAGTTCTGCCAGCTGACAGGACCCGGGGAAGGCGCTGGGTGCCGTGTCCCCAAACTCCCACAGCCCCACTCCGTCTCTGACCGCCAGGTTCCGGCCGCCCAGGGTGGGCGCGGGGCTGTCTGGGCTGCGGCTGGACTGCCCAGGGTGGGGGGCTGCACTGGAAACTCTGCGAGCCGCCGCCCCTGCGAGGAACGCCCCCCCCCCCCGCCCCCGCACAGGTCACCTGCCCCTCTGCCGTTGTCCCTGTGGCCAAGTGGGGCAAGGCAGCCCAGTTCCCAGTCCACCCGCCACTCCCAGCTGTTCCACGGCCCTGAGCAGGGACCCTGATATTCACAAAGCCCACGGGTGTCAGAGACGGCGTGGGCTCCTGTTGGACAGTGGATGCCTGCCGGCCGCGGGTTCTCTCCAAGCCCCTCATTCTGAGAGTGCCGGGAAGGGCGTTTCTCCCGCACGTGCGTGCACGCCTGCCCCAGACGGACGCGAAGGGTGTGTGTCCCTGCAGCTCCTGGGCTTCACTCGTGAGGCCTCTCCCGGTGCCCACCCAGGCTCGGTTCCGCCCTGGGAATCGCCAGCGGCGTGAGAACCAGGCCTGGCGGGTCAGGGCGTGGGGTGGCCGTCTGCCCGTCTCGCGGTCACAGGGGTGTGTGGCTCCCTCTGGACAGGGAGGGCACGGGCGTGTCCTAGGCGGGGAGTGGGGTGGGCGTCAGCCTGCGTGTGGGCTGGCCGCTCTCAGCTGCCCCAGGGAGCCTCGCTCCCTCCCCATGGACGCGCCGACCGCCGCCCTTTGCACCAGCCCGAGCCAGCGCTGGTACCACGGCGCCAGCCTTGCTCCAGTCAGAACCAAACCCCCACCCAGCTCCAGGACGGCGCGTGGAGACAGTAGGTGGGTATCCGACAGGAGGACACCCCCTAATAAGCCAGTGTCCCATGAGGGCTGGGAAGGGCAGTGGGCAGAGACCACAGGCAGCCCAGCCCTCGAGGCCACCTCGAGTGTCCACGAGTGTCCTGTTTGTGCATGTGGGCGACCTGGAGGAGCCTGAGTGGGAAAAGGACGACAGTGACCACGAACAGGCGAAGGGTGAGGGAGGGTCACAGCACCTGAGTCCGCCCAGGCTGGGGCTCAGAGGGACGCAGGACGAGGCCCAGGCCGAGAGTGAGTGAGTGGCGGCGGCTCGCTGGGTGCTTCCTGTCCTGCTGAGGTTGGAGGCGGGTCCGGGTCCTCCCGGGGTCCCGCAAGGCTCCTTCTCCCAGGTGCCGTCAGCTGCCAGCCCCACGGTGGGCAGCCCTGAGACCCTTCCCCGCACCCCCGCAGCCCCTCGGTCGCTGTCAAGTCCAGATTCAGCCTCTCGCTCCTTCTCGGGCCCTGGTGGGGGTGTCAGCACAGCTGCTCCATGACTTTGATCAGCTTCTGGAAGGTTCCATACCTGATCACGCCTCAGCTCTGTGGTCACTAGCTGCTCGCCCAGTCTGGGAGTTCGCCCTCCAGGATTCTGGTGGACTGGCCCGTGGCCACTCTGACCGTCCTCAGCCCTTCCGCTTGGCTCTGGGCTCCAGTAATGTCCTCTCCATGCACGTGACTTTAAGTGGGGACAGGCCCGGACCCACGGTGGTCTCAGCGCCTGGGGGCTTGGGCTGGGCGAGGGCCCCATGGACCTAAGGTGGAGTCAGCTCAAGCCGTCTGCAGGCGTGGTGCAGTTCCTACAGTGGACAGCAGGGGGCGCAGCGACACCGTCTTATTCTCCATCCTGTAGTGGCCCAGCTCCTACCTGGCTCAGGTAAGCAGCAGAGGAAGGTCCCTGGCTGCCTCCCCTCCACACTGCAGGAGCCACCTACAAACCCTCTCTTGTTCAGTGGGTGACCGCTGTCCTCTCTGTACCTCAGGACCATCTGGGCAAAGAGCTTCTCACCCAGGCAGGAGGAACTGCAGGGCCTTGCGTGAGCCAGGAGGGTCCAGTTGGGGCTGCACTGGGGAGGGCGCTGGACGGCCCAGGGTGGAACCAGAGGGGCCTCCTGCACACACAGTCACCTGGGGCTCCACAGAGTCAGGACCCGCCCACCTGGACCTGCCACACCTGGACCTGCCACACCTGGACCTGCCACACCTGGACCTGCGACACCTGTACCTGCAACACCTGTACCTGGACCCCCGACACCTGCACCTGCAACACCTACACCTACACCTGAGACACCTGCACCTGCAACACCTGCACCTACATCTGCGACACCTGCACCTACACCTGCACCTACACCTGCACCTACACCTGAGACAACTGCACCTGAGACACCTGCACCTACACCTGAGAAACCTACACCTGAGACACCTGCACCTACACCTGCGACACCTGCACCTGAGACAACTGCACTTACTCCTGCGACACCTGCACCTGAGACACCTGAACCTACACATGAGACACCTGCACTTACACCTGTGACACCTGCACCTGAGACACCTGCACCTGCACCTGAGACACCTGCACCTACACCTGAGACACCTGCACCTGAGACAACTGCACTTACACCTGCGACACCTGCACCTGCGACTCCTGCACCTACACCTGAGACACCTGTACCTGCAACACCTGCACCTACACCTGAGACACCCACACCTGAGACACCTGCACCTGCAACACCTGCACCTACACCTGAGACACCTGCACCTGCGACTCCTGCACCTACACCTGAGACACCTGCACCTGAGACACCTGCACCTACACCTGAGACACCTGCACCTGAGACAACTGCACTTACACCTGCGACACCTGCACCTGCGACTCCTGCACCTACACCTGAGACACCTGTACCTGCAACACCTGCACCTACACCTGAGACACCCACACCTGAGACAACTGCACTTACACCTGTGACACCTGCACCTGCGACTCCTGCACCTACCTGAGACACCTGCACCTGAGACACCTGAACCTACACCTGAGACACCTGCACTTACACCTGCGACACCTGCACCTGCGACTCCTGCACCTACACCTGAGACACCTGCACCTGAGACACCTGCACCTACACCTGAGACATCTGCACCTGAGATACCTGCACGTGTGATGCCTGCACCTGTGATACCTGCACCTGTGACAACACCTGGAATGATGTACACCTGCACCTGTGGTCCTGCACCTGTGTGCTCCTGAACCTACGACAAACCAACAGTGACACTGGTGGACGGTGTTTGGGGTTTCAGGGACTGGGGCAGGTCCCTGCCGGTCAGGGTGCCTGGCCCTAGAGCCCACTGGGATCCCTGGGCTGGAACAGTGCCCTCGGGAGGGGACGTCCCTCCTCAGGGCCACAGGGCCGTGGCACTTCCTGCCTGCAGAGGAGTCCCTGCCAGCAGTGGACCCAGGGCTTGTCCTCCTGTTTGGGAGGAAACCGGGGTGGCCGCAGGCCGAGCTGGAGCCCAGCCACGGGAACCAGCCGGGCCTGGGCCGAGGTTTCCGGTCCTCCCTTCGTCCTTGGATCAGATTCCCGGCAGCGGCCAGTGCCAGCGACCACAGTTCAGGGGCCAGAATGGATATTCGGGCTGACGGCTGTGGCTGCCGGGGCGCCTCCTCCCCGGGCCCTCTTGTATAAAGGGGGCGCTGTGCCCGGTGGCAGCAGACACAACCGGAGGCAGCCCAGCTGCAGGCCAGGGCGAGGTAACCCCAGGGCGGCACGTTACCAGAGGCAGCTCCAGGCACGCAGCGCAGAGGGCCGGGAGCCGGCAGGGCTGGGCTGGGCTGGGCTCAGCAGTGCTTGGTGCCGTTGGCCCCTGGAGCTGCTCCTGAGGGCCGTGGGGATCAGCAGGATGGTGCCGGGAGAGAGAGCTGGGGGTGGTGCGGGGTGGTGTGGGACAGTGTAGGGGACGGTGCAGGGGACGGTGTAGGGAATGGTATGGGGATGATGTACGGGGTGCTGTAGGGGACAGTGTAGGGGACGGTGTAGGGGACGGTGCAGGGGATGGTGTAGGGGATGGTGTAGGGGACAGTGTAGGGGACAGTGTAGGGGACAGTATAGGGGACGGTGTAGGGAATGGGTGGGGATGATGTACGGGTGCTGTAGGGGACGGTGTAGGGGATAGTGCAGGGGATGGTGTAGGGGACGGTGTAGGGCACGGTGTAGGGGACAGTGCAGGGGATGGTGTAGGGGACGGTGTAGGGGATGGTGTAGGGGACAGTGCAGGGAATGGTGTAGGGGACGATGTAGGGGATGGTGTAGGGGACGGTGTAGGGGACAGTATAGGGGATAGTGGTGGGACAGTGTAGGGGATGGTGCTGGGACGGTGTAGAAGAGGGTGGTAGGATGGTGTAGCAGATGGTGCTGGGACAATGTAGAAGAGGGTGGTAGGATGGTGTAGCAGATGGTGCTGGGATGGTGCGGGGACAGATGCTCTCCCGGTGTCTGGTTCTGCTGCAGAGAACTGGGTCCTTCAAGGGACAGCACCATTGTACCGACTGAGCATTCAGCACCATGAAGAGCTGCTTACTGCTCCAAACGGCCCTCTGCCTGCTGCTGGGGGCTCTGGCAGGTGCGTTCTGGCCCATTACCCTCCTGTACCCCAGTTCCCAAGGACCCTGCGGTGGTGTGGGGGTGTCGCCAGGGCCCAGTGATTAACACTTCTTCTTCTGCAGGGGCCATGCCTGTGCAGGAGGCAGGTAAGTGTGTGCAACAGCTGCCAATCCACTGGAGATGGGGAGACGGGGACTGGGGTCCCCGGGAGACGGGGAGGCAGGGGGCTGGGGTGGGGGGTGGGCAGGGTTGGGGCTGGGGTCTTAGCGGAGCTGATGAGGCAGGAGGGTCCTGCCTGGGCAGAAGGGACTCCCGCATCCCAGCGGAAGGGCCTAGGTCACCCGCCTTCCCGGCTGTGCTCCAGCCCCAGAGTGCTCCAGGTGGGCAGAGGGGGTGGGAGGCTGGGTAGTGTTTGCTGTGCGGCCTCCCGGACCCTTGCTCTGGTGCCTTCCAGACCCCTACGCGGAGCCTCCGGCCCTGCCCTACTGGCCCTTCTCCACCTCAGACTTCTGGAACTACGTGCAGCACTTCCAGGCGCTGGGCGCCTACACGCAGCTGGAGGATATGGCCCGCACCTTCTTCGCGCACTTCCCCCTGGGGACCACCCTGGGCTTCCACGTGCCCCCTGGGGAGGAGTGAGGGCGTGGGGCAGGGGAGGGCAGGGCTGTGGGAGCTTAATAAACCCGACCCAGAGGGTGTGCCCAGCTGCTCTGCAACACCCGACTCCGCGGGAGCCCTCTGATTGATAAACCCCAAAGTGAGCACGAGCCTGGCTGATCAATAAACCCCGCCTAAGCACGTGCCCCGGCTGATAGATAAATCCCAGCGCGCTGATCAATAAACCCCGCCTGAACGCGCGAGTCTGGCTGATCGATAAAGCCCAACCGAGCACGCGCCCGACTGATCGATAAACCCCGACCCAGCGCGATGATCGATAAACCCTGCCTGAGCGCGCGCCCGGCTGATCAATAAACCCCAACGTGCGCGCAAGCCCGCTGATCAATAAACCCCGAGCGCGCGAGCCTGGCTTATCGATAAACCCCGACCCTGCACGCAAGCCCGGCTGATCAATAAACCCCGGTGCTGCGCGCGAGCCCGGCTGATCAATAAACTCCACCGGTGAGCGCGAGCTCGCTGATGGATAAACTCCGCCCGAGCGCGTCCCGCATCTCTCACTCCCCTCGCGCGCACCCAGCGGACACCCAGCGGCTCCTGACGGCCAGAGGCGGCCGGGCAGGTCACTGGGCAGATCACTGCAGGACACTGCGCAGGTCACTAGGTAGGTCACCGGGCAGGTCACTGGGCAGGTCACTGGACAGGTGACCCGGCAGGACGCCGGACAGGTGGCCGGGCTGTGGCTGGGCAGATGGCCGGTCAGGACACCGGCAGGCCAGTGGGCAGGTCACAGGGGAGGTGGCCGTGCAGGCCCCGCCCCTCGCTCAGGCGGGGAAACCGAGGCAGCGGGTCGCGTTCTCGCGGGAGCTCAGGTCCTGTCCAGCAGCCGCGCCAGGCCCTACGCGCCCCGCCGAGTCCTCCCGGGTGCCTCGCCCCCGCGCTGACCGCGCAGTGACCGGCGCCGCTGGACCCCGGGCTCGCGCGCTCGCCGTGCGCCCCCTCCAGCCGGACGTTCGCGGGCGCGACACCCCGGGCCACTGTCCCGCCGCCGCCGGCCGGAGACACGGGACGGACGGCGCCCAGTCCTCTGAGACCACGGAGAGGCCACCCACCGGCTCCTAGACGGGCCCGCCGGGCGCCGAAACCACAGAGGCGGGCGCCTAGAGCGGCCTCGGCAGGCGCGAGGCGGAAGGGGCGGGGCGCGGGCCGGAAACGGCGCGGCGGCCATGAAGCCGGCGGTGGACGAAATGTTCCCCGAGGGCGCGGGGCCCTACGTGGACCTGGACGAGGTGGGCGCCGCGGGCCTGTCCGGGAGGGGCCGGTGACCGCGGGCCGGCCCCGCTGCCGAGGGGACGGGTCAGCGCTGCAGGGGGCGGGGAGGGACGGGTCAACGCTGCAGGGGATGGGAGACTGGTCAGCGCTGCAAGGGGCGGGAGGGGGACGGGTCAGCGCTGCAGGGACTGGGTGGGACGGGTCAGCGCTGCAGGGACTGGGTGGGACGGGTCAGCGCTGCAGGGGATGGGGGACTGGTCAGCGCTGCAGGGGATGGGGGACTGGTCAGCGCTGCAGGGGGCGGGAGGACGGGTCAGCGCTGTGGGAGGGTTGGGGGGGACGGGTCAGCGCTGCAGGGGGCGGGGGGGACTGGTCAGCGCTGCAGGGGGGCGGGGGGGACGGGTCTGCGCTGCAGGGGGGCGGGGTGCGGGTCAGTGCTGCGGGGGGGATGGGTCAGCACTGCAGGGGGCGGGGGGGCGGGGGGACGGGTCAGCGCTGCTGGGGGGTGGGGGGACGGGTCAGCGCTGCAGGGGGCGGGGGGACAGGTCAGTGCTGCAGTGTTGCTGTGGCTCCTGCCCGTGAAGCCCCTTCCCGAGCTGCCGGGCGCCCGCGGTGGGGACCCTCCGCGCCCGGGCCGCGCTGTAGGTGGAGGGGGTGGAGGTGGGCAGGGCAGGGGCAGCGTCAGTGGACAGGCTGTTGGCTGCGCGGGAAGCGGGCCGGGCGAGCTCAGGGTGGGGGGACGGGCTGGATGGACGGGGTGGGTGAGTCGGGTGGGGGTGTCCCCGCTCTCAGCCCCTGTTCCCGCCCCAGGCGGGGGGCAGCAGCGGGCTGCTGATGGACCTGGCGGCCAACGAGAAGGCCGTGCACGCGGACTTCTTCAACGGTGAGTCGGGGGGACCCCGTGGGCGGGTGGGGCCGGCCGGCCAGAGGCGTCCGGGGCGCCCTGGCCCCGAGTTGGCGGGAGGGAGCTGCAGCCCGCCGGGGTGGTCTCTGGGGACCCCCGGAGCTGCCCGCCTGGCCGTGCTGGCGACGGGGGGCCCCTCCCAGCTCTGCGCCCCCCTGGGCTTCCCCTGGGGAGTTTAGGGGGCTTCTGTGCTGTCCCTGGGCTGGCAGTGGTCCATGGTTCCCCGGGGTGGTGGTCCATTGTCCCTGGGGGGTGGCCGTGTTCTGCCGCTCGCCCTCTGAGGCCCGGCCCTGACCCGTGCAGCTCAGCAGGCCGCAGCCTCTGTCTCAGCCTGAGCTGGTGGCGGGGACGCTGCTGGCACTGTGCAGAGGTCTCGTGCCAGCCCCACGGGGCGCCCTGACACTGCCCTGGGTGCTCCCGGCTACCGGAGTGACCCCTGACTGTCTGAGGGCCAGTCGAGGGGTGCAGCTGGCAGGAACCCTGATAGAAACAGCGGCTGATGCCCTTTTGTCGCCTGAGGTTCCAGGGGCCTTTCTGGAGGTAGCCCGCTGGGGTGCGTGCCCAGCTCTCCGGCAGGGCAGGATGGACGCTGGCAGCCGCGGGGTGGGGCATGCAGGAGCTCGGGGTATTGGGGTGTGGGGGCTGCGGGTTGTGGTTGTGTAGCGCTCCCTGCAGAGACTCCGGCATCAGGAGGGACAGACCCAAGCAGTGAGCCCGGGTCTGAGGTCAGCAGCCTCAGCAGTGGGTGTGAGCACTGTGCTCGCTCCCGCCACCACCCTCTCGGGGGTCACCGTGCAGCAGGCCCCTCGTGCCTCTGGGGGCTGACGTCACGTGGCTGCAGAGACCCCTGGACGGGCTCCCCCCGCTCTCCTCACCGTCCTGCTCTCGTCCATGTAGACTTCGAAGACCTCTTTGACGACGATGATGTCCAGTGACGTCCTGGGGCGGCCTCCTGGAGGGCAGTGCTGATGGCCGGGAGGACCTGGGCGGATGGATGCACAGAACCATGACCGAGATCCCGTCCACGTTCGTCCCCAAATGTGACTGTCGTTCTTTAATTAAACGTGTCCTCATTTGTGGCTGATTCTAGCTCTTGCCGTGGCAACCAGCACTGTCCTGGAGCTCCTGTGAGTGTGTGAGGGCCAGAAATGGTGCGGCGTTTGTGTGCGGGGTGCGGGTGTGAGTGTGAGGGTGTGGTGTGTGGGTGTGGGTGTGGGTGTGAGTGTGTGAGGGTGCGGTGTGTGCATGCAGGTATGAGTTTGAGGGTGTGGGGGTGAGGGTGTGGTGTGTGTGTGTGAGCGTGTGGGTGTGAGTGTGAGGGTGCGGTGTGTGCATGTGGGTGAGTGGGTGTGAGTGAGGGTGCGGGGGGTGTGTGTGTGTGTGTGAGGGTGCGGTGTGTGCATGCAGGTATGAGAGTTTGAGGGTGTGGGGGTGAGGGTGTGAGGGTGTGGTGTGTGTGTGTGAGCGTGTGGGTGCGGTGTGGGTGAGTGGGTGTGGGTGTGTGAGGGTGTGGGTGTGCGGTATGGGGGTGCGGGTGCGGGGGTGTGAGTCTGCAGCTTGGCCACGCCCTAGTCCTCAGCCTGTCTGCGTGGGTGCGTGTGCTGCAGAGAAGCCCCTGTTCTTGCTTGGGCATCTGGCTGCCGTGGCCCCCAGCCGGACCTGTTGGACCGTCCTGTCTGCTCCCCCTGGCCCGGCACTCTGGGCTGCGCTTACCCCCGCCCCCGTGCTGATGTCGAGACTGGACACGGGGAGCCCCGGCCAGGTGCAGTGCCGGCAGTGTGGGCGGCCAGGAAGGTGCCGCCTTTGGCGGGTGCCTGCGGAAGAACCGGCCCTGGGAAGGGTCTTGCAGAGCCCCCGCCGCAGGCCCAGGCATTGTGAGACAGGGAGAGGCCCCCCTCGGCTGCCCGCACCTCCGCCAGCACTGCCCCCGCATCTCTTGGTGGGCGCTGGGGAGGGAGGCTTGGTGGCCCCGGGAGGGTTCTGGTGGGTACCGTGGGCGGGGTCTCCTGGTGTGTGAGTTCAGAAAGCATGGACGTGCGGGATGCATGCGTTTGGTGGCCAAGAACCGTTCCCTGGCCAGCCCATGGTGATGGATGAACGAAGGAACGTGGAAATGGAGGAACAGGCCCAGTCTGGTTGGTAGTCAGGGACCGTTTATTTTTCTTCTCTCCTCCCCACGTCTCCTTCTCTTACAGCGTAGGTATTTCTCCTTCCTCACCCTTACAGCATGGTTATATAGAAACTAGACAGTACGTGGGGATATACGTGTAAACTGTATGTGGGATCACAAAGGTGGGGTTGAACATTGTCATAACAACAAACGTGTAAAGACCCCTTCGGAGAAGTTGTAGATCAACTCGGACAAAATCTCATGCCGGGGGGAGGTTTAGCACTCCAGATTACTAGGAGATCCGCTCAAGGGTGGGATCCCATCCGGGGTGTGTTGCTTTCTCCTCCCCTCAGCTAGTCATCCATTTAAACAGTGAATTACTTCTTACCAATATCTCTGGTCATTTCGTATGGACACAGTAAGAGACACATTAAGCTTAAAGGGTGGCTCTTCCGGGGAACATATCCCAGACCACAGTCCTCAGGCCAGGTCAGTCTTTCCTAACCCCAGCAGGGTCCTTATGCAGTTACTTTAGGGTCACGCAGTTTGTTCCATGGCCGTGCTCTTACTATACTTACGGCGCTTAGCTTGTCCTTTTCGATGCCAGGGTAGCTTATGGCTTGCCCTGGGTCCATTGGGACCTTCCTTTTGGGGGTGTTAAGAAGTAAGGACAACTGAGGCTTAAGTCAGGAAATATGATGGATGCCCAGGAGTAAATACTATTTCAGAGTCAATTAATTCCCTTGTTACAAAGCATAGCATAACTGGACGTTGCTAAACCATGTAAAGGACATAAAGAGAAAAGCAATATGGGATTATTAGTGCCTGATAGAATTGGGTGTGCCTCAGGGGCACTGCTGTGGGAGTAACTCAACCTAAGCTCCCTGCGGGAGGAGCAAGGACACCCCAGTGTTATCCAACACTGGTGGGCACTGTGGAGGGGGCCTCCAGGTGGTCACTGTCGGGGGAAGTTCTGTTGAGTCCTCAATGCGCATCATATGAAAGGCTGGAATTCGGGTGCCCGTGGACACTGGCCCAGTGTGGGCCTGATGGCAGGAGGCCAGTGGTCAGGGCTGGGAGTTGTTGGCCAGCAGCCACAGGCCTATGCATCATCACTGGCCTCGGTCATCGGTCCAGTAACAGTTGTGGACAAACTGCCGCCGTCAGTCCTTTCAGGACTCTGCTACCGCAGCAGCCGGAGCCAACCCCAGGCAGGCCTGTCCTGCACTCGCCTCCTGTGCATGAGGGCTGGGCGGTCCCTTCCACAACCGTTTGAGTCAGTAGAATCATTGCACTGTGAAATTGTTGCCGATGTTTAAGCAATTTTTAAAACGTTTTGCAAGATAGGGGGCGTGATCATCAAGTAAAGCTTTTGAAAAGTTGTGGTGCAAGGTGGCCGGAACAGGGCATTTTTAGGAGCATTGGCTGGCGGACAGGAAGAGCGCATAGAGACTGGACTGGGTGTGCCAGTCCACAGAGGTGTGCGGGGACACGGCAGTGTCCGGCCTGAGGCCATTGAGGCGGCCCCCAGTGGAGCCGAGCTCCGGCCGTTGTTAGAATGAGCAAGATTGGCAAACATCAGCCAGGCTCGAGGGAAACAGAGAACTCAAACGGCAGAGTGGGCGGGAAGGTCACAGCAGGCCCCCCCAAACAGACCCTGTTCCGGTGGGCAACTTTATGCCACTTACTGGGACTCTGGAAGAAGGGATTCATCTCATCTTAGAGTCATAAACCTTCAAGATTGAATGAGGAAGAAGTGGGAAACCTGAACAGCTAATCGTGAATAAGGTGTCTGAAACAGCCGGGAGTAAGCCTGAAGACCGTGTGGCCCCAAACAAAACGAAGTAGAACTTTCCCTATAGGGACAGTCTCGTGGGCCACACCCCCTCCTAGGGAAGAGGGAGGAGCAGAGGGCCTGGAGAGGCGGGCTGGGGGGTGGTCAGGGGCAGCGGATGCTGGTGACAGGCTTGGGGCGGAACCTGTGCCCCTGAAACTCAGTCCACAGTGATCCAACCCGGCAAACGTGAGTGAGCCGTCTCGGTGACTTCACACAGTGACTTGGCTGTGTCCAGTCCCACGGACACTGCAGACTCACACTCCCCGGCGGGTTCCAGAGAATCGTGCCGAGTGGGAATGCTGGTATGAAAAATGACACACTGATTTTACCTATGTGTCATTTAAAACAGCAAGAAAAGGAAGACATGAAGACTGTTTTAGTGGTTTCCAGCCGTTAGGAGGCTGGTAAGAGAGGACGATGTCTGTGGGGTTTTTTTTTTGTTGTTGTTGTTGTTTATCGTGTTTTGAGTCACATCTGGTGGTGCTTAGGGTTACTCCTGATTCTGTGCTCAGGAATTACTGCCGGTGGTGCTCGAGGGACCATCTGGGGTGCTGGGGATGAGATCCGGGTTGCCCGTGTGCAAGGCCAGCGCCCTCCCCGCTGCCCTCTCTCTGGCCCTGCTGTCTGTGGTTTTGGTCTCAGGAGTACCTTGGGAAGGAGCTGTCTTCACGGACTGCATAGGTAGGCTCAGAATTATAATTCAGGTGCATCACACCCAGACCCGAGTGTGGACTTAAATGAATTTTGAATAAAGTAGCTGTCAGTCACCTCAGCATGCTTCTGGTTGTAATGCCACACTTCTATTTTGCAGGAGGGGCCATGTCACCCCTGGTGGCGCTCAGGGTTTACTCACGGCTCTGTGCTCAGGAATCACTTCTGGTGCTTGGGAGACAACACGGGAAGCCAGGGATCGAATCCGGGCCGGCCAAATGCAAGGCAGATGCCCTCCGTGCTGTACCGTCTCTTGACACCTGTCATGCCATGCTTTGGTCATATGATAGCTTAACACAGGGGGAGGAGTCGGCCTGTCCTGGGCCTGTGTTATTCTTAGAATTGTATGGAAAGGTCAGAGGATTAGTTACTGTGCCATTCTCAAACGAATCCTGTAAAAATCATTTGTATATTAAAAAAATGGAGAAGCAAAGACCCAGCTACAAACTAAGTTCAGGGACTCTGAGGGTCTTGCGGTGGCGGACAGGCCTGTGCGTGTGACTTGCTGCTGTGTGAGTGGAGCAGGAGTGACGGAGGAGAGACTGGACGAGTGCTCAGGCGCTGGCTCTCCTACCCCCGCCCGATGTCCCACGGCACCCGGGGGTGACCCGCGGCTCACAGGGAAACTAACAGGGATGGATCGACCTTTGCCAGCCTGGCTGAGTCACACTGGTGAAGGACCGTTTCATTTGGGGCAAGATGTGGAGAAGAGCCCTGCTCGGTCCTGGCGGCGGCCTGGTGCTAGTGGCCCGCCGAGCTCGCAGGGACGAGCAGACCCCGCGTGGGGCGCCTCAGTGCTCAGCCTGCTCCACTCAGCTCGCGGTCACCCAGGAGTCCTGTTCCTGGGGCAGGAGAGAGTGGGCGGGGAAGGCCTTTACCTTCCCCTTTCACGGGTCGGCATTACTTACGGGCCCCTGTGTTCACCAGGGGTGGTCACAAAACAACAAACACCCCCACTCGGGAACAACATCTTCTGGGCTGGGGACACAGTACAGAGGTCAAGCTCTTGCCTTTCGTGCTGCTGACCCAGGGTGGTCCCTGGCACCGCATAGATCCCATGAGCACCGTGGACTGATCCCTGAGCACAGAGAGGAGATGAGGGACTCCTAGAGCACTGCTCAGTGATCCCCAAGCACAGAGCCAGGAGTAAGCCCTGGGCACGGTTGGGTGTGGTCCCACAACCCTGAATTACTTCACAGCAAAATTACATAACATATCATTGTATTACATGTATCTCAGCACATTAAAAAATATAAGGACGGGGCCAGAGAGATAAATACATTGGGCAGGGTGCTTGTGCTACACGTGGCTGACCTGGGTTCGATCCCTGCATCCAATGTGTTCCTTTAAACCATTCAGAAGTGATTTCTGAGGGCAGAGCCAGGAGTAATGCCCAAGCACCGCGGGTGTGGCCCCCAACAAAGCAATACATACAAAGATTGCGCTCTTCTGTGGAATATAAAATAACAGAGTAGGAGACTAGCACCCAAGAATAGTAGAAATAAGTACCAGCAGTTTGGCTCCATGGCTTGGAAGCTGGCCCCACTGCTGGGGGAAAAGGCAATTCAGATAGACAAGGGAATATCAAGCAAACTGTGGTTGGAGGACCCGCTCAGGAGGAGAGATGTGTGCCAAAAGTAGACTATAGATTGAACACAATGGCCACTCAATACCCCTATCACAGACCACAACACCCAAAAGGAGAGAGAACAAAAGGGAATGCCCTGCCACAGAGGCGGCAGGTGGGGGGGAGATGGGATTAGGGGGTGGGAGGGATACTGGGTTCACTGGTGGTGGAGAATGGACACTGGTGGAGGGATGGGTGCTCGAACATTGTATGAGAGAAACACAAGTACGGAAATGTGTAAATCTGTTACTGTACCCTCATGGTGATTCACTAATTAAAAAATTAAAAAAAAACCCAAAAAACTAAAATATAAGGACAGTCATTTTAAAAGATTTGTACAGTGCCATTCTTGGACCCATTTTTTAGAAATTTAATAAAATTTAATTCCCTAATATCAAATATCCTTCAGTTTACAAATGTCTAATAATTTCATCACTGTATCACTGTATCACTGTCATCCTGTTGTTTGTCAGTTTACTTAAGCGGGCACCAGTAACATCTCTATTACACTCAG
This sequence comes from Sorex araneus, assembly GCF_027595985.1. NCBI lineage: Eukaryota > Metazoa > Chordata > Mammalia > Eulipotyphla > Soricidae > Sorex > Sorex araneus. The sequence continues at coordinate 157,634,372 of NC_073313.1, read as the reverse complement.
TCCTGAGATTTTAGTAGCTTCTCTTTACTCGTCTTTCCCGATTGGAGGCTCTTTCAGGGTCAGGGGAATAATTTCATACAACTAATAAATGTGGTTTTATTATATAGCTAAGATGAAATAAAAACATTGATATCATGTCTTATATTCTTAATGATTATAATTAAAAAAAATTTTAAAGGCTAATACAAAAATCAGAATCTAAACTACAATTGATCTTGTTTTTTTTTTTTTTTTTTTTGCCTTTTGGGTCACACCTGGCGATGCACAGGGGTTACTCCTGGCTCTGCACTCAGGAATGACTCCTGGCGGTGCTCAGGGGACCATATGGGATGCTGGGAATCGAACCCGCGTCGGCCGCGTGCAAGGCAAACGCCCTACCTGCTGTGCTATTGCTCCAGCCCCTGATCTTGTTTTAAAGTATCTGCAATTGATCTCATTGAAACAATGATATCTACAGTTGATCTGTAAACAAAGCAAAAAAGGCATATCAGGAGGCAAGTGTATTTGGAAGTCAGTTGTTAGCATTAAACTCAAATCATGCTGGTTCATATATATCTTTATCTATCTATATCTATGCAGTGACTACCTACCAAGTAGTATGCAAAGCAATACATTCGATATAAAGTAAAATATCCCAATTGTAATATAATAGTGATGTTCAGTATAATCTGAAGAGTAGGCACTTGGATATAAACTAGTATTGTTTTTGCTTGATATTTTCCTTTTGGGTGCTGAGGAACATCTGCTGGACCAACACCCTGGTCCTTTCGAGGTCAGGGAGAAGGTTCCTGTGCTTGGTCACTGAACAAACAGTGCTTTATCCTAACCATGGCTCCCCCAGTCATGGGGGAAGGAACATGCTCGTGTGAGACGAATGTGGGTACGATAGCCCTGCCGGTCTGGTTCAAGATGGAAAACGCAGGCACAACCCTCTAAAGATCAACGAGTGGCTCGAAAAATACGCAAGAGACAAAGAAAATGAGAGAGAGGTACTGGAGTGCCAGAGAAAACGGGGCATGCCACTGGGGTAGGAACTGGGCACGCCAAGGGAAGACTGCACTGACCTTGGATGAACAGACGTACAGAGCTCAGAGGCGAGGCCTGGGCGAGGCGGGCGGAGAGCAGGGGGCTGTAGGGCACGTGGGCTGCCGGGACTCAGGGTCAGGTGGCTTGCTGGGGCCCTTCGGGATTATCCTAAACAGGGAGCACAGGTCGCTGAGGCAGTGCCGTCCCGCTGCCCCTCACAGGCAGACGATGCCGCAGGAACTGCCGTAGTGACACGTGAGTGGACAGTCCCGGACAGTGACATGACCACAGGGCCTCTGGGCTCTGAGTCCGGGGCGGGCTGGGCCCTTGATGAGGAGGAGTCGGATCTGTGTGGGGTGGTATTGCCCGGAGGTCAGAACCCTGGCGTCAGACTCAGGACCTGCAGCTACGATGCCCAGACGAGCCTCCCGCATGAAGAGCCTCCATCCCCACAGGCCAGCTCTGGCGCGTCCTTCTGAAACAGTGTCCAAGCAGAGTTTCTCTGATGCCAGTGGCCAGACTGGGTGGAGTGGTCAGCAGGGCTTTTGGGATCCGGGTCCCTAGCTGGTTAGGAGGTAGCCTCTGGAGGGGGCAGATGTGCTCTGCTTCCAGTGCTCAGCGTGAACGGCCGCTGGGAAGAGGAAGGCTGTGGAATCGAGGGCCTCTTCTATCCCTCCCCCAATCAGCAGGTCACCAGGCTGCCTGGAGGTGCTGTCACACCCGCTGCAGGTGCCTCGGGGCGTCTGGCTCACAGCTGCCTGAGATGAACGGGGGGTCCTGTCCCACATGCTGGCACTGCGGCTTGTTGAGCTCGGGTCCCAGAGCACCCAAACAGCAAGGTCAGAACCCGGGTCCATCCTTGAACAACACATTCCTGCTGCTAGAACTTGCCTGATTCATCTTCGTTTCTCACACCCGCAAACCCAGCATCCACCACGTGCTTCAAAGACGTGGAGGAAAATGGATGCACAGTGGGCTCAGGAAAGGGTCACTCCACACTGGGGCCGCCTTCTTTGAGTTTTCTGGCACCCCTCAGACACTGGCCTCTGGCACCTACCTCAGGGCCCCGTCTGCTTCTGCCCCAGGCGCCGAAGGGCCTCCTTCACGTCCTTGTTCCGCAGACTGTAGATGAGGGGGTTGAGCATCGGGATGACCAGCGTGTAGAACACGGAGATCACCTTGCCCTGCTCCTGGGACTCCACGGCCCCCGGCTGGGCATACATGACAAAGGCAGTGCCGTAGAAGAGGAAAACCACAGTCAGGTGGGAGCCACAGGTGGAGAAGAGCTTGTGCCTGCCCGTGCCCGAGTGCATCCTGAGGATGGTCACGGTGATGTAGCCGTAGGAGACAAGGATCACAGCCATGGTGCCCACGATGACGAGCCCACAGATGCCAAACATCACCAGCTCATTGAGTGCCGTGTCAGCACAGGCCAGTTGGAGCAGGGGTGGCACGTCACAGAAGAAGTGGTTGATGCGGTTGGAGCCGCAGAAGGGGAGGCTGAACGTGAAGCCTGTCTGCATGGAGGTGTTGAAGAGGCCTCCGCAGTAGCAGACCAGCACCAGGCGGGCACAGGCTGAGGGACGCATGGTGACGGGGTAGCGCAGGGGGCTGCAGATGGCCATGAAGCGGTCATAGGCCATCACGGCCAGGAGCAAAACCTCAGTTGTAGCAAATAAGGATAAAGAGAAGAACTGGGCGACACAGCCCGCAAAGGTGATGGCCTTGGAGGAGGAGAAGAAGTCGGCCAGGGCATTGGGGGCGATGGCAGATGAGTAGCACAGGTCCAGGAAGGACAGGTTCCGGAGGAAGAAGTACATGGGGGAGTGCAGGCGGGCATCCCGGGTGATGACCACGATCATGGTGAGGTTCCCCAGGAAGGTCACTGTGTACAGGGCCAGGAAGACAGCAAAGAGCAGGGCCTGGATCTTCGGGCCCCCCTCAAAGCCCACCAGCACAAAGTTCTGCAGAAGCACTGCCGAGAGGTTCCCATGTCTGTGGGATGGCATGGCCCGGGGTGGGTGGTGGGGGCAGAGAGGAGGCAGGAAGCAGGAACAGGGGGCAGCCCAAGGGCTCCAGGTCACTTCTTTCCTGGACTATAGGGGCCCTCAGTTGCCCCTGTCCCCGAGAACCAAGCAGATGCCATTAGTGTTCTTTCTTCCCAGCTGGGCTCAGACCAACCTGCAAGGTAACATGAGCTGTGCTGAAGCGAATCAGGTCTGCTGACGCTCACCCTGAACCCACCACCGCTGCAGTCACAGGGCGGGGGCGTCTGCAGAGCTGGGTGCACACGTGTGCGCTGCAGGACTCAGCCTCACCTCTACATTCCCCCTCCCTGAGGCAGCCCTTCCTGCTCTTCCTCTGAGTTCTCGAGTGCTTCCTGCCCTCATCTAGCTGGGGTGGATCCCGTTTCCAGGCCAGGCTGACAGCAGAGCAGAGAGCAGCCCGCGCCAGGGTGGGGTGTGTGTGTGTGTGTGTGTGTGTGTGTGTGTGTGTGTGTGTGTGTGTGTGTGTGTGTGTGCTGGGAGCCCCTCTGACAGTCAATGTCACTGAGATGCTGATGCCGCTGGTTGGTGGCAGTCACAGAGGGCTGGGCAGGGAGTGTGTCCCCACCAGAATGTTTCCTGTCTAGGAGCTCTGTCATACCCACAAGTCCCCTTGACCTTGACCTCACCTTTCAGGGAGGCGTTGTGACTCGCTGGAATGGCAGTGCTGAGCCTGGACTCCCGGGAGGCTGTGTTCGCCTGTGGGTAGGATGAAACGGGTGTTGGCTCCTCCAGATCATCCCTGAGACCCGAGGCTGTCCTGAGTGGCAGAGGGGGAGGATGGGGCGGGAGTACCGGAGAGAGTCGGTGGCCCCACGCCTGGCCTTCCTGGCTCCTGATAGGGTGGAAGCAGGAGCAGAAGGCCCTGCACCAGGGTCCACACCCGTCTGTTAGCCCACTGCACGTCAGGGTCAGCTTTTTGCCACTCGTGAGAAAAATTCTCCTCACTTCTCTCAAGAGGGACTTGCAGCCTCTAATGGCCAATTAGGAGGAGGTTGGGCTTCTGGAGTGTTTGAGAAGTCCCAGTTCCTGGGTCCCAGCAGTCCCGGGCTAATCTTCCCTTGGTCCCTGAGTCCCAGCAAGGAGAGGATGGAGGCGTCTCCCTCAGGGTCAGCTGTGGATGCGACCTGTGAGGAGCACTGGGGGCAGGGGCAAGAACTTGGCGCTCACTGGTCATTTCCCTCCGAGTCCTGGGGCCACCTCCTGAGCCCACCTGTGAAAACACTGAGAGGCCTGGCTTGCTGCATAGATGTCTCAGGAGTCACGATGGAAAAGAATTGAAGAAATATTTTGTATTAATGACCACGCGAGCAAATCGATGAACAACAGGATGACAGTGACAGTGACAGTGACAGTGACTGATTAATAGCGTAATCTGCTGGAGTCGCTCTGAAAAACACTGGAGACATTCAAAACTAGTTGCTGAAATAGTAATATCTCCACTGTATGTTACCAAGGGAGTATCTCAAGGTCACTCACCCAAGCTGTGGTGGGTTGCAGTAGCTCCATACACATTGTCCTTGAGCTGTGGTGGATTGCAGTAGCTCCGTTTACACGATGAATGCATCTCCATGCAGGCACTTATGGAAAGACAGTCTAAAGGGTCCCAGATCCATTATTGCTCCACTCCTTCATTCTTGACTTTGGTCAAATACTCATAAAGTGACAACTTATCCCATATGGCAAGAACGAGGACAAAAAGGGGAGAAAAGGGATTGTTCTCCAACTTTGCACTCTCATGTCTCAGCACCTTGAGACTCAGTCTGAGCAAAGGGCTATGCATCCTGGATATGGAATGCCTTTCTCCAATCTCCGTGTACCAACCTAAGGACAGACCAGGAGATGGGGGAGGAGGAGGAGGACAAGGACGAGGATGAGGATGAGGATGGGCAGGCATGTATTCTCCTTTTATTGAAAGAACTTCAACAGCCAACATTTAAGGGGTTCCTATGACTAAAACATAATCAACAAAATATAGATATTTAATCACTTTATGATACTACAAACACTAAGTACTAATATTATGACACTTATTTAAGCAAACAATTAGCAACAAATAATTTAAAAGGCTGGAGAGATAGGACAGTGAGTAAGGTGTTTGTCTTGTAAGCAAAATAAACATGAACATGGACTCAGGTTTGATCCCTGGAACTGCATATGAGCTCCACCAACAGTGATTCCTGAGTGGAGAGTCAGGAAAAAGCTCTGAGAACTGTTAGTGTGGACTCCCCAAGTTAAAAGGTCATTGTCAAAAGAAAACATCAACAGACAACATAAGGAGAGTGAGAATTCTCCAGAAACCAAACAATAACATAAAGGCTTATGACGCAATGGATATAGAATTCATGAAGACATTCTACCCACAATGAACAGAATGTCACTGAAATCTCTATCATGAAGAATATTAAAGACAAAATATTCATAAAATATTCATAGAAGTGATCCATATATTCAAGAAAACTCTTAAAAGCTATTCTGTATCCCAGGAATAAAATAAACAAGAGAAGATTGAAGCTATAAATAAGTAACTGAAATTTTTTAGATATAAATATTAAAATAATATCAGGAGTGCTGTAGAAATTGTGGAAATAAAATAGACCTTAAAGAGAAATAAATAGATTCAATAAAAACCTAGAAAGACAGTTGGAGAGAGAGAGAGAGAGAGAACCAAACATGAAAAAGGAAGCATGTTGCATGAATAGTCTTTTGATTGGAGGAACAGAGACAAAACACGCGAGAGGAATGTAGAGAGCATGAAGGGCCAATGCATCGATCTGGCTCAAGGCAAAAAGTGACTGCCAGAGGCCTCCTTTTATCCTAATTTTTGTCAGTTACATTCTAATGACTTCATTACAGACAAAGACTCACTAATGAGAGAGTACAGTTAGAGGATAAGCATTCATCAAAAGAATGTCAGGGTATCCATTGTCTTGTGAAAGGTATGTTGCCAAAGCTATGTTGCAATGATTTAAAACGTCAGAGGAGGATATGGAACTGGACATGTAGGCTCTACAGATCATGTTCCCCATATTCTTGTGGTTGGTTACACATAGGGCAAAGAGAAGGCTCATATGGATACTTGAAGGTCAGTCCAGATTAAGGATGTGTAAGAGAGGGGGAAACTGCTGCCTTGTACTGCCAAGATAATGTATGACCAGGTGGCATATGAGAGCATGCTGTATTCCTCCAGGTCATAGGACTCACAAGTTTTATCTTACCCACTTAATGTAAAAGTGTGACCTCAGTTCTGCTTCCTGATTGCAGGGCAGCATCCAGAGGCTCATCCTAATGTCCTGGCTTAGCACCACTATATCACTGTCACTGTCATCAGTGATGACAGCGGGGCGAAGTGAGCACACAGGGTCGGCGGTGATACTGGCCACCCACCTGACCCGTCTTGAAACACGGACAGCTTAGCACCAAGAGAAGCAAAATGATGCATCTGCTAGTAAAGGACATTTAGAATAGTGTCTCAGAGGCAGAAAAGAGGGCACAGGGAGCAGAAAGCTTCTTCCAAGAATGTCCCAAGCTTGGATCAAAAACTAAATATTTGAGTCCATGAAACTAACAGAATACCTGTTTATATAATGCAATGACAGGTACTCCAAAATATTTACTAGCAAGATAATCAGAAAGTTAGGACAATGCACGACTGCCAGAAGTGTTGATGGAGAAAAGCACGTGGCCAAGGGACTTTTCCCATCAGTCTTCTCAGGAGACACTGTGTGAGAGGGGTAACATAGTTGAGACACACAGAAGATAGAGTCTGCCATGGAGAACACTCTGTCCTACAATTCCAACCTTCAGGTATGAAGGAGCAATAGAGACTTCCACAGACAGACAAAGCTCAAGAAGTTCATCTCACTAGACCTCCCTTTCAAGAAATGTTAAAATAACTGTTATCTCATCACAGAAAAGAAATTTTATACAAAAGAAACTAGGTAATAAATATTTGTAGAATATGTATATCAATATTATATAACTCAATATATTATAACTTTTTAATTTAGGCATCATTATTTACATAAATAGGAAGTGAAGAAATAAAACTACACTGGAACTCTATGGTAGGATTTTATGCATGGAAGTCCCTAAAGACCACAAAAATGTTAATAAAAAAACACAACAATCTTGGAGGCTTCAGGAAAATAAACATACAAACCCAACTGCACTTGTGCTTAAAGAATATAAAAAATACCAAGTGTGGGCCAAGATGGCCAAGTAGGTAGGAGCCAAGAGCAATCCCATGAGTGCACTCCCAGGGCACCAGCCCCCAAAACCAACCAACCAACCCGGAATCCCATCTGTGTCCCTCGCTGAGAAATCCACTGGAGAATCCAGCTGCTGTCCCCATAAGCGACTTTGTGGACCAGAGTTGTGGCTGGTCAGAGTTTTTCTCAGGGAAGGTTCTGTCTGTCTTTGGTGCCACCTGTGGCATTTGGTGGGAGTCTTCAATGATGCTGTTGAGTGGATTTCCTGCTCTGGACATAGTCGCACACCTGCTGCTACGGCTGCTCTGGGCACCTACTGGGAGTGGCCCAGCCTCTCACCCCAGCCTTGTGTGGGTGAAAAGTCAGAAGACGGGTGACCTGGGGGCCCACGATGAGGCCGTATGCTCAGGGCCACCACAACCAGCTCAGCCTGTTCGTGCTCCCCAGCGCAGCAGCCGTGCCTGGTCCTCACTGAAGGCAGGTCTTAGCGCAGATGCAGCACCTTGGCTACTGCCAAAGCACCGCCCTCTCGGGACTGCTCTCGGAACCTGGGGTTGTTTCTCTCCTGTGTACATCCAGTGGGGTTCACAGGACTTTCTGCGCTCAAACCTTCACCCTGCTCTACCTACTTGTGAAATAAATTATTTTTTCAAATAGGACGACTAAAGTTTTATTGCATCCATAAGGAAATAATTTGTTAATCATTTCATGGCTTCTTTTAATCACGTGAGATATACAGTTACAAAGTTATTCATGATTGAGTTTCAGTCATACAGTGTTCCAACACCCGTCCCTTCACCAGTGCACATTTCTCACCACCAATGACCCAGTTGCCCTCCCACCTATCCCCCACCACTGCCCTGTTCCCATAGCCTGCTTCTATGGTGGACATTTCTCCTCTCTCTCTCTCTCTCATTTTCCTTTTTGGGTTTTGTGGTTTGCAATGCAGGTACTGAACGGTTATCATTCATATCACTTTACCTCCTATCAGCACTCAAGTTTTTGTCCAGAGTAATCATTTCAACTATCATTGTCATAGTGGTCTCTTCTCTGTTCTAAATGCCCTGGCCTCCCCCTTGTGGCAAGCTTCCTACCAGGGACCAATCCTCCTGGCCCTTGTTTTTACTATCTTTGGGTATTATTCACATACCATTTTTTTCATATCTCACAAATTAGTGTGTTCATTCTATGCCTGTCCCTCTCCCTCTGACTCATTTCACTCAGCATGATTCTCTCCATCCATGTGTAAGCAAATTTCATGACTTCATTTTTCCTGGCGGTTGCATAGTGTTCCATTGTGTAGATGCAGCATAGTTTCTTTATCCAGTCAGCAACTCTCGGGCACTCAGGTTATTTCCAGATTCTGGCTATTGTGAGTAGCTACAACATGAGAGTGCAGATGGCTTTTCTGCTGTGCTACTGGGCCTCTAGGGCATATTACTAGGGTGGCATTTCTGGGCAATTAAATTTCTAGGGTTTTGAAGAATGTCCGTGTCGTTTTCCAGAGAGCCTGGAATAGGTTAAAAAAATTAATAGACATTTTAAAAAAACTATATCCCACCATTGACTTCGGGCCTGGAGAGTTTCATGGTAGGTCTGCTGTTAATCTAAGGGATGATCCTTTGTATGTAATTTCCTTCTTTTATCTTGCTGCTTCAGTATTGTATCTTTATGACATTTGACATTCTGATTATGCCTTTGGGTCTTTAGGATATTTTACTGGGGTCTCTTTTAGCTGGTAATCTTTGGGCTTCTTGGATGTGGATGCCTGTGTTCTCCAGCTCTGGGAACTTTTCAGAGATAATGTTTTTAACTGTTACTACCTCACTGTGGTTGCCTCCCTGTACCTCTGGGACTCCCATTATTTTTATGTTGTTCCTTTTCAGTTAATCCCATAATTCTCTTTCTTGCCCTAGAGCTATTTTGAGGTCTTTTTCCATCTTGTAGCCTGTATGCTTTCTGCAGCTCATCTTCAAGGTCACTGATCTGTCTTTGGCTGTTGTCATTCTACTGTTGAGGGAACCCATTAAGTTATTCATTTCATCTATCAATTTTATTTTTATTAATGACACTTCTGTTTGTAGTTTTCTTATTTCTGCTCTCATTTCCTCCTGTATTTTACTGGCCATCCATTTCACTGTTGTTCTCATATCTTCCTGTATGGATGTCCGTTCCACTGTTCTTTAAGCTCATTAAACATCCTCACCATTCCATTTCTGAATTCTTTATCAGAGAGATTTTGTTTGTGGATATTCTTTGCTGAGGTTTCAGGGCTCCTGTCTTCATCCACTCCTTGTAGAGGAGGTTCTGTGCTGTTTTGCTTATAGTGCCTATGGTAGTCTGGGGGTGGTGACCTCTTTTTTCCCCTTCTAGGATGTTCCCTTCCTTTTTGGTGTTCCTGTGTATCTATGTGGAGCCTCTTTGGAAACGGATCCTATGGGCTATAGAGGGGGACTATAATAGCAGCTGCCTGCTGGAGAAGCCAGGCCCTTTGCCTATCTAACCTGGGGTGGGACATTAGCAGTGTTCCCTGCATTTACATCCCGCATGGTTGCCTTCTAGAAACACTCGCCCTGGGTCTGCCCCACTGCTTCTGCTGCCACAGCAGCATGATATCAAGGTCTTTAATCCACTTTGATCAAACTTTTTTGCCTGGCATTAGACAGAGGTCTGAGTTCATTTCTTTTGCAAGTAGTTGCCCAGTTTTCCCATCACCACTTGTTGAAGAGGAGCTACTTTCCTCACTTCATATTTTTTGCTCCTTTATCAAGGATTAACAGATAATATTCCTAAGGGTCTGACTCAGGATATTCAAGTCTATTCCATTGGTCTGCGGATTTGTCTTTATTCCAATAGCATGCTGTTTTAATTACTACCACTCTGTAGTACAGTTTTAAGTTGGGGAACATGATGCCTCCCATCTTCTTTTCCCAAGGATTGCTATTTAGGTGTGTGTCTGTGTGTCTGTGTGTGTGTGTATGCACGTGCATATGAATTCCATGAGTGTTTAATCTGTTTATTAAAAAAATGAGATGGGTATCCTTACAGGGACTGCGTTGAATTTTTATAATGCTTCAGGGTGCATTGTCATTTTGATGGTGTTAATCCTTCCAATTCACAAGCAGTATATGTGTTCCATTTCCTCGTCCTCTTTTATTTCTCGAAGTAGTGTTTTGTAATTTTTTTGTATAGGTCTTTCACCTCTTTAGTTAAGCTGATTCTGAGGTACTTGATTTTCTGAGGCACAATTGTGAATGGGATTGTTTTATAATATCTCTTTCTTCTCTTTTATTATTTGTGTATAGCAACCCCATGGACTTTTGTGTATTAATTTTGTAGCCTACCACTTTACTATACAAATCTATTGTTTCTAGGAGCTTTTTTTCTTGAAGAAAGGATTTTACTTTCTTCACAGAAAGGAAAATCTTTAGGATTTTAGGGTGATATTATAGTATAATATCATCTGCAAATAGTAGAGGTTGATTTCTTCCTTTGCTATCTGGATACCCTTGATATCTTTTTCTTGACTGATTGCTATGGCAAGTAGTTCCTTACTATATTCAATAGAAGTGGTGAGAGCTCACTGATTCTGTCCTCAGCTGTTTGTAGTTTGTAGTTTCCTCATTTCTGATTGTGTTTTATTGGCAGCCTATTCTGTTGTGTCTCTGAGCTTCTTGTACAATCTGCTTAATCAATAGCTGAGTAAATAGCAGTATTCCTACATTACATATATATATATATATATAAAGAAGGAATGTAAGATGGTCTAGTGACTACAGCATTAGATAAATGTAAACATGAAAGATTTATAGAAACCAACTCCTATTCTTTGGTTCTAATTTCTTCACTAAGTCTCTTTGCCTATATATATTCATAAATTCTGTTCAAAGCAGAACAATGAATTATTCCTAGCCACTTCATTTGATTTCTGAATGTTCATTTGGGGAGCAACTGTACCATACAAAATTAATTAAGTCCCTTATCAGGTCTTTTTATTTTCTCAAACTGATTGCACCTCTTTCCATTTCATTTGTAAGAAATGTTAAAAAAAATTCTGATAATGATGCATTATCACCTGTATCACCTGTCGTCCCATTGCTCATCGATTTGCTTGAGTGGGCACCAGTAATGTCTCCATTCATCCCTGTCATGTGCTAGTGTAGCCCAATGACATCTGCTTGCTACAGGAACATGAAGAGCATCAAACCGTTCGTTTAGGGTCTTGACAAAGAAGTCCAACCATCTCGTACTTGATCTTCTGCGCTTTAACCATCAGGTCCTCAATGGAGGCTCCAGTGCCAGAGTATGTGGGTTGAAAATACAGACAGTCATTTTAGTCCTTCATTTTGGCAGATTAGTTCAGCACTGCGATTTTATCAGCCTCTCCTTACTTGTCCTTCGCAACGCTGCCGTATTGGGGGCTCTTTCAGGGTCAGGGGAATGAGGCCCATTACTGTTACTGTTTTTGGCATATCAAATACACCATGGGTAGCTTGCCAAGCTCTGCCGTGTGGGCGGGATACTCTCAGTAGCTTGGTGGGCTCTCTGAGAGGGATGGAGGCTTTTAGGGCGGCCTCTAATCATCCTTAAAGGTGCTCTCAGTCCACTGAATGCAAACTTTTGGTCAACTGGCATGTTGTAATGATCTGCACGCTGACAAACACGCACCTACCTAAGTCTCTTGGGCAGCACCTGTTGGTTCACTCTTTGCTTGTTGGCACTGTTGCCACCCCCTGCCATGATGAGGTGGTTAATATGCTTTTTTAAAAATCTGTTCACTTCTATGTAAATCTTGTGGAGATCAAATTTGATTTCATGACTCATGATAATGGCTACTTGGACGATAAGAATGGAAAGGGGAAATATAAGATAGTGGGGTTTGATAAATTTCTCACTGGACCTAATCTTTGGTGAATTTTGACAGTTTAAGTTGATAGAGCATTTTTCTGTCAATAGAAAAAATATATTAAATCATCTATTCTTCCATCGTGCAACCAGGAGTGAAGTCCTGTGGTTGGACCTCTGGGTAATATCTCATGATTTTATTGCTTGTGGACTGGAGCGATAACACAGCGGGTAGGGCATTTATCTTGCATGCGGTCAACCCGGGTTCAATTCCTCCGTCCCTCTTGGAAAGCCTGGCAAGCTACCGAGAGTATCCCGCCCGCACAGCAGAGCCTGGCAAGCTACCCGTGGTGTATTTGATATGCCAAAAACAGTAACAACAAGTCTCACAATGGAGACGTTACTGGTGCCCGCTCGAGCACATCGATGAACAATAGGACGACATGCTACAGTGCTACAATGCTTTATTGCTTGTAGTATGGTCTGGAGCCAAAAGAGATCCTCAAATTGAGATATTGCATTTGTCATCCAATGACAGCTTGGTTCTTTTTTTTCCTATTGAATCACTGTGAGCTACATTTGCAAATCTTTCATGTTTGAGTTTCAGTCATACAATGATTTAACACCCATCCCTCCACTAGTGTACATTTTCCACTGCAAATGTCTCCAGCATCCCTCTCTCCCCTATCCCACCCCACCTCCTGCCTCTATGGTAGGCAGTTTCCTTTTTACTCTCTACTTTGGGGCATTACGGTTTGCAATACAGATACTGAGAAGCCATCATGCTTGGTCCTTTATCTACTTTTAGCACATATCTCCCATTCCAAGTGATCCCCCCAACCATTATTGACTTAGTGATCCATTCTCTATTCCAGCTGCCTTCTCCCCCAGCTCATTAGGCAGACATCCAACTGTGGAGCAATATTCCTGTCCTTGTCTCTAATGTCTTTGGGTGTTAGTCTCATGTTATGATATTTTATATTCCACAAATGAGAGCAGTTATTCTATGCCCATCTCTATATTTCTTTTTTCTTTTTTTATAGCTAAATTTTTAAATTTTATTTTATTTTATTAAATCACCGTGTGGAAGATTACAATGCTTTCGGGCTTAGGTCTCAGTTATACAATGCTGAAACAACCATCCCTTCACCAGTGCCCATATACCACCACCAAAAAAAAAAAAAAACCCACACAGTACACCTCCCATCCCGCCCCCCCACCCCCTACCTTGTAACTGATAAGTTTCATTTTACATTCTGTTTACTTTGGTTACATTCAATATTTCAACACAAACCTCACTATTGTTGTTAGGAGTACCCCACTAGATTCAGACCTACTGTGAAGACAAATGAGGTCACACGGCCGCGGTAGCGGCCGCGCGGTTTTGAATTTCTGTACTTTAACAAGAAGTCCAGGGAGATTTCTTCCAGATATTAGATAATTGCAGGCTTGAAAACCCAATCTGTGGTCGTCTTAATATGGCGGCCACCGCGCCCTTCATCCCCGGAGAGAAAGAGGCGAGAGAGAGAAATACCTTTTCCCTCCCGAGTGGGCATGGGGCCGAGGCTTAGTTCTCAGGCTGGAGACATTCTGCGAGGAGTTGCTCACACCGAAAGAGGTTTTGCTGGGTCTGGATTCACGCTTGTACAGCTGCGGAGAGGCCGCACATGGGTGCGGCCCCCGGGATCACATCTCGGTGGAGGGAGGGGCCGGTGCCTCCCACCTTCCCAAGAGCACCCTCGTGTCCTTTTGCTGCAGTTTTTGTCGTAAATCCCATCTGTGGTCGTCTTAATATGGCGGCTACCACGCCCTTCATCCCTGGAGAGAAAGAGGCGCGAGAGAGAAATACCTTTTCCCTCCCGGGCGGGCAGGGGGCCGAGGCTTAGTTCTCAGGCTGGAGACATTCTGCGAGGAGTTGCTCACACCGAAAGAGGTTTTGCTGGGTCTGGATTCACGCTTGTACAGCTGCGGAGAGTATATTTCTGACTCATTTCACTTAGCATGTTCCTGTCTATGACTATCCACTTATAAGCAAATTTCTTTTATTTTTTATTTATTTATTTATTTTTATTTTATTGAATCACCATGTGGAAAATTACAATGCTTTCAGGCTTAAGTCTTAGTCATACAATGCTGAAAAAACCATCCCTTCACCAGTGCCCATATCCCACCACCGAAGACAAAAAAAAAAAAACAAAAACACAGTACACCTCCCATCCCGCCCACCCCCATAACCCCCTGCCTTGTAACTGATAAATTTCACTTTACTTTCTATTTACTTTGGTTACATTCAATATTTCAACACAAACCTCACCATTATTATTAGGAGCACCCCACTAGAGTCAGACCTGTTGTGAAGAGAAATGAGGTCGTGCAGCCGCAGTAGCGACCGCGCGGTTTTGTACTTCTGTACTTTAACAACTGAGTCCAGGGAGATTTCTTCCGGATATTCGATCATTGCAAGCTTGTAAACCCCATCTGTGGTCACATCTCGGCAGCGGTGGGAGGGGCTGGTGCCTCCCACCTTCCCAAGAGCACCCTTGCGCCCTTTTGCTGCAGTTTTTGTCGTAAAATCCCGTCTGTGGTCATCATAATATGGTGGCCCCCACGCCCTTCATCCCCAGGAAGGGACAGGCGAGAGAGAGAAATACCTTTCCCCTCCCGGGCGGGCATGGGGTCGCAGCTTAGTTCTCTGGCAGGAAACAATCTGCTAGGAGCAGTCCATGTTGTAGTTGGTTCAGCTGGGTCTGGATTCACACGGGTGCAGCTGTGGAGGAGCCGCACACGCGTGCGGCCCCCGGGGTCACATCTCGGCAGCGGTTATAAGCAAATTTCATGACTTCATCTCTCTTAACAGCTGCATAGTATTCCATTGTGTAGATGTACCATTGTTTCTTTAACCAGTTGTCTGTTCTTGGGCACTCGGGTTGTTTCCAGATTCTGGCTATTGTGAACAGTGCTGCAATGAACATACAGCTGCAGATGTCATTTCTACTGTGCTCTTTTGCACCCTTGGGATATATTCCCAGAAGTGGTATTGCAGAGTCATGTGGGAGCTCAATTTCTAGTTTTCTAAGGAATGTCCATATTGTTTTCCAAAAAGGCTGGAACAATTGGTATTCCCACCACCAATGAAAGAGTCTCTTTCTCCTCACATCCACACCAGCACTGGCTGGTCTTGTTCTTTTTGGTGTGTGTCAGTCTCTGTGGTGTGAGATGATATCTCATTGTTATTTTGATATGCATCTCCCTGATGGTTAGCGATGTAGAACATCTTGGTTCTTTCACGAGGGAGAAACTGTTTGTCCATGATAATCAAACCCTCTCTGATGGAACCAGACTCAACATGAACTTGTATTTTCACTATTTTAATACTTTTGTTATTTTAATCAGAGGTCCTTGTTCTTTCTGTTGAAGAAATATTAGGTCTTAGAAAAACTGAGAAGAGGGTAAGTCATATCGGGAACTTTTTCTTACATATTTAATTGTCCAAAAGAGAATACACACATGTTGGAGAGGCCAGGAGTATGGAGATAAGTTGTATGTGGAAGCAAGAATATTGTTTCTGCAAAATTTGGGTCATGCATATAGAATACCATGTCTTCTTTCCTTCAAAAAGCCCTTTCAATGGCAACCGGTGTTTCTACCTACAATATGCAATTATCTACGTATATAACTGGACATGCACACTATGAACACATAAATTCATAACATATAATTGTATTTATGTATATAAACACATATTAAAGGGAGATGGTCACCAGGTCTATAGAGAGACAAAGACAGAGACAGACAGAGACAAAGGTACAGAGAGAAAGATAAAAGTGTAGTTTGGGGGAAGGTGAGAATGTATTGTTAATTAACATGTAAGTAATTATAAGATATTTATACTTGAAAATAATTCAATATAATATTCTACATCAAAATAGCTGATAAAAAGTCCCTCAACTCAACTAATACAGAGAAAACATTGGAGCACCATCAGGAGTATTCTCCAAGCGCAGTTAAGAGTAAAACCTGAGCACTATTGGGTGTAGACCAAAAACAAAAACAGAGTCTCGGGCCGGGGCCGGAGCTCAGGCTCCAGCTGAGATTCGACCCGGGTGGCCATGCCTTTGCACAGCTGTGTGGATGTGGAACGAGCAGGAGCCAGAGCCAGCTTTATGACTTGGGGTTCCAGCGAGTGCTTGCAACCATGTATACAGACTGTGAACTATGCTTTTGCTCCATGCTGCTCCAGGAAGGGAAATGATTCAATTTCCAACTTAAATCTCCCTGGACTTAATTACTATAATACAGAAATTGTAAACCGCGCGGCCGCAGTAGTGGCCGCGCGACATTTTATCTCTTTATTCTCATCAGTGGAAAACTTATTATCAAATATTTCCTTGTCAATAGAGCTGTATTCTTGGGGGATAAATTCCAACAAAAATAGTGAGTCTGTGTTGAAACAACAATAGTGAGTTTTGTGTTGAAATATGGAATGTAATCAAGGTAAAGAGAAAAGGAAGTGAAATTATCAGTCACGCAGGGGGGGGCTTGGGGGGTGAGGGGTGAGACGTATACTGTTTTTTTTTGTTTGTTTGTTTTTATTGGTGGTGGAATATGGGTACTGGTGAAGGGACGGGTGTTTGAGCATTGTATAACTGAGACATAAGCCTGAGAACTTTGTAACTTTCCACATGGTGATTCAATAAAATAAATTAAAACAAAACAAAACAAAAACAGAAACAAAAAACTCTGAAAGGAAGATCTAAAATATTAACTTCCATAGAAGAAATCATGAGAAAATTTTATGACCTTGAATTTGGCATGGATATTATTGAGCTCATGAAAAAAATGCAAAAATAGACCAATAAGAAACCACAAAACTCGCAAATCTGTATGTACACATTAACAATCAATGGAGTTAAAAGCAACATGTGATATTGGGATAAGTATCTTCAATTTGTCCGCTGATAAGGAGTTAATATCCAAAATGCATAATCAGCTCCTCCAATTGCAAAAATTCAGTAGTTCGATTAAAGTATGAGCAAATTATTTGAATACATGTTACTTCAAATATTATCTAAAGTTGTGAGCAGATGCTTTAAAATGCTAAATATCAGTACTCATTCCGAATCCCAAATAGAGTGGCTTAGTGTCTTGCATTTGTATGGCAATGCAACAAAGATGAGAGTATCAAAACGCACAAAACGACCTGTAATGATTAGAATGTGGAGAAATTATTTTTATGTGTTGATAGAAATGTAAAGTATTGCAATGATATAGAAAATAGTTTAGAGTTTCCCATCTAAAGTTAGAGAAGATTCATCACACCATTAGATAATTCTCATCATGTCCAAAATAATTTAATGCAGATTCTCGATTCTCTAAGAGATTTCATTCATTGGTGAATTCTCCATAATAGACAAAATATGCAGAGAGTCTTTTGCCTGCGCACCTGGCTGTATTCCCCGGGGCCCCTCGGAGGAGATGGGCTCCAGCTTCCCTCCCCACCCCGAGCAGAGCTCCCGGTGGCTGAAGACCTCCAGAACCTAGCCACGGCCATGCTCAAGGCCCCTCTCCACACGTTCGGACGAGGCTCATGCATGAAGCTACCGGCAGAGGAACCCAGGTGTGTGGGACCCGGGGCTGAGACCTCCAAGCCTGCTCTTGGATCAGAACTGAGCCTCTTCTGCCCGGATTTCCCATTTTCCAGTAGCTAGGCGGTCACACCCAGGGACTGCCCCCGGCTCCCTGTAATCCCAACAGTGGCCAACATCCAGAGACTTAAAAGCAAACTCCTGTAAGAGCGGCCACTTGACATCTTACAGCCTACTTCTCCCTCTGGGAGAAACTGGCAAGCTACCGAGAGTTTCCTGCCCACAGGGAAGAGCCTCACAAACTCCCCATGGTGTATTTATATGCCAAAACCAGTAACGACCTGGGTCTCATTCTCCTGACCCTGAAAGAGCCTCTAATATGGCATTGTTAGGATGGACCATTAGAGAGAGGCTTCTAAAATTTCAGGGCTAGGACGAATGGAGATGTTACTGAGACCTCTCGAGAAATTCGATGATCAACGGGATGATGATGATGATGATGATGATGATGATGATGATGATGATGATGATGGGACAAAATATGGAAGAATACCAAATGTTCATCAGTTCAAGAATGGATCAAGAATTATGGCATTAATTCAGCCTTAAAAATAAGAATATGGGGCTGGAGCGATAGTACAGCGGGTAGGGCGTTTGCCTTGCACGTGGCCGACCCAGGTTCAATTCCCAGCATCCCATATGGTCCCCTGAGCACCGCCAGGGGTAATTCCTGAGTGCAGAGCCAGGAGTAACCCCTGTGCATCGCCAGGTGTGACCCAAAAAACAAACAAAAAAAGAATATTATTTCATACTTAGTACATAGAAGAAGTTTGGGAGTATTAAGCTAAGAAAGAAAGCCAGACTTTAAAGGACAAATGCTAAATAATTTGAGTTGTTGGAGATATCTAAAGTTAAATATAGTTAGAAAGTGGGGAAGTTCCCAGAGGCAGGAGAAAAAGCGATCCAGTCAGTGTAAGGAGTATGGAACTCCAGTTTTCAAATTGAAAAAGCTCTGGAAATCTCACATACAACCATGTCATTATCCTCAACACTTGCAGACTCTACACACAAAATTAGGTTCTATGATTAGTTTTAATGCAATGTATTGCTGAAGTTTCACCACTTCAGCAAAAAGTGGTGAAAGACTTCTAACAACTGGCAGAGAACCAGAAGAAAAACTACAAAATAGTCTTTAATTAAGTAATTTATCCTTCACTTAATGTCACTGACCTAAATACAGTTATGCCAGGCATATTTCAGAGTCTGGGATTAGTAAAAATGACCTCAAAACTTTAACTATCAGAAATGTTCTGAGTACATGCAATATGGGAGAAGCACAATGCAAATATTTATACAATAAACGAGCAACAAAACCACCCTTAGAGGGAACCACCATGTGTTCACTAGAGTTGGAAATGGAGATAACACGTGGGAGTTATCTCCATTTCAAAAATGGTTAAAAAAAAAACAAAGAAAGTTGTATAGAATTTTCCCCTTCATTTTCCCTGTAGACTAATAGAAAATCTCATGGAGGTTTCTCAAATTATTTCATCTATATCCCCCTTTAAAAAATAGCCTGCCTGGAAAGAAAGCATCTATTGCCTTTCCCTGAGAATGAGACCCCCAACTCCCGCCACCCCCACCCCCCATCCCAGCATCCCAGGGGCTGTGGCAGCCACTTTGGGACAGGGTTGCCGAATGGAGACAGTCTCTCGATTGATTTCTGAGTCATCAGAATCGATTTTTTTAAATATAAAGAACTGGATATTGCCCGTTTGTAGTGCCAATAGTTAGCCAATATGAAGATCCATCTACACTTTGTTACAGTGTAACAAAGACTGTAAGGGCCTCCTTTCCCCATCAAACATGGAACCACCTGGTAGGAGATATCTAAATATCTTTTAAAGATTCTAGGGAATGCCTGGAAGAAATGAAAGACATGTGGAGAGAAGGGACAGAGAAAGAGACAAAGGGAAGGAGAAAGAGAGGAAGGTGAAAGAAGTGATTCAGAAGGAGGAAAAGAAGGAGAAGGAGGCTAAGACACTGAGCAAGAACTGACTGCTAAAAAGAGGTAAAGGGAGATGTATGATGACCTGTTGACCTGTCAGTCCCTGTACCACAAACCATTATGCCTGAAAGGGGAGAGAAAGGAGGAGAGAGTGAGAGAGAGAGAGAGAGAGAGAGAGAGAGAGAGAGAGAGAGAGAGTAAAGTGTCTGCCATAGAGGCAGACCGGGGTTGAGGAAACTGGGGACATGGGGTGGAAATATACACTGGCAAAGGGGCAGATATTGGAACACTGTTTGACTGAAACTCAATCAACTTTGTAACTGTGTATTTCATGGTAATTTAATAATAAAAATTAAAAAAATATTTTAGTGGTTCAAAAAAAACAAAAGAAGTGTAAGAAAAGAATGAAGGAGGAGGCGGAGGAGGAAGGAAGGTTGAAGGTGCATCAACACGGCAACAAGGCACCAATTGTGGGGCAAAAGAGCAGGCAACCCTTCCAAAGAGTGCTTGTTAACAGATAAATAGGATATATTTGCAACTAAACTTCATTTTGGAAGATCAAGGCAGCGGGAGCATATTCCCAGGACCACGACAGTTTGCAGGTGGCTCCGCCAGGGCCAGCAGGGAGCTGTCCACCAAGGAAGGTGCACACCTCAGTGGGCACGCCAGGACAGCAGATAAGGATGGGGTCGGTGGGCTCTGCATCTGCTCTGAGGAGTCATATGAGTGGGGTGAGCAGCCTAGCCCCCTCATCTCAGGCAGAGTGGGCATGGCCTGGGCTGCAGCTCCCTCCAGTGACCCTCATTCACCCCCATCCAGGCCTTCTCTCCTTATTGATGTGTGGATGGCAAAGCAGTTTCTATGGCTAAGAGGTCCTGTGGGGTCACCTTGGGATGGGTGGATGGGCGCTTAGGACCCAAGCGCTCAGCTGGTGGCAAAGCGGGTCACAGGGATGGAGTGTCTTCAGCAGGAGATCAGGCCTCTGCTGCAGTGGGGTGGCGGTCTACTGAACGGAGTGAAGGCCAGGAGGAGCCGCGATGTGTGGGACTGAGGGGCATAGGCCTGGCTCCTGGTCAGGGGGCACCTCCAGGCACTGCCCAGGAGAGGGGCAAGGCTGCCTGGGAGTCAGTGGCTCTAGGTGCCCCAGGGGCCCGCTGTGCTCATGGCCACTCTCTGAGAGGAAGGCAGAGAGTGTCTGTCCCAGGCACCTCCACCGCTGGGTGTTAAGCGTGTGCCCCGCTTCAGAGGCAGCTCATTGCTCTGACGTTTGTATATTCTACAGGTAAAACCGTGGGCTCCTTCCATTTTTATTATTTATTTATTTTCTTTGCTTTTTGGGTCACACCCAGCAATGCACAGGGGTCACACGTGGCTCATGCACTCAGGAATCACCCTTGGCGGTGCTCAGGGGACCATATGGGATGCTGGGATTTGAACTCGGGTTGGCCGCGTGCTCCTTCCATTTTTAAACTGGTCTTCTCATTCAAAGAACAAGCCTAATTCATCTTTGTGTCTCATACCTGCAAGGCCGAGTCCACAATGTGTCTCAAGATGAGGAATTAAGATGGAAGAGAGAAGCAAGGGGCAGTACTGAATCACTCCACATCCAGGGCCTCTTACCTCTGAGCCCCTGCATTGCCCAGCACACACGTCCCTCTGGCACCTACCTCAGGGCCCCGTGTGCTTCTGCCCCAGGCGCTGAAGGGCCTCCTTCACGTCCTTGTTACGCAGACTGTAGATGAGAGGGTTGAGCATCGGGATGACCAGCGTGTAGAACACGGAGATCACCTTGCCCTGCTCCTGGGACTCCACGGCCCCCGGCTGGGCATACATGACAAAGGCAGTGCCGTAGAAGAGGAGAACCACAGTCAGGTGGGAGCCACAGGTGGAGAAGACTTTCAGTCTCCCGGATCCTGCACGCATCCTGAGGATGGTCACTATGATGTAGCCGTAGGAGATGAGGATCACAGTTGTGGTCCCCAGAATGATGAGCCCACAGATGCCAAACAAGATCATTTCATTGAGCGCCGTGTCGGTGCAGGCCAGCTGGAGCAAGGCGGTCACATCACAGAAGAAGTGGTTGATGCGGTTGGAGCCACAGAAGGGGAGGCTGAACGTGAAGCTGGTCTGCATGGTGGTGTTGAAGAGGCCTCCGCAGTAACTGACCAGCACCAGGCGGGCACAGGCTGAGGGACGCATGGTGACGGGGTAGCGCAGGGGGCTGCAGATGGCCATGAAGCGGTCATAGGCCATCACGGCCAGGATAAAGGCCTCTGTGCTACCCAGCAGGGAGAAGAAGAAGAACTGGGCGGCACAGCCTGCAAAGGTAATGGCTTTGGAGGAGGAGAAGTGGGCCAGGGCGTTGGGGGTGATGGCAGAGGAGTAGCACAGGTCCAGGAAGGACAGGTTCCGGAGGAAGAAGTACATGGGGGAATGCAGACGGGCATCCCGGGTGATGACCACGATCATGGTGAGGTTCCCCAGGACGGTCACTGTGTACAGGGCCAGGAAGACAGCAAAGAGCAGGGCCTGGGTCTTCGGGCCCCCCTCGAAGCCCACCAGCACAAAGTCCTGCAGAGGTGCCGCTGAGAGATTCCCGTGTCTGAGGGCCCGCATGGCCCGGGATGGGTGGTGGGGGGAGGACCAGGTGGGAGACAGATGGGGACCAGGCCACGGCACACTTACTTCTCTGGAGCATGCAGCCTTTCCCTTGCCGCTGCCACAATGCACCACTAGGATTCAATTAGACATTTATTTTGCTTCAGAGCTGGTCAGATTCTGAAGGGCAACAGTCTGCAGTGAAAGAAGTCACAAACACGCATGAACGTTCCCGGGAGGAGACTGACCATTACCCCGCTGGGTGGCAGCAGCGCTGACCAGCCCGCATTCTGGACTGTCTGCTCGTGTTCCTTCCTGTCGGATGTTCCAGACCCCACGGAGGCGTTTCATCCCGTCCCCTGCCCCCTGGTTGTTCAGATGCTTCGGCACTCAGGAGTGATTATTGAGCATTATGACCTTGGCCCAGTGAGCGCCGGGTCCATTCGCAGACAGGCTGCGGGCAGAGAAGGCACAGAGCAGAGCCTGTGGTCTGGTAGTCCACTGACTGCCCCGAAGGACTCAAGCCCAGGTGGGACTTGTGAGTACTGCCGTCCCTAGGGCGGCGCCCAGTGGCAGGTTGTCAGTGGCCAGCGCTGCACGCTGGGAACAAGCCCTAGTGCTCACGTGTGCTGAGCGCGAGGCGCCCCTTCTGCCTCTCAGGGAGAATCGCACCTCCCTTAAGGCAGCCTGACCTGCACCCCCAGGACGGGTGCTCGACTTCCTGCCAGGTCCGTCCTGCTCATCTCCAACTTCCGGGGCTGAAGTGAGAGCTGCTAAGGCAAGGGTGACGCTGGGATCGCAGGGAGAGGATGCTGGGTGCTGCGAGCCTCAGGCCCGGGAAGGACGGCCACTGAGCGGCTCGAACACCTGAGCAGAGCTGGGCTTTGCAGCTGCACAGCGTTAGTCGGCTGGCATCTTTTTGACACTCTTAGAAAGAGTCTCTTCACCTGGCACAAGTGGGTTTGGGCCCCTAATGGCCAATTAGGTGGAGCTTGGGCTTCTGCGCCTCTCTGGGATTTTCCCTCACAGCAGTTCAGTGGCCACCTGAACCTGATCCCTGAACGCAACAGGGGCCCAAGGATGTGTGGCAGCCCCCCCAGGGCCCCTGGGATCAGAGCTTGGAAGGAGTAGAGGCAACACAGAGGACCCTGTGGCCTCATTAGCAGCTCTCCTCCTGGACCTTCAGCGAGAGAAACGCCGTGAGGAGCCGATTCCCTGTGGGTTCTGTCAGGGGACCTGACAGGAAATGGAGGAAAGTATGGCCCCTGAATGGCTGATGGCTGTGGGCTCTGCATCACTGAGAACACTGGGGACTTTCAAAACAGGATGATGCTTGTAGGGAACAAAAGCAAATCTCATCTCTCTCATGTTCGCTGATTCTGTAGGACCTGAGCACAAGGAAAGCATCTCCCGACGCTGAGCATAGGCACCCTGGAGAACACACACGGATGGAAAGAAGGCCAGGCTCTACACACCTTCCTCACGCCCCTCCATGCGTGACTCCCAGGAAGATGTTTATTTAAAATTTTCACATGCACAAAAGTAGAATTTACAAAATAGGCAATAACACAAAGGAAAATATAATGAGCTGATGTTCTAAGACATTCCACTCTCCAAGTGAGTGGCAGAGGGAGCTGGCCATATTTGGGGGTTCTGGGGGCCGAGTCTCTGCATCAAGAGAGTAGTCCAATGACTGTGGAAACACTTTTGCTCTGGTATCAGTCTTCTCCCAACAATGTGAGAACACAGTAGTTGGTGGAGGAAAAGAAAAAAGAGGAGGTGGATGAGGAAGGAGAAGTCGCCACTTCATTCTAATAGAACTTCAGTTCCTACACCATTGTGGGGGTTTCCATGGCACTCCTAGAGCCACAGGACCAACAAAGAAAAGTTAGCAGTAAGAAAAAGCACAAAGCTCTTCCACTACCTGCTACAAGAACAAAAGGTCACACATCTAATTATTAAAGCTAACATTGATTTTAAGCACCAAGCAAAGAATCTAATAGGTGGTTGTCAGGGTAACTGTGCAGAAGAGGACCACATGGAGACACAGCCCAGAGGTCTCTGCCTGAGACAGAACAAGAGGCAGAGAAGATTTTGACCTGATGGAAGCAAATTCAAAATCTTTATCATGGAGAAACGCAAAAAACCTAACAGAAGCAGCCCAGAGATACAAGAAAATTCAGGGAAATTGTTCAGTGAACTACATGGTAAAATTTATCATCATCATCATCATCATCATCATCATCATTATCATTATCCCGTTGATCATCGATTTTCTCGAGTGGTCTCAGTAACATCTCTATTCGTCCTAGCCATGAGATTTTAGAAGCCTCTCTCTACTCGTCCTTCCCAACAGTGCCGCATTGGAGGCTCTTTCAGGGTCAGGGAAATGAGACCCATCATTGTTACTGGTTTTGGCATATGAATATGCCACGGGGAGCTTGCCAACAATGAGAAATAAGAATTGTGACTATGACTGTGGAAACACTTTGGCTATGAATAAGAAATTGATAGAGACTAGAGAACTGCAGCAGAGAAACTGGGGACAGTGGTGGAGGGTTTGGTGTTGGAACATTGTATGACTGAATCCAAATCAGGAACAACTTTCTAAGTATATATCTCAAGGTGATTAAAAATGGATTAGAAAGTTCCTGCAGGATCAGGAGAGACAGTGCAGCCAGGAGGGTGTTTGCTATGCACAGGGCCAACCTGGGTTTGATCCCTGACAACCCATATGGTCCCTCAAGCACTGCTAGGAGTAATTCCTGAGTACAGAGCCAGGAGGAGCCCCTGAGTATCGATGCATGTGTCTTTAAACAAAAACAATCAGGCAAGCAAGCAAGCAAACAAAAAAGGTGATGGCACTCAAGTGGGACCAAAACAAGAAATGCAGACAAACAGGGCAGAACCCAAGTATCGCACTATGGGTCTCAGAAGCTGTTAGGATTTTTTTTTATGTTCTGGAAGAACATGAGATTGATAAAATGTCTTCTTAAAGGTTTTGTGGACCATAAGGACTAGGAATTTTGTTCTTTGGGAGATTTTCTTTTACTTTGGAGGTCACGGCTTACTTCTGCCTCTGTTATCAGGGTTCCCTTCTGGTAGGGCTCAGAGGACCGTATGTGGTGCTGGGGATAGAATCTAGATCATCCATGAGCAAGGCAAATGACTACCTGTTGTACTAGCTCTCCGGTTTCCTGGGAGAGATTTTATTTTCTGATGTTTTTGGTTCTGTGGTCACACACAGTGGTTCTGAGGGCTTATCCCTGGCTCTGTGCTCAGGGATCACTCCTGGTGGAATTTGGGGACCATCTGGGTTGCCTTATCAAACCCAAGCCGGCCACATGGAAGGCAGACACCCTACTGGCTGTACTATCTCTTAGGCCCCCACGGGGAGAGTTTAAATTACTCTTTTGATTTTCCTACCTGAAGGTTTTCTATTCTTCCTGCTTCAGCCTCTGGAGATTGCAGGTTTCTAGGAACTTGCCTATTTCATCCAGGTTTCTCCAGCTGCTCGACGTAGACGTTTTCTTCAAGACTCCTTGTGGTCTTCTGAGTTTCTGAGGTATCGGCTGTAATTTCTGCCCTTCTATCCCTGATCTGAGAATTGGCTTTTTTCTTTGTTTCTTCATGAGTCTAGTTAAGGACGGGGAATCTGTTGGTCTTGTTTATTCTCTCAAAGAACAGCTCCTGTTTTCATTGACCCTTTGTGTTTATTCTTTTATATATAAACCTCTGTTGTAATTTTTATAGTTCCTTTTGTCCTACTACATTTGGGGTTTCTTTATTGTTCATTTTAACTTTCTTCATCCGGTGGTTAGGCAATTATTAAAAGTTGTTCACTATAATTTGTTACATTCAATATTACAGCACCAATCCCATCACCATAACACCTTACCACCACCATTATTTCAAATTTCCCCATCCACCACTCAAATCTGCCCAAATAGCAGGCCGTAAATAATTTATTTAAATTTATTTATATTGTATTTTTAAAAATAATTCACTAAAAGTGATCAAAAAAATTTCCTTAGAAGAAAATGTGTGAAGATTGCTGTATCTCATCCTGGAGCCATTAAGCCTTGTATAAGAGATTACTAACATGTCACAAATTGAGCCTTGTGTACTTATATATATTGGTTGCCTTCTACTTTACACCCCAACCAATGTGCTCCTAGTACATTCAGTGTACTTGTAGTACATTAGTGGTGTACAGTGTGAGATGTAGTGGCCACACTCCAGAAATTCTAAATTTTTAAATCAGGTGATACAGCTGGAGTTAAATTTTTAACTGGTGGTGATTTTGGGGTCCGGTGGCATCTCTGCAGCTTGTTGATCTCTTTCGAGATTGATTTGTGAGTCTCTGTATCATGGTCATTAATAAACTTATATGGTGGCAGAGGCAGTTCGTGGGTGTGACTGCCAGGCTCCTGGAAGAACAGGGGGAGAGGAGTGGTCGTCCATTCCTGACTCCACAAGAGTCAGGAGATTTTGCTCACAAAACCTGCATACCTGAGTGTTTCAGCAGGTTCACTCATGGATGAGGCTTGTCCCAAGCCTGTGGAGGTGGCCTTGAGCATAGTGGCAATTCGGTTCTGGAGGTTTTCGGCTGCTGGGGCTCTGCTTGGGCATGTAGTGAGCTCACACACCTCTCTCCAAGGGGCCCCCTGATGAGACTCAGCCTGGCACAGTGTCTGGAGGCATCTCTGCCTAACTCGTTGTTTTGAGCTTTTTCTTCTTTCCTCATGCGAGCCTGTCTGGCTCTGAATGTCCCTTTTGAGCTACTTTTGCTCTATCCAACAGTGTATGTACAGAACATCTGAGTGTATGTCCTCATTGTCATTGGTTTGAGGAGTATTTATATTTCTTCTTTGGTTTACTCTTGACCCAGTACTTATTTAGCACTTTCTTGTTCAGTTTCTGAAGGTTGGAGTTTGTCGCCACATTTTTCCCCCATTTTTTCCTTTTTATTTTTTTATTAATGAATCACCGTGAGGGTACAGTTACAGATTTACATATTTTTATGCTTGTGTTTTAGTCGAGTACCCATCCCTCCACCAGTGCCCATTCTCCTCCACCGACGACCCCAGTATGCCTCCCACTCCTACATCCCATTCACCCCCACCCCACCCTGCCTCTGTGGCAGGGCATTCCCTTTTGTTCTCTCTCTCCTTTTGGGTGTTGTGGTTTGCAATAGTGGTATTGAGTGTCCATAGTGTTCAATCTATAGTCTACTTTCAGCATGCCTCTCCCATCCCGAGCCGGTTCTCCAATCACACTTTAGTTGGTGTTCCCTTCTCTATCTGAGCTGCCTTTCCCCCCAGCATGTGAAGCTGTTTTCCAAGCCATGGAGCAAACCTCCTGGTACTTATTTCTGCCATTCTTGGGTGTTGGTCTCCCATTCTGTTGTTTTATATTCTGCAGATAAATGCAATTCTTCTATGTCTGTCTCTCTGTTTCTGACTCATTTCACATAGCATGATACCTTCCATGTTGATCCACTTAATGCAAAGTTCATGACTTCATCTTTTCTGACAGCTGCATAGTATTCCATTGTGTAGATGTACCAAAGTTTCTTTAACCAGTCATCTGTTTTTGGGCTCAAGGGGTTTTATTCCAAATTCTGGCTACTGTAAACAGTGCTGCAATGAGCATACAAGTGCAGATGCCATTTCGACTATACTTATTTGCCTCTCCGGGATATATTCCCAGAAGTGGTATTGCTGTTCAAATGGGAGCTCAATTTCTAATTTTTTGAGAAGCGACCATATTGTTTTCCAAAAGGGCTAAACCAGTTGGCATTCACACCAGCAGTTTAGGAGGGTCCTTTTCTCCCCACATCCATGCCAACACTGGTTGCTTTTGTTCTTTTGGATGTGTGCCATTCTCTGTGGTGTGAGGTGGTATCTCATAGTTGTTTTGATCTGCATCTTCCTGATGATTAGTGATGAAGAGCATTTTTTCATGTGCCTTATGGCCATTCGTATTTCTTCCTTGAGAAAGTTTCTGTTCATTTCTTTGACCCATTTTGTTATGGGGTTGGATGTTTTCTTCTTGTAGACTTCAACCAGTGCCTTATATACCCTTGAGATCAACCCCTTATCAGATGGGTATTGGGTAAATATCCTTTCCCATTCTGTAGATTGACTTTGTATTCTGGTCACTGTATCTTTTGCGGTGCAGAAGCTTCTTAGTTTAATATAGTCCCATTTGTTTATCTCTGTTTCCACTTGGTTAATCAGTTGTGTGTCGTCTTTGAAGATACCATTAGCTTTAATATCGTGGAGGGTTTTACTGATCTTGCCTTCAATGTACCTTATGGATTGTGGTCTGATTTTGAGGTCTTTAATCCACTTTGATCTAACTTTTGTGCATAGTGTTAGGTCGAGGTCTAAGCCCATTCTTTTGCATGTGGTTGTCCAGTCATGCCAGCACCATTTGTTAAAGCGTCTTTCCTCGCTCCACTTCACATTTCTTGCTCTCTTATCAAAGATTAGATGATCATACATTTGGGGTTGTGTGTAGGGATATTCCACCCTGTTCCATTGGTCTGTGGTTCTGCCTTTGTTCCAGTACCATGCTGTTTTGTTACCACTTTGTAGTAGAGTTTAAGGTTGGGGAGGGTGATGCCTCCCATAGTCTTTGTCCCAGGAATTGCTCTAGCTATTCTTGGGCATTTATTGTTCCATATGAATTTCAGGAATGTCTGATCCATTTCTTTGAAGAATTTCATGGGTATCCTTACAGAGATTGCATTGAATCTGTATAGTGGTTTGGGGAGTATTGCCATTTTCCCACTTTCTTTTTATGACTAATTTCTATCTTCATGGCACTGTGGTCCAAGGAGACAGTTGTGAGATTCCCTCTCACCAAAGCTTTTCTGTGTTATGGTAAATCATGGTTTCACTCTAACTTTTTTTCTGGGAATCTGTATTTTAATTTCACTTAACATTTTTAAACATTCATTTTGAAAAACCGAAGGGCACTTTAAAACTTATTTTAACACCAATCATAAAAACAATACCGTGAGAGGGAGAATACACTCTTTTGCTTTTGTTCTTTATGGGAGGCGGGGTACATACCTGGGCCGCTCAGAGATTACTCCTAGCTGACTTGGGTTATCATATGGGGTGCTGGGGATTTGAACCTGGGTCAGCCACTGCAAGGCAAAACCTCAACTGCTATGCTCTCTCCAGCCCATCTCCTGTTGCTTTTTTTCCATTTTATTTTTCATTTATTTATTTATTTATTTATTTAAATAGAATCACCATAAGACACAGTTCCAAAGCTCTCATGGTTTTCAGTCTTATAGTGTTACAATTCCCATCCCTCTACCAGTGTACATTTCCTGTACCCAATATCCCTGGTATCCCTCCTGCCACCACCTCTACCCTCCAACCTGACTCTATGTCAGGCACTTTTCTTCTCTCTCTCTCTCTCTCTCTCTCTCTCTCTCTCTCTCTCTCTCTTTCTCCCTTTCTCTCTCTCTCTCTCTCCCTCTCTCCCTCCTTTTGGTCATTATGATTTATAATACAGATATTGAGAGGCCATCATGTTAGGTCCTTTGCCCACTTTCAGCACTTATCTCCCATCCGGATCAATTTTTTCCAACCATCATCATAATGGTCCCTTCTCTCATAATGGTGCCCTCTCACCTAGCCCTTGAGACAGGTTTCCAACTGTGGGCCATTTAATCTGACGCTTTTTCCTACTGTCCTTGGACATTAGTCTCATACTATGTTTTTTTATATCCCACAATTGATTGCAATCATTCTATGTCCTTCAACTTCTGACTTATTTCACTCATCATGATACTCTCCATGTCCATCCATTGATATGTGAATTTCATGACTTCTTTTCTAACAGCTACATAGTATTCTATTGTGTAGATGTATCATAGTTTTTTAACCAGGCATCTGTTCTCAGGCACTCAAGATATTTTCAGATTTTGGCTACTATGAACAGTGCTGCAATGAACATACAAGTGCAGATGTCATTTCTACTGTGTGTTTTTGCAGCCTGTGGTTATATTCTTAGAAGTGGTATTGCTGGGTCATATAGAAGCTCAATTTCTAGTTTTTTGAGGGATGCCTATATTGTTTTCCAAAAAAAGCCGGACCAGTTGGTGTTCCCACCAACAATGAATGAGAGCCCCTTTCTCCCCATATCTACGCCAGCAATTGTTGCTCTTATTCTTTGGGATGTGTGCCAGTCTCTGTGGTGTAAAGTGCTATCTCATTGTTGTTTTGATTTGCATGCTTTTGACCTTATATGTCAAATACATCTCTATATAAATAAATACATAGTAAGTCTTATTATAGCAGTGTGACGTGCCCATGCATATAATTCATCATTTATAGAAAAATTATATGTCCTTATGATTATGTGCAAAAAAGAGCCTTTGACAAGATCAATATCCACTTAGGAAGAAAAGTCAGCAATTTAGAAATAGTCATCTTCAACTTGATTTTTTAAAAAGTAACTATGTAAAAACCTTAGCTAATGTCATAAAAATAATATTCATCAATACAATTTAGAAAAAGGAAAAAGGACATGAAGGTAGCATTAAAATTGTCACTGCTTCTGATTTGAAAAGTCAGAAGGGGGATATAAGCGGGGTAATCTCTTCACCTGGAACATGAGTGAGCAGGCAGAGAGCCTGGGCCTGCATTGACCTTCAGGCGGCAGAGGCCACAGTTCTTTCATTTTTGTCTTTTCTTTTAAATGGTTAAAATAAAATGTCATATTATGCTTACCTAAGTTAAACTTTGTTTTATTTATTTATTATTAAAATTTTTAATTTTAGGGCTGGAGTGATAGGACAGCGGGTAGGGCATTTGCCTTGTACGCGGCTGACCCAAGTTTGAATCCCAGCATCCCATATGGTCCCCTAGGCACTTCCAGGGGTAACTCCTGAGTTTATGAGCCAGGAGTGACCCCTGTGCATCACCGGGTGTTACCCAAAAGGAAAAAAATTAATTTTATTATTTAAAATTTTAAAAATTGAATTACTATGGGGATAGAGCATTACAAAGCTGTAAGGCCAGTAGAACTTAAACGGTGGTGCTGAAGTTGGTTCATGGGAGTGACTGCCAGTGCTTCCAGGAGTGTTGGAAAGTGGGGAGAGGTAGCCCATCCCAACTCCAAAAAAGCCTGGAGATTTCAGTCACAAAACATGCATAACTGAATTTTCAGCAGAGTATTTTTCAGTGAGGCCCGTCCCGAGATGGTGAAGTTAGACCAGGGATATGGTCATGATTTTGGACTGTGGAAGCAAGGTGCTGCTGACGGCTCAACTGGTGGCACCACACCTCGTCTTTCATTTTGTCTTAGATCCACTTGCTGTTCAGTAGTAAGTTTAGCTTTCAAGTATATTTTAAATTGAACCACCGTGAATTACTAAGTTACAAAATTATTCAGGAATTAGATTTGGACATACAATGTTCCAACACCAATTCCTTCACCAGTGTCCACTTTCTGCCACTGACATCCCTGGTTTCTTTCTTGTCCCACAGCCTGCTTATGTATTTGATTTTATCCCCAGATATTTTTTATAATGTAGGAGTACTGCTATTTATTCAGCCATTGATTAAGCTGATTGAATTGGGTATGAACTCCACATTACTTTTTTAATCCAAGCTACTGGAAAACTGGGGACCCGGGGGGAGGAGGCCCAGTCCCAATCCAAGCAGGGTTGGAGATCTCAGTCATGAGTTGCCGCATACCTGGGTTTTCCCGCTCTTTGGTGAGGTTCATCCCATCTTGGGTGAGGCTCATTCCCTCTTGGGTAAAGCTCGTCCGAGTGTGTGGAGAGTGGCCTTGAGCATGGTGATGGTTGGGTCCTGGAGGTTTTCAGCTGCCAGGGTTCTGTTTGGGGTGGGGAGGGAAATTCAACCCACCCTCCTCTGAGGTGCCCCAGTGAAGACAGCCTGGCGTGGGGTCAGGACATTCTTTGGCGCTCTCTTCCGGGAGATTTAGTTTGTAGTTCTGGGTCTTGGCCATTAATGAGATTATCTGGGGCTGGGGTCAGTTTGTGGGTGTGACTGCGAAGATACTAGAATACTGGAGACCTGCGGGGAGCAGGCCCAGTCCAGATCAAAGCGGGTCTGGAGATCTCAGTCATAGGTTTCCACCTACCTCTGCACGATAGGCCCTAACTGCGACTTTTGATCTCTTTTGAGATATATGGGTCTCTAAATAAGGCCAATAAATGAGCTTATATAGCTGGGCCGCAGGTGGTTTGTGGGTGTGTCTCCCATATACCTAACTTTTGGCCATTTAATTTCTTGGTAAACTTGGCCCCAAGTTGTTGGTGTTTAGCCAACGACACAGCAGCATTTTTGGGGAATCTGGAAATCTGAAGGCACCGTCGACTGCTTATGCATTGGCCCTGCAGGTGCAGGCTGACCTGCTGGCGCACTATACCCTATACCACAGATTTCTGTTTGTGATTACTGTGCACTTTCAAAACATTGTGGTCTGAGGAGATAGTTAATGTGATTAACATATTATTGATTTTTTGGACATCTAGTTTGTGTTCCAACATGTGGTCTATCTTGGAGAATGGCCCATTTGCACTGAAGAAGAGCATAGACTCAGATTTGGGTGAGGGAGAGCCCCCCTTGACTACTGCCAACTCTTCATTCTTTCCCTTTAAGGCTAATGTTTCTAGTAGTAGGAGGGGAGTGTAAAATCTCATACTTCAGCTGTGTTTTGTTCATCTTTCCTTGGGTTTATTTGCAAGTGTTGTATAAATTCTGATGGTTCTACATTTGGTTCCTTACATTATATTTATGAATGTAAAGACTTGTTGATATAAAGATCCCTTGGTCATTAACTAACGACCACCCTTCCCTTGTAACCTTTTATAATAATAAGTCTGTGCTTATTGTTACAAGGATGACCACCCAGACTCTGCAGCACCTTTCCCTGTAAGATTATTTCCCCACCTTTGACTCAGAACCTGTAGACCTCCCGGATCATAGTCTCTAGGGAGCCGAGGGGCCGTGTCATGCGCGGCTGCTCCGGATCTCCAAAAATCTTTTATTCCTTTTACCAAATCAGAATCTGGGGCCAGAGCAATAGGACAGCAGAGAGGGTGTTTGCCTTGCATGTGTCAGACCAAGTTTGATCCCTAGAATGCCATATGTTCTCCTGAGCACCATCAGGAGTAATAGGTACAGAATCAGGAATAACCCCTGAGCATTGTCAGGTGTGCCCCCCCCAAAAAAAACAGTAGATAAAGAAACAAATAAATAATACAATTAAAATTTATATAAACAAGATTCTGGTTTCATTGATTGTACTGTTTCTTGATTTCTGTATCATTGGTTTCTGTTCAAATTTTTATAATTGCCTTTCTCCTATATGGGGCTTATTTGTTGAGTTTTTTCTAGTTTCTCAAATTCTGAGGTTAGGCTATTTACTTAAACTTTCTCTTCTACCCTAATGTGGACCTCTTTAGTACCACTTTCCCCTCTGTTTAGTAAGTTCTAATAGATTTTATCTTTATTACTGTTCTTTCTGAACAATATTTTTATCTAACCTTTATTTTCTCTTTGACTCAATGGCCATTTAAAACTATTCAGTTTGCAAATGTTGAAACTTGTCCTAGTTTTTCGTTATTAACTTCTAACTTCACGGCATTGTAATCTGAAAATATACTTCATATGATTCCATTTTCATGACAAGGGACAGAGCAGGCTCCTTAAACTGCTTCTCTGGATTAGGGACTGATGTCCCTCCCTCAGCCCCAAGAAAGCTTTCCAGCAAGCACACCAGGCTGCCCTCTCTGCCTGTGCTGCTTCACCCACAGCAGGCCCCGGGGGACTCCAGAACTCCAGGCTCCCGCTGCTGTGTTGAGGATCCCAGGGAAGGTTGGACACAGGACTGCGGTGAGAGGGAGTCCCAGAGCAATACAGAAGCCCAAGCTCTACCTAATTGGCCATTAGGGAAGTCAAGTCCCTCTTGAGCCAGAGAGAGAAACTCTTTCCGTGAAGTGCCAAAAGGACAAGCACCCTGAGATGCTGTGTATCTGCACGGGGGCAGGCATTAGACTGACTGAGTCACCTACTTCATTATTTACAAACAAGGAACACCCTGCAGTCAGAAAGAAGCACCCAGCACCCTCGACCTGAGGCCCCAGAAACATCCTTGTCCACTCTCACTACAGCCCAGGATTCAGAGAAGGAAGGATCCAGTTCTTCATACGTGGTCAGAGTCCGACACAGTCAGCCTGGGTATGCAGGTTGCTCTATTGAGTGAGCCAAGGGTCTGCCCTGACAGGTAACGTCATGACAGCCTGAGGCCTGCTGGGAGCCGGGGGGGGGCACCGTGCGGATATGGGAGGCATTGATCACTTGCCACAGAGTAGACCAGGTCTGAGAGTGAAGAGGAGCCTGCATGCCTTTCCCAACCCTCTGTGACGTCTCCTGAACAGTGCTATTGAGGCACAGTGCCATGACACTGATTCTAAGATGGGGCTTGAGCTCTTGAACAGGCGGCTCCTTACCCAAGCAGTGCCCAGTGGGGCTGTTCCACCTGCCCTCTGCATGGTCTGGAAATGAGACTGAGAGTGGGCATGTGGGGGTGGGGCACACACTGAGAGAACAGTTCTGAACTTAAGGGACTAGTGAAGCATACGTGAGTCCAGGGTGACCTAGCCCAGCAGAGGGCAGAAATGACCTGCTCTGGAATACCCTGGTGCAGAGCAGAAGCCAGAGTGCAGGCAGGGCTTCCGCTCAGGGCTCCCGCTTGAAGCCTCTGACACCCTCACACCAGAGAAACACCCTCAGGGTCTGTTTCAGAGTAGTTGTGATTTGCTTCATCACTGAATGTTGCTTTTCAGGTTGATCTTTACCATCTGGACAAAGAAAAGATGGATAATGGAGTGAGAGTGAACAGTGGGGGATCCTGTGTGCCACAGAAGAGATAGTGAGACGAATCTGCCCACTTTCACTGTCTTCCAGCTCCTCTCTGCACCCTGCTCCCATCACACACACACACACACACACACACACACACACACACACACACATACACATACACCAGGCAATGCCAGTCCGCAGACACGGGAACCTCTCAGCGGCACCTCTGCAGGACTTTGTGCTGGTGGGCTTTAAGGGGGGCCCGGAGACCCAGGCCCTGCTCTTTGCTATCTTCCTGGCCCTGTACACAGTGACCATCCTGGGGAACCTCACCATGATCGTGGTCATCACTCGGGATGCCCGCCTGCACTCCCCCATGTACTTCTTCCTCCGGAATCTGTCCTTCCTGGACCTATGCTACTCCACTGTCATCGCCCCAAACGCCCTGGCCAACTTCTTCTCCTCCTCCAAAGCCATCACCTTTGCTCCTCTCTTATCAAAGATTAGATGATCATACATTTGGGGTTGTGTGTAGGGATATTCCACCCTGTTCCATTGGTCTGTGGTTCTGCCTTTGTTCCAGTACCATGCTGTTTTGTTACCACTTTGTAGTAGAGTTTAAGGTTGGGGAGGGTGATGCCTCCCATAGTCTTTGTCCCAAGAAT
Organism: Sorex araneus; assembly: GCF_027595985.1. NCBI lineage: Eukaryota > Metazoa > Chordata > Mammalia > Eulipotyphla > Soricidae > Sorex > Sorex araneus. Next base: position 157,598,523 of record NC_073313.1, on the reverse strand, counting down.
TGCTCTAGCTATTCGTGGGTGTTTATTGTTCCATATGAATTTCAGGAGTGTGATCCATTTCTTTGAAGATTTTCATGGGTATCCATACAGAGATCGCATTGAATCTGTATAGTGGTTTGGGGAGTATTGCCATTTTTCCCACTTTCTTTTTATGATTAATTTCTATCTTCATGGCACTGTGGTCCAAGGAGATAGTTGTGAGATTTCCCTCTCGCCAAAGCTTTTCTGTGTTATGGTAAATCATGTTTTCACTCTAACTTTTTTCTGGGAATCTATATTTTAATTTCACTTAGCATTTTTAAACATTCATTTTGAAAAACCAGAAGGGCACTTTATTTATTTTTTATTTTTATGTATTTATTTTCTTTTTTAAAAATTTTATTTATTTTTAATTAGTGAATCACCGTGAGGGTACAGTTACAGATTTATACATTTTTGTGCTCATGTTTCCCCCATACAAAGATTGAGGACCCACCCCTTCACCAGTGCCCATTCTCCACCACCGGTAAACCCAGCATCCCTCCCACCCTCCCCAATCCTATCTCCCCCCACCCCACCCTGCCACTGTGGCAGGGCATTTCCTTTTGTTCTCTATAATTAGGTGTTGTGGTTCGCAATAGAGGTGTTGAGTGGCCACTGTGTTCAGTGTCTAGTCTACATTCAGCCCGCCTCATCCTTCCCCCGCATGGCCTCCAACTGCATTATACTTGGTGATCCCTTCTCTGAGTTGCCCTCTCCCCAGAATGTGAGGCCAGCTTCCAAGCCATGGAGTCAACCTCCTGGTACTTATTTCTACTATTCTTCTATTCTTGGATGCTAGTCTCCTACTCTGTTATTCTATATTTCACAGATGAGTGCAATCTTTCTATGTCTGTCTCTCTCTTTTTGACTCATTTCACTTAGCAAGATACTTTCCATGCTGATCCACTTTTATGCAAAATTCATGACCTCCTTTTTTCTAACAGCTGCATAGTATTCCATTGTATAGATGTACCAAAGTTTCTTCAACCAGTCATCTGTTCTAGGGCACTCGGGTTTTTTCCAGATTCTGGCTATTGTAAACAGTGCTGCAATGAACATATAAGTGCAGATGTCATTTCGACTATACTTTTTTGCTTCTCTGGGATATATTCCCAGCAGTGGTATTGCTGGGTCAAATGGGAGCTCAATATCTAATTTTTTGAGAATCGTCCATATTGTTTTCCAAAAGGGCTGAACCAGTTGGCATTCCCATCAGCAGTGCAGAAGGGTCCCTTTCTCCCCACATCCTCTCCAACAGTGGTTGCTTTTGTTCTTTTAGATGTGTGCCATTCTCTGTGGTGTGAGGTGGTATCTCATGGTTGTTTTGATCTCCATCTCCCTGATGATTAGTGATGTAGAGCATTTTTTCATGTGCCTTTTGGCCATTCGTATCTCTTCCTTGGTAAAGTTTCTGTTCATTTCTTCACCCCATTTTCTGATGGGGTTGGATGTTTTCTTCTTGTAGAGTTCAACCAGTGCTTTATATACCATTGATATCAACCCCTTATCTGATGGGTATTGTGTAAATATCCTTTCCCATTCTGTAGCTAGTCTTTGTATTCTGGTCACTGTATCTTTTGCGGTGCAGAAGCTTTTTAGTTTAATGTAGTCCCATTTGTTGATCTCTCGTTTCTACTAGATTGCTTAGTTCCGTGTCATCTTTGAAGATACCTTTATCTTCAATATCGTGGAGGGTTTTGCCGACCTTGTCTCCAATGTACCTTATGGTTTGTGGTCTGATGTTGAGGTCTTTAATCCATTTTGATCTGACTTTTGTGCATGGTGTCAGGTCGAGGTCTAAGCCCATTCTTTTGCATGTGGTTGTCCAGTTGTGCCAGCACCATTTGTTAAAGAGGCTTTCGTTGGTCCACTTCACATCTCTTGCTCCCTTATCAAAGATTAGATGATCATACATTTGGGGTTGTGTGTAGGGATATTCCACCCTGTTCCATTGGTCTGCGGCTCTGCCTTTGTTCCAGTAACATGCTGTTTTAATTGTTACTGCTTTGTAATAAAGTTTGAGGTTGGGGAGGGTGATGCCTCCCATCGTCTTTTTCCCAAGAATTGTTTTAACTATCCGTGGGCGTTTGTTGTTCCATATGAATTTTAGGATTGCTTGATCCGTTTCTTTGAAGAATGTCATGGGTATCCTTATAGGGATGGCGTTGAATCTGTATAATGCTTTGGGGAGTATTGCCATTTTGACAGCATTGATTCTCCCTATCCACGAGCAGGGTATATGTTTCCATTTCCTCATGTCCTCTTTTATTTCATGGAGTAGCGTTTTATAGTTTTCTTTTTAGAGGTCTTTTACTTCCTTGGTTAAGCTGATTCTGAGGTACTTGATTTTTTGGGGCACGATTGTGAATGGGATTGCTTTTTTCATCTCCCTTTCTTCTGCCTCATTGTTTGTGTATAGGAAGGCCATGGATTTTTGGGTATTGATTTTGTAGCCTGCAACTTTACTGTATAAGCCTATTGTTTCTAAAAGTTTCTTAGTAGAGGCTTTAGGCTTACCTAGATATAGTATCATATCGTCTGCAAATAGTGAGAGTTTGATTTCTTCCTTTCCTATCTGGATGCCCTTAATCTCTTTTTCTTGTCTAATAGCTATCGCAAGTACTTCCAGTACTATATTAAAGAGAAGTGGTGAGAGTGGGCATCCTTGTCTTGTGCCTAATCTTAGAGGAAAGGCCCTTAGTTTTTCCCCATTGAGGATAATGCTTGCCGTAGGCTTGTGGTAGATGGCTTAGACTATCTTGAGGAAAGTTCCTCCAAACCCCATTTTGGTGAGGGTTTTCATCATGAAAGGATGTTGGATCTTGTCAAATGCTTTCTCTGCATCTACTGATATGATCATATGGTTTTTATCTTTACTTTTGTTGATATGATAGATTATGTTGATTGATTTCTGAATGTTAAACCATCCTTGCATCCCTGGGATGAACCCCACTTGGTCATGGTGTATGATCTTTTTGATGAGGTGTTGGATCCTATTTGCTAATATTTTGTTGAGGATCTTCGCATCAGTGTTCATCAGGGATATTGGTCTGTAATTTTCTTTCTTAGTGGTGTCTTTGTTAGCTTTTGGTATTAGGGACATGTATGCTTCATAGGAACTGTTTGGGAATGTTCCTGTTTTTCAATTTCTTGGAAAAGTTTGAGGAGAACTGGCAACAGGTCTTCTTAAATGTTTGGAAGAATTCACCAGTGAAACCATCTGGGCCTGGGCTTTTGTTTTGGGGGAGATTTTTGATTACAGATTCAATTTCCTTAACATTGATGGGTCTTTTCAGGTATTCCAAGTCTTCTTTGTTCAGTCTTGGGAGATTGTAGGAATCAAGGAATTCATCCATTTCTTTTAGGTTCTCCTGTTTTGTGGCGTATAGACCTTCAAAGTAGTCTCTAATGATCTTTTGAATCTCGCTGGTTTCTGTTATGATGTCCCCCTTTTCATTTCTGATTCGATTTATTAGGGTTCTCTTTCTTTCTTTGTGAGTCTTGCTAGCGGTTTATCAATCTTATTTATTTTCTCGAAGAACCAGCTCTTTGTTTCATTGATCTTTCGGATTGTTTTTTTTTTTGTTTCGATGTCATTAATTTCTGCTCTAATTTTTATTATTTCTTTCCTTCGGTCTGGTTTGGGTTCCTTTTTCTGGTCCTTTTCTAATGTCTTGAGTTGTGATGTCAAGCTATCTATGTGGGCCCTTTCTTCCTTCTTGAGGAATGCTTGGAGAGCTATAAATTTTCCCCTTAACATGGCTTTAGCGGCGTCCCATAGGTTTTGGTAGCTCGTGTCTTCATTCTCATTTGTTTCTAAGTATCTTTTGATTTCTTCCTTGATTTCCTTCCTGACCCACTCATTGTTCAACATTGAATTGTTTAATTTCCAGGTGTTTGATTTGATTCTCTGTGTCAGTGAGTGGTTAGCTTCTACAGTGCATCGTGGTCTGAAAAGATGGTTGATACAATTTCTATTTTTCCGATTCTATTGAGGTATGTTCTGGGGCTCAGTACATGGTCTATTTTGGAAAATGTTCCATGTCCACTGGAAAAAAATGTGTATTCTTTCTTTTTGGGGTGTAAAGCCCTGTATAGGTCTATTAGGCCTCTCTCTTCAATTTCTTCTTTTAGAGTCAGTGTTTCCTTGTTGAGTTTTGTTCTTGACGATCTATCTAGAGGTAATAAGGTGGTATTGAAGTCTCCAACTACTATTGTGCTGTTAGTGATGTCCTCTTTGAAGTCTGTTAGGAGTTGTTTTAAATATTTAGCCGGTCGTTCATTAGGAACGTATACATTTAAGAGTGTGATTTCTTCCTGTTGTACATATCCCTTGATAAATAGAAAATGACCTTCGCTGTCCCTTTTAATCTTTTTCAACCTGAAATCTATGTTGTCGGTTACCAGGATGGCCACTCCAGCTTTTTTAAGGGAGTTGTTTGCTAGCAGGATTGTTTTCCATCCTTTGACTTTGAGTCTATGTTTACTCTGTTTGTTCAGGTGTGTTTCTTGCAGGCAGCAGAATGTTGGGTTTAATTTCCGGATCCATTTTGCCACTCTGTGTCTCTTGATGGGTACATTTAGGTCATTGACATTGAGAGAGATTATTGTGATAGGGTTTTGTGTCGTCTTTCTGTGGTATTTGTTGTTCTTATGGGGCTCCTCCTTGTCTTACAGTAGCCCCTTCAGACCTTCTTTCAAGTTTGGTTTTGAGTCTATGAAGTTCCTGAGCTGTTGTTTATCCGAGAAATAGTGTATGGTTCCTTCGAGTTTGAGTGAGAGTTTAGCCGGATAAAGTATTCTTGGTGAAGCATTCATTTCGTTGAGTTTTTTCACTATGTCCCACCATTGTCTTCGGGCTCGGAGGGTTTCCTCTGAAAGGTCTGCTGTAAATCTGAGGGGTGCTCCTTTGTATGTGATTTCCTTCTTTGACCTTGCTGCTTGCAGAATTGTGTCTCTATCCATAGCATCCGTCATTCTGACTATGATATGCCTTGGAGTCTTTTTATTTGGGTCTCTTTTTGCTGGTACTCTTCGGACTCCTTGTATCTGGATGCCTGCCTTCTCCAGCTCTGGGAATTTCTTAGCAATGATGTCTTTGACTGTGTTTTTTCATTGGGGTTATTTCCCTGTGGTTCTGGTACTCCAATGATTCTTATGTTGTTCCTCTTGAAGTCATCCCCCAGGGCTCTGATTCGCTCTATAGCCATTTTGAGGTCTTTCACCATGATTTGTTGTTGTCTATAAGCTTTCTGCAGCTCATCTTCCAGGTCGCTGATTCTATCTTCGGCTGTAGTCATTCTACTGTTGAGGGCAGAAGGGCACTTTAAATCTCATTTTAACACCAATATAAAAATATAAAAGGAACGTATCAGTTTAAAATCATAAAAACAATACCGTGAGAGGGGGAATACACTCTTTTGCTTTTGTTCTTTATGGGAGGTGGGGTACATACCTGGGCCACTCAGAGATTACTCCTAGCTGACTTGGGTTATCATATGGGGTGCTGGGGATTTGAACCTGGGTCAGCCACATGCAAGGCAAACACCTCAACTACTACGCTCTCTCCAGCCCATCTCCTGTTGCTTTTTTTCCATTTTATTATTTATTTATTTATTTAAATAGAATCACCATAAGACACAGTTCCAAAGCTATCATGGTTTTCAGTCTTACGGTGTTACAATTCCCATCCCTCCACCAGTGTACATTTCCTGTACCCAATATCCCTGGTATCCCTCCTGCCACCACCTCTACCCTCCAACCTGACTCTATGTCAGGCACTTTTCTTCTCTCTCTCTCTCTCTCTCTCTCTCTCTCTCTCTCTCTCTCTCTCTCTCCCTCTCTCCCTCCTTTTGGTCATTATGATTTATTTTTTATTTTTTTTGTTTGTTTCTCCTGAGAAGGTTTTATTTTTTTTATTTTTTTTCCTTAAAGAAATATTTTATTGAACCACCGTGAAAACAAGAAAAAAAAATACAAAGCTTTCAGTTTTAAGTCACAGTCAAATACTGATTAAACCACCATCCCTTCACCAGTGCACCCGTTCCACCACCAAGAACCCCAATACACCCCCTCCCACCCCACCCCCCATCTAAGTAGCTAATGATATTCCCATTATTCTCTCTATATATTGAGTACATTTCATATTTCCATACAGAACTCACTATGATTGATTGGAAATTTTCCCCAACAATCAGGCCTGCTGAATAGGCATCATCTAATAATTTCTCTTCATTGATATGAGTGAAGACTTTGAGTCCGCGCGGCCGCAATTGCGGCCGCGCGGTTTTGGGTTTCTAATATTTTAGCTCAGTTCACAGTCAAAATGGATGGCTGCAAGAATCCGCTCTGGTGTCAAAATGGGTTAGGAGACCTCAGGATCACAGTCAATAGGCGCGGAGGCTCTGCTTCTCGTGCCGCGGCTCTCGGTTCATCTCTGGGCGGAGGGCGCGCCAGGAACACCCCCCCTCCCAGGACCACCTACAGGCTACGTCACTAAAGAAAGTCCTACCTCCTGGTGGAGGGGCCTTAGAGGGTGGCTCTCACCGCGTGGCTGCTGCCGCTGCCGCCGTTTTCGCTCAGAAAAATGGGGTGGAGAGGGAGAAAAATCCCTCCCCGGGCTGCACGAGGTTGTAGCTCAGTTCACAGTCAAAATGCATGGCTCAAGCATCCGCTCTGGTGCCAAAATGGGTTAGGAGACCTCAGGATCACAGTCAATAGGCGCGGAAGCTCTGCTTCTCGTGCCGCGGCTCTCGGTTCATCCTGGTCATTATGATTTATAATACAGATATTGAGAGGTCATCATGTTTGGTCCTTTGCCCACTTTCAGCACATATCTCCCATCCGGATCAATTTTTTCCAACCATCATCATAATGGTCCCTTCTCTATCCCAACTGCCCTCTCACCTAGCCCTTGAGACAGGTTTCCAACTGTGGGCCATTTAATCTGCCCCCTTTTCCTACTGTCCTTGGATGCTAGTCTCATACTACATTTTTTATATCCCACAATTGAATGCAAATGAATCTATGTCCTTCAACTTCTGACTTATTTCACTCATCATGATACTCTCCATGTCCATCCATTGATATGTGAATTTCATGACTTCTTTTCTAACAGCTACATAGTATTCTATTGTGTAGATGTACCATAGTTTCTTTAATCTGTCCTCATGCACTCAAGATATTTTCAGATTCTGGCTACTATGAACAGTGCTGCAATGAACATACAAGTGCAGATATCATTTCTACTGTGTGTTTTTGCAGCCTGTGGTTATATTCCTAGAAGTGGTATTGCTGGGTCATATAGAAGCTCAATTTTTAGTTTTTTGAGGGATGCCTATATTGTTTTCCCAAAAAAGCCGGACCAGTTGGTGTTCCCACCAACAACGAATGAGAGCCCCTTTCTCCCCATATCCACGCCAGCATTTGTTGCTCTTATTCTTTTGGATGTGTGCCAGTCTCTGTGGTGTAAAGTGCTATCTCATTGTTGTTTTGATTTGCGTGCTCTTGACCTTATATGTCAAATGCATCTCTATATAAATAAATACATAGTAAGTCTTATTGTAGCAGTGTGAAGTGTCCATGCACATAATTCATCATTTATAGAACAATTATATGCCCTTCTGATTATGTGCTAAAACGAGCCTTTGACAAGATTAATATCCACTTAGGAAGAAAAGTCAGCAATTTAGAAATAGTCATCTTCAACTTGATTTTTTAAAAAGTAACTATGTAAAAACCTTAGCTAATGTCATGAAAATAATATTCATCAGAACAATTTAGAAAAAGAAAAAAGGACATGAAGGTAGCATTAAAATTGTCACTGCTTCTGATTTGAAAAGTCAGAAGGGGGATATAAGCGGGGTAATCTCTTCACCTGGAACATGAGTGAGCAGGCAGAGAGCCTGGGCCTGCATTGACCTTCGGGCGGCAGAGGCCACAGTTCTTTCATTTTTGTCTTTTCTTTTAAATGGCTAAAAGAAAATGTCATATTATGATTACCAAAGTTAAATTTTGTTTTATTTATTTATTATTAAAAATTTTAATTTTAGGGCTGGAGTGATAGGACAGCGGGTAGGGCATTTGCCTTGTACGCAGCCGACCCAAGTTTGAATCCCAGCATCCCATATGGTCCTCTGAGCACCGCCAGGGGAAACTCCTGAGTGCATGAGCCAGGATTGAACCCTGTGCATCACCGGGTGTTACCCAAAAGGAAAAAAAATTAATTTTATTATTTAAAAAATTTTTAATTGAATTACTATGGGGATAGAGCATTACAAAGCTGTAAGGCCAGTAGAATTTAAACGGTGGTGCTGAAGTTGGTTCATGGGGGTGACTGCCAGTGCTTCCAGGAGTGTTGGAAAGTGGGGAGAGGTAGCCCATCCCAACTCCAAAAAAGCCTGGAAATTTCAGTCACAAAACATGCATACCTGAATTTTCAGCAGAGTATTTTTCAGTGAGGCCCGTCCCGAGATGGTGAAGTTTGACCAGGGATATGGTCATGATTTTGGATTGTGGAAGCAAGCTCCTGCTGATGGTTCTGCTTTGATGGGCACCAGGCTGACCTGACCCCATCCAATTTACCCTAGTCTGTTCAGGCTGGTTCGAGTCTGAAACTAACTGTGGCCTTAATCTCTTTCAATATTTATTTTTGGGTCTCTGAAGCAAGGTTGATAAATGAGCTTGTATGCTGAGCTGGGGATGGTTAGTGGGCATGGGTCCCACATACCTAACTTTTGGCCATTTAATTTCTCGGGAAACTTGATCCCGAGTTGTTTGGGGTCCAGCCAGAGGCACGTGACAATTTTGGGGTATTAGGAAGTCTGAAGGCACCACCAGGCTGCTGATGCGCTCTCCCTGAAGGTACAGGTTGAACTGCTGGTGGCACCACACCCTCGTCTTTCATTTTGTCTTAGACCCACTTGCTGTTCAGTAGTAAGTTTAGCTTTCAAGTATACTTTAAATTGAATCACCATGAATTACCAAGTTACAAAATTATTCAGGAATTGGATTCGGACATACAATGTTCCAACACCAATCCCTTCACCAGTGTCCACTTCAAACACCGACATCCCTGGTTTCCTTCTTGCCCCACAGCCTGCTTATGTATTTGATTTTACATTGAGATTTTTTTTATAATGTAGGAGTACTGCTATTTATTCAGTCATTGATTAAGCTGAATGAATTGGGCATGAACTCCACATTACTGTTTTTATTCAGAATGCTAAATTTTCTTTTATTATTCCCCCCCTTTTTTTTGATTCACCGTGAGATAGTTACAAAACTTTCATGTTTGAGCTTCAGTCATACAATCATCAAACACCCATCCCTTCACCAGTGCACATTTTTCACCACCCAAATCCCCAGTTTTTTCCCCCCCAACTCCCATTCCAAGCCTTCCCCTCCCTGTTTGGCAGAAAATTTCCACCATACTCTCTATCTACTTTGGTTATGGTCGATATTTTGACACCAATCCTACCACTAGTCAAATCTGCCGAAAAGGCAATGCTAGATGATATTTTGTATTAGTTGTTTTGGATACAAGATAATGTCCAGGAAACCACATGCAAAAGAATGGGCTTAGACCTTGACCTGACACCATGCACATAAATCAGATCAAAATGGATTAAAGACCTCAACATCAGACCACAATCCATAAGGTACATCGAAGACAAGGTCGGCAAAACCCTTGATGATATGAAGCTAAAGGTATCTTCAAAGATGACACAGAACTAAGCAATCAAATAGAAACAGAGATAAACAAATGGGACTATATTAAACTAAGAAGTTTCTGCACCGCAAGAGACACAGTGACCAGAATACAAAGGCAATCTACAGAATGGGAAAGGATATTCACTCAATACCCATCTGATAAAGGGTTGATATCAAGGGTATATAAAGCATTGGTTGAACTCTACAAGAAGAAAACATCCAACACCATCAGAAAATGGGTCGAAGAAATGAACAGAAACTTTTACAAGGAAGAGATACGAATGGCTAAAAGGTACATGAAAAAATCCTCTGCATCACTAATCATTAGGGAGATGCAGATCAAAACAACTATGAGATACCACCTCACACCACAGAGAATGGCACACATCCAAGAGAGCAAAAGCAACCGCTGTTGGAGAGGATGTGGGGAGAAAGGGACCCTTCTACACTGCTGGTGGAATGCCGACTCGTCCAGCCCCTTTGGAAAACAATATGGACGCTTCTCAAAAAATTAGAAATTGAGCTCCCATTTGCTCCAGCAATACCACTTCTAGAAATATATCCTGGAGAAACAAAAAAGTATAGTCAAAATGACATCTGCACTTATATATTCATCGCGGCACTGTTTACAATAGCCAGAATCGGAAAAAACCGGAGTGCCCAAGAACAGATGACTGGTTAAAGAAACTTTGGTACATCTATGCAATGGAATACTATGCAGCTGTTAGAAAAGATGAAGTCATGAATTTTGCATATAAGTGGATCAATATGGAAAGTATCTTGCTAAGTGAAATGAGCCAGAAAGAAAGGGGCAGACATAGAAAGATTGCACTCATCTGTGGAATGTAAAATAACAGAGTAGGAGACTAATACCCAAGAATGGAGGTTGGCTTCATAGCTTGGAAGCTAGCTTCACATGCTGGGGGAAAGTCATCCCAGATAGAGAAGAGAACACCAAGTAAAATGTGATTGGAGATCCCGCACGGGAAGGGAGAAGCGTGCTGAAAGTAGACTAGAGACTGAACATGATGGCCACTCAATACCCCTATTGCAAACCACAATACCCAAAAGGAGAGAGAGAGAACAAATTGGAATGCCCTGACACAGAGGTGGGGTGGGGTGGGGGGATGGAATTGGGGGGTGAATGGATACTGGGTTCATTGGTGGTGGAAAATGGACTCTGCTGGAGGGATGGGCTCACGAACATTGCATGAAGGAAAAACAAGCATGAAATTGTGTGAATCTGTAACTGTACCCTCACTGTGACTCTATAATTAAAAGAACAATATAATGTCCAGGAAATTGTGTGTTGTTCTCTTCAGGGAGTTTCATTTTTGGTCTCTGGGTCTTGGCTTTTGATGAGACTACATGGTGCCGGACGCAGTTTGTGGGTATGACTGCCAAGCTACTGGAAAAGTAGAGGCCTGGTGGGAGGAGGCCCAGTCCCAATCCAAGCAGGGTTGGAGATCTCAGTCATGGGTTCCCACATACCTGGGTTTTCCCGCTCTTTGATGAGGTTCATCCCATCTTGGGTGAGGCTCATTCCCTCTTGGGTGAGGTCGTCCGAGTGTGTGGAGAGTGGCCTTGAGCATGGCAGTGGTTGGGTTATAGAGGTTTTCAGATGCCAGGGTTCTGTTTGGGGTGGGGAGGAAATTCAACCCACCCTCCTCTGAAATGCCTCGGTGAAGACAGCCTGGCGTGGGGTCAGGATATTCTTCGGTGCTCTCTTCCAGGAGCTTTAGTTTATTGTTCTGGGTCTTGCCGTTAATGAGATTACCTGGGGTTGGGGGCAGTTTGTGGGTGTGACTGCCAAGCTACTAGAAAACTGGAGACCTGCGGAGAGCAGGCACAGTCCTGATCCAAGAGTGTCTGCAGATCTCAGTTATATGTTTCCACCTACCTCTGCAGGATAGGCCCTAACTGCGACTTTTGATCTCTTTCAAGATACATGGGTCTCTGAAATAAGGCCAATAAATGAGCTTATATAGCTGAGCCGGAGGTGGTTTGTGGGTGTGTCTCCCACATACCTAACTTTTGGCCAATTAGTTTCTTGGTAAACTTGGCCCCAAGTTGTTGGGGTCTAGTCAATGAAACAGCAGCATTTTGGGGGAATCTGGAAATCTGAAGGCACCGTCAGACTGCTTATGCATTGGCCCTGCAGGTGCAGGCTGACCTGCTGGCAGCTCTATACCCACTAGCCCAGATTTCTGTTTGTGATTACTTTTTACTTTCAAAACATGTGGTCTGAGAAGATAGTTAATGTGATTAACATATTATTGATTTTGCGGACATCTAGTTTTTTTTTTTTTTTTTTTTTTTGCTTTTTGGGTCACACCTGGCGATGCACAGGGGTTACTCCTGGCTCTGCACTCAGGAATTACTTTTGGCGGTGCTCAGGGGACCATATGGGATGCTGGGAATCGAACCCGGGTCGGCCGCGTGCAAGGCAAACGCCCTACCCGCTGTGCTATTGCTCCAGCCCCTGGACATCTAGTTTGTGTTCCAACATGTGGTCTATCTTAGAGAATGTCCCATTTGCACTGAAGAAGAGCATAGACTCAGATTTGGGTGAGGGAGAGCCCCCCTTGACTACTGACAACTCTTCATTATTCTTTTCCCCTTTAAGGCTAATGTTTCTAGTAGTAGGAGGGGAGTGTAAAATCTCATACTTCAGCTGTGTTTTGTTCATCTTTCCTTGGGTTTATTTGCAAGTGTTGTATAAATTCTGATGGTTCTACATTTGGTTCCTTACATTATATTTATGAATGTAAAGACTTGTTGATATAAAGATCCCTTGGTCATTAACTAACGACCACCCTTCCCTTGTAACCTTTTATTATAATAAGTCTGTGCTTATTGTTACAAGGATGACCACACAGACTCTGCAGCACCTTTCCCTGTAAGATTATTTCCCCACCTTTGACTCAGAACCTGTGTTTTTTTGTGGCTGACCGGGTATGTCTTTTGTGCGGTAGGAATTTGGGTTTCATTTTATGACCCAGCCATCCATCCTGTGAGTTTTGCTTGGTGAATTCAGGATATTGATATTGTGTGAGATTTTTGAGAAGAATAATTTATCGACATGATTTAGAAGAAATTACATTTGGGAAGTTTGTTCTATTTTTTTCCCCTTTAATTTTGGGGCCACATCTGGTGGTTCTCAGGGCTTACTACTAACTCTTTACTCAGGGATCACTCCTGGTCGGGTTTGGAGACCATAAGGGGTGTTATGGATCAAATCCGGGTCCATTGTGTGGAATGCAAGCATCCTACCCATTATGCCCCCCCTTTTTTCACTGTTTAAAGAATAGTATCTAGTTCTTGTAAGCTGGGTTTAATGACTGTGAACTTATTTAGCTGTTACTTGCTCATAAAGTTTTGTGTAATTCTCTTGGATTTGAATGCCAACCTAGTTGAATAGAGTGTTCTTACTGGGATATTGATTACATCCAACTAGTTGCTATATCCAACCGCCGTTTTCTGTCCTTTGAGGTTTCATTTGATAGATTGCTTGTGAATCTTTGAGGTTCCTTTATACTTAAGCTCCTTTGATCTGCTGCTCAGGATTCTATATTCACATCTTTGTCATTTAATTATGTTATGCATGGAATTTTATTATTTGGATTTATTATGTTCGGACCATTCTCAGCTTCTTGTGGGGGGTGGTGTGGTGGGAACCACAACTAGTGGAGTTCAGAGAGCACTCCAGGCCTGTGCTTGGGGATCACTAATGGCAGGGCTCAGGGTACCATATGAGGTACCAGAGATGAAATCTGGGTCAGCTAAATACAAGACCAGCACCCTACCTTTTGTATTATTATGCAATCCCCACATGTTTAGCTTCTTGGCTCTGGGTGCACGGCAATCTTCAGATAGGGAAAAATTCTCATTGATGATGTTTTTGAGCAACAGTTTTTCTCCAATGTCTCCTCCCTTTTTACTCAGGGTATCCTATAATTTAGATATTGTTTCTCTTAAATGCATCCCCTATTTCCTGCCATTTTTCTCACTTATTTTCAGTGTTGTTTCCCTCTTTCATTCTTCAGTTCTCCTTTTTCTGCGTCTTATCCTTGAGCATATGGATTTCTTCCTTGAGTTCTGTGAGTTACTGCTGAAAGAGAAGCAAAACTCTTCTTCTGAAAGGGAAGAAAATTTCCAGAGTTTTCTTTCAAACTTTCATTATTATTACTTAGAAAATCTTGGATTATTGATGTACTGTGATGTCACAGACTCTCTGTGACTTGGATGAACTGTGACGTGAAGTAAATAAAAAGAAAAAGGACAAGTATTGGCTGATGGAACAAGATGCTGAGAGAATACGGGTATCCAGGTGGGAAGCCTGGGTCAGAGAGACAATGCAGCCAGAGAGTGCTGGCCTTGCATTGGCTGATGGCTTTTGATTCCTGACAACTCATATGGCTCCTGAACCCTGTCAGGAGTGATCCCTGACTGGTAGCAAGAAGTGGGCCCTGAGCACTGCCAGATGTGACCCCAGGTAGTAATCATGATGATGATAACTGCCAAAGCCCTGAGCACTGGATGGTCGGAATCTAATGAGTCTCTTGTTCACCTTCCATGTGCCTCAGTTCAGTGGCCCTGACTGCAGTGTGATCACCCTCCCACACACCTCTTCTGGCCTGGGCGCTGCTCCTTCATTTCTTTCAAATAATTAAAGAACCTCTCCATGGTCCCTCTGAGGTCACAGCCACTGCTGTGGGTGCCCCTTCCCGACTGCTGGCTGGTTTCCTCGGGTTTCCCCACTCTTCCCTGTGCCCGCTGAGCAGTGAAGTCTGGTTCTGTAAAGAGTTAGGGTCAGTCTGAGGTCCCCACTCATCGGCCTACCCAGAGCCCATACCTCTAAGTACACGTCGCATCAGAGACTCTGGCACAAACAAGCAGCCCGTCCCCGCTTGCAGAATTCCCAGCATCTCACCCTGACCAGCTTTACCCCAATCTCAGTCTTACCTTTCTTGGCTCTACCCATTTGAAACTGGGCGGAGTCCTTTCTGAGACGTGCCACGGGTGGGTTCTGTGTAGCTTCCCTTGATGTTGCCAGTATCCATTGTCCACACTGGGCAGGGGGCAGACTGTGCCTTGCCTGTGCTCGCGGTTACATGTTTCACTGCTCTTACTTGTCTTGGGATCCGCTGAGCAGTGGACAAGCCTCCCCCATAGGTCTTGTGTGGGTGGAGATTCAAAAGGCTGTAGGTGCACTAGGCACCCACCGTTTCTCTGTATTAACAGCACTACTATGATTCATTGTGCTCCTTCTGTGAGGCGGAAGGGGAGCCATGACAGGCTCCACCTTAAGACTGAAACTCAGCAGACCCAAGTTCCAGTTTCCCCCATCAGAAAGTCCTGACTTCTCAGAAAACACTATCACCCTGGGCAGATAAACCGACCTATGGGAACAGCCTATCAGAATAGGGGGCACGGGCAGGGACACCCAGCCAAACAGAGAGGGCCTAGGGAGTGGAGTCATGGGACTGAATAGGGATCAAGAATTAGAAACATAATGTTGGTCCCTGAAGTCACAGGACTGGACAGGGACCAGAATTGGAAACATATTTGCCAATTCCTAGAAAAAATGCTGTTATGTAACCAAACCATACATAAGCTGCTTAGAATTCGGAGTCGGGGTCCTTGTCAAGACTCCACTGCCTTGGATAAGACTTGGACCCTAGCTCGAGCTAGCAATAGAGGGGCCTTGCATTTGCATCCTCACATCTGGTCTGGTCAATGTGCAAGTGAAACTCTCTTCCTGGAACATAACTCTTCACCCCTTATGCAATCCTATAAAAGCTCTGATTGATTTGTGTGAATTCAAAAAGTGTGGGTGCCATGAGTGAATATCTGGAAAAACTCACGTATGTGGGACTTTGTGACTGAGAACTCTGGGTTCAATGGGATGGGGAACGGAGATCCTACTCCTGTATCCCCCTGTATTCGATGACTCAGCAGTCATGCCCATAAGCTTCCTCTGGTTGGCACCAGATAATCTTATCATCGGCCACCATCCAGATCGCACGTCCTTCTCTCCCAGGAGTAAGCATAACATGACGCTTGCTATAACCATGTCACCGGATCCTGTGCCAGGCTGTTACACTCAGGGCACTCTTGAGGGGGGTGGCTGAGAGCCCTCCCTGTCCCAAGGGACCTGGCCCTGGCAGCCAAAAACCTCAAGAACCCAGCCACCGCCATATTCACAGCTGCTCTCCACACACTTGGGCAGAGCATCAGCCATGACTGAATCTATTCCTTGACCATGTGGCCGCATTTGCAGCCACACAACACTTCATACCACACACCCTACCCATACTCCAAGATTACCACACCACATTTGATGGGGTTCAAAATAGAAGGCAATGAATCTTAGAGGGAAAAATACTTTTTTTTTACAGACTAGTATATTAAAAGCACAAAAGGTTCCACCTATAACAACATGTAAGTGATCTCTTTTAGAAGGGCTTAATGCCTCTGGGTGAAATACAACAATCTCCACATTCTTTCCTCTAAGAATACATTTTTTGTAGCATTTTCAGCTGTTTTTCATAACAAACAATACAAAATATATTATTTCGGTTCACTTTGGGGCGCAGATTGGGGATTAGGATGGAAATTTCCAAAATATGATGGTGGGAATGTGTCATGGTGGTGGGATTTGTGTTTGAATATTAAATGTAATGAAACATTGTGATCTAATTTATAAAATAAAAAGTTATTAAAAAAGAAGGTTGGGTGCTTGTGTGCATTTGGTGGCTGGCTGCTGCCGTTGGACGCATGAAGAAGGGAAGAGGGTCGCCAAGCTGGTTGATGATCAGTCGCCATTTATACCAATCTCTGTCCGGCCAATTATTCCATTCTCCGCACGTGCCTATTCCAGTCTCACTCTGTCCCTCATTCCAGTCCCCCATTGCCTCTCATTCCTGCCTCCCATTCCCCATCTCACAACTAGTTAGAGAGAAAATCCGCAGGAATTGGGAATAGCAATACTCATAGGTGTGGTTGGTTTTATAATCAACAGAGGTAAAGCCCTTCCTTCAGGGGAAGCTTCTTCTAGGACAAAATCTCTCCTGCAAGGAGATCCGCCCAAAAGCATATTTCCATCTAAGTTGTATTCCTTTCCCCTTTCCTCAGTCCAGATTTATTTAAACAGTCATCTTAATTTACTTCTTAATAATATTTCTAGGCATTTTGTATGGACACAGTAAGAGACATATAAAGCTTAAAGAATGGCCCTCCTGGCGACATCTCACTATAGATCCCTGACCACAGTCCTCGGGCCGGGTTAGTCCTTCCTAACCCTAGCAGGGTCCTTGTTCAATTACTTCTTTTTGGGTCATGACAGAATTTGTCCAGACCATTCTCTTACTTAAGTTCTATGGTGGTTGGCCTGTCCCTTTTCGATGCCAGGGTAACTTACGGCTTGTCTTGTTTTGATGCCAGGGTAGCCTAGGGCTTCCCCTGGGTCCATCCAGTCCTTTTGTCGAGACTCTCCTTTTGGGGTGTTAGGAACTAAAGAAAACTGAGACTTAAGTTGTGTAAATATGACAGATGTTCAGGAGTAAATATATTCGAAGTCAATTAAGTTCTCAAGTTATAAAAGCATAACATTAACTGTCTTCCTGTGTCTATACAGAAAGGACATTGCTCTAGAGTAAGCTATGCAAAAGACATAAAGGAAAAAGAAAACAATATTTCACTTCATATACAAAATCTGGAATCTCTGAAGAATCTGACTTAACAAGTACAAGGTCTTATTTGGGGATATATGTGATTAACAGATAGCGTAAGCAGAACACAGAGAAGTTAAAGATAAACACAGAGGAATGGGAGTGTCTCAGGCTCACTGTGATGGGTGTTACTCAATAAACCTAAGCTCCCTTCGGTGAGGGAGGAAGGACACACCAATGTTACCAAACAGTTTTTCTTACTGTACTGCAGTTTTGTGCATGGAAATTCTCTCAGAGGTCTCTTTCCTGGTTGCTAGAGTGCCCTACTTCTATGGGACCACTCATGACACTCTTGGTTGCTTCAGTTTTATTATATTTTCAATCCAATGTGATTCACAGGATATCCTGCTCTGCCACCTTGGCCCTGTTCTCCCCTTACTTGTGAAATCTTTTGAGAGATTTACGTTATTTCCTTCAGTTCGTGGTGATAATAAGTTCCAAAGCACCAGTTAGAGTGCATCATTTAGAGATGTTGCTTTATTTGAGCTACTCTGGGAGGCTGAGACTCGAGGGCAGCTGCAGTTGGTCAAGAGCAACCATCTTGCCATGGTGGGATTATATATGATGTCATGCAGCGAAAAGACCAAATGCAGCTTCTAAGCGACAAAGCCTTAAGAAATAGCAGGAGGGGAAGCACGCATGTGTGTGAGAGAAATCCTGCATCAGCCCCCCTGGGAACTGTCTGCCCTGGGAACTCAGTTCAGCTCTGAAGGCTGCCAGCAAGTTGGGTGCCCATCACTCTCCCACACCAATAACGGAAAACATCCTTTTTTCTCTAGAAAACATATGTACAGAAGTTGTTTCTAGAGGTGGTACAGAGTAAGAGAGACACAGACAGTCACAGAGAAAAGGTAGAGTGTATTCTGGGGTAGAGTGAGAGTATTGTTGACAACTATGTAAGTAGTATTACAAGATTTTTATGTTATAAAATAACTCAGTGTAACATATCACATCAAAACGGCAGAGAAAAAAATCTCTAATCACTTAATTAAGGCAGAAAACTCTTTGGAGACATTCAACACAATTTCAACACAATATAAGACTATCACCAATAGTAAGAATGGAGAAAAATATTTGCAAATAGTAAAAGTTATACGTGAAATGTTCACTACCACAGCTACATTGAATAGTAAATGGCTGAAAATATTTTCTCTACTAAAAGAATAAAATGGTATTTGCACTCACCACTTCCATTCAACAAAAAACTATTTGAAGTTAGAACAACTGATAAAAAAATACATAAAAGACCTTTTAATTGAAAACAGTAGTACATTTTTGTCATAGAATATATGCCCATGTATGGAGAACCTTTAAGATTCTACAATAACTTTATTATATCTGACAAAATACCAGAATGGTTGGACTAAATGTTAAACACTAATATTAGTGTATAACTAGCAATGAATATTTAAAAAAGAAAGACAAAAAGCACTAAAATTAACTTAGGATAAAAGATTTGGACATGAAAAACTAGAAAAAAATTATCAAAAGAAGGGGGCTGGAGCCATAGCACAGCGGGTAGGGCATTTGCCTTTCACCCGGCCAACCTGGGTTTGATTCCCAGCACCCCACACGGTCTTCCGAACACCGTCAGGAGTTACTACTGAGTGCCCAAGCCAGGAGTAACCCCTTTGCATTGCCAGGTGTGACCTAAAAAGCAAAAAAAAATTATCAAAAGAAATTAGATAAATAATGAAATATAAATGGAAAGTTATAGATTGTTATTTGAAGAAGAGGGCACCAACACTACCCAGAAAGATATTTAAATGAAATACAATTATCATAAATAAAATATTATCTTTTGCAGAAAAAGAATTGTTCATGCCCGTAACTCACATATAATTCAATGAATCCCCCTATTTTTTTTGTGTTTTGGGTCACACCTAACGATACACAGAGGTTACTCCTGGCTCTGCACTTAGGAATTTCTCCTGGCAGTGCTAGGGGACCATATGGGATGCTGGGAATTGAACCAGGGTCAGCAGCATGCAAGGCAAACGCCCTACCTGCTGTGCTATCACTTCAGCCCCCACCCCCCAAATTATTTTTAGGAAAAGAATTGAAGTAGAGGTCTTATAACTCATATCTCAAAAGCATTCACAACTACAGGAAACAAGATATAGATATATATATACACGATATAGAAACGCAATGAGAAACGTCTTTGATAAATAGACAAAGTAAATCATTCTTGATGTGAACAGTTCTGTACACTAGAGTTGGAGATGTAGGTAATGTGGGTAACAACAAGCTGTAAAGCGGTTTCGCTGCATTTTCCTTGCAGACTACTGGAAAATGCCAGAGACACTCAAACTTACTCAGTCTGCCACCCTCTTTCAGAAATCATTCAATGCCCCCTGAAAATCTCTTGAAATGAGCAAACAGAAAGCACTTGCCTTTCACAGTTGGGGCTGCTCCAGCCCCTGCATCACTAGCTCTGGTGCCCAGCCCCCACTTTGAGAAAGAGTGATCCAAGGGAAGCCGACCTCTCATTTTATTGCTGAGTCAGAACTGATGCTCTTGTATAAAGAACGAATTTCTTATTGTTCATGCTGTTCAAATCCAGCAAATGTTATGATGAATCTCCACCTGCATAAAAAACAAGATTGTGATATTTTACTTTACCAGAATTTGAAACTACACAAAAAATACCCAAATATCCCTCTAAAAACTCAAGAAATGACAGGGAGAAAGAAGATGATATGGAGAGAAGGGTCAGATTGAGAAAGAGGCAAAAAGAGAGAAGGTGGAAGAGGGAAAGGAAGAGAATAAAAGAAGGATTTGACAAGAGCAAAGAAAGAGGAGGAAGAGGTGAAAGAGGAGGAGGAGAAGGAGGAAGTGGATCCAGAGAAGAATCACAATAAAAATGAATGCATTTTGGCTGGCAAAAATATTAGGCAATACTTCAAAAAGGCTTTTTATCAGTTGAAAGAAAATATATTTGAGACTGGGGGACACTTGGGCACCAGATACATGAGTAGGGCCAGGTCCAGATTCTGGGCAGGGTCTTCTGACCACGAGGACTCAGCTCTGCGTGAAGGTCCCATCTGAACCTGTCACGGAGCGTGGACACAGGCAGGGACCTGTGCTTTCCCCACTGAAGCCGCCCCCTTCTCCAACCCCCTTGAATTTTCATCCTGATCCAGAGATGCCTGTGAGGACATTTCTATGGTTCAAAGTGGTGACACGGCTGTCACCTGTCCGACTGGGTAGAGGGTGCAGGAGACATGGGCATCAGCGGCCATAGTGTCTAATTCGGCTCTGCACTGCTGGCGAAGGGAAATGGAGGCAGGTTTAGTGATCTTCAGAGCAGGCACACTGCGCTGCTCAGCGAGGGGCAGCTGGGTGACAACAAGGAGCAATGCTGGGGAACCAGGAGGCACAGCACCGGCCTGCCTGAGTGGCTGTGGGGGAATGAGAGACACAGCACCGGCCTGCCTAATTGGCTACGGGGGAATGAGGAGACACGGCACCGGCCTGCCTGATTGGCTACGGGGGAATGAGGAGACATGGCACCGGCCTGCCGGATTGGCTACGGGGGAATGAGGAGACATGGCACCGGCCTGCCGGATTGGCTACGGAGGAATGAGGAGACACAGCACCGCCTACCTGATTGGCTGTGAAGGAATGAGGAGATACAGCACCGGCCTGCCTGACTGGCTGTGGGGAAATGAGGAGACACAGCACCGGCCTGCCTGATTGGCTGTGGGGTAATGAGGAGACACAAGCACAGACCTGCCTGATTGGCTATGGGAGAATGAGGAAACAAGCACTGGCCTGCCTGATTGGCTATGAGGACTGAGGAGACAGTACAGGCCTGGGAGGGAGAAATTGTACTGGGCACGCTATTGCTTTCTGTGCAGCCAAGCTCAATGCCAAGTATGCCATGTTGTCCCCTGAGGACCATCAGGGGTGACCCCTGAGCACAAAACACTGAGCACTCCCTGGCGTGCCAGCCCTCCCCAAACCAAAACATTTATTTTGACTCAAATATTTTAAAAGTGAAAGAGGTAAAAAGTAACTGATTCATGCATCTTCACTGCTGGAGGTTGAACTTGGAGTCCTTTCTGCTTCTGAGTTGAAGCCTTGTTCTAACCGCTGTAAAATCAAACCGCCGGGACTAGCAGCTCGTTCCTTCTCTAAATAACAGTTTCTAATTCAAAGACAAGCCTAATTCATCTTTGCATCTAATACCTGCAATGTCTGAATCTATAATGTGCCTCGAGATGAGGAATTAGGATGGAAGAAAAAAGCAAGGGGCAATACTGAATCACTCCACACCCAGGGCCTCTCACCTCTGAGCCCCTAAATTGCTCAGCACAAGCGTCCTTCTGACACCTACCTCAGGGCCCGATGTGCTTCTGCCCCAGGCGCCGAAGGGCCTCCTTCACGTCCTTGTTCCGCAGACTGTAGATGAGGGGGTTGAGCATCGGGATGACCAGCGTGTAGAACACGGAGATCACCTTGCCTTGCTCCTGGGACTCCACGGCCCCTGGCTGGGCATACATGACAAAGGTAGTGCCATAGAAGAGGAGAACCACAGTCAGGTGGGAGCCACAGGTGGAGAAGACTTTCAGTCTTCCGGATCCCCCACGCATCCTGAGGATGGTCACTATGATGTAGCCGTAGGAGACGAGGATCACAGCCATGGTGCCCACGATGATGAGCCCACAGATGCCAAACAAGATCATTTCATTGAGCGCCGTGTTGGCACAGGCCAGCTGGAGCAAGGCAGTCACATCACAGAAGAAGTGGTTGATGCGGTTGGAGCCGCAGAAGGGGAGGCTGAACGTGAAGCTGGTCTGCATGGAGGTGTTGAAGAGGCCTCCGCAGTAACTGACCAGCACCAGGCAGATACAGGCTGAGGGACGCATGGTGATGGGGTAGCGCAGGGGGCTGCAGATGGCCATGAAGCGGTCATAGGCCATCACGGCCAGGATAAAGGCCTCTGTGCTACCCAGCAGGGAGAAGAAGAAGAACTGGGTGGCACAGCCTGCAAAGCTGATGGCTTTGGAGGAGGAGAAGTAGTCAGCCAGGGCATTGGGAGCGATGACGGTGGAGTAGCACAGGTCCAGGAAGGACAGATTCCGGAGGAAGAAGTACATGGGGGAGTGCAGGCGGGCATCCCGGGTGATGACCACGATCATGGTGAGGTTCCCCAGAATGGTCACCATGTACAGGGCCAGGAAGATAGAAAATAGCAGGGCCTGGGTCTCCGGGCCCCCTTCGAAGCCCACAAGCACAAAGCCCTGCAGAGGTGCCGCTGAGAGGTTCCTGTGTCTGCGGGCTGGCATGGCCTGGGGTATGTGTTTGTATGTGATGGGAGCAGGGTGCAGAGAGGAGCTGGAAGACAGTGAAAGTGGGCAGATTCGTCTCACTATCTCTTCTGTGGCACACAGGATCCCCCACTGTTCACTCTCACTCCATTATCCATCTTTTCTTTGTCCAGATGGTTCAGATCAACCTGAAAAGCAACATTCAGTGATGAAGCAAATCACAACTACTCTGAAACACACCCTGAGGGTGCTTCTCTGGTGTGAGGGTGTCAGAGGCTTCAAGAGGGAGCCCTGAGCGGAAGCCCTGCCTGCACTCTGGCTTCTGCTCTGCACCAGGGTATTCCAGAGCAGGTCATTTCTGCCCTCTGCTGGGCTAGGTCACCCTGGACTCCATGCATGCTTCACTAGTCCCTTAAGTTCAGAACTGTTCTCTGAGTGTATGCCCCATCCCGATATACCCACTCTCAGTCTCATTTCCAGACCATGCAGAGGGCAGGTGGAACTGGGCACTGGGTGGGTAAGGAGCCGCCTGTTCAAGAGCTCAAGCCCCATCTTTGAATCAGTGTCATGGCACCGTGCTTCTATAGCACTGTTCAGGAGACGTCACAGAGGGTTGGGAAAGGCATGCAGGCTCCTCTTCACTCTCAGACCTGGTCCACTCTGTGGCAAGTGATCAATGCCTCCCATATCCACATGATGCCCCCCGGCTCCCACCAGGCCTCAGGCTGTCATGACGTTACCTTTCAGGGCAGAGCCTCGGCTCAATCAACAGAGCAACCTGCATACCCAGGCTGACTGTGTCGGACTCTGATGATGTATGAAGGACTGGATCCTTCCTTCTCTGAATCCCGGGCTGTAGTGACAGTGGACGAGGGTGTTTCTGGGGCCTCAGGTCGAGGGTGCTGGGTGCTTCTGTCTGACTGCAAGGGGTCCCTTGTTTGGAAATAATGAAGTGGGTGGCTCCGTCAGAGTCTAATGCCTGCCCCCGTGCAGATACACAGCATCTCAGGGTGCTTGTCCTTTTGGCACTTCACGGAAAGAGTTTCTCTCTCTGGCTCAAGAGGGACTTGACTTCCCTAATGGCCAATTAGGTAGAGCTTGGGCTTCTGCATTGCTCTGGGACTCCCTCTCACCGCAGTCCTGTGTCCAACCTTCCCTGGGATCCTTAACACAGCAGTGGGAGCCTGGAGTTCTGGAGTCCCCCGGGGCCTGCCGTGCGTGAAGCCGCACAGGCAGAGAGGGCAGCCTGGTGTGCTCGCTGGAAAGCTTTCTTGGGGCTGAGGGAGGGACATCAGTCCCTAATCCAGAGAAGCAGTTTAAGGAGCCTGCTCTGTCCCTTGTCATGAAAATGGAATCATATGAAGTATATTTTCAGATTACAATGCCGTGAAGTTAGAAGTTAATAACGAAAAACTAGGACAAGTTTCAACATTTGCAAACTGAATAGTTTTAAATGGCCATTGAGTCAAAGAGAAAATAAAGGTTAGATAAAAATATTGTTCAGAAAGAACAATAATAAAGATAAAATCTATTAGAACTTACTAAACAGAGGGGAAAGTGGTACAAAAGAGGTCCACATTAGGGTAGAAGAGAAAGTTTAAGTAAATAGCCTTACCTCAGAATTTGAGAAACTAGAAAAAACTCAACAAATAAGCCCCATATAGGAGAAAGGCAATTATAAAACTTTGAACAGAAACCAATGATACAGAAATCAAGAAACAGTACAATCAATGAAACCAGAATCTTGTTTATATAAATTTTAATTGTATTATTTATTTGTTTCTTTATCTACTGTTTTTTTTTGGGGGGGGCACACCTGACAATGCTCAGGGGTTATTCCTGATTCTGTACTCATTACTCCTGATGGTGCTCAGGAGAACATATGGCATTCTAGGGATCAAACTTGGTCTGACACATGCAAGGCAAACACCCTCTCTGCTGTCCTATTGCTCTGGCCCCAGATTCTGATTTGGTAAAAGAAATAAAAGATTTTTGGAGATCCGGAGCAGCCGCGCATGACACGGCCCCTCGGCTCCCTAGAGACTATGATCCGGGAGGTCTACTAACCCATTTTGACACCCAGAGACTTACAGAAATGCATCTAGACTGTGAGCTGAGCTACAACCACATGCCGCCCAGGGAGGGGGAAGGATCTTCTCTCCTAACGCTTTCTTTCTGTGGGGAAGATAGCAGTGTCAGCAGCAGCATCGCCCATGTGGCATCCGCCATTTTCTAGGACTCACAACCCAGAGATACTAGCTTGTCTTGACGTGGCGCGCAAGAGATCATGGGATGGGGGTGTTACTGGCACACCCTCTGCCCAGATGAGATACAGAGCAGCTGCACACGACACGTCCCCTCTGCTCCTTAAAGACTATGATCCGGGAGGTCTACTAACCCATTTTGGCTCCCAGAGACTTATAGAAATGCATCTGGACTGTAAACTGACCTAAAACAACAGAAATCCAAAACTGCGCGGCTGCGTCCTATAATCTTCATTCTCAGCAATGGGAAACAAATTATCAAATGATTCCTTTTCAGCAGGTTTGATTGTTGGGAAGAAATTCCACATAATAATAGTCAGTTCTCTGTTGAAATATTGAATGTATCCAAAGTATAGAGAGAATAAAGTGAAGATCATTGGCCACTTAGACGCGGGGGGTGCGGGGTTGGAAGGGGGGTATATTGGGGTTCTTGGTGGAGGAACATGTGCACTGGTGAAGGGGTGGGGATTTGATCATTATATGACTGAGACTTAAACCTGAAAGCTTTGTAACTTTTGTCATGGTGATTCAATAAAATTTTTTTAAAAAATGAAGCCAAAAAAAAAGAAAGAAAATTGTTTTTTAAATGAAGCGAAAAAAAATGAGTAAATTAAAAGATTTTTAAACCTTAACTGCTCTCCATGGGAGAAAGAGAGAAAACACAAATAAATCAAATCAGAAATGAAGGGGGATATTTTAAAACAGATATATTAGAGGATCAAAAGATAAATCAATTATGAATGACTATGGCATTAAACTGGAGAATTATTAAAATCAAACAACTTTCAAGATTAAATCCAGAGGAAGAAGAAAACCTGACCAGGCCAATCATGAATAAGGAAATTGCAATTTCAATATGCAATTTTCCCAAGTACAAAGGCACGGGTCAGATGAGTTTGCTACCAAGTATTGAAGGAACATTTATTACCTATACTTCTCTTTTTTAAAAAAATTTTTTTAGGCCATCAGGAGTGCCAGGTATTAAACCTGGGCTGGCCATATACTAGGCTACTGTTCAGTAGCTCCAGCCCAATATTCGCCTCAAATTCTTTTCAGTAACAAAGGAACAGAATCATGCCTAATAACTTTTAAGAAACCAACATTATTCTAATGCCAAAAGTGGCAGATACCAAAAAAGAAAATAATAGACCAATAGTTGCAATAAATCTGAATTTAAAAATCCTCAACAAAACTTTTATTTTTGCTTTTTGGGTCACACCCAGTGATGCACAGAGGTTACTCCTGGCTCTGCACTCAGGAATCACCCCTGGCGGTGCTCAGGGGACAATATGGGATGCTGGGAATCAAACCCGGGTCGGCCGCGTGCAAGGCAAACGCCCTACCCGCTGTGCTATTCCTCTAGCCCCTTCAACAAAACCTTTAAACCCAATCCAACAGTATACGAAAAAGAATCATATTCCACAACCAAATGGGATTCATTCCAGATATGCAAGGATGGTGTAATATACATCATCTGTATCACTTGTTATACCGTTGATCTTCGATTTGCTTGAATGGGCGCCAGTATAAGTCTCCATTTGTCCCTGTCGCGTGCTAATGTAGCCCAATGATATCTGCTAGCTCCAGGAACTAGAAGAGCCTCAAATAATTCATTCAGGGTATTGACGAAGAAGTCTGACCATCTTGCTGGTGGGCGGCCACACGTTTTTTTGATGTCCCGTGGAATCCAAGTCGGTAATAGCTCTAGTCCAGTGGTCATCTCTGAATCGCATTACATGTCCGGTCAATCTGATTTTCGAGGCCTTGGCAAATGAGACAGCATCCTTGATTCTTGATTGTCGATGGAGGTCAGAACTCCGGATTTCGTCTCTCACTTGAGTGAAACGTGATACTCCAAGCATAGCTCTTTCGATTCCTCTTTGGGATACCCAAATAGCCTTCTCATCCTGTTTGCAAAGGGCCCAGGTCTCTGAGGCATATGTTAGTGCAGGCAAAACGGTGGAGTCGAAAAGATGTGCCTGGAGCCAGAGGTTCTTCGTCCTCTTAATCACTTCTTCGATGCTCTTGAAGGCGTTCCATGCTGCTCTCTTCCTCTTGTGCAGTTCTGGTGCCAAGTCATTCGTCATGTTGAGTTCTCGACCCAGGTACACATAGCTGCTGCATCCAGAGATGTTTGTTCCATTGAGAGCAAATGGAACATCAGGGACTAGTTCGTTTTTTATGAACATCGTTTTGCTGAGATTCAGCTGTAGTCCGACCTTTCCACACTCTCAGTCCCACACTCTCAGTCGAAGTTGGCCAGCATTTGTGCCCCTTGGCTAATGTTTGGAATGATGAGAACAATGTCATCAGCGAAGCGGAGGTGGTGTAGTTGCTGACCGTCTATCTTCACTCCCATTCCTTCCCATTCTAGTCGTTGCATGACATTCTTGAGGGTGGCACTGAAGAGTTTCGGTGAAATGGTATCACCCTGCCACACCCCTCTCTTTACGTCAATGATGACTTCCTTGTAGAAAGGTGAGATCCTGGTGGTGAATCCAAAATACAGCTCATGGAGGACCTTGATGTACTGAGTTTGAATGCCCTGTTTGGCTAAGGTTTCGATGACTACTTAAGTCTCAACAGAATCGAAGGCCTACTTTAAATCAATGAATGTTAGACAGAGCAGCATCTTGAACTCTCATGAAACTTCAATGAGTTTTGTCACCATGTGGATATGGTCGATCGTGCTGAATCCTTTTTGAGAACTGGATTGCTTGTATGGTTGTCCTTCGTCTAGTGTTCTGTCTATTCTATTCAGGATGACTTGAGTGAACAACTTGTAGACGACAGAAAACAGGCAGATTGGGCGATAGTTTTCGATGTCGTGGATGTCTCTCTTCTTGTACAACAGAACCATCCTGCTGGCTTTCCATTGGGACTGAACCTTGCATTCAGACAGGTAGCTTGTGAAGCGCCGAGGCAGTGTATTGATGAGCACTGACAAATTCTTTAGGTGTTTGGGTCTGACCTTGTCTGGACCGGGTGCTGTATGTGGCTTTATTGATGAAATGGCATGTCAGATTTCGGAAGGGAGGACATTGGGAACGACATATTCATCCTGCAGAATTTGGTAGGAGGGCAGGTGGATGTGGCTGTCAAAGAGATCCGAGTAGAAGTCATGAATAATCCTCTTCATTGCCCTTCTAGAAGATGTAATAGATCCATCAGGACATTGGAGGGCAGTCATCTTGGTCTTGTAGTTGGTGAAGGACAGGCGAGCACTGCAAATACTTTTTCTGGCTTCTGCCGAATCGAACAGCACTGCTGCTCTTCTCTCTTTGAGGTCTTCCTTTACTGCTTCTCTGCACAGCTTTGCGAACTCGGATGTTAGCTTGTGGTTGCCTGAGGCTCGTGCCAAACCACGTTGATGAATGAGCTCGAGAGTTTCCGAAGACAGGTGTCTGTTTGTGGCTTTTCAACTCTCAGCATTTTTTGCGCAATCATGATGGTGCTGAGCCAGTTGATCGTATCCCTCATCGATCTTGTCAATGATAGCATTTTCCCACATTGCTGCAATAGTGTCAAAGAGCTCCCAGTTGGTGGTCGTCCTGGGAGTTCTCTTCTTAAACTTAAACTTTGCAGTCATTTCTTCCCTCTCTGTGAAATAGAATTTTGCACAAAGTAGTCTGTGGTCTGTTCCAGTTTGGAATTTTGGGACAACAGCGACATCAGTCAGGCAAAACCTTCGATTGAATATGATGTGGTCAATTTTATTGTGGAACTGTCCACCAAGAGACTTCCATGTCAAACGTTTAGATTCAGCCTTCTGGAACTGTGAGTTACCATGGGTGGTCTTGGTTGACATGATGAACTCAGACAGTCTCTCACCCTGTTCATTCCATTCTAGGCCATGGTACCCAGTGTGGAGTTCTTTGGGGGACCTTCTCGGTCCTATCTTGGCATTAAAATCACCAACAATGATCTTGTAGAAGGTGTGGTATTCTTTATAGAACTTTTCCAGCTCCATGTAGAACTTCTCAATTTCTTCTTCATCATAGTTGGATGTTGGTGAATAGACGATGAAGATAGAAACTGCCGGCAGTGAGCCACATCTATTCAAGCGTAATCGTCCAATTCAGGTTGTTAGGCATTCAAATGAATCAATGCTCACTGACAAGTTTGTGTTGACAAGGACACTGATGCCACCAACGCCTCTGTTGTCACATGTTCCAAGAAACAATTCTTCCCCAGTGTGGAAAATGGCGTGATGTGATCGATGCCTTCTCATTTCAGTCAGACCTATGATGTCATACTTGAGCTTCTGCCCTTGCATCATCAGGTCTTCAATGGATGCTTCTGATGCCAGCATTCTTGCATTGAAAGTACAATCATTTTAGTCTTTCTTCGTTTGGGCAGTTTAATTAGTCTCTGAGATTTTATCACCCTCTCCTTGCTCATCCTTCTTAATGCTGCCGTATTGGGGGCTCTTTCAGTGTCAGGCAAATGAGGCTCATTGTTGTTACTGTTTTTGGCTTATCAAATACCCCAAGGGTAGTTTTCAAGGCTCTGTCGTGCGGGCGGAGTACTCTGGGTAGTTTGCCGAGCTCTCCGAGAAGGACGGAGGCTTTTATGGCGGCTTCCAGTCGCCCTTACAGGTGTCCCCATGGTTCATATCATATTTGAAGCCCATCAAATATGGTGCGAAAATTATGGAAAATGGGTATTAAGTGTCCTATGTTGTCACAGTTACGTGGTCCAGAAAGCGGCCTGGAGCGTGGCGGTGGCTGGGTAGTGGCAATCAACTAATGTATATTCCGTATCAATAAAAGGAAAGATAAAATCATCTGATCATATCAACTAATACATTGAAAACTTTTGTCAAAACTTCATCCCAAATTTTAAAAAATTGCTCAACAAAATTGGGGCTGTTAGAATATTCCTCAAGAGAGTTTTGGCCATATTACACCAAATCCACAGCCAACATCATACTCAATATTTTGAAATTGAGGGTCTTCCCTCTAGTCAGGTGTAGGCACGGGTAGACGCTGTCACAGCAAATCACAGCCGCAGAACCTCACTGCAGCAGTTACACAAGAGAAGTCAGAGGAGTCCAAAGGGAAAGAGAAAGGCAAACGGTGACCATTTTCAGATGATATATATATATATATATGTATATATATATATATATACACATGTATGTATGCACACACACACTCCTAAAAACACTGAAAACTCTTCTTTTTTTTTGGGTTACACACAGCTGTGCTTGGGGCTGATTCTTGGCTCCATCCTCAGGGATCACTCCCTCCTGGAAGGGCTTTTGGGGACCATATGTGATACTAGGGATAGCACTGGGGTCTGCTGCAGGCAGGGCAAACATCTTACCTGCTGGACTATCTCTCAGTCCTAAAACACTTTTAGAAGCAGTAAGCCAGTAGAATAAAGTATCTGTCGTAAAATAAATACACAAAAATCTGTTGCATTTTATATACAAATAGTGGTCTAGACTGAAGCAATATCACAGTGTGTTTGTCTTGCACACGGCCGACTCAGGTTCGATTCTCCCTTCCTTCTTGAAGAGCCCGGCAAGCTACCGAGAGTAGCTTGCACAGCACCTGCACAGCAGAGCCTGGTAAGCTACCCGTGGTGTATTTGATATGCCAAAAACAGTAACAACAATTCTCACAATGGAGATGTTACTGCTCGAGCAAATTAATGAACAACGAGATGACAGTGGGACAGTGCTACAGTGCTACAGTGGTCTAGACAATAAAGAGATAAAAAGACCAATAGATTTAAAACAATGTTCCAGAACATCAAGTACCTAGGAATCAACTTAACAAAGGATGCGGAAAGAAATATACCATGAAAACTACAAGTCACTTATAAAAGAAATGGGAGAGGACTTTGGAAATGGAAAAAATATTTCATGTCCATGGATTGGAAGAGTTACCATAGTAAAAAATGATTATTTTACCTAAAACATTAAACAGATTTAATGAATTTCCCATCCAAATCTTGATGACGTTCTTCAAGAACTTATAATGAACACTGCTAAAATTTATATGGAAGCATAAAACCCCACAAATAGCCAAAGCAACCCAGAGAAAAAAGAAGTGGGGAGGGGTCACATCTCTTGCCTTTATGGTATAAAACTATAGTAATTACACAGTGGGCTGGAGCAGTAGCACAGCGGTTGGACGTTCGCCTTTCACGCGGCCGACCCGAGTTCGATTCCTCCTCCCCTCTCAGAGAGCCCGGCAAGCTACCGAGAGTATCGACCCCGCGCGGCAGAGCCTGGCAAATACCCGTGCGTATTGGATATGCTAAAAACAGTAACAATAAGTCTCTCAATGAGAGATGTTACTGGTGCCCACTCGAACAAATCGATGAGCAACAGGATGACTTGAATTACACAGCATGGTACTAGGATAAAGAGAGGCTGTTGGATGAATGAGTTATAATTGACGACCTAGTGATCTACATAGATCTATATACAGCTAATCTATAGCAAAGGGGTTGGGTGTAAGAGTGGAGCAGAAAAAGCCTCTTCAACAAATGTTTTGCTGAGAAACTGGATAACCACTTGCAACAAATGAAACTGGATCCACAACTCATATATCACACAAAAAATTCATTCTGAATGGCCCAAAAACCTATATATCAGATCTTGATAGCACAGAATGGTAAAAACAGAGGCAAAACTCTCCAAAGTTTTATTTTTCAAGAGGTACTCAATAATAAATATATTGAAACCAATAGAATTATGCAACAAAGTTTAACTTCATACAAATTCTGCATATTTATAATAGATACAGCAAAAAGTAATTTGAATATTGCATACATACAGATTTATTGATGTTTTGGCACCCATTCTGAATATGATGAAAACAAACATACAAAAACTCACGGTCACTTGTTAGAATTTATTCAATATATTAACCAATTGGACCTATGTAGCAGATACATTGCACAGCGCTAACAGGGCCCAGATATAAGTTCCTTGAAGCACAGGATCACGACCTTAATGGAGTGGATAAAGTCACTCCAGGACACTTCTTCCTGGAGGCTCAGAGTGACCTTATTTGAAAAAAGAAACTCCTAAGGGAATATGGTAGAAAAAGTCATTCTCCATGTAGGGCCCTGAGCCCAAACGGCAAGTCCTTACAAACAGAGACAAGAACCAAGAGGCAGTGAAGGAAGGAAGTCAGAGAATGGGGTAGAGATGAGAATCATTCAGTTCCAGGGAAAAGTGAGGGCGGGGGGAGGATTCTCGGAAGTTACCAAAAGTTAAAAGGAGAATTTTTTTCTCCAGCAGCAGACCCTGCTGAGACTTGAGTCTGGACATCTGAATTCCAGACTGAAGGGACAGGTGTTGGAACACCAAATTCCAGGCTTCGAAGGGAAAACCTTTAAGTGTTCTAGCATGCCAGTTTTTCCTTAGTTTGATTTGAACGCCTTGGAGACTAACGCAGGAGGATGGAGAAGCAACTTGCTTCCGATAGCGCATCTCTCCCACCTCTGCCACCATGTAGTTACATATCTCGAGGGACCAGGGAAATAGCTTCTCTGCCCGAGCTCAGGGTTAGGCCCTTGGAGTCTGGCCACGTCTCTAATCCTTCTTTTTTTTTCCTTTTTTTTTGGGGGGGGGGTCACAGCCGGCG
The DNA here is from genome assembly GCF_027595985.1 of Sorex araneus. Lineage (NCBI taxonomy): Eukaryota > Metazoa > Chordata > Mammalia > Eulipotyphla > Soricidae > Sorex > Sorex araneus. The sequence continues at coordinate 157,565,911 of NC_073313.1, read as the reverse complement.
ATGCGATGCACAGGGGTTACTCCTAGCTCTGAACGCAAGAATTATCCCTAGCGATGCTCAGGGATGCTGGGAATCGAACCCGGGTTGGCCATGTGCAAGACAAACACCCTACCCGCTATGCTATCTCTCCAGCCCCTCCAACCCTTCTTATGGAATTAATTTCAATAGTTTTAACATCACACACACATATATATACATACCTCAAGTTCCATGAAGTATTTTAAAGAAGTGTTTAGATTATTATTTTTTCTCGTGCATAATGATTCCCAATTCCAGAGGTTAGACATGTGCCTTTATTGTTGGCTCTTTATGGAGGTTGGACAGTTGCGGCAAGTTGATTGAGCCTGCTCCTCCCTTGCTCTCATCATGGATGAACAATATATGGTTCAGAGGGAAGTAAAACACAGCCTTTATGGTAATGCACCATGAATGCCTCTGTTTTCCCTGGGAGCTGTGTGGCCCGAGCTCACAGGACTAGATTCCCAGCCAGAGGCAGGAAGCAGAATCTTTGTCCTTCGTTTCATCTTTGCCACACCACAGTGATGGCGTGGCTTTCTCTCTGAGGATCATGCATAGAAGCAGGTTGTGGGGTTAGCATAGAATATTTCAGAGCCTCTTTAAGTCACTTATGGACCTTGTGTCACAGCCACAGTTGTGACCCTGTGGCTTCGCCTATCCAACTAGTGTGCAAAAGTTCCCCACTTTTGCAGCAACACTGCTACACGGGAGTGTCAGGGCTTGGCTGGCCAGTGGCTGCAGTAGCAGCTTAGCGTGAGAATGAACGTTCTGCATGTTGACCCTTCTCCTCTTGTTTCTAGTTTATCCTCAAACCCTTGTGTCTGGTCTGTCTACAACCACGACTTCTATAGGAATAAGAGGATAAATCATCATGCACGGATCACTCTGCTTTTGACTGTTCATCGGTTGGGCAATTGCATCTTATAAACTTTTTTCTTTGTCCACTGGTTGGGTCAGTTCTCACTCTCGTGGCTGCCCTGTGGAGGACAGTCAGCAATGCAGGAGGGCCTCTTTGGCTGGGCGTGTTAGATCTATACTGTTTCATTTCCCTTTACATTTTGTTGCTACTGAAGAATCCTCATTAGCTCTCAAAGTATTTTCAGACTATGTAGTTTACTGATCAATTAACTATTGGCAGGGCAGTTTTGATTACTACAACACCCTAAATAAGGCTTCGTTTCGGGACATGCCTTTCTCCTGTCTTTTTAATAAGTCTTTCGAAAGCTTCTCCACATGGCACATCCTACTTTAATTTTTTCAACCAGTATAAAGCTTTATTTTTATTTAACAAAATTTAATTTTCACAAGTGTAGCATTATTGGGGCTGGAGTGAGAGCACAGCGGGTAGGGCGTTTGCCTTGCAGGCGACTGATCTGGGTTCAATTCCTACGCCCTTCTAAGAGAGCCTGGCAAGCTACCGAGAGTATTTTGCCCATGTGGCAGAGCCTGGCAAGCTCTCCTGGTGTATTTGATATGCCAAAAACAGTAACAACAAGTCTCACAATGGAGATGGTACTGGTGCCTGCTCGAGCAAATTGATGAGCAACGGGATGACAGTAACAGTGACAGTGACAGTAGCATTATTGGAACATTGAATAAGTATTAGTAGTGAATCACCTACACTAGCTCTAGGGATTTGAATCCCTAGAGATGAAGAAATAAGCATGCCTCATATAATGAAGGGATGGCTTTATGAAAACCGGGTCATTTTTGATAAGGGAAATGTAATTAGTGAAAGAACAAAACTTCGGTGACTATTTGGTTGCTAAGTACCTCATTGACAGTTAAATAAAGGAGAAATAATATGCTGTGGGAGAATCATTACTTAACATCCTTTCTAGTCATTTCTGTTCTTATCATTGTAAAATTTCATTGTTTAGCTTAAAATCTAGAGTCAACTTTCAATTTATTAATTTTAATGTTAAAATCTTGAGCTCCTGAACTTTTTTTTTTGCTTTTTGGGTCACACCCGGCAATGCACAGGGGTTACTCCTGACTCTGCACTCAGGAATCACCCCTGGCGGTGCTCAGGGGACCATATGGGATGCTGGGAATCGAACCCGGGTCGGCCGCGTGTAAGGCAAACACCCTACGAGCTGTGCTATTGCTCCAGTCCTGAGTTTCTGAACTTTTTAAAGATTGTTCTGAGCCAATTGGAGCACACTTGCTTTTAAGAATATTGTGCTTTGTTTACTTTAAGTTTTTCTTAAAAACTTTTTCTAGAATGCATCACTCACCAATATTCATGTCCAACTATTATAAAATATGGTTAACTATTGAGATTTTTTCTGCAGGGTCTACTAAGCCATGCAACTGGGGAGTTGGGAATTTCTTCCAGTGATACTCAGTGCGTGACAGTTCAAGTCTTAGGCTATGCAACACTACTTGGACCCAGTAGATTTCACTTACCCACAGCTGTAGTCCTGGAAACCCGCCACATCTCACTTTTAGAATCAATCAGCTAACTTCCATGTTGGTCATGAGATTTGAATTCAAAGAGTTGTTAGAATGGCTACTTTGTAAAGTGAAAATCGTTGGGACTATATTGGACAAGGGTACTTCTGTAGATTTCTTACTCTTGAACTACGGTGCGCTATTGGAGTGCCCAGGGTGAATATGGAAGCTATTTTTAATGAAATATGTTTGGTGATGCTTTTAAAAACAGGATGAAAAGATACCAAGTTGATGTAAGAGAACTTTCAATGTAACTTCAATCTTCTAAGTCTGAGAGCGTGGCTAATTATTAGGAAACTTTTCTCTGTGAATTTTAGATCAAGTTGATGAAAAAAATCAGTCTCATTCCTACCCAACACTCTTTTAATGATGACTAAAGTCTTCATATAAAATGTATAAAAAGATATACATATAATCAGACATTTGTAATTATAACTGAGTAAGACACACATATTATTACATACACACCATACACATCTCCGTATGCACATATGTAAGGAGAGAGACCTGAGAGAAGAGTGAGAATATGTATTTGTGTGAGTAGAGACTATCACTGGTCAGCATGGAAGTAAACACTATTATCAGATTTCTATATTTTAAAATCAATGAATGTAACATACTGCACGTAAAAAGCATGAAGAGAAAAGCATGATAACTAAGGTAATGTAGAAAAGTATTTGGAGAAATTTAATACAACTGCATAATATGAAAACACCTGAAGAAGAGGGAGAGAGGAAACACTTCAAAATCACAGAACTCCTATGGGAACCACTGCCACCACATATCCAATAGCTGGCTGATGACTGCAAACTTGTCCTCTAACAAGACAACGGTGTCTTCTCTCAATAATTCAATGCACAGAAAATTGAATGTTTAAATCAAAATAATTAGATAACGAAAATGAATCAAACTTGAAAAGATAATCTCCAGATGAGATAAGATCTTAGATGTGGAAAACCCAAACTAATGCACAAAAAATTTCATTGCATTTCTCAAATTTACTAAAGTTCAATTCCTCCACCCCTCTCGGAGATCCCAGCAAGCTAACAAGAGTATCTCACCCCAACGGCAGAGCCTGGCAAGCTACCCGTGGCATATTCCACATGCCAAAAACAGTAACAATAAGTCTCACAATGGAGACAGTACTGGTGCCTGCTCAAGCAACGGGATGACAGTGACAGTGACAGTGACTAAAGTAGAAAGATCAGCATCAATGTTGTTATGTTTTTAAATACACTAGCAACGAGAACTTTAAAAGAAATAAAGATAGCAGTTCCTTCTACAAAACCTCAAAAGAGAATAAAATATTAGGGACTAAACTTTAGCTAAGAAGAAAAAGATTTGTCCATTGAAAACTGTAAAATATTGTCAAGAAAAATGAGACCACTGCATAAATGGAAAGATATTCAGTGTTTTTGGTGACAGACGGCAGGCAATTGTACATAAGAAAATCTCAGTTTTAGCGCAATCAATATCAAAATACATTATCTATAACAAAGAAAGCTGTATATTCTATAATTCGTATAGAACCTTAGTACCTTGGTAGTAAAAGCCACTGATAGAAAACTTAACTGGAGTCTCATATTTCAAATTTTAAACACATTCCAAAGCTACAAGAAACAAAAGAAAATAATAGGGTGTCAGTGAACAGACAGACTCACTGGTCGGTGAAATAGAATGGGGATCCCAGAGACAAACCCTAATGTATATTTCAAAGTTACCTTTAAAAGTAACTCGGGCCACCCTACCTCAGGGCCCCGTGTGCTTCTGCCCCAAGCGCCAAAGGGCCTCCTTCACATCCTTGTTCCGAAGACTGTAGATGAGGGGGTTGAGCATCGGGATGACCAGTGTGTAGAACACAGAGATCACTTTGCCCTGATCCATGGACTCCACGGCCCCCGGCTGGGCATACATGACAAAGGCAGTGCCGTAGAAAAGGGCCACGGCTGTCATGTGGGAGCCACAGGTGGAGAAGAGCTTGTGCCTGCCCATGCCCGAGTGCATCCTGAGGATGGTCACGGTGATGTAGCCGTAGGAGACAAGGATCACAGCCATGGTGCCCACAATGATGAGCCCACAGATGCCAAACATCACCAGCTCATTGAGCGCCGTGTCGGCGCAGGCCAGCTGGAGTAGGGGCGGCACGTCACAGAAGAAGTGGTTGATGCGGTTGGAGCCGCAGAAGGGGAGGCTGAACGTGAAGCCTGTCTGCATGGAGGTGTTGAAGAGGCCTCCGCAGTAGCAGATCAGCACCAGGCGGGCACAGGCTGAGGGATGCATGGTGACGGGGTAGCGCAGGGGGCTGCAGATGGCCATGAAGCGGTCATAGGCCATCACGGCCAGGAGCAAAACCTCAGTGGTACCAAAAAAGGAGAAGCAGAAGAACTGGGCAGCACAGCCAGCAAAGGTAATGGCCTTGGAGGAGGAGAAGAAGTTGACCAGGGTTTGGGGGGCGATGGCAGATGAGTAGCACAGGTCCAGGAAGGACAGGTTCTGGAGGAAGAAGTACATGGGGGAGTGCAGGCGGGCATCCCAGGTGATGACCACGATCATAGTGAGGTTCCCCAGGACGGTCACTGTGTACAGGGCCAGGATGACAACAAAGAGCAGGGCCTGGGTCTCCGGGCCTCCCTCGAAGCCCACCAGCACAAAGTCCTGCAGAGGCGCTGCTGAGAGATTGCCGTGTCTGCGGGCCATCATGGCCCGGGGTGGGCGGTGGGTTCGGGGTAGGTGGCAGTGAGGAGGTAGGGCATGGGGAAGGGGGTAAATCAGTGTCTCAAGGTCATTCTGTCCCTGGAACACAAGATCCCTTACGTGCCAAGGTCACACTATCTGAGTGGTTCCCAAATCATCGTTGGCCCTCCAGATGATTCCAACTGACCTGAAAGGCAAGAATGTGCGATGAGGGACCGCAAGGATGCAGGCTCCTTCCCTGGAGACACCGAGCTGGTGCTGCCGGGAGGGGGTGTCACAGCTGCAGTGCTGAGCACTCACGGGAGACCAGGTCAGGATGTGTTTTCTAGGCAGGGATGAGGAGATGACAGCCCGCCCCTGAGAGGCCTCATCCACCTCTGCCCACCCTGAATGCTTTTGAGAAAAGGTGTCTGAGCACCCACTGCCCGCAGACTGGGCGGGTGCTGACTGCACCTTCAGCAGAGCCTGGGGAGAGCTGGCCCCAATGCTTGCTAGCTGGTATGGAGAGGTGTGTCTGCCTGGCTGACCCACAATCTCCTCTATTCTTGTCACTGAGCCTTACTGTGTTGGCCCTGGTTCATCCGCGGGCACAGAGGCCAGCTCGGGGCCATGGTCACCACTCCCGAGGGCTTCCTGTCTGCACAGCCCCGCTGCCCCTGCCCTCACCTTCAGAGGTGTCTCAGGACAGCTGGGGGCTTTCGGTGGGATGCTCAGATGGGGCAGGAACTGGGCCTTCCCTCTGCTCCAGTCTCCGCACTGCAGGGACACGGGACACGTTGGAGGCTTGTGTGCTGCTTCTCCTGCTGAGGTAGGACCGGCTGTGTGTGGCTCAGCGTCCCTGCAGCAGACACACTCGGCCACTGGAGTGAAGAGTCTCCCCTGTCCAGAGGGACCAGAGGCCTCCAGTGGCCAATTAGGCGGGGCAGGGTGTCTGCAGGCTCTGGGCTCTGGCTCCCTGGGTCCCGAGTCCTGTGACCCACTGTCCCCGATTCCCAGCCCCAGTGTTGAGAAGGAGGCTGGGCACCGTCAGCATCCCCGTGGGACCAACTAGAGAGAAAAAGGCAACAGAAAGGCCTGGTGTTGAGTGACACAGTGGATCCCTGGCCATGGTGAGGAGGCTAGACACCACGCAGATGTGGTGGCCTGCTAGGGTGTGCCCACGGAACTCTGCGACAACATCCCACACTTGTTCTTTTAAGGAAGATGCTCAGTGTGTTGTCAGAACAGCCTGACTCTATACTTTAGGACTCTGGAGCTGATGTTGCTGATTTTCACAATGAAAGAATCTCACATGTGAACACACATCTGACGGAGGGGAAGGGATTGTCATGGAGACTAAGTCTCACATCACTACTTTACTCTTGGCTTTGCTGGTTCACATGGTTACTCTGAATTTCACAATGCAGAGTGGAATGTGCCACATGCAGCCCCAACAATGAGGACAACTGTCCCATCTCAGAGCAGATGGTGTGGCCCAGTGTCAGGGCTGGGGGCTGAGACTGTTAGTGGTGGGGGCTGTTCTGTCATCCCAGATCTGCTTGAGTGACAGTCTCACTGTATCAGAAGGAGGAGAAAGCAAATTAGGAAGGGCAGGAAGGCAGTGACCTCCCCTCCCCAGGGACAGATTCTGCCTGACTAATTCCAGGGCTTCCTGGGGCACCCAACAGTGACCAGCAAAGCTTTGTATCACCTCCTGGAGAGAAAAAAAAGATGAACTGTTAAGTACTGGAATGCTGACTTATGTTAAGAAAATTAATGAATTTGTTGTCACCTAATTTTTATTTACCTGAGAGCATGTTACTTATCATCAAAACACAGCATCCTTTTCCTTGCCCCCTGGTCCTCTCCCTTCCTCAGAGTGTGTCTGTTGCCTTTCTCTCCCATTGATGGGCTTACTGGGTTTACTGTTGTTGATCTTTGTGAGTGCTTTGTACTTCTGGACAGTGACATTTCATCTGACGTGTTGTGCATATATATTTTCTCCTATTCAGTAGGGTGTCTTTTCATTTTGCTCATGTTTCTTTTGCAATAAAGGAACTTTTAAACTTATGTTGTTTCATTTATTTATTTTTGTATCTGTTGTCTTGGCAGGTGGAATGATATCATTAAATCACCTTTGAGATCCAAATTCTAAAGTGTTCTTCTTATGTTTTACTCATTTTGTTTTATGAACTGTGTCTTATACCGAGGTCTTTGGTCCAGTTTGAATTGATCTTGTGAATGGTCTAAAATACTTGAATCACTTGTATCACTTGTCATCCTGTTGCTCATTGATTTGCTTCTGCGGACGCCAGCAATGTCTCCATTCGTCCCTGTCGTGCGCTCGTGTAGCCCAATGGTGTCGGCTCACCCAGGAACTCGAGGAGCCTCAAACTATTCATTCAGGGTCTTGATGAAGAAGTCTGACCATCTCCTAGGTGGGCTTCCATGTGTTCTTTTGATGTCCCGTGGAATCCAGTCGGTAACAGCTCTAGTCCAGGGGTGGTCTCCAAATCGCATTACACGTCTGACCCATCTGATTTTTTACACCTTGGCAAATGAGACAGTGTCTCTGATTCTCGATCATCAACGGAGGTTGGAACTTCAGATTTCTTCTCTCACTTGAGTGAAATGTGATATTCCAAGCATTGCTCTTTCGATTCCTCTTGGGAAACCCGAATAGAGCTCTTATCCTGTTTTCGTAGGACCCAGGCACATGTTAGTTCAGGATATCTGAGGCATATGTTAGTGCAGGAAGAACATGGAGTCTAAAAGATGTGCCTGGAGCTGGAGATTCTTTGTTCTCTTAACAACTTCTTCAATTTTCTTGAAGGCGTTCTACGCCGCTCTCTTCCCCTGCACAGTTCAGGTGCCAGGTCGTTCGTCATGTTGAGTTCTCAATTTAGGTACACATAATTGCTGCATTCAGAGATATTTGTTCTGTTGAGAGCAAATGGAATATCAGGAACTAGTCTGTTTCTCATGAACATTGTCTTGGTGAGATCCAGGTGCAGTCCGACTTTTCCACACGGTCGAAGTTGGTCGTCATTCGTGCTTCGTGACTAATGTTTTGTGTTATTAGATTTTAGCAGCCTCTCCTTGCTCATCCTTCTCAATGCTGCCGTATTGGGGACTCTTCTAGGGTCAGGGGAATTAGGTCCATTTTTGTTATTGTTTTTGGCATATCGAATATTCCGTGGGTAGCTTGCCAGGCTCTGCCATGCAGGTGGCATGTTGTAACAATCTGCATGCTGACAAACATGCCACACACCTTGTGCATGGACGTGTTGCTCACATACAAAAAGTACTGGCCAGATCGACACGGTCGATACAAGAAGTTCCACCCTGCACCTGCCTGCATCTCTGGGCAGCACCTGTTGGTTCAATCTTCACCAGTTGGCACCTTTGCCACCCCCTCACCACGATGAGGTGGTGAACCATCAAGGGGGAGTAAATAACATAAATTTCAGTATACCAGAAGAGTCAGTCTTTCTCTTCTCACAGATCTCAGTACTTAGTCTTTTTGTTTCAGTATGCAGATCTCAGGTACTTCTCCTATTTGTTTTCACTATGTAGATCTGAGGTACTTAACCTGTTTGTTTGTAGTATGCAGAAAAGCTTTTGGCTTTGCATGTTCTTCTTGTAGCTTCTTTACTGATGACCTCACTGTATTGAGCCCTTTAGAGGTGTGTACAGTAGGATGATAATAAAAGGAGATCTCAGGACGCTTTACCTGACCCTCTGTGAAAATAATTTCTCTCATGTTCATTGTCTCAGCATATATGACTGAACGAATATTCACACAACAAAATCAATACTCAAAAGTCCATGGCTGCCCCATAGCTGGAAGACTGCTTTATGAGCAGAGGGGAGAAGGCAGATGGAATAGAGAAAGTATCACTAAGAAAATAATGGCTGGAGGAATCAGTCGTGATGGGAGATGTGTGCCAAAAGTAGGTAATGAACCAAACACGATGACCTCTCAGTGTCTGCACCTCAAAAGAAATAATGACTAAAATACAGAAAGAGCCCTGGAATTGGAAAAAAATGTTTACCCATTAGATAGGGGCTTACTATCCAGGATATACAAGACACTGGCAGATCTTTACAAGAAAAATCCTCCAACCCCATCAAAAAGTGGGAAGAGAAAATCAACAGAAACTTCCTCATGGATAAATTCAAATAGCCAAAAGGCACATAAAAAATTCTCTACATCACTAATCATCAGGGTAATGCAAATCAAAACAAAAGTGAGATATCATCTCACACCACAGAAACTGGCCCACATCAATAAGAACAAGAACAACCAGTGCTGGCACAGATGCGGAGAGAAAGGGACTCATTCATTATTGGAGGGAATGCCGACTGGTCCAGCCTTTTTATAAAACAATATGGACATTCCTCCAAAAACTAGGAATTGAGCTCCCACATAACCTAGCAATATGACTCCTGGGAATATATCCCAGTGATGCAAAAGAACACAAATAAATGACATCTGCACTTGTATGTTTATTGCAGCACTGTTCACAATAGCCATAATCTGGAAAAATCTCAAGTGCCTGAGAACAGATGACTGATTAAAGAAACTGTGGTACATCTACACAATGGAATACTCTGCAGCTGTTAGAAGAGATGAAATCATGAAATTTGCATATAAGTGGATGGATATGGAGAGTATCATGTAAGTGAAATGAGTCAGGAAGAGAGCAACAGACATAGAATGACTGCATTGGAATATAAAGTAGCATATTATGACACTAACACCTAAGGACAAGGACAGTAGAGACAAGGGCCAGGAGGATCACATCAGTGTTTGGAAGCTGGGCTCATGTGCTAGGGGAAAAGGTAGGGATGGAGAAGGGACCACTAAGTAAGTGATGGTTGGAGGGAATGCTCAGGATGGCAGATAATTGCTGAAAGTAGACTGTAAAAAATTACAAAGGTGCATGTGCGGGTGGGGGTGATGATTATGTGTGTGTTGTGTTCTGTTGTTTGTGGGCTTTCGGGGTGGTTCTCTCTCGCCGCGCCACTCTCATTCAGTGCTCTTGAGCCACTGGGTATGGACTGGATTGGGATGGCTCCTCCTTGTGCTCTGCTTCTGTGTGTGCCACTGTGCTCTCTTCTGTCTGTCTCTCTGTCTGCCTCTGTCTCTGTAGTCTCTCCTCTGGTCTCTTTCGACCTCTCTCTGTCTCTGCTTCTGTGTCTTCTCTCTTGCCTCTGTCTTTCTCCCTCGAATCTGTGTCTTCTCCTTGCTGTGTCTTCTTCTGTTTGTGTCCTGCTGCCTCTGTCTGTGTCCTGCTGTCTCCTCTTCTGTCTCTGCTGTCACCGTCCTTGCTGTCTCCCACAGTCTTAGTTTATATAGCAATCACATAGGATGGTGACACAAAGGTGGGTTGAACATTAACAAATCAACAAGGAAGGGTAAGACCATTTCTCAAGGAGATTACCAAAAATCTCATCTAAGGAGAATACTCCAGATTACTAGGAGATCCTCTCAAGAGTGGGGTCCAAACAAGGGTGTGTGAGGGTGTGCCCTTTTCTTCCTTCCTCAGCTAGTAATCCATTTAAATAGTTGTAGTAAATCTACTTCTAATATTTCTAGCAATGTCAGTCTGTATGGACACTCTCTATGGACACAGTAAGAGATGTATCAAACTTAAAGTTTGGTTCTTTCTGAGGACATATCACTATATATTCCAGACCACAGTCCTCAGGTCAGGTTAGTCTTCCTAATCCCAGCAGGGACTTAGTCTTGTCATTACTTTTGGATCATGACAACATTTGTCTATGATCATGCTCTCAACTTATAGTTGAGTATTGTGGCACTTTGGCCTGGCCCATTTCAATGCCAGAGTAGCTCACAGCTTGCCCTTGCTCACATTCTGTCCCTTATCGGGACCCTGCTTTTGGAGTGTTAGGAAATAAGGGCAACTGAGTGGAGAAAAAAATGCCAAGGAGTAAATATTATTGGAGTCAATCAGCTCCCAAGTTACAAAGCATAATATTAACTGTCTTCCTGTGTCCATACAGAAAGTCCATTGCTCTAAGGTAAACTAAGTTCCCTACGGCAAGGCTAAAAGGACAAACCCAATGTTATCCTACAGTAGACTAAGAACCAAACATGATGCCCGCTTAGTATCTGTATTGCAAATCATAATGCCCAGAATTAGAGATAGAGTAAAAAGAAGTGTACCTGCCACAGACGCAGGCGGTAGGATGAGGCCATGGTGGCGGGAGGGACACTGGGAACAATGGCGGTGAAAAACGCACACCGGTGCTTGAGCATTGTATGACTGAAATGTAATCATGAAAGTTTGTAACTATCTCATGGTGATCCAATAAAATTTATTGAAAAAAAGAAATTAAAGGCTTTTAAAAAACTAATCTACATTCTATGAGCTTATGTGTGGAAATCCCCTAAGACTTCAAAACTTATTTCATTCCTAACAAACTTGAAGATGAAAAACACAAACATCAATATCAGTTTATTTTTATGCTAGCATTACATTTTTAAAAAAATAGAAATTTCTCTTATAATGGATTCAAAAATAATAAACTTCTGAAACAATTAAAGAGATAAAATACTTGTACACTGAAAAGTACGTTGTCAATTTTTACATGATTAGAATAACGGAAAATTATCCAGTTTGATTGTGGATGATGGTAGACAATACTATCCAAAGAATTAAACAACCAATTCAATTCACATCAAAATGACAATATTATCTTACACACAAAGAGAAAATGTACCTCCTTTCACATAGAATTGTTTTCCCACGTTATTCAAGCGCCATGGTTTACAAAGTTGTTCATTTGTTACAGGCATTCAATATTCCAGCCCTGTCCCACCAGCTCTGTCACCTTCCCTCCACTTTTGTCTCCATTTTCTAGACAATCCCTCAAGCCTGTCCCATAGCAGTCCCCAAACAATTTATTTATTTAGCTTGTTACTGTTGCGTGAATATTTGTGTGGTCGGAGGTGCTGAGACAAGGAACTCGGAAGAAATGTATGTCATGAAGTGTGAAGGTTCTTATGTGACAAAATAGAGAGCCTCGTGATCTCCTGTAATTGATCATGGTACCTCTAAAGGGCGAAATGCAGTGATGTCACCAAAGGCATCAAAAGAAGTTACAGGAAGAACATTGAGGCAGTAGAATATGCATTGTTTCCTTGCATCTGCAGGCCAGTAATTTTGGCCTCCCAAAGAAGATACAAAACCAAAAGGGAAATCTTTCTTGGGCTAAAAGCACTTGGATTTACATCCCAAAGACAAGGCTGGGCTGCACCTGAAATCCACATTCCAAATACAAACTGGGCCACACCTGAAATCTACATCCCAAAGTCTAGGCTGGGCTTGAGCTTAAAATCTACAATGTCAAAGATCAGGCCTGGCTAGCACTTGAGATCTGCATGTCAAAGACCAGCCAGGCTTCTGTGAGAAAAGGAAAACTTCCCCTTTAATATACTGAAATTATTTACTGAAGGCAGCTTGAAGCGGGAAAGTGTTCCTGTCTGTAGTAAGGTACAATCTACATGGGCTTGCCCTGATAGCTCAGTCCATCCCCAACATGTTGCCACGAAATGGCTAATGGAATTACCGAAAAATACTTCTGTCAAAGAAAGTTTGTGAAAATTGTTGTATCTCACCAGGGGGACATTAGGTCCTTGTCTGAGGTTTATTGATGCTGTGGTTGCTGACTCAAACCTTCTGTGTTCATGTTTTTATTAATGGAGCTCAGTTGGCTTCTGTGTTACAGTCCCATCCAATCTGAGGGCGTCAACTGGGACGTTAGTTTTATAGAGTTTGGAGATGTATCCAAAAAATTCAGACATTTAATAGGCAGTGAGTTTACATGGCAGCAGTGGCTGAATGTTGCTGTGGTTTCCGGGGCTTCTGGAAGCATGGGGGCGTGGGAGGAGGTCGCCTGTCCCCACTCCGAGGATGCCCAGCGCTCTCGCCCACAGAAAGCCCGGTGTACCTGAAAGTCCCAGCAGGTTGGAGTCTCTGCGGAGCTCCTTGGTGAGGTGGAGACCAGCGTGGGTTGGCAGCAGCTGTTGGGGTGTGGGTATGGCTGAAGGGGCTTCGCAGGGCTGGGACGTGGCCCAGCCTCGCCCAAGCTCTCCCCGGTTCTCAGCTAAGGACCATGGCATCTAAGAAATGTTTGTGTCTATTTGATCTCATTTGAGATTAGTTAGGAGTCTCTGCAGCTGGGCCAGTAGATGGACTTCCATGGCGGGGTTGGAGGAATGTGGGCATCTCACGTAGAATCTTGGTATTCCCAAAAGCACATAATAACTGTTAGACAGAGAGAAACTTTGCCGGAGGCCTCACAGTCAGATTCCAAACATATCCCAAGCTACAGGGAGAAACCAACGTGGCATTGGTATGAAGGCCGACTCAATGGACGATGAAGCACAGATCAAGCCCAGGGTTGACTCGTATCTGGAAAACGTTGCAAGACACTCCCAACAGTCTCTGCAGAGAATGACCAACCTACATACGCATAAAGTCAGAGGACTAGGAGATTCTAGAGAATGGAGACAGGACATCTCCGTGTCTGACCCTGGCTCAGTCTCAGCACCACACGACCCTTGGTTCAGCGAGTGCAGCCCTGCGGGTCCACGCACTTCTCTGCTGGACTTGGTGGTGGCCCCTGGCACTGCAGGCCCACGAAGAACAGAGCGCTCAGCCTTAGGGTCCCACAAATGGCAGTTTTGCCCCAAAGTTTCTGGGAGGGGATAGGGCCCTATGAACAGGTTCACAGGCACCTACCACAAATGCTAAAGTTAGCTCTGAGCCGAGTCGAACTGGAATAAGTCAAGATGGCTTATAAGAACTTAAAATACTAAATTATTGTTCCTCCACCAGTGGACATTTCCCAGCACAAATGCCCCCCGTTTCCCACCCACCATCCCCCAAACCCCTTCTTCCTATTGCAGGCAACATTCCCCTCTCTCTCTGCCTCTCTCTCTCTCTCTGTCTCTCTCTCCCCTTTGGTGCATTATGGTTTGCAGTACAGGTGCCAGAGTCAGCCTATTTGTCCAGGGCGTTCGCACTCTTATTGGGAAGGTAAGGCTAGAGCCGCTTTTTTTAAGAGGGTGGCAACTTTGGGGTGTGGACGTGACTACTGTGGCTAAACTGCGTCCATACCTATGAGAGCTGCTGTAGCTCCGTGAGCTTCGGAGCCCATGTGGGTGCCTGTAGGATAACATTGGTTTGTCCTTTCTCCCTTGCCGCAGAGAGCTTATGTTTATTTGGTTATTCTCATCACAATGCTCTTGCGACACTCCCATTCTTCTGTGTTTATCTGTAACTTCTTCTCTGTGCTCTGCTTCCCATCCCACATCGATTAATCACCTATATGCCTAATTCAGAAAATATGACTTGTAAGGTCAGATTCTTCTGAGGACTCTGAATTCTGTATTTCTAAGTAAAATAATGCTTTTCTCTTTCCTTTATGTCTTCTGCATAATTACTTTAGAGCAATGTCCTTTTTGCATAGACACCGCAAGACAGTTAGAGCTTTCCTTTTGTAACTTGGGGATTAATTGACTCTGAATAATATTAACTCCTGGGAGTCTGTCATATTTACCTGACTTAAGTCTCAGTTACCTTTAGTTCCTAGCACCCAAAAAGCACAGTCCGGACGAGGGAGTGGATGGACCCAGGGCAAGCTGTGAGCTACCCTGGCATCGAAACGAGACAGGCCAAAGTGTCACAATACTTAACTATAAGTTAAGAGCATGGTCATGGATGAACTATGGTATGACCCAAAGAAAAGTGACTGGACAAGGACCCTGCTAGAATGAGGAAGGACTAACCTGGCCTGAGGACTATATTCTGGAATCTAGGGCGAGATGTGTCAGAAAAGCCATCCTATAAGCTTAATGTATCTCTTACTGTGTCCATACAAAATGACTAATGCTACTAAGTAGTAGAATTAAGATGAATGGAATGTTTTAATGGCTTTTGGACTAAGGGAAGTAGAAACGCACCCATAGATGGTATTTTGCACTTAGTGGGTATCTTGCTGGATGGGAGTTGTCCTAAGAGAAGGAAGGACTTTACATCTGTTGATTGTATGACCACACCTATGTGGAATTGCTACCCGAACCCCTCAATCTGGGCTATAACTTTGGCTATAAGAGTGGGTAAGAGGAGGAGAAACTCGGGACTGGGTGAGACTGGACGTGAGCAGCGGGAGATGAGATTGGAATAAAGTGCAAATGATCATCAGCCAGCCTGGCCCTCGTTTCCTCCTTCATCTGGTCATTGCCATCCGCCATCTGTGGTGGGAGAAACGCCCCCAGACCACCGAATACAGGCGGTGACAGAGCACCACGGCTTCTTATTTATTTTGTGGATACACAAATACCACCATGCTCAAGTGCAACCGGCCAGTTTGGTTCCACTTAAAGCCACTTAAAGTGAGAGAAAATATTTCAAGGCAATTACAGTCATTCAGGTAGAAATGTTGGGACCCCCTGGCTGCTGTTTGGAGCTCTGAGAGCTCTCTCTCTCTCTCTCTCTCTCTCTCTCTCTCTCTCTCTCTCTGAGTCTGAGCATGTCAGGTTTATTTGCCCCGACTAGAATATTTCCAGGCTGAGCCTGGAATGCTGAATGGCCCTTTGGGAAAAGCAATTCCTGTTGGCTCTAGGCAGAAAGCACTGGATCAAGGTCCTGCAGAGGGTGACGAGGGCTCGGCCAGCACTGCATTTTATTTTTATTTTTAAATTTTTTCCAAGGCTGTCAAAAAAAAAGCCTTGCAAGCTTCCCATGGTGTATTCATATGCTAAATCCAGTAACAAGCTGGATCCCATTCCCCTGACCCTGAAAGAGCCTCGAGTGCGACATCATTGGGAGGGCTGAGTCGAGAGAGACTTCTAAGATCTCAGGGAAAGGACGAATGGAGAGGTTACTGAGCCCGCTCGAGAAATCGAAGACTAACGGGATTTTGTGATTCGTTATTCATGATTTTAATTTTTTAAATTACACAGGCAGAACCTGGCAAGCTACCCGTGGCATATTCGATATACCAAAAACAGTAAGGATAGGTCTCAATCTCCTGACCCTGAAAGAGCCTCCAATCATTGGGAAAGGCAAGTAACGAGAGGCTGCTAAAATCTCAGGGCTGGGAGGAATAGAGACATTATTGGAGTCCACTTGAGTAAATTGACGAACAACGGGATGACAGTGACAGTGACAGAATTTTAAAAATTGAGTCACAGAGTCCCAACCGGGGCCGGTGCTCGGCTCCGGCCGGGTGCCCGTGCCTCTGCACAGCCGGTGGATGTGGAACGAGCGGGAACCACAGACAGCTTTAGGATTTGGGGTTCCAGCAAGTGCTTGCACCCATGTATGGAGACTGTGAACTAACTTTGGCTACATGCTGTTCCAGGAAGGGAAATGATTCATTTTCCAACTTAAATCTTTGCGGACTTAATTACTATAATACAGAAATTGTAAACCGCGCGGCCGCTACCACGGCCGCGCGACATTTTATCACTTCATTCTCATCAGTGGAAAACTTATTATCAAATATTTCCTTGTTAATAGAGCTGTATTCTTGGGGGATAAATTCCAACAAAAATAGTGAGTCTGTTTTGAAACTCTAACAACAATAGTGAGTTGTGTGTTGAAATCTGTAATGTAATCAAGGTAAAGAGAAAAGGAAGTGAAATTATCACTCACGCACGGGGGGGGGGTTGGGGGGTTGAGGGGTGGGATGTATACTGTTTTCTTTTGTTTGTTTTTGCTTTTGTTTCTGTTTTGTTTTTGTTTTTATTGGTGGTGGAATAGGGGCACTGGTGAAGGGATGGGTGTTTGATCATTGTGTAACTGAGATATAAGCCTGAGAACTTTGTAACTTTCCACTTGGTGATTCAATAAAATAAATTTAAAAAAATGAGTCACAGTGAGATATGGTTACAAAGCTTTCATGATTGAGTTTCCGTCATACAATGACCAACTACCCATCCCTCCACCAGTGCGTATTTTCCACCACTAAGACCTCAGTATCTAACCATCACTCCCACCTCAACCACCCCCTGCCTCTGTGACAGGCACCTTCCTTCTGACTCCAGCACTACATTTTAAATTCAATACTGAAAATAAGGCTTCTTCTCGGCTGGAGAAATAGCACAAAGGGTAGAGTGTTTACCTTTACCTGGTGACCCAGGTTCCATCCCCAGAAATACAAAAACAAAAACAAAACATCTTTTCAGGACATGGTTTTCCTGTGTCTTTTTTAAGAACTGGGGGCATTAGTGGTGGGATTTGTGCGGTGGTGATGGGACAGGTATTGGAACATTGAATGACTGAGACCCAATCATGGACAAATTTAATGGTATATCTCATGGTGATTCAATTGACAAAAAGAAAGAAAGTTGAGTGATAGAGTGAAGCTCCCAGAGGTTGATGTAAGGAGGCCAAGGAGAGGTTGTTAGTATAAGGGCTGCTATTCAACCTACTTTAGCAGGTTGGAAAACATCTGGAGATCTCTTACACAGCAACGCAGTTATCACAAACATGACTAAAGTAAAGTTAAATTAGTGTTTTGATCAATTTTATTTCAAGTGTTATTGAGGCTATACCAAGTCAAAAAACTAGAAAATAGTATAGAATCAAATTCATGTCTTGGGAATAATCTTCAATAATTATGGGTGAAAGAATAAATGGAAGAAGGGGGAAAATCCTCCATTCCCAGGGTTGCACCCCTCAGACCATCCCAATGAAACATACCTCAGGGCCCCGTGTGCTTCTGACCCAGGCGCCGAAGGGCCTCCTTCACATCCTTGTTCCGCAGACTGTAGATGAGGGGGTTGAGCATAGGGATGACCAACGTGTAGAACACGGAGATCACCTTGCTCTGCTCCATGGATTCCATGGCCCCTGGCTGGGCATATATGACGAAGAGTGTCCCGTAGAAAAGGGATACGGCAGTCAGGTGGGAGCCACAGGTGGAGAAGACTTTCAGTCTCCCGGATCCCGCACGCATCCTGAGGATGGTCACTATGATATAGCCGTAGGAGATGAGGATCACAGTTGTGGTCCCCAGAATGATGAGCCCACAGATGCCAAACAAGATCATTTCATTGAGCGCCGTGTCGGTGCAGGCCAGCTGAAGCAAGGCAGTCACATCACAGAAGAAGTGGTTGATGTGGTTGGAGCCACAGAAGGGGAGGCTGAACGTGAAGCTGGTCTGCATGGTGGTGTTGAAGAGGCCTCCACAGTAACTGACCAGCACCAGGCGGGCACAGGCTGAGGGACGCATGGTGACGGGGTAGCGCAGGGGGCTGCAGATGGCCATGAAGCGGTCATAGGCCATCACGGCCAGGAGAAAGCACTCTGTGGAACCCAGCAGGGAGAAGAAGAAAAACTGGGCGGCACAGCCAGCAAAGGTAATGGCCTTGGAGGAGGAGAAGAAGTTGACCAGGGTTTGGGGGGCGATGGCAGATGAGTAGCACAGGTCCAGGAAGGACAGGTTCTGGAGGAAGAAGTACATGGGGGAGTGCAGGCGGGCATCCCGGGTGATGACCACGATCATGGTGAGGTTCCCCAGGACGGTCACTGTGTACAGGGCCAGGATGACAGCAAAGAGCAGGGCCTGGGTTTCTGGGCCCCCCTCGAAGCCCACCAGCACAAAGTCCTGCAGAGGCGCTGCTGAGAGATTGCCGTGTCTGCGGGCCATCATGGCCCGGGGTGGGCGGTGGGTTCGGGGTAGGTGGCAGTGAGGAGGTAGGGCATGGGGAAGGGGGTAAATCAGTGTCTCAAGGTCATTCTGTCCCTGGAACACAAGATCCCTTACGTGCCAAGGTCACACTATCTGAGTGGTTCCCAAATCATCGTTGGCCCTCCAGATGATTCCAACTGACCTGAAAGGCAAGAATGTGCGATGAGGGACCGCAAGGATGCAGGCTCCTTCCCTGGAGACACCGAGCTGGTGCTGCCGGGAGGGGGTGTCACAGCTGCAGTGCTGAGCACTCACGGGAGACCAGGTCAGGATGTGTTTTCTAGGCAGGGATGAGGAGATGACAGCCCGCCCCTGAGAGGCCTCATCCACCTCTGCCCACCCTGAATGCTTTTGAGAAAAGGTGTCTGAGCACCCACTGCCCGCAGACTGGGCGGGTGCTGACTGCACCTTCAGCAGAGCCTGGGGAGAGCTGGCCCCAATGCTTGCTAGCTGGTATGGAGAGGTGTGTCTGCCTGGCTGACCCACAATCTCCTCTATTCTTGTCACTGAGCCTTACTGTGTTGGCCCTGGTTCATCCGCGGGCACAGAGGCCAGCTCGGGGCCATGGTCACCACTCCCGAGGGCTTCCTGTCTGCACAGCCCCGCTGCCCCTGCCCTCACCTTCAGAGGTGTCTCAGGACAGCTGGGGGCTTTCGGTGGGATGCTCAGATGGGGCAGGAACTGGGCCTTCCCTCTGCTCCAGTCTCCGCACTGCAGGGACACGGGACACGTTGGAGGCTTGTGTGCTGCTTCTCCTGCTGAGGTAGGACCGGCTGTGTGTGGCTCAGTGTCCCTGCAGCAGACGCACTCGGCCACTGGAGTGAAGAGTCTCCCCTGTCCAGTGGGACCAGAGGCCTCCAATGGCCAATTAGGCGGGGCAGGGTGTCTGCAGGCTCTGGGTTCCGGCTCCCTGGGTCCCCAAGTCCTGTGACCCACTGTCCCCGATTCCCAGCCCCGACGGCGAGCAGGAGGCCTGGCGCTGTCTGCATCCCTCTGGGACCAACTAGAGATAAAAAGGCAATGGAAAAGCCTGGTGTTAGTGACCCAGGGGACCCCTGGACATGGTGAAGAGGCTGGACACCACGCAGATGTGGTGGCCTGCTAGGGTATGCCCACGGAACTCTGCGACAACATCCCACACTTGTCCTGGACTGGAGTGATAGCACAGCGGGTCGGGTGTTTGCCTTGCACGAGGCCGACATGGGTTCAATCCCTGACATTCCATATGGTCCCACAAGCACTGTCAGCAGCAATCTGAGTGCAGAGCCACGAGGAACCACTGTACAGAGCCGGGTGTGACCCAAAAAGAAAAAAATAAAACACTTGTCTAAAAGGAAGATGCCCAGCTGTCTTCAGAAATGCCCGACTCAGACTCTAGAGCTGATGCGGCTGATTTTCACAGTGAACACACATCTAATGGAGGGGAGGGGATTGTCATGGGGACTAAGTCTTACTACTTTACTCTTGGCTTTGCTGGTTCACATGGTTACTCTGAATTTCACAACGCAGAGTGGAATGTGCCACATGCGGCCCCAACGATGAGGACAACTGTCCCATCTCAGAGCAGATGGTGTGGCCCAGTGTCAGGGCTGGGGGCTGAGACTGTTAGTGGTGGGGGCTGTTCTGTCATCCCAGATCTGCTTGAGTGACAGTCTCACAGTATCAGAAGGAGGAGAAAGCAAATTAGGAGGAGCAGGAAGGCAGTGACCTCCCCTCCCCAGGGACAGACTCTGCCTGACTAATTCCAGGGCTTACTGGGGCACCCAACAGTGACCAGCAAAGCTTTCTATCACTTCCTGGAGAGAAAAAAAAAAGATGAACTGTTAGGTACTGTAATGCTGACTTATTTTAAGCAAATTAATGTAGTGAATGTATTATTGTCATCTTATTTTTATTTTCCCAAGAGCATGTTACTCATAACACAGTGCCCTTTCCTCTGCCCCCCACCCCGGTCCTTTCTCTTCTTCAGGGAAGTGTCTGTTGCCTTTCTCTCCAACTTGATGGTCTATGGGTTTATTGTTATTGATCTTTGCATGTGCTTTGTATATCTTGGACATTGAATTTTTATCTGATGTGTTGTGCATATATATTTACTCCTATTCATTGGGTGTCTTTTCATTTTGCTCATGTTTCTTTTTCATGTTTCTTTTTCCATGCAGGAACTTTTCTTTTTTGCTTCTTACGATTTTTATGCATTTTATTATTATAAAGTAATTCATAGTAGTTCATTACAGATAATATTCAAATACCCACCCACCCAGCGAGCATCTTCCCACCACCATAAGAGGGAAGTGTGTACAACTGGACAACCACATGCAAAGAAATGGGCTTAGACCTTGACCTGACACCATGCACAAAAGTCAGATCAAAATGGATTAAAGACCTCAACATCAGACCACAAACCATAAGGTACATTGAAGACAAGGTCGGCAAAACCCTCCACGATATTGAAGATAAAAGTATCTTCAAAGGTGACACGGAACTAAGCAATCTAGTAAAAACAGAGATAAACAAATGGGACTACATTAAACTAAAAAGCTTCTGCACCGCAAAAGATACAGTGACCAGAATCCAAAGACTATCCACAGAATGGGAAAGGATATTTACACAATACCCATCAGAAAGGGGTTGATATCAATGGTATATAAAGCACTGGTTGAACTCTACAAGAAGAAAATATCCAACCCCATCAAAAAATGGGGCGAAGGAATGAACAGAAACTTTACCAAGTAAGAAATACGAATGGCCAAAAGGCACATGAAAAAGTGCTCTACATCACTAATCATCAGGGAGATGGAGATCAAAACAACCACAAGATACCACCTCATACCACAGAGACTAGCACATATCCAAAAGAACAAAAGCAACCGCTGTTGGAAAGGATGTGGGAAGAAAGGGACCCTTCTACACTGCTTGTGGGAATGCCAACTGGTTCAACCCTTTTGGAAAACAATATGGACGATTCTCAAAAAATTAGATATTGAGCTCCCATTTGACCCAGCAATACCACTGCTGGGAATATATCCCAGAGAGGCAAAAAAGTATAGTCGAAATGACATCTGCACTTATATGTTCATCGCAGCACTGTTTACAATAGCCAGAATCTGTAAAAAACCCGAATGCCCTAGAACGGATGACTGGTTGAAGAAACTTTGGTACATCTATACAATGGAATACTATGCAGCTGTTAGAAAAAAGGAAATCATGATCTTTGCATATAAGTGGATCTGCATGGAAAGTTTCATGCTGAGTGAAATGAGTCAGAAAGAGAGAGACAGACATAGAAAGATTGCACTCATCTGTGGTATATAGAATAACAGAGTGGGAGACTAACACCCAAGAATTGTAGAAATAAGTACCAGGAGATTGACTCCATGGTTTGGAGGCTGGCCTCACATTCTGGGGAAAGGGCAACTCAGAGAAGGGATCACCAACTATAATGTAGTTGAAGGCCATGCGGGGGAATGGTGTTGCGGGCTAGAGACTGAGCACAGTGGCCACTCAACACCTTTATTGCAAACCACAACAGCTAATTAGAGAGAGAGAACAGAAGGGAATGCCCTGCCACAGTGGCAGGGTGGGGTGGGGGGAGATGGGATTGGGGAGGGTAGGAGGGATGCTGGGTTTACTGGTGGTGGAGAATGGGCACTGGTGAAGGAATGGGTTCCCGAACTTTGTATGAGGGAAGCATGAGCACAAAAGTGTATAAATCTGTAACTGTACCCTCACGGTGATTCACTAATTAAAAATAAATAAATTTTTAAAAATTTTTTTAAAAAAGAGGGAAGTGTATAAAGTTTGTTGCATTTTATTCTGGGGCCATTTAAGCCCATATATACAGGAATTCAAGCAAGTATGTTAAAATCAAACACATGTATGCTACTTTAGGTATATCAGTGGGCTAGAGTATGAGAGGTCATTCCAGGAAATACTGCATCGCTCTCTCCCGGGAGCTTTATTTTGTAGTCTCTGGATCTTGGCCGTTGATAAGATTACATGGAGCCAGGGGCAGTTTGTGAGTGTGACTGCCAAGCTATTGGAAAACTGGGGATCTTGGTTGAGGAAGCCCAATCCTGATTCGAGCAGTCTTGGAGATCTCAGGCCCGGGTCCCACATAACTGGGTTCCTCTGCTGGTTCCTTCATGCGCGAGGCTTGTCCAAGCATGAGGTGAGTGGCCTTGAATATGGCTGTGGCTAGGTTCTGAAGGTTTACAGCTGCTGGGGCTTTGCTTTACGCGAAAATCTTTTAACTTTTTGTGTTCCTTTATTTATGTTTGTTTCTGTTGTTTTGGCAGGTGGAATAATATAATTAAAGCACCTTTGAGATCCAAATTATGAAATGTTCTGCGTTTTACTAATTTTATTTTATGCACTGTGTCTCATACCAAGGTCTTTGGTCCAGTTTGAATTGACTTTTGTGAATGGTGTGAAATACAGATACAGTTTTTTTTCTATTCTCTTCTTCTGCATGTTACTGTTCAGTGTTTCCAGCATCCTTTGTTGAAGAGGCCCCCCTTACTCCACTTCCTGTCCCTGGGTGCAGCTGTGTATAAATGTGAGGGTTTATCAATAGGTTCTCAATTCTACCAAGTAGATCAGTCTGTTCTTAATTTAGCACCAGCAATTTTTTTTGTTGTTGTTTTTGGGTCACACCCGGCAATACACAGAGGTTACTCCTGGCTCATGCACTCAGGAATTACCCCTGGCGGTGCTCAGGGGACCATATGGGATGCTGGGATTAGAACCCGGGTCGGCCGCGTGCAAGGCAAACGCCCTACCCACTGTGCTATTGCTCCAGCCCCAGCACCAGCAATTTTTTAAATTTTATGTATTTTTTTCCCAATAGCTAGACAGTCACATCCACAAACTGCCCCCAGCTCGAATAATCCCATCAACAGCCAAGATCCAGAGACCATAAAACAAAGCTCCTGGAAGAGAGTGATGCAGATTCTCCTGCCCCGTGCCTGGCTGTCTTCACTAGGGTGCCTCTGTGGGGGTGGGTTGAGTTTCCCTTCTCGCGAGAAGCAATAAAGGAAGACCTCAAAGAGAGAAGAGCAACAGTGCTGGCGAATGCAGCAGAAGCCAGGAAAAGTATTCACAACGCTCGCCTGTCCTTTGCCAGCTACAAGGCCAAGATGACTGGCCTCCGATGTCCTGATGGATCTATCACATCTTCCAGAAGGGCAATGGAGAGGAGTATTTAAGACTTCTACTCGGATCTCTTTGACAGCCACATCCACCTGCCCACATATCAAATTCCACAGGATGGATATGTCGTTCCCAACATCCTCCCTTCCTAAATCCAACACACCATTTCGTTGGTAAAGACGTGTACAGCACCCGGTCCAGACTAGGTCAGACCCAAACACCTGAAGAATCTGCCGCCAGTACTCATCAATACACTGGCTTGGCTCTTCACACACTACCTGTATGAATGCAAGGTTCCATCCCAATGGAAAACCAGCAGGACCGTTCTGTTGTACAAGAAGGAAGACATCCACGACATTGGCAACTATTGTCCGATTATGCCTGTTATCCATCGTCTACAAGTTGTTCACTCGAGTCATCCTGAAAAGAATAGGCAGAACACTAGATGAAGGAAAACCATGTGAGCCAACCGGGTTCCAAAGGGGATTCAGCATGATCGACCATATCCACACAGTGAGCAAGCTCATTGAAGTTTCATGAGAGTTCAAGATGCTGCTCTGTCTAACATTCATCGATTTAAAGAAGGCCTTTGATTCTGTTGAGACTGAAGTGGTCATCAAAGCCCTAGCCAAACAGGGCATTCAAACTCAATACATCAAGATCCTCCATGAGCTGTATTATGGATTCACCACCAGGACTTGACCATTCTACAAGGAAGTGATCATTGATGTAAAGAGAGGGATTCGGCAGGGTGATACCATTTCACTGAAACTCTTCAGTGCCACCCTCGAGAACGTCATGTGACAACTAGAATGGGAAGGAATGGGAGTGAAGATAGACAGTTGGCAACTATACCACCTCTGCTTGGCTGATGACATCGTTATCATAACACCAATTAGCCAAGCAGCACAAAAGCTGGCTGACTTCGACAGCAAGTGTGGAAAGATCGGACTGCAGCTGAATCTCAACAAGACGATGCTCATGAAAAACGAACTAGTCCCTGACGTTCCATTTGCTCTCAACAGAATGAACATCTCTGGATGCAGCAGCTATGTGTACCTGGGTCAAGAACTCAACATGAGGAGCGACGTCGCGCCAGAACTGTGCAGGAGAAAGAGAGCAGCGTGGAATGCCTTCCAGAGTGTCGAAGAAGTGGTTAAGAGGATAAAAAACCTCCGGCTCTGGGGACATCTTTTCAACTCCACCGTTCTTCCTGCACTAACATATGCCTCAGAGACCTGGACCCTACACAAACAGGATGAGAATGCTATTAGGTACCCCAAAGAGGAATCGAAAGAGCTATGCTAGGAGTATCACGTCTCACTCAAGTGAGAGAAGGAATCCGGAGTTTCGATCTCTGTCGATCGTCAAGAATCAGGGACGCTATCTCATTTGCCAAGGCGTCAAAAATCAGATGGGCTGGACATGTAATGCCATTCAGAGATGACCACTGGACTAGAGATGTTACCAACTGGATTCCACCCGATGTCAAAAGACCGCATGACCGCCCACCAACGAGATGGTCAGACTTCTTCGTTAAAACCCTGAATGAACGGTTTGAGACTCTTCCTGTTCCTGGAGTGAGCATTTATCATTGGGCTACAATAGCATGCAACAGGGACGAGTGGAAACGTTACTGGCGCCCGCTCGAGCAAATTGAAGATCAACGGGATGACAAGTGATACAAGATTTCATCCCCAAAAGCTGAATATGCCTCCTTCTCAAGTGCACATGGGACATTCTCCAAGATAAATCACAGGCTGGTCCAGAAAGCATACCTCCATAAAATTAGCACTGTAGCACTGTCGTCCTGTTGTTCATTGATTTGCTCGAGCAGGCACCAGTAACATCTCCATTCGAGACTTGTTACTGTTTTTGGCATATTGAATACACCACGGGTAGCTTGCTAGGCTCTGCCGTTTGGGCGGAATACTCTCGGTAGCTTGCCGGGCTCTCCGAGATGGAGGGAGGAATCAAACCCGGGCCGGCCGTGTGCAAGGCAAACACCCTACCCGCCATAAAATTAAGAGAATAGAAATTGTATCAATGATTTTTTAAACTGAAAATAAAAGTGAATCCCATCCAGAGATATAAATTCAAACTAAACACCTGAAAATTAAACAGCTCACTTCTGAACAATGAATGGCTTAGAAAGGTAATCAAAAAGGAATCTAAAGATTCCTGAAAACGAATGTGAAGGAAGACACGATTTACCAGAACCTCTTGGACACAGCAAAAGCAGTGTTAAGAGGAAAGTTTATAGCTCTGCAAGTATTCCTCAGGAAGGAAGAGCGAACCCACATAAGTAACTTAACCTCACAACTTAAGATCTTGGAGAATGACCAACAAAAGGAGCCCAAACCAGATAGGAGGAAGAAAATAATAAATCTTAGAGTAGAAATTAAGAAGACTTAAAATTAAATAAGAATAAAAATTAACAAAATAAACAAGATCTGTAAACCACTAGCAAGGCTCACAAAGAAAGAAACGGAGAACCCCCTAATAAACAGAATCAAAAACGGAAAGGAAGACATCACAACAGAACCTACAGAAATTCAAAGGATAACATAGATTACCTTGAAAAGATTTATGCCACGAAAGTAGATAACCTTGAAGACATAGATAAATTCCTGGACTCCTATAATCTCCAAAACCTGATCCAAGAAGACTTGGAATACCTGAACAGACCTATCACTATCAAGAAAATTGAAATAGGAATCAAAAGTATCCAAAAAAACAAAAGCTCTAGCCCAGATTAATTCACTAGTGAATTCTTTCAAACCTTCAAAGAGGACGTACTCCTAATCCTGTTAAAGATATTTCAGGAAATTGAAGAAACAGAAACACTTCCAAATGGTTTCTATGAGGTAAATATCACCTAAATACCTTTAGCCTACTTCTCCCTCTCACTCTGGGAGAAACTGGCAATCTTCTGAGACTTTCCTGCCCACATGGGACAGCCTTGCAAGCTTCCCATGGTGTATTTATATGCAAAATCCAGTAACAAGCTGGATCTCATTCCCCTGATCCTGAAGAGCCCCCAGTGCAACATCGTTAGGAGAGCCAAGTTGATATAGACTTCTAAGATCTCAGGGAAAGAACGAAATGAGATGTTACTGAGCCCTCCCGAGAAATCGGTGATTAACGGGATTTTGTGATCTCGTGATTCGTGAAATATTACCTCACACTGAAAGCAGACAGAGACACCAGAATAAAAGAGAAATACTTGATGAATATAGATGCAACGATCCTCAACAAAATACTAGCAAATAGAATCCAACCACTCATCCAAAAGATCATACAGCACGGCCAAGTAGGATTCATCCCAGGGATGCAAAGATGGTTTAACATTCGCAAGTCAATCAACATAATACACCATTTCAACAAAAGGAAAAATGAAACCCAAATGATTATATCAATAGATGTAGAGAAGTCATTTGACAAGATCCAGCACCCATTTATGATAAAAAAAAAAACTCAGCAAAATGGGAGTAAAAGGAACTTTCCTCAGTATAGTCAAAGCCATCTACCACAAGCACATAGCAAGCATTCTCTTTTTTTTAATTTTAATTTTATTGAATAACAGTGAGATAGTTACAAGCTTTCATGTTTGGGTTACAATCTCACATGATCAAACACCCATACCTCCACCAGGGCACATTCCCCACCACCAATATCCCGAGTATATCCCCCCTTTCCCACCCTCCCCCTGCCTCCATGGCGGACAATATTTCCCATACTCTCTCTCTCTACTTTTGGGCATTATGGCTTGCAATACTGACACTGAGAGGTCATCATGTTTGGTCCATTATCTACTTTTGGAATGCATCTCCCATCACAACTGGTTCCTCCAGCCATCATTTTCTTAGTGATCCCTTCTCTATTCCATCTGCCTTCTCCCCTCCGCTCATGAAGCAGTCTTCCAGCTATGGGGCAATCCTCCTGGCCTTTTTATCCACTGTCCTTGGGTGTCAGCCTCATGTGATATTATTCTTATCTTCACTTGTATCACTTGTCATCCTGTTGATCTTCAATTTGCTCGAGCGGGCACCAGTAACGTCTCCATTTGTCCCTGTCGCGTGCTAGTGCAGCCCAATGATATCTTCTTGCTCCAGGAACAGGAAGAGCCTCAAATCGTTCATTCAGGGATTTGATGAAGAAATCTGACCAACTAGTTGGTGGGCGGCCACGAGGTCTTCTGACGTCCCGTGGAATCCAGTCAGTAACAGCTCTAGTCCAGCGATCGTCTCTGAATCGTATTACATGACCGGCCCATCTGATTTTTGACGCCTTGGCAAACGAGACAGCATCCCTGATTCTTGACCGTCGACAGAGGTCAGAACTCCAGGTTCCTTCTCTCACTTGAGTGAGACGTGATACTCCTAGCATAGCTCTTTCGATTCCTCTTTGGGATACCTAATAGCATTCTCATCCTGTTTGTGTAGGGCCCAGGTCTCTGAGGCATATGTTAGTGCAGGAAGAATGGTGGAATTGAAAAGATGTGCCCGGAGTCGGAGGTTCTTCATTCCCTTAACCACTTCTTCGATGCTCTTGAAGGCATTCCACGCTGCTCTCTTCCTCCTGCGCAGTTCTGGCACCAAGTTGTTCCTCATGTTGATTTCTCAACCCAGATACACATAGCTGCTACATTCAGAGATGTTCATTCCATTGAGAGCAAATGAACCTTCAGGGACTAGTTCGTTTTTCATGAGCAAAGTCTTGTTGAGATTCAGCTGCAAACCTACCTTTCCACACTCATGGTCGAAGTCGGCCAGCTTTTGTGCCGCTTAACTAATGTTTGGTGTTATGAGAACAATGTCATCAGTAAAGCAGAGGTGGTATAATTGCCAACCGTCTATCTTCACTACCATTCCTTCCCATTCCAGTCATCACATGATGTTCTCGAGGGTGGCACTGAAGAGTTTCGGTGAAATGGTATCACCCTGCTGCACTTCTCTCTTTACATCAATGATCACTTCCTTGTAGAATGGTGAGATCCTGGTGGTGAATCCACAATACAGCCTGTGGAGGATTTGTTGTTGGTGATTTTAATGCCAAGATAGGTCTGAGAAGGTCACCTGAAGAACTCCACATTGGGACCCATGGCCTAGAATGGAATGATCAGGGTGAGAGACTGTCTGAATTCATCATGTCGACCAAGACCATCCATGGTAACTCACAGTTCCGGAAGGCCGAATCTAAATGCTGGACATGGGAGTCTCCCGGTGGACAGTTCCACAATGAAATTGACCACATCATTCTCAATCCAAGGTTTTGCCTGACTGATGTCGCTGTTGCCCCAAAATTCCACATGGGATCAGACCACTGTCTCCTTCGTGCAAAAATTCTACTTCACAGAGCAGGGAGAAAGGTCTGCAAAATTTAAGTCTAAGAAGGCAACTCCCAGAATGACCACCAACTGGGAGCTCTTTGGCACTATTGCAGCAACGTGGGAAGATGCCATTATTGACAACATCAACAAGGAATACAATCGACTGGTTCAGCACCTCCATGACTGTGCAAAGAATGCCGAGAGTGAGAAAGCCACAAACAGACGCCTGTCCTTGGAAACTCTTGAGCTCATTTGTCAACATGGTTTGACGCAAGCTTCAGGCAACCACAAGCTAACGTCCGAGCTCACAAAGCTGTGCAGAGATGCGATAAAGGAAGACCTCAAAGAGAGAAGAGCAGCAATGTTGGCCAGTGCAGCAGAAGCCGGGAAAAGTATTCGCAACGCTCGCCTATCCTTCGCCAACTACAAGACCAAGATGACTGCCCTTCAACGTCCTGATGGATCTGTCACATCTTCCAGAAAGGCAATGGAGAGGATTATTCAAGACTTCTACTCGAATCTCTTTGACAGCCATGTCCACCTGCCCGCATACCAAATTCTGCAGGATAGATATGTCGTTCCCAACTTCCTCCCTTCTGAAATCCGACACTCCATTTCGTTGGTAAAGACGTGTATAGAACCTTGTCCAGACAAGGTCAGGCCCGAACACCTGAAGAATCTGCCACCAGTACTCATCAATACACTGGATCGACTCTTCACACGCTACCTCTCTGAATGCAAGGTTCCATCTCAGTGGAAAACCAGTAGGACCATTCTGTTGTACAAGAAGGGAGACATCCATGACATTGTCAACTATTGCCCAATCTGCCTGCTGTCTGTCATCTACAAGTTGTTCATTCATGTCATCCTGAAAAGAATAGGCAGAACACTAGATGAAGGACAACCATGTGAGCAAGCTGGGTTCCAAAGGGGATTCAGCACGATAGACCATATCCACACAGTGACCAAACTCACTGAAGTTTCGAGAGAGTTCAAGATGCTGCTCTGTCTAACGTTCATCGACTTAAAGAAGGCCTTCGATTCTGTTGAGACTGAGGCGGTCATCGAAGCCCTAGCCAAACAGGGCGTTCAAACTCAGTATATCAAAATCCTCCGTGATATTATTCTATACTCCACAAATGAGTGCAGTCCTTCTATGTCTGTCCCTCTCTTTCTGACTCATTTCACTTAGCATGATACTCTCCATGTCTATCCATTTATAAGCAAATTTCATGACTTCATCTCTCCTAACAGCTGCATAGTATTCCACCGTGTAGAAAAAAATATGGAACGCTTCACGAATTTGAGTGCCATCCTTGCACAGGGATCATGCTAATCTTCTCTGTATTGTTCCAATTTTAATATATGTGGTACCGAAGCGAGCACAGCAAGCATTATTCTCAGCGGTGGAAAACTAAGAGCCTTCCTTCTAAGATCAGGAAGAAGACAAGGTTGCCCACTCTCACCACTTCTATTCAATATGGTACTGGAAGTACTTGCCATAGCACATAGGCAAGAAAAGGATATCAAGAGCATCCATATAGGAAAGGAAGAAGTCAAGCTATCATTATTCACAGACCACATGATACTGTACTTAGAGGACCCAAAAAGTTCTACAGAATAGATCCTAGAAATAATAGGTTTATATAGTAGAGTGGCAGGTTACAAAATCTGTGGGGGCTGGACTAGGCCATCAGGATGAACCCGTGCAGACTGTCCCGCAAACAGGCAGGAACACGAGACCCATTAAAATTGGCGGGATTAATCGTGTGTCCAGAATGAGGAGAACATCTCTTTCTTTAAGCTGCTTTCATCAAATAACATAAATTTCAGTATACCAAAAGAGTCAGTCTTCCTCTTCTCACAGATCTCAGGTACTTAGCATGTTTGTTTTTGGCATGCAGAAAAGCTTTTGGCTTTGCCTGTTCTTCCTGTAGCTTCCTTATTGATGACGTCATTGAGCCTTTTAGAAGTGTGTACAGTAGGATGGTAATAAAAGGAGATCTCAGGATACTCTATCTTTGTCACAGGATCTGAGAGAATTTGGACCCTCCATGAAAATAATTCCTCTCATGTTCCTTGTCTCAGCTGCTCCAATAGAATGAATATTCACACAACAAAATCAATACTCAAAAGTCCATGGCTTTCCTATACAAAAATAATGAAAAAGAAGAAAAAGATATTGAAAAACAGTCCTGTTTACAATAGTGCCTCAAAAACTAAAGTCCCTAGGAATCAGCATAACTAAGGCGGTGAAGGACCTATACAAAGAAAACTAGAAAACACTACTCCAAGAAATGAAAGAGGACACTAGGAAATGGAGAGACATCCCCTGTTCATGGATTGGGAGGATTAACTGTCAAAATGTCAATATTCCCCAAAGCACTGTACAGATTCAACGCAGTTCCTATAAGGATACCCATGATATTTTTCAAAGAAATAGACAAAACACTCCTGAAATTCATATGGATTAATAAACCGCAACATAGCCAAAGCAATCCGTGGGAATAAATAAGATGGGTGGCATCACCCTCCCCAATCTCAAACTGTACTACAAAGCAGTATTAATTAAAACAGCATGGTATTAGCCTGGAAGCATACCTGCAGACCAGTGGGGCAGAGTTGAATATTCCGACACAGCCTCTCAAGTATATGATGACTTAACCTTTGATAAAAGAGCAAGAAATGTAATTACATTCCAAAATGTAATTACTGAAATAATCATGAAAGTCTGTTACTGTATCTCACGGTGATCCAATAAAATTTATTTTTAAAAAAATAAATTATAGGCTTTATGTTGCGTGAACATTTGTGCAATCGGAGGCACTGAGATAGGAACGCGGAAGAAATGCATTGATTGGAGGACTAAGGCTCACTCTGGCTCTTAGCAAAAGCAGAGGGCCTCGTGGACCTCCTTTTATTGATCATGGTACCTCTAAAGGACGCAATATAGTGATGTCACCAACGGCATCAAAAAATGTTACAGGGAGAACATTGAGACAATGGAAACATATTGTTTCCTTGTATGGGTAGACCTATAGCTTCGGGAAAAGAATACAGAACTGAGAAGGGAAAGATACAAAACCAAAACTGAAACCTTCTACAGGCACCTGGATTTACATCCCAAAGACAAAGCTGGGCCTGCACCTGAAATCTACAATTTACAATATCAAAGGTCAGGCCTGGCTAACACCATCTGCATGTCAAAGACCAGCCAGGCTTCTGTGAGAGAAGGAAAAACTGCTCTTTTCAGTTTTCTGAAATTATTTTTCTGAAGGCAGCTTGAAGGGGGAAAATGTTCAGCTTCATCCAAACCAGTCAGGACACAAGAGAAATCTCGCCCATTTTCATGGGTCCCTATGTTCCTGTCCATAGTACGGTACAGTATACATGGGCTCGCCCTGATAGCTCAGTCCAGCCCCAACAGCTTTATTTTTTAATTTCAGAGTACTACTATTTATTCAACCATTGATTAAACTTATTAAACTGAGCATAAACTTCACATTACTCTCTAAAAATTTTTTAATTGGATATCCAGGAGATAGACCATTACAAATCTATTCATAATTGTATGTCAGTCATACAATGATCCAGCACCCATCCCTCCACCAGTGTACTTTTCCCACCACCATGTTCCCTGTCTCACCACCACCACACCCCAACATCCTCTATGAGAGGCATTTTCCTTCTTGCTCTTTCTCTCCTTTTCCTTTTGTGCATTATGGTTTGCAATACAGGTGCTAAGAGGTCATGGTGTTTGTTCAGAGCATTCAGTATTTTTTTAATTAAACAAGCTTTATTGCATCACTGTGAGATATAGTTATAAACTTTCATGATTGTGTTTCATTTGAACAATGCTCGAGCACCCATCCCTCCACCAGTGCACATTTTCCACCACCATTGTGCCCAGTGTCCCACCCTTCACCCCTCACCCTACCACACCCCCTTCCCCTGTGGCAGGTACAGTCTTTCTTACTCTCTCTCATTTTGGGCATTGTGATTTGTTACACAGATACTAAGAGGTCATCGTGTTTGGTCCTTGGTCTACTTTCAGCGCATATCTCAACCTGGGTGATCCCTCCAATTATCATTTACTTAGTGGTCTCCTCTCCATCTGTCCTAACTGCCTTTTCCCCCAGCACGTGGGGTCAGCTTCCAAACCATGGTGTGATCTTCCTGGCCCTTATTTATACTGACCTCTACTTATCTCTACTGTGTTAGTCTCATATTATGCTACTCTATATTCCACAAATGAGTGCAGTCATTCTGTGTCTGACCTCCTCTATACTACAAAGCGGTAGTACTTAAAACAGCATGGTACTGGAACAGAAACAGACTGGCAGAATAATGAAACAGAGCTGAATATTCTGACACAGCCCCTCAAACATATGATCATTTAATCTTTGACAAAGGAGCAAGAAATATGAAGTGGAGCAAGGAAAGCCTCTTCAACAAGTGGTGCTGGGAAAACTAGACAACTGCATGCAAAAGAATGAACTCAGGCCTCTGTCTAATGCCAAGCACAAAAGTTAGCTCAAAATGGGTCAAACACCTCAATATCAGACCTGAATCCATAAGGCACCTGGAGGAAAATGTAGGCCGAACCCTCCATGACATTGAAGCTAAAGGCATCTTTAAGAATGAAACACCACTGACCAAGCAAGTGTAAACAAATATAAACAAATGGGACTATATAAAACTAAGAAGCTTCTGCATTTGATATTTTTATTGGAACGGTAAGACTGGAGTAGCTTTTCATTTGGGTAGCATCTCTGGAATGTGGATGTGACTGCCGAGGCTTCTGGAAGTACAGGGAGGTAGGGGGAGGTAGCCCATCCTGACCCTGAGAAAGCCTGGAGATTTCAGTCACAAAATCCACATACCAAGATTTTCACCAGATTATATCTTGGTGATGTTCGTCCTGAGACGGTGGAGTCAGGCCAGGAGCATGGCTGTGATTTTGGATTGTGGAAGCAAGTGGCCGTCTGGGGCTCTGCTTGGGTGAGCATAGGCCAACCTGCCCCTCTCCAATTTACCCCGGTCTGTTCAGCCATGTGTGAGTCTGAGCTTAACTGCGGCTTTTGATCTCTTTTGAGATTTATCTATGGGTCTATGAAATAAGGCTAATAAATGAGCTTGTATAGCTGAGCCAGAGATGTTTTGTGGGCATAGCATACCTAACTTTTGGAATTTAATTTCTTGGTAAACTTGGTCCCAAGTTGTTGGGGTCCAGCCAAAGGCACGGCAGAAATTTGGGGGTGTCAGAAAGCCTGGATGCACCCTCATGCTGCAGTGAGTTTACATGGCAGCAGTGGTGGAACGCGGGTGTGGCTGCAAGGGGCTTCTGGAAGCATGGGGAAGTGGGAGGAAGTTACCTATCCCCACCCCAAGAATGCCCAGCGTTCTTGCCCACGGAAAACCACGTGTACCTGAAAGTCCCAGCTGGTTGGAGTGTCTGCAGAGCTCCTTGGTGAGGTGGAGACCAGCGTGGGTTGGCAGCAGCTGTTGAGGTGTGGGTGTGGCTGAAGGGGATTCCGCAGGGCTGGGACTTGGCCCAGCCGCACCCAAGCTCTCCCCGGTTCTCAACTGAAGTGTATCTTAGAAATGTTTGTGTCTACTTGATCTCGTTTGAGATTTGTTAGGAGTCTCTGCAGCTGGGCCGATAGACGAACTTCCATGGCGGGGTTGGAGGAGTGTGGGTGTCTCACATAGAATCTTGGTGTTCCCAAATGCACATAATAACTATTAGACAGAGAGAAACTCCTCCCAAGGCCTCAGAGTCAGATTCCAAACATATCCCAAGCTATAGGGAGAAACCAACGTGGCATTGGTATGAAGGCCGACTCAATGGATGAGTTGGCTCGTATCTGGAAAAGGTTCCAAGACACTCCCAACAGTCTCTGCAGAGAATGATGCACCAACCTACACATGCATAAAGTCAGGGGACTAGGAGATTCTAGAGAATGGAGACAGGACGCCTCCGTGTCTGAACCTGGCTCAGTCTCAGCACCACACGACCCTTGCTTCAGCGAGTGCAGCTCTGGGGGTCCACACACTTCTCTGTTCGCCTTAGTGGTGGCCCCTGGAACTGCAGGGGCCATGAAACACAGAGCTCTCAGCTTTAGAGTCCCATCAACAGCAGGTTTGCCACAAAGTTGCTGGTAGGGGATGGTGCCCTATGAATAGCTTCACGGGCGTCTACCCGTAAATGATAAAGTTAGATGGTCCTTTGGGCAGTGGCATTCCCTCTCCTGCCTCTGCCCCGTCAGGAGAGTGTTCCTCTCATCCATTGACTCTGGAAAGCGCACTGACGCGATGCATCTCTGACGTGATCATGAAGTGAATACTCACCATGGGCTCAACACTCACCCAGAATCGAAGTGTGCCTGCGCTGCGCAGCCCCCAAGCCGGAGACGCAGCACCTCTGGGGGTTCCGTCTGCTCCCATAGGGCCTTCCCTGCTGTTAAAATTCAACACGCTCCACTCCCGGCTCTGGGCAGCTGTCTCCCACTGTCTGCTCCTGCAACAGACCAAACCTGTTGGAGTCCCTTCAGACCGTTCCTTGAGGGGACTCATACACTCAGTTCCTGTCTCTGTAATTCTCATCTCACCCTCAAAATACTCTCAATTTCATATATATTTTTGCATACTGGAGAAATTTCCTTCCTTTTAAAGGTGGAACAGTAGGCCATTGTGTATACCACAATAATATCTTCATCCACCTGTCAGGACAGATTTCCACAGTGCTGAAGTAAACACAGGTCTGATGATGTGACTCAAGACCTTCGTTCCAACTCTTTTGGATAAGTACCCAGAATAGAAATAGAAAGTCGGAGGTAGTTCTATTTTTAATTTCTTTTAGAAACTTCCATATGTTTTCATAGGAGAGCTGTTCTTTTTTCCTTCCCATCAACAAAAGGTAAAGGGTTCCAATTTCTCCATATTTTGACCAAGATTAGTTGCCTTTTCATCAACAACAAAAAAGCCAGACCTCCCATCCTTCCCTCCAAGCACCCAGTCCCCATCTTCAGAAGGAGCCTGCCCGCTGGACACTGCTTCTTGGTCCCAGGTTGAATCATTTATTGGGGTTTTCAGAATTACTTGGCCAGTAAAGCAGCTGTGATATGTCTCCCTGCCTCACACCTCACAGGGCAAACCATAGACCTCCACAGTGAACCCACATTGTCATGTGTAGCCCTGACTGCCCCAGTCACATCAGCCTAATAGAGAAACACCCCAATCCATTCGCCCCACAGAGCCCCAAATTACAGCCAGAGACATTAGAGATCGTCCCCTAATCCACATCCAGAACTCAAAACAACACACCAGAAATAGAAAGAGTTCACTGGGATAGGTACGGCAAGCAAGGAAATGAGCTAGAAGAGCCTGAATCCCTTGGAGAGCTCCAGGGGGCACTGGCGAGGGGCTAGAGGGTAAAGTCTTGCCCACAGGTGGCAAAGACACGGGGAAGTTGCAGAGAAGCCCACCAGCGACCAGGAGGAGGCCGGTCAATCTAGACCAGCTCTACAGCCTCTCAGTGAGTGACCAGGGAAAGGCCCAGTCAATCCTGACCAGCTCTACAGCCTCTTGGTAAGCAACAGTGGAATCATGGGAGACCCCAGTAGCAGTTACAGAATCGAGAACTAAATCAGTGGACTGCAAGATGAGATGTAAGAAACCTCTAAAAAAAGGCCTGGAGTGATAGCATAGCGGGTAGGGCGTTTGCCTTGCACGTGGCTGACCCGGGTTCAAATCCCAGCATCCCATATGGTCCCCTGAGCACCGCCAGGAGTAATTCCTGAGTGCAGAGCCAGGAGTAACCCCTGTGCATCGCCAGGTGTGACCCAAAAACCAAAAAAAAAAAAAAAAAAAAAAAAGAAGGGGCTGGAGCAATAGCACAGCGGGTAGGGTGTTTGCCTTGCATGCGGCCAACCCGGGTTGATTCCCAGCATCCCATATGGTCCCCTGAGCACCGCCAGGAGTAATTTCTGAGTGCAGAGTAACCCCTGTGTATCGCCAGGTGTGACCCAAAAAGCAAAAAGAAAAAAGGAAGACGAAGAAAAGAAAAGAAAATGTGTGTATGTGGGGGAAGTCTAAAAAAAAAAAAAATTGAACAGTGCACAGAAAACTGTGTAGCCCGGTGACAGGAAGATAAATCAGATGAAGAATGACCAGTCAGAGAAGTCAAAAGGGAGAATTCACCAGAGTGGATGAATGCAGACTCAAGTCCCTTATGCACCGGACCATCTCCCCAGCCCTACACAGACTCACATGACCCAAATCGACTCAGCCATAGTAGGACACTGTCCCCCCAAAACATTTTTCAGGACACATAATCAGAATGACAAAAGCCAGAGACAGAGACAGAACATTGAAGGGAATTACATGCAAAGAAGCTCACCTCAAATTCACAGCAGGTTTATCAAAGGAGACTCTTGGCCAGCTAAAGTCCCCGTGAGACTAATGTAAACACTCAGTGACATGAACACCTCACCAGGAACACTCAGGCTTGAATGAAGATACAAAGCTGTATGGGCCAGCAAATAAGCAACTTCATAGCCTTGAAACCAGGTTTGCAAGAAGCACTACAGGGGCTTCTAAAAAGACAAGCCTCACAAACATGCGTAAATTCTACAAAATGATGTAATAAATCCTTTCATCCTAATAATCGCACTCAATCAATTGCCTGTACTTTCCAGTCAGTAGAAACAGTGGAAGGGTGGGTCAGAAAACCAAGCCTGACTTTCTACTCAAGAGACACCTGAACTGCCAGGGTGATACAGGCTTAAGTCAGAGGGCGGAAACAATCTTACGGGCAAACAGTTCCCTTGGTAACGCTGGTGTCCTCTTAGTCAATCAGCATAGACTTCAAATTTTAAAAATTTTAAAATGCTATTATGGATGGTCATTTCTTGATGGTCACGGGATTTATACATCAATCCAGGTATCAGCCCAGGTCAGGGCTTCTGCCCGGAGCCACATTTTTATCCAGTTCCCAGGAAAGCTGGTTTTCACCCTTGGTCTTTGGGGATGGGAATTGAGGGACACCGTGCCACATCCAAAGCTAAAACGTTTCGTGCACTCTCTGACACCCTATCCAGGTACCAGCTTGGGTCAGGGATCCAGGGCTCCCGGAGAGAATTATTCTCTCCCCTCCATATCCCACAAGAACCAGAAGTTACCCTCTTTTTTAAAAAATTTTATTGAATCGCCGTGAGATAGTTACAAGCTTTCATGTTTGGGTTACAATCTCACAATGATCAAACACCCATCCCTCCACCAGTGCACATTCCCCACCCCAATATCCCGGGTATACTTCCCTTTCCCACCCTCCCCCTGCCTCTATGGCAGAAGTTAGCCTCTTAGCTGGAGCTTTCACCAGGTTAGCTTAACCAACAGAAACACATTAGCCAATATCTCATCAAGCCCACCTAAATTAATATTGCATCATAAACAGATTAGTAACAGTCAGTGTGAAGGGCTGAGCCACAGGGGTCACAATGGTAAAGCAACACAGATCCCCACCAAGTTTACTTGTTGAAGAGGCTAGTCCAGAAGACCCCAACAGCAATGAAGTGCTTTACAACCTCTTTGACAAAATTTAGAATTTAGAAAGGAACTACTGAGGATGTTTAGGGAGCTAAAGGAAACAATGGAAATCAATACCAATAAAATACAAGAAGATTTGAAGGTAGAGATGCAGAAAATACAAACGGAAATGTCAGACCTGAAAAACCTGGTAGGCGAATTAAAACACTCACTGGACAGCCTCGGCAGCAGAGTAACAGTTTCTGAGGACAGAATCTGTGAGCTCAAAGAGGAATTCCAGAGACTCTCTAGAAAAGAACAGAAAATGGAAAAGAGACTGACAATCCGGGAACAGATGGCAAGAGAGGATCGTGATGAAGTCAAGAGGAGTAATATAAGAATTATTGGAGTCCCAGAGGGACATAAAGAAAACCCTGATGAAGAAGAAATTGTCACAGACACCATTGCTACGATGTTCCCAGAGCTGAAGAAAACATGTGACCATATTCAGGAGGCCCGAAGGGTACCAGCTAGAAGAAATCCAACTAAAAATACCTCAAGACACATCCTCATCAAAATGACCAAAACCTTAGATAGAGACAAAATCCTGAAAGAAGCAAGATCAAAGAAAGAAATTGCCTATAAAGGAGCATCCTTAAGATTCACAGCCGACTTGTCTGATGAAACCCTCGCCCAAAAACAGTGGTGGGATATAGTGAAAAAACTCAATGAAATAAATGCCTCACCAAAAATACTTTATCCGGCTAGACTCTCATTCATAACAGAAGGAACAGCACACAGTTTCAGAGATAAACAACAGCTCAGGAATTTCATAGACTCAAAATCATGGTTACAAGAACAACTGAATGGGCTACTTTAAAACAAGACAGGACCCTCAAATAGACCAAACTTCAGCACAAAAATGGAGTGGCAGGATGGATTAGAAAATTGAACCCAACATTCTGCTGCCTGCAAGAAACACATCTCAACAGTCAGAGCAAACACAGGCTCAAAGTCAAAGGCTGGAAAACAATCCTACAGGCGAACAACTTCCATAAAAAAGCTGGGTTAGCCATCCTAGTATCAGACCACATTGATTTCAGACTGAAGAAGGTCACAAGAGACAGTGAAGGTCATTCCTTATTGATAAAGGGGTCTGTACAACAGGAAGAACTAACAATACTAAATATATATGCACCTAATGAAGGACCAGCAAAGTACTTAGAACAACTACTCATAGACTTGAAGAAAGACATCAATAGCAACACAATACTAGTGGGAGACTTCAACATCGCTTTATCACCTCTTGATAGATCAAGCAGACTCAAGTTTAGCAAGAACATACAGCTTCTGATGGGAGAAATGGAAGAAAGGGATTTAGTAGATATATACAGGACACTTCATCCTTCATCCTCAAAAAGTTGAATATACATTCTTCTCAAGTGTGCATGGAACATTCTCCAAGAATGCTGAGCCACAAAACATACCTCCATAAAATTAAGAAGATAGAGATTGTATCAACGATCTTCTCAGACCATGATGCGCTGAAATTAGATATAAATCACACACACAAACAGAAAATGAAATCAGACACCTGGAAATTAAACAGCTCACTATTGGACAATGAGTGGCTTAGAAAGGAAATCAAAGAGGAAATCAAACGATTCCTGGAGACGAACGACAATAAGGACATGAGTTACCAAAACCTATGGGACACAGCAAAAACTGTGTTAAGAGGAAAGTTCATAGCTCTACAAGCATTCCTTAGGAAGGAGGAGCGAGCCCACATAAGTAACCTAACCTCACAGCTTAAGAGCTTGGAGAATGACCAACAAAAGGAGCCCAATCCGAACAGGAGGAGTGAAATAATAAAACTCAGAACCGAAATTAATGAGATGGAAATCAAAAAAAACAATCCAAAAGATCAATGAAACCAAGAGCTGGCTCTTTGAGAAAATAAACAAGATCTATAAACCTCTAGCAAGACTCACCAAAAAAGGGAGAGAGAAAACCCTAATAAACCGAATTAGAAATGAAAAGGGGGACATTACAACAGAAATCACAGAAATTCAAAGGATCCTCAGAGATTACTTTGAGAATTTTTATGCCACGAAACATGAAAACCTCGAGAAAATAGATAAATTCCTAGACTCCTATAGCCTCCCAAGACTGAACCAAGAAGACCTGGAATACCTGAACAGACCTATCACCATCAAGGAAATTGAAACAGTAATAAAAAGTCTCCCCAAGCACAAAAGTCCTGGTCCAGATGGATTTACTAGTGAATTCTTCCAAACCTTTAAAGAGGACTTACTCCCAATCTTCTTTAAGCTTTTCCAAGAAATTGAAGTTTCAAAAACACTTCCAAACAGTTTCTATGAAGCAAATGTCACCCTGATACCAAAATCAGACAAAGATGCCACAAAGAAAGAGAATTACAGATCGATATCCCTGATGAACACAGAATCCAACGACTCATCAAAAAGATCATACACCATGACCAAGTAGGATTCATCCCAGGGATGCAAGGATGGTTCAACATTCGCAAGTCAATCAACATAACTCATCATATCAAGAAAAGAAATAATAAAAACCATATGATCATATCAATACATGCAGAGAAACCATTTGACTACATTCAGCACCCGTTTATGATGAAAACTCTCAGCAGAATGGGCTTCGAAAGAACTTTCCTTAATATAGTCAAAGCCATCTACCAAAAGCCCACGGCAAGTATCATTCTCAATGGGAAAAAACTGAAAGCCTTCCCTCTAAGTTCGGGCACAAGGCAAGGTTGCCCGCTTTTGCCACTCCTATTCAATATAGTACTGGAAGTCCTGGCCATAGCAGTTAGACAAGAAAAAGATATCAAGGGCCTACAGATAGGAAAGGAAGAGGTCAAGTCATCACTATTTGCAGACAATATGATACTATACTTGGAAAACCCTAAACACTCTACAGAAAAGCTCCTAGAAACAATAAGTCATTATAGTAAAGTGGCAGGCTACAAAATCAACATCCTAAAGTCCATGGCTTTCTTATATACAAATAATGAAAGAGAAGAAAGAGACATTGAAAAAACAATCCCGTTCACAATAGTATCTCAGAAAATCAAGTACCTTGGAATCAGTTTAACCAAAGAGGTGAAGGATCTATACAAGGAAAATTACAAAACACTACTTTAAGAAATAAAGGAGGACACTAGGAAATGGAGACACCTCCCCTGCTCATGGATACGGAGAATTAACATTATCAAAATGGCAATATTGCCCAAAGCACTATACAAATTTAATGCAGTCCCTATCAGGATACACATGACATTTTTCAAGGAAATAGACAAAACACTCCTGAAATTTATATGGAACAATAAACCCCCACGAATAGCTAAAGCAATCCTTGGAAAAAAGAAGATGGGTGGCGTCACCTTCCCCAACTTCAAACTCTACTAAAAAGCAGTAGTAATTAAAACAGCATGGTATTGGGATAAAAACAGACTTGTAGACCAATGGAACAGAGTTGAATATCCTGTCACAGACCCCCAAATATATGGCCACATAATATTTGACAAAAGAGCAAGAAATGCAAAGTGGAACAAAGAAAGCCTCTTCAACAAGTGGTGCTGGGAAAACTGGATAGCTACCTGCAAAAATATGAACTCTGACCTTTGTCTAATGCCAGGCACAAAAGTCATATCAAAGTGGATTAAAGACCTCAATATCAGACATGAATCTATAAGGTTCATAGAATAAAATGTAGGCAGAACTCTCCATGACATTGAAGCTAAAAGCATCTTTAAGGATGAAACAGCACTGACCATGCAAGTGGAAACAAGCATAAACAAATGGGACTGCATCAAACTAAGAAGCTTCTGCACTTCAAAAGAAACAGTGACCAAAATACAGAAAGAGCCCACAGAATGGGAAAGAATATTTACCCAATACCCATCTGATAATGGATTAATATCAAGGATATACAGATAGTAGTAGAATTGTATAAGAAAAAAAACTTCAACCCCATCAAAAAATGGGGAGAAGAAATGAACAGAAGTTTCCTCAGAAAAGAAATACAAATGGCCAAAACACACGTGAAAAAATGTTCCACATTGCTAACCATCAGGGGGATGCAAATCTAAACAACAATGAGATATCTAACACCACAGAAACTGGCACACATTCAAAAGAACAAAAGCAATTAGTGCTGGCATGGATGTGGGGAAAAAGTGACACTCCTTCACTGTTGGTGGGAATGCCGACTGGTCCAGCCTTTCTGGAAAACAATATGGACAGTCCTTCAAAAACTAGAAATTGAGCTTCCATATGACCCCTCAATACCACTTCTGGGAATATATCCCAAGGATGCAAAAAAGCACAGTAGAAATGACATCTGTACCTATATATTCATTACAGCACTGTTCACAATAGCCAAAATATGGAAACAACCCAAGTGCCCTAAAACAGATGACTCGTTAAAAAAACTTTGGTACATCTACACAATGGAATAATATACAGCTGTAAGGAGAGATGAAGTTCTGAAATTTGCTTACAAATGGATAGACATGGAGAGTATCATGCTAAGTGAAATGAGTCAGAAAGAGAGGGACAGACATAGAAGGACTGCACTCATTTGTGGAGTATAAAATAACATCACATGAGGCTGACACCCCAAGGACAGTAGATACAAGGTCCAGGGGGGTTGCCCCATAGCTGGAAAACTGTTTCGTGAGCAGAGGGGAGAAGGCAGATGGAATAGAGAAGGGATCACTAAGAAATTATGGCTAGAAGAACCAGTTGGGATGGGAGATGCATGCTGAAAGTAGATGATGGACCAGACCAAACATGATGACCTCTCAGTGTCTGTGTTGCAAGCTATAATGCCCAAAAGTAGAGAGAAAGTATGGGGAATATTGTCTGCCACAGAGGCAGGGGGAAGGTGGGAAAGGGGGTTATACCCGGGATATTGGTGGTGGGGAATGTGCACTGGTGGGGGAATGGGTGTTTGATCATTGTGAGATTGTATCCCAAACATGAAAGCTAGTAACTATCTCACGGTGATTCAATAAAATTTTTAAAAAACACCCCCCAAAAAAAGGGACTTATACATCATGAATAATTAACACTTCGAAACATCCATGCAAATTGTGGACTATTAAAATATTTAAAGTGACTGCTAACAGAGATGAAAGAAGATAGTGACATCAGCACAGCAGTGGGTGGAGAGTCCAACACTCTTCCATCATCATTGGGTAGATCAAGTAGGCAAAAATTCAACAAAGAAACACTAACCTTGGAGGAAGAAATGAGAGAGATAAGCCTAGAACACATATCTTTGTCTCTTCATCCCCCAAAAGTTGCATATACATTTTTCTCCAGTGTACACGGGACATTCTCCAAGATAGATCACAAAATACAGCTCCTCTTCTCCCCGATCATGTTGCTATGAGAATGGAAATTAATCACAAACAGATAAGGTTTGTGATTAAAACTCAAACAATTGGAAATTAAACAGGTTGCTACTGAACAACAAATAAATCAAAGAGGAAATAAGTGAAAATATTCCTGGAAACAAATGAGAATTAAGACACGAGTTATCAAAACAAATGGGACACAGCAAAAGCAGTGCTGAGAGAAAAGTTCACGGCAGTGCAAGCATTCATCAGGAGGAAGAAAGAACACA
The DNA here is from genome assembly GCF_027595985.1 of Sorex araneus. Taxonomy (NCBI): domain Eukaryota; kingdom Metazoa; phylum Chordata; class Mammalia; order Eulipotyphla; family Soricidae; genus Sorex; species Sorex araneus. The sequence goes on along the minus strand of NC_073313.1, from coordinate 157,521,351 downwards.
AATAAAACCTGGCTCTTCGAAGGAATAAACAAGGTTGACAAATCATTAGCTATGCTCACAAAACGAGAAAACAAGAAAATTCCAAATAAACCAAGTCGGAATGAAAGGAGAGAGACCACAACAGATATCAGAGAATTCAGTTAAGTCAGGGCCCGTTATGAGATCTATATCCCTGATGAATATCAGATACAAATTTTCTGAACAAAATATCAACAAACCAAATTCAGAAATATATTAAAAGGATCATACTCCATGGCCAAGGAAGATTTATCCCAAGGATGCAAAGATGGTTTAATATGCAAAAATTAATGTTTTGTACCATATTAATAAAAGGAAGAAAAAACCATAGGATCATATCCTCAATAGATACAGAGCAAGCATTTGACAAGACCTAACAACCATTCATGATTAAAAAAAACATTCAATAAAGTGGGGATAGAAAGGATTTCCTTGATATAATTAAACCATGGTAGATTCACGGTAGATTCATCTACTATGAACCCACAGCTAACATACTTGATGCAGTAAAACTAAAAGCCTACCTCTAAGATCAGGCACAGGATAAGGTGGTCAACTCTCATCATTATTATTCAATACAGTACTGGAGTCTTTGCCATTGCAATTAGGCAAGAAATAGATATTAAGGGCATCCAAATTTAAAAATAAATCAGACTGCCAGGGGCTGGAGTGATAGCACAGCGGGTAGGGCGTTTCCTTGCACGTGGCCCACCCGGGTTCGATTCCCAGCATCCCATATGGTCTCCCAGCACCGCCTGGAGTAATTCCTGAGTGCAGAGCCAGGAGTAACCCCTGTGCACTGCTGGGTGTGACCCAAAAAAGCAAAAAAAAAAAATCAAACTGCCAATATTTGCAGGTAACACAATACTAAACTTAGGAAACACTAAAGACTGTACAAAAGACTCATAGAAGCAATAAACCAGTATAGTAATGTGGCAGACTACATAAATCAACATACAGAAATCTGTATCATTCCTATATGTAAGCAATGAAATATAATAGAGAGAATTTTTTAAAAACATATCTTTCACAATTGCACCTCAAAAGAATCAAGTACCTGGTAATTAGCCTAGCACACAACAAAATGATACAATTTACTGCAACTTAGATGGAACAGAAGAATAAGAAAGACAAATACCAGTGATCTCACTTATTGTGGTTTATAGAGTATCAGAACAAAGGAATACGTACAAGGAATGAAAGGGTGGATGCCTAGATTACAATGGACCCTTGATTGTAGGAATGAGAAGGGCAGGGAAGGAAAGAAATTGATGGGGGAGTAAGAGGCATATGGGTTGGCTGGCATGCAGAAGAGGTGAGTCACATGTGCCCATCTAACCCACAGAGCCAACAGCATGAGAGCGTGAGACTCAAACTGCAATAACCAAACTTAAAAACGTGCTTGTTGAATCCAGCAACATAGCACAAAAATAATACACTCTGATCAAGTGGGATTCATTTCAGGGATGCAAGGATGTCTCAACATACTCAAATCAATTAACATCATATACCATATTAATAAAAGAAGAGATAAAATCATAAGATCATATTGATGCAGAAAAAGCCTTTGACAAGATCCAACATTCGCTCATGATGAAAACCCTTAACAAACTAGGGGTGGATGGACCCTTCCTCAATATAATCATTGCCATCTGTAACAAGCCTATAGCCAGTATCATACTTAATGGTGAGAGAAGGAGAGAATTTCCTCTGCGATCAGGTACAGGGCAAAGATATCCACTCTCTCCACTTCTACTCAACACAGTATTAGAAGGTCTGGCTACAACAATCAGGCAAGAAAAACAAATCAGAGGGATCCAAATTGGAAAAGAAAAACTCAAACTATCACTGTTTGCAGAAGGTATGATAATATACATAGAAGACCCTATGAAGTTCCCCGAAAAAAAGCTTATAGAAACAATAAACCAACACAGCAAAGTGGCTGGTACAAAGTCAATACACAAAAATATGCTTGTCAAGGACACAGGGGACAGATAGAGGGAATCTGGGGTCCCTCAGGGAAGAGAGGGGTCCCACTGGGCTAAGATTGTGCCTGAAACTCAACTGCTATGACTTTGTAAATCACAAATAAAAAGATTTAATGAGAAAAGAAAAATAAATAAATCACTACAAAATAAACAAAAGAAAGCTCAAAGAAATAAAAACACATTCCCTGTTCATGTATTGGAAAGATTAATATTATCCAAATGAAATTCCTACCCCAAATACTACATTGATTCAAGGCAGTCCCTATAAAATTACACATGACAGGCATCAGGGAAAAAATACCCATGATTGTTTTAAAGGCATATACCCAATGCTGTTGAATTTTGTACGGAGTAATTAAAACCTTGAGTAGCCAATGCAACCCTAGGGGGAAAATGTGGGAGGCTTTTCTTTTTCTAACTTTATTTTATAAAAATTTCCCCCATTTTTGTTGAATCACTGAGAGATACAGTTACAAAGCTGTTCATGATTGGGTTTCAGTCATATAATGTTCCAACACTCCTCCTTCACCAGCTTGCGTTTCCCACCACCATCAATGTCCCCAGTTTCCTACCCGCCACCCCCCACCCCCGTCTCCCCACTCCTGCCCCTATGGCAGGCACTCTCTCTCTCTCTCTCTCTCTCTCTCTCTCTCTCTCTCTCTCTCTCTCTCTCTCTCTCCTCTACCTCTATTTCTCTCTTTCTATCTCCTTTTGGACATTATGGTTTGCAATGCAGGCACTGAAAGGTTATTACATATCACTTTATTTTCTTTCAGCAAGTTTTTGTCCAGAGTGACCATTTCCAACTATCATTGTCATAGAGGTCCCTTCTCTGTCCTAATTGCCCTCCCCACCCACACACACTTGTGGCAGTTTCTGACCATGAACTAGTCCTCCTGGCCCTCATTTCTGCTGTCTCTGGGTGTTAGACTCATCTTTTCCTAACTTTAAATAATATAATAAAGCTATAGTAATAAAGACAGTGTGGTACTATTATAAAGAAAAACTCTCAGAGCAATGGAATAAAATTGAGATCCCAGAGACACATTCACAGTTAAAAGTCCTTCTTCCACAAGAAACCAAGAATATTGATATACAGCCTCTTCAACAAATAGTGCTGAGAAAATTGGTCAGTCACATGTTTAAAAAAAAACAAAAACTCAGACCCATTTCACACCATGAAAAAAAGCAAATTCAAATGAATTAAGACCTCGATATCAGATTGAAATTTATAAATAATATTGAGGAAAAACATAGGTAGATCTCTTCATGATATTGAATCTAGAGGAGTCTTCAATGATTTAATGCCAATGACCAAACAAATGGAAACCAAGTAAGCAAGTGGAACTGCATTCAACTAAGAAGCTTCTGCACTGAAAAGAAATAAAAAGACACCCCACAAACTGAGACAAATTCTTTCCCAACACTCATCTGAACAAAGGTTAGCATCCAGGATAAGTCAAGCACTTGTAAAAATTAACAAGAAAAAAAATAGCCCCATTCAAAAACAAGGACCAGGCATGAACATAAACTGCATCAAGGAAGGCTACCGATGGCCAATGGGTATATGAAAACGTGCTCTGCATCACTTTACAATTAGGGGAAAGCAATGAGATGTCGGCTCCCACCAGCGAGACTGGCACAAGAACAAAGGCAACCTGTGCTGGCGTGGATGTGGGGAAGAGGGAACCTTCATTCACTGCTGCTGAGAATGTCTCCTTGTTCAACCTTTTTGAAAAAACCATAGAGACACTTCTTTTTTTTTTAATTTATTTATTTTTAATTAGAGAATCACCGTGAGGGTACAGTTACAGATTTATACACTTTTGTGCTTATATTTCCCTCATACAAAGTTCGGGAACCCATCCCTTCACCAGTGCCCATTCTCCACCACCCGTAAACCCAGCGTCCCTCCCACCCTCCCCAATCCCATCTCCCCTCCACCCCACCCTGCCACTGTGGCAGGGCATTCCCTTCTGTTCTCTCTCTCTATTTAGCTTCTATGGCCCGCAATAAAGTTGTTGAGTGGCCGCTATGCTCAGTCTCTAGCCCTCATTCAGCCCGCAGCTCCCTTCCCCCACATGGCCTTCGACTACAATATAGTTGGTGATCGCTTCTCTGAGTTGCCCTTTCCCCAGAACGTGAGGCCAGCCTCGAAGCCATGGAGTCAACCTCCTGGTACTTATTTCTACATTAGTCTCCCACTCTGTTATTCTATATACCATAGATGAGTGCAATCTTTCTATGTCTGTCTCTCTCTTTCTGACTCATTTCACTCAGCATGAAACTTTTCATGCCCATCCACTTAACTACAAAATTCTTGACCTCCTTTTTTCTAACAGCTGCATAGTATTCCATTGTATAGATGTACCAAAGTTTCCTCAACCAGTCATCCGTTCTGGGGCATTCGGGTTTTTTCCAGATTCTGGCTATTGTAAACAGTGCTGCGATGAACATACATGTGCAGATGTCATTTCGATTATACTTTTTTGCCTCTCTGGGATATATTCCCAGCAGTGGTATTGCTGGGTCAAATGGGAATTCAATATCTAATTTTTGAGAATCGTCCAAATTGAAAAACATAGAGACACTTCTCCAAAAACTAAAAATTGAGCTTCCATAAGACCCAGAAATTCCCCTTCTGAGTATCTACCCCAAGGACACAAAAACTCTGCTGAGAAACGCCATCTGCACGCCTGTGTTCACTGCAGCACTATTCCTAACAGCCAGAATCTGGAAACAATCCGAGTGCCCAAGGACAGATAAATGGATGAAGAAACTATGGTGCATCTACAATGGAACCCTACAAAAGAAAAGACAAGATCGTGCAGCTCTACAAAAGAAAAGACAAGATCGTGCAGCTCACCACTGTGTGGATGGAACTAGGGGACATCATGCTGAGAGAGGTCAGCCCAGGGGACAAGATGACCTCACTCATATGTGGAGTAGAAAGAAGCATATAAGAAAATTAATAAGTAACGCAAAGCAACAGAATCTGTTGACTACAGCACTGAGTTTACTATAGTGAGGATTCAGATGTCTTAACCGTATGCCAATGGGGTACGGAAATGGAGACTCTGGTGGGGGTGTGGTGGGGAACATAGTAGCACCAAATCCTGTCATTGGCAGTACCATCAAGCACAGGGACTACAATAAAAGGGATGTTAAAGATGAAGGACTCTAAATATTTTAGAAAATCATCAGATCCCAAAAGAACAGAGTAATAGATTTTTTAAAAGTGCTAGAAAATGAAAATGTAAATAATTAGTATGTTTACTTTTATAAACAAATCATAACATTTATTTTTAATATAAATAAATTTTGTTTTATTAAGTGTTAATGAAATAAATTCTCCAATGAAATTGGTTGGATGGACTTAGGAAAAAAGGCAACATTATCTGTCTATAGAAGATTCACATCAGTCTTAAGGATACACACAGAATGAGGAGGCCGAGTGGCAAAGGTGATTCCATGCATAGGAAAGCTAAAAGAAAGTAGTGGTAGCTATATTTATTTGAGACAAAAATAAACCTTAGGCACCAGCAGGATAATACAGCGGGCAAGGCACTTGCCTCAATCTTTGGCTTCACCTATGGTCCCTCAAGCACTTGCAGGAGTGATCCCTGAGGACAGAGTCAGGAGCAAGCCCTGAGCATGGCAGGGAAGGGCCCAGAAAACAGAACAGAAAACAAAACAATACATACCTTAAGTCAAACAAAACAATGAGAGTCATTGAAACGAATATACAGCAAACCATGAGTTAATCCAACAAGAGGAGATGGTATTTGTAAATATTTGTACCCAAAACAGAAGCACTTAAATGCAATTATTTTAATTTTAAATTTATAATGTGATACTTTAAATATACTGTAAATTATGCAAATATATTAAAATTTTTTCATTGAAGTTCATTCCTGAGATTCTCTATGACTCTATTTTCAGATCTACTTTTTCCTCTTTGTTTTTTGTCTTCTCTCCTGGGTGGCTGGTTACTTTTGATTACATACCAAGTAATGGATAATTATTAATGCAGAGATGACTTGGTTTGGGGGTGACACTGTCTCCTCCCTTGGAGAGGATTTTGAATCTAGTCAGCATTCAGGTGTGACTCTCTGACCACATTCCCGGTAATAAATGACCTGAGCACATCTTCCTCTGCCCTCTTTGGGCGAGTGTCGTCTCCTCTGTCCTGTTTATTAGTTTGTGGCCCGAGTACCACTTTACATCAGTGTTGACACTTATGGTCCTGAAGCACACACAGCCCATCCCTAAGCACCGCCACAGCAGCGACTTCCCCCACCAGTGCCTTTAGGGTATTGATATTCTTTCTGCTATTTGTGTACATGTCAAGACCTCTTCATTCACTCACCTCTGCTCCTACCTGCTTGGTGACCTGAGTTTGGTCATCCAGGACCCAAGTCTTAAAAAAAATCAGGGAAGGGAGATGAACCGACACTTCCCCAAAGAAGACAGACAGACAGCGACATAACAGAAAAGAGGTGTTTGCTGTCGCTTGTAATTAGGAAAATCCAAAGCAAAATGACAACGAAATATCACCTCGCACCAATGAGAACAGCGTGTATGAGGAAGAGTCGGGAAGGGAACCAGTGTTGTGCTGAAATGGAGCCTCTCTCACTCTCAGTGAGTCATCACTTGCCACCCGAAACGGTCCCCCTGCCCCATCAGGAGTGATGCTTGAGTGCAGAGCCAGGAGTAGCCCCTGAGCAACACACACACAAACAAAGAATTGATAACTCAATTGCACATGTCCTCTGAGTGTTTGAATTTTATTATGGGTGTTCATTAACTTCAAGTTAATTATTCAATGACGTTATTCAATTGGTTATTCAAATTAGTTATTCAATGAAGAAGGGATTCAAAAGGTTCAAGAGGATTAGAATTTTGATATAAAGTTTCTGTGTATCAGTTGATCATTTTTATGTTTTATTTATTTATACTTGAATATATTCAAATAATAAATCACAGCTTTTGTTTATACAAATTCATACTATATTCAAACTCATATTTCAAAATAATGTTAATCAACCTACAATCTTTTGCTGTGATATGCAGTATCAGCAGAATTTGATATGTTCAGAGTCATGTGTGTATTATCAATATTAGCACAGGACCATATCCCAGCAGTGTTGAATGTCGTCCTGCAGCATTTTCTCTGGGCGACTGACCTGTGGTCCCCGCACGGGTGCTCTGGGGCAAGGCGGCACCACTAGTTGGGCTACTCTCTGCTGTCCTCAGCTGGGCAGAGGCAATTAGTCAGGACTGCTCAGGGATGTGGTGCTTCTCCCTCAGTCCCTGCGCAGTGCACTCCCCTGAGCTCTGCCTGCCACCAGCCCTGACAGCAGCATGAAGCGCTTGCCTCATTAAATAGTTTCTAATGAGCACATCGCAGGTGGGTGGAGAGCAGCCAAGGGCAGGTCCCCCGGGATGTGGATTCTGGGCCAGGGAGGGTGGGGAGAGAGCCCCCGGAGAACTCTCCAGGCGGCATGGGGATCCTAATGAGCCATGACTCCCAGTTCCCAGGAAGCTTGTGCAACTGCATCTCACGGTGACTGCGCTCAGGGGAGGCTCCTTGGCAAGACACATCTCCTGAGCTCCTCAATCCCCAAGCTCTGCTCCGTCATGTCTGGCAACCCGCAGACCCTAGTGAGCCACCCATCCCAGCACAAACACACGCTGTCCTGCCTGCCCTTGCTGTCAAAACACTGGGTTCTAATAGCATCTTGTGGGAGCAGAAGCAGGGAGCTTGAAAATAGTCCCAGATCATTAAGTCACATCCCATCATTTCACGGAGAAGAAAATGAGGCCGGGATGACCTGGGATTTCTCAGGCTGTGTGAGTTTGAACTTCAGCCGAAAGGAGAATAGGTTCAAGATAACAATAGAAACTTGGAAACACGAAAGGAAGGTGCTTGTTTTTAACTAGCTGCAACTCTTTCAAGTAAAAGGAATTTGGGTTCTTTCTGCGAAGAATGCCATTGTGATTTTGATAGCAATTTCTGTGAATCTGTATATTTCTGTAGGGAATGTAGCAAACTTAACATGAAAATTCTTCAATCTATGAGCATTCTTCTATGGAATCCTCTTGTTTTCAGGGTTCTTATCTTTCACCTTTTCTCTTAAATTCATTCATAGATATTTTATTCTTCATTTGATTGTAAGTGGATTATTTTCTCAATCTCTCTGATAGTTTGTTATTTTGTTACAAAATCATAGCATATTTTATACATTGATTTTGTAGCCTGTATTTTTTTTTCTTTTTGGGTCACACCCAGCAATGCTCAGGAGTTACTCCTGGCTTGCACTCAGGAATTGCTCCTGGAAGTGCTTGGGGGACCATATGAAATGTCGGGGATCGAACCTGGGTCGGCTGCGTGCAAGACAAACGCCCTACCCACTGTGCTATCACTCTGGCCCCTTGTAGCCTGTATTTATTGCTGTTTTTAGGTTTTTTTCAGACTTAGAACAAAAATATCCTAAAATGTATTGAGATTCAAAAGAGACCCCAAACTTCCATAATCCTGAAGAGGAAAAAAAGAACAAAAAGGGAGGTACAACTTTCTCTAATCTCAAAATTTAAACAGAATATAACAATTAAAAACAATTAAATTAAATGTTTAATATATTATATTAAATATAATACAAAATATAATAATTAGAAGATATGGTATTAAAACAGAACAAACATGAAGAACACTGGAACACAAGTTGAAGTCCAAATTACAACTATGAACAGTAATTTCTATGAAGCAGGAAAAGCTAAACAATGGGGAAAGGAAATTCTATTCTACAAATGGGGTCTGAAAAATAGCACAGCCCCGCACAGAGGAACAGAACTGAACCACTGTCCTACATCTGCACAAAAGTAGTTCAAAATGGGACTGTGGTAGACAGGGGCTGGAGGGGGGTGATGGGAGGGAAACTGGGGACACTGGTGCTGGGACGTGTACACAGGGGAAGGGACGGGTGTCTGAACACTGTCTGACTGAAACCTAATCATGAACAGCTTTGTAAGGGCCTGTCTCACGGTGATTCAATAAAAAAAAAAAAATTTTTTTAAAGGGACTGGGGCAATAGCGCAACAGTTTGGGTGCTTGCCTCGCTGGCAGCCAACCTGGATTTGACACCAGCACCACACAGCCTCCCTGGGCTGGAGCGATAGCACAGCGGTACGGCATTTGCCTTGCATGCGGCCAACCCAGGTTCGATTCCTCCGTCCCTCTCGGAGAGCCTGGCAAGCTACTGAGAGTATCTCGCCCGCATGGCAGAGCCAGGCAAGCTACCTGTGGTGTATTCGATATGCCAAAAACAGTAACAAGTCTCACACTGGAGACGTTACTGGTGCACACTCGAGCAAATCAATGAACAACAAATGACAGTGACAGTGATAGTGACCACACAGCACCATGCCCTGTCAAGCATCATCTCTGAGCACCGAGCCAAGAGCAAGCTCTGAGCACGTCAGGAAATGGCCCCAAATCAAACAAAAAAGAATTGGTTTAGCATTAATCTGAGAGTCGAATGCAACACTGGAAAACATCAACTATGCAGAGGAAAGCGAGGCAGGTCTCGCCTCTCCACAGGGGGGAGATGCTTCGCCCCCACAGCTGCGGGTAGGAGTGCAGAGAACCAGAAACTTCATTAAGATCAAGAGGCACTGCTGAGAGGAAGAGGCGGTCACACACCAGCCCCCAGCGAGGGACAAACATTCTAGATACTTCAACAGCTCAGACACTATATGCTTCGCTCTGGCGCTGTGAGTTACAAAGTCGTTCCCAGTTGAGTTTCAGGCACACGCTGTTCCACCACCAGTGTCGCGCTCCTCCCCGTGTCCCCAGGCTCCCTCCCGCCCCTCCCCCAGACTCCCTCCCACCCATTCCCCCCCTCCCCCCTCCCGCCCATCCCCCCAGGCTCTGTCCTGCCCTGTCCCGGGGCTCCCACCCATCCTGCCTCCTTGAGAGCATGTTCCACACTTGGCCATTGTAGTTCAGGTCTCCTGCTTTCAGCGGTTGGCTCTGTGATTTACACAGACAGAGGCCTCCCCTCCACACCGCTGACCTGCCCGAGGACCTGTCTCCTGCCCCCACTACTCCCCATCTGACCCTTCAGCCCCCCCTTGATTTCTTTCTTTCCCTGTTCTTTTTCCTGTTCTCAGGAGTCAAGAGTGATATATGTATAATGCGTGAGTGATGGGCTGGAGTGATAGCACAGTGGGGTAGGGCGTTTGCCTTGCACGTGGACGACCCGGGTTCGATTCTTCCGCCCCTCTCGGAGAGCCCAGCAAGCTATTGAGACTATCTCGCCCTCACGGCAGAGCCTCGCAAGCTACCCATGGCGTACTCGATATGCTAAAAACAGTAACAACAAGTCTCACAATGAAGATGTTACTGGTGCCCGCTCGAGCAAATCGATGAGCAACGGGATGACAGTGATACAGTGACGTGAGTGATATATGTATAGTACGTGAGTGATATAAGTATAATACGTGAATGATATATGTATAATGTATGAGTGATATATATAATGTATGAGTGATACATGCGCAATGTTTTGGTACATAGCATACATAGCACCACCCTTGTCCGATTGCTCTATACACCACAGATAAGTGAGACCATCCTGCTTGTCTTTCTTCTTTGTCTTTCTTCTCCTGACTCACTTCACTTCACACTGTGCCCTCCAGTTCCCTGCAAGTGGCAGCAAGTTGCATGACGGCCCAATAAAGAAGTGGGGGAAATGAACTGACCTTATGTGGGGTGGGGTGGGCTTATGGGAGGCGCCCCTGGGGATTTGGTGGAAGGAAGCAACCCTCTTGTGATGGTTTTGAATGAAACTGTTATGAAAAATGCACAGAACTATAGTTAACTAGAGCAAATCACAGTACATCAATTAAAATGGGAGGAAATAAAAAGTACCAGAGAATTTGAGCAGACACGTCTTCAAATAAGATTTGAATGATAAACAGGCACATTAAAACATGCCTACTCTCATCTACTCTCTGACTGTTTGGGACACGTAAGTAAAAATATCTTACTTTTTTTGGAGAGTGAGATATCTCCAGTCTTTGAGAATGAACATTATCTGAAAAATAATAGCATGGTGTTTATTGTTCAAGACATCCAAACTGTAAGCTTGTAAGGGTCAGTGCGATGTCTCCCTTCCTCAGGGTCCGTGTCCAAAAGACCACGTTGTTGGGGACTGTTCAGGACCCTGAACAAAAGAGGACCCCGAAACCTTTACCCTGGACAAACCGGAAAATTCCATTACCAGCTTTGCATAACCTGAGGCACAGGTGCCCTTGTGACAAAGGAAATAGCTAAACTCAAGAAGTAAAAGTAGCCCAGGGCAGGTAACCACGAGATCCCAAAAAGCCCGTAAAGTAGAATGCCTTCCTTTACACTAAAAGCCTTGTGCATTCCTCCTGACAGATGCTCCTGCCAGATAAACCCTTGTCTTCCCCTCCCCACTATTTCTCAACCTACTCTTGGAGAATGTTGTAAGCCCACCAAAGTATGCCCCGAACCTTTCCTTATTTGGTCTGAGAAGACACTTCCCTGATGATTGACAACTTATGTACCAACCCCCTGCTAAGAAAGGTATAAAACCAGCATGGCTGTTAATAAAGACGCTCTTGATCGGCACATATAGTCTTGAGCCCCCTGTTTACTAACCTCACTAGTTTTATTTCAGATCGGGACCGCTCATAGAACCCACCTAATTAGGAGCGCTTTCCACTATTGTCTCTCCACGGGCCGGAGAGATCTCCGGGTGAATGCGCACCACGTGAAGCAGTGAGCTTTGTATCATAAATTTTTGTTTTGTTTTGGTTTGGTTTGGTTTTTGGGTCACTCCTGGCTCACACACTTAGGAATTTCACCTGGCGGTGCTCAGGGGACCATATGGGATGCTGGGATTCGAACCTGGGTCTGCCACGTGCAAGGCAAACACCCTACCTGTTGTGCTATCGCTCCAGACCCATGTATCATAAAGTTTTATTGGCACAAGTCAAGCAAGCATTGAGTTCAGAAAGCTGAGAAAGCTGAGAAGGTCAAGACCGCCCCCTCCAGTAGGAGAGCGACCCCCTCCTTTGTTCTCGCACCCTTTGCATCCCTGAATTCTGCAAGTTTCCCGACTCTTGGTGGTCTGACTGGCTTCCTGGTGGTCTGTGACACTACTGGCCGCCTCCATTGGGCTTGTGCTCAGTGAGTGCTGTGTCAAATCCTACTGGTCCTTACCACCTGGGAGTTCATGTCTCACCTCTCTCCGAGGACTGGCCGAGGGTTCCCACGTCCTGCTGTGCGTCAGGGTTTCTAGCCAACTCTGCAATCCTGAGATACGCCTCAAGGCCACGGTCGTGGCTGTACCAATTTTACACTAAGCACCTCTGCTGCAGGATGGCGGCCTCCGCAAAATGGTGTGCTCGTGCCATGCTGAATATACCCATCTCTCTGGCTGTGGGGAGCTACACATTCACGCCCAAACTCCACTACTCACTTTTTTTTCACCTACTGCAAGCCCTGCCCTGCACTGGATTCTGTCTGTGGCATCTCTCTCTCTCCCTCTCTCTCCCTCCCTCCCTCTCTTTCTCTCTCTCCCTCTCTCTCCCTCACTCCCTCTCTCTCTCTCTCCCTTTCTCTCCCTCCCTCTCCCTTCCTCTTTCTCCCTCTCTCTCCCTCTCTCTCCCTCCCTCCCTCTCCTCCTCTCCCTCTCTCCCTCTCCCTCTCTCCCTCCCTCTTGCTCCCTCAGGTTAACATTAGATCTTTGTTTCTCACCAATTCCCTATTGATAAACGTATGGGTTCTTTCTTGTTCTTGTAGTTTCAGTTTCCCAGAGAAATGCGATGCTTCTCTACACTAGAGCAGTGATTTCTGGAGGAGACATTATAAAAATACACGAAGAGTGTCAGGAGTTTGTTTGATTTCATTGGACAGCTCAGTCCACTCCAAACCTTAAGTACTAGTCTATACTTCTATGTGTCAGAATAGCCTGTTAGCCCACAGCACTATATTTGCAATTCCCAGTTTTAGATATTAGCTAAACTGACAGGTCCAATGGGAAAATGTAATTCAATCTTGATTTTTAAGCCACATGCACTGAGTTATAAGTGTTGTAAAGATAATTTTACATTTATTGAACACTGTTATTTCTTTCTTAATGAATATTCAGTGCTTATTTCAGAATGTAGATATGCTGATTAAGTTTGTCTTTCATGTATCTGTTCTTTAAAAGTCACTGTGGGGGCTGGAGCGATAGCACAGCAGGTAGGGCATTTGCCTTACACGAGGCCAGCCCAGGTTCAATTCCCAGCATCCCATATGGTCCCCCAAGCACTGCCAGGAGTAATTCCTGAGTGCAGAGCTAGGAGTAACCCCTGTGCATTGCCAGGTGTGACCTGAAAAATAAAGAAATAAAAAGCAAAATATTAAAATAAAAAATAAAAGTCACTGCCACACAAATTCATTCAATGAACTTGACAAGTATGTCTTGGGATTAAAATATCAAGCCAAAGAAAAGTTCAACACCGTTGCAGTTCAACACTGCAGCTGTGAGAGCGAACTCGCAGCAGGTGTCTATAAACCCAGTGCTCCCAGGCTTGCTCCCCGGAACCACATGTGGTCCCCACCCTCACCAGGAGTCACTCCAGAGCGAAGAGCCAGGAGTAAGCCCTTTGTACTGATGCGGGCAGCCAAATAAAAAAATTGAGAAAGAGAGAGAATAGGAACTGGAGTTTTGAATGCAGAAAAAAAATAGCAATCCAGCACGTTGGAGACTGCCCATAGTCATGAGGAATTTCCGGGACCGCTGCCTTGCAAACAAGGCCGTGCATAGCTGCCAGCAGCTAGGAACTCTGAGGGAGCTGGGGCGGGGCCAGCATGTCCCAATGCAGCCGCTTTCTGTATAGATTGACTGTGCTGTGATTGGGTGAAAGTTAAACAAATGCCTTACTGGGTTATTGTGTAGGCTTGCATGGATGTTGGTGTGGGTATGTGGGAAGTGGGATGTCAACATTTGCCAGGGGATCTGATTTACTTCATCAAGGACTTTGTGCATCATTAGGCTACGCAATAATATGTATTTTAAGGTGTTTTGATCTTATGTATTTTGGTTTTTATGTACTCTGATGTCCAATTCAATATGCATGGGTAGCTTGCCAGGCTCTGCCATGCGGGCTCCATACTCTCTGTAGCTTGCCTGGTTCTCCGAGAGGGGCGGAGGAATTGAACACGGGTTGACCGCATGAAAGGCGAAAGCCCAACCGCTGTGCTATTGCTCCAGTAACAATAAGTCTCTCAATGAGAGACGTTACTGGTGCCTGCTTGAACAAATTGATGAGCAACGGGATGACAGTGACAGTGACAGTACTCTGATGTATGCTGGATGTTTTGATTGTTAACCCAATAAAAAGGAGCTGCAAGAGCCAGTCAGTGCTAAATGGCCTGAGTGAGGTCCCCCCCCCCACTTTCCAGCCTCCCACACGCCTCGCTTATCTCTGCACCCCCGACTGATCACTCAATCGAGAACCAACACCAGCATATAAAAATTTGCTCAATGCAGTTGAAGCACTGCAGATAGGAAATTTTATCATTATAAACACATTAGAAGAGAAGAAGCATCTTAATGAAAAATAATAAACTTCTACCCTAAAAATCTAGAGAAAAGGAAAACAAACTTAGCTAGAGGCAAACAGAAATAGTAAAAGACTGAGTGGAAATTCACAAGGTAGAAAACAGGGCATGACAGAGGAGATCATCCCCATCGACTGCGGACTCTCGAAAAAGATGGGCAAGTTAGCCACACTTTCAGTCAGCCTGACAATAGTCACAGTGGAAGACACCCAGGAGCCCAGTGGAAATTACCATGGTCCTCACAGAAACTAAACAAAGTTCATAAAGAACCACAAACAACTTGAAATCACCAATTTTGACAGCTTTGATTCTTAAAAAGCAAACTCTCTGAAAGGATCACGGGTCTTGGCATTGGTTAGGGGGCAGAATGCTCAGAAGGGAGAGTGTGGCATGAGTGACACCCACTGGGACAAGGAGAAGATCCCCCCACAACCCCCCACCGAAGCAGGGAACACTGCAGAGAGAGCAAATCCTGGGGAGGGGAAGGAAGGAGCATTGCTGAGTTCAAAGGGGAAATTTGCTGAGGGTCAAAGCAGCCTCCACCTGTGGCATCTGGTGACACTATACTCAACTGAACATGTCTCTTTAGAGCAGCAGTGGGCGCCTGCTCCCCCTCCCTTACTTCCTGAAACTTGTGGAAACCCTCCCCAGTACCAGGAGGGGAGCCGGTCCGATCCCAGCAACAGGAACAGGGCCAGGAATCTGGACAGGGGGACGCTGCCCCCTCCCTTCCAGTTACCTCTGCCCCAAACTCCTTTGTCTTGTCAATCCCTCACAAATCCGTTGCAAGGGTGTAAAATCTTCCTGCTCTGATTGCTCTATGGTTCTAACCTATGCAAATAAAGAAACTTACATCATTGAAAGCAATATAATACATAGCAACCGGTTCTTAGAAATCAACATTTATTGGTGTATTTTCTGATAATTCCATTTGTCATTCCTTTAAGATTTATTAGAACAAGCAATGTGAAATAAAAACAATTTCTGGGACTGGAGCGATAACACAGTGGGTAGAGCGTTTGCCTCGCACACAGCCAACCCGGGTTCGATTCCCAGCATCCCATGTGGTCCCCCAAGCACCACCAGGAGAAATTCCTGAGTGCAGAGCCAGGTGTAACCCCTGAGCATCGCCAGGTGTGACCCAAAAAGCAAAAAATAAAATAAAATATGTGAAAGTCGGTGTGGAGGTCTCGTTTTGTTCAGCAGGGAGAACCCTTCATGGGGCTGAGAAGGGGACACAGCTGAATGAACAGACGCAGAGCCTGGAGGAGGGAGAAAAGGCGTTTATTCTATGGAAGTTACAGTATTTTATACCTCCCTGCTGGGAAGAGGTGGTATAGTATGCACGTCCGGGACCCCCAATAGAAATGCAGGGTGTGGCATGGGCTTTAGCTAGTAAGAAACAAATGCTGATAGGATAAGATCAGTAAGATTAGGAGTGGCAACCTTTGCTAGGTGTGGCATGGGGTTAGCTAGTGATTAAACAAATAGTGACAGGATAAGATCAGTAAGGTACAATGGCTCCCTACAAAAATAAAATAAAAACAGTTCCTCATGTGCGAGGTAGACTGGTGGGGCGAGAACTCCGTGGCCGTCTCAGAGCAGGCCCGGCAAGCTCCCTTCCTGCTGGGGGCACAGCAGCCCACGGCCGGCCCCACAGCAGCACCTCAGCGACCTGCGGAGCCGTGGGTTGTTTCATCTGTGGAGCTCCTGGGCAGCACCACTCCCCCCAGATTCCCGGCACCGCCAGCCCAGCCGGGTCACACGGCACGGACAGCGGGCCCCCAGCAGCTCTGCAGCCCCTCAGCGTGAGGTGGAACAAACTGTCCCTCCGAGGCCTATCATCCCGCTGCTCTGTTGGCACAAACAACATGAAGTAAAGCTGTTTGTACCTGCGGGGGGTGGGCTGGGGCGGTGGGAGGAAAACTGGGGCCACAGGAGGGGAAGGTCACAGGGCGGTGGGGCTGATTGATGCTTTGTTGTTTGGTCTTTGGCACAAACAACATGTCCATGTTACTCTGAGTTAGGATTCCCTCAGCACCGCTGCTCAGTTTTAGCTCCACTTCTATTTTTAAGGGCTCTCATGGTTTCACTGGGGCCACCCAGATGACCCAGGAGGTTAAAGATCCTTTTCCTAATCAGACCCCAGCATCCGTCTGCAGGTGAGGCAATACCCACAGCTCGCAGGCCAGGGGCATCGCTCTGGGCAGTCTTCCATCTACCACCCTGACCAACAAAGTGTAGAAAATAACATTTTAGGTGCACAGTTTAACCAAAGGGGGGTGAAACGAGACAGATGAATAAGAAACAGAGGAAACAGACCTGGGCAAAGACCTCGAACAAGCTGCTGTGAAAGCCGGTAAGTGAAAATGCAGAGATGCTCAGAATAGAAGATCCTTTTGTTTTTAAAAAGAAAGTTCTGGGGCTGGAGTGATAGCACAGCGGGTAGGGCGTTTGCCTTGCACCCGGCCGACCCGGGTTCAAATCCCAGCATCCCATATGGTCCCCTGAGCACCGCCAGGGGTGATTCCTGAGTGCATGAGCCAGGAATGACCCCGGTGCATTGCTGGGTGTGACCCAAAAAGCAAAAAAAAAAAAAAAAAAGTTCTGATTTGAAAATCAATAAGCTTCTGAGAAAAGACAGATTGTTTTGAAAGCACTGACCACTCAGCTGTCCTGTGCTTTTCCAAGGGCTCAAAGGAGTCGTCTCCTGCCTTGGCGGTTTCCGGAGCTCTGGCAGGTGGAAGCAAACATCTTTCTCCTTAAATAAGCGTCCACCCCCCGGGCTGAAGGGACTAGATCAGCACCGACCTGTCTGAGAGGAAGCAGGAAGGCCAAGAACAGTGGACCTTTCTCCAAAAATGCTTGGCAGTAAGCAACTCGGGCCAGCCTGGCTGGGCGACCCAAACAATTGCATCCTGTAATTTCTCCCCAAACTCCAGGGGCTCAGTCACATGCGCTGTGACCCCATGGTCAGTATAATGTCACATGGGCTGCCACAGCAGGGCCCCCACTTCTAAGGCCCAGAAAGCAGCAGGGAAGCAACAGAAGCACTTCCCAGTGGTCTGCCTGTTACCTGGGGGCACAGGTCTTCCTTTCTGGGAAAACATCCCCCTCGACTCTGCAAGTGGGTGAGAGGCGGCTGTGTTCCTCCCTAGCCAGCGTCGTGGCTGGTCCTGGTCGCTGGCAGAGAGGACGACAGATGATGGGACACCTCAGCACTTCCTCCAGACTCGGCAACTCCAGGCCCTGGGCAGGTGGCCGAGGGGACGGGAGGACGGGACCGTGGGCTGCAGAGAAAGAATCTCCAAGTGAAGAGCCTGTGGGCAGAGGCAACAGAACCAGAGAGCCAGCCAGCCTGAGCACTGTCACAGGAGCCCTTAGCCGACACCCACTTATCCTTCCACAGATAGTCAACAAATCCCACTTTCCCAGGGGTTCTGCGTGGCAGGACACCCCCTGCAGACAGAAGCGACTCCCCGTGGCCCTGTCGCTCCCTTTCATCCCAGGGCCAGCCTCGCAGTGGCTATCGGGTGTGACCGGGACTTCACCTTCCCAGCTGGAGCCTCCGGGGCTGCCGGGACCATGGGCAGTTGTTCTCTTGGAAGCGACTTTAAGCGTGAAGGGATTCTTTCCCTCCGTCTCGGGCCGCTGTTGTCGAGGACGCCTGAGCTGCAGAGCGTAGAGACAGACGTGACGGTGAGGGACACGGACTCTCCACACCAGCCCAGGCGCTCCTGTGCCACAGAAACAACCAATGCAAAGGGGCTGGAGACACAGCATTGCGCCTAGTCGCTGGTGGGGACAGAGGGCAGGGGCAGGGAAGGCGGGCTCTCATCTGAGGTGTGGCCCTGGCTGCCCCCTAAGCCTCGGTGTGTCTTACCCGCTGTCGGGCATGAAGCTGTGGCACCCAGCCTCATACAGTGACGCCAACCAACATAAAGTCACAGCACCTGGGCTCAAAACCCAACCTTCTACCACACCACGTTTGATGATGTTCAGGACAGGAGGCAGCAACCTTAGAGGGAAATATACATTTTTTTCAGATATATATACAAAAAGCACACAAGGCTCAACCTTTAACAACACATAAGTGATCTCTTACAGAAGGGCTTAGTAGCCCCTGGGTGAAATATAACAATCTCCACCCTCTTTCCTCTAAGGATACGTTTTTGTAGTGTTTTCAGCGTTTTTCACAACAAACAATACAAAATATATTATTTCGGTTCTGCTTTGGGACAGGATTTGGAGTTCAGGAAGGAAACATCCAAAATATGGTGGTGGGAAGTTGACATGGTGGTGGGATTGGTGTTTGGATATTAAATATAATGAAATATTATGAGCTACTTTATAAAATAAGAAAATTATTAAAAAATTCAGTCTTCATGCACACATGTAAAATACAAACCAATGTGGGACAATAGAAAAACTCTACAGTCATATATTGATTAAATAAATGCAATTTATTTTGCAAATAAAATCTTTCTGCAAAGAATATTGTAGTTCTACATGTTCCAGAAACTTCTGTCAAACTGCAAAAGAAAAAAATTCCAAGCCTGTAGGAGCTCCAAGGTGTGGTTGAAGCTCGTAAGCCTTGACTCTGTCAAGGTGTTCGTGATGAGACTCCAGGGGCGCCTCTGTGGCATGGCCCCAGAAGTTCCAAGGGAGTTGCAAGAAACAATCCACAATCTCAGAAGGCCGTCAGGGCCGCACGTAGCAGCGTCCGCTCCGTCCACTCAAGACTGACAAGCACTCGCTAGTTTTTTGTCATGCTCCACTCTGACAGCAGAGAGAAGACGACACTGGCTGATTGTGTAATAAATGGAGAAATAAAATCTTCAACAAAAATTCAAACCTTTTCAAATATTTTAGAGTCAAAGAATATTTCTCCAGGCTTCCAATGCAGCGTCTGTCTCCCGGGAGGGCGAACAGAGATGGTGCCAGAGACTTCAGCGACCGAGAGACGGTGGAAGGAGTGAGAGGCATAGAGGCTGGCACGAGACTGAGACGGGACAGGGAGACGCCTCACACGCAGCCACCTCTCCGCCCCCACACCACAGTCTCCCCAGCCCCGGCAGGAGCGACCCTGAACAAGGAGACAGGATTCAGTCCTGGGCACCACTGGGTGTGCCTCCCCCAAATGAAACTGCTGTTCATTCACAAATAATAGCGTTTTTTTTACGCTCCAGCAAATAAATCTACTAAGTGACTTAGTTACATTAAGGCACGATTCATGTGCTAGGGAACTGTTTTTCCATAACCAACAATAGGAAAGTTAAAGGAAATTAAAACCATTTATAATGCTCTTGATAAAACACAAAATAAATCTAGCAAAAACCATGCAAGATACTTAGCACTAAAACGACAAAACTTTGATAAGGAAAAATTTTTTGTTTGGGGGCTACACCTGGTGGTGCTCAGGGATCACTCCTGGGGGCTTGTGAAGCGTGGGGTTGAACCTGGGTCAGCCGCTCACCTGGTAAGCGTCCTACCCACTGGACTACCTCACTGACCCCAGATAAGGGAAATTAAAGTAGTACCAAATAAGTGCGAAAATGACCCATGTACATATATTTCAAAAGTCAGTTCATCTAAATGGTGCCAGATATGCAAACATAACAACAGAAATCAATAAAGATAATTGAAGCATAAAAGATGGGTAAACATGTGGGTGGGGAGGGAAAAATGGTTAAACATGAATTATTATTGGCTATATAAAAAATGAGTAATTGTTTATTCATGTAGACTATAAGATTTCTGTAAAAATTTTCAAAGGTTGAGAGTAAATGCATTTAAACTGTTTTAAATTTCTAGCAATATCATAATGCTTGCAACTATAATAGTTTTCATTCAATGGGTCTAAGAGAATATTGAATATCGAATGTTCAATATGCCAAAAATAGTAACAACAATGGGCCTCATTCACCTGACACCGAAAGAACCCCTAATATGGCAGCGTTAAGAAGGATTAGCAAGGAGAGGCTGATAAAATCTCAGGGCCAAACTAGACTGCCAAAATGAAGAAGAACTAAAATGACTGTCAGTATGTTCAACGCACGTATGCTCGCATCAAAAGCATCTATCGAGGACCTGATGGTGCAAGCGCAGAAGATCAAGCACGATATCACTGGTCTGACCAAAATGAGAAGGCATCAATCGCATCACACCATTTTCTTTTTTCTTTTTCTTTTTTGGTCACACCTGGCGATGCACAGGGGTTACTCCTGGCTCTGCACTCAGGAATTACCCCTGGCCATGCTCAGGGGACCATATGGGATGCTGGGATTTGAACCCAGGTTGGCTGCGTGCAAGGCAAACGCCCTACCCGCTGTGCTATCTCTCCAGCCCCCCCCCCTATTTTTTTTTTTTTTATTTTTTGGTTTTTGGGTCACACCTGGCGATGCACAGGGGTTACTCCTGGCTCTGCACTCAGGAATTACTCCTGGCGGTGCTCAGGGAACCATATGGGACACTGGGATTTGAACCCAGGTTGGCTGCGTGCAAGGCAAACGCCCTACCTGCTATGCTATCACTCCAGCCCCACATCACACCATTTTCGACACTGGAGAAGAACAGTTCCTTGGAACACTCGACAACAGAGGCATTGGTGGTGTTGGTGTCCTTGTCAACACAAACTTGGCCATGAGCATTGATTCATTCGAATGCCTAACAACCCAAATCAGATGCTTACACTTGAATAGATTTGACTCACTGCCGGCAGTTTCTATCTTCATCATCTATGCACCAACATTCAACTACGATGAAGAAGAAATTGAGAAGTTCTACGTGGAGCTGGAGAAGTTCTATAAAGAAGACCACACCTTCTACAAGATCATTGTTGGCGATTTTAATGTCAAGATAGGACCAAGAAGGTCGCCCGAAGAACTCCACATTGGGACGCATGGCCTAGAATGGAACGAACAGGGTGAGAGACTGTCTGAGTTCATCATGTCAACCAAGACCATCCATGGTAACTCACAATTCCAAAAGACTGAATCTAAACGTTGGACATGGGAGTCTCTCGGTGGACAGTTCCATGATGAAATTGACCACCTCATATTCAATCGAAGGTTTTGCCTGACCGATGTTTCTGTTGTCCCAAAATTCCAAACAGGATCGGACCACCGTCTCCTTCGTGTAAAATTCTACTTCACAGATCGGGGAGAAAGGTCTGCAAAGTTTAAGTTTCAGAAAAGAACTCCCATCACATCCGAGCCACGGGGGGGCACTGGAGTGGGGCGGCGCCAGCCCAGCCTCCAAGTGGTCCCGGCCGCCGGAAGTCACGCCCTCCACCTACCCTCGGCGCCATCTTGCCACATTCAACAGAGAAGCAGCCAGGCATTCTGGTGAGCAACTCGGCCCGGAAAATGCTCCGGACCCGAATTGGGGCCAGCAACACCGGGGAGCCGTACGGAGGAGGGGCAGCCAGCACACCTTCTCCAGATGGAGCCCAGGCGACACTGAGCAGCAACTAACACGGCTCCCGGATTCGGGACTGGGACACATCCGAGCCACGCGGGGGCACTGGAGTGGGGCGGCGCCAGTCCAGCCTCCAAGTGGTCCCCGCCGCCGGAAGTCAGGCCCTCGACCAACCCTCGGTGCCATCTTGCCACATTCAACAGAGAAGCGGCCAGGCGTTCTGGTGAGCATCGTGGCCCGGACAATGCTCCGGACCCGAATCGGGGCCATCAACACCGGGGATCCAGACAGAGGAGGTACAGCCAGCACACCTTCTCCAGATGGAGCCCAGGTGACACTGGGCAGCAACTAACACGGCTCCCGGATTCGGGACTGGGACACAGTCGAACCACGCGGCCGCATTAGCAGCCACGCGACCTTTTCTAAAACCTGAAAACATACAATCTTTTAATGGAAAACTAATTATCAAATGCTTCCTTAGTAGGGCTATCTTGTTTGGGGGTATAACTCCCACAACAATAGTGAGTTTTGTGTTGAAATATGGAACGTAATCAAGGTAAAGAAAAAATGAAGTGAAATTCATCAGTTATACAGTTGGGGTGGGGGGCGGGGACGGGGGGTATACTGGGGATTTTGGTGGTGGAATATGGGCACCGGTGAAGGGATGGTGTTTGGATACGCTATAACTGAGACATAAACCTGAGAACTTTGTAACTTTCCACATGGTGATAAAATAAAAAAATTAATTAATTAATTTTTAAAAAATTTAAAAGAAAAGAAAAGAAAAGAACTCCCAGAATGACCACCAACTGGGAGCTCTTTGGCACTATTGCAGCAACGTGGAAATACGCCGTCATTGACAACTGTTAGTGTACATAATCTCAGGCCTAGCTAGGCTTGGATGTTTGTATAAAAATAAAAAGAAAAGGCGCGGGCGAGGGAAGGGAAGGGACGCCTCACCGCACTGAGCCAGGCACAGGGCCTAGGGCAGCAGCCATCTCTCCCGCCACCTGAGTTCGGTAGCCTCTGGCCACTTCCCCCACCCCGGGGAGGTTGATGGCGAAGACGTGGCAGGCGAAGGAAGGAACGGAGCCATGATGGTTGGTCTCACTTGCAGTTTATTCCAGTCTTCCCTCTATACACTCTCCGTCCTCTCTACACCTTTCAGCCCTCTATACACTTTCCCGCCTCTATACACTTTCCACACCCTCACCTTCTCTCCGAACCCCTTTTATTGATCATGGCCCTTCCAAAGGGCACAATACATTGACGTCACCAAAGGCACCAAAAGATCTTACAGGAAGAAACGTTGAGGCAACATAATTCTCTTGTATCTGCAGGACACCCCCCCCCCCAAAGAAGATACAAAACCAAAACGAAGCCTTCTCTGGGCTGAAAGCACTCGGATTTACATCCCAAAGACCAGGCTGGGCTGCAGCAAGAAATCTACATGTCAATTATAAACTAGACAGCACCTGAAATTTACATCCCAAAGACTAGGCTGGGCCAGAGCCTGGAATCTACAATGTCAAATCAAGCCTGGCTAGCACCTTAGATCCGCGGGTCAAAGATCAGCTAGGTTTCTGTGACAAAAGGTTTCTGTGACAAAACTCCAGAAGGCAGCTGGAAAAGGGGAAATATTCCAACATCTCCCCCCCTTTTTGTTTAGAACAGATTTTAACCATAAAATAAAATGCTAGGCACAAAAAGTTCAATAACACTAGCAGAACACCTATTCTCTAGGACAGATACGCTTTCAGCAGGACCCATCCAAGGATGAAATCCCAATGGTTGTGTTTCTCCTCTCCTTGTCTGACAAACATATAAGCATTCACAATATTAATCATTTTGTATGGGCATAGCAAGAGATGCGTTAAACTTTTAGAATTGCTCTCCGGGAGTCACCTCGATCTCAGACTACAGCGCTCAGGCCAGATTAGTCTTTCCTAGCCCTAGCAGGGCCCTAGTCTTGTCGTTGCTTTTGGATCATGACATGACACCCTATGACCAAGCTCTTAACATATAGTTAAGCATTAGGCACCTTGGCCAGGCCCATCTCGATGCCAGGGTAGCACACAACTTACCGCTTGCCCTGGGTCCTTCTTCGTCCCACGTTGGGACCCTGCCTTTTAGAGGGCTAGGAACTGAGGGCAACCAAGGCTACAGTCAAGAAAGCAGATGCCCGGGAATTAATAATATTCAAAGCCAATTAAATCCCAATTGCCAAGGCATAATATTAAATGTTAATATTAATATTAAAATTTTTTTTCTGCTACTGTTAGATTAACTGACTATGCTTCCGGTTATGTAACTGACTTTGATACTGTTTCTGTTGACTAAATTTGCATATTCTGCCTATGTGGCTAAATATCGTTGGTTAGAACATCAGGCTAGTTAATAAAAGGGGGCTAAACAGGCTGCTCTCGGCACAGCACAATACCAGAGACAGTTTTGTGATCCTCCAAAAAATATTTCTTTTGCGTGCATATCTTAATGCCTCAGACTGTCTTATCAAACATTACTGCAACATATGGCGCCCAACGTGGAACTCGAAGATAAAGGCCCGGTGCGGAAGAAATAAAGGGAGAGATAAATAAAGAAATAAAGAAAAGTCCTTTACAGGGACCCAGTTTCTGGGAGTTGGATGCCAGGCCATGTGGAAAGGTGGGGATGACGTTTTGCTTTTATTTCAGCAAACAGAAACCATTTTTGGTGTCCTACAAAAGAACTGAAGCTTCTCAGTGAATAAGGGATAGCAAATGAAAAAACTGCAGTATGGATTCCTTTTTCATAAATTTTTGCCGAAGCTGGGAAAAGTATTCACAACGCTCGCCTGTCCTTTGCCAACTACAAGACCAAGATGACTGCCCTCCGACGTCCTGATGGATCTAGCACATCTTCCAGAAGGGCAATGGAGAGGATTATTCATGACTTCTACTCGTATATTTTTGACAGCCATGTCCACCTGCCCACATACCAAATTCCGCAGGATGGATATGTTGTTTCCAATGTCCTCCCTTTCGAAATCTGACACGCCATTTCATCAGTAAAGACATATACAGCACCTGGTCCAGACAAGATCAGACCTGAACACCTGAAGAATTTGCCAGTACTCATCAATACATTGGCTTGGCTCTTCACAAGCTACCTGTCTGAATGCAAGGTTCCATCCCAATGGAAAACCAGCAGGACAATTCAGTTGTACAAGAAGGGAGACTTCCACGACATTGACAACGATAGCCCAATCTGCCTGTTGTCTGTCGTCTACAAGTTGTTCACTCGAGTCATCCTGAATAGAATAGGCAGAGCACTAGATGAAGGACAACCATGCAAGCAAGCCGGGTCCCGAAAAGGATTGAGGACAATCAACCATATCCACACAGTGACCAAGCTCATTGAAGTTTTGCGAGAGTTCAAGGTGCCGCTCTCTGTTGAGACTGAAGTGGTCATTGAAGCCCTAGCCAAACACGGTGTTCAAACTCAGTACATCAAGATCCTCCGCGAGCTGTATTACAGATTCACCACCAGGATCTCACTATTCTACAAGGAAGTCATCATTGATGTAAAGAGAGGGGTCCGGCAGGGTGATGCCTTTTCACCGAAACTCTTCAGTGCCACCCTCGAGAACATCATGCGACAACTGGAATGGGAAGGAGTGGGAGTGAAGATAGACGGTCGGCAATTACACCACCTCCACTTCGCTGATGACATCGTTCTCATAATGCCAAACATTAGCCAAGAGGCACAAATGTTGGCCGACTTCGACCTCGAGTGTGGAAAGGTCGGATTGCAGCTGAACTTCAACAAGACGATGCTCATGAAAAACAAACTAGTCCCTGAAGCTCCATTTGCTCTCAATGGAACGAGCATCTCCGAATGCAGCAGCTATATGTACCTGGGTCGAGAACTCAACATGAGGAATGACTTGACGCCAGAACTGCACAGGAGGAAGAGAGCCCCATGGAACACCTTCAAGAGCATTGAAGAAGTTGGTATTAGGACGAAGAACCTCTGGCTCCGGGCACATCTTTTCGACTCCACGATTCTTCCTGCACTAACATATGCCTCAGAGACCTGGGCCCTACGCAAACAGGGTGAGAATGCTATTAGGGCTCCCCAAAGAGGAATCGAAAGAGCTATGCTAGGAGTATCATGCTTCACTCAAGTGAGAGAAGGAATCTGGAGTTCTGACCTCCATTGAAGATCAAGAATCAGGGATGCTGTCTCATTTGCCAAGGCATCAAAAATCAGATGGGCTGAACACGTAATGCGATTTAAGAGATGACTGCTGCACTAGAGCTGTTACCGACTGGATTCCACAGGACATCAAAAGACCGTGTGGCTGCCCACCTACGAGATAGTAGACTTCTTCGTCAAGACCCTGAATGAACGGTTTGAGGCTCTTTGTGTTCTGGAGCGAGCAGATACCATTGGGCTACATTAGCATGTGACAGAGATGAATGGAGATGTTACTGGCGTTCGCTCAAGCAAATCAAAGATCAACAGGTCTATAAGAAAGCAGTTGGCTTTCATAGGTTATCCAGAGCATAGCACAAAAGAATGTGTACTAATTTAATAAGAGAAAATGGAAACCTTTTAAAATATAATTAATTTAATGGAAAACAGATAAAAATAATCTAGAGTTAGTCCAATAAAAACAAATAAGCACTAGATGGCAATAGAATTGTGTCGTTTACATTAAACTCAAGTGGATTAAATATTCTATTTGAAGGAGTCAGGCTGACTAAATAAAGCGCCCACAAAATTCTTGCAAGAAATTGACAAATAGGTGGCAATGCTGACTGGTCAGGCCTTTTTGAAAAACAATATGGACATTCCTCAAAAAACTAGAAATTGAGCTTCCATATGACCCAGCAATACCACTCTTGGGAATATACCGTGGGGGTCTAAAACACAGCAGAAACACCATCTGC
Organism: Sorex araneus; assembly: GCF_027595985.1. Taxonomy (NCBI): domain Eukaryota; kingdom Metazoa; phylum Chordata; class Mammalia; order Eulipotyphla; family Soricidae; genus Sorex; species Sorex araneus. The sequence continues at coordinate 157,494,349 of NC_073313.1, read as the reverse complement.
ACTCCTATGTTCACTGCAGCACTGTCCACAGTAGCCAGAATCTGGAAACAACCCGAGTGCCCAAGAACAGATGAATGGATAAAGAAATTATGGTATATCTACACAGTGGAATACTATGCAGCTCTTAGGAAAAATGAAGTCATGAAATTTGGTTATAAATGGACGGACATGAAGAGAATCATGCTGAGTGAAAAGATAGAAGAGGGATAGATACAGAATGATTGCATTCGTTTGTGGGATATTAAGGTGTGTGTAAATATACATATATACATACATATACATACGTATGTATATTCTGAGACTAACATCCAGGGCCAGGGAAGCAGGGCCAGGACTGGTCAATGGCTGGAAGCTTGTCGCGAGTGTGTGGGGGCAAAGGGCAGTTGGGAGAGAGAAGGGACAGATATGACGATAATTGTTGGAAATGATCACCCTGGACTAGAGCTGAGTGCTGAGAGTAGGCAGAGGGACATACCTGACCCCCTTTCAGCACCGCTGTTGCAGACCATAAGGCCCCGAGGAGAGAGGGCAAGGGAGTGGGGAGGCAAGCGCCTGCCGTAGAGGCGGGAGGGAAACTGGGACATTGGTGCTGGGCCGTGTGCACTGGTGGAGGACGGGCGTATGACTGAGACCCCATCCTGAACAATTTGTAACTGTGTATCTCACTGTGGCTCAATTTAAAAAATTAAAAATTTTTAGAAAGGAGCCAGACCAATAATACAGAGCCACAAAAATCAGAAGGAAACCCGTGTCCTGGCCATGTACGGGCGCAGCACTGAGCTGCAGACAGCCCAGGTCCGAGGGTGCAGTACACTGACCACTGTCAGCCACTGAGGGAAGTGACCCGAGAGGCAGGAGCACGTTTCCGGGCGAGGGTCTGCTATGTGCTCCTCGGAAGGGGCACGGAAGGACCAGGAAAGGCATGTGCCAGGGTGGTGCCAGAGGCCAGGGTGGTGCCAGAGAGCCAGGGACAGCGGAGAAAGAGGGTGTGCTGGCACCGGGCAGCACAGCGAGCCAGCCCCGAGCTGGCCCGTGGAAACCGTGGGTCCTGCTCAGGGCGGGCTGGTCCTCAGTGCCTGGAAGCAGGTTCTGAAGAGCACGGGGGAGGGTCCAGGAAGGGAGACCTGGAGCCCCGCGGCCACCGCGAGAGCAGCTGGCTTTGGGCCAGCTGAGCACGGGCTGTCCTCGTGTTTAGGTTGGGACCGAGGCCCGGCCTGGGGGACGCTGCCCTCTGGCCCCGCGTTCCCTTGCTCTTGTCCCCAGCGTGCCTGGACGCCAGCTTCTTTAAGTCCAGCCTCTCAGGGTCAGCCAGGTCTTGAACATGGCCGTGGGGCAGGTGTGGGAGGGCTCAGGCTTCCGTGGGCCCCGTGGGCTAGAGGCAGAGCCCCCGAGAGCGGAGGAGACAGAAGGTCAGACCCGCGTGTCCCACGCCCGACGGCCCTCACACCCGCAAAGATGCTCAGCGTGGGCCAGGGCTGCAGACACCCCCCCCCCCCAAACCCCAGGCGGCCAATGTGTGAGACCTTGCACATCACGGAGACCCAGTGGGCCCAGGGTGGTCTGCAGAATGGGCAGGATGGAGCAGTGGGGGGCTGTGGGGATGCGTGGGGGAGACTGTGTGTAGGGGTGGGTGGGGTGGGTATGTGTGTGGGGGTAGGGCTGTGTCTGTGTGTGGGTGTATGTGTATGTGTGGTGGTGGGACTGTGTGTGTGTGAGAGTGGGGGTGTGTGTGGGTGGGTGGATGTGGGGGGCTGAGGAGGGTGTGGGGGAAGTGTGGGTGTGTGTGGGGTGGCAGTGTGGGGCTGTGTGTGTGAGTGGGGGTGTGGGTGTGGGTGTGTGGATGGGGGGCTGAGGAGGGTGTGGGGGAAGTGGGGGTGAGTGTGGGGGGTGGCAGTGTGGGGCTCTGTGGGTGTGTGGGTGGGGAAGTGTGGGGGTCAGTGTGGGTGTGGGGGGGCTGGAGGGTGCTTGGTGAGGCACTGCCTGCAGGGCTGGCTGGTCCACACCCAGGAAGCCCCTGATCTGGCAGGTCCCTCCCCTCACACACACCCGCCTCAGGGCCACAGCAGCCCACGAGCACCACCCTGTGGCAGAAACGGGGGTGCTGGGACTGTCCAGCTGTCAGCCCCGCCTGAGTGTCCCTTGGTCTGTGACACCCCGAAAGCCAAGAGAAGCTTAAAGCACCTGCTTGGCCCCCGGAGAGCGGAGCCCCCAGACCCCAGGTGTGCCAGGGCCAGGGCGGGCTCCTGTGCGGGACAGACGGGCAGCTGCAGGCCCTGGTCGGCTGCTGGGGGACAGCCAGCACGCCCCCTCGCAGCCCCTCCTCCCAGGCTGCGGCCGGCACTGGACAATGCAAAACTGGACCGTAGAGTGCTGCCAAATCCACTGTGCATCTGAGCTGTGCCCTGGGGAGGGTCCTTCAGGGGGGTCAGCCTAGGAACAAGGCCTGCAGGGCCAGTGGGCACTGCTGACCCTCTGATCCTTCCTGCTGGGGCCTCGGAGGCACCACGCCCAGCAGACCCGCTTGCTCGTGTCCGGCAGACCCGCCTGTGTCCACCTGTCCTGTGTCCGGCAGACCCACCATCTGCAGGCTAGAGCCACCAGTGGCCGTGGGGCTGGCGGGCGGCCGGTGGGATCTGCCTGCTGGGGACAGCTGCTGCCTGGCTGTGCTCCCCGTGGCGGGACTGACCTTTCCCGCGGCCGCCAGCAGGGAAGAGCCCCTTACCTGGGCCCAGGGCTGCGTCTCTTCACGTCCACCAGGGGCTTGGGCACGGAAGCCCCGGGGGTCACTCTGAGCACCAGGCCCCAGGGAGAGACCCACCTGGGCTGGGGCCTGGGGGACGGTCGACTTGCAGGCTGGCTCTCATGGCCGCCCTGGCCCTGGGCAGGACAGTCCCTGCACGAGGCCAAGTCTCCCACCAGTCACCTCGTCCAAGACGCAGGAAGGGGTCCCGGGCCTGCGTGGTGGGACCCCCAGGGACCCCGTGCAGCCCTGTGTGTGTGACCCCGGCAAAGGCCAGGCTCGCAGCTGCACGCTGGCCGTCACGGCGTCAGGCCTAAAGTCCCAAGGGGGTGGCAGCTCAGAGAGGCCAGAGACCGCTCAGGGGCCAGGGCGCTGGCCAGGTGTGTGACGCACCCAGGCACAGTCCCGGCCCCCAGGTGTGACCCCTGAGTGCAGAGTCAGGTGTGGCCCCAAACCAAAAAGATGAAATAACTGAAACAGGTGAGACATGGGGAGCGGAGCAGCCCGAGGAGATGAGGGGGGAGGCATCACAGTCCAGACACGATTCCTGGCCACTCCCTCCAGCCCCGGGCACACAGCTGACCCCTAGAGACCATCAACAGCTTCTGCAGTGACATCTGGAGCCAAGGGAGCCGGTGGGCAGCAGGGCTGTGTTGAGCACTGGCCTCCCTGCATGGCTGGTGCTTCTCACTGTGGCCTTCCGGCTGCGCCTGGCAGAGCCCCGAGGCCGTCCCTGCCCCGGGTCACTCACTCAGACACCGGAAGCACCCAGAATGGAGAAGCAGGTCGAGGGTCACTCGCTCCACTCCTGTCCTTAAGAAGGCAGCAGGGTCACAGGTTGGTCCGGCCCAGACCCACTCTGGGCAACCCAGGACTCAGACCACCTCTGGATGGGCAGGCACTGAGATGAGAGGGCACTGGCCATATGCTGGGAGGACCCGTCTCAGTGGACAGGCAGCCATGGCTGAGGGCCCATCTCAGTGGACAGGCGGCCGTGGCTGAGGGCCCGTCTCAGTGGACAGGTGGCCTTGGCTGAGGGCCCTCTCAGTGGACAGGCGGCCTGGGCTGAGGGCCTGTCTCAGTGGACAGGCGGCCTTGGCTGAGGGCCCTCTCAGTGGACAGGCGGCAGTGGCTGAGGCACAGCCTTCTCTGAGTGAGGTAATTGGGCCCCTGAGTCCCTCCGTGCTCGGCGGGCAGGTCGCCAAGTGCTTTGCGTCCCTGGCACCGGCTTTAAACCAGCTGCGGCTCTGAGCAGGGCCGGGCAGCCGCTGGGACACTGACACTGGGGCAGCAGGACAGAGCTCCGGCCCCTCACAGAGGGCAGCCACCGAGCAGGTGCTCCCGGGGATGGCACGGGTGGTGCAGGAAGAGGCTGCTCTGATGGCCTGAGGACTGGCCAAGGTCACAGGCAGGACTGGGAGAGCGCAGCACGGCCACCGGCCACAAGGTTGGACACCCGCCCATCCCCGCACCGCGCCCCCGACCCTCCCCACACCCGACCACACCCACGCTCGCAGCATCTGCTGCCTGACACATCAGCCCCTCGCCCGCTTGCTGACCTGTGGGGGGCTGTGGGTCAGGCTCCCTGCCTGTGTCCACACTGCTGCCCAGCAATGGCCGTGAGGGGCACTTTCCAGAGGGGCCTCTGTCCCGTCTGTCCCTGCCAGGCCGCAGGGCAGGGGCCGGGCCGGGGACAATTCCCGACGCCCAGGGCACCTTGTCCAACTCCATCTTCCCACCCACCTGCCCCCAGACTGGGACACAGCGTCCTCCCCATTGGAGGCTCCCCGGGGTTGCAGTGGGCTGGTTGTTCCCTTAGACCCTCCATCCACGTGGGCGAGGCCAGGTCGGAGCCTCTAACGGGGATGTGCCCACCGGTCAGTGCCCTGAGCTGCCCCAGCTGTGAGAGCAGCCACGTCTCCCGCCCAGTCCGACCCCGAGGCCCCACCTGGTCCCAGAGCAGAGCAGGAGGACTTGGGGTCCTGCACCCCAGACCACCCGTGTCAGGACAGCAGCGTGTTGCCCTCAGAAGGACGGTGGTCCTCACTGACCACCCCCACCCCCGGCAGCCGCCAGCTCCAGCCGGGAAAGGCAAGTGGGTATCTGGGGTCTCTTCTCGGGCTGCTGGGCTCATTGCCCGGCCCCACCCAGGGTCGCCCACTCCTGCCCTAGGGATGTGCAGAAAGTGACCCGAGCAGGCTTGGACCCGGCTGACCCGAGCTTGTGCACCAGGGCCACCCTGGGGGGTCCTCATACCCAGCCCCTCCCACAAACTCTCACAGTGCAACCCCGAGCCTGCGTGTGCGGGGGCACCTGGGCCAGTGCCGGAGTGACCGGGTACGGAACGGTGAGGAAGCTCTGGGTGCAGATGGAGCCGCCGGGGGGGAGGGCACTCTGCTCAGGGGCGCAATGCTCAGGGGACCAGAACCTGAACCCCACGGCGGCCGAGCCAGGGCTGCCAAGGTGGGGCACATGGGGCTCAGCTGGGGGGGCAGCACTGAGTGGACAGACAGGCCCATGTGTGGGGGGTGGGTGGACCCTGGCTGGGGGCAGGAGGGAGATGGGGCGTGCGTGACTTTGTGTGAAAGGAGGACGCAGACACAGACCCGAATCCCACCAAACGGTAGCAGCGCTCGGAGCAGACACGGGGCTGAGCCCTGGCCTGTCCACTGGCCTGGTGGGGTGTGGGCGGGACTGAGGACAGCACAGGGGACCCGCCTCGCCCTCTGCTGGATGCAGGAGGAAGAGCGCCGGTCCAGCTGAGCAGAAGTACTGACCACTGAGCCCATCACAGGCTCCCTGACCAGGGCCCGAGCTGCAGAGCGAGAGCCTCCCTCCTGCCCACACCCCACCAGGCGGGTCCCCTGCACTGGCCTCAATCCCACCCACACCCCACCAGGCACACAGACAGGCCAGGGCTCAGTGCCGTCTCCGCTCCGACCTCTGCTGACCGTTTGGCTGGGATGTGGGCTCTGTGTCTGCGCCCTCCTCTGCTGGGCTTCCAACGGTGATGGTCCAGGCAAGGACTCTGCTCCCTGCCCAGGATGTACAGGACATTGTGTCAGCTTAGGGCCACCAAATACCTCTGTACCTGAGGTCACGTCTGCTGCCAGCTCGTCTGCACAATGTCACTCCATGTCCAGGCGGTTCCACATCTGGGCAGTGGCTACATGTGCACAGTCCTGGATGGCAGCTTGTGCCCACAGTCATGGGCGGCTGCTCATGTCCATGTTTCCGGGCAGCAGCTCTGTGTCCTCAGTCCTGTCCATTCTTGCGTCCCTAGGATATTTTTATTGAGGTGCCGGAGCCATACTACAGCAGGGAGGGCACTTGCCTTGCCCTGGCTAACCCAGGTTTGATCCCTGACACCCCTATGGCCCTCTGAGCCTACCAGGAGTTACCCTGAGTGATGAGCCAGGAGTGACCCTGAGCACCACCAAGTGTGGCCAAAAAACAAAACTAACCCCTAGAAAACCCCTCTTCATCTCTGGACTGTTGAGCGTGGTTTGCCGAGCTCTGTCCAGGACCTCTGGCCCCTGTCCATGGGGTTTGGCCTCTGAGCGGCTCTGGGGTCACATGCTCTGGCGGCTAAGAGTGCGGGAATCTTGTCTCTCAGCCTCAGGAAGAGCTGAGCTCCCTGTGAAGGTTTGGAACAGCTCACCGACCCTACAACGTCTACACCTGAGATCCTCGCCAGGGTTGTGTTGGAGGCAGTCTCTGAAATGACTGTTTCCACTTTCATGCTGGTCACAGGTCTGTTCCCACTTCCGACTTGCTCCTGGTCATATCAGAGGGTGTGGGACTCTGAGCTGTATCTTTCCTTCAGACCCTCAATTCGTGGCACGAAGTTGGCCCTAGTAATATCATCTGATCTTTGGACATTGTGGTTTTCAATGGGGGGATAGCAGCAGTGCTTGGGGATACTCCTGAATCTCTTTGGGGGTGTTCCCATGTGGTCAGGGTCAGCTGCGCGCCAGGCAGACACCCTGCCCGGCACTCTCTCTCCACCCGACTCCTCTGACCCTCTGTATTTCTGTGTGTGTTTTCACATCCCCCTTTCCTCTCAGACACAGTTGACTGGAGTTTTCCCTTTTTATCTTCATGAATCTGCTAAGGATCTTTCAATCTTGCTATTCTTAAAAAAAAAAACACCTCTTGGTTTCATTGACCTTTTATATTTCGATGTCGTTGATTTTCACTCTCATTTTTATTATTTCCCTCTTTCCTTCACTTGTTCTTACCTAATTTCTTTTTCCTCACTGGCACTGATGTGAGGTTGGATTATCGGGACCTTTTCTTGTCTCCTGGGGAGCCTCCCAGTGGCCGTGACTTCCCTCATGGCACCGTTAAGCTGATCCAGAGGTTCCAGTAACTAATGCTTCCCTCATCGTTTGTTTCCGGGAATGTGTTGGTGTCTATTCCCTCTCTGACGCACCAGTTTCTCGTCAGTATATTGCTTAGTTTGCTGACTTTGTGTGCTTACTGGCTTCCTTTCCATGTAATGTATTTCTTCTACCTTGAGAGTTCTGTGGTGTGAGAAGAATCTGGACATGATTTCTACTGTCTTGACACTGTGGACATGTGTTTTGTGTCTGACAGTAACAAGACTTGGAGTGTGTTGTTTGTGCACTCGGAAGGACATGTAGGTACCACTTGGGCAGTGAGAGCTGCCCACATGTATTGTCACCCCGTCCCAGGCAATGAGAGGTGCTCTCAAGCACAGAGACCCTGTCCCGAACAGTGAGAGTTGACCACAGGCTCAGTGACCCCTTCTCCAACACTGAGAGCTGCCCACATGCATAGTTACCCCACAGGCCCAGTGACCCTGTCCCGGAAGGGAGAGCTGCCCTCAGGCATGTGACTGTGGCTCTCCCACTTCTCCTTGAGACTCATCCAGCCCTTCTCATTTCTCATCATCGAGTCATGTGACTGGGTCCTCACACCGGGATGTTCTCTCGATGGTGTCTTCTAGGCCCAACCACCAGCAGCATGAAGGGAGAGAATGTGACCAGGGTCAGCACATTCATCCTGCTGGGCTTCCCTACGGTCCCCTGGCTGCAGTACGTGCTCTTCCTCCTCTTCCTGCTCACCTATCTCTTCATCCTGCTGGAGAATCTGGCCATCATCCTCACCGTCTGGAGCAGCCCTGCACTCCACAGGCCCATGTACTACTTCCTGGGCTCCATGTCTTTCCTGGAGATCTGGTACGTGTCTGACATCATCCCCAAGATGCTGGACGGCTTACTCCTGCAGCACAAGCGCATCTCCTTCGTGGGCTGCATGACTCAGCTCTACTTCTTCAGCTCCCTAGTGTGCAGTGAGTGCGTGCTCCTGGCCTCCATGGCTTATGACCGCTACGTGGCCATCTGCCACCCACTGCGCTACCAAGTCATCATGACCACGGGGCTCTGCATACAGCTGGTGCTCTTCTCTTTCGCAAGTGGCTTCTCCATCTCTATGATCAAGGTGTACTTTGTCTCCAGTGCCACGTTCTGTGGCTCCTATATCCTGAACCACTTTTTCTGTGACATTTCCCCCATCCTCAAACTGGCCTGCACAGACTTCTCCACCGCAGAGCTGGTGGACTTCATCCTGGCCTTCATCATCCTGGTGTTTCCCCTTATTTCCACCATTCTGTCCTATGTACACATCACCCTGGCCGTCCTGCGCATCCCATCAGCCTCGGGCCGCTGGAAAGCCTTCTCCACCTGTGCCTCCCACCTCACGGTGGTCACCATCTTCTATATGGCTATGATCTTCATGTACGTAAGGCCCAAGGCCATTGACTCCCGCAGCTCCAACAAGCTCATCTCTGCCATTTATACTGTCCTCACCCCAATAATTAATCCATTGATCTATTGTCTGCGGAACAAGGAATTTAAGGATGCGCTGAAAAAGATGCTGGGCCTTGGTCACCCTCCAGAGTAAGCAACACCTGGGTCACCTTTGCAGATGTCACCAAGAGCCTCACCCCTGACTCCTATCATCAGGGAACTGAATATGCAGAATTGTTAAAACCTTAAAATATGTTTCTAAATAAATGTATTGGCAGTGTACTCTCAGTTTGATATCACCAGACTTACTATCATTATCAGTGAAGCTACATTACAAACCGGTGTGCCTGTGGCTACAAAAACGTGCTCTGAGAAAGGTCGCCAGGAGATGAGTGAAACCCTGTGGACAGGGAACCTCTGTGGAGACGGAGGCTTAATCATAAAGCTCACTCTAAGTTCCCCTGGTCACACGCGTGTGTAAAAACACAAAAAGAGAAGAGGGCCCGGCGGGGCTCTATCTCTCCCGCTGCCCGCGTTCGGTTAGTCTCGCGCCACTTCCCCACCCCGGGGGAGGTGATGGCGATCATGAGGCAGGTGAAGGAAGGAAGAAGGCCAAACTGGTTGCTCGGATCAGTTTATTTCGTTCTCTCTCTCTGCTTCTCTCCTGGTTCTCGATCTCTCTCTGGATCTTCCTCTAATTCCCTTTCTGCCCCGCTCGCTCTCACTTCTTTCACCTTGTGCTCTGCTTATGTATGTGCCACTGTGCTCTCTGCGTCTGTCTCTCTGTGCCTGTCTCTCTGCGTCTGTCTCTCTGCTTCTGTCTCTCTGCGCCTGTCTCTCTGTCTCTGCTTCTGTGTCTTCTTCCTGTCTTCTTCTTCTGCCTCCTTCTTCCTCTGTCTCCCTTGTCTTCTTTCTCCTATCCCCGTCTCTTCTATCTCCCCTCAGTGCCCCACAGTCTTAGTTTATATAGCAAATTACATAGGGTGGTGACACAAAGGTGAGTTTAACATCAACAAATCAACAAAGAAGGGTAAGACCATTTCTCGAGGAGATTAACAAAATCTCATCTAAGGAAATCTCATCTAAGGAGATCCACTCAAGGGTGTGGGTCCAAACAAGGGTGTATCAGGGTGTGAGCTAGTAATCTACTTAAATAGTTATAGTAAATCTACTTCTAATATTTCTAGCAATGTCATTCTGTATGAGCACAGTAAGAGATATAAAGTTTGGTTTTTCCTGAGGGCATCTCCAGACCACAGTCCTCAGGCCAGGTTAATCTTCCTAACCCCAGCAGGATCCTAATCTCATCGTTACTTTTGGATCATGACAGCATTGTCCATGATCATGCCCTCAACTTATAGTTGAGTATTGTGGCACTTTGGCCTGGCCCATTTCGATGCCAGGGTAGCACATAACTCACCGCTTGCCCTGGATCCGTCCTGTCCCTCGTCGGGATCCTGCTTTTGGGGTGTTAGGAACTTGAAAGCAGATGCCCAGGAGTAAATATTATTGGAGTCAATCAACTCCCAAGTTACAAGCACAATATTGTCTTCCTGTGTCCATACAGAAAGGACATTGCTTTAAGGTAAACTATGTTCCCTAAGGCAAGGCTAAAAGGACAAACCCCATGTTATCCTACACACGCGTACAGTCAGGATACGTGCACTAGGGACAGCACACGCAAACACTCGGGGACAGCACACGGACACACTCAGGGACAGAAAATGGTCACACTCGGGGACAGCACAAGGACACGAAACACTCAGGGACAGCACACGGACACACTCGGGGACAGCACAAGGACACACTTGGGGACACACAAGGACACACTCGGGGACAGCACATGGACATGAAAACTCGGGGACAGCACATGGACACACTCAGGGACAGCACATGGGCACACTCGGGGACAGCACATGGGCACACTCGGCAATAGCACAGGGACACACTCGGGACAGCACACAGGCACAGAGGGGACAGCATACCCTCATTTAGGACTTCCTCCGTCCATGGGGGAAGAACTGGCCCCGTAAACCTCTGTCAGCAGCTTCTGCAGCGGCAGCTCATAATGTGAGCAGGTGGGCTGGGGGGCAGAGTCCAGCACTGACCTTCCTGTCTGACCAGGACACTCGGATGCTTCTCAATGTGACCTTCTGCTGTGCTGAGACTGTGACATGCCCAAACCCTGCGCCCCTCTCCCTCTGTCACTGGGACACCAAAAACTCCAGGACAGCCAGCCGTAGAGGGTCACTCGCTCCACTCATATCCCTGAGACAGCCAGGAGGGTCACACGTGTTTGGAGCAGTCATACATGTGACCAGCCCAGAATATGTCTCTGGGCACCCCTGAATGCAGCCCCCATGTGAACAGGTGCCAGCTGGATTGTGAGGACCCATTCGACTAGACAGACAGATGATGGGCTATCTGGGCCATCTCAGTGGAAAAGGCAGGGTATGCCGGTTCGCCTGATTCTTTTTTTTTTTTTTTTTTTTTTTTTTTGCTTTTTGGGTCGCACCCGGCGTTGCACATGGGGTTACTCCTGGCTCATGCACTCAGGAGTTACTCCTGGCGGTGCTCAGGGGACCATATGGGATGCTGGGAATGGAACTCGGGTCAGCCACGTGCAAGGCAAACACTCTCCCCGCTGTGCTTTTGCTCCAGCCCCGCCTGATGCTTTTTTTGTAAGGCTTTGAGGCCCGTCTAGTGGACAGTGGCTGATGGACTATGAGGACACATCTCAGTGGACAGTGGCAATGGCCTGTGAGGTTCCATCTCAGTAGGCTGTGGCCATGGCTGAGAGGGCCTGTCTCAGTGGACAGGCGGCCTTGGCTGAGGGCCCTCTCAGTGGACAGGCAGCAGTGGCTGAGGCACAGCCTTCTCTGAGTGAGGTAATTGGGCCCCTGAGTCCCTCCGTGCTCGGCGGGCAGGTCGCCAAGTGCTTTGCGTCCCTGGCACTGGCTTTAAACCAGCTGCGGCTCTGAGCAGGGCCGGGCAGCCGCTGGGACACTGACACTGGATCAGCAGGACAGAGCTCCGGACCCTCGCAGAGGGCAGCCACCGAGCAGATGCTCCCGGGGACGGCGCGGGCAGTGCAGGAGAGGCTGCTCTGATGGCCTGAGGACTGGCCGCAGGCGACAGGCAGGACCAGAAGAACGCAACACGGCCGCTGGCCACAAGGTTGGACACCCGCCCACCTCCCCCCCACCCCCTCCCAACCTTCCCCACACCCGACCGCACCCACACTCACAGCACCTGCTGCCTGACACATCAGCCCCTCGCCCGCTCACTGACCTGTGGGCACTGTGGGTCGGGCTCCCTGCCTGTGTCCATGCTGCTGCCCGGAAATGGCCATGAGGGGCACTTTCCTGAAGGTCCTCTGCCCCATCTGTCCCTAACAAGGCCACAGGGCAGGTGCCCGGGCTGGGGACATCTACTGATGCCCAAGACCTCCCTTGGGTATGCCAGGCTAAAGAGGGTCCCCAACACCCCTGTCCACTGGCTGACTCCTTCTTCCCACCCCCCCGCCGGACTGGGACACAGCGGCCTCCCTGTCGGGGGCTCCGAGGGTTGCGGTGGGCGGGTTGTTCCCTTAGACCCTCCGTCCACGTGGGCGAGGCCGGGACGGAGCCTCTGACGGGGATGTGCCCACTGGTCAGTGCCCTGAGCTGCCCCAGCCGTGAGAGAAGCCGCGTCTCCCGCCCAGCCCGACCCCGAGGCCCCACCCGGGACCAGAGCAGAGCAGGAGGACTTGGGGTCCTGCACCCCAGACCACCCGTGTCAGGACAGCAGCGTGTTGTCCTCAGAAGGATGGTGGTCCTCACTGACCACCCCCCAGCAGCCACCTGCTCCAGCCGGGAAAGGCAAGTGGGCGTCTGGGGTCTCTTCTCAGGCTGCTGGGCTCATTGCCCGGCCTCACCCGGGGGCGCCCACTCCTGCCCTAGGGATGTGCAGAAAGTGACCCGAGCAGGCTTGGACCCGGCTGACCCGAGCTCGTGCACCAGGGCCACCCCGGGGGTCCTCAGATCCACCCTCCCGCAAACTCTCACAATGCAACCCCGAGCCTGCGTGTGCGGGGACACCTGGGCCAGTGCCGGAGTGACCGGGTACGGAACGGTGAAGAGGCTCTGGGTGCAGATGGAGCCGCCGGGGGGTAGGGCACTCTGCTCAGGGGCGCAATGCTTAGGGGACCAGAACCTGAACCCCACGGCAGCCGAGCCAGGGCTGCCAAGGTGGGGCACATGGGGCTCAGCTGGGGGGGGGCAGCACTGAGTGGACAGACAGGCCCATGTGTAGGGGGGTGAAGTGGACCCTGGCTGGGGGCAGGAGGGAGATGGGGCGTGCGTGACTTTGTGTGAGAGGAGGACGCAGACACAGACCCGAATCCCACCAAACGGTAGCAGCGCTCGGAGCAGACACGGGGCTGAGCCCTGGCCTGTCCACTGGCCTGGTGGGGTGTGGGCGGGACTGAGGACAGCACAGGGGACCCGCCTCGCCCTCTGCTGGATGCAGGAGGAAGAGCGCCGGTCCAGCTGAGCAGAAGTACTGACCACTGAGCCCATCACAGGCTCCCTGACCAGGGCCCGAGCTGCAGAGCGAGAGCCTCCCTCCTGCCCACACCCCACCAGGCGGGTCCCCTGCACTGGCCTCAATCCCACCCACACCCCACCAGGCACACAGACAGGCCAGGGCTCAGTGCCGTCTCCGCTCCGACCTCTGCTGACCGTTTGGCTGGGATGTGGGCTCTGTGTCTGCGCCCTCCTCTGCTGGGCTTCCAACGGTGATGGTCCAGGCAAGGACTCTGCTCCCTGCCCAGGATGTACAGGACATTGTGTCAGCTTAGGGCCACCAAATACCTCTGTACCTGAGGTCACGTCTGCTGCCAGCTCGCCTGCAGTGTCTCTCTCTTTCCTGTCCCAGCGCAATTCTATGTCCACAGTCCCAGGTGGCAGCTCTGTGTCCACAGTCCTAGGAGATGGCTATGTGCTCACAGTTAACACGGCATCTATGTGTCCAGAGTCCCGAGTGGCTGCTCGTGTCCACAGTCCCGGGTGGTTGCTCTGTGTCCACAGTCCCAGGCGGCTGCTCATGTCCACAGTCCTGTCCGTTATTGCAACCCTGGGATATTTCCACTGAGGTACCAGAGCCATACCACAGCAGGTAGGTGACGTGCCTTGCCCCAGGCTGACCCAGGTTTGATCCCTGACACCCCTATGGCCCTCTGAGCCCACCAGGAATGACCCTAAGCACCACCAGGTGTGGCCAAAAAACAAAACTAACCCCTAGGAAAGCCCTCTTCATCTCTGGACTGTTGAGCGTGGTTTGCCGAGCTCTGTCCAGGACCTCTGGCCCCTGTCCATGAGAGTTTGGCCTCTGAGCGGCTCTGGGGTCACATGCTCTGGCAGCCAAGAGTGCGGGAATCTTGTCTCTCAGCCTCAGGAAGAGCTGAACTCCCTGTGAAGGTTTGGAACAGCTCACCGACCCTACAACGTCTACACCTGAGATCCTCGCCAGGGTTGTGTTGGAGGCAGTCTCTGAAATGACTGTTTCCACTTTCATGCTGGTCACAGGTCTGTTCCCACTTCCGACTTGCTCCTGGTCATATCAGAGGGTGTGGGACTCTGAGCTGTATCTTTCCTTCAGACCCTCAATTCGTGGCACGAAGTTGGCCCTAGTAATATCATCTGATCTTTGGACATTGTGGTTTTCAATGGGGGGATAGCAGCAGTGCTTGGGGATACTCCTGAATCTCTTTGGGGGTGTTCCCATGTGGTCAGGGTCAGCTGCGCGCCAGGCAGACACCCTGCCCGGCACTCTCTCTCCACCCGACTCCTCTGACCCTCTGTATTTCTGTGTGTGTTTTCACATCCCCCTTTCCTCTCAGACACAGTTGACTGGAGTTTTCCCTTTTTATCTTCATGAATCTGCTAAGGATCTTTCAATCTTGCTATTCTTAAAAAAAAAAACACCTCTTGGTTTCATTGACCTTTTATATTTCGATGTCGTTGATTTTCACTCTCATTTTTATTATTTCCCTCTTTCCTTCACTTGTTCTTACCTAATTTCTTTTTCCTCACTGGCACTGATGTGAGGTTGGATTATCGGGACCTTTTCTTGTCTCCTGGGGAGCCTCCCAGTGGCCGTGACTTCCCTCATGGCACCGTTAAGCTGATCCAGAGGTTCCAGTAACTAATGCTTCCCTCATCGTTTGTTTCCGGGAATGTGTTGGTGTCTATTCCCTCTCTGACGCACCAGTTTCTCGTCAGTATATTGCTTAGTTTGCTGACTTTGTGTGCTTACTGGCTTCCTTTCCATGTAATGTATTTCTTCTACCTTGAGAGTTCTGTGGTGTGAGAAGAATCTGGACATGATTTCTACTGTCTTGACACTGTGGACATGTGTTTTGTGTCTGACAGTAACAAGACTTGGAGTGTGTTGTTTGTGCACTCGGAAGGACATGTAGGTACCACTTGGGCAGTGAGAGCTGCCCACATGTATTGTCACCCCGTCCCAGGCAATGAGAGGTGCTCTCAAGCACAGAGACCCTGTCCCGAACAGTGAGAGTTGACCACAGGCTCAATGACCCCTTCTCCAACACTGAGAGCTGCCCACATGCATAGTTACCCCAGGTCCCCCATTACTTCCTCGAGGCTAGTCGCCCTTGTCATTTCTCATCTGATCAGGAAAGAGTTTTAATATCACTTGTGGTTGGGGAGATAATACAGCAGGGAAGGTGTTTCCCATGCATGAGTCTGACTGGATTCAATGTTCTAAACTACCTATGTTTCCCTAAGCACTGCCATGCATGAACCCTGACCACAGAGCCAGGAGTGATCCCTGAGCACTGCCAAGTGTGGCCCCCAAACAAGTCTCTCCTTCTATCGTGTCACTGTCTACATGTTTCCTCTGGCCTGCCAAGATCCTCTGAGCATTTCGATGGCTCTTCCTTTGGTGCATACCTCAGTGAGTATTTGATCCTCTTCTCTGGCCATGGCTGTCTTTTATAACCTTATAAAATCTGGAGTCTCCTGTTCTGATGTGGTTATCAGACTTCCATCCAATACCGTGTGCCTGAAAGACTCTCCCTGTGTTTGTCATGAAAGTTCATGGGAGCAAAGTGGGTTTGCTTCTGTGTTCTCTCTGGCCGGGCCGCTCTGTGCCTACTGGTTGGTGAGCTGAGGACATTAAGTGAAGTCACTGAAACAAAGGAAGTTACCACCATCTTTTTGTGAGGAGTCTGGCATCTGTGAACTTTGTCCTTGTCCCTTTGGCCTCTGCTGCTTTGCGTCCCTGCGCTGACATCTGCTTTACGTGGTGGCCAGCTTTCTTTGGCCACTTCTTCATTCTTCTAAGATTGTCTTGAGATTTCTGTGCAGTTTCCCTCAGGGTTTTGTGTTTATAATACGCCTTATTACGATGGAACCAAAGTAGCCTCGATGTCATCACAAAGACCCCCTCTCCTTTCCTGCTCCCCCACGTAGCGTGGTCTAGCCACTTGCTGCTTCCCAATGTCGTGACCTTTTCTAGAAAATCAGTCTGTGCATCTACAGAGCAGGCTCAGGGACTAAGAACTGTTTTGCCTATGAGTCTGGGAGGCTTTTGTCATTCCTTCAATTTGGAGCACAGCTTCAGGGTCTGTGTTTTTGCTCATGCTTCAGTTCCATCCCCAGTGCTGACTGTACAGGCACGTCCTCCCGGCCTGCAGGGGGTTTGTCGGTCTCTGTGCCTCTGGAGGGGTCTTAGCACCACTGCCTGGCTGTGATCCTTTGACTCTTAGGATTCAGCTACTATTTTTTACTTTTGCCATCATGTCTCGGTACGCTCATGTTCGGGTATTTTTCTCTGGAAATCTTTGAGCTTCTTAGATGTGGGATGTGACTGGGTTCTCACGCCGGGATGTTCTCTCAATGGTGTCTTCCAGGCCGGGCCACCAGCAGCATGAAGGGAGAGAATATGACCAGGGTCAGCACATTCATCCTGCTGGGCTTCCCCACAGCCCCCCGGCTGCAGTACGCGCTCTTTGTCCTCTTCCTGCTCACTTACATCTTCATCCTGCTGGAGAACCTGGCCATCATCCTCACCGTCTGGAGCAGCGCCGCACTCCACAGGCCCATGTACTACTTCCTGGGCATCATGTCCACAATCGAGATCTGGTACGTGTGTGACATCATCCCCAAGATGCTGGACGGTTTCCTCCTGCAGCGCAAGAGAATCTCCTTCGTGGGCTGCATGACTCAGCTCTACTTCTTCAGCTCCCTGGTGTGCACTGAGTGCGTGCTCCTGGCCTCCATGGCTTATGACCGCTACGTGGCCATCTGCCACCCACTGCGCTACCAAGTCATCATGACCACGGGGCTCTGCATACAGCTGGTGCTCTTCTCTTTCGCAAGTGGCTTCTCCATCTCTGTGATCAAGGTGTACTTTATCTCCAGTGCCACCTTTTGTGGCTCCAATGTCCTAAACCACTTTTTCTGTGACATTTCCCCCATCCTCAAACTGGCCTGCACAGACTTCTCCACCGCAGAGCTGGTGGACTTCATCCTGGCCTTCATTATCCTGGTGTTTCCCCTTATTGCCACCATTCTGTCCTACGCACACATCACCCTGGCCGTCCTGCGCATCCCCTCAGCCTCGGGCCGCTGGAAAGCCTTCTCCACCTGTGCCTCCCACCTCACGGTGGTCACCATCTTCTATATGGCCTTGCTGTTCATGTACGTCCGACCAAAGGCTATTGATACCCGTAGCTCCAACAAACTCATCTCTGTGCTGTACACTGTTCTCACCCCGATCTTGAACCCGTTGATCTATTGTCTGCGGAACAAGGAATTTAAGGATGCGCTGAAAAAGACGCTGGGCCTGGGGCATCCTCCAGAGTAAGCAATACCTGGGTCACCTTTGCAGATGTCAACAAGAGCCTCGCTTCTGCACAGAGAGTCCTGACTCCTGGCACTGTGGAACTGGATGTTAGAGTCGTGAAAGCCTTAAATATATGTTAATGTACTGGCAATGTACTATCAATGAAAAATTGGTTTGTACATGTACATTATATATCTGGATACCTGTAGCCCCATAAAAGTGCTGCTGAGAAAAGTTGCCAGGAGAGAAAATAAAAACCCTGCTAAAGTCATGAACCACTCTGATGAAACTGGAGGTTCCACTGTGAAACTCCTCTCAACTGTCATGTTCACATGGGCACACTCAGGGACAGCACATGGACACG
The DNA here is from genome assembly GCF_027595985.1 of Sorex araneus. Lineage (NCBI taxonomy): Eukaryota > Metazoa > Chordata > Mammalia > Eulipotyphla > Soricidae > Sorex > Sorex araneus. The sequence continues at coordinate 157,476,618 of NC_073313.1, read as the reverse complement.
CTCGGGGGACTGGTCACAGTTAACGTTCAGGCTAATTCTTTTTTTTTTTTTGAATGTAAGTATACATATTTATTCCTTTATTCACAGATAATATCTGAAAGTTAAAAACCAGTTAGTACTTTGAACAATCTAATTTTACAAATATTTCATTTTTTTAATTTGAAAAAAAGTATATTTTAAGTAAGAAATTTACTACATCATTCCTGTATTACATTAGGAAACAATACATTTTCATTAATGCAGATTATTTTTCTTTTGTTAGAGGGAGAGATATGATGATTTTTTTAAATTTATTTTTTTTAATTAGTGAATCTCCGTGAGGGTACAGTTACAGATTTACACATTTTCGTGCTTGTGTTTCCCTCATACAATGTTCACAAACCCATCCCTCCACCAGTGCCCATTCTCCACCATCAATAAACCCAGTATCCCTCCCACCCTCCAATCCCATCTCCCCCCACCCCACCCTGCCTCTGTGACAGGGTATTCCCTTTTGTTCTCTCTCTCCAATTAGGTGTTGTGGTTTGCAATAGGGGTATTGAGTGGCCATTGTGTTCAATACCACTGCTGAGAATATACCCCAGAGAAGCAAAAAAGTATAGTCGAAACAACATCTGCACTTGTATTTTCATCGCAGCACTGTTTACAATAGCCAGAATCTGGAAAAATCCCGAGTGCCCTAGAACAGATGACTGGTTAAAGAAACTTTGGTACATCTATACAATGGAATACTATGCAGCTGTTAGGAAAAAATGAAGTCATAAACTTTGCATATAAGTGGATCAACATGGAAAGTATCATGCTAAGTGAAATGAGTTAGAAAGAGAGGAACAGACATAGAAAGATTGCACTCATCTGTGGAATATAAAATAACAGAGTAGGAGACTAACACCCAAGAATAGTAGAAATAAGTACCAGGAGGTTGGCTCCATGGCTTGGAAGCTGGTCTCACATGCTGGGGAAAAAGGCAGCTCAGATAGAGAAGGGAACACCAAGTAAAATGTGGTTGGAGATCACACGCGGGAAGGGAGATGCGTGCTGAAAGTAGACTAGAGACTGAATGCTTCAGGCTAATTCTGAGGACTTGGGGGCTGCAGACTCGCTTTGTGGTTCGTGATGGCCCCTGGGTCTTCTTAGGACTCTAAGGCCAGAGCCTGAGACCCGTGCCACACTTCAGCTGTAAAAAACTAAAGCTCGCGGAGGGGCGAGTGCCCTCACGGGCTCTCCGGACGGCTCTGTCTCACGGCCCGCGTTCGGTGCCCTGGAACCGCAGTGTGTGGACTGGATCGGGACGGCCGGTGGTCAAGGACAGGCGAAGGAAGAATGAGGACCAAGCTGATTGCTGACTAGTTACCGTTTATTCAATCTTCCATCTTTCTCATCTCCCGCACTCCCAGCTCCAGCCTCTCTATGGATCAACTGCCAAGCCTTTCCATCTCTCTCCTCCCTTTTTCTTCTCTCGCCCTTGCCCCTAGGTTACACCCAGCCAGGTAGCAAAATCAACATAATAAAGCCCTTCCTGAGGGCTGTCAGGTTCAAAGGGAACACAACCTAGGGGCGTTTTTCTCCTCTCCCCATTCCAAACACTCATTAACATCTTAATACTAGTTATTTTTGTATGGACATAGCAAGAGATACATTAAGGTTTGCAAGGCAGTTCTCCTGGCAACATCTTGCCACAGGCTCAGACCATAGCACTCAGGCCAGATTAATCATTCCTCACCCTAGCAGGGTCCAAATCTAGTTATCACTGTTTGGATCATGACAGCATTTGTCCATGATCAAGCTCTTAACTTATAGTTAAGCATTAGGCACTTTGGCCAGGCGCATCTCGATGCCAGGGTAGCACACAACTCACTGCTTGCTCTGGTCCTTCTCGTCCCCCGTTGGGGACCCTGCTTTGGGGATGCTAGGAAGTAAGGGCAGCTGAGGCTTAGGTCAAGAGAACAGATGCCCTGGAGGAAAATATCATGTAGAGTCAAATGACTCCCAGGTTACAAAAGCATAACTTTTGCTAAGTCTTCCTGTGTCCATACAAAAAGGACTTGCTCTGAATAAACTATGCAAAGGACTCAAGGAGAAGAGAAAAACATTATTTACAAGTCAACAGAACACTAAGAAAGAAGCTACAAATAAACAAAGAGGAATAGGAGCACTGTAACGGGAGTAACCCAATAAACCTAAACTACCTGAGGCTATGTTATCCTACACTCAGCCATGACAGCCACACCCTCCCCTCAGAACACGTCCAGGGGAGCAGCTTTGAGGGGATAAGTTCCTTCCTCTTTGGGTGTTCAGCCCCCAACACTGCCATCCCTTCCACCTGAGGCACAGAGAGCCGCCCCGTCTGCCCCCGCCACAGCCCCTGCACATGCCCCCACTGAGTACCACCGTGAGCCCAGCCCCACTGCCTCTAAAATGTCCTTACCCCCACGCTCTCTGTCCCTGGTGCCCCAGGCCTTCCCGGATCTGTCTCCTCCCTGGGTGCTGCTCACCCTCTTCCTGTCCCCATCCATCTGCTCCCTCAGACCCCACGTCCCTGTTCACTCAGAGGAGAGGCAGAGACACCCTGAGCTCTTCTGCAGGAGACCCAGTAGCGGGCCATACTCCAAGCAGCTGATTCTGGGCTCTCCTCAGGCCCTGTCGGACTCTGCTCCCAACCAACTCATCACCCTTCACTCATCCTCTCACTCACCAGCTCGTCTCTGCATTCACTCATCCACCCTCCACACACCCAGTCATATTCTGCTCATGTTTCTCCACCCACTCATTCACTCATCATTCACTTACTCACCCTTCACTCATTCACCCTTCACTCATTCCTCCTTCACTCACCTTTCATTCACTCCTTTTTCATCCACCCTTTATTCACTCACCCACCCTTCATTCACCCACCTTCATTCACTCACCCTTCATTCACTCATCCTTCATTCAATCATCCTTCACTAACCCTTCATTCACTCACCCTTAACCCACCCTTCATTCACTCATCCTTCCCTCACTCACCCTTCACTCACCCTTCATTCACTCATCCTTCACTCACTCATCCTTCACTCACTCACCCTTCATTCACTCATCCTTCACTCACCCTTCACTCACCCTTCACTCACTCACCCTTCACTCATTCCTCCTTCACTCACCCTTCATTCACTCCTTTTTCATCCACCCTTTATTTATTCACCCACCCTTCATTCACCCACCCTTCATTCACTCACCCTTCATTCACTCATCCTTCATTCAATCATCCTTCACTAACCCTTCATTCACTCACCCTTAACTCACCCTTCATTCACTCATCCTTCCCTCACTCATCCTTCACTCACCCTTCATTCACTCATCTTTCACTCACTCACCCTTCACTCACCCTTCATTCACTTCTCCTTCACTCATCCTTCATCCACTCCTCCTTCACTCACCCTTCATTCACTCACTCTTTACTCATTCACCCTTCATTCACTCACCCTTAATTCACTCATCCTTCACTCACTAAAGAGGAGGGCAAGTTAAGAGTCAAGAACTGAAGGGCAGGTTAAGGGTTAACCGCTGAAGTTGCCCTTTGTAACTACTTGACTGCTTTGAAAGATGTCTTCAGGACCTTCCCTGGGCAGGACTCTGTCACCAAATGGGCCAACAAACAGCCCTAGGAACTATAGGCAAACATTTGCAGGGAAATAGTTAACAGTCAACAAATGTTTAGATATGCAAATCAAGTGACCTATGTGTGATCCCCTTTGATATATAGATGTGATTCCCTTTGATATGTGAGATTTTCATTTGTCAACAAATGTTTAGATATGCAAATTAAGTGACCTATGTGATTCCCTTTGATATGTGAGATTTTCATTTCTCCCCCAAAAGGGTATAAAAACAGCCTGCTTTTTGAGTTGGGGCCTTTGGTTATGCCATGCTATTGAGGCACAATTGAAGGTCCCAATATAGCTATATTGGCTTAAATAAACCCCATGCATTTGCAGAAAGAGTTGTCTTGGTTTTGTTCTTTTGTCTCTCCGAGCCTCCCCCGGGCAGAGATCTGCTGCCCCTAACATCACTTACCCTTCGCTCACTCATCTTCACTCACTTACCCTTCATTCACTCATCCTTTCATTCACTCATTCTACTGATCCTTCACTCATCTATTCATTCACTAACCCTTTATTCACTCACCCTTCATTCACTCGTTCGTTCATTCATTCATCTTTCATCCACTGTCCTGCCATCCATTCACTCACCCACACCCTCATCCACCTGCTTACTCATTCATTCACTTCATTCACTCGTCCTTCATGCACCCACCCCCTCATTCATCTGCTCATCAAACTTATCCATTTATCGCTTCATCCATCCATTCATCTGCCCCAGTGCCTACTGTGCCCCAGACATGACGGAGGTGGCGGGGACAGCTCACACACTACCTCCCAGGCCGCCCCTTTACCCCCGGGGCAGAGCACAGTCTAAGGGACCCATGAAGTCCAGATAGTGTTTCATGGCATTCCATAAAGGGGCTACCCGGGGCCCCTGAAGCCCTAAACGTGATGAGGTGGCCTGATCAGAGACCCTGAGAGACTGGTGGCCATGTGGCCTCAAAGGCAGAGCCTGGAGGGATCTGGCATTCGATCAAGGAAGTCAGGAGCACAGCACTTGGAAGAGGTAAGAAGGAGCCTCCAGAGGGGGCACGGTGCCCAACACTCGCTTCCCGACGCGGGCTGCCTGACCAGGTGACGTTTGAGCCTCAGGACCTGAGTCCTGGGCCAGGGTCTTTGGTCAGAGCAGCCTCAGGACACTGCCAGGGGAAGAAACTCAGATGTCCCAGAGGTGGAGGAAGTATGAGGAGGACAGCTGGCTCTGAGGAAGAGGATTCGGGAAGCAGCGGGGAGGGAGGGGGGAGGGCAGGGTGGCAGGATCTGGAGAGCAGCGGACAGCCTGGAGTGGCCAAGACCCCCACGTGCGGCCTCCTTCCTGCCTGCTTCCTGAAGCCTCCGACTCACGGCTCCCGCCAGCTGGCCTGGCTCTCTGCCCAGGCCTGGCCAGCATCACACAGGGAGCAGGACACGGCCGGGCCGAGATGTGGCCCCACAGACCCTCAGGGCCCCGCTAATTGGCAGTGTGGCGGCTGCGGCAGCACCCGGCATAATTGGGCCCTGGGGTCCCCGCACTCCAGTGGTAAAAACCGCCCCGCTGCCCCTCCACTGCTGGGTGTCGGGGTGCCCAGTGCCGGCCTGGAGAGGCCGCTCCCTGCTCCTCACAAGCCGTTTGCAGGGAAGCTTCCGGACGCCCAGGTAGGAACGCGCCCTCCCGCTGACCCAGAGGCTTTCCCTGCATTCAGAGCAGGACGGTGCCTCGTCTCTCGTGGGGTGTAAGATGTGTGAGGCTGTCCAGAAGTCGAGCCCCAAACTCGCTTTGTGGGAGACTCTCAGTTCCTCCCATGGGTGCTATGCTTAGTTCCTACTATGAGTGCAGTGCTGAGTTCCACCTGTGGCTGTTGTGACTGAGTTCTGCCTGTGGGTGCTGTGCTAAGTTGATATACAGCCTCCCTGTGTGCCTGAGGTTAAGGGTTAGAGGTTGGCACCCCACAAGGCTGTGCCCTAGGTGGACAGAACAGATGGAGGACACGGCCCCGTCCTTTCTCGGGTCTGAGTACACGAGCTAGGGCAGCTGCCCCGTGCCCCTCACAGAACCTGAAACATGGGCTGAGGGTCTGTCTCGGGTTCCTGACAGCGCTGAGGAACTGTGTGGGCGGTCCCCTCGGGGCAGAGGAACGGCCCTGCCAGGCAGCGCAGTGGGGTGTCCTGCACCCTGGCGAAGGCCCCTGCAGGGAGGTGGGCAGCACCCAGGAAGCGAAGACTTGGGGGTTGGAGCCGCCCCCACCCTTTCGCAGGACTGGACGGCCCCTCGTCCCACACCCATCCTCACAAAGCAAGTCCTTTAGTGCAGCGCAGCGCCGCCGAGCTCCAGGTGGGACAGAGGGGCTGGAGAGTTCTGGAAGCAATCAGTCTATCTCACCGAGTCCCCACTGGACCAGCCTCTTCCACTCTGCTCCGCAGAGCCAGCCCCCAGCTGGGGGACACATCCCCAGGGTCCCACAGCCCCGCACTAGACAAGGCTGCCCTTCCAAGGGGCCGTGGACCCAGGGCATCTCCCCGTGGGGCAGGGGTACCGGTGTCCCCCATCAGAGGGACGCAGGCACGGCCCTGGCCAGCATCCAGGGCCGTCATGGCAGCGGGTTCTCGCCCCAGCTGCCAGGGGGAAAGGAGCCCAATCAGCACTGCAGGGACAAGGGCTCCGAGTTCTCCTGCCCCTCCCACACGCTGACACCCAGGGACACTTCTACAGAGCCCAGCCCCCAGCACCTCCTAAGGAAACCTCGGTCACTGGGTGTGTGCGACCCTCTCCTGCTCCCCATCTCTGGGTCCTGTCTGGGACATGCCCTCAGGCTCTGCGCTCTCCCCCTGAGGGAAACCCTGCCCCACTACCCTGGCCTCCATCCTGTGCTCACACTGCAGGAGGGAGGGCTTCCTGTGAGAGGCAGCTTGAAGGAGCCCCACTGCTGCCCCTGAGCCCCAGGCCAGGGTGGGGAAACTCCCTGGAGGATGAGGGAGTGAGCCGGGGGTGGGGGTGCCCCATGAAGAAAGGGGCTTCCTCTCGGGGTCTGGCAGTGCCTTCCAGGGGACTCATGGCTGTTTCAGGAGCTGGGCGGGCGCCTGTGTGACTTCGCTGCTTCTGTTTCCTCAGACCCTCCAGCTCCACACTGGACATGCCCTAGGGCAGCACAGGGCCAGTCTGGGCCCATCTGCAGGGCTGTCCCCAAGCCTGGGGCGCGTGCAGCTGTACAGGAGCCACTGAGATGGGCGCGCAGAGTCCCCACCTCCCCTACGGGCTTAGTACAGGGTGGGAAGAACGACCGACCAAAGCCCCCGAGACGGGCACACTGTGGACGTGGAACTGTGGGAACTGGTGACACCATGGGGTCCAGACCACAGCTCTTAGGGACAGCGGACACCAGGGGTGGGCGGGCAGGGGCTGGGTTGGGGGATGAGGGACGGAGAGGCGTGTGGTGGGCAAGGAGCAGCCACCAGAGGAGGTGCATGGCCGGCGGGCCATGGCTCTGAGTCAAGGTCCATCTGTCCTTGTCCTCATGCCCACGCTGCCATCCGCACTGTCTGGTGAGCAGGAGAGGCTTTCCCAGGCCCAGCAGGGGACCCTGTGCTCTGGGCTCTGCAGCCCTTTCCCGAGACCCTGCCAGAGCTCAACAGGTCGGTGCCCTAGCGGGCTGCTGGTTGCGGCCGCTCACTCTCCAGAATGCCAGGCAGTGGTGCCCACGGTGCATGCGCGGTTGGACTCTGCAGCCACCCAGGGTTGCCCCTCTGTCACCACTTCCTACACAGCCACTCTCTCCCGGTGCTCTCCCTGGTCCTGACTCCCTGCCAGAGGACAGATCCCACTGATGTGCACCCGAGTCACCTCCCCGTGACACATACCAGGGGCCAGAGCACTGCAGGAGAGCAGCAGAAATGTGCCGTCTTCCCCCTAGCCCCATGCCCAAGTGCGGACCCTGCTGCCCATCTCTGTGGGCCTCAAGAGCAGCCCCCCGCTGCTTGGTGAGGCACCCCAGGGAGTAAGAGCCAGGGCAGCTGCACGCCTGCGTGGGCCCTCCTGCTTGCTCCCCAGCAACTTCCCCGGGTGCTGGGCTCTCAGAGGTGTGAGTGTGTGAGTCTGTCTCTCTGTGTGACTGTGTGAGTGAGGGGGGGTGGTTTGAGTGTGTCTGTGTGTGGAGGGGAAGGGTGTTCGAGTGTGTGTCTGTGGATGTCTGAGTGTGTCTGTGTGTATTATGTGTCGTGTGTCTGTGGGGGCATGAGTGTGGGTTTCTGTGGGTGTCTGTGTGTATTTTGTATTGTATGTCATGTGTCGGGTATGGGGGTATGAATGTGGGTATCTGTGTATTGTGTGTGTGGGGTGTGAGGGTGTGTCGGTCTGTGCCTGTGGGGATGTGAGGGTGTGTGGCGGGTGTGGTGTAGGATAACATAGCCTCAGGTAGTTTAGGTTTATTGGGTTACTCTCATCATAGTGCTCCCATTCCTGTGTTTATTTGTAACTTCTTTCTTAGTGTTCTGTTGACTTGTAAATATTGTTTTTCTCTTCTCCTTGAGTCCTTTGCATAGTTTATTCAGAGCCATGTCCTTTTGTATGGGCACAGGAAGACTGTAGCAAATGTTATGCTTTGTAATCTGGGAGTCATTTTATGCTACATGTTATTTTCCTTCTGGGCATCTGTTCTCTCTAGACCTAAGCCTGAGCTGCCCTTACTTCCTAGCACCTCCAAAAGCAAGGTCCTGACAAGGGACAGGATGGACCTAGGGCAATCAGTGAGTTATGTGCTACACTGGCATCGAGATGGGCCTGGCCAAAGTGCCTAATGCTTAACTATAAGTTAAGAGCTTGATCATGGACAAATGCTGTCATGATCCAAAAAGTAATAACTAGATTCGGACCCTACTAGGGTTAGGAACAATTAATCTGGCCTGAGTACTGCAGTCTGAGTCTCTGGCAAGATGTTGCCAAAGACCTGCTCTGCAAGCCTCAATGTATCTCTTACTGTGTCCATACAAAAATAACTAGTATTAAGATGTTGATGGAGTTTTGGGACTGAGGGAAGGAGAAAAACACATTAAGAGGTATTTTGCCTACTGGGTCCTCAGGAAGGGCTTTGGAATGCCCCTAGGTGGTGTTTCCTTTGAACCTGCTAGGCCCTCAGGAAGGGCTTTCTTATGTTGATTTTGCTACCAGACTGTGTGTAACCTAGAGGGCAAGGTGGAGAGAGACAAGTAGGGGGGAGAGACTAGTGAAGAGAAAGAGAATCCAGAGAGGGGCGGGGGGATGGAGGAGTGAGGAGCCAGGAAGGAAGAGTGCTGGGGGAGAGAGGACAGAGGAGAAATGGGGAGCTCAGAGAGACTGGAACAGGCGCGTGGAGAGAATGGAATAAACGACAACTGATCAATCAGCCAGCTTGGCCCTTGTTTCCTCCTCCATCTGCCCATGGCCCTGGCCAAATGGGCTGGGCAAGCAGCCCTGGACCTAACCCCCTGAACCCAGGGGCGGTCAACGCCCCCTGCCAGATGTTTTTTACAGTGTGGGGGTGTGAATGGGGGGTGTTTGTGTGTTTGTGTATTGTGTGTGGGTCTAGGGGGTGTGAGAGTGTGTGTGTGTGTTTGTCTGTGTGTCTATGGGGTGTGAAAGTGTGTCTGTGTGTATGTGCATACAGTAATAGTCTGAAGGACTGGATTAGTAATAGTAATAGTAATAGTCTGAAGGCGGCGGCATGGATCAAACATTCTCTCCATAGGAAAATGTGAGGGTGTGGGCCTGTGAGTGGAGATGTATGTGTTGGGTACGTCCAAGCATGACCGAGGGTCAGGGCAGGGCACCTTTCACACCGTCCCTAGAACTTGCCTCTCCGTGGAAGAGGGTGGCAGGACCCCGGCCCCATCACCATGGAGACCTGTCATTGTCCAGTCAATGCTGCAATCCTGATACAAGGTCAAACCAAATCAGCCATGCCACAAGCGAGTGAGGCGGTGCCAACAGCAGCCAGTGCAGATGGGTTTGTGACCTGGACCATCCTGCCTTCGGTATTCTGACCCACCGCCACTCCAGAGCCCCATTCCAGCTCTGAGATCCTGCCTCGGTGCCAGCTGACTCCTGACCTGGGGCAGCTCAGTGGCCATCAGTCCCCACTGTCTGCAGCAGTGCCCGGAGCAGGAGTCCATCCTGGGGTCCCCCGTCCCAGTGTCACTTACTCTTACCAGTGTCTTCCAGGCCCGGCCACCAGCAGCATGAAGGGAGAGAATGTGACCAGGGTCAGCACATTCATCCTGCTGGGCTTCCCCACAGCTCCCCGGCTGCAGTACGCGCTCTTCCTCCTCTTCCTGCTCACCTACCTCTTTATCCTGCTGGAGAATCTGGCCATCATCCTCACCGTCTGGAGCAGCGCCGCGCTCCACAGGCCCATGTACTACTTCCTGGGCGCCATGTCTTTCCTGGAGATCTGGTACGTGTCTGACATTATCCCCAAGATGTTGGACGGTTTCCTCCTGCAGCACAAGCGCATCTCCTTCGTGGGCTGCATGACTCAGCTCTACTTCTTCAGCTCCCTGGTGTGCACTGAGTGCGTGCTCCTGGCCTCCATGGCTTATGACCGCTACGTGGCCATCTGCCACCCACTGCGCTACCAAGTCATCATGACCACAGGGCTCTGCATACAGTTGGTGCTCTTCTCTTTCGCAAGTGGCTTCTCCATCTCTATGATCAAAGTGTACTTTATCTCCAGTGCCACGTTCTGTGGCTCCAATGTCCTGAACCACTTTTTCTGTGACATTTCCCCCATCCTCAAACTGGCCTGCACAGACTTCTCCACCGCAGAGCTGGTGGACTTCATCCTGGCCTTCATTATCCTGGTTTTTCCCCTTATTGCCACCATTCTGTCCTACGCACACATCACCCTGGCCGTCCTGCGCATCCCCTCAGCCTCGGGCCGCTGGAAAGCCTTCTCCACCTGTGCCTCCCACCTCACGGTGGTCACCATCTTCTATATGGCCATGATCTTTATGTACGTCCGGCCCCAGGCCATTGATTCTCGGAGTTCCAATAAGCTCATTTCTGCCGTTTATACGGTTCTCACCCCAATAATAAACCCATTAATCTACTGTCTTCGGAACAAGGAATTTAAGGATGCATTGAAAAGGGCTCTGGGCCTGGGTGAGCCTTCACAGTAAACATCTGGAAGAGAGAAAATATTCTTGGGTCTGTGACGATTAATACAATCTTATATGGCACTTTATGCTTTTGAGGTAAATTCATAAATAAAATAAATCACCTCTACAGTACTATGGGCAAATAATAAGTCTTTTCTCATTGTGTTTTTACAAAAGGGCTACACCCATGTAAGAGGCACCCAGATTAAGTATTAGCAGGGCTTGAGAGATACTACAGCTTACCTTACCTTACCTTACAGACAGCGACCCCAGTTCCTGCATGTGGTCCCTCGAGCAGTCAGGAGTGGTCCCTGAGCACCACCAAGTGTGACTCACCCCTGCAAAAAGGATTAATAGCTCTTCAAACTGCCCCTACTCCTTATCCTTGCCGAGATCATCACAACCCTGATTTCCAACCCCAGAGGTGATCCATAATGTTTGGAGTGTATGAATAGCCAGCCAGTGATGTTTTTTATGCTCAGCTTCCTTAATCCACTGACACTTTAGCTAATATTTGTGCTGTTTCACATGCAATAGCCTTAGTTCATGCATATAGTATGTAATGTTCCATGTTATAAATACATACAGTGCATGTCTGCATTTCACTGTGTAGTTAATACATAGATAATGCCTATTTGTAATAGGCATTTGTAATAGGCATTATGAATTTTTCTGCTATAAAAACTCTGATTTATGTCTTTATAGCAATAGTCACGGTTTTGTATATGTATATGCAGGCTAAACCTTTAGTTGATGCACCTAGGTACTATCATCCCGTTGCTTTAACGGGCACCAGTAACGTCTCCATCGTGAGACTTGTTACTGTTTTTGGCATATCTAATACGCCATGGGGATAGTCTCAGTAGCTTGCCAGGCTCTCCGAGAGGGGTGGAGGAATCGAACCCGGCCGAGTGCAAGGCAAATGCCCTACCCACTGTGCTATCGCTCCAGCCCAACCCAAGGTACGCGTGTAATTAAATTTTTTAAAAACTACAAAACATTTTTCCAAAATGAGCACATGCAGACACATGCAGATCTATCTGATCTGTTTTGTAGTCATTATTCTATTTGTCTACTCCTATGCCAACACCATGCTGTTATAACTAAAAAATTTGTAATGTATCTTGCTATCTTGTTCTTCGAGTCTTTGGTTATTCCTAGTTCTTTCCCACATCACAGTTGGTACATTTCAGAATCAACTTGTTAGTTTTATCAAAAGAAAAATTTGCTGTATTTTCAGTGGAGTTGCCTAGATGCCATAGCTTAATTTGGAGACCACTCTTATCTTTATTATTTTATTTAATCTGAGAACCCAGCAAATCCATCTATTTATCTACAACTTCTCCAGTTTTCCTGAGCTGTTCTTTGTCTTCATTGTTGGGATCTTTCACATACTTCTGAGCACTTGGTTTTTTTTTTTCCTTTCTCCCACATGATGTATTTTAAAATTTTTAAGGCTAAAATTTAAAATTTTATTGTTCCTTTGTTACTGTTACATAAAACACAATTTTAAAGTTCCTTCCAGGATAGACTACAGGCAGTTGCAGAAACATGCAGGGATGCCTGTGACACTGACTTGATCTCCCTCTGTGACTCAGCCCTGCATTACTCTAGAACAGCGTCAGCACCAGACACTTTTATAATCTACAGAATGTGTGAATTTCATATTACATATGCACTCACGTGAGTTCTTACACACATGCAGCCCTGTGTACTTGTCACTAATATGGCTTTTTAGACAGCCACCAAAATGAAGATGTGGAATGTTTCTATCACTATAAGACACATACGCCCTTTTACAGCCTCTGGCAACCATTGATACCACTGATTTACTTTTTTATCTCTACAGTATCTTATTTCAATGATATTATCTAACCAAAATCATGCTGTAATTGAAATTGGCTTTTTCCCCCTACTCAACATCATTTTCTTGAGATGCATCCAGGTTGCTGTATGGATCCAGTCTTCGTTTTACTGACAGTGTTCTTGCTACAGATGAAGCACTGCTCACCTGCTGAGAACAAGAGCAGGATGCTCAATGTTCAGCTATGGGAAATGAAGCTATCACGAATGTTCATGTGCAAATTGATCTGTGAATCTTTGTTTTTCTTGAGAAAAGTTCTATAGTACAATGGATGGATTGCATCAATTCCCTTTTACTTTTAAAAGAAATGCCAAATCCTTAGTAGACTGGAAGTGCCATTTTATATTATCAGGAGCAGTGTGAATGCCGTCAACATTCTTTAGTTTCCTTCTTTCTGAATGTGTGTAGTGATTTCCCAGTGTGGTCTTAATTTCTCTTTCTCTGATAGCTGATGATGCACAACTTCTCATATGCTCTTTGGCAACCTTTAGAGTCTCTTCAGTAAAAATGTCCAATCATATCTTTCACCCATCTCCTAATTGACTTATTCCTTTTATTGTTTTGAATTTTTATATACTTTATATACGTCTTTTATCAGATATTTGCAGAGATTACAGGTGTTTTCTCCCTCTCAGAAGTTGTCATTTTCAGCCACTTAAGGCCAATCATAAAGGATTTTGATGAAGTGTAATTTACCAAAGTAAATTTCCTTTAGATAATATAGTTTTGATATCAAATCTCAGGATTCTTCTCCTAGCTTTATCCTGAAGGTTGTCTTGAGATTTTATTTATTTATTTATTTATTTATTTATTTTTGCTTTTTGGGTCACACTTGGCGATGCACAGGGGTTACTCCTGGCTCTGCACTCAGGAATTACTCCTGGCCGTGCTCAGGGGACCATATGGGATGCTGGGATTTGAACCCGGGTCGGCCGCGTGCAAGGCAAATGCCCTACCCGCTGTGCTATCTCTCCAGCACCATGTCTTGAGATTTTTTTTCTAAAAAGTCTTACTATTGATGTCAACCTATTATCCAGTTTGAATTTTTTTTTTTTTGCTTTTTGGGTCACACCTGGCGATTCACAGGGGTTACTCCTGGCTCTGCACTCAGGAATTACCCCTGGCAGTGCTCAGGGGACCATATGGGATGCTGGGATTCGAACCCGGGTTGGCCGCGTGCAAGGCAAACGCCCTACCCGCTGTGCTATTGCTCCAGCCCCTCCAGTTTGAATTTTTATATAAAGCCAGGAAGGTGACAGATTTCTTCTTTCATACCTGGATGTCTAATTGCTAGAACATGTTTGTTGAAAAGGTCATCCCCCCGCTTCACTGGTTTGTCTTTGCACCACTGAAAGTATTTATATTGGTTTATTTCTGTATACTGTTTTGTCCCTTTAATATATATATATATAATATGTGATATATATATCATTCCAATTCGTTAAGCCTTTTTCACTGTTTCTTTTTCATTTTTTGGGTTTTTGAGTCATAGTTGGCACAGCTCAGGGCCCACTCCTGACTTGGCGCTCTTAAGTGCCCACTGATGGTACTCAGGGCCCATGTGTGATGCTAGGGATTTTAACCAGGGTCATGACCAATGGCAAATCTTGATTAATGTAATCATATAGTAACCCTTAATGCTGAAAAGATGCCTGAATCTTCCAACTTTATTCTTTTTTTTTTTCTTTTTGGGTCACACCGGGCGATGCAGAAGGGTTACTCCTGGCATATGCACTCAGGAATCACTCCTGGTGGGGCTCAGGGGACCCTGTGGGTGCCAGCAGTCCAACCCAGGTCAGCATTGTACAAGGCACATGGCCCGTCCAGTGTCCTGTCTCTCTAGCCCAAAAGTATATGCGAGAAATGGTTTGGGGTTTGGATTACAGCCGGTGGCGTCCCAGGCTAACTCCTGATTCTGCACTCAGGTGTCTCTCCTGGCCTGGACAGGGGACCATCTGGGTGCCAGGGTGGCAGGTGCAAGGCGAGAGCCTGCCCACTGGGCTATCACTCCAGCATGTCCATGTTACTCTGAGTTAGGATTCCCTCAGCACCGCTGCTCAGTTTTAGCTCCACTTCTATTTTTAAGGGCTCTCATGGTTTCACTGGGGCCACCCAGATGACCCAGGAGGTTAAAGATCCTTTTCCTAATCAGACCCCAGCATCCGTCTGCAGGTGAGGCAATACCCGCAGCTCGCAGGCCAGGGGCATCGCTCTGGGCAGTCTTCCATCTACCACCCTGACCAACAAAGTGTAGAAAATAACATTTTAGGTGCACAGTTTAACCAAAGGGGGGTGAAACGAGACAGATGAATAAGAAACAGAGGAAACAGACCTGGGCAAAGACCTTGAACAAGCTGCTGTGAAAGCCGGTAAGTGAAAATGCAGAGATGCTCAGAATAGAAGATCCTTTTGTTTTTAAAAAGAAAGTTCTGGGGCTGGAGTGATAGCACAGCGGGTAGGGCGTTTGCCTTGCACCCGGCCGACCCGGGTTCAAATCCCAGCATCCCATATGGTCCCCTGAGCACCGCCAGGGGTGATTCCTGAGTGCATGAGCCAGGAATGACCCCGGTGCATTGCTGGGTGTGACCCAAAAAGCAAAAAAAAAAAAAAAAAAAAGTTCTGATTTGAAAATCAATAAGCTTCTGAGAAAAGACAGATTGTTTTGAAAGCACTGACCACTCAGCTGTCCTGTGCTTTTCCAAGGGCTCAAAGGAGTCGTCTCCTGCCTTGGTGGTTTCCGGAGCTCTGGCAGGTGGAAGCAAACATCTTTCTCCTTAAATAAGCGTCCACCCCCCGGGCTGAAGGGACTAGATCAGCACCGACCTGTCTGAGAGGAAGCAGGAAGGCCAAGAACAGTGGACCTTTCTCCAAAAATGCTTGGCAGTAAGCAACTCGGGCCAGCCTGGCTGGGCGACCCAAACAATTGCATCCTGTAATTTCTCCCCAAACTCCAGGGGCTCAGTCACATGCGCTGTGACCCCATGGTCAGTATAATGTCACATGGGCTGCCACAGCAGGGCCCCCACTTCTAAGGCCCAGAAAGCAGCAGGGAAGCAACAGAAGCACTTCCCAGTGGTCTGCCTGTTACCTGGGGGCACAGGTCTTCCTTTCTGGGAAAACATCCCCCTCGACTCTGCAAGTGGGTGAGAGGCGGCTGTGTTCCTCCCTAGCCAGCGTCGTGGCTGGTCCTGGTCGCTGGCAGAGAGGACGACAGATGATGGGACACCTCAGCACTTCCTCCAGACTCGGCAACTCCAGGCCCTGGGCAGGTGGCCGAGGGGACGGGAGGACGGGACCGTGGGCTGCAGAGAAAGAATCTCCAAGTGAAGAGCCTGTGGGCAGAGGCAACAGAACCAGAGAGCCAGCCAGCCTGAGCACTGTCACAGGAGCCCTTAGCCGACACCCACTTATCCTTCCACAGATAGTCAACAAATCCCACTTTCCCAGGGGTTCTGCGTGGCAGGACACCCCCTGCAGGCAGAAGCGACTCCCCGTGGCCCTGTCGCTCCCTTTCATCCCAGGGCCAGCCTCGCAGTGGCTATCGGGTGTGACCGGGACTTCACCTTCCCAGCTGGAGCCTCCGGGGCTGCCGGGACCATGGGCAGTTGTTCTCTTGGAAGCGACTTTAAGCGTGAAGGGATTCTTTCCCTCCGTCTCGGGCCGCTGTTGTCGAGGACGCCTGAGCTGCAGAGCGTAGAGACAGACGTGACGGTGAGGGACACGGACTCTCCACACCAGCCCAGGCGCTCCTGTGCCACAGAAACAACCAATGCAAAGGGGCTGGAGACACAGCATTGCGCCTAGTCGCTGGTGGGGACAGAGGGCAGGGGCAGGGAAGGCGGGCTCTCATCTGAGGTGTGGCCCTGGCTGCCCCCTAAGCCTCGGTGTGTCTTACCCGCTGTCGGGCATGAAGCTGTGGCACCCAGCCTCATACAGTGACGCCAACCAACATAAAGTCACAGCACCTGGGCTCAAAACCCAACCTTCTACCACACCACGTTTGATGATGTTCAGGACAGGAGGCAGCAACCTTAGAGGGAAATATACATTTTTTTCAGATATATATACAAAAAGCACACAAGGCTCAACCTTTAACAACACATAAGTGATCTCTTACAGAAGGGCTTAGTAGCCCCTGGGTGAAATATAACAATCTCCACCCTCTTTCCTCTAAGGATACGTTTTTGTAGTGTTTTCAGCGTTTTTCACAACAAACAATACAAAATATATTATTTCGGTTCTGCTTTGGGACAGGATTTGGAGTTCAGGAAGGAAACATCCAAAATATGGTGGTGGGAAGTTGACATGGTGGTGGGATTGGTGTTTGGATATTAAATATAATGAAATATTATGAGCTACTTTATAAAATAAGAAAATTATTAAAAAATTCAGTCTTCATGCACACATGTAAAATACAAACCAATGTGGGACAATAGAAAAACTCTACAGTCATATATTGATTAAATAAATGCAATTTATTTTGCAAATAAAATCTTTCTGCAAAGAATATTGTAGTTCTACATGTTCCAGAAACTTCTGTCAAACTGCAAAAGAAAAAAATTCCAAGCCTGTAGGAGCTCCAAGGTGTGGTTGAAGCTCGTAAGCCTTGACTCTGTCAAGGTGTTCGTGATGAGACTCCAGGGGCGCCTCTGTGGCATGGCCCCAGAAGTTCCAAGGGAGTTGCAAGAAACAATCCACAATCTCAGAAGGCCGTCAGGGCCGCACGTAGCAGCGTCCGCTCCGTCCACTCAAGACTGACAAGCACTCGCTAGTTTTTTGTCATGCTCCACTCTGACAGCAGAGAGAAGACGACACTGGCTGATTGTGTAATAAATGGAGAAATAAAATCTTCAACAAAAATTCAAACCTTTTCAAATATTTTAGAGTCAAAGAATATTTCTCCAGGCTTCCAATGCAGCGTCTGTCTCCCGGGAGGGCGAACAGAGATGGTGCCAGAGACTTCAGCGACCGAGAGACGGTGGAAGGAGTGAGAGGCATAGAGGCTGGCACGAGACTGAGACGGGACAGGGAGACGCCTCACACGCAGCCACCTCTCCGCCCCCACACCACAGTCTCCCCAGCCCCGGCAGGAGCGACCCTGAACAAGGAGACAGGATTCAGTCCTGGGCACCACTGGGTGTGCCTCCCCCAAATGAAACTGCTGTTCATTCACAAATAATAGCGTTTTTTTTACGCTCCAGCAAATAAATCTACTAAGTGACTTAGTTACATTAAGGCACGATTCATGTGCTAGGGAACTGTTTTTCCATAACCAACAATAGGAAAGTTAAAGGAAATTAAAACCATTTATAATGCTCTTGATAAAACACAAAATAAATCTAGCAAAAACCATGCAAGATACTTAGCACTAAAACGACAAAACTTTGATAAGGAAAAATTTTTTGTTTGGGGGCTACACCTGGTGGTGCTCAGGGATCACTCCTGGGGGCTTGTGAAGCATGGGGTTGAACCTGGGTCAGCCGCTCACCTGGTAAGCGTCCTACCCACTGGACTACCTCACTGACCCCAGATAAGGGAAATTAAAGTAGTACCAAATAAGTGCGAAAATGACCCATGTACATATATTTCAAAAGTCAGTTCATCTAAATGGTGCCAGATATGCAAACATAACAACAGAAATCAATAAAGATAATTGAAGCATAAAAGATGGGTAAACATGTGGGTGGGGAGGGAAAAATGGTTAAACATGAATTATTATTGGCTATATAAAAAATGAGTAATTGTTTATTCATGTAGACTATAAGATTTCTGTAAAAATTTTCAAAGGTTGAGAGTAAATGCATTTAAACTGTTTTAAATTTCTAGCAATATCATAATGCTTGCAACTATAATAGTTTTCATTCAATGGGTCTAAGAGAATATTGAATATCGAATGTTCAATATGCCAAAAATAGTAACAACAATGGGCCTCATTCACCTGACACCGAAAGAACCCCTAATATGGCAGCGTTAAGAAGGATTAGCAAGGAGAGGCTGATAAAATCTCAGGGCCAAACTAGACTGCCAAAATGAAGAAGAACTAAAATGACTGTCAGTATGTTCAACGCACGTATGCTCGCATCAAAAGCATCTATCGAGGACCTGATGGTGCAAGCGCAGAAGATCAAGCACGATATCACTGGTCTGACCAAAATGAGAAGGCATCAATCGCATCACACCATTTTCTTTTTTCTTTTTCTTTTTTGGTCACACCTGGCGATGCACAGGGGTTACTCCTGGCTCTGCACTCAGGAATTACCCCTGGCCATGCTCAGGGGACCATATGGGATGCTGGGATTTGAACCCAGGTTGGCTGCGTGCAAGGCAAACACCCTACCCGCTGTGCTATCTCTCCAGCCCCCCCCCCTATTTTTTTTTATTTTTTTATTTTTTGGTTTTTGGGTCACACCTGGCGATGCACAGGGGTTACTCCTGGCTCTGCACTCAGGAATTACTCCTGGCGGTGCTCAGGGAACCATATGGGACACTGGGATTTGAACCCAGGTTGGCTGCGTGCAAGGCAAACGCCCTACCTGCTATGCTATCACTCCAGCCCCACATCACACCATTTTCGACACTGGAGAAGAACAGTTCCTTGGAACACTCGACAACAGAGGCATTGGTGGCGTTGGTGTCCTTGTCAACACAAACTTGGCCATGAGCATTGATTCATTCGAATGCCTAACAACCCAAATCAGATGCTTACACTTGAATAGATTTGACTCACTGCCGGCAGTTTCTATCTTCATCGTCTATGCACCAACATTCAACTACGATGAAGAAGAAATTGAGAAGTTCTACGTGGAGCTGGAGAAGTTCTATAAAGAAGACCACACCTTCTACAAGATCATTGTTGGCGATTTTAATGTCAAGATAGGACCAAGAAGGTCGCCCGAAGAACTCCACATTGGGACGCATGGCCTAGAATGGAACAGGGTGAGAGACTGTCTGAGTTCATCATGTCAACCAAGACCATCCATGGTAACTCACAATTCCAAAAGACTGAATCTAAACGTTGGACATGGGAGTCTCTCGGTGGACAGTTCCATGATGAAATTGACCACCTCATATTCAATCGAAGGTTTTGCCTGACCGATGTTTCTGTTGTCCCAAAATTCCAAACAGGATCGGACCACCGTCTCCTTCGTGTAAAATTCTACTTCACAGATCGGGGAGAAAGGTCTGCAAAGTTTAAGTTTCAGAAAAGAACTCCCATCACATCCGAGCCACGGGGGGGCACTGGAGTGGGGCGGCGCCAGCCCAGCCTCCAAGTGGTCCCGGCCGCCGGAAGTCACGCCCTCCACCTACCCTCGGCGCCATCTTGCCACATTCAACAGAGAAGCAGCCAGGCATTCTGGTGAGCAACTCGGCCCGGAAAATGCTCCGGACCCGAATTGGGGCCAGCAACACCGGGGAGCCGTACGGAGGAGGGGCAGCCAGCACACCTTCTCCAGATGGAGCCCAGGCGACACTGAGCAGCAACTAACACGGCTCCCGGATTCGGGACTGGGACACATCCGAGCCACGCGGGGGCACTGGAGTGGGGCGGCGCCAGTCCAGCCTCCAAGTGGTCCCCGCCGCCGGAAGTCAGGCCCTCGACCAACCCTCGGTGCCATCTTGCCACATTCAACAGAGAAGCGGCCAGGCGTTCTGGTGAGCATCGTGGCCCGGACAATGCTCCGGACCCGAATCGGGGCCATCAACACCGGGGATCCAGACAGAGGAGGTACAGCCAGCACACCTTCTCCAGATGGAGCCCAGGTGACACTGGGCAGCAATTAACACGGCTCCCGGATTCGGGACTGGGACACAGTCGAACCACGCGGCCGCATTAGCAGCCACGCGACCTTTTCTAAAACCTGAAAACATACAATCTTTTAATGGAAAACTAATTATCAAATGCTTCCTTAGTAGGGCTATCTTGTTTGGGGGTATAACTCCCACAACAATAGTGAGTTTTGTGTTGAAATATGGAACGTAATCAAGGTAAAGAAAAAATGAAGTGAAATTCATCAGTTATACAGTTGGGGTGGGGGGCGGGGACGGGGGGTATACTGGGGATTTTGGTGGTGGAATATGGGCACCGGTGAAGGGATGGTGTTTGGATACGCTATAACTGAGACATAAACCTGAGAACTTTGTAACTTTCCACATGGTGATAAAATAAAAAAATTAATTAATTAATTTTTAAAAAATTTAAAAGAAAAGAAAAGAAAAGAACTCCCAGAATGACCACCAACTGGGAGCTCTTTGGCACTATTGCAGCAACGTGGAAATACGCCGTCATTGACAACTGTTAGTGTACATAATCTCAGGCCTAGCTAGGCTTGGATGTTTGTATAAAAATAAAAAGAAAAGGCGCGGGCGAGGGAAGGGAAGGGACGCCTCACCGCACTGAGCCAGGCACAGGGCCTAGGGCAGCAGCCATCTCTCCCGCCACCTGAGTTCGGTAGCCTCTGGCCACTTCCCCCACCCCGGGGAGGTTGATGGCGAAGACGTGGCAGGCGAAGGAAGGAACGGAGCCATGATGGTTGGTCTCACTTGCAGTTTATTCCAGTCTTCCCTCTATACACTCTCCGTCCTCTCTACACCTTTCAGCCCTCTATACACTTTCCCGCCTCTATACACTTTCCACACCCTCACCTTCTCTCCGAACCCCTTTTATTGATCATGGCCCTTCCAAAGGGCACAATACATTGACGTCACCAAAGGCACCAAAAGATCTTACAGGAAGAAACGTTGAGGCAACATAATTCTCTTGTATCTGCAGGACACCCCCCCCCCCCAAAGAAGATACAAAACCAAAACGAAGCCTTCTCTGGGCTGAAAGCACTCGGATTTACATCCCAAAGACCAGGCTGGGCTGCAGCAAGAAATCTACATGTCAATTATAAACTAGACAGCACCTGAAATTTACATCCCAAAGACTAGGCTGGGCCAGAGCCTGGAATCTACAATGTCAAATCAAGCCTGGCTAGCACCTTAGATCCGCGGGTCAAAGATCAGCTAGGTTTCTGTGACAAAAGGTTTCTGTGACAAAACTCCAGAAGGCAGCTGGAAAAGGGGAAATATTCCAACATCTCCCCCCCTTTTTGTTTAGAACAGATTTTAACCATAAAATAAAATGCTAGGCACAAAAAGTTCAATAACACTAGCAGAACACCTATTCTCTAGGACAGATACGCTTTCAGCAGGACCCATCCAAGGATGAAATCCCAATGGTTGTGTTTCTCCTCTCCTTGTCTGACAAACATATAAGCATTCACAATATTAATCATTTTGTATGGGCATAGCAAGAGATGCGTTAAACTTTTAGAATTGCTCTCCGGGAGTCACCTCGATCTCAGACTACAGCGCTCAGGCCAGATTAGTCTTTCCTAGCCCTAGCAGGGCCCTAGTCTTGTCGTTGCTTTTGGATCATGACATGACACCCTATGACCAAGCTCTTAACATATAGTTAAGCATTAGGCACCTTGGCCAGGCCCATCTCGATGCCAGGGTAGCACACAACTTACCGCTTGCCCTGGGTCCTTCTTTGTCCCACGTTGGGACCCTGCCTTTTAGAGGGCTAGGAACTGAGGGCAACCAAGGCTACAGTCAAGAAAGCAGATGCCCGGGAATTAATAATATTCAAAGCCAATTAAATCCCAATTGCCAAGGCATAATATTAAATGTTAATATTAATATTAAAATTTTTTTTCTGCTACTGTTAGATTAACTGACTATGCTTCCGGTTATGTAACTGACTTTGATACTGTTTCTGTTGACTAAATTTGCATATTCTGCCTATGTGGCTAAATATCGTTGGTTAGAACATCAGGCTAGTTAATAAAAGGGGGCTAAACAGGCTGCTCTCGGCACAGCACAATACCAGAGACAGTTTTGTGATCCTCCAAAAAATATTTCTTTTGCGTGCATATCTTAATGCCTCAGACTGTCTTATCAAACATTACTGCAACATATGGCGCCCAACGTGGAACTCGAAGATAAAGGCCCGGTGCGGAAGAAATAAAGGGAGAGATAAATAAAGAAATAAAGAAAAGTCCTTTACAGGGACCCAGTTTCTGGGAGTTGGATGCCAGGCCATGTGGAAAGGTGGGGATGACGTTTTGCTTTTATTTCAGCAAACAGAAACCATTTTTGGTGTCCTACAAAAGAACTGAAGCTTCTCAGTGAATAAGGGATAGCAAATGAAAAAACTGCAGTATGGATTCCTTTTTCATAAATTTTTGCCGAAGCTGGGAAAAGTATTCACAACGCTCGCCTGTCCTTTGCCAACTACAAGACCAAGATGACTGCCCTCCGACGTCCTGATGGATCTAGCACATCTTCCAGAAGGGCAATGGAGAGGATTATTCATGACTTCTACTCGTATATTTTTGACAGCCATGTCCACCTGCCCACATACCAAATTCCGCAGGATGGATATGTTGTTTCCAATGTCCTCCCTTTCGAAATCTGACACGCCATTTCATCAGTAAAGACATATACAGCACCTGGTCCAGACAAGATCAGACCTGAACACCTGAAGAATTTGCCAGTACTCATCAATACATTGGCTTGGCTCTTCACAAGCTACCTGTCTGAATGCAAGGTTCCATCCCAATGGAAAACCAGCAGGACAATTCAGTTGTACAAGAAGGGAGACTTCCACGACATTGACAACGATAGCCCAATCTGCCTGTTGTCTGTCGTCTACAAGTTGTTCACTCGAGTCATCCTGAATAGAATAGGCAGAGCACTAGATGAAGGACAACCATGCAAGCAAGCCGGGTCCCGAAAAGGATTGAGGACAATCAACCATATCCACACAGTGACCAAGCTCATTGAAGTTTTGCGAGAGTTCAAGGTGCCGCTCTCTGTTGAGACTGAAGTGGTCATTGAAGCCCTAGCCAAACACGGTGTTCAAACTCAGTACATCAAGATCCTCCGCGAGCTGTATTACAGATTCACCACCAGGATCTCACTATTCTACAAGGAAGTCATCATTGATGTAAAGAGAGGGGTCCGGCAGGGTGATGCCTTTTCACCGAAACTCTTCAGTGCCACCCTCGAGAACATCATGCGACAACTGGAATGGGAAGGAGTGGGAGTGAAGATAGACGGTCGGCAATTACACCACCTCCACTTCGCTGATGACATCGTTCTCATAATGCCAAACATTAGCCAAGAGGCACAAATGTTGGCCGACTTCGACCTCGAGTGTGGAAAGGTCGGATTGCAGCTGAACTTCAACAAGACGATGCTCATGAAAAACAAACTAGTCCCTGAAGCTCCATTTGCTCTCAATGGAACGAGCATCTCCGAATGCAGCAGCTATATGTACCTGGGTCGAGAACTCAACATGAGGAATGACTTGACGCCAGAACTGCACAGGAGGAAGAGAGCCCCATGGAACACCTTCAAGAGCATTGAAGAAGTTGGTATTAGGACGAAGAACCTCTGGCTCCGGGCACATCTTTTCGACTCCACGATTCTTCCTGCACTAACATATGCCTCAGAGACCTGGGCCCTACGCAAACAGGGTGAGAATGCTATTAGGGCTCCCCAAAGAGGAATCGAAAGAGCTATGCTAGGAGTATCATGCTTCACTCAAGTGAGAGAAGGAATCTGGAGTTCTGACCTCCATTGAAGATCAAGAATCAGGGATGCTGTCTCATTTGCCAAGGCATCAAAAATCAGATGGGCTGAACACGTAATGCGATTTAAGAGATGACTGCTGCACTAGAGCTGTTACCGACTGGATTCCACAGGACATCAAAAGACCGTGTGGCTGCCCACCTACGAGATAGTAGACTTCTTCGTCAAGACCCTGAATGAACGGTTTGAGGCTCTTTGTGTTCTGGAGCGAGCAGATACCATTGGGCTACATTAGCATGTGACAGAGATGAATGGAGATGTTACTGGCGTTCGCTCAAGCAAATCAAAGATCAACAGGTCTATAAGAAAGCAGTTGGCTTTCATAGGTTATCCAGAGCATAGCACAAAAGAATGTGTACTAATTTAATAAGAGAAAATGGAAACCTTTTAAAATATAATTAATTTAATGGAAAACAGATAAAAATAATCTAGAGTTAGTCCAATAAAAACAAATAAGCACTAGATGGCAATAGAATTGTGTCGTTTACATTAAACTCAAGTGGATTAAATATTCTATTTGAAGGAGTCAGGCTGACTAAATAAAGCGCCCACAAAATTCTTGCAAGAAATTGACAAATAGGTGGCAATGCTGACTGGTCAGGCCTTTTTGAAAAACAATATGGACATTCCTCAAAAAACTAGAAATTGAGCTTCCATATGACCCAGCAATACCACTCTTGGGAATATACCGTGGGGGTCTAAAACACAGCAGAAACACCATCTGCACTCCTATGTTCACTGCAGCACTGTCCACAGTAGCCAGAATCTGGAAACAACCCGAGTGCCCAAGAACAGATGAATGGATAAAGAAATTATGGTATATCTACACAGTGGAATACTATGCAGCTCTTAGGAAAAATGAAGTCATGAAATTTGGTTATAAATGGACGGACATGAAGAGAATCATGCTGAGTGAAAAGATAGAAGAGGGATAGATACAGAATGATTGCATTCGTTTGTGGGATATTAAGGTGTGTGTAAATATACATATATACATACATATACATACGTATGTATATTCTGAGACTAACATCCAGGGCCAGGGAAGCAGGGCCAGGACTGGTCAATGGCTGGAAGCTTGTCGCGAGTGTGTGGGGGCAAAGGGCAGTTGGGAGAGAGAAGGGACAGATATGACGATAATTGTTGGAAATGATCACCCTGGACTAGAGCTGAGTGCTGAGAGTAGGCAGAGGGACATACCTGACCCCCTTTCAGCACCGCTGTTGCAGACCATAAGGCCCCGAGGAGAGAGGGCAAGGGAGTGGGGAGGCAAGCGCCTGCCGTAGAGGCGGGAGGGAAACTGGGACATTGGTGCTGGGCCGTGTGCACTGGTGGAGGACGGGCGTATGACTGAGACCCCATCCTGAACAATTTGTAACTGTGTATCTCACTGTGGCTCAATTTAAAAAATTAAAAATTTTTAGAAAGGAGCCAGACCAATAATACAGAGCCACAAAAATCAGAAGGAAACCCGTGTCCTGGCCATGTACGGGCGCAGCACTGAGCTGCAGACAGCCCAGGTCCGAGGGTGCAGTACACTGACCACTGTCAGCCACTGAGGGAAGTGACCCGAGAGGCAGGAGCACGTTTCCGGGCGAGGGTCTGCTATGTGCTCCTCGGAAGGGGCACGGAAGGACCAGGAAAGGCATGTGCCAGGGTGGTGCCAGAGGCCAGGGTGGTGCCAGAGAGCCAGGGACAGCGGAGAAAGAGGGTGTGCTGGCACCGGGCAGCACAGCGAGCCGGCCCCGAGCTGGCCCGTGGAAACCGTGGGTCCTGCTCAGGGCGGGCTGGTCCTCAGTGCCTGGAAGCAGGTTCTGAAGAGCACGGGGGAGGGTCCAGGAAGGGAGACCTGGAGCCCCGCGGCCACCGCGAGAGCAGCTGGCTTTGGGCCAGCTGAGCACGGGCTGTCCTCGTGTTTAGGTTGGGACCGAGGCCCGGCCTGGGGGACGCTGCCCTCTGGCCCCGCGTTCCCTTGCTCTTGTCCCCAGCGTGCCTGGACGCCAGCTTCTTTAAGTCCAGCCTCTCAGGGTCAGCCAGGTCTTGAACATGGCCGTGGGGCAGGTGTGGGAGGGCTCAGGCTTCCGTGGGCCCCGTGGGCTAGAGGCAGAGCCCCCGAGAGCGGAGGAGACAGAAGGTCAGACCCGCGTGTCCCACGCCCGACGGCCCTCACACCCGCAAAGATGCTCAGCGTGGGCCAGGGCTGCAGACACTCCCCCCCCCCCAAACCCCAGGCGGCCAATGTGTGAGACCTTGCACATCACGGAGACCCAGTGGGCCCAGGGTGGTCTGCAGAATGGGCAGGATGGAGCAGTGGGGGGCTGTGGGGATGCGTGGGGGAGACTGTGTGTAGGGGTGGGTGGGGTGGGTATGTGTGTGGGGGTAGGGCTGTGTCTGTGTGTGGGTGTATGTGTATGTGTGGTGGTGGGACTGTGTGTGTGTGAGAGTGGGGGTGTGTGTGGGTGGGTGGATGTGGGGGGCTGAGGAGGGTGTGGGGGAAGTGTGGGTGTGTGTGGGGTGGCAGTGTGGGGCTGTGTGTGTGAGTGGGGGTGTGGGTGTGGGTGTGTGGATGGGGGGCTGAGGAGGGTGTGGGGGAAGTGGGGGTGAGTGTGGGGGGTGGCAGTGTGGGGCTCTGTGGGTGTGTGGGTGGGGAAGTGTGGGGGTCAGTGTGGGTGTGGGGGGGCTGGAGGGTGCTTGGTGAGGCACTGCCTGCAGGGCTGGCTGGTCCACACCCAGGAAGCCCCTGATCTGGCAGGTCCCTCCCCTCACACACACCCGCCTCAGGGCCACAGCAGCCCACGAGCACCACCCTGTGGCAGAAACGGGGGTGCTGGGACTGTCCAGCTGTCAGCCCCGCCTGAGTGTCCCTTGGTCTGTGACACCCCGAAAGCCAAGAGAAGCTTAAAGCACCTGCTTGGCCCCCGGAGAGCGGAGCCCCCAGACCCCAGGTGTGCCAGGGCCAGGGCGGGCTCCTGTGCGGGACAGACGGGCAGCTGCAGGCCCTGGTCGGCTGCTGGGGGACAGCCAGCACGCCCCCTCGCAGCCCCTCCTCCCAGGCTGCGGCCGGCACTGGACAATGCAAAACTGGACCGTAGAGTGCTGCCAAATCCACTGTGCA
This sequence comes from Sorex araneus, assembly GCF_027595985.1. Classification (NCBI taxonomy): domain Eukaryota; kingdom Metazoa; phylum Chordata; class Mammalia; order Eulipotyphla; family Soricidae; genus Sorex; species Sorex araneus. Next base: position 157,449,254 of record NC_073313.1, on the reverse strand, counting down.
TCTGAGCTGTGCCCTGGGGAGGGTCCTTCAGGGGGGTCAGCCTAGGAACAAGGCCTGCAGGGCCAGTGGGCACTGCTGACCCTCTGATCCTTCCTGCTGGGGCCTCGGAGGCACCACGCCCAGCAGACCCGCTTGCTCGTGTCCGGCAGACCCGCCTGTGTCCACCTGTCCTGTGTCCGGCAGACCCACCATCTGCAGGCTAGAGCCACCAGTGGCCGTGGGGCTGGCGGGCGGCCGGTGGGATCTGCCTGCTGGGGACTCTGCTCCCAACCAACTCATCACCCTTCACTCACCCTCTCACTCACCAATTCGTCTCTGCATTCACTCATCCGCCCTCCACACACCCACTCATATTCTGCTCATGTTTCTCCACCCACTCATTCACTCATCCTTCACTCACCCTTCATTCACTCCTTTTTCATCCACCCTTTATTTACTCACCCTTTATTCACTCACCCTTCATTCACTCACCCTTCACTCACTCACCCTTCATTCACTCACCCTTCACTCACTCACCCTTCATTCACTCCTTTTTCACCCACCCTTTATTCACTCACCCTTCATTCACTCACCCTTCATTCACTCACCCTTCATTCACTCCTCCTTCTCTCACCCTTCATTCACTCCTTTTTCATCCACCCTTTATTCACTCACCCTTCATTGACCTACCCTTCACTCACTCACCCTTCATTCACTCACCCTTCATTCACTCCTCCTTCACTCACCTATCATTCACTCCTTATTCATCCACCCTTTATTCACTCACCCTTCATTCACTCACCCTTCATTCACTCACCCTTCACTCACTCACCCTTCATTCACTCCTCCTTCTCTCACCCTTCATTCACTCCTTTTTCATCCACCCTTTATTCACTCACCCTTCATTGACCTACCCTTCACTCACTCACCCTTCATTCACTCACCCTTCATTCACTCCTCCTTCACTCACCTATCATTCACTCCTTATTCATCCACCCTTTATTCACTCACCCTTCATTCACTCACCCTTCACTCACTCACCCTTCATTCACTCACCCTTCACTCACCCTTCATTCACTCCTCCTTCATTCACCCTTCATTCACTCCTTTTTCATCCACCCTTTATTCACTCACCCTTCATTGACTTACCCTTCACTCACTCACCCTTCATCCACTCACCCTTTATTCACTCATCCTTGATTCAATCATCCTTCACTAACCCTTCATTCACTCACCCTTCACCCACCCTTCATTCACTCATCCTTCTCTTACTCATCCTTCACTCATCCTTCCCTCACTCACCCTTCACCCACCTTTCATTCACTTATCCTACCATTCACTCATTCTACTCATCCTTCACTCATCTATTCATTCACTCACCCTTTATTCACTCATTCATTCATCCCTTCATTCACTCATCGTTCATTCATTGATCTTTCATCCACTGTCCTGCCATCCATTCACTCACCCACACCCTCATTCACCTGCTTACTCGTTCACTTCATTCACTCATCCTTCATGCACCCACCCCCTCATTCATTCACTCATCAAACTTATCCGTTTATCACTTCATCCATCCATTCATCTGCCCCAGTGCCTACTGTGCCCCAGACATGACGGAGGTGGCGGGGACAGCTCACACACTGCCTCCCAGGCCGCCCCTTTACCCCCGGGGCAGAGCACAGTCTAAGGGACCCATGAAGTCCAGATAGTGTTTCATGGCATTCCATAAAGGGGACACCCGGGGCCCCTGAAGCCCTAAACGTGATGCGGTGGCCTGATCAGAGACCCTGAGAGACTGGTGGTCATGTGGCCTCAAAGGCAGAGCCTGGAGGGATCTGGCATTCGATCAAGGAAGTCAGGAGCACAGCACTTGGAAGAGGTAAGAAGGAGCCTCCAGAGGGAGCACGGTGCCCAACACTCGCTTCCCGATGCGGGCTGCCTGACCAGGTGACATTCTCGCCTCAGCACCTGAGTCCTGGGCCAAGGTCCTTGGTCAGAGCAGCCTCAGACACTGCCAGGGGAAGAAACTCAGATGTCCCAGAGGTGGAGGAAGTATGAGGAGGACAGCTGGCTCTGAGGAAGGATTCGGGAAGCAGCGGGGAGGGAGGGGGGAGGGCAGGGTAGAAGGATCTGGAGAGCAGCGGACAGCCTGGAGTGGCCAAGACCCCCACGTGCGGCCTCCTTCCTGCCTGCTTCCTGAAGCCTCCGACTCACGGCTCCCGCCAGCTGGCCTGGCTCTCTGCCCAGGCCTGGCCAGCATCACACAGGGAGCAGGACACAGCCAGGCCGAGACGTGGCCCCACAGGCCCTCAGGGCCCCGCTAATTGGCAGTGTGGCGGCTGCGGCAGCACCCGGCATAATTGGGCCCTGGGGTCCCCGCACTCCAGTGGTAAAAACCGCCCCGCTGCCCCTCCACTGCTGGGTGTCGGGGTGCCCAGTGCCGGCCTGGAGAGGCCGCTCCCTGCTCCTCACAAGCCGTTTGCAGGGAAGCTTCCGGACGCCCAGGTAGGAACGCGCCCTCCCGCTGACCCAGAGGCTTTCCCTGCATTCAGAGCAGGACGGTGCCTCGTCTCTCGTGGGGTGTAAGATGTGTGAGGCTGTCCAGAAGTCGAGCCCCAAACTCGCTTTGTGGGAGACTCTCAGTTCCTCCCATGGGTGCTATGCTTAGTTCCTACTATGAGTGCAGTGCTGAGTTCCACCTGTGGCTGTTGTGACTGAGTTCTGCCTGTGGGTGCTGTGCTAAGTTGATATACAGCCTCCCTGTGTGCCTGAGGTTAAGGGTTAGAGGTTGGCACCCCACAAGGCTGTGCCCTAGGTGGACAGAACAGATGGAGGACACGGCCCCGTCCTTTCTCGGGTCTGAGTACACGAGCTAGGGCAGCTGCCCCGTGCCCCTCACAGAACCTGAAACATGGGCTGAGGGTCTGTCTCGGGTTCCTGACAGCGCTGAGGAACTGTGTGGGCGGTCCCCTCGGGGCAGAGGAACGGCCCTGCCAGGCAGCGCAGTGGGGTGTCCTGCACCCTGGCGAAGGCCCCTGCAGGGAGGTGGGCAGCACCCAGGAAGCGAAGACTTGGGGGTTGGAGCCGCCCCCACCCTTTCGCAGGACTGAACGGCCCCTCGTCCCACACCCATCCTCACAAAGCAAGTCCTTTAGTGCAGCGCCGCCGAGCTCCAGGTGGGACAGAGGGGCTGGAGAGTTCTGGAAGCAATCAGCCTATCTCACCGAGTCCCCACTGGACCAGCCTCTTCCACTCTGCTCCGCAAGCCAGCCCCCAGCTGGGAGACACGTCCCCAGGGTCCCACAGCCCCGCACTAGACAAGGCTGCCCTTCCAAGGGGCCATGGACCCAGGGCATCTCCCCGTGGGGCAGGGGTACCGGTGTCCCCCATTAGAGGGACGCAGACACGGCCCTGGCCAGCATCCAGGGCCGGCATGGCAGTGGGTTCTCGCCCCAGCTGCCAGGGGGAATGAAGCCCCATGCAGCACTGCAGGGACAAGGGCTCCGAGTTCTCCTGCCCCTCCCACACGCTGACACCCAGGGACACTTCTACAGAGCCCTGCTAGGTATAAGAATGATTAATCTGCCCTGAGTACTGCAGTCTGAGTCTGTGGCAAGATGTTGCCAGGAGATCTGCCCCGCAAGCCTCAATGTATCTCTTACTGTGTCCATACAAAAATAACTAGTATTAAGATGTTGATGGAGTTTTGGGACTGAGGGAAGGAGAAAAACACATTAAGAGGTATTTTGCCTTCTGGGCCCTCAGGAAGGGCTTTGGAATGCCCCTAGGTGGTGTTTCCTTTGAACCTGCTAGGCCCTCAGGAAGGGCTTTCATATGTTGATTTTGCTACCAGACTGTGTGTAGCCTAGAGGGCAAGGTGGAGAGAGACAAGTAGGGGGGAGAGACTAGTGAAGAGAAAGAGAATCCAGAGAAGGGGGGGATGGAGGAGTGAGGAGCCAGGAAGGAAGAGTGCTGGGGGAGAGAGGAGAGAGGAGAAATGGGGAGCTCAGAGAGACTGGAACAGGCGCGTGGAGAGAATGGAATAAACGACAACTGATCAATCAGCCAGCTTGGCCCTTGTTTCCTCCTCCATCTGCCCATGGCCCTGGCCACATGTGCTGGGCAAGCAGCCCGGGACCTAACCCCCTGAACCCAGGGGCGGTCAACGCCCCCTGCCAGATGTTTTTTACAGTGTGGGGGTGTGAATGGGGGGTGTTTGTGTGTCTGTGTATTGTGTGTCGGTTTAGGGAGTGTGAGTGTGTGTGTGTTTGTCTGTGTGTCTGTGGGGTGTGAAAGTGTGTCTGTGTGTATGTGCATACAGTAATAGTCTGAAGAACTGGATTAGTAATAGTAATAGTCAGTAATAGTCTGAAGGCGGCGGCATGAATCCAACATTCCCTCCATAGGGAAATGTGAGGGTATGGACCTGTGAGTGGAGATGTATGTGTTGGGTACGTCCAAGCATGACCGAGGGTCAGGGCAGGGCACCTTTCGCACCATCCCTAGAGCTTGCCTCTCCGTGGAAGAGGGTGGCAGGACCCCGGCCCCATCACCATGGAGACCTGTCATTGTCCAGTCAATGCTGCAATCCTGATACAAGGTCAAACCAAACCAGCCATGCCACAAGCGAGTGAGGCGTTGCCAACAGCAGCCAGTGCAGATGGGTTTGTGACCTGGGCCATCCTGCCTTCGGTATTCTGACCCACCCCCACTCCCGAGCCCCATTCCTGCTCTGAGCTCCTGCCTCGGTGCCAGCTGACTCCTGACCTGGGGCAGCTCAGTGGCCATCAGTCCCCACTGTCTGCAGCAGTGCCCGGAGCAGGAGTCCATCCTGGGGTCTCCCCTCCCAGTGTCACATACTCTTACCAGTGTCTTCCAGGCCCGGCCACCAGCAGCATGAAGGGAGAGAATATGACCAGGGTCAGCACATTCATCCTGCTGGGCTTCCCCACGGCCCCCCGGCTGCAGTACGTGCTCTTCCTTCTCTTCCTGCTCACCTACCTCTTCATCCTGCTGGAGAACCTGGCCATCATCCTCACTGTCTGGAGTAGCCCTGCACTCCACAGGCCCATGTACTACTTCCTGGGCTCCATGTCTTTCCTGGAGATCTGGTACGTGTCTGACATTATCCCCAAGATGCTGGATGGCTTCCTCTTGCAGCGCAAGAGAATCTCCTTCGTGGGCTGCATGACTCAGCTCTACTTCTTCATCTCCCTGGTGTGCAGTGAGTGTGTGCTCCTGGCCTCCATGGCCTATGACCGCTACGTGGCCATCTGCCACCCACTGCGCTACCAAGTCATCATGACCACAGGGCTCTGCATACAGCTGGTGCTCTTCTCTTTCGCAAGTAGCTTCTCCATCTCTATGATCAAGGTGTATTTTATCTCCAATGCCACCTTTTGTGGCTCCAATGTTCTGAACCACTTTTTCTGTGACATTTCCCCCATCCTCAAACTGGCCTGCACAGACTTCTCCACCGCAGAGCTGGTGGACTTCATCCTGGCCTTCATTATCCTGGTTTTTCCCCTTATTGCCACCATTCTGTCCTACGCACACATCACCCTGGCCGTCCTGCGCATCCCCTCAGCCTCGGGCCGCTGGAAAGCCTTCTCCACCTGTGCCTCCCACCTCACGGTGGTCACTATCTTCTATATAGCCATGATCTTCATTTACGTCCGGCCCCAGGCCATTGATTCTCGGAGTTCCAATAAGCTCATTTCTGCCGTTTATACGGTTCTCACCCCAATAATAAACCCATTAATCTACTGTCTTCGGAACAAGGAATTTAAGGATGCGTTGAAAAGGGCTCTGGGCCTGGGTGAGCCTTCACAGTAAACATCTGGAAGAGAGAAAATATTCTTGGGTCTGTGACGATTAATACAATCTTATATGGCACTTTATGCTTTTGAGGTAAATTCATAAATAAAATAAATCACCTCTACAGTACTATGGGCAAATAATAAGTCTTTTCTCATTGTGTTTTTACAAAAGGGCTACACCCATGTAAGAGGCACCCAGATTAAGTATTAGCAGGGCTTGAGAGATACTACAGCTTACCTTACCTTACCTTACAGACAGCGACCCCAGTTCCTGCATGTGGTCCCTCGAGCAGTCAGGAGTGGTCCCTGAGCACCACCAAGTGTGACTCACCCCTGCAAAAAGGATTAATAGCTCTTCAAACTGCCCCTACTCCTTATCCTTGCCGAGATCATCACAACCCTGATTTCCAACCCCAGAGGTGATCCATAATGTTTGGAGTGTATGAATAGCCAGCCAGTGATGCTTTTTATGCTCAGCTTCCTTAATCCACTGATACTTTAGCAAATATTTGTGCTGTTTCATTTTTCAAAAATAGCTAATATTTTTCTGCTATAAAAACTCTGATTTATGTCTTTATAGCAATAGTCACGGTTTTGTGAGACCTATGTATATGCAGGCTAAACCTTTAGTTGATGCACCTAAGGTACTGTCACTGTCACTGTCATCCCGTTGCTCGAACGGGTACCAGTAACATCTCCATCGTGAGACTTGTTACTGTTTTTGGCATATCTAATACGCCATGGGGATAGTCTCAGTAGCTTGCCAGGCTCTCCGAGAGGGGTGGAGGAATCGAACCCGGCCGAGTGCAAGGCAAATGCCCTACCCACTGTGCTATCGCTCCAGCCCAACCCAAGGTACGCGTGTAATTAAATTTTTTAAAAACTACAAAACATTTTTCCAAAATGAGCACATGCAGACACATGCAGATCTATCTGATCTGTTTTGTAGTCATTATTCTATTTGTCTACTCCTATGCCAACACCATGCTGTTATAACTAAAAAATTTGTAATGTATCTTGCTATCTTGTTCTTCAAGAGTCTTTGGTTATTCCTAGTTCTTTCCCACATCACAGTTGGTACATTTCAGAATCAACTTGTTAGTTTTATCAAAAGAAAAATTTGCTGTATTTTCAGTGGAGTTGCCTAGATGCCATAGCTTAATTTGGAGACCACTCTTATCTTTATTATTTTATTTAATCTGAGAACCCAGCAAATCCATCTATTTATCTACAACTTCTCCAGTTTTCCTGAGCTGTTCTTTGTCTTCATTGTTGGGATCTTTCACATACTTCTGAGCACTTGGTTTTTTTTTTTCCTTTCTCCCACATGATGTATTTTAAAATTTTTAAGGCTAAAATTTAAAATTTTATTGTTCCTTTGTTACTGTTACATAAAACACAATTTTAAAGTTCCTTCCAGGATAGACTACAGGCAGTTGCAGAAACATGCAGGGATGCCTGTGACACTGACTTGATCTCCCTCTGTGACTCAGCCCTGCATTACTCTAGAACAGCGTCAGCACCAGACACTTTTATAATCTACAGAATGTGTGAATTTCATATTACATATGCACTCACGTGAGTTCTTACACACATGCAGCCCTGTGTACTTGTCACTAATATGGCTTTTTAGACAGCCACCAAAATGAAGATGTGGAATGTTTCTATCACTATAAGACACATACGCCCTTTTACAGCCTCTGGCAACCATTGATACCACTGATTTACTTTTTTATCTCTACAGTATCTTATTTCAATGATATTATCTAACCAAAATCATGCTGTAATTGAAATTGGCTTTTTCCCCCTACTCAACATCATTTTCTTGAGATGCATCCAGGTTGCTGTATGGATCCAGTCTTCGTTTTACTGACAGTGTTCTTGCTACAGATGAAGCACTGCTCACCTGCTGAGAACAAGAGCAGGATGCTCAATGTTCAGCTATGGGAAATGAAGCTATCACGAATGTTCATGTGCAAATTGATCTGTGAATCTTTGTTTTTCTTGAGAAAAAGTTCTATAGTACAATGGATGGATTGCATCAATTCCCTTTTAGTTTTAAAAGAAATGCCAAATCCTTAGCAGACTGGAAGTGCCATTTTATATTATCAGGAGCAGTGTGAATGCCGTCAACATTCTTTAGTTTCCTTCTTTCTGTATGTGTGTAGTGATTTCCCAGTGTGGTCTTAATTTCTCTTTCTCTGATAGCTGATGATGCACAACTTCTCATGTGCTTTTTGGCAAACTTTAGAGTCTCTTCAGTGAAAATGCCCAATCATATCTTTCACCCACCTCCTAATTGACTTATTCCTTTTATTGTTTTGAATTTTTTATATACTTTAGATACAAGTCTTTTATTAGATATTTGCAGAGATTACAGGTGTTTTCTCCCTCTCAGAAGTTGTCATTTTTATCCACTTAAGGCCAATCATAAAGGATTTTGATGAGGTGTAATTTACCAAGGTAAATTTCCTTTAGATAATATAGTTTTGATATCAAATCCCAGGATTCTTCTCCTAGCTCTATCCTGAAGGTTGTCTTGAGATTTTTTTTCTAAAAAGTCTTACCATTGACGTCAACCTGTTATCCAGTTTGAATTTTTACATAAAGCCAGGAAGGTGACAGATTTCTTCTTTCATACCTGGATGTCTAATTGCTAGAACATGTTTGTTGAAAAGGTCATCCCCCTTCACTGGTTTGTCTTTGCACCACTGACAGTATTCATATTGGTTTATTTCTGTATACTGTTTTGTCCCTTTAGTATATATATATATATATATGTATATATATATATTTAGTATATATATACACAATATGTGATATATATATCCTTCCAATTCGTTAAGCCTTTTTCACTGTTTCTTTTTCATTTTTTGGGTTTTTGAGTCATAGTTGGCACAGCTCAGGGCCCACTCCTGACTTGACAGTCTTAAGTGCCCACTGATGGTACTCAGGGCCCATGTGTGATGCTAGGGATTTGAACCAGGGTCATGACCAATGGCAAATATTGATTAATGTAATCATATAGTAACTCTTAATGCTGAAAAGATGCCTGAATCTTGCAACTTTATTCTTTTGTCTTTTTGGGTCACACCCGGCGATGCACAGGTGTTACTCCTGGCTCATGCACTCAGGAATTACTCCTGGTGGTGCTCAGGGGACCATATGGGATGCTGGGAATCAAGTCCGGGTTGGCTTCATGCAAGGCAAACACCCTACCCACTGTGCTATTGCTCTAGCCCCCTTCCAACTTTATTCTTTTCAAAATGGCTGTGGTTATTCTAGGGGTTAATTTTGTTATAAATCTGCTTTGTCTACAAAACATCTTGCTGAGATTGACAGGAATTGTGCTAAACCCATATGTGAGCCTTCGATTGCCTTTACAATTTGGTTGCTCACTTCAGCCCAGGAAATGAAGTTTCTTCAATCAGCCAGGTTTGGGATCCTTTTTTGTGGGAGTTGGTGATGGGTGACTCAGCTGTGCTCAAGGCTCCAAAATTCCATGCTCAAAGCCCACTCCTGCTCCAGTTTGGGGAATCGCATGTGATATTGGGGTCTAGAGTGCCTTCCCTGCCGTACTCTCTGGTCCCTTCTTTGACTTCTTTTGCCACTTTTTTAGTTTTAGCCTACAAGTCCAATACGTGTTATGCAAGATTTATACCTCAGTATTACATTTTGCAAACCAATGGTATTGCATTTTAAAATTTATTTCAGTTGTTTGTTGCTAGTTTATAGGAATGCAGTTGTGCTAACCTTAAAACTTAAAACCCAGTTGAATCTACTTTACCATAGTTTTCTTCCCTTTTATATTGCTTTCATTTTTCAACAATCATGCTGCCTACAAATAGGGACCATCTTATTTCTCCCTCTCTAATCTGTAGGACTTTAGTATTTTATTCCTTCCATATAGAGCTGTTGCATGAGTGGGAAGTAGACGTATTATCTTTCTCCTTTCTTAGAAGATTAGAAGGGAAGCACCAGTTTCTCACCACTAAGTAAATGTTAGCTGCAAATCTTGTAGATGTTCATTGTGAAGTTAAGGCAGTTTTCCTTCATCCTTTTCTTGCTTAAAGGTTTTTCTTGCTTTTAAAGTTGTTTTTGAAATCATAAACGGATGTTGGATTTTGTCAAATGCTTTTCTGAAGCATGATTTCATTTTTATTCTTACCTCTCAAGGCTGATGACATAGTTCCAGTAACACCAAAAATTAGTCAAGCGGCACAAATGCTAGCCGACTTCGACCATGAGTGTGGAAATTTTGGACAACGGATGAATCTCACGAAAACAATGTTTATGAGAAACAGACTAGTTCCTGAAGTTCCATTTGCTCACAACAGAACGAACATCTCCGAATGCAGCAACTATGTGTACCTAGGTCAAAAACCCAACATGACAAATGACCTGGCACCTGAGCTGTGCAGGAGGAAGAGAGCAGCATGGAATGCCTTCAAGAACATCAAAGAAGTTAAGAGGACGAAGAACCTCCGGCTCTGGACACATCTTTTCAACTCCACCGTTCTTCCTACACTAACATATGCCTCAGAGACCTGGGCCCTATGAAAACAGGATAAGAACCCTATTTGGGTCTGCCAAAGAGGAATCGAAAGAGCTATCCTTGGAGTATCACGTTTCACTCAAGTGAGAGAAGGAATCCGGAATTTTTTTTTTTTTTTGGTTTTTGGGTCACACCTGGCGATGCACAGGGGATACTCCTGGCTCTGCACTCAGGAATCACCCCCGGCGGTGCTCAGGGGACCATATAGGATGCTGGGATTTGAACCCGGGTCGGCCGCGTGCAAGGCAAACGCCCTACCCGCTGTGCTATCCAGCCCCGGAATCCGGAATTCTGACCTCCACTAACAATGGAGAATTAGGGACGCTGTCTTTCTTACCAAGGCATCAAAAATCAGATGGGCCGGACACGTAATGAGATTTAGAGATGTCCACTGGACTAGAGCTGTTACCAACTGGATTCCACAGGATGTCAAAAGAACGCGTGACTGCCCACCTACGAGATGGTCAGACTTCTTTGTCAAGACCCTGAATGTTTTGAGGCTCTTCACGTTCCTGGAGTGAGCAGACACCATTGGGCTACACTAGCACAAGACAGGAACGAATGGAGACGTTACTGGAACCCGCACGAGCAAATCGATGTGCAATGGGATGACAAGTGACACAAGTGATACCTCTCAAGGCAACATACATAAGTCTTTGAACATCAAAATCATCCTTGCATCCTTTAAACGCCATATCACAGTGCAGTGTGTTAGTAATTTTGTACATTGCTAGACTGTTTGCTGACATTATGTGGAGGATGTTCATTCCCAGCTTCAAGAGATTTTGTTCTATACTGATCCTCTCTTCTTTTTTTGTATCATTTTTGTCTAGTGTGAATACCATAAAATGCACTTGGAAATCTTTCTCTGAAAACTGTATAAAATTGGTGTTTGATTTCTAAATGTTTGATAAATGTTTCCACTGGAACTCCATCTGGATCTTGTGTATTTTCTTTCTTTTTCTGAGTGATATGGGGAAAGAGTTTAGAATCACAAATTTAATTTGAATTATTCAGACACTTAAAATCTGCTTTCCTTGTTGTTGAGTCCTGTAGCATTTCATTTCTTACCTTCTCATATGTATCACTTATACCACTTGTCATCCCATTGATCTTCGATTTGCTTGAGCGGGCGCCAGTAACGTCGCCATTTGTCCCTGTCGCGTGCTAATGCAGCCCAATGATATCTGCTTGCTCCAGGAACAGGAAGAGCTTCAAACCATTCATTCAGGGATTTGACAAAGAAATCTGACCATCTAGTTGGTGGGCCACCACACGGTCTTCTGACATCCCGTGGAATCCAGTCGGTATCAACTCTAGTCCAGCAGTCGTCTCTGAGTCAGATTACATGACCAGCCCATCTGATTTTTGATGCCTTGGCAAACGAGACAATGTCCCTGATTCTTAACCGTCGATGGAGGTTAGAACTCCGGATTCCTTCTGTCACTTGAGTGAGATGTGATACTCCTAGCATAGCTCTTTTGATTCTTCTTTGGGATACCCAAATAGCGTTCTCATCCTGTTTGCGTAGGGCCCAGGTCTCTGAGGCATATGTTAATGCAGAAAGAATGGTAGAATCAAAAAGATGTACCTGGAGTCGGAGGTTCTTCGTCCTCTTAACCACTTGTTTGACGCTTTTTTTTTTTTTGGCTTTTTTGGGTCACACCTGGCAATGCACAGGGGCCACTCCTGGCTCTGCACTCAGAATTACCCCTGGCGGTGCTCAGGGGACCATATGGGATGCTGGGATTCGAACCCGGGTCGGCCGCATGGAAGGCAAACGCCCTACCCGCTGTGCTATCTCTCCAGCCCCTTGTTTGACGCTCTTGAAAGCGTTCCACACTGCTCTCTTCCTCCTGTACAGTTCTGGTGCCAAGTCATTTGTCATGTTGAGTTCTCGACCCAGGTACACATAGCTTCTGCATCCAGAGATGTTTATTCCATTGAGAGCAAATGGAGTTTCAGGGACTAGTTTGTTTTTCGTGAGCATCATCTTGTTGAGATTCAGCTGCAATCTGACCTTTCCACACTCTAGGTAGAAATCGGCCAACATTTGTGCCACTTGGCTAATGTTTGGCATTATGAGAACAATGTCATCAGCGAAGCGGAGGTGGTATAATTGCCATCTATCTTCACTCCCATTCCTTCCCATTCCAGTCATTGCATGATGTTCTTGAGGGTGGCACTGAAGAGTTTCGGTGAAATGGTATCACCCTGCCGCACCCCTCTCTTTACATCAATGATCACTTCCTTGTAGAATTGGTGAGATCCTAGCGATGAATCCACAATACAGCTCGCGGAGGGTCTGCTACCATGCAAACCATGCATATCACATTATTTGCACTGTATCACAGCCTGCTTGCATCAACAGGTTCCAACTTCCAGAGGAACACTGAAAAGCTTGCTTCTCGCTCAAAGGTCCTTGCCACCTTCTAAATATGACATTTTTAGTATGTCCACCATGTACAATGAGAATTATATTCAGTGGTTATAATTTTTGCATCAACCATCAAATGTGATAAAAGAAACCCATGAAGTAGAGTGCATACACCTCATTTTACCCATTCCGTTGCTCTTCCTTCTTAAGTTTCTAGCCTTCTTTTATTACTAGACTTCTGCTTAGACATACTTTATCCTTTATCCAAACTTCCAGAGATGGGCACAGAGGTAGGAGGCCTGCTGGACAGTCTCCCAGTTCCCTTTGACCTAACAAGCTTTTCTTTTCTGCTACTGTCCCACGGCGGCCATGTCCCTGGTGTGTTCAGGACTGAAAATCATTCCTCTGACAGATGAATGAAAGAACAGGTCGACAGGCTGATGGCCAGTGACAATTTAATTGAGATCATACAGTGTTAATATAGGGAAAGAGAAACTGCAACATGCAGGGTGAGGGGACAGGGATAGAATGGGAAACAATGCAATAAATTAAATAAATAAACAGGAAGGGGAAAGTAAGGCACAAAGGAGAAGTTAAACATAAGCACCTGGGAATTGGGAGTTGCTCAGGGGCACTACAGTGGGTAACAATGGATGCAAGGGTGACAGGTGATTACATTAACATAAGCTCTCTGCAAGGGAGAAAGGACAACCCAGAGTCAAGCCTAAGCTGCTCATAACTAAGAAGGGGCAATGACTCAGCAAATTCTGTTAACTACAGCAATTAAGAATTATGGGGAGACAGCACCCCTTTTGGTGTAGTCCTTCCCCATCTCTGGAGGAGTCGCCCTGAGGAGAATTTCCGGAGGATTATTCAATAGGATGCCAGGCAGTTCGGGAGCTGTGCGAGCAGGAATTCCAACATCTCCCTCTTTTCTGTTTGCAAAATGCCAAAAATTGAAATAAGCTTGACAGATCGTGCTCTCTGTATAGGCTAGTCTTCTCCACAGGAGGCAGGATCCTAGAATCAATAAAATGGACATGATAAGTACAGTCGTACCAGCGTTGCCAACAGCGTGGGTGATGCTTTGCTAACATGACCTCAGGTCAAGGCCCTGCAGTGTATCTGTAATCCCCTGGGCTAAATTCTCATAATGAATTCCTGGGAATTTATCTTTAAACAAACAATCTCATTCTGAAGGGAATGAGTGTCACGAGAGATATGAGAAGACATATTTCCCTTTAAGTTCTGCAGATGGTATCTAATTTGGTCCCACATATGAGTGGACCCATTATATCTTTGGGGGGTGAGGGGTGACACAAAAAGAGGAACTATTCCAGTCACAAAACAGTGCCATTCATTATTCCAAGATTTCAACCCTCCCCTGGAACCAAACAAGTGCTTGTTGTAAAGTGTCCACTTGCTGTTCAATGTTGTGACTGACCATGGCCTGCACTGTCCAGAGATGGTGAGAGTCATTTTGCCATGTTTTGATAAAATCAAGCATCTGGACCGAGGTTTAAAGAGCTGTGCCCTCCACAGCAGCAGTAGTGATGACGGCAATGAGTCCCAAAAGAGCAACTGAGGAGTCTGATGAATCTCCAGGAGTGCCAGAGCAGGCATGTCACAACTTCTTTCACAAGTCCTTCAGCTGAAGAAGGCTGCCACTCTCTGGTCAGGCTTACTGGCAGCCATACATGTGACCTGGCCTTTAGCAAAATAATACTGCGGGAAGACCCTTGAACGGAGAAGGAAGAATTAAGACAGGTGAACAAGGCACAATCATGAGAAGAAACCTTTTTTAGTACGGGGTCAAAAGAAAGAGTGCCTTGAGCAAACACATAAGGGTGTTTGACATACATTTTCAGGCAGAAAAAGGAGTTATGACAGATGTTATAAGTAAAACTGAGCTGCTTTGAGCTGCAAAAGTATCCATCCCAATAGTGGCCAAAGCTTAAGGCTGCGGACAATTTCCATAGGTCAAGTCAATGGCAGGCATGTTACTATATCCTCATATTACCTCTGAAGCACTCTATCATTAGAACATGCAAGCAAGATATCGTCTATATAATGAACAACATAAGTCTGGGGATACTAAGCATGAACACAAAATCAAAACAAAAAAACATTGAAATTCAGCATCTGCATCCATCTTTTCCCAAGCCCACCATACGTGGACAACAGCAAAAACAGCACAGGGCAAGGTAGCTTGCTTATTTGGGTCTCACCATTTCTCTTAACTTACTAGTATCTCGTAAATCAATTGTGATGTAGACAAATTCGGGAAGAATTTTCCCCCTCCCCCCCACACACACCATGGCAATGAAATTTCTGGGAAGTAATAAAGCCACCAGTTCTAAGTCTGATCCACCTGATATAAAGCAAGACCTGATAAGACCTCCAGCAGCTGACCCTGAGAAGACTGGACCCCTCCCTACAGAAAGGAGCTGAAGGAAATTACTGAAGAACCCTTAAGTCCTTCCTTTAATCAACCTAGGCTAGTCCAGACCAGAGAAGGTTGGACCAGACACACCCTCCAGAGAAGATCCAGCAGGAAAAAAAGATTAAGAAGTTTTCAAAGAGGTATCATCGACCACTCCCTTTAGCAACAACCCTAGCAACTGACTCTTAACTAGCTAGAAAGCCCCATGGGGGGCGGACTGGAGAAACCCGGTAAAAGCCACCTTAAACAAAGGAAGGGCACGCTTATGCTGCCCCAGCCCATCTGCTGCTTGTGCCCATACAGAGGAGCACATGTGGCGCCCGAGCACATGTGGCACCCACATCTCCCCTCTTCAGATGTGTATTTTCATGCTTTCATATCTAATGCTGGGGTATGTGTAGGGGCTCCCTCTGCCTTCTGGAGAAGCCTGCATTTTCTCAAGCGTGTTATTCTCTCTCACTTTCTCTTCTTCCTTCCTCTTCCTAAAAACCTCCAAATAAAATCTGTTTTTTTCTTTACTGCTCATCTACTCTTGAAATTCTTTTCTGTGAGGCAAGACAAGAACCAGGTAACCCTAGGTCTCAGGGTGGCAGAGGTGGATCAGGAGAAAGTGACTGTCTCTCTCCTCCCTGCTTCACATAAGCCATCTTTGGGGGCGTACCTACTTCAATTGGATCCCTTAAAATTTTCACCCAGAAAAACCTGGCCTCATCTCATTTTCCATTGTATGTACTGAAAAGGGCTTGAGCACATTTTGGCGACCATGTGAAAATCTTGGGGTGCCCAACAGGTGCGTTCACTACAGCCTGTAAAAGTCACTGCAGTACAGAGATGTAGGTCCATATGACATACAGGCCTTTTTTAAATGACTGAGTTCATTCTTAACCCATCACAAGACAGAGGCCATTTCCCTCCAGGTGGACGACAAAAAGGAGATGAAGCTCATGAGGCTGAGGTGGAATACATCACTTAGGGTCTGATAAAGGTCTTTGCTGTAAGCTTCAATCAGGAGTGCATCCCAGGTGGCCTGGAGGCCACTTGACAGAGGAGTGATGGTTTCTATAGGGGAGCTTCCTTACCGAGCCGCTCTTAGAGTCAGAGGAAGTGACAACCGAAGAACTAGCTCATCATACGCATTATCTTCATCTGATGTACTGAAAGTTGAGTCATATGGAGGACGTGGGGGTCTCTTCAGTTTGGTGCTGGTAGAATGTTGAATCATTAGCATCGGGAAGGTTTTATACCTAGAGGAGTTTCCACTGAAAAAGGGTTTCCCCCTTTTTTTTTTTTTTCCAAGCCAAGGACATGGGAGGAACCAAGGGAGTAACTCTCTGTAGGAGGAAATGTCTTTGTTTCATCTTTAATTCTTTTAAACACCTTTTTACCCAATTCTGTTCAGGAGGAAAATCTCCTATCTCATAGCTAATATTCTCCTCCCCAATGGTACCCTCTAAAACTTGAAATGGAGACAACACTAGACTTGAGGTGGATCTGAGCTCCCTCCATAAATGCTCTATAAAGAATGTCCTTAGGGGCTGGAGCAATAGCACAGTGGGTAGGGCGTTTGCCTTGCACGCGGCCGACCTGGGTTTGAATCCCAGCATCCCATATGGTCCCCTGAGCACCGCCAGGAGTGATTCCTGAGTGCAGAGCCGGGAGTAACCCCTGTGCATTGCCGGGTGTGACCTAAAAGCAAAAAAAAAGAAAGAATGTCCTTAACCCTTTTTCAAATTTTGGTTTCCAGGGTGCCCTTATCCAGGAACCATAGACAATTTTAATGCAATACTAGAGCAGGTCCTGGGAAATAAAATCTCCAGTTCTGCGTGAACAATGCTGAATCAAATCAACCAAGGAACTTGGCATGTTTAATCCAGCATGAGAGATGTTGAGAGGGCTTGGCCTGACTCTGATTTTGTTCCATCTTAAGGGATGAGTATGGCTAGTATTCTAACTTCCCAGTGTGAGTTCAAAGTGTGGTGCACAATGGGTGCACTTGGTGGCAGAGAACTGTAGGGAGCCATTTTACAAGCCCGGCTCTTATCCTCTAGTCAAGCAGAGGCTTACTTGGGATTCCTGTAACAAGGTCACCACTGCTGACCTTACTGATCTTATCAGTTATCATTCATCTCTCACTAGCCAACGCCCATGCCTGATCTGCATTTTACTATTGTTCCTATGGGGGTCCAAGCATGCATACCACCCCCTCCCACGAAGAGGTATAAGTATTGTAACTGCAGTAGAATAAACTCTCTCTCTCTCTCCTCCTCCTCCTTCTGGCTCTGTGTCTGTTCATTCGGCTGCACCCCCTCCTTAGCCCCACGAAGGGTCCTCCCTGCGGGACAGGATGGGACCCCATACCTGGCGCCCAGCGTGGGGCAATAGGGGACCACCGAACGCCCGGTCCGGTTCACGTCGGCCAACGAATTCACAGAAAAGCGAGTGTCTCTGAGGGTCGCCTCTCTCTTGGCGCACACCCTGGTTTGGGACCGGGCTCGAATACAGTCTCATCACGCCCTGGTAAGGAACTGGGCTCAAATACAGTCTCATGTTAAGGACGAGACAGTCACTGGTGGAAAGGCTTGAATTCCCTTGTCTTGTGTGTGTGTGTGTGTGTGTGTGTGTGTGTGTGTGATTGTGCAGTCTTGGATGTCCTCGTCCTTGTACTGAGTCTGTGGCTCCACGACTTGGCATCCTTAAGATCCCTTTAAGGTTACAGAGTCCAATTGGGCAGTCTGCGATTCCACAAGGAACATATGGTCTAGGGTGGTGCTGGTTTAGACACCGGCCGCAAGTCACCTCTCAGGCTGATCCACTATGGCTAAGTTCCTCACCGGCCAGACATGCATCTGAGTGGTTTGTTATGAGTGTCCCCGTCCCCCCGCCCTTCTTGTGCCTTTTGTGTTTTTCATTTCTGTCGAGTTGGCAGAAACAGCCTCCCAGTGAAGACAGTCACTGGTGGAAGGTTGAATCCCTTTGTCCCATGTTTTCATTTCTGTTGAGTTAGCAGAAACAGCCTCCAAGTGAAGACAGTCACTGGTAGAAGGTTGAATCCCTTTGTCCCGTGTTTTCATTTCTGTCGAGTTGGCAGAAACAGCCTACCAGTGACCCTTTATTTTCTCTTCTTGCTTTATGGCCTGCTTATCCTCTGTTTCCAAGGCTCCCTCAGTCTGTGGGGATGAGGCCACCCCCAAGCACGGGGCTGACTCCTCAAATTCTACTACTATAGACTCTGACCATCCTGCTTCCCTACCTGAGCCCTCCCACGCGGAGGCGCCTCCAAGATTTTATCCTGTGATTTCTGGCATCCCTGATCCCTCCCCTCCGAAACCCGAATCCCTGCCCCCGGACAAGGGCATGATGACTTTAGAAATCAACGGGAAGGAGCTTTTGGGTCTGAATGACACTGGTGCAGATGTAACAATCATTGCCAAAAAAGACTGGCCAAAAGAGTGGCCCCTCGCCCCCTCGCTGACTCACCTTCAGGGTATAGGACAATCCTAAAACCCTATGTTAAGTTTGTCCCCGCTTGATTGGCGCACCAAGGAGGGCAAATCTGGGACTGTACGCCCTTATGTTCTACCTGGACTCCCTGTCAATCTCTGGGGCTGGGATATTCTCTCACAAATGGACCTTTTACTAATTGACACCAAGGGCCCCTTCCCATTGAAAAATTACAGGCCAAGGCCGAGGCCGGCGGGGCCCGGCACCCCACCCCCATAGAACCCACATCCTCCCCCTGGAACACACCCATTTTTTTATAAAAAAGAAAAACGGCAGTTGGCGACTGCTACAGGATCTACGAGCAGTAAATAAAACCATAGTCATTTTTGGGGCGCTTCAACCTGGACTGCCGTCCCCAGCAGCCATTCCTTCAGACATGTATAAGACAGTACTCGATTTAAAAGACTGCTTTTTCTCCATTCCCTTGCATCCTGATGATCATCCCCGCTTTGCCTTTAGTTTGCCAGCTACTAATTAGAAAGAGCCCAATGTACATTGGAGCAACCCCATTGTCAGGGGGATAAGACCTAAGATAACGTGGACGTCCATAGGGCAGGTTCAGGAATCTCAGTGTGAACGTGGTGAGTGGAGTGCGCACCCGTGTGAAAGAAGGACCGGTCTGAGCGAGTGCAGGAGTGTGCTTTGTGCGTGTGCCTTTAGTGTGGGTGTATTTGTCTCATTATCTTTCTCTTAGTTCTGCTTATTATTATCAGCAGAGAAGGCAGGAAAACGCAAGATCATGTGGTTAAGTGTTTAATAATATCAGGAATGAAAAAGTATATCACTAAGGTAGCCTATCCCCAAGTCTGATAAGAAGATACTAGTTTCCTGCCTCAGAACTAGTCTTGACCAAGAAAGAAAAATGCTAGCATCTAACCACCTTAGGTTTCAACAATTTTGAAAAGGTTTTGCCGGCTTATATCAACAAAAGCGCTTTCTTGACCCATTTTTAACAGGCAAGAAACTGGCTGGTCAGGCAGAGAAACGGGGCTCAATGTTCCCAATCAGCCGACAGGGCTTAACTTTGCCCTGGGGACTGCTCCTCCCTTTCTCAGTCTGTCAGTTTTCTCCCTGCCATTTCTGAAGGGTCAGATCGATAGATCAACTGCAGATGTGTGCACATGTATGTGTGGTGTTTTTAGTGAACTTATTGTCTGTCTGTCTGTCTGTCTGTCTGTCTGTCTGTCTGTCTGTCTGTGGAACACTCAAGTGTTAGAGCTAGTTTGAAGTCAGTAATTCTTTGACCTGGGCAAACAAAATCAAAGGAGATCAGAGTGATATGAAGCCCAGCAATTTAAAAGATCTAGGTATCTTTGGAACTTGTTAGATCATAAAGATTTCTAGTTAGAATGTGGTGCCTACAACGAAATTGAAATTTTTAGTCTAAATTTCTCTTTGGAAGACCATTAATAGTTATTAACAGTTGAAATTCTTTTGAATTCCAGTATCTGTACTATTTAGAAAAAGCTACAGAACTAGAGCCAGAAAACTAAAAAGTGAAATAAGAATTCAGAAAGTGCAAGGCTTTATCTTACACGCCTCAGCCAATTTTAATGAGGAATTTAGCTGTTTTTTCAAACAACAGAGGTACAGAAACCTCTGTTTCTGCATCTATATTGGATTA
The DNA here is from genome assembly GCF_027595985.1 of Sorex araneus. NCBI lineage: Eukaryota > Metazoa > Chordata > Mammalia > Eulipotyphla > Soricidae > Sorex > Sorex araneus. The sequence goes on along the minus strand of NC_073313.1, from coordinate 157,428,953 downwards.
TTAGAATGTGAGCTGAAATAGTTGTGGTTAAAAACAGGTTCGAAGAGTAATGGTTTAGTTAAAATATGAGTTTCTAGAGTTATAAAATTGGTTGCAAAATTTATTCTACAAGTGTTTTATTTGATCTGAGACTTTCAGTAACTAAAACTTCTAGAGTTACTTAGCAAAGAATTATAATAGATTAATCTCAGGTGTCAGTCTAATAGTCTGAAGCCATAGCCTTGTGCCTTGGTTAAAGTTTGAGATAAGAATGGAGAATTTCCCAAGCATTCCTCAGGAAGGAAGAAAGGACCCACATAGATAGCTTGACTTCACGACTCAAGACCTTAGAAAAGGACCAGAAAAAGGACCCCAAACCAGACCGAAGGAAAGAAATAATAAAAATTAGAGCAGAAATTAATGACATCGAAACCAAAAAAACAATCCGAAAGATCAATGAAACAAAGAGTTGGTTCTTTGAGAAAATAAATAAGATTGATAAACCGCTAGCAAGACTCACAAAGAAAGAAAGAGAGAAAACTCTAATAAATCGAATCAGAAATGAAAAGGGAGACATCATAACAGAAACCAGTGAGATTCAAAAGATCATTAGAGACTACTTTGAAGGTCTTTACGCCACAAAAAAAGGAGAACCTAAAAGAAATGGATGGATTCCTTGACTCCTACAATCTCCCAACAGTGAAGAAAGAAGACCTGGAATACCTGAATAGACCCATCAATGTTAAGGAAATTGAAACGGTAATCAAAAACCTCCCCAAAAACAAAAGCCCAGGCCCAGATGGTTTCACTGGCGAATTCTTCCAAACATTTAAAGAAGACCTATTGCCTGTTTTCCTCAAACTTTTCCAGGAAATTGAAAAAACAGGAACTCTCCCAAACAGTTTCTATGAAGCACATATCTCCCTAATACCAAAAGCAAACAAAGACACCACCAAGAAAGAAAATTACAGACCAATTTCCCTGATGAACACCGATGCGAAGATCCTCAACAAAATACTAGCAAATAGGATCCAACAACTCATCAAAAAGATCATACATCACGACCAAGTGGGATTCATCCCAGGGATGCAAGGATGGTTTAACATTCGGAAATCAATCAACATAATCCAGCATATCAACAAAAGTAAAGACAAAAACCATATGATCATATCAATAGATGCAGAGAAAGCATTTGACAAGATCCAACATCCTTTCATGATGAAAACCCCCACCAAGGGGGCTGGAGTGATAGCACAGCGGGTAGGGCGTTTGCCTTGCACGTGGCCGACCCGGGTTCGAATCCCAGCATCCCATATGGTCCCCCGAGCACCGCCAGGAGTAATTCCTGAGTGCATGAGCCAGGAGTGACCCCTGTGCATCGCTGGGTGTGACCCAAAAAAGCAAAAAAAAAAAAAAAAAAAAAAAAAAAAAAAAAAAAAACCCCGCCAAAATGGGGTTTGGAGGAACTTTCCTCAAGATAGTCGAAGCCATCTATCACAAGCCTACGGCAAGTATTATCCTCAACGGGGAAAAACTAAGGGCCTTTCCTCTGAGATCGGGCACAAGACAAGGATGCCCACTCTCACCACTCCTCTTCAATATAGTACTGGAAGTACTTGCGATAGCTATTAGACAAGAAAAAGAGATTAAGGGCATCCAGATAGGAAAGGAAGAAATCAAGCTCTCACTATTTGCAGACGACATGATACTATATCTAGAGAAGCCTAAAACCTCTACTAAGAAACTCTTAGAAACAATAGACTTATACAGTAAAGTTGCAGGCTACAAAATCAATACCCAAAAATCCATGGCCTTCATATATGCAAACAATGAGGCAGAGGAAAGGGACATGAAAAAAGCAATCCCATTCACAATCGTGCCCCAGAAAATCAAGTACCTCGGAATCAGCTTAACCAAGGAAGTAAAAGACCTTTACAAAGAAAACTACAAAACGCTACTCCATGAAATCAAAGAGGACATGAGGAAATGGAAACATATACCCTGCTCGTGGATAGGGAGAATCAATGTTGTCAAAATGGCAATACTCCCTAAAGCATTATACAGATTCAATGCAATCCCTATAAGTATACCCATGACATTCTTCAAAGAAATGGATCAAGCAATCCTAAAATTCATATGGAATAACAAACGTCCAAGGATAGCTAAAACAATTCTTGGGAAAAAGATGATGGGAGGCATCACCCTCCCCAACCTCAAACTTTACTACAAAGCAGTAACAATTAAAACAGCATGGTACTGGAACAAAGGCAGAGCCGTAGACCAATGGAACAGGGTGGAATATCCCTACACACAACCCCAAATGTATGATCATCTAATCTTTGATAAGGGAGCAAGAGATGTGAAGTGGAGCAAAGAAAGCCTCTTTAACAAATGGTGCTGGCACAACTGGACAACCACATGCAAAAAAATGGGTTTAGACCTTGACCTGACACCATGCACAAAAGTCAGATCAAAATGGATTAAAGACCTCAACATTAGACCACAAACCATAAGGTACATTGAAGACAAGGTCGGCAAAACCCTCCACGATATTGAAGATAAACGTATCTTCAAAGGTGACACGGAACTAAGCAATCTAGTAAAAACAGAGATCAACAAATGGGACTACATTAAACTAAAAAGCTTCTGCACCGCAAGAGATACAGTGACCAGAATACAAAGACTATCCACAGAATGGGAAAGGATATTTACACAATACCCATCAGATAAGGGGTTGATATCAATGGTATATAAAGCACTGGTTGAACTCTACAAGAAGAAAACATCCAACCCCATCAAAAAATGGGGCGAAGAAATGAACAGAAACTTTACCAAGGAAGAAATACGAATGGCCAAAAGGCACATGAAAAAGTGCTCTGCATCACTAATCATCAGAGAGATGCAGATCAAAACAACCATGAGATACCACCTCACACCACAGAGATTAGCACACATCCAAAAGAACAAAAGCAACCGCTGTTGGAGAGGATGTGGGGAGAAAGGGACCCTTCTTCACTGCTGGTGGGAATGCCGACTGGTTCAGCCCTTCTGGAAAACAATATGGACGATTCTCAAAAAATTAGATATTGAATTCCCATTTGACCCAGCAATACCACTGCTGGGAATATATCCCAGAGAGGCAAAAAAGTACAATCGAAACAACATCTGCACATGTATGTTCATCGCAGCACTGTTTACAATAGCCAGAATCTGGAAAAAACCCGAATGCCCTAGAACGGATGACTGGTTGAGGAAACTTTGGTACATCTATACAATGGAATACTATGCAGCTGTTAGAAAAAAGGAAGTCAAGAATTTTGTAGTTAAGTGGATGGGCATGAAAAGTTTCATGCTGAGTGAAATGAGTCAGAAAGAGAGACAGACATAGAAAGACTGCACTCATCTATGGTATATAGAATATCAGAGTGGGAGACTAATACCCAAGAACTGTAGAAATAAGTACCAGGAGGTTGACCCCATGGCTTCGAGGCTGGCCTCACGTTCCGGGGAAAGGGCAACTCAGAGAAGCAATCACCAACTACATTGTAGTCGAAGGCCATGTGGGGGAAGGGAGTTTCGGGCTGAATGAGGGCTAGAGACTGAGCACAGCGGCCACTCAACACCTTTATTGCAAACCACAACAGCTAATTAGAGAGAGAGAACAGAAGGGAATGCCCTGCCACAGTAGCAGGGTGGGTTGGGGGGGAGATGGGATTGGGGAGGGTGGGAGGGACGCTGGGTTTACGGGTGGTGGAGAATGGGCACTGGTGAAGGGATGGGTTCCCGAACTTTGTATGAGGGAAGTATAAGCACAAAAGTGTATAAATCTCTCGGCCACTACCGCGGCCGCGTGACATTTTATTTCTTCATTCACATCAATGGAAAACTTATTATCAAATATTTCCCTATTAATAGAGCTGTATTCTTAGGGGATAAATTCCAACAAGAATAGTGAGTCTGTTTTGAAACTCTAAGAACAATAGTGAGTTATGTGTTGAAATCTGGAATGTAATCAAGGTAAAGAGAAAAGGAAGTGAAATTATCACTCACCTATGGGGTGGGTTGGGGGGTGAGGGGTGGTCTGTATACTGTTTTTTCTTTTGTTTGTTTGTCTGTTTTGTTTTTGCTTTTGTTTTTGTTTATATTGGTGGTGGAATATGGGCACTGGTTAAGGGATGGGTGTTTGAGCATTGTGTAACTGAGATATAAGCCTGAGAAGTTTGTAACTTTCCACTTGGTGATTCAATAAAATAAATTTTAAAAAAAAGTGTATAAATCTGTAACTGTACCCTCACGGTGATTCTCTAATTAAAAATAAATAAATTATTTTTAAAAAAATGGAGAATTTCATGGAAAATGTGGGAAATTTTACTATTGTTAAATCAGTCTGTCCAGTACATGAAAATGCATGTTATTATTCTGATAACTTTATTCATTGCAAAGCTTTGTCACCAGGCATCATACCTAGCTCGGACCATCAGAGAACTTTGTACGCAAGTGTGAGATCCTTAATGTTTTATGGTAATCTATAAGTGTTTTAATCTTTATATTTGTGTTTTCCTAGAAATCCGAATTCTAAGATGTCCCCTGGTTAATTCCTAATGTGAAGTGAATTTATGCCAAGTGAATTAAGAACTTTCATTGTGAGCATCTTTAAAGCTTGTTTTGAATATCTATAGAACTGACCTAATGCTTTTGAAGTGGCACTGCAAGCAGTTTTGTCATGTTAAATGAGATGATTGGTAATTTGTGTCCAAACATGGAAGATCGTGTTGTACTAGTTCAGTAAAATAAGAGCTTAAATTTGTGGGACGACTAAGGAATATAGATGTATGTTTTAAGTCAGAAAGATAATGGATGCAGATATCATCAGTTGGAAAAAGGAAAGGAATCCTGGTAAAGTGAAGTTGATTTTGAAATGGGTTGAAGGAAAGTTACAGGACAGAATGAATATAAAAGAAAGTGTAGAAGGTTTGAGGTTGTGTTTGTTTTTTTTTTTCTTTTTGGGTCACACCCGGCAATGCACAGGGGTCATTTCTGGCTCATGCACTCAGGAATTACCCATGGCGGTGCTCAGGGGACCATATGGGATGCTGGGATTCGAACCCGGGTCGGCCGCGTGCAAGGCAAACGCCCTACCCACTGTGCTATCACTCCAGCCCCCTGAGGTTGTGTTTGAAGGAAAGAAACTGATCACTGTTCTAAGAAACTCACATGCAGAATTGTTCTAGTACCTTTTTTGGTAGGACCTATGGAGATGAGATTGGATGGATTGTCTGGACTCCTGTTAAGTGCTCTTAGATAATGGAATTCTTCAAAAGTTGCGGAAAATCAAGGGCTTTTCAAAATGGGATTAAATGAATTAGACATATTTAACTGTACACTGGACTCCCAGTACAGTGCTCTTATTAATGGGAAGTCAAGGTTTTCAACATGGGATTGAATGGGTTAAATATGATGTTAAATTGTACACTTTTTCTCTACAAATTTTAGCTTCTTTGACTAGGACCCACAACAAATGGGTGTGTTGCATCTCACTGTGAGTAAAGTAAAATGTTTTTCTCTTCTTTGCACCTTCAGTATGTTTTTGATGCTTCATGGCACTATGTTGGTTTGCATAAATCCAGATAAAAGTCTTTCCTCTCTGTAATAGGGTCTACCCCTAATGCAGACGGGAAAATCAGTTATGGGACCCCAAAGCCCTCTTTCAGGGAAACAGTCAAGGGATTGGTCTAAATGACAGGAGCAGGTATTTAACAGGTACTGTTTCAAGTACCCTACAAACCTCAGGGAGACCTTAGAGGCCGGCTGGCTCAAGGAAAGAATGGAAATCATCACTGCTATGGAAAATGAGAAATCCGGGAATCTGTGTGACTGACACAGCCTGGGTCTACTCTCAGCATCCAGAAACCAGGATCTCTCTCAGCCCTGAAGAAGGGATGGGATGGCCTCCTTTCTGCCAGGATGCATCTATGGAAAATGAGGCCCAAGGCCACCTCCAGTTCAACCTGAAGGCTCGAGACCATCCAGTTCATCGTGGGACATTTATGGCCAGGCCTGGGTAACTCTGACGTGCCATATAAGATTAATGCCGTTATTGGTGTGCCTCCTGTCTTTAGCCCAACCCCCAGGACTTCTCAGTATATAATGGGGTACCCCAAAATGGAGAGTTCTCCAATCTTACTGTGTTTATGCAAAAGAACAAGTCAGATTTGTTAAGCCATCGGGCAAATTTTAAAATGAAGGTGGAGAGAAAACCATGTTTCTATAACTTGCTTTTTAAAGAATCAGATTCAAATTCTAGAGTGGTCTAGTAAATGTATTCTAATCTTGATCTAAAAGGTATCCCTTCTGGGTAATTCAGGTAAAATGTGTTTTGCTGACTGTAAAGTAAGCGGCCTAGTCTTTGGGACTCAATGTTGAACTTGCTATCACTAGTCTGACCAGGGTATTGGAAGCCAGAGCTTTAGTAGGGGGAACCTCAGCTCAAAGTGCAGAATTAATTGCTTTCCCCCAACCTGTCAATTGGCTACAGTGCCAAAAGTGGACATCTCAACTGGTTCTAAGTATTCACATTTAGTTCTATGAACACAGTCATTTGGAGAGAACTAGTTTTAACAGCTCTTAATTCTTGTTCCATCATGGGATTAATACCCCATCCAGAGAATACTCATCTAAGATACTCTGCAAAAGAGGAACAATAGGGGCTGGAGCAATAGCACAGCGGGTAGGGCGTTTGCCTTGCATGCGGCCGACCCGGGTTGGATTCCCAGCATCCCATATGGTCCCCTGAGCACCGCCAGGGGTGATTCCTGAGTGCAGAGCCAGGAGTAACCCCTGTGCATCACCGGGTGTGACCCAAAAAGCAAAAAAAAAGAGGAACAATAGGCATTGGAACAATGTTTTCAAAAGGAAATTGATAAACGGTTGCACTAAGCTTCCAACACTAGTGAAAGCCATCTTTCATGGGAAGGAACTCAGAACTGTGCTTTCTGTTTCATTAATGAACCTAGTGGAAATTCTGGGCTTCCTTTCCTAACACTTGTTCAGCTTCAAGGAACTCACCAAGGAGAGGATTGGCAGCTTGACATGCAAATGATCAAACACTCATTCAAGGTATAAATATCTATTGGTTCCAACTGATAGCTTCAGTGGATGGGTAGCTTTTCCAACCTGAGAAGTGGCGTGGTGCTTCTAGGCCACTAGAAAAATCTGGACATAGGAAGTCATTTTATATCAACCATGGGTGAAGCAGTTATTCTTTTCCATTGTTTTTATGACAGAAATGGGTATGGTATTATGTTGCTTTGGTTTCTGTTGCTTTAACTCTTATGTTTTCTAAGACAGCAAACTATTTTGTCCTTACTAGGTCAGAAGGGACCTTCCACATCTCCAGGGTCTAATCATTTCAAAGTGCCATCCCTCCGTCTAACTGATCTGATCTTTTCTTTCAGATAACTTCAGGATCCCAACCAGTTCATTGCCTGGGGCCCACTAAACTAAGGTAGCATGAGGTTTCACCCCTTGTGCAGGCAGGGTCTGCGACCCTCTGTCAGCATGAAGCAGCTTCAGAAGATGGATCACCGACCATTTTCCCCTTAAAGATTTAAGGTGGTGAAATCTCTAGGGGGGAATATGATGTAGGCAGGTAGATAGGGAAAGGCCCTTGGCAATGAAACAGATTAACAAAATCTCTGGGAAGGAGAATCCTGAGACTGACCCACCCTGTGGATACAGAAAACAGACCTGATGAGACCTTCAGCAGACCCTAAGGAGGTTGGACCCCTCCCCACGAAGTTCCTCGAATTCCCTTGACCTCTCCCTTAATCTGATTAAAATGTGATCCAGCCTAAAGAAGACCATCACCACTCCCAACCTCCCTGGTAACCTCCTTAGCAACGGACTTTTACCTGGGAAGAAGCCCCACGTGGGGGCAGGTTGAAGAAACCCTATAAAGGTCATCTTGAACAAAGGGAGTGCACACATATGCTGCCTGAGCCCATGTGCTGCTTGTGCCCATGTGGCCGAGCACATGTGGTGCCCAAGCACATGTGTCGCCTGCATCTCCCCCCTTGAGATGTGTACTTTCATGCTTTCGTGTCCAGTGCTAGGATGTGTGTAGAGCTTCCTCCACCCTTGGAGAAGCCTGTGTTCTCTCTTGAGCGCGTTACTCCTACTGTTTTTTTTCCTTTCCACTTATCCCTTCCCTCCTCTCCCTGCAAAAATGGAGTTTTTGTGTCACAAGGGATACCAGACAATGCCCCCGACCACATTTAATTTAAAACAAAACAGGGGGAGATGTAGGGAGCCATTTTACAAGCCCAGCTCTTATCCTCTAGTCAAGCAGAGGCTTACTTAGGATTCCTGTAAACAAGGTCACCACTGCTGACCTTACTGATCTTATCAATTCGCCATTCATCTCTCACTAGCCAACGCCCATGCCTGATCTGCATTTTACTATTGTTCCTATGGGGGTCCAAGCATGCATACCACCCCCTCCCACCAAGAGGTATAAGTATTGTAACTGCAGTAGAATAAACTCTCTCTCTCTCTCTCTCTCTCTCTCTCTCTCTCTCTCTCTCTCTCTCTCTCTCTCTCTCTCTCTCTCTCTCTCTCTCTCTCTCTCTCTCTCTCTCTCTCTCTCTCTCTCTCTCTCTCTCTCTCTCTCTCTCTCTCTCTCTCTCTCTCTCTCTCTCTCTCTCTCTCTCTCTCTCTCTCTCTCTCTCTCTCCTCCTTCTGGCTCTGCGTCTGTTCATTCGGCTGCGTCCCCTCCTTAGCCCCACAAGGGTCCTCCCTGCGGGACAGGATGGGACCCCACAGAGAACCACCTCCCCGGGCCTCCCCAGCAGAGGAACAAAGAGATGGGGGACCACAGACTGGCAGTCAAAATGGCCCATTGAATGCAGAGCTGTTAGCATACTTATAGCACATCTGAGGGAGTTCAAGGTATAGGACTGCATGTAGTTGTGATTAATCGCGCAGTGTAGTCAGAGTTTTGGCTGCAGTCCTGGTCATCAGAGTTCCATCATCCAAGTCTCCTCTCAGACCTCAAAGTCTCCAAAGTTTCAGTACTCCTCCTCGCCTTCAACATCTCATGAACCGTCTCATCAACCTTCTTGTCCTCAATGTCTAGTCCTCAGCATCTAGTCTTCATCCATCTCCTTCCCAGCGTCTAATTACAGAATCTCGTCCCCGGCCTCTTCAACAATTCTCTCTTCAGCAACTCTCCTACATGTCTTACAACCAGTCCAGTCTGACTCTGTGGTTTCTCGTCTTCCAGTCTCTCTCTGTCCTCTCTAGTCTCTCTCTGGTCTTCTTCTTCATCTCAGTTTTAGTCTCTCCCACAAGTCTTACTCCATGTCTCCAGTCTTCAGTCAGTCCCCACAACCCCTTACAGCACAGTTATATAGGAATCATGTAGAGTGGGGATACAAAGGTGGGGTTGAACATTAACAAATCAACAACAACAACAAAAAGTAAAGGTCACTCCTTCTCAAGGACAAAATCTAAGGAGATTACTCAAGATTGTTAGGAGATCCACCCAAGGGCGGGATTCTACCCAGGGTGTATTGCTTTCTCCTCAGCTAGTAATCCACTTAAACAGTCATAGTAAATTTACTTCTTATAATATTTCTAGCAATATCATTTTGTATGAGCACAGTAAGAGATATATTAAGCTTATTGTTTGGTTCTTCCTGGGGACATCTCACTATATATTCCAGAGCACAGTCCTCAGGCCATGTTAGTCTTTCCTAACCCCAGCAGGGTGCTTATTCAGTTACCTCTTTTGGGTCATGACAGTTTTTCCATGACCATGCTCTTAACTTAAAATATTAAGGCACTTGGTCTGGCCCATTTCGATGCCAAGGTAGCTCACAGGTTATCCTGGGTCCATCCAGTCCCTCATAGGAACCCTGCTCTTGGAGTGCTAGGAACTAAGGGCAACTGAGGCTTAAGTCAAGCAAATACGGATGCCCAGGAGTAAATATTATTTTGGAGTCAATTAACTGCCATGTAACATAGCATAGCATCAATTGTCTTCCTAAATAAACCATACAAATGACATAAAGAAAAGAGAAAAGCAATTTAGGATTATTAGTGCCTGATGGAATTGGGTGTGTCTCAGTTTCACTGTTGTGGGGATGGCTCAATAAACCCTAAACTTCCTGCAGGAGCAGCAAAGACAACCCAGTGTTATCCAACACTTTTTATTAGTACTTGCAGTTATTTGGATAAACACAGTAAGAAATATAGTTTCCAAAACTTAGTTCTCTGGGCTCTGAGGGTAGGCCCACTAGGCTTTACCGTAAAATCCCAGACTAGGTCCTCAGGTCAGTTCAGCTTGTCCCTCCCCATGGAGATCCTGTGTCTTAAGTCATAATGATTTGCATCAAGATTGTGCTTTTACTTTCTAGACTTTCCCATTTCGATGCCAGGGTAGCTTTATTATTCATCCTAGTTCCTTCCAAGGCCCATGATGGGATTTCCTCCTTTTGGGGGAGTTAGGAGCTACAGTAACCAACGCCTGAGAGAAGTAATTATGATGGATGTCCAAGATTCAGAGTCAATCAACTCCCAAATATTAGGAGCATAGCATTAACAGTCTTTTTGTGTTTAGGCAAATAATACTGCTCTATAAAAAATTTGAAAAGACTATATGGGAAATAGAAAAGCAAGTAATTCACTACAAATAAAAAGTCCAAAGTTATCAGAAAGTTTAACTCATAAGTAACCAACCCTGACTTGGAGAATCATAAAGCACAAAAGTTAAAGATAAACTCAAGGGATTAGAGCTGCTAGTAAGGCACTGTAAGTTTCTCTGGGGGGAGGAAATGGGCAATTAACTGATGAAGGCTAAAACACTTGGTGTCAAATATCCAACACCCAGTACTTCAAAAATTCTGTTACCTCACTCACCTCTTATGTGGTGGTCCACCAAACGCAGTCCTTTCACCTTCAGGGTCTCTGTTTGGGCACCACTTTTTCACCATACTGTAGTGGCTGTGTCGCCCTGGTGCATCCGGGACAAAAGTCATTCCCCTGGCCAATGAATGGAAGAACAGATCTACAGGCTGATGGTCAGTGCCAATTTAATTGAGATTAAATAGTTCTAATATAAGGAATGAGAAACTGCAGCATGCAGGTGAAGGGACAGAGAATGGGAAACAATGCAATAAATGATTAACAGACAGGGGAAAGTAAGGCACAAACAAGAAGTTGAACACAGGCACCTGCAAACTGGGAATGGCTCAGGGACACTACAGTGGGTAACAATGGTTGCAAGGATGATAGGCGATTACATTAGCATAAGTCTCTGCAAGGGAGAAAGGACAACCCAGAGTCAAGCCAGAGCTACTCATAACTAAGGAGGGGCAAGTTCTGTTACGTGGACTACAGCAATTACAAATTATGGGAAGACAGCACCCCTTTTGGTGCTGTTCTTCCCCATCTCTGGTATCTCCAAAGCCCTCTAACCCTGAAAATCCCCATAGAATTGCTCAACAGGGTGGCACCAACCAGGCAGGTTGGGAGCAGTGCCAGCAGGGATTCCAACAATTTTCCTTTTTATTTAGGCAGTTATCATTATACTTAACAGAAAAATGACTGTTCTCCCCTTAGCATGGAAGGTTTGTTCTCACCATTGCAGTCAAGTGTAGTGCTGGGGGTTCAGTCAGACAGAGAAAGAGAAGTGAAGGGCTGTGCTCAAAGATAGGACAGCAGTTATGGCACATACCTGGCATGCTTCCAACCAGTTTGAGTCCTTGTAACATATTGTCCCCCCAGAACTGCCAGGTGCAGTCTTGAAGGCCCCCGAGCTCCGCCAGGTGTGGTTCTGAGTTCTCTGACACAGCCAGGCTGGCATGGGGATCACTAGCACCACAGGGCAAGAGCAGCACTGCACCCTTGAGCCCTTGGGCAGAACCAAGAGCCCAACTGGCCAAGAATTGCTGATGGGGTTCCCAGAACTCTTGAGCACCGCTTGGTAGCCCCCACCTCAAAAAGAAGTCAAAGGCATTGATATTAGAAAGAAATAACTATCCCTATTTGCAGATTAAAACACTGTTGTTCAAAGTCTCCGGGAATCTGCAAAAAACTCCTAGAATTCAAGTGTGCGTTCGGCACAGCTGCTGGACACAGTCACACAGACAGCTGCACCAGTGCACCCTCTCCTCTCCTGCTAATAACAATAAAAAACGGCAGCTTCTTCCCATGAAGAAAACAACTGTAGCAGCAAACACCAGGAAATAAAGAATTTAAATACCATTTCAAAGCAGTAAATGTGGGTTTGAGTCAGAGGGGGAAGTGCAGTCCTGTGGGCTATTGACCTAATACCCTGGCCAGGCTGTCCTAGAACAGTGTAGGCTGGCCCTGCGGTAGCCCAAGGACCCTTCGCAGGACTCCCAGGGGAGGTGGAAGTGCCAGCCCAGAGGGACGCCACCCTTCTGCCAGCAGCTTCTTGTCCCCTGATGTCCCTCCACTGCCCACTGGTCCCTGTCCCTCCTCTGGCCACCAAGGCTAGAGGGTCCCAAACTAGCCTAGGGCCCCACTGCCCTCTGAACTGATCCCCCCAGCCAGCTAGTGCCCCAACAATGCCCCCGCTAAGTCCATAGCAACAAACGGATCATACCCTGGTCCTTTGTGTTCTCCCAGGCTGGTAAGTCACTGACCTTTGTGCAGCAGCTCACAAAACTCTGGGCTCCCAGCATCACACCTGAAGTTGACTACTAGGTCGGGTAAGGGGGGCCAGGCAGAAGGCAGGGAGAGAATGGGGGCCTGGGAAGGAGATGGGTGCAGGGCCAGGCAGGACTCGGTCCCGCCTCCTTGATCAGAAGGACTGGGTCCCGCCTTCTTCATCTGTAGAGCCTCCCACTTCCCTTCCCTTCAAGAGGCTGAGAGGTGACTAGGGTGGGAGCTGACCTGCAGACATGGGGGGAGGGGACATGACTCCCCTTTGGAACCTAGGGGAACACAACTCTCTCAGAACTTGGGAGGACACAATCCCCCTCAGAACATGGGGAAACACAAGGCCTCTCAGAACCTGGGGGGTACGAATCCCCTCAGAACCTGGGGGGCACAACTCCCCTCAGAACCTGGGGTACACGACTGCCCTCGGAACCTGGGGGGCACGACTGCCCTAGGAACCTGGGGGCCACGACTGCCCTCGGAACCTGGGAGGGACACAACCGCCTCGGAACCTGAGGGGTCGTGATCCCCCTCAGAACTTGGGGGGCACAACTCCCCTCAGAACCTAGGGGATATGACCCCCCTTGAAACCTGGGGGGCACGACTGCCCTCGGAACCTGGGGGGACACAATCCCCCTCAGAACCTGGGGGAACACAACCCCCCTCAGAACCTGGGGGGACACAACCCCCACGGAAGCTGAGGGGTCACGATCTTCCTCTGAACCTGGGGGATACGATTCCCCTCGGAACCTGAGGGAACACGACTGCCTTTGGAATCTGAGGGGACACAACTCTCCTCAGAACCTGGGGGGACACAAACCTCCCTGGAACCTGAGGGGAAAGGATTCTCCTCAGAACATGAGGGGACACAACCCCCCTCTGAACCCGAGGGAGCACAACTCCCCTTAGTACTTGAAGGGACACAAGTCCCCTTGGAACTTGGGGGGACACAAATCTCCGAACTTGAGGGGGCAGGACTCTCCTCAGAACCTGAGGGGACACAACCCCCCTCCAAACCCGAGAGGACACGACTGCCCTCGGTACCTGAGGGGACAGGATTCTCCTTGGTACCTGAGGGTGTACAACTCCCCTTGGAACCTGAGGGGACACGACTATCCTCGGAACTTGGGGGGACAGTACCCCCCTTGGAACCTGAGAAGACAGGACTCTCCTCAGAACCTGAGGGAACACGAACCCCTCAGAACCTGACAGGACACGATTCTCCTCGGAACCTGAGGGGACACGTCCTCCTCAGAGCCCGACGGGACACAATTCTCGAAACCTGAGGGGACACGACCCCCTCAAAGCCTCACGGGATACGATTCTCTTCAGAACCGGGGGGACATGACGGCCCTCGGAACCTGGGGGGACACGACGGCCTTCGGAACCTAGGGGAAAACGACGGTTCTCGGAACCAGGGGGACACGACGGCCCTCGGAACCTGGGGGGACACGACGGCCTTCGGAACCAGGGGAACACGACGGCCCTCGGAACCTGGGGGGACACGACGGCCTTCGGAACCTAGGGGAAAACGACGGTTCTCGGAACCAGGGGGACAGGACGGCCCTCGGAACCTAAGGGGACTCGATGGTTCTCAGAACCAGGGGGACACGACGGCCCTCGGAACCTGAGCACGGGGGCGGGGTGCCTCCTCCTCGGGACGTGGGCGGCGGGGACGCTGGTCGAAGCCTCGGGGACCTTTCCCGGCCCCGGGTCGGGGACCCGCGGCCGCAACCGATTCGGACGGGCAGACTCGCTCGCGCCTGCGCGGCCGCGGGGGCCGAATCCGACAGGCGCGCCGCGGGCAGCCCGTGACGTCAGGCGCGCGCCGGGCCGGATCCGACAGGCGCGCCGCGGGCAGCCCGTGACGTCAGGCGCGCGCCGGGCTGGGAGGCCCCCGGCCGTCCCGGGGTCCTTGAGCGAGCGCCGGGGAGCCATGGCCTTGAGGCTGCTGAGGGTCGCGGCGGCGGCCGCCCCGCGCGCGGTGAGTGCGGCAGGCGGGGGTCTCGGCGGGGAGGGGCGCCCTCCGGGCCCGCGTTGCGGCGGTGAGTCTAGCGCGTCCCGGGGCGGCCGGTAGGTGGGGGGACGGGACGGGGGCCCGACGCAGGGGACACGGCCGGGTGCTTGAGAGGAGTGGGCCCCCGCAGGGTGGGGGGCAGTGGGGGCCCCGCAGGGTGGGGGGTTGGGGAGCACCTGCAGGATGGTGGGGAGGTGTGGGGGCCCCGCAAGGTGGGGGGCTAGGGGGACGCCTGCAGGGTGGGGGGTTGGGGAGCATCTGCAGGATGGTGGGGAGGTGTGGGGGCGCCTGCAGGGTGGGAGGTGGAGTGGGAGCTCCCGCAGGGTGGGGGAGGTGCTAGAGCCTTGCCGGGGGTGGGGGGCCCCTGCAGGGTGGGGGAGGTGCGGTAGCCTTGCCGGGGGTGGGGGGCACCTGCAGGATCGGGGGAGGGGTGTGGGGACCGTCCCTTTCCACCTTCCTCCCAGCTAGTGCTTGGTGATGTCGTTAAGCGAGCCGTTTGGGCAGTGAGGATGTGCCACTGACACAGACGGACAGCCGCCCCTGCGCCTTCTGCGGGGCCGGGCGCTTAGACCGGCAGCGGCAAACCCGGGACGTGGCCGTGGCTGCAGTGCACGATCTGTCTTCCAGAACGGAATTCACTCGAGTGCCCAGTGCGGGAGGCGCTACGGGCCGCTGGCCTTCGTGCTGGGGGAGAGAACCAGCAAGAAGCTGACGGAGTACAGCAAGGTCATCACCGTGGACGGCAACATCTGCTCCGGGAAAGGCAGCCTGGCCAAGGAGATCGCCCAGAAACTCGGTAAGAGCCCGGCCGTGCGCGCTCGGACTCCTGGTGTGGGGCGTCCCGACTCGGTGCTCCTTCCCACCCGGGTGGCCCAGCGCGGTGGGGGGGCCTATCTGAATGTCGTTGAGAAAACCGTTTCCTCCTTCCGAGCTGGGCGACTGACAGACGTGCTGTGGTGGCTGTGCCCGGGCGGGCCTTCCCGGAGCTGTGGAGGCTGCTGCTTCCTGGTGTTGGGCTGGTGGTCGCCCGCTGCCCGCCCAGGTCTCCGCCTGCAGGATCCAGGCTTGAGGGGGCGCTGACGAGCTCTGCCCTGCTGGGCACGTCTCCCCTGCAGGGCTGAAGCACTTTCCTGAAGCGGGGATCCACTATGCCGACAGCACCACGGGCGACGGGAGGCCCCTGGACGTGGAGTTCAGTGGGAACTGCAGCTTGGAGAAGTTCTACGATGACCCGAAGAGTAACGACGGGAACAGCTACCGCCTGCAGTCCTGGCTGTACGCCAGCCGCCTCCTGCAGTACGCCGACGCCCTGGAGCACCTGCTGAGCACAGGTGCGAGCCGCTGGGCCTCAGGGACGGCCGCAGTGTCCACTTTTCCTAGGGCCTTTGGCAAGGCAGGCTCTTTGATTCCGGCGCACCCCGAGGGCCACAGGGCTGCTTCAGAGGGAAGGTGGCGTCGTGACCTCAGGGACAGGGATTCCTGGGCGTGGCACTGGGGCGCAGATGGCAGGGATGGAGCGAGAGGAGCCTCTGAGGGCCTGAGCAGGGAGCCCACAGATTGGGTTCAGCCAACAGTGCGTCACTGCTGTCTGCTGTGCCCTGGCCGGGCCTAGACTGCCGAGGTGGGCCAAAGTGGACGAGGGGCCGGTGAGGGGGGGTAGCAGGAGCATCGGGGCTGTTGGGGGCGGTGGGAAGTAGAACCCGCCGGGGGTGGGTCCCCACACGTGCCAGCCAGTGACAACCGTGAGCTCCCGAGTGCTGGGGTATGTGTGTGCGCGTACATGCGGTTGCTCATTTGTGGGGGTGTGAAGACAGTGTGGGGGAGTTTCTAGGGGCACAGGGAGACTGTTGGGGTGTGTGTTTACAGTTTGGGGTGTGCAGACTGTCGGGTGTGTTTGGAGTGTTGGTATGTGCAGAGTGATGGGGTGTGTAGAGCATGGGGGGGGGCACATATACGTTTGTAGACGTGAGATTTGTATGTAGGGTGCAGACTGTGGGGCTGTATGGAGTGTGGAGTGTGTAGCGTTCCAGGCGTGTGTGTGTCATATCCATTGTAGGGGCGGATGTTGGGAGTTCCGGGGGGGGGGGGCGGGGAGAATGATTGCAGACTGGCGCTGTGCAGAACACCGTCTGCATCCGGCTGCTGCAGTGGCCTGGCCCCTCGAGTGTGGGGGTCCAGAGGGGCAGGAATGCCCTTGCAGCTGCCCGTGGGGGCTGTCCCGTAGTGGATGGCAGCGGGTCGGCATGGCCACAGCCCACCTGTCCCGGGCCTGGGGGAAGCCCGCATCTGCCTCCCAGGCCACGAAGCGGGCTTCCCCCAGGCCACGAAGCGTCGAGTGTGTGCGGATGCGGGGGAGCACGGGAGGGCACCATCCCCTCAGGGTGGGGGGCTCAGGAACAGGGTGCCTTGGGGGATCCTGGTGGTTCAGGGTGCGCTCCCGTTCAGGTACCGGGTGTGTGGGGACACTCCTGGGGCGAGCAGGACATCCTGACTTCACGTCGTTCCGGAAACTGCTCTCCTGCCACCCACCCGCACGCCCCTCACAGGTGCCGAGAGAGGGGGCCTGCTCCCCTCTGACGTCCTTGTCCGTGTCCCCGCAGGCCAGGGCGTGGTGCTGGAACGCTCCATCTTCAGCGACTTCGTCTTCTTGGACGCCATGTACAAGCAGGGCTTCGTCAGGAAGCAGTGTGAGTCCGAGGGGCGCCGCCCTCAGGGGCGGGGCTGGGAAGGGGGCCCTGGTGCTGCCCGCACTGCCCCGGCCGCCTCTGCAGTCTCTGGGCGTCGGAGCAAGCCCGTGGTTTCCGTGGGTGTCGGGTCAGCCACGCCTGCCGCACTGGAGCGTCCCCTGTGCGAAGCTGCAGGCAGTTTGTGACGAGGCTCCTGGGGATCCCGTCTGGGAGTGGGGTGTCTGCTTTCCCCGGGGGTGGGGGCTGCCAAGCCCCTTCTCCGTGCACCCCAAGGACACGGCTCCCCACCCTGCCGCGCTCTTGGGGTTCTGAGAGCAGAGAAGTCGTTTGGGTTTGGGGCCCACACTCGGCGGTGCCCGGGCTTCCTCCTGGCAGGGAACCGTAAACGGTCCCCGGGGTTGAGCGGGTGAGCCGCGTGCGGGTGAATTCCCAGCTGCTGAACTCTCGCCCCAGCCCCCATCGGCCATTCTGGGGGGATGGTCATAGTCTCGGGGACCCTGTGGGGGGAGCCAGCCTGGCAGTGCTTGGGGAGCCGAGACCCCGGCCTCGAGTGCTGCCCGGCCCACGGCTGGCGCTTTCCCTCCGGGTTGCGGGCAGCTGCGCCTGGCTGTGACGTGGCTGTCCCGACCCTCGGTGGGCCCTGGGAGGTGGGCTGGGAAGGGGGCCGGGAAATGCGGCTGAGCCATTCCTTCGGGCTCGGTGTTGTGCTGTGGGCTGACCGCTGTGCGGATCGAGTGGGTGCCGCGTGGCAGTGACGGGTGCCCCCGTCCCGTGTGCAGGTGTGGACCATTACTACGAGGTGCGGAAGGTCACCCTCTGTGAGTACCTGCCACCCCACGTCGTGGTCTACGTGGACGTCCCGGTCCCCGAGATCCAGAGCCGGATCCAGAAGAAAGGGAATGTAAGGAGCCTGCTCCCCTCGGCCCCCGCCCTGTGGTGTCAGTTGAGAGGGACCCCATGGCCTGGGCACGGCCCTGGACCCTCCCATGGGCTCTGGGGCAATGCCGGGCAGGGGTGGGCGGGGCTTCTGTTCCAGACTGCCCCTCCCCGTGGCACAGTGTCCTGGGGTCCCGGAGGGGCTAGAAGTGGCCCTTCCTGAGGGTGGGTGCCCGGGCCTGAGCCTCCTGCCCTCCTGCCCATTGCTAGTGCCATGACGCCCTCTTGCTTAGGGGTGACTAAAGCAAGAAGTAGCCTTTAGGCTTTCAGGACCATTCCTCCCAGGGTCAAAGGACAGGATTGCAAGCCTGAGAGACGCGGTGACCTTGGGGCTGGAGCAGCTGCACAGCGGCTGACCCAGCTCCGACCCCGGCATCCCATAGGGTCCCCCAAGCACTGCCCGGAGCGATTCCTGAGTGCAGAGCCAGCATGACCCCTGAGCACTGCCAGGTGTGGTCCCCAAACCCAAGCATAAAAAGCCATTCTCCTCTGTGGAATGATCCAGTTACTGGTCTGGTCTGTGCCGCTGAAGCAAGCCTGTGTTCAAGTTCCGCGGCAGCTGCCTTGTTGGGTCGGAATCCAGCCTGGAGGGACAGAGTCCCCATCTTCCTGGGGTAGACCTGACGGCCAGAGCCAGGCAGGCCTCTGTGCAGTAAAGGGGTAGCTCACCCGGGACCACAGTCAGGTGACGGGGGTGGCAGAGCGAGCAGGCGCCCGCCTAGGTCAGCCTCCGGCGTCCTGCGGCTCGGGGTGGGTGGGTGCTTGGTGGAGGAGGGGGTGTCGGTGTTTCACCTGTCCTTCCTGCCTCTGTCCAGCCGCATGAGAAGAAGGTGTCCCCTGCCTATCTCCAGGACATCGAGGATGCCTACAAGCAGACTTTTCTCCCGGAGATGAGGTGAGTGCAGCCAGTGCCCTGCACTGAGGGGGTCTGGGCTCTCACGGCCGGTGCTGTCTGGGCTCGGTGCTGGGTTATGGGGTGCTGGGCTCACTGCGGGTGCTGTCTGGGCTCCCTGCTGGGTTATGGGGCGCTGGGCTCACTGCGGGTGCAGTCTGGGCTCGGTGCTGGGTTATGGGGCTCTGGGCTCTCACTGCAGGTGCTGTCTGGGCTCGGTGCTGGGTTATGGGGCGCTGGGCTCTCACTGCGGGTGCTGTCTGGGCTCGGTGCTGGGTTATGGGGTCTGGGCTCTCACTGCGGGTGCTGTCCTGGGTGTCCGTCGCGGTCACGTGAGGACAGAGCAGACCGTGTTTCTGTTGGGTCGGGAGGGCGGGCTGGCTCCAGGTTTGCTGCTTTGGGCGATGCTTGCATTCCAAAGGGAGCCGGGCGGGAGAGGCTGCAGCAAGGGCGTTGTCCCAGCTGCCTCCAGAGCTCTGGCCACACAGGGTCTTTCCTGGGAGGGGTTCGGGGCAGTCATCAGCCCCCTCGTCCCTTAACTTTGGGAGAATCGGACCAGGGTCCAGCTCCGTGGAGGCAGGCAGGTTCCAGTAGCTCAGTCGCGGGGCTTGATCCTGAGGTCATGGCAATCAGGATTGTCCAGTGCTTAGTGGGGCTTCCCGTCCTGGACCTGTGTTGGGGTTCAGCTCGTGAGTTCCGAGGTTTGGGAGGTTTTACTCTCAGGGCTGAAAACTAGACCCAGGGGCGGGGGACGGGGGTTCCTACCCATGGGCTTCCCCAGTGACCACGGCCAGAGTCAGCAGCAGGGTGGTCCTCCCTCCGCTATTCGGCTGCTCCCCAGGGAGGCCTCCCCGGTGGCATGCTGGCCTCATGGGTCTCCTCGGTGTGTCCATGGCGGCCTCGAAGAGGAGGGGACCGCTGTGCCGTCCCGCCTGGGCAGTGTTCTCCGGGAGGGCATGGGAGCCTACTGTGCCCATCCAGCCGGGCCTCGATTCCTCCCTTCAGCTTGTCCTTGACAGCCGTGCCCTGGGCCATCGTGCCCGGCTCCTCCAAAGGGCAGCCCCTGCCCTACCCACCGCCGTCGTGCTGTGCTTCCCTCCTCGGGTGGCCTTAGGCCTGGCCACTTAGCGTCTTATTTGTCTTTTCCTTGTAGTGAAAAGTGTGAGGTTTTGCAGTACACCGCAAGGGAAGCTCAAGACGCAGAAAAGGTAAGAAAGCGTATAAGATGTTTGTAATCGTTTCTAGGTTTGATGCCGGCCTGAGGGTCCAGCAGACAGATAACCCCCAGTCGCTTCTCGCTGTTCTGAGAAGTGTCTCACTCCCTCGCCTGTCGAGCGGCCGCCTCCCGCAGGCCCGGGGCTGCTGTTCTCGAGTGATGCCGTTTGTGGCTGTGGAAGGTAGAACGGGGCAGGCAGGGACGGGCGCGCTCTCATGGGGTCAGCAGCACCCTATGGAGTAGGTTGCTTGTATTTGCCTTCCTGACCCCTTTTCTGGGGGCTGATTTGTTTGCACATTGTCATAGTGGTTCAGGTGGCTCTTCTCAGAAGTCACCCGTCCCGCAGACAGTGTGGTCTGAGCTCACACCTCTGAGCCCGAGGGCTCCTGGCTTTGGTTGTTCGGGGACAGTGTGGCAGGGAAGGGAGGTTCTTGGGGGGGAACGGAGGCACATCGTTTCTGGGAACTAAACTCTGGTCTGTGTTGAGTCAGCTGTTTCCTCCTAGGACCTGTAGGGAAATGAGTGATTTCTCAGAGTGCTGCTTCCTGCACCCTCCGTCTTTTTATTTGGTTTGGGGCCACACGAGGGCTTACTCCTGGCTCTGTGCTCGAGATCACTCCTGGCGCGCTTGGGGTATCAACTGGGGTGCCGGGGACCGGACTCAGCTATGTGCAAAGCCAGCGCTCCTCTGCCCAGCTCTCTGGCCCCTGCCCTTCCTGCCAGCATGCAAGAATGTTCTGTTCCACTCCAGAGACGCTGGGCAAAGCCCCCAGACCGAGCCCCTCCAGCAGCCGACCTATGAGGCAGGCGAGCTGATGAGGTGGCGGCAGAAGCCATCACGCGGCCCTCGCCCTCACGCTGGCCTTCCCTGTCCAGGTGGTGGAGGACATTGAATACCTCAAGTATGACAAAGGGCCGTGGCTCGACCAGGACGACCGCACATTCCACAACCTGCGGATGCTGTGAGTGGGGTGCCGGGTGCCGGGTAGTGCGGCCGGTGTCAGGGCTGGGGTCTCGGGCGGCCTCTGGGGGAGTGAGCCCCAGCCCCACAGCCGTGGGGGCCGCCGGCATGGTCTCCGGAAGGTGTGAGTGAGCTCTGGGGACGTGGCCTTGAGTTGGCCCCCTGCTGGCTCCTCGCCGCCCCCTGCTGTCCCCAGGCTCGTCTGTGCGCCTGCCCGGTCAGCTTGTATCGAATGGCCTTTCCGGGCAGGCGGGCCTTGCTGCAGGCTGTATGCGCGTGTGTGGCCGCGGGGCGACCCCCCCAGCCCCTGCTCCTCCTGTGGGGTGCACAGGTCACTCCTGCTTTCGTGCCAGAAGTTGTGACTTGCAGTCCCTGCTGCAGAAGGAGCTTCGTCCCCTGCTGTCGCTGCTCCCGGTCAGCCGCCCCTGCCCAGGGGGTCCTGACAGCTCGCTGCGGGAGTTTGGTTTTTGTTTGAGCCCCGTTTCTTAGCTCGGGGCCTGAAAGGAAATTACGGCCAGTTTTCCGCTCCGTTTACCAGCCCTGCTTGTTCCGTCTGGGCCAGACCCCTGGCAGGCACTCTGTAATCTTGCGTGTGGTGGGGCCGAGTTGTGGGGTGTGTACCCTTACATATATGTGTGCTTGCTTGCATGTGCGTGCGTGTGTGTGTGTGTGTGTGTGTGTGCGTGCTCATGTTGCAGCATTTCCCATGTGTTGGCCTCATCTTCCCCCTTCCCTGGGGTCCCAACCCTGGTCCCTTTGTGGCTGCTTGACCCTCCCGAGGAGGGTGTGCCCTGCTGTGGCCTCCCTGGGACACTCGGGGGAGGTGCGGCCTGCAGCTCCTCGGGGATGCTGAGAGGGAATTTCATGCTTTCCCTGTTTGTGTTGCTCGCCCCTTGACAGCGTCCTCCCTCGCAGTCTGGCTCTGGGATGTCCTCAGGGCCTGCACTCCCTGGGCTGGTCTCAGCGTGGCTGAGGCAGGGCGGGAAGGGGCAGCCGGGCATCTCCGCGTCTCCGGATGGCGCGGCTGCTCTGGGCCCGGTCCCGCCAGGCTGTTTCTCTAGGATTGGGGGATTATTTCAAAGTGTAGAAAAAGCCAAACCACCTGCAGCCCTGATAGCTGTTAACAGGTGAAAAGGTGACCTTCGGGTTCAGTTGAGTTTGTTCTGTAGCGTCACTTTAACAAATACCCGGGCGTAATGCACCTAGGATAATATTTGCCTGTTAAAAGTTTTAACATTGGCGTGCGCCCTGGATAGGCCTATGGGCCGACTCCTCTGTCAGCCAGGCCTGCTGGCACCGAGGCTGGCCGGGGGGTGTGGCGCCTCAGGGGCATCAGGGACGGTGGGGACTGTGTGCCTGTGCAGGGACTTGGGCACCAGACAGACGCCTCCTGCGCCCCCACTTTGCCTCTCGCCTGCAGCCCCGGGGCTCTGTTCAGACTTGAATTCAGAGAAGCCACTCGTGGCAGTGTCCGCGTCCTGGCTCTTGGGTGTGTGAGTGGCGTCCGGTGCTCTGTGTTCATCCCAGCCAGAGAAGTGTGTGGACGGCCACCAGCCACGGGGCGCCCCCGGTGCCATGACGTGAGCTCGTGTGACCTGTCGCCCGCCTTCTCAGGGTGCAGAACAAGCTGGAGGTGCTGAAGTACACGACCATCCCCGTGTACCTCCCCGAGATCACCATCGGCGCCCACCAGAGCGACCGCGTCTTCCGCAAGTTCACCGAGGTGAGCCGTGGGGCCACCACGGGGTTGGCGGCAGGTTTGGGGTGTCCACGTCCCTGTCCACTCCTCTGGCTTGGGAGCCTCCAGTAAGTGACTTGGTTGTCGTGAGAACCACCTGGAGTCGTTGGAGAGGTCGGCCCGGGCCGGGACTGAGCGGCAACTCCTGTGCCTGGCAGGGGTGCGGCCCGGGCTCAGCCCTCAGGCGACCCACGGCTCCTCCCTCAGCGCCACCAGCTCCTCCTCACAGCCTGCAGCCCCCACTCTGGCCTCTTCCTCCCTGCGGCCCCCGCAGTGTCCCCCCCCGCCCCCACAGTCAGCACCTTGTATCCAGTGTCCCCATTCGGTCACAGGGTGGCCCCAGAGGGGTGGTGGGTGCAGCGCTGCCCCGGGCCTAGGAGTTCCCGCCTCAGGGACTTCACAGCCCTGGAGGGAGCAGGGGAGAGACAGCCAGTCGGCCGTCAGAAGCAGCGGGTAGCGCTGAGCAGCCTCGAGCACTCGAGGGTGGGGGTCCTTGCTGCAGTGTCCACTGCGCCCCACCAGGGGTGTCTGCACATGCGGGTGTGGACCCCCGTTCTCGGAATCCCGGCCGCCTCTCCCCGTGGTTGCTGCATTTCGGGTGCAAGTCCCCTGTCCCTTCAGCCCCCGGGCCCAGCCCGAGGTGCTTGCACGGCCAGCTGGGCACGCGAGGAGCCGGCTGTCCTGCCGGCTGCTGTCACCCATCGCTGTGCTGTCTCTGGGGGTCTGGGTCGGCAGAGCCGCAGCCCCGTGTGAGCGAGTGGCACGTGCGTGTCGAGTAGCTCTCCGGTTCGCTCTGCAAATTGCTCCTCAAAACCCAAAGGATTCCTGAGGTGACTCCAGTCTCGTCTCCCGACCACGCCCATGATGGCGTCATCGGGAAGCGACTTGAGGCCCGGGCCCTGTGTGTGGCCCCGATCTCCCAGTGCCTCACGCTGGACTCGTGCCCCTGCTGTCCCGACGTTCTTTCCCCCTGTGGCCCGCCCATGTCCGTGGGCCACCACACCTGGGTTCCCTCCACAGTAGCCGGGACAGCCAGGAAGAAGGCCTGTGTCCAGGCCTGTGTCTGGCCCCTACTCAGCCCTCAGGGGCCCCAGGTGGCCCCGACCAGTGCTCAGCAAGGCCCTGGGGCTCCCCCAGAGCTCTGGCCCGGCCTTTGCAGGTGCACTTCCTGCCGCCCGGGTGGGTGGCCGCAGGGAGGGCAGGGCGGCCTGCAGGGCGCGGCCCACTCACAGGCCTCTCCCCACAGCTTCCGGGCCGTAAGTACTGCCCCGGCTACAACGAGGACGTGGGCGACCAGTGGATCTGGCTGAAGTGAGCACCAGGCACCCACCATGGCCGAGGACTGTCTGTGGGTGCCCAGGCGGCATGAAGGGGTTCCAGCCCCGCGGGGCCTCCCCTGCACCACCCGGAGCCTGAGGAATAAACGTCTCTGCCTCTGCCCCTGTGCACGCACCATGTCGGGCCCACCGCACCCCTGCAGCTCCTTTAAGTCCTTCGGGTCCTTCAGGCTCAGCCGCTGCCTGCGGGGAGGGGCTTGGAGAGAGGGCAGAGCCAGCCGAGCCAGCCGAGCCCCTCGGGAAGGAGGTGGGCCCACAGCAGAAATGTCTGTCCAGCCCCCCAGGAATCTCGGGGCGAAGACCCATATTCCCTCGCCCCCAGGCTGCCATCGGAGGGGGGGGGAGGGTGCAGCTTTCGGTGGGATCCCGGGCAAGAGCGGACGGACACCTGCTGGACAAGTGTCTAGGACGGTGCCCCCAACCCTGTCGGATTTGAAGAGGCTATCACTCCCCTTGTACCCAGGGATCCCCTGTCACCGATGTGACGCATTCTTGCATCCAGATCTCAGCTGTGACCGGGCAGCAGTGACGTGGCTCCCACGTGGCTTCCCTGCTGTCCAGCACTGTTTCCTGCCTGACGCCAGTCTCATCCAGCTGGGGCTAGATTTGGGAGGAGGCCGGGTTGGCAGTGGCCGTCTGCCCCCTGTCCAGGATTGCTGCTCAGCTGAGCGCTGGGGCCCAGGCCGTCTGCAGCTTCCCGCCAAGGTCAGCACCTGCTGATACCCCGCTGGCCTCAAATCCCCGGCGATGAAGGTGGAAGGCACCGTTTGTGCCCCGGATGGAGCCCGGCCTTGGCCTTGGGCCTCCGCATTATTAGTACGTCCATCACTCCACAGCAGCTTCCGTGGACAGCGAGGAGTTCCCGCCCTGACAGTCACTGTCACGTGTCAGGGTGAGCCACAGGTCTGGCCGCCATGGCCCACAATCTGCCCTGCTCCGTGCGGGCCCAGGCTCGCCATGTCCACATCCACAGAGTTCTGGGGCCAGAGCAGTGGCCTGCGGGGTTCTAGAGCTCGGGCCACATGTGGCGGTGGTGAATGCCTTTCAAGGCCACAGACTGGGCAGGAGCAGAGGGCATGGGAGAGGTGGAAGGTACCAGAGTGGGGGAGGGGGAGACAAGGGGAGAGGAAGGGGCTCCGGGACCTTGCCCAGTAGCTCCTGTCCAAACTGCCACTGACGCCGTCCGCTCGGAAGCGCCTGTCTCCCCAGCCCCAGACAGCCCCCTCACCGTCACTGACAGTGGGGCTATGCACTGCCCACTCTGTCCCTTGGCCTTTCTGGTCCCAGCACGCCTGGGCACCCCAGTCTCTTCACCTCCGGCCCGCACGACCAAGGCCCAAAGGAACCAAGTCCAGGGCCACAGCCTGACCCCCACACGCCCGACACCCCCAATGCCCTGTAGCTCACGCCTGCATCTCCAGCTGGACTGTAGATATCGTGCACTCCCAGACTTCGGCCCCCTTCATAGCAGCCCTCTGGGGTGCCAGATCCCTTCGCTCCTAGTATCGGGGTGCAGGTTCCTCTTCCATCCTCTGCAACTGAGAAAATGGTCCGGTGGGTATGCAGATCCCGTGTGTAAAGTGGCCTCAGACCCCTGGCCCCGCCAGATTTTCACTGGGCCACATTCCATGGAGGGAGAAAAACATCTGAGTTTAGGAGACAATTCTGGCCAAGTTTGTGGGTTATTTTAAGGAGTTTATCAGCCATCACAGACTGTAACCCCTGCTTATAAATAGGTGAGTCAGAGTAGTGGCACAGGCTGTTTTGTACCTGCAGCCGCAGGCCAAGCTCGATCCAGCGCCAAGCCCTGCAGTACCCACTCAGCCTCCTCACAGCAGCAGAACTGAAGGCAGATGCTCAGGCACAGATGCGGCCTGGTGTTCTGACACGGCTACTCTCCCTGTGGGCTGTGGTGTAGACGGTTTCCAGTCAGACATGATGTTTCTGGGCCCACCCCAGGCTGCAGCGCAGTCAGAAGCCTCCAAGCAGTGGGATTCGGGTCGGGAGGAGGGAGCAGTGTCCCACTGAGGGCAGCAGGGGAGTCCCCATCAACCCGCATTTCACAAAGGGCACCACTCAGCTCCAGCAGAGATCGGCTCGGCCCCATGCTGCCCAGGGAGGGCCCTGAGTGGTGTCCCTGGTATGATGTCCCCTGAGGTGGTGTGGCCTGACAAGAGGTCCCTGAGGGAATGGTCCTTGAGACATCTCTGAGGTGATGTCCCTTGTGAAAATGTGCCCTGAAGTGATGTCCTCTGTGGAGGTATCCCTGAGGTCATGTGGCCTGAGGTGATGTGACTAAGATGTTCCTAAGGAAATGGTTCTTGAGACATCTCTGAGGTGATGTCCCCCATGGAGGTGTCCCTGAGATCATGTGGCCTGAGGAAATGGTCCTTGAGACATCTCTGGAGTGATGTCCCCTGTGGAGATTTCTGAGGTGATGTCCTCAGAGAGGGTTCTCTGAGCAGGGTCCCCTGGAAGGGTTTGCACACCTCCTGTGCCCACAGTCCTCACTGTTCCTGGCTCCCGGGCATCATCAGGCCCTGGGATCAGCCATGTCCAGGCTCCTGGCTGAGGCCCCATGGACAGTTGCCGAGAGACTCCAAAGCCCCCCTGGCCAGGGGCTGACCATGAGTCACACACCTGGAGCAAGCTGTGGCCCTGGCTGCTGGGCCTGAGGGAACTTTCCAGAAATGGTCTTGGTGGGCAGTGAGAGGTTCGGGGACTGTCATCCATCAGGCAGCCACTGCAGAAAGACCCGCGCGGGTGCAGAGGCACAGGGTGGTCCAGCCCCCCTGGAAAAGAGGCTTCGGGGCGGCACCAGCAGCTGATGTCCCGGCCCAGCAGCCCCAGCACAGAGTCGCGGGCCCCAGGCTGCTGTCCCAGAGCCGCCCGGCCCTTCATCCTCTCGTCTGGGGAACTGAGGGCACCGCGACGGCCCAGCAGTGGCCCCTGCTGTGGTGCTGACGGGAGGTTCGGCTGGACATGGGGGCCCCCGAGTGGGAGAGCAGCAGAGCTGGGCCGTGACAGCCCGTGGCGCACCTCTCGGGCTTTGTCTCTTGGGGACTTCCAAAGCGAGGGGCGCAGTCCGGGCTCAGCATGGCACAGCCTCCCCCCACCTCAACCCCGCAGCCTGCCTGGAGCAGTGCTGCCCCACAGTCACCCCTCCCGTCTCTGGGAGTGGCCAGCTTCAGGGCGGGCCACAGTGGGCTGTGTGCACGGGCGTCTGCCGGGAACCCCGGACATCCTGTCCCCTGGGAAAGCCGCGTCCAGGGACTGCCCGTGGAGGACGGAGCCCAGACCTTGCAGGAGGCCTGGAAGTTTCTGCAGCCCCGCTGCCCTCTCCCCGTCCACAAGAGTGACACCATGGGCAGCACTGAGACAGCTGACCCTCCCCCAGAGAAGCTGGTCAGTGGCTGCGCCCTGCGCTCATTTTCTCTGCTCCTGCTCTTCCAGTTCCAACGCCTTGGAGACCGTCAGAGTCTCCCATCTGCTCCCCAGATGGCACGTCCTGCCTGTCCCAAGTAGTCCAGGGGCTCCCAAGGTGACCGTGGCAGGCCGTGCTTGACCTTAGTTGGACTACACGACCCAGAGTCCTGTGCTGGGAGGACCACACTTCCCAGCATCGCGCGGTGCTAAGGACCACGGGGCTCGGACTACACTTCCCGGCAGCCCGCGGGGCGGGGGCTGCACTTCCCAGCCGCCCGTGTCGCAAGGTGTTCTGGGTAGTGTAGTTTTGACTAGTGGGAGGCGCGGGCGTGTCTCGGGGTCCGGGTCCTGCACGAAGCCCTCCCGTGCCCTTCCTCCCTCCAGTGGGCGCTGTGTCCCGTCTCCCCTGCCGCGGCTCAGCGCTACCGCTGTGGTCTGGATCCGGCCGGTCGCTGCACTGACCCTGCTGGGTCGGGGCCCCGGGACTGGCCGGCTCGGAGCCTGACCTCGGCGAAGCCGGGTCAGTGTCCGGTACGGCCGCTGCCTGGAGCTACCGGGGCTGCCTGGAGGAGGCCTTGGAGTCGTCCGGACGGGCCAGGGACCCCTGGGCACCCGGAGACGCCCCTCCAGGGGGGCCCGAACCCACCTCCCCACACCGGGCCAGGAGCATTCGGGGACCTCTGGGCCTGCCCGAGTGTCACGTCCACGTCTGCTCTGGGCTGGCATAGGTCTCCCTGCACGCCTGAGCCCCACGCCTGTACCCCCATATCATCACCCTCCCACCTGTGTCCATCACACCTGGACCCCCATGCCATTCCCCTCCACACCCGGGCCCCTACACGCGCGTCCACACCTTTGCCCCCACCTGCACCCCACACCTGTGCCCGCCCGCGCTGGGGCTTCCATTCGCGCTGGCGGCTGCGCTTTGTCGCCCCCTGGTGGCCGCGTGGCGGGCGGCGCTGGGTT
This sequence comes from Sorex araneus, assembly GCF_027595985.1. Classification (NCBI taxonomy): domain Eukaryota; kingdom Metazoa; phylum Chordata; class Mammalia; order Eulipotyphla; family Soricidae; genus Sorex; species Sorex araneus. The sequence goes on along the minus strand of NC_073313.1, from coordinate 157,400,114 downwards.
GCCGGTTGGCCCTGAGGTTCCGCTGCCCGCCCGCGCCCGCCCGTCCCCGCGGGTGTCCTGCGCGCGTGTGAGCTGGGCTGAGGGCCCCGCGCCCTGCCCCGCCCAGCCGGGCCCTGGCCAGGGACGCGCCCAGGTGACTCCCCTCGCGCTGCCCTGACCTGCCCCTCGGGAGACGCGATCCCGGGGCGCCGCAGGGGTCGGCCCCGTTGAGGACTGGGGACAGTACGGCGGGGTGGGGGACCCAGCGCAGGGCTGGGGTGGGGGGGCTGGCCCTGAAGACCCCAGGGCTGCAGCTGCGCCGTGTGAGGAATTGGCCCAGAACAGACCGTAGGAAACAGTTTAGCTTTCTCAATGTGAAGGACTGGCCCAGGACAGACCACAGGACTCTTTGTACAGGAGCCCGCCTTGCAGAATAACATGTTTTTCTGCCCCTGAGCAAGGAATTCGGATACAGGTGCCCCGGGTCGCAAGAAGGGTGGTGGTCAGACCAGAGAGCCAAATGCCTCTCACAAGACCCATGTCATAGGACCCAGGACTGCCCCCAGAACCGGGACATTCCTGAATATTGGTGCGAATACTGATCTCTAGGCCAAGGAGTGATGTCCTTTTAAATGGATTGGTTAAGAAAGTTTGTAATATCACAAATCTATTGGCTATGAAATGCGCGGGCTCTGCTGTAACGGCCGGGGAAGGCCTATATAAGATCTCCTTTGGAGAAGCTTGGGGTCTTGCCCAACCTGCTGGACCTGCGTGTCCGCGTAGGCAGCTGGACCCTGGCTAGCCAGTCTTACAATAAACCCTGCTTGCTGTTTGCAGTCTCCGGAGTCTCTTTGTCATTAAAGGGAGATCTCGATCCGTGCCCTAACACGCCGCACCAGGTGCATTCCCTTGGTGTTACTCCCGCCCCCGAGTTGGGGGTAAGGACGGCGGGGCCTGTCACTGGGGTCTCTAGGGAGGGATGGACAGGAGTGGGTGCAGTCTCAGAAAAGTCCCCTGAGTGGGGGACAGGCCACCAGGACCTCAGGTTTGAGAAGCAGAGGCCGATGAGGGCGGGACTGGAGTTAGAATGGGGCCCTGGGAGGGTCTGAGATGTGTGTCTTCGTGTGTGCGTGCTGAGTGTACATGCATACATGTGTGTGGGTGTCTGCGGGTAGTCATAACACATGTAGTTATGTGTTAATATGTGTTTGTGGGGCATCTTTATGCACGCGTGTGTTCATGTGCTGTATCTGTACCTGTGCATCTGTGTGTCTGTGTGCACGTTTCTGAGTGTGTCTGCATGTGTACTTATGAGTGCATGTGTGCATGTGTGTTTATTAGCATGTGTCTAAGTGCATGTGAGCACGTGGGTGCGTGCGTGTTTATAAGTGCCTGTGTGCACGCGCACTGGATCCAGGCTGGAGGTCACCAGGCAGCCCGCAACCCTGTGAAGCGGAAGCACGTCTGGGAAGGGCCCTGAGGGATGCCCCTGGGCTGCGGCCAGCGCGGCCCGGGCGCCCCCTGGCGGCCCCCAGCGCCCTGCTGCGTGGGGGTGGAGGGGCAGGACAGGTCCCACCCGAGCTGGGAGCCCAGGTCATGGGAGGGGCCAGGCTGGGGGTACGGCGTCCTGGGGAGGCCTGGAGGAGGGGGTGCCCGGCTGCCTGGGTGGGGGTCCTGGCTGCCTGGGTGGGGTGCTCAGCTGCCTGGTGGGAGTGCCCAGCTGGTTCCTTGCTGGGTGCTCCGCCCCACCAGGAGCACTTCACTCTTTTGGAGCCAGAATTCCTCACCGTGCTCCGGGGGGCGGAGGGAGGCCGCCCCCCCCTTCTCAGGGTGCCCTGACAGATGCTGGTTGGGGCCCCACACACCCCTGGGAGCCACCGTGCAGAGCCGCCATGTGGCAGTGGGGGCCCTCCCTGGGTGGGGTCGCGCGCCCAGGAGTGGGCAGCTGTCCCCGGCGCTGGCGAGGGGCGGGGGCGGATGCCCGCTGAGACCCTCGCCCGCGGGCCGCCAGGTGGGACACGCACGGCCTCGTGACCGTGTCGGAAAGGCCAGCCCAGAGTTCTGGGCCACGCTCGCTCCGGGCTCTGGCCTGGGAGTCACCCCCTGTGGTGCTCAGGGGTCCTGTGGGCTGCTGGCCAGTGCCCTCCCCGCGGCGGTGCCCGCGGCCCATCTCCCACCTGCTCGTCCCTCCCGTCGCCCCGTCAGCCCTCGGCTGCCCACGGCCACCCCCGCTCTGCGCCCAGGCCAGCCCCAACTGGACCTGCACCCGAGGGAGTGGCCTCCGCGCTGTGCCCGGGCAGGACAGCAGCGTCCCCGCCCTGTCCCCGCGTGCCGGGCATAGCCCTGCCTCTGGGGAGGGGGGGCAGGGGGAAGAAGTGGGGTCTTTTGGGTCTCTGGCAGGCCAGGCGGGATGTGACAGAAAACATACGTGGGCTTTGCCAGAAGCTCAGTGCCCGCTCCCCAGGGCAAGGCCACGCCCTCCTCAGGGCAAGGCCACGCCCCTCCCAGGGCAAGGCCACACCCCTCCCCAGGGCAAGGCCACGTCCCTCCCCAGGGCAAGGCCACGCCCCTCCTCAGGGCAAGGCCACGCCCCTCCCCAGTGCAAGGCCATGCCCCATCCTCAGGGCAAGGTCACGCCCCTCCCCAGGGCAAGGCCACGCCCCTCCCAGGGCAAGCAGACAAGGCAACGCCCCCACCCCACCAAGGCAAGCCCAGCGCCCTTTCTCCAGGGCAAAGCCAGGGCCCCTGGGAGGCAATTACATTCCCGGAAATGCAGCTGAGACCCCCCACGAAGCAGAGCCGAATGAGCTGGAGGACCGCTGGGGGCAGCTGGGCCGTGGGTCTGCTGGTGCCCAGCGTCGGTGCTGGGCACAGGGAGGGCCCACATCAGCCCCACGCACACCCAGGCCTCTTCATACTGAGGCTGGACGTCGCGGGGCGCCCTCCTCCCGCGGCCAGGGGGTCGCGCAGCCCTTCCCTGAGCCTATGCCGAGGACCTCAAGAGCCTGAGGTCGGGGTCAGCCACTCTGTGATCAGGGAGAGCCCAGAGGAGCGTTCCAGAAGGAACCTAGGGCGCAGGCGGGCTCCTGAGGGTGTGGGCTGGGCAGGGCTGGGCGCTCAGCGGCTCCAGGTGGGTCTGACGGGGAGGACCGGGAGAATGTGACGGCCCCGGCCGCTGGGCAGGGGCCCTTTCTGGCCCTTGGCCCAGGGCCTGGCTGCAGCCTCCGCGGGGTTGGGCTGCCCTGGAGGTCAGCGGGGAGAGAAGTCAGCCAGCAGTGCCAGGAACTGGACTTTGCGTGGAACAAATGAAATTAGGCTTCGACTCACTCGATACCCAAAGATAAAATCGAGGCGCGGCCCACAGTCCTAGGGGTGAACGTTTCAGGGGGAGGGGCCGGGGCCTGGTGATGGGCAGTCCAAGCCGGGCTGGAAAGGCCTCGCTGGACTCTGCTGGCAGAGCTCCGAGACCAGCCGGCCTGCGGACCTGCACGATGGCTCCGCACGGAGCTGGGCTGGCGTTGCCCGGGTAGGTCACGGCTGGCAGTCGCTGGCGCTGGTTTGAGCCAGCGTTAGGAGGTCGGCACTGTGGAATCCAGACAACACCAACGGGCAAGAGTGATGGAGTCCAGGTCAGTGAGTGTCCTGCGGGTACCAATCTTCCCGGGTAGCCACCAGTCGGACCCTTACTGGGCCAAGCATGGGGACTCAGGGGCCACAGGGGGCGGTGGACGGACGACGGAGGATTCCTGGGCCTCCTCCCCGCTGGACGCTGGCAGGACAGGAGAAGGGGAGCGCACGGGGCTCCGTCCTTCCCTCGCCAGAGCAGTTCCAGGGCTGAGGGCACAGGCTGTGTCTGCGGGGCGGGCACCCTCTGGGGCTCCCCAGCCTCCTGGCACTGTGCTCGGGGCCTCGCCCAGGGACGGGCCTCCCTGACGTGGGCAGCCCTGAGGGCGGGGTGGGGTCCCAACCCAGGAGTTAACGGCCCTGCCGCCCTTCTGTGTGACGGTGCAAAGTCCCCTCAGTGAAGGGGGCAGGAGGCCCTACCCGCTTCTCAGGAGGTGCGCCGAGCCCGGCTGCCGTGTGAGGCGAGAGGACTCTGTCAGGGCCAGGTGCACCGTCTCGCTCCTCCCAGGACAGCCGCAACCTCCTCCCGCCGCCTTCCCGGGGCCCACTTCCCAGGGGAGAGCGGGCAAAGCGTCCCCCGGATGAACCGGCAGATGTTCTCTGGAAAATGAATGAAGTGCACTGGCCATTTTAGAGAAATCCAACGAGATCAAGTGAAGCTCAAGAGAAAGCGAGAGTGGGAGGGCATGGGAGGAAGTGGGGAGGGGGGATGTGTGTTGGCGTCAGACACTCCCAGACAGGCCCTGGGACCTGCAGAGGTGAGGTGGGGAGAGGGGGATTGAGGTGGGGAGGGGGGAGGAAGGATAAGAGGAGGAGGAGTGGGAGCACGAGGAGCACTCAGGGAGCACTATCTCCCAGATGCTCTGCTCCCTGCACACTCCGCGGCAAGGCAGGGCGGAAGAGAGCGTGCATTTGAAGGGAAGGGGTGGGGGAGCACGCCCGTGTCCACTGTGGCAGGGCCAAGTGGACAGTCCAGGACAAAGTGAAGAGAGCATCACTCCAGCTATTCTGGAGCCATCCCTGCTGGTTCCACGGGACCTTCCGCTGAAGCCAGTACCTGGAAAGTTCTGGAAACAGTCTCTGAGGCCACGAGTGATGCGACCTGTGCTTCCTCGTGGGTGAGTGTTTGAGAAGTCCTGCTCCCAAGGGGGGACCCCACCGGCAATGCTACGAGGGTCCAGGGCGGGCCACTGCCAGGGTTCCAGGGCCTGTGACCCAGGCTGGCCATGTAATGCTTGGGCCCAGTGGGGCCACACCCTGGGGGGCCGGAACACACTGGCCTCTGCGCCAGCCTCTGCCCCTCTCCGGGAATGTCCACAGTGAGGGACGCGGCCCTGGCACAAGGCTTCCTGCGGACCCTGAATAAGGCACATGCACCCCTGCATGCTCTCCCTCCTCCCCTCCCTCTTCCCCCCACCAGCGACCCTGGCCATAACACATCTGCTGTGGCAAGCACCGGCCTGCTGGGGGCCACAAGCTCCACATTCACCCCACGCGGGCCCGCAGCCCCCCACGTCTCCCAGGGAAGACTCACGGGAGTACAGGGAGGTGGCGAAGGGGCTATCGGGGGTTGAGGTGGGGACAGGGCAGTGAGTGAGTGACAGGTGCTCTGGGGAGAGGATAGGGCACAGGGACCCCTAGGAGCCAGGCTCTGAGGGACGTTGTCCTCCCCGTCCTATGCCTGCCGGAAGTGGCTGTGCTCCGCTCCCAGTGCTCCATCTCATCTTTTTAAATTATCAGGTTTACGGTGCTCGAAACAGCAGCTCACGCCACACCCGGCTCTGACGCTTGCCCGGGGTGCCCGTCCTCGCGCTTCTCACCACGGACCCGCTCCCGTGTCCCCTAGGAGACTGGACGAGGGTCCTGCCTGTGCCTGCCGTCTGCGTGAGCGTCCACAGCTCCGAGCAAGCAGGGCTCGACCCCACCCAGAGCGGGGCTCGGACCCCAGCCCACCCCAGCCGTGTCCAGCCCGATCTGCTGACGTGGACGCACACCCTGTGCCCTTTGAACCTACGTCCCGTCCAGAACACGGAAACAGCTGGTGGTCTCTGGGGTCCCAGAGATCCCTGAGGCCCCGGGGCCCGTGGACAGAGGCAGTGTTTGTCCTTGCTGGGCAGCACCTGGACGGCCGCTGTGTCCCGGTCCCTCTCTGTGGGCCGCCTGGCTCCTGCTCTCGGCCCTGCTAAGCCGGCCGGGGGTGGCGGCATCCAGGGGCTCACGGGCGACTGAGGCGGCTTCACTGGGCGGGAGCTGGCACCGGCGCTGTTCGGGGTGAACCCTGCAGCCCCCCTGGACAGAGACGGCCCAGACGTGTGTCTCCTGAGAGCAGGGCAGCCTGGCCGGCACACGCTTCCACAGTGTGAATAGGGCTGACACGGGGCCTGCACAGGGCTCCCCACCCACGCGCCCTGGGGGCTCCTGCCCGTGTGAGTGTAGCTGTGTACACATGTGTGTGAGTATCAGTGACTCTGGGAAGCCATGTGTGCACAGCTGTGTCTGTGTCTCTGTGTGCATGTGTGAACACATCTGGGAGTATAAGCATGTGTGAGCACATATGTATGGGAGTGTGCTCATGTGTCTGTGCATGTGCCAGTGTGCATGTGTGTGAGCATGTGTGGTGTGAAAGTGCATATGTGCACAGGTGTATCTGTGCACATGTGTGTGAGTGCCTGTGTGCACAGGTGTATCTGTGTGAGCATGTGAGAGTGCATGTGTGAACAGATGTCTCTGAGTGTGTGAGCATGCATGTGTGCATGGATGTATCTGTGTGAACATGTGTATCTGAGACAGCATGTGTGCACATATGTATGAGCGTGTGCACGTGTGTAAGTGTGTGAGTACCTGTGTGTACAGATGTGTCTGTGTGAGCACATGTGTGAGCATGTGTGTGGGTGTGAGTGCACATGTGCACAGGTGTATCTGTGTGCAAGCATGTGTGAGTGCCTATTTATGCAGATGTATCCATGTGTGCATGTGTGAGCATGTGCTTGTGTGCACAGGTGTGTCTGAGTGTGCACATGTGTATCTGTGTACACATGTGTGTCTGAGAGTGCATGTGTGCATGGATGTGTCTGCGTGAGAGTCTGTGTGTGAGTGTGCATGTATGCATACATGTATGTCCATGTATCTGGGAGTGTTCTCTGAGGGGAGCCTTAGTGGGGGCTGGAGAGGGCAGGAAGGAGAACAGACCCGGGGCCTCGAGTCCTGCCTGCATTTCCCACCGGAACAGGCTTTCGGTTGTCACCGCAAGTTCCACAGGACAGCCACTCCGAGCAGGCGGCAAGCATCCACGCCTCTAGAAGTGACACTCGCATCCACATACACAGACGCTTGTGTTTGCAGGAGAAAACACACGTGCAGGCAGCACGAGCCCCAGAGCTCATAGTAGTCAGAGAAAGTTTTCAAATCAGATGCACGACTAGAAAAACGTTATACCATCACATGTAAGTGGCCCAAACGCCCCAGTTGGTGAAGAAAGAACACGGTGAGCAAACCCTCCACTCTGAGGGCTAAAGCTGCTCCAGGTGCAGGGGGCAGGGGGGGGGGAGGCCCCAAGACCATCCCCACAGGGAGGGGGGCAGCGGGAGGGAGCAGGGGACCCCGTGCAGCACACAGCGGGGAAACCAACCCTCATTCACCAAAGAAGGCGTTGCTGGGGAAAGACCCACGACTCCCTCCTCTGGGTCCGTTTCTCCAGGCCCCGGCCTCCCCCCGGCTCTTGGCAACTCATGCATTTTTTTTTTCTTTTTAAAAATCTCATTTAGTCTTGCCTGAGGTTTATCTATTTTATTGATTTCTTTAAAGACCTTCTTTGGTTTCATTGATTTTCTCGATCACTTTCCTGTTTGCCGTTCCATTGATTTCTCTCTTTATTTCCTTTCTTGCGGCTCTTTTGCGATTGTTTTTTCACTCCTTTTCCGAGTGTCTGGGGTCGAAAGTGCCCGCTGATGGCTGCTGCTTCCTCTGCCCCGGTGGCAGCGTTCACAGATGGGGGCTCTCACGCTTCTGGACACGTGGCGTTTCCGCCCTGCTGGGTCCTGAGTGTTTCTGTGCCTTAGAGACGCAGCGGTTTGTCGCTGGGTCCGTCTGTCTGTCTTGAGACTGATATGTCGCCTGGAGGAGACAGGGACAACTTAACTCTGCAGCCTGTGGTGGCTCGTTTTCGGCCCAGACATAACCTCTGTGTGTGTGTGTGTGTGTGTGTGTGTGTGTGTGTGTGTGTGTGTGTGTGTGTGTGTGTGTGTGTCGGGGGCAGGGGGCTGTCCCCGCCGGGGTTCCGGCTCTGAGTCCTGGTGACTCTCACGTCTGCTGACACTGAGGGGAGGCATGCAGCCCTGGAAGGCCCAGGAGCCCCTTCCTCCCTTTCGTCCCATGTTTCTGCTCCATGAAGTTTGGTTTGGGGGCCACACGGGCGGTGCTTAGGGCTGACTCCTGTCTCTGTGCTCAGGGATCAGTCCTGGGCAGCTCAGGAGACCAGGTAGGCTCCGGGGAGGCCTGCGCCCTGTCCAGTCTCTATCCACGACTCCGTGTTTGGGGGCCGGAGAGAGCGTAGGGCTCGAAGGTGCTGCCCTGGGGGGGCAGTGAGCCCCCTACCCTGTCTCTCCTGCCAGCCGGCCTGGCCGGGTGGAGAGGCCCAGGGTGAGAACGACCCTCTGAGGCAGACGTCACGCCCAGGGCCGGGGGCCCGTACCAGGGGTGGCGTGCCATGGGCAGTGCATCCATGTGGGCACTCGTCCCCGGCACCCCAGAGTGACACTGTCCTCACCCGCATTTCAGCCCCTCCGCAAGGTGTCTACCGGGGTCAGGACAGCAGGCAGAGCCCGGGGACGGGGCTGTGTGCCCGTGGAGCACTGGGAGGGTGGCAGACTCCCAGCCCTGGGGGTGCTGAGCACCCGACCCACCGCCCCTGCACGGCTGAGGCCTGGGAGGGGACAGGAGGGCATCCAGGGCTTGGGCAGTGTGAACTGGACATCGAAGGGGCCACAGTCACGTGATCGGCAGCCACTTCTCAGGACCCCACCTGCAGGCAGACGCCTGCCAGCACCCGGTCTCCCCCTCCGGGGCCGCGGCCCAGCCAGTCTGTCCCAGAGGGGCCCTCGGGGCGGAGCCTCCGGGCAGCACGGACCAGACCTGCTGGGCTCATGGCCGGGCCAGAGGGAGGCAGGGCAGGGACTCACATGTGTGCCTGTGTCTGTGTATGCACACACATATGTCTGTGTGCGTTTGTGCATATGTGTACCTACATGTGTTAGCATGTGCACCAAGTGTGCCCCTGTATGCGTGAGTGCATGTGTGTGCTCACGTGTTTCTCTTCACAAGTCTCTCTGTGCTCCTGTACGTGAGAATGTGTTCATGAGTGTGAGCACACACATATGAGTCTGTGCATGAGAGTGTCCATGTCACGCGTGTGCCCCGTGGGGGGCACTGTCCAGTCCTCTGGATGCGCGTCCAGATCTGCTGCCCGAATGGGCCCATGGAGTCCCCCGAGTCCACGGTGTGCAGCCACCGGTCCAAGGACAGCTGAGGGGCACGTTCCAGACAGATGTGACGTCCATGTAGGGTTGGTCAACCTTGGGGGCTGTCACTGCTCCCCCTGCCCTCCCCATGCCCGTCCTACTACCCCCTGCCCTCCCCATCCTCCCCCACCTCCCCATCCTCCCCTGCCCTCCCCATCCTCCCCCACCTCCCCATCCTCCCCTGCCCTCCCCCACCTCCCCATCCTTCCCTGCCCTCCCCTGCCCTCCCCCACCTCCCCATCCTCCCCTGCCCTCCCCTGCCCTCCCCTACCCTCCCCTGCTCTCCCCCGTGGTCCCCCTGTGCATCTGCCCCCCTCCTCTCAGCTGTCTGGCACCGACACTGCCCAGTGCCGACTGCAGTCAGGGTGGGCACGCCACCAGCTGGTTCGTGGACGCCACCCCCAGGCCCCACCAGGCTGCGCTGCCCCCTGCCGAGGTGCTGTGGCCCTGGACAGGCAGGAGCCACCGGCCGCTCTTCTGGCCCTCGCCTGACGCGTAGCCTGGGAGGAGGGGGACTGACAGGCCAGAGGACAAGCCCGGGGGCAGCCAGTGCCCCGAGGGCGGGAGCAGACACCGCAGGGTGTTGGTTCCTCCCGGCTGGAGCGCCTGCCCTGTGCCTGGCTTGGTTCTCCCAGGACGGGGTCCCTGGCTGGGGGGCACAGGGAGCTTGGGGGAGGGGCCAAACCTGGGCTGATCCTCACCCCACGTGCCCCTGTGAGCGAATCTGCCCGCGCCTCTGGGGAGTCCCTGCCCCCGGCCCTTATCTGGGCCCGGCTGTGCCAAGACAGGAGCCAGGCTGCAGAGTGGCCGGCCCCCTGCAGGGCACCCAGCCCCCTGCTGCCCTGGGACCCATCCCTGCCCCCGTCCCACAGGCCCCCGGCACAGCACCCACGAGGCTGGGCCCTGGGCTCAAGCCCCCAGGGTCCCCGCCAGCCTCCAGGGCGTGATCCGCCCCAGTCACCCTGAGCATAGCCCCCTTCTCGGCAGTGTGGCCCACACGGGTGTGTGTGCGTGGGTGCGTGCATGTGTGTGTGCATGTGTGTGTACATGCGTACATGTGTGTCCATGCATGTGTGTGCGTGTCTTGTGCTTGGGAGGCAGGGGAGGGTGGGGCAAGGGGATGAAGAGGGGATGGGATGAAGGGAGAGGGGAGGGGAGAGGCAGAGAAGGGAGGTGAGGGGCCACCACCCTGAGTCCATTTTGCTCCCCACCCACACATCTGCTCTGCCTCCTGCACTGCCCTCGGCCTGCCGCCCCTCCTGCCGCCCCTCCTGCCGTCCCCTCCCGCTGCCCCCCTGCCGCCCCCCCTGCCGCCCCCTCGCCCGCCATCCCCTCCTGCGATCCCTGACCCGGGCCCCTGGCCCCATGCTGCTCTCCCTCAGAGCACCGCCATGTCCCCGGCCCTCCTTGTCCACGCCCACTGTCCAGCCAGGGGCAGCAGGCCCAGCTGTAGTGGAGAGGGGTCCCCAGTGCAGCCCCACGCGCCCGGCAGGAGGGTTGCTCCCTTGTCACTGAGGCCGCCTGCCCATCCCCGACCCCGGGCAGAACCCTGACCCCAGCCCAACCCACAGCCCGGGTCACGTGACCTTTCGTGGCCTCCAGACTTGGGCTCATCCGGGCTTTCCCTGCTGGAGCCCCACTGGCTGACCTTCCAGAAGCTTCTCCCAGTGCTGGGAGATGCCGAGGATGACAGGGTCATTGAGGTGGGCTCCAGGATGGGGAGAGGGAGACTCTCCTGCCCTCTGCACCCCAAAGCCACAGGAGCACCTGCCCCGGTCCCCAGGGGTCTGGGGGACGTCGTCTCGAGCTGCATCACCCACCGAGGCCCACGGACCCCGGGGACAGGCCCTGGAGCCCGGCCTGTGCCAGACCCCACCACGGGCCTTGCCCTTGTCCACGGCCGGCCCATGCCCCGAGCACAGGGCACCCTCCACCCCCAGAGGTCCAGGCCTCCCCACCCCCATCCACTTACAAGTGTTGGCCGGGGGCCAGGGCAGAGCCGGCCAGAGGGAGAGTGACTGCTTTGATGTCCAGCTGCTAATCTCCCGGCCTCTGGCTGCTCCAGCTCAGACCCCCACATGGGACCTGGGCGGGTCCAGACTCGGAACCTTCGGGGGGCGGGGGGCGTTTGTACTCCTGGCTGCAGCTCGCCCTGGAGGCCCTCTGGGCCTGGGGCCGCCCCACGTGCAGGCCAGGCCCCCCCCGGCTCTGCTGAAGCTCCCTCGGCCCTTGGCTGGTAGGCCAGGCCAGGCTGAGCCAGCAGGGGGGCACAGCTGCATTCCGGGGGGGCTGTCTCTGCACCTCAGCCCGCCCCGCCCCCTGCAGCGACAGGCAGGTCAGGCCCAGCACACAGGAACTCAGTTCCCTGGGGCCGCCCTGTGGGCTGAGCCTGGCAGGCAGGGACAGACCCTCAGGATGTGACCTTCCCTCCCACTGCCCGTGACCCCCACTGCCCGTGACCCCCCACTGCCCCCGGCTGCTGCCAGAGCCTGTGGGGAGAGGAGAGAGGCAGCGAAGGGGAATCCACAGGCCGCACGATGGAAGGGCAGCTCGGAGCAGGGGTGGGGGGAACCGAGCCGAGAAGGGCCCCCCCGGCCCCAGGCACAAGAGCCCTGCTGGGCAGTGCTGGGACATCTGTGTGCCTGGGAAGTCCTGAAAGGGACAGTCACAGGATCAGATGCTTAACGGGCAAGCCTGCTGGCCTGGCCTCCTCCCCCTCCCTCCCTGCCCTCCCTCCTGCCTCCCTGTGCTCCCTACCTTCTCCTTCTTACCTTCCCTCCCTTCCCCCTTCCTCTAGTAATTTGGTTTGCTTGGGGGCCACACCCAGCAATGCTGAGGGATTATTTCTGGCTCATGAATCACTCCTGGTGGGACTGGAGGCCCTATGGGATGCTGGGGATCGAACCCGGGGCAGCCACATGCGAGGCAAGTGCCCTACCCACTATACCATCTGGCCCTCTCTCCAACAAATAGCCCATGGTCAGCTGCCCAGCCTCACAGCCAGGCCCTTGCACCCGGTCTGTCTCCCAGCCGGCTGGACGGGAAGGAGGGCTGCGGGAGCCAGGGGGACAGTGCAGCACTTGCCCGGGTTCGATCCTGCGCTGGGCTGTGACGGAGGAGGGCGCGCAGACACAGTGTAACCAAGCGACTTAATTTCCGCGGAATCGGTGGCAATTAAAGTAGAATGCTTGGGAGCAGATATTAAATTCTAGAGAGAATTGCCTTTTAAACCTCCGCTCTGCGCGGCGGCGGGATAATAGGAACAGTTAGGAGTTTCTCTGGAATTCAGTGAGGAAATTATAAAAATCAGGTCAAATGCCCCCTGGGAATCTTTAAATCATCTATCAGCTTGATCTGGAAGCAGCCCGGCAGGGCGGGATGGGGTGGGGGTCACAGGCTCATGGCCCAATTATCCGATCAAAGATACCCAGAGCCACCGGGCTGGGTAGGAGCTTGGGAGACTGCTCTGAGAAGAAGGTTCTAGAAATAGAGACCACAGACTGTTGAGGCAGGAGCCTCCAATCTGACTTCATCCTGCCCACCTTATCCTGAGCAACTGAAACATGCTGCCCCCACCCCGACCTCCGTAGAGGGGTGCCCTGCCCCACACACTCACCTCATCAGGGTGGATGACCTCCCCTCATACATTCACCTCAGAAAGGGGATGACCCGCCCCACACACTCACCTCAGCAGAGGGATGCCCCACCTTCATACACTCATCTCAGCAGGGGGTGACCTGCCCCAACCGTAGGGGTATGCCCCACCTTCATGCATTCACCTCAGAAAGGGAATGACCTGCCCCACACACTCTCCTTAGCAGGGGGTGCCCTGCCCCACACACTCACCTCAGCAGAGGGATACCCCACCTTCATACACTCATCTCAGCAGGGGGTGACCCGCCCCACACACTCACCTCAGCAGCAGGGTGCTCTGCTCCCTCCGCCCCATTGGTTATGAGCTTCTCTGTGCCTCTGCCATCTGACAGGCTTCCTCTTCAGACTTTTGTCTGTTTCCCTTCCCTGGGCTGTCCCACCTGGAAACGCTTGCTGGGGCCGTCACCGCTGTGCCTTGCCCTGGGCTCCTGCTTACCCACCTCATGCTGAGACTTCTCTCCAAGTGTTACAGGTGCATGTGTGCACATGTGCGTTCCCTGCATGTATGTGCGGGTGCACGTCTGTGTGCGTGTGCAGGGTCAGGCCAGGCCCCACACCGCCCCGTGTGTTCCTCATCCCAGAGCCCTTGTTCCTGGCTTCTGGGTTGTGGTGACGAGCTTCGCACTCCAGACAGCCCAGGGCCTCCCGCTTGTCCTGCCCCCGTGGCCTCGAGTGCGTTCACGGGAGGCTTTTCTCTTCCTGCTCAAGGTGCTGCTGCCGGATGGAGCTGCCTTGGCTGGGTCTCGCCTCCTTGGCGCCCTCCCCAGAGCCTGGTGGCTTCCATGCACCGTGAGTCGTTCCGCTCCTCAGCTGTGCTTATCTCTAAGGATTTTACCTGCTTGGGTTTTTATGGGGGCAGGGGCCCACACCCAGCCATGCTTGGGGCTTACTCCTGTCTCTGTGCTCAACTCAGGTGGGATTCACGGGACCACAAGTGGTTCTGGGGATCGAACCCAGGTCAGCAAGGGCTGTCTCTGCCCCTAGTTCCCAAGGACCTTCGTCCCCGTGCGGCGGTCAGGAGGGGACCGTGAGCTCCACTCTGCTCACTGTCAGCACGTCAACCTCATCTCCACATGCGTGTCCTGCGTCTTTATTTATTTACCTTTTTTATTTTCCCCTTACACTTCATAGAAGCACTATTGTTTACAAAGTTGTTCATGAGGATTTGTTACAGGCACTCAGTATTCCAACCCCAATCCCACCACTGTTTCGTTTTCCCTCCACCATTGTCTTCAATTCTCCCAACCACCCTTTAAGCCTGCCCTCACAGCAGACCCTGGATAACTTGTTTTATAATGCTTGTTATCAATAATTTGTTAACGGAATGAACAAAAGCTGTTTCCTTAGAAGAATGTTAGTGAAGATTGTTATATGTCACCATGGAGCCAAGAGATGACTAAGATGTTGTTACGGGTTAACTTTCTGTGTTTATATTTTGTTAATTGAGATTAGTTGCCTTCTACATTACATCCCATCCAACCCGGTGTGCTACTCCTGGCTTATCAGTGTTGTAAAGTTTGAAATGTCACTTCAGAAACTTCTCATTTTTTTTTTTTTGCTTTTTGGGTCACACCCGGCAATGCACAGGGGTTACTCCTGGCTCTTCACTCAGGAATTACTCCTGGTGGTGCTCAGGGGACCATATGGGATGCTGGGAATTGAACCCAGGTCAGCTGCGTGCAAGGCAAATGCCCTACCTGCTGTGCTGTAGCTCCAGTCCCGAGGAACCCAAAATTTTTAATGGGGTGATACAGCTGGAGTTAAATTTTTAACTGGGTGGTGACTTAGGGGAGTCTGTATGACTGCCAGGGCATCTAGAAGTACAGGGAGTTGGGGGGAGGTAGCCCATCCCCAACTCCGTTAAAGCCTGGAGATTTCAGTTCCAAAACCTGCATACCTGAGTTTTCAGCAGATTAATTCCTGGATAAGGCTCATCCCAAGCAGTGGGGTCCCGTCGGGAGCATGGTGGCAATTGTGGACTGTGGAGGTTTTCAGCTGGCTCTGTTTGGGCGGGTGCGGGCCTCACCCACCTCTCCAGGGTGCTCTGGACAGTTCAGCCTTACGCGGGGTCCAGAAGAATCTCTGCAACTGGTTGGTCTCTCACAAGATTTATTTATGAGTCTCTGAATCATGGCCATTGAATCCTGTGCTGTTTGTTTGAGGGAAGATCAGGGTTTTCTACAGAAAAGGCCTCAGAGCCTGCTCGGTTTCCCTTTATCCATTTGGGTCTGTAGAGACCCCTCTACTTTTCTTTCTCTTCTTTTCTTTTCCTTTTTTCTATGTCTGGTTTTTGTTTGTTCTTGGGTCATACTTGGAAGTGCTCAGGGCTGACTCCTGGCTCTGTGCTCAGGGGCCACTCCTGGAGGGCTCAGGGCCCCTGAAAGGGCGCCAGGCCTGTTTGCACTGCACTGCTCATTCCGGGATTTCTCTGTACCACCCTGGTTCCGGTGATGTCATCAGAGCATCCCTCGGGTACAAGGTCTGTGCCCGCCCCAGAATCTGAGCAATGTTGGCATCCAGAGCAGGAGGGGGCCCGGGAGTGAGAGTCAGAGAGAGGCTGGAGAGGAGGCTGCGGGGCTGCAGCCAGGGGCAAGGAATGGGACAAGCCCTCCCTGGGGCTCTGGGGACCCTGGCCTGCCCACCCATGGGTCCAGACTGCCATCTTAGGCGAGGCTTAAGTTGCCCAGGGTGGTGACTGGTAGCAGGGAGACCTGAACCCCTAGCCGCACCCTCCCTCTCCTGCAAACGCTCGGGTTGAGGTGCTCCCACTCACCTGTTGGGGTAGAGGTGAGCAGAGAGCCCAGGACCGTCTCTGGACAAACCACTGCATGAGGAAGCCGACAAACTCAGTCACCAAGACTGAAATGTGTGAGAAACAGAAATAGAAAAAGCTAAAATCTCCCCCCCCAAAAGAGATTGTCTCCCTGAAATGTAAGGGCTCCCGGGTCCTGGCAGCCTGCAGCACTGTGCCTTCCAAGGAGGCCTCAGAGATGCTCCCCCTCCCCCACCCCCGCTGAACCCCAGGTCCCAGTCCCCACCCATTGTGGGGGGGTGTGGAGGAGAGGAGGGAGGGAGAAGAAAGGGGGAGGGAACAGCCAGGAGGGGGCAGGAGTGGGGAGGGGGAAGAGAAAGGCTTAATGGTAGGAAGGGGAGGAGGGGGGAGGGAGAGAGAAAATGGAGGAGGAGGGAGGTGGGGGAGGAGGAAGGAAAGGAGAGGAGGGAGAGGATGGGGAGGGGTAGAGGAGGGGAAAGTGGTGGAGGGAGATAGAGCTGGGGGAAGAGGGAGAGGGCAGGAAGGGAGGCAGGGGTAGGGCAGGGGTAGGGCAGGGGAGGAGGGCGGGTCAGGGATGAGCAGCCTGGACCCCTGTGTGTCCAGGGTGCTCAGCTTCCCGGCCTTCTGTGGGCAGCTGATTTCTCCTACTTCCCTGGGTCTGTCTGCCTGGGGAGGCCTTTGCCACCCACCACTATCTGACATTCTCCCCTTCAGCCAGGCGCTGACCCTAAGCCTCACCTGCTTACCTGTCCACTTCACACTGCCTGCAGGATGCAGGACAGATGTGAGGCCCCTGCGAGGCCTCCTGCGTGGAAGGGAGCCCATTGGCAGTGAAGTTGCCATGGTGATGCACGGGCCAATCAGCGCCCTCCATGGGCGGGCGTGTTGCTCTCATTGGCTGAGCCTGGGGATGGTACCCGCGCGCGCTCCATGACGGGTGATGGATGGTGCCTGCCGAGAGGAAATGATTTCAGAGGGGATCAATGCTCCCGGGCGCAGCCTTAAACACAGGATGCATGAATAATCTGTCCGCGTGTGATTTAGAGACAGATGTTCGACAAACAACCAGCGCGCATCAGCTTTAACTCAGTAGTGAGAGCGCCAGCAGGCGGGAGCGCAGCCCCAGGGGTCCCGCGGGCTGGGGGCCCGCAGCCCCGCAGGGCCACGGCGGAACTAGAGTCCACGCGCCTAGGCGAGCCGCCACGCCCTAAGTACTGGAGACCTTTCGCCGCAGCAGGACCCCTGCAGATGGCCAGGGACCAGGCAGCGGGCGAGTTCCCTGGAGCAGGACTAAATCTGGGCACTGCTCTGTAAATCGCGCATCAAACTCAGATACGGGCTCGGTCTCAAAGAAGCAGTTATGGTGGGTGGGGAGCAGGCTGGGGAGCAGAGACCAGGCAGAGCGAGGTGGACAGCGTCAACTCTCCCTCCCTGCGGGCCGGGGGAGATCTGACCCCCAGAGCGGAAGGCAAACTCACCCTTCTGCAGAGGACCTTGCTTACCACAGGGCTGGGTCGTGCTCCCAGTTCACACTGAGGTGGATGCCTCAGGCCCACCCAAGGCAGCGGGTTGGGTGCAAAGTGATGTGCCCTGAGGGCTAGGGCAGCCTGGGAGGACGCAGGGAGGACCCCCACCTACATCCCGTGGCCCTAGAGGGAGAGAGCTGTGTCAGCTGCCAACTTGCTTCTCCTGGAGCTGCCTGGCCAACTGAGGGGGTCCCAGAGTGTGGGATGCAGAAGCCCCCAGCCTTCACCCCTGCCCCAACTTCCACCTGAGTGCCCAGACCAGGAGTCTTCAGAGCTGGGACAGGCAGGGGCTGCATTAGGCCTGCTTGTTTGTCCTGGAGAATGGGCCCCAGGCAGCGCCCTCAGTTCAGGACCCCCTGGTCTGGTGCCACCCCCTCAGTGCGTGTCTGTGTATGAGGGTATGGGGCGAGCTCTGTGCGAGTGTGTGTGTGTGGGTGTGGTGTGTGTGATGTGGGGGTGTGGTGTGTGTGGGCATGTGAGTGTGTACATACATGTGCCCCTGTGTGCGCTCCCAACGCAGTGTCAGTACTGCGTTTCTGTCCCTTAGCCCCTGGGGCATGGTGGGGGCAGCTGAATGCCACAGGACAGCGGTCAGGGTACATGGTGGCAGGGGAGGGGCGAGGCTCGAAGGGCGTCCCAGGGGGCAGCTGGGCAGGGGTGACGGTTGGGGGTTTCTGCCCCACGACCTCTCCAGAGCCAGGTGCCGTCTCAGGGCCCCGCCTGGCTCTCCGGAATCAGAGACTTGCAGTCTCACCCGGAAGTGGAGACACCTGCCCACCGGTGTCTGCGGACCTGCAGGCTTTCACGGTCAAGGCGGTCAGCCCCAGCCCGGCCCACGTGCTGCCACAGGGGACATGGAGGGGACGGAGGGGGCCAGCCAGCGCATCCTCACGGCCAGTTCCCGGGGGCATCTGTGCACTGGAGCTTCTCTGAAGTGAACCTGTTTCTCAGCCACGAATCCCTGGCGAGCATTAAGATTTTGTGTCATTTGTGCGAATCTTAGGGCTCCTCCCACCCTCTGCTTGGCGGGTGTTCGGGGCACGGCCAGCACAGCACAGCCCTGTCCTGGCCCCAGGCAGCGCCCACCCTCAAACTCCCAAGGGTCAGCAGAGGCAAAGCCCAGGGCACGCCTGGAGCCTGCGCCCAGGCAGGCGACAGGACCCCGCTCCACCCCAGTGAGGGAGGTGCTGTGCAGGCCGTGCGGGGCCCACGGGTGAGCACCACCCCCGAGGCCGGGAGAGGCCACTCGAGGTCCTGGGACGGGAAGGACATCCGTGAAGCACAGGGGACACATGAGCCCAGCTCCGTGCTCGGCGGCCCAGGGAGTCTCGGGCCGGCCTCAGTCCCGGCTGGCGCCATAGGGGGCACTGCAGAGTCGCCCGGACACTGCCCTCCTCTTGGCGGTTTTTATTACTTCATTGTTTGTGCGTGTGGATTTGGGGATGGGAGAGTGGTGGGCCACACCCGGGGGCGCTAGGGCTGACTCCTGGCTCTGTGCTCAGGGACCACTCCTGGTGAGGCTTGGGGGTCCCTATGGGGTGCGGATCAAACCCGGGTCAGCCATGTGCAGGGTAAGGCCTTGCCCCTGCACTCTCTCTGGCCCTGCTCTGCAAGTCTTAAGGTGTCTAGGGGCAGGGGCTGGCGGCAGGGCAGGGGGACACAGGGCCCGGCAGAGAGGGCGTCTGGGGCGGAGAGCGGAGCCCCAGGGGCAGCGAGCAGGCTGGACAGCCAGTCACAGCGGCCAGAAAGGCGCCAGGATCTTCACGGGGCAGGAGGAAGACCCGTTGGGCTCGCACGCTGGGCTCCGTGCCCTGGGAGAGATGCGGCCAGAGACACAGCAGACAGGGACGATGCTGGCCTTCAGGGACCAGCCACAGGAGACCGGCTTCCCAGCTGGGCCCCGCCCCCGCCCGGCCCCGCCCCGCCCGAGGCCCCACCCACATGCGACCACGCCCACCATCCTGGGACACGGCCACTGCCCGACGCCACGCCCACCTCTCCCGACAGACAGCTGCCCCTCACCTCCTGGCCCAGCCCCCATCACCTCCCCTGCCAGGGCACTGTCCAGGGCGGGAAACTGAGGCAGCATCCATGAGAGCCCCTGCAGGAAGAGGAGGGGCTTTCAAATGGCAAGCTCAGGAACAGACTGCTGGAAGGAGCAAGAAGAGCACTGTGGGGTGAGCAGGGGCGTGATCTGCATCCCTGTGCCACCTCCCTGTGCTGGGGCCCCACGAGGGACCTACACAAAAGCAAAACGCATCTACCCTGCACACCCCCCCCCGCCGCTGTCGGGACGCGCGTCCCCGCGGATGGCCAGGGCTGCCCTCTGCCCCACCGAGCCACAGTCTGCAGGGCCCAGCCGGGCCCCAGCAGTGAGGGTTCCGTCGGAACTGCAAGGCTCGCGGAATGCGGGTTAACAATCGGAGAGCGCGGTGATGAAGACAGTGCCCAGTGCCCAGCGCGCTGCCCGCTGCACGAGGACAGAGACAGGCTGGGTGGCGGTCTGTCGGAGAGAGCTCCGGCTGAGTCGCCCCTGGGCATTCGAGGCACTGCCCCGCGGAGCGGCCCAGGGCCGGGAGGCTGGGGGAGGGGGCAGCACGCAGTGGCGGCTTCCCCAAGCACCCGAGGGCCCCGGCTGTGTTTGCCGGAGACCCCACATGGGGCCCGGCCTTGGCGGCCCTTCCTGAACCCTGCCCATACAGAGGGGCTTCTTTACCCATCCACCCGGCATCCTGGACACAGAACCAGGCTCCTCCCGGTGTGCGAGGTGTGAGCGCTGGCTGTGCGGAGCACTCACAGACGCAAGTGTGGACACGTGCTCAGGCCAGCGTGGCAGCCGGCGGGCTCAGGCCGGGCCTCTCAGGCGCTTTGGGGCCTTTGCCCCCATGTTCCGCCTGATCCTGGCCGGGCCCTGGCTGTCCCCTCCCACTGCTTACGGCCCCGCTTCCTGGGTGCACCTGCCGTGGAGAAAGACAGAGGCACAAGCTCCCAAGCCTGGTGGCCACCGCATCCGCTGCCCACCTAGTGTCCACATTCCTGAGCGGCAGCACAGCCTCGGGAAGCGGGGAGCGGGGTAGGAAGCTGGGTGGAGGGGAGAGGACGACACCCCTCCCCTACTATAAACTCCCGTCCCAGGATAGACACCTGCTTCCTTCCCCCCATGCAGGCCTAGCCTCTTCCCCATGGCCTCTGCGGGGTCGAGGCTGTGCACGTCAGGGTCACACCTGGGCCTGGGCCAGATTGAGAGAAAGGAATTCCCTTCAGCACACGCACCCTTCGTGGGTGTGGGCAGCATACAGGCCGCATCTCCAGAAGAGCCCACAGGGCCACGGAACCCACAGAGCCACAGAACCCACAGGGCCACAGAACCCACAGGTCCCATAGAGCTCACAGAGCATGCAAACCGCACAGAGCCACAGAGCCACAGGTCTAGAGACCCAGAGAGAATACAGAGTTCACAGAGCACAGAGCACAGAGAGCCACAAAGTCCCAGAGCACACAGACTACAGAACGGAGAGTTCACAGCACACAGAATAGTCCTGTGTCCCACAAAGCATGGAGAACCACAGAACCCACAGCACAGGGTCCAGAGAACTCAGAGACTCTGTATACCCGCAGTACACAGACCACACAGAGCCACAGATCCTGGTCTACAGAGAACACAGAGCCACAGGACCCGCAGTACACAGCACCCGCAGAGCCACAGGACCTGCAGTACACAGCACCCACAGAGACACAGAACCCGCAGAGCCACAGGACCCGCAGTACACAGCACCCGCCGAGCCACAGAACCCGCAGTGCACAGCACCCGCAGTACACAGCACCCGCAGTACACAGCACCCGCCGAGCCACAGAACCCGCAGTACACAGCACCCGCAGTACACAGCACCCACCGAGTCACCAAACCTGCAGTATACAGCACCAGCAGAGCCACAGAACCCACAGTACACAGCACCCACAGAGCCACAAGACCCTCGGTACACAGCACCCGCAGAGCCACAGGACCCACGGTACACAGCACCCGCAGAGCCACAGAACCCGCAGAGTTCTTAGTCCATGGAATTCACAGAGCCAGAGTCCACAGAACCCACAGAGCCACAGAACTCAGAGTCTAGAGAGCCCAGAGAGAGTACAGAGTTCACAGAACCATGGAGCCACGGGCACACGGGCCCCACAGAGCCACAAAGGCACAGGGCACACAGAGATACAGAACGCAGTTGACAAAGCCACAGAACAGAGCCCACAAAGCATGGAGAACCATAGAACCCACAGAACCCACAGAGCAGAGTCCAGCGAACTCAGAGCCTGCAGTCCACACACAGCCACAGACCCCACAGTCTACAGAGCACACCGGAGCCCACAGTGCTCACAGCGTCTGCAGACCCCGCAGTGCACACGGCGCCCCCAGGAGCAGAGTCCAGAGTCCAGAGCACATGGCATGCAGAGCATAGAGCCCCAGCACCCATGATGCCCACAGTGTCCTTGAGCCTGAGCACGGAGCCCCCGGTCACACGGCACGGTGTGACTGAGTGTGCCTGAGCCTCGGCACAGACGCCTGGTGCAGACGTTCCCCTGTCCCCTGGAGTTCGCTGTGGCCGGGACACTCGGGACACAGCCCCGTAAGCAGCGACTCCATCCCTGGGGCACGTGGCCACGTGGGGGTCGCACTGCACAGGGGTCTGCGCCCAGCATCGCCCAGGTGGGTCGGCAGGTCCGTGGCTTCCACCTGGGCACAGTCCGAGATGTCTGGTGGCACAGAGGCCCATGTGCTCTCTGGCGGCTGGACACCTGCTGAGGAGCCACGGCATAGCCCTGAGCACGTCCCAGAGGCTGTGGCAGGTGCCACGTGGCTTTCAGTTCCAGAGAAGACAAGGGTCACATCTGCCTCCTCCAGAGGCAGGGCCGTGGCGGGCCCTTGGGTCACTCTGGATTGTTCCATCACTGGCAGGTGAGTGGACAGTCATCCCCAAATAACGTCCCTTCGAAAGGAGGCTCAGGGCCAGAGAGAGCAGGGGGAGGCTCTGGCCTTGCAGGGGGCTGATCCAGGCCTGATCCCCGACTCTGCGAGGCAGGAACCTGAGTCCAGAGCCCCCTGGGACCCCCACAGAGCCACGTGGGACCACCCCCACAGAGCCACAAAAATATGAAATAATGAAAGTTCAGTGCCACGAGGCCACAGTGACAGGGGGGTGACAGGACGCAGCCTCCAGCAAGCGTCCACGGAGGTTCTCCCGGAGCAGCAGGAAGGGGCTGCGGGAGCCTGCGGGGGGGCCCCACATCCTCCGGCCAGGCCATTTTCCAGGCAGGAGCCACAGCACCGCATGAAATTTGAAGAAAGGCGGACGCGGCTGGAAGGTCAGTAAGAAAATGCATCATTCAGTGCTCCCGGGCTGGCACAGCTGGCAGAGGGCCAGCGGGCGGCGGCGGCCGGGGGGGCTGCGGGCACCGCGCTGCCTGGCGCTAGGACGCTCTCTGCTGGGTGATCGACCCGCGTGACTCACCCGGCCCCGGGAGCAGGATTAGCCCTGGCCGAGGGCCGCCCTGCGACAGCTGGAGCCCGGGGCCGGGGTCACGTGGGGGGAACAGGGGAGGGGTACGCCGCGTCCTCCCCGTGAACGGGCAGGAGCTGCGAGGACAAAGCGCCTCCCCTCGCCCGTGACCTCAGGGGCAGAGCCGTGAAGAGCCGTGGAACCTGCCCCCCCACGCCCTCACGAGCAGCCCTCGGGGGTGGGGCCCGGCCACGAGCCGAGGACCGAGGGCCAGTGGCGCTGCCGGCTCCTCCCTGCGGCTCCTTCTCTCCCACGGCCACGTACGACCACTCCCGCTCCGCAGCCACAGGGCGCTCAGTACCGTGCTCCCACGCGTGTCCCCCCTCCCGCCCGCCGCCCGGACACATCCCCTCCGCGGGCAGAGCTGGCCCCGGGCCCTGATCTGAGCGCCGTCCCATGGCACATGGCTCGTCCTCACGACTAGACAGGCGTGGGCACCCCTCGCAGACGCAGAGGCCACTGGGGCTGGGGTCACGGCAACAGCCACATTAAAAGTCCCCACCTGGGGAACAGCACGGCTCCACGCGGCCGCTGTCCCTTCCCCGACGTGGCTCCATGTCCTCCTGCTGCCCCAGGGCTGGGCAGAGGCCCCCAGGGACCCCGAGAGACCTGGATACCAGCCTGCACTGAGGCTTGCACCCTGTCCTCAGACTGGCCCCGCCAAAAGGGCAGATCCACGGGGCCAGTCCCCCTGGGCAGAGGGGCCGAGGCCCAGGCAGGGGGTGGGTGCTGGGTGGGGTGGGGTCTGGAGCAACAGCCGAGGGCAAAGAGCTGAGCAGAGGAAATGTGGGCGAGGAGAGTGTCCAGCGGGGCCGGGAGAGGGGCAGAGACCAAGAACAGGTCGGCTGGTCTCAGGCATGTCACCAGCAACCAGCCACATGTGCCCACACACATACATGTACATCATACATGCACATGCATGCCAATCACATGCACCATATGTGCAAATGGGCATATCAGAATGCCTACTCATATGTACACGTATGCCACATCATACATGTGTACCATACATGCCTACATGTGTGACATGGACCACACACACCAGTGCACATGTATGCATACCAGACAGTACTACACAACTGTACACAGACACACATGCACACATGTATATGATACACACATGTTGCATATATTACTTTGTGCATGGTCACACCTGTGTATATATGTACCAGACATGTCTCCACATGCATACGTGCACATGTATGCAGTCATGGGAATAATCACACTGCACACTGTGGTCTAGATGAATATGTATGCTTATCGTACATGCCCAGATACCTGGGGGCACATGTACCCCTGGCGTGACCTGTACAATTTCAAGTGTGTGAACACGTGTGACCCAAGGGCTTTGTGCTCGCTATGCTCCCATAGGGGCTCTGGCTGGATATTCACTGCTGGCCTCCGACTCCCACAGGCCCACCGCTGACCTCTGAGGCTCACCGCTGACCTCTGAGGCCCACCGCTGACCTCTGAGGCCTACTGCTGACCTCTGGCACCCACCACTGACCTCTGAGGCCCATCGCTGACCTCTGGCACCCACCACTGACCTCTGAGGCCCATCGCTGACCTCTGGGACCCACTGCTGACCTCTGAGGCCCACCGCTGACCTCTGGGACCCACCGCTGCCCTCTGAGGCCCACCGCTGCCCTCGACCCCCACAGCTGCCTTGGCTGGAGAATGAGGTGAGCCGAGGGGCTTGTTAGGGAACAGGGGCCGCTGTGATTCCCAACCGGCGCTGACCTGCAGGAAGCCCCCAGCCCGGAAAGGTGCCCAGGCTCCGGGCGAGGGCCGAGTGCAGGCCCGGCGGGGGCCTCAGGGACGTGGACAGCCCCGATGAGCCGCGGGTGCCCCTCGTACGCCGGCTCCGTGCCCAGAGACGAAAATAGACTTCATTTCTAATCTCATTTCCAGAGAAACACAATAGAGGAACGCGGTGGATGGCTAATTAAGTCCTCTTTAAATTTAGCGTGTGATCAAGCAGAAACGCACGGAACCTGGAGCGGCATGGGGCGAGGAAAGGCTTTCTGAGAGCGGTGGCACGGCGGCCCCAGCCCTGGCCCCGCCGGGCACGGGGAGACCAGCTCCCAGGCAGCTGCGCTTTGCTACGCCAGAGGGGCAGGAGGGAAGGCGGACCGCCCCCACGCCCCCTCCGCCCCCGAAGCCCAAAGACTTCAAAGGGGGGCAGTTCCTGCACACACGTCCCCAACCTTCCTGCCCCAGCCGCCTGGGTCTCCCAGTTCCACAGACCCCCACACCCACCCCGGCCTCCCCCCACCCTGCATCTCCATTCCACTCCCCACTGAGACAGTGCTCCACACACACGGCCATGTGTGTCCATGGGTGCCTTGCACATGTGTATGCACACTCATGTAGACACAGGATCATGTATTGCCATGCGCTGTGTGCTTATACGTGTGCCTGAGACTGTGTGCTACACACGTTCCTATGTGTGCAGAGTCATGCATGTTTTGCACATGTCCCTATGTATGCATAGGAGCATGTATGTGCTATATACATGCCCGGACTTATGGACGCATCTGTATTCTGTTAATCCCTTTAACCACATGGAGATTAAGTATTGTGTTTTCAAGATGTTTTATTATAAAACTCAAAATTACCTGTTAAAATCAGTGTCAGATGCAACCTAAAATATACATTAAAGTTTTTTTTTTTTTTTGGTTTTTGGGTCACACCCAGCGATGCACAGGGGTTACTCCTTGCTCATGCACTCAGGAATTACTCCTGGCGGGGCTCGGGGGACCATATGGGATGCTGGGAATCGAACCCGGGTCAGCCGCGTGCAAGGCAAACGCCCTACCCGCTGTGCTATTGCTCCAGCCCCTACATTGAAGTTTTATATGAAAATGATTTGGACCAAGCTGACTGGGGCATGTTCCAGACTGTGAATCTGCTTGGAATTGCTTCAGGGGTCTCTTCCGCATGCTCTGTGATGAGGGAATGTGTGTGTGTGTGTGTGTGTGTGTGTGTGTGTGAGTACTCGTGTGTGTACACGGGTACTGTTGGGAATGTGAGTACACAGGTAATGGGGAATGTGTGTGTACACGGGTACTGTTGGGAATGTGTGTGTATACACAGGCACTGTTGAGAATGTGTGTGTGTGTGTATACGGGCACTGTTGAGAATGTGTGTGTGTATACACGAGTACTGTTGGGAATGTAAGTACACAGGTAATGTTGGGAATGTGTGTGCACACGGGCACTGTTGAGAATGTGTGTGTACACGGGCACTGTTGGGAATGTGTATACACAGGCACTATTGGGAATGTGTGTGTACACGGGCACTGTTGAGAATCTGTGTGTGTATACACGGGTACTGTTGGGAATGTGGGTACTGTTGGGAATGTGTGTGTATACATGGTCACTGTGTTGGGAATGTGTGGGTACATGGGTACAGTGTTGGGGTGTTTTCATGTGTGTACTGTGTCGGAAGAACTGGAGCAACAGCACAGCGGGTAGGGCGTTTGCCTTCACGTGGCCGACCCGGGTTCAACTCCTCCATCCCTCTCGGTGAGCCAAGCAAGCTACTCAGAGTGTTCCACCTGCACAGCAGAGCCTGGCAAGCTACCCATGGCGTATTCTATATGCCAAAAACAGCAACAGCAAGTCTTACAGTGGAGACGTTACTGGTGCCTGCTTGATCAAATCGATTAACAATGGGATGACAGTACTACAGTGCTACTGTGTCGGAACGTTGTGTGTACATGTGTACAGTGTGTCAGTGTTGTGTGTATGCATTGTATGGTGTTGGGAGTGTTGGGAGTTTATACCATTGCTGGAGTGTAAATGGGAGTGTGCACTGTGTGTGGACACGTGTTGGGAGTGTTGTGTGTGCTCGTGTGGGCTGTGGTTGTTGGTGTGCGTGTGTCTGCAGGACTGTGGAGGTGTGGGAGGGGTGTGGGCTCTGTGGCGCATGTCAGGGTGGGGGGGTGGGTTACCGGCCCAGGGCAGAGGGGACTGGGCAACTCTGGGCTCCCTGATGCCCGGGGTGCCGGGAGGTCTGTGGGCCGTGGCCGCGTCCCCGGGAGAGGGTGGGCCGGGCGGCTGTTCCCGCTGTGCCCTGGGCCCGGGGACGCTGTGTTTCTGTTTGCCTTTGTTTTCCAGATCTTGGTAGTAGTTATTAATGTTTTTCATTTCCTCCCAAATTACAGCTGTCGCGAAGTTAATGGGCTTAATTGTGACTGTTTGGCGGCTGGCGTGGCCGTCCCACACCTGCTGAGGAGCCGCACGGCGGGAGGCTGGCAGGGAAGGGCCCGACCAGCCCCGCTATCATGTCACTCTGCAGCAAGTGGGAATTACAGGGCGGGGGGCGGGCCCAGTGCTGGACGGGGCAGGCCCGGGGTGGGCGCAGCGGGGAGGGCGGCCAGGCTGGCACGCGGCCACAGCTTCCCCGCCCCCGCCCACCCTCCCCCCACCAGGCTGAGCTCCCTGGCATCCCCAGCCTGTGTCTGCTCTGACCTGCCTGCCACCTGCAGGCTCCATTCAGCACACCCCCCCCCCGTGCTCCACCCCTCCGGGTGCGAGTTTGAATCTGAGCCGTTATTAATAACTGTTATTAACGGTTCCCTAAGGCCCTGGTGACACGGGCTCACCCCGCACCCAGGCCCGCGGGCAGGGACGCTCCCGCCCTTCCTCCTTTCCGGGGTCTCTCTGTGCTGTCTCCCCTCCCCCCGACCTGCCCTGGGACTCGGTCCTTGGCTGTCGGGCACCTTCCTGTTGGCAGATCTCCTGTGTGCCTGACGACATGCTAAACGGGGCTCTGAGTGTTCCCCATTTCCTGTCTACCGTCCGTTAGTGCAAGGGACGGACGTGGCACCTCTTGGTTCTGACTCCTTGCGTCCCTCTCCGGCCATGCATTCCGGTTCTGCCCTCAGCAAGGCCCCTGCAACAAAAGCGCCCAGGGAGGGGCTCCTTGTCTGCTCCTGGTGTGGGGGATTCCTCGGCCCACACCCCGAGGACGCCACCCACGGGGGCTGTCCAGGACAGGGCGCTCCGTGGCCGCTTGGCTTTCTTTTGCTTTTTAAATCACAAATGCACGTTGAATTTTGTCTGTTTTTCTCATCTATCCTTCGTGTGGCTTTGTTGTTCTCTGAGTCGAGGGGAAGAGTAGGTGCCAATCTGCACCTGGAATGAAGCCCCCCTGGGGAGAGGGTCCGGGCGCCGTCGGGGCCACATGAGGACGTCAGCCGGTTTTGGCGTTGCCACCGTCGTGCTGGCCTCACAGAGCAGGTCGGGAGTGCTCCCTGCTCTTCGTCAGTGGGAAGGGTTTGCGAGGAACTTGTGGCCACTCCTCTCGTAACGCTTGCCGGGATTCCCTGAGACTGTTTGCTGGGAAGCTGGAGATTAACTGTCCGACCTCCTTCTTGAAACCCAATGACTTCCTCCCTGAAACCCCATCTGACCTCCTTCCTGAAAACCCAATAACCTTCTTCCTGAAACCCATTTGACCTTCCTGGAAACCTATTCAACCTTCTTCCTGAATCCCAACTGACCTCCTTCCTGGAAACCCAATGACCTTCTTCCTAAAACTCATTTGACCTCCTTCCCAGGAGCCATCTGACTTCCTTCCTGGAAACCACCTGACCTTCTTCCTAAAACTTGGTTGACCTCCCTCCCAGAAGCCATCGGGCCTCCTCCCTGGAAGCCAGCCCGTTTAGAGGCTCATTGCTTGGCCTTCCATCCTCGGGGCGCGGCATCGTTCTGGACTTGTGGGCATCCTCTCTGCCGTTGGCGGTAAGGAAACACCGTCACTCGTGCGTCTGCGCCTTCTGCCGTTTCTAGGACCTCTCTCAAAGTGCACCCAGCCCGCTGGCTCCGGCAGGAAGGACACGTCCCCGTGGTCCCCGCGCGGCCCTGCCCTCTGGGGGGAGCTGGCTGGTGCCCGGCATCAGTGTCCACGCTGTCCATCCCTCGGGGCAGCTGACTGACCTGCTCTCCAGTGTGCGGGCATCGAACTGGGGCCTCACACCCACCTCCGGGTACCCTGCCGGGTACTCAGCCGTCCTGCAGCCAGAGGGCCGCTGCCCCCACAGACCACAGCCCAGCCGTGGGCGCCTTGGCCCCGCGGCTCTGTGTGCCCGAGGCAGCTGAGCACGTCACGCCCCGCGCTGGCTCTGCAGCCTGAGGAGGTGCTTTCGTAGTGAGGGAGACCCACGGGAGGCCAGGGTGGGCAGTGGGGCTGGCCTGGGCTCACGCCAGGCACGGGCAGGCTGCAGGGCACCCCACCGTATCCGTGTGGGTTCCTTCTACGCTTGCTGGTCCTTCCCGCCTTGAACTGGAAGGGCCGAGGCCCAGACTGGCCCTTAGGCTTTTGGATGCCAGGGCCAAGGGAGGGCATTCACCTTGACACGGCGAACTTGATCTGACCCCCAGCAGCCCATATGGTCACTGAGCACTGCCCAGAGTGAGTCCTGAGAGCACAGCCAGGCAGGAGTCAGCCCTGAGCAACCCCAGCTATGGCCCAAACCCCAAACCAAGACAGCCTTTGGACGGCAGGGGAGGGACCAGCATTCTGCACAGCCAGGCTGGCCCCTTAGATCGATAAAGCAAGCGGGATTCCACGTGCCACGTCCTGAGTGTATGTGCAGAGACTGTGGTGCGTGTGACGCTCTCAGCTCCGACGGGACGTATGTAACGTGACAAATACGGCATTCATGTGAGACAGACAGCAGCGTGGAGCATCAGACGCCACAGATTAATGGATGTGTGATAAATATGACAGGCTGGAGTGCAGTGTGACAGCATAATTAGGGGAATAAATGCATGACACTCACACATGACATAATATATTGAACAGAACAAGGTTAACATGATATGCATAACTCTCCTATAAGACAGAATGTATTATAGTAATAGATAATATATGTAAAATAAATATCACTCATGCTATAACGGAGCAGCATAATTAGGGCGATAATGTATGCATCATATAGCATGCGGTAGGAGGTAGTATAACGTAAATAATACGACTCGTACGTGAGAGTGTAGTGTGTCACAGGAATCACGACGCACAGTAACTCGTGGAGACTGTGAGACTAGAGCTGATGTACCGTGTAGATCAGCTCTCAGGTAACACGCTGTAGCGTCACAGAATGTCACCGTATCTGTGGGTGGCACACATTGGATGTCATTGATCAGCGAGTCGGGGCCGTAGACGCGTCGCACCACCCAGGAATGACATGACGGGACAGAACATGGCAAATATCACACCTCACGTTCTGCGGACAGTGTCTGCAGGTAGATGTAGGAGGAACCCAGAGGTGGTTTGCTGGGCCTTCCCTGCGTCTCCCGGGGGCCACACCCCCTGGCTCCCAGACCAGCCCCGTCAAAGCAACTAGGGGCACAGCACAGACAGCGTCCAGGGGATGGAGAGAGGAGGGTGACCCCAGCCTCCCACCCACTTACCTATGACAACTACACGGAACATTCTAGAACATGCTGGCCTCAGCTCTGCAGTGGTACTAGAGCTTCCCCAGGGCCTTCACCCAGACCATAGGCTCCTGCCGCTCCTGCTGGCTTCCTGGAGGAGGCAGACCTGGGGGACTCCACGCCAGGCCTCACGCACGCTGGGTGGGGACAGCCAGGGGAGGTGCCGGACAAACATCCGCAGAACCAGTGCCTGCGAGCAGCCCCGGGCTCCCGTGTCTGCTGAGGTTGGGTCCCGCACCCCGACCCTGCCGGCCGTCTGGAGCCTGCAAAGCAGCGGCCGCGCAGGCCCTGGAGACACGCGCAGAACTCGGGGGTCCCAGCCGCAGACCCAGGAGGGGAGGCTCAAGGCCATGAACTAAGGAGGGGAGGCTCAGGGCTGAGGCTCAGCGCCCCGGGCAGCCCTGCGGCCTCTGCCCAGCTCCCCGCAGTGTCCACGCACAGGGCCAGCTCCGCTGCATCCGCCTCGGCCCCGCTGGACAGCCCGGGTGGGTGAGCAGCCCCTGCCCCATGGCCCCTCGGCGGGCACGACCCCCTCCCCGGCAGAACTGGGCCCGCGTTGGACCGGGCCACCTGTGCCCAGAACAGACTCGCGTCCTGCGCTTCCCCTGGCCAGACCCCCAGGGCCCTCAGGCTCCAGGACCACCTGCCGAGCGGGGAGAGCGTGGGGCGGGCTCTAAGAAACGTGGGACAGTGATTGGCTGACTTTCAGAGGGGCGGGGCTGTCTCCGATTGGCTCTCCCAGGACGACGGTGCTGTCTCACTGGCTGACTTTGAGAACTGCCCTGATTGGCTGGCTTGCATAAGGGTAGCCCTGTCTGATTGGCTACTTTTTTATTTTTTTGCTTTTTTGCATCACACCTGGCGATGCTCTGGGGTTACTCCTGGCTCTGCACTCAAGAATTACCCCTGGCGGTGCTCAGGGGACCATATAGGATGCTGGGACTCGAATCCGGGTCAGCCGCGTGCAAGGCAAATACCCTACCGGCTGTGCTATCACTCCAGCCCCTGATTGGCTATCTTTGAGGCACGGGGCTGCTCTGATTGGCTAACTGTCCTAGGGTGGCCCTATTTGATTGGCTACCTTTCAGGCGTGGGACTGTCCTGATTGGTTGGTTTGCATAGGATAGCCCTAGTTGATTGGCCACCTTTCAGTCATGGGACTGCTCTGGTTGGCTGGCTTTCGTAAGAGTAACCCTGTCTGATTGGCTACCTTTCAGGCGTGGGGCTGCTCTGATTGGTTGGCTTGCATAGGGAGCCTATCTGCTCCCCTAGGCAGCTGCTGCACCGTCCTCTGGGTCCAGGAGGCGGCGTGCCCTGGAGTGACCCCACTGTCCAGTGCTGACCATCATGACAGGGGCTCTGGGCGCTGACCGGACGTGGATGTGTCAGAGGGAAACCGGCTCAGCTGCAGCTTTTGCGCAGGCCCCAAACGCCGGGGAGCCTGGTCACCCAGCAGCTGGCCCCGCAGTGTGCCCAGGGCTGAAGGCCAGGATGGACAGCGGCTCAGGGCCTGAGGAGACACCGCCCCGAGCTGCCCGCGCTGTGGCCGGGGCCAGGGGCCAGGGATAGTGGCCGTCCCTGCCTGGACAGCGACTCAGGGCCTGGGGGCGGGGGGACGCTGCCCCCAAGCTGCCCGAGCTGTGGCCCGGGACACTGGGCGGGAATAGTGGGTGGGGACAGTGGCTGGCCCTGCCCAGACAGCGGCTCAGCGCCTGGGGGACGCTGCCCCCAGCCGCCCGTGCTGTGGCTGGGAACTCGGGCTGGGCACGCTTTGTACCTGGCGCCAGTGACACCCTTTGAATCGGCATATTGCCGCCTTCACTGAGCCACATGCCCGCCTTAGAGCCAAATGCTTCCCGAGGAACAGGCCCGGCTCGCGCAGGACACTGCCCACGGGCACCGCGAGGAAAACACAGAACGGGAGGCGTCTGCAAAGGCGGGTGCTGCGGCAACTCCTCAGCTCCCGGGGAGAGACCGAACTCTTTCCCCAAAGTGGGACCGCCCCTTTTTTCTGCATCGTGCGATGGGGAGGGGGGACGAGGGACCCCCGAGCTCCCAAGTCGCCCGGCGCCAGAGTGAGCAGTAGCCCGGCACCCCTCTCGATCCCTGCCCCCCAGACCGAGGTTCCCTGGTCTCGCCAGGCCGCCCGAGCCAGCTTTCCCCTGGCTCCGGACCTGAGCTTGGGCTTCCTGCCACCTCAGGGCCATCAGCAGTGCCCACTCCCCCTCCCCCTCATGCCCAGGGGCCTCCGCTTCCAGGAACCTGCCACCCCCTCCCGGGACCAAGTTTCCTTCCGGATCCCGAGCTGCCCTCAGCCCTGCTGCAGGCCACCTTCTCCTGTCACCCCACGGCCTGTCCCAGCACCTGGTCGTCCTCCCCAGTCCCGTGCACCCCCTCCTCCCTGTCCGCCCCATTTATTCCAGCAACTGATCCCGCTGTCATCCCGTCTACCCCACCCACTCCCTCCATGCCCCCCGCCTGTCCCGTCCACCCCATCGGCCCTATCTGCTCCCAGTCAGCCAACCTGGTGCCCCTGAGCAGTGACGGGCTGGTCTCTGGGAGCCATGCGCCCTCAGTCTTTGGGGAGGTGACTTTCCGGACTGCCCTGGTGCATTTGCCGGAGCCCAGAGGTGTCTCCAGCAGGCGGACCCCCACGGGGGCCCCTGTACCGCGCAGCTGCTGCCAAGAGCGGGGGGGCTGGACGGGGACAGATTTGAGGCGGCTGTACTTTCTGTGCAACTTTTCTCCAGACCTAAAGGCTCTAAAAATAAAATCTATTTTAAAAATGGACCAAAGACTTCACTTGGTGACTTTCAAGTGACACAGGCAAGCCGGCACCCCCAGGCTGCCGGGGTTCTGTCCCAGGAAGCCAGTCCCTTCGGGGTCCAGGGTGGGTCGGGCATGTCCCGTGCTGGGGAAACTGGTTTCCTGCTCGGTGAAAAGGGCGGTTGATCCCGAGGCGTGAGACGGACCAGGAGCTGACAGGCATCACACGGACCCCGTTGGGTGGGCCGAGGTGGGTTTCTCTGCAGCGAAGCCCCAGGAAGAAGAAGCCACCAAGAGAAGCCCTGAAAAGTCCGGACACACACTGGAGCCACTCCAGAAGGAGAACGCGGAGATGAAGGCGGCTGCGTCTCCGGAACCCCCACTGCCGTCTGGCCTGCCCGGACCCGAGTCCACAGTGGAGGCGGCAGGTCACTGCCATCACCCAGGGGGTGTGGCCTCAGCACCTTCTCTCGAGCCTTAGAGGGGAAGTGGGTCCCCCACCCACAGGACAGGGAGGGGCAGGGAAGGGCAGGGAAGAGGAGCCGGGGCAGCGGGGAGGGGCTGGCACGGGACATGGGGGCTGACGGGGGTGGGCAGGGGTGGGGTGGGAGGGGGGAGGGGCTGGGTCACAGGCGTGGACAGGCCACGCAGCTCCAGCTGATGCAGCTGGAGGTTGTGGGGGAGGGCGGCGGGGGGGGCGCTGGAGCTCATCTTTAAAAGATCTCAGGGTGGAAAAACATAATCTTTTAATTAAAAATTTCCTGCATTTTAACTCGGGCTTCCATCTGCTGCCTCCATCAAGCCTAACCCTAAGCTGACTCTGAGCCATCTGCGCTCCTGCCTCATTAGACGGGCTGGTTCGGTCTGATTCCTGCAGGAGACGAGCACCCTGGAAGGAGGAGCTGTGGGGAAGAGCCTGGGGGGCAGGAGCGGGAGGAGGAGCTCCGGGCTGACCGCTGACCAGCCAGGGAGGCCCCGGGACGCAGTGCTCTGGACGGACCCGCATGAACAGATGAGCAGGCCCCGGGCGGCAGCCACTTGTGCACGGGCATCCTGGTCCACTGACAGGCGAGGGCTCACCGGCCACCACACTGCGGTGACCAGAGGGTGACCAGAGGGAGACCAGCAGCCCCTCACACGCAGCCCCATGGCCGCCTGCGGCTGACCTGTGCTGGAGCCGTCCTGCTGGGCCGGGCATGTGCCCAGTGTCCACCGTGGACAGTTCCCGGCGTCCATGAGCCGGGCCGGGTGAGTTCGGGCAGCAGTGGGACGTGTGTCACCTCCACCCCACGTGGGCATGGAGAAGGAGCCCGCCCAGTCTCGCCCCTGCCAGGCTCAGGGGTGCGAGGGCCTCTCTAAGTCCCACCCCTGGTGGCAGCCCCCCCGCCCCCATCCGGTCTGGGGCTGCTAAAGTGGGGGGGGGCAGAGCCACTGAACTACCCCCACAGCCTAATTCGGGCACCTTCGAGGCTGCCCACTGCCCCGTCAGCTGGGAGGGGACTCAGCCCCAGGCCACGGCTGGCCACGTCCACCCAGAGTGCAGGGCGGGAGCTGGGGCAGGACGGTCCCCGAGGCCCATGGCAGGTGCCCGCAAAGGAGCCGCCCACAGCCCCCGGCATCTGCCTCTGTCCCGGCACCACCCACCCCCACTGCCCCCCAGAAGCCTCCCTGGACCCCACCCTGGGCTGACAATCAGCCCATCAGGTACCAGAGAAACAGGCCCCAGGCCGGGCCCCGAGTCAGCCCTGACTCCCACATGACACAGCCCCTCGCAGGCACACCATGCATGTGTGTACACACATGTGCACATGCACACATGTGTGCTCGCTGCTGATTTGAAGACTAGCCCGGGACTCATTGGAGCAGAATGAGTCGCCAGCGCCCGTGTCTGGGGAGAGACCCACTGCCGCCAGGGAGAATCTTCCGGCAGCCCAGGGCCCCTCGGTGTCCTCCCGGGATCTGGGGCCCCTCACTGCACCCGCAGGAGTCCGGGTTTCCTGGGGGCAGGGAGGCTCGTGGCAGGTGCGTGGCTGCTCCTTCCCGAAATCTTGCAGACCCAGGGGGTCCTGAGCAGGGGCCTGGGGGACAGGGTCCCTCCAGGCACTGCGGTCAGCACCGAGACCCCCCTCCTGCTCCTGGTCAGGGGGGGCGGGTATTTGTGCTCCCAGCAGAAGGCTGTTTCCAGCCGCAGGTGATCATGGAAACCGTCAGTCAGACTCTCACCAGGAACCCCCGCTCCCTAACACGGCTCCTGGGGGCGGCTGCCCACCCCAACAGGCGCTGGCCGGCCTGGCACCGCCCTCAGCTTTGCTGAGGCGTCTCCCGCCGCGCTCAGCTTTGCTACCCACTGTGAGGGGTTGGTGGGGGGAAGGGCCCAGGAGCCAGGACAGCTCTGGGGGACAGGGACATCCACGCGGCGCGGCAGATGGGCACGATGAGGGAGCGGCAGTGCGACCCCGGCAGTGGCCGTCCCCTACCCCTGCCCCCTGGACGCCCCTCGCCGCTCTTGGCACACTGCCCACACCCCTTCCCGGGGACCCTCCCTGTCACCCCGTCCTCTGTCGGGGCCTTTCTCAATTCCCGTGAGGGGCAGTGCCACGGGACCTGCTCAGAATGTGGGGTGCAGACACGGAGAAGCGGGCAGTGCCCACCAGTGTCCCCTGGTGTCCGGCCCTCGGCTCTGGGCTGGTGGCAGGAGGGCAGGTGTGGGCACGCCTGGGGCTCCCGCCGGGCTGGCTCTGACCATGCTGATGGACACACAGAAGCTTCGGTTTCAGACATTTCCTTCTGGCTGTGCCAGCCCTGGAGAACGTGGGGGACACCCAGGGTGGGGGATGCCCACTGCCTGTGTGTCCATACTCAGGGCTGCCCACTGCCCCGTGTGTCCATACTCAGGGCTGCCCACCGCCCGGGGGGTCCATACTCAGGGCTGCCCACTGCCCGGGTGTCCATACTCAGGGCTGCCCACCGCCCCGTGTGTCCATACTCAGGGCTCCCCACTGCCCCGGGTGTCCATACTCAGGGCTGCCCACTGCCCCGTGTGTTCATACTCAGGGCTGCCCACTGCCCCGTGTGTCCATACTCAGGGCTGCCCCTGCTGCCGAGACTCATGTCCTTCCACCAGCTGCTTCTCAGGGTCCAGGTGACAGAGGCAGCCGAGGGGCCGGACCCCACAGCAGCCAGACTCCCAGTTCGTGGGCAGCAGTGCTGCGGGCCACGGTGAGACCCTCCCTGCGGGTTGGCTGCCGAATCTGACACGAGCTGGCCGGGGAGGCCCGTCCTGGCCCTGTGCCGGCCGAGCCAGGTGCCCAGGGCTGTCCACTGTGTCCCACCCCTGCCCCAGGCTGCAGGGGCGGGGAGGGGAGAGGAGAGTTGCCCCCAGGCCCTCCTCTGGCTTTGCCCGACTCTCCGCCAGGGCAGCCTTGAGCAGGAGTGGGTGTTGGCATTTCCGGCATTGCCTTCTTCTCATTGCTTTGGGGGCCGCCACGGCAGGGCTGCTCCTGTTCCACACAGGGGGCTCCCTGCCGCAGTGCTCGGGGTCAGAGCTGGGCCTCCTGTGCTCCAGCTGGCCCAGCCCTCCTGGTCCCCAGCTGACCCGCCCCCCACCAGCCCACCAGCTGCCCCGGCCCCTTGGGACCCCGCCCTCGGCTGCCCCAGGCCGAGCCCTTTCTGTTGGGCTGTTTCCCTGTCTTGCCCTGCGCGCTGGTCACTCTGGCCATCGTCCTTCCGTCCCTGAGCGGTGAGAGCACGAGGCCTGTCCACCCCGGTCTCAGCC
Organism: Sorex araneus; assembly: GCF_027595985.1. Lineage (NCBI taxonomy): Eukaryota > Metazoa > Chordata > Mammalia > Eulipotyphla > Soricidae > Sorex > Sorex araneus. The sequence goes on along the minus strand of NC_073313.1, from coordinate 157,363,507 downwards.
TGACGGGCTGCTGCCCTGGGCATGTCCTGACATCCAGAATCAGCCTCCTGCAATGGAACCGCGTCCCTTGCCCGCGCCTCCCCGGAGCCACCACCCCGCTCCCCGAGCGCCTCATGTTCCATGAAGAACCGACCCCGGCCACCGTTTCTCTGAGCGCTCCCGCCCCTGCCACCCCCACTTGCCTGAAGGAGCAGGACTGTCTCTTCCCAGCCGCGGCCCGGGGCCACCTGCCTCCTTGCCCACCGTCCTTCCCGTCATGCTGCCCTCGTCCATGTCCTCTGTCACTGGCCTTCGTGGTTTTGGGAGCCACCCCCCGGGGTGCTCAGGGCTGGCTCCTGGCTCTGTGCTCAGTGATCACTCCGGACAGGGCTGGGGGTCCCTGCAGTGTTGGTGGTGAGCCGGGCCAGCTTCCCGCAGGGCCAGCGCCCGGCCTGGCCCACTCTCTGGCCCTGCTCCCCGCACGGCACGCCCAGCCCCTCCCTGCCCTCCCCGAGGAACACCAAGCCACGTGGGGGTCCAGCAGGCACCGTGACTCCCTCCCCAACTCCGCTGACCCCTTCCCTCTGTCCCGACGCCCCTCGCTGGGGCAGGGGTCAGAGCGGCCAGAGGCCTGCGGGCAGCTGGCGTCTTCCCGGGGAAACGGCTGCTGAGTCCCTCAGCTCCGCAAGGCGGCTTGGAAGGCTGCGACGCACGAGGCGTGCGGGGGCAGCTCTCGCCTGGTTCCTCTGCAGACCCCTGTGCTTGGCCGGACCCTCTCGCCCGTGAGTGTGTGCCCCGTGGCGTTCAGGGGTCATTGCCGGACCCTGCCCCGTCTGCTTGCCGCTTGGTGTTTACAGCGCCGAACCTTCCGCTGATGTCTCTGGTCCTGTCCGGGATTGTTTTACCTACAGGGGAGTTTGCAGACCAGACCCTAGCATGTTCTCTGTGCGAGTCAAACGCCCGACCTGCCCCTGCGGGGATGGCCTGGGGGTGCTGTCTTCCCGCCGGGCTGGGTGGATGCCTGTGGCTTTGTGGCTGAGTCTGCAGCCCGAGCGGGCCGGCCTCAGCCTGGTGTCCCTGCTAGAGACTGTCTGGCTGTCCTGGGTCTTCTGTGGCTCCTGATGAGCTCAGGATTAGTTTTCTCTGTTTCTTTAAAGAATTCTGTTGGGGTTTTGGGGATAGTCGGGAACCTGTGGCCACGGGGGACATGTGGTCTTGAGTCGGGCCATTTCTCTCCCCAGAAGCCAGGACATCGTTCCTTCGTGTCCTCCTCGTGGCTCCTTCAGCAATGGGTTTCTGGTTTTTGTTTCTTTCTTTGATTTGTGGGGTTTATTTTTATTTATTTATTTTTGGGCCATGCCTGGTGATGCTCAGGGATTTCTCCTGGCTCTGCACTGAGGAATCATGCTGGGTGGTGCTTAGGGGACCAAATGGAATGCCAGGGATCGAACCCTGGTCAGCCACATGTAAGACAAAACCTACCTGCTGTGTTATCACTCCAGTCCCATGAATTTTTTTAATGTCTTTTGTGCAGCCAGAGTCAGACCCTGGGGCTCTCCCAGTGGGCGAGTGACCTGGGCTCTCTGCAGGGAGTGCTCTGGGCTCTCAGCGGGGAGTGCTCTGGGCTCTCAGCAGGGAGTGCTCTGGGCTCTCAGCAGGGAGTGCTCTGGACTCTCTGTGGGGAGTACTCTGGGCTCTCAGTGGGGAGTTCTCTAGGCTCTCATCGGGGAATGCTCTGGGCTCACAGTAGGGAGTGCTCTGGGCTCACAGCAGGGAGTGCTCTGGGCTCTCATCAGGGAGTGCTCTGGGCTCTCAGCGGGGAGTGCTCTGGGGTCACAGTGGGGAGTGCTCTGGGCTCACAGTGGGGAGTGCTCTGGGCTCTCAGTAGGGAGTGCTCTGGGCTCTCAGTAGGGAGTGCTCTGGGCTCACAGTGGGGAGTGCTCTGGGCTCACAGTGGGGAGTGCTCTGGGTTCTCAGTGGTGAGTGCTCTGGACTCTCAGTGGGGAGTGCTCTAGGCTCACAGTGGGGAGTGCTCTGGGTTCTCAGTGGGGAGTGCTCTGGGCTCTCAGTGGGGAGTGCTCTGGGCTCTCGGCGACAGTGCTCTGCCTCAGAGTCCCATTCCTTCGTCGGCCCCAGGACCTGCAGTCTGCAGTCTCCATGTTCCTGGTTAAGTTTCTTCCAAGAACTTTGTTTACCGTGAGTGGATTGTTCCCTTAAAATCCCTTTGGGTTCTTCGCTGTTAGTCAGTCACAATACGCCGAATTTTGTGTGATTTTGCGATCCCACAACTTGACTGAATTTATTCGCTGATTCTAGGAACTATTTGTTATTTTCTTTCACTCCTCTACGTCTGTGATCTCGTCCTAGGAGCAGAGAGAAGCTTCCTCAGGCCTCTGCGTTATCCCGTCTCCTCGCTGTGGCTCCGCCTCCAGGGTCACATGCTCCCTCTCTGGCTCTGCTCTGGACAGCCTCGACATAGACCAACCTGCCTTGCCGGAGGGTCTGTGTGGTCTGCGTGAGAAGGCATGTGGCTCTCCCGCCTGCCGACACGCACTGGACACTGAGGGACATGTGTGTGCTGTCCCTGGTCCTGGATGACCCGCCTGGCTGTGTGGGGGCTCTCGCGGCCTCTGCTGGTTTTGTGGAGGACTCGACTGGGAGTGGCCTTCACGCTCCGGGTCCAGCCACAAACACGGGAGCTCGTGACCCAGGGGTGCAGACTCGTCACCCCGTGAAGGCCCAGCGTGGCAGCTGTGCCCGGGGCAGTGTCCAGGGGCTGGCCGACAGAGCGGAGGGGCCTGGCCAGCCCTGCCCTCGCTGCAGTCCTCCTCTCTGTGGGGTCAGGCGGAGTCCCGAGAGGGCACGTCCCAGCAGGCCTCTGGCCATGGCGTTCCTCTGTCCACTCCCCTTTCTTCCTGCAGGTGGCCAGGCCAGGGTCCAGGATGTGGGGATAATGGCCACATCGGCCAGACCCCTCTTGGGGGCTGGGAGGGAGAGGCCGCGGGAGGGAGGAGCGGCCCAGGGGACACGGACGGGGGAAGGAGGGACACTCAGAGTACCAGAGGCAGCTGGTCAGGGACGCAGTCCCCAGGGCAGGCGGAGGGACGTGAAACTGAAGTCTCCAGGGTGGTCAGAGGCCACCAGACCCTCAGGGTCACAGCCAGGGGCACTGGCTGGGGTCTAGGGTGAGGGCAGCTGTGGCCCCCAGCCCCACCCAGGTATAGCCGGGATCAGGCGAGTGCTTCCTGCCTCCCTGGGTAGGACGCGGGCATGCTCCGGGCAGGGTGGCACCTCACACCTGGGGCTTCCGACACAACGGCAGGCACAGCCCCCTGTACAACCTCCCCTCAGCTGATCACACCCAACTCCTATTCATCCCTCAAAACCCTCTGCTCTGCTACCTCAGCTGTGTCCTTCACACACGCCCCTCACCCAGCCCCTCACGCCCATGCTGGTCTGTCTCCGCTGCGTCTGCCAGCCTCCTCCCCCCACCCCCCTGCCCTCCCAGGCAGCCAGGGACATCTCCCAGGCCACGGACCCAACTTCTCTCCAGTCAGACACCAGCTGCCTGGGCTGCCGCTGTGAGGGGCTGTGAACACGGGGGCGTTTGCTGCCGCCTGCACCCTCAGCCGTGGCGACTACAGGTCGCCTAGCCTCCTCCCGCCCGAGCCACCTGGGCGGCACAGCGGGGCAGGGGGCACAGGGGCGACGGCCACGCCAAGCACAGGCCACGCCGCCACGAAATCACCCGGAACACCGACTGACGAGGAGGGGTGTGAGGGAGGGCAGGGGTGTGAGTGTCCCCCTTCTCCTGCCCTCCCCCGTCCTCCCCCGCCCCACACCACGCTTCCCCCTGGGGCCTGTCACCCCCAGTTTCACCTCAGGGCTGCGGCAGTGCTCCCCGCAAAGCCACGGCTCTGACTTGTTCCGGGTGGAGTCTCACCCAGAGGTGCTCAGGGCTGACTCCTGGCCTGCACTAGGCATCACCTGGCGGGCCTGTGGGTGCCCAGACTGAGTCCAGGTGGGCCCTGTGCAAGACAAGCGCCCTCCCCGTGGTACTATTGTTCGGCCCTATATACCACATCTTAAAAATAAACACACACGGACACACACACAGACACATACACACAGACACACACAGACACACATAGACACACATACAGACACACACAGACACAAACACGCAGACACACAGACACACACAGACACACACAGACACACACACAGACACACAGACACACACGCAGACCCACACAGACACATACACAGACACACAGACACACATATGCAGACCCACACAGACAATACATAGACACACACAGACACATACACAGACACACACACAGACACACATGTGCAGACACACAGACACACAGAGACACACACGTGCAGATGCACACACAGACCCACACAGACACACACGTGCAGACCCACACAGACACACACACAGACACACGCAGACACACAGACACACGCAGACACACAGACACCCTTAAAAAGAACTCAGGGAGCTCGAATCGGACCCTCTGCGCCTAAAGACTTTGATTCCAGAGATGTAACACATTCGGGCATCCAGCGCAGCATCCGATAGCAATGCACTGGGACTGCAAACTGGGCTACAACTCTGTGCTGCCAGGGGTGGATTTTTTTTTTCCTCCCCACCCTGTCTTCCTGCACGGAAAGCGGCGGGCTGGCGGCACCCATGTGGCAGGCGCCATCTTCTGTGACTCCAAACCCAGAGGTATTCGGTTTTTACTTTTGGGGCTCCCAGGAACTCATGGGAAGGGGGCGTAACCGGCACGCCCTCGGCCCAGATAAATCCGGAGCCGCTGAGCTCGAATCGGACCCTCTGTGCCTAAAGACTTTGATTCCAGAGATGTAACACATTCGGGCATCCAGCGCAGCATCCGATAGCGATGCACTGGGACTGCGAACTGGGCTACAACTCTGTGCTGCCGGGGGTGGATTTTTTTTTCCTCCCCACCCTGTCTTCCTGCACGGAAAGCGGCGGGCTGGCGGCACCCATGTGGCAGGCGCCATCTTCTATGACTCCAAACCCAGAGGTATTCGGTCTTTACTTTTGGGGCTCCCAGGAACTCATGGGAAGGGGGTGTAACCGGCACGCCCTCGGCCCAGATAAATCCGGAGCCGCTGAGCGCGAATCGGACACTCTGCGCCTAAAGACTTTGAATTCAGAGACTTCTTACAGCAATGCACTGGGACTGTGAGCTGGTCTATGTAATTTGTGGCAGAATTTTCCCTGGACTTTATACAGAAATCCAAAACCATGCGGACGCAGCAGCGTCCGCGCGACTTAACATTTATAATTGTCAGCAATGTGAAATGGTTCCTTTTGAACAGGTCTGACTTAGGGGGGAAACTCCAAATAATAACAGTAAGTTTTTGTTGAAATATTGAAGGTTTTTAATGTAGCAGCCACCTCTCTGGACTGTGAACTAAGCAAAAGCCCCACGCTGGCCGACGCGGCGTGGCGTACACCATACTATGAGGCGCTGGAGGGGGGATGGGGGGAAAAAGGAAAAAAAAAGGGAAAAGGAAAAAGAAAAAAAAAGAGAGAGAGAGAGTTATGTACTTGTAGCAGTGGGGCTACATACATATCTATTCATTTCCAGCAATGAAAAACTAATTATCAAATGTAGTAGGTCTGTCTCTCTTGGTTGGAAACTCCAACAACTATAGTGAGTTTTGTGTTGAATTATGGAATGTAATCAAGGTAAAGAAAAAATGAAGTGAAATTCATTAGTTATACAGTAGGGGGTAGGGGGTGGGGGCGGGGGGTATACTGGGGTTTCTGGTGGTGGAATATGGGCACCGGTGAAGGGATGGGTGTTTGAAAATTGTATAACTGACATATAAACCTGAGAACTTTGTAACTTTCCACATGGTGATTTAATAAAAAGTTTAAAAAAAATAGAAGCAATGCAGAAAAAAAAAAAAAGAACTCAGGATTTTTTAAGTTTTGAAAAGGAGACAAAGTAATAGAGATGTAAGATGAAAGAACCCTCTGGGGAGATCAGACAGGGTCGAGGACCTTCTTTGCCTCCTGCAGACCCTGGTTTGGCCCCAGGACCACTGGGTCCCCAGCACTGGGGGCGACACTCAGGGCCAGGAGCGGCCCCCAACTCCCACCCCTCAGAAAATAAAACTAAAGGGCTGGACTTCACAGCAGTTTAGAAAGCAAACCCAAGACAGCTGCCCTCGACCTGCAAAGGCAGAGAAGGAAACGGCTGAAATAAAGTAGGATGCCCAAAGGGGAAACGGAGAACTTATGATTTATGGGGAATTATTTTCTGTATTAACCATACCAATTTTAATAGATAAGAAAAAAATAAGAAAGAAAAAGATTTACGGGGAATTAAATTAGAAATGTAACACACATCACGTTTAAGCACTAAAAAAGGAGAAAAAGACAGATTTTCTTTAGCCAATAAAAGGCATTGACAGATGACTCACACAGCTTATTAAGCTCCAACGAGATAAATAAAAAGGAAATCTAAGCCAGCGAGTCACCCTAAATGTGCAGAGATGCAGAGATGAAGAAAACCATTTTAGGAACAGCCACAGGGGAGGGAAGGGGGCCTGGGAAAGCACAGCTCTGGGCCGGGCAGGGCAGGGGTGCGGGAAAGAGACGGACCTTCAGGAAGGGGCCAGGCCAGGGCTGAGGACAGCAGGAAAGGTGTGAGAGTGGGCAGCGTGGGACAGACCAGGACCCGCCAGTCTCCAAGAGCAGGGAGCACTGTCAGGGAGCACTCAGCAGGGCCATGGGGGCCTGTGAGGGGGCGGGGGCACCCCAGCCATGAGACTCCCCTCCTGCACGTGCCTGGGTGCCCCGTCAGGGAGCAGCAGAGAGGCGGCGGGGTCGTCCCTGGGGACTCGGCAGCCAGGCTCACTCCCCTGAGTGCTCTCTGGTAAGTGCTCCTGAGCCAGGAACCCACAGCCTGGGCAGAGAGAAAGGCCTGATCCCTCTGGAGAGGCTGGGCTTCATCCTGGGCGTGAAGGGCAGTGCCACAGGGACACGACCGCCCCACACCACTGAGGATCGGGCAGGAGCGACAGGCCGGGTCACGGGGCGGCAGGCGAGCTGAGGAGGGCTGCAGCATGGACCCTCCTTGGCAGCCAGAACCAACGTGGCTGTGGGTGGGGCAGAGAAAGATCCAGCCAGAGCTCGGGGACACAGTGCTCCATGTGACACAACACAGCGACAGGCCCCACCGCTGTGGAGACAGCGAGGAGAGAACCTGGGGCAGGAAGAAAGCTCAGGAGAAGTCCGCAGGCTGACCACCGTCCACGGGACACAGGACGCGGCGGGGGGAGTGCCGGGCTCCCAGCCCCGCCGAGACCCCCGAGGGCAGCGGGCAGGGCAGCGGCCGGGCGCCGGGAGCTTCGAGAGGGCAGGGACCTCACCTGCCTCTTGCCTCTGAGCAGGCCAGAGGACGTCGAAGCTCTCCGAGGTTTCAAACCACGCGGGGTCGGTCCACGGCAGGAGCCTCAGCTGCTCCTTCACCCCGGGAAACGCCGTCGAGGTTCCAGGTGCTCCACGGAACCCTTCACGGAGGGACAAGGAGGAGGTGAGCACTGGAGAGTGAAGCAGCAACAGAGCCACTACAGCCGCCACCACAGTCGAGACTGAGGAGCAGGCGACCACGGGCGGGCGGGGCCTCATCACGCCGCCGGGCAGGCAGAGGCGTCAGCAACGCGCTCGGGGCGGGAGTTCTGACTCCCTCCTCTCCTGAGTGACCGACGGGCAGGCCGGGTCGGGAAGGCGTGTGGAGAGGAGAGCAGCGGGGCGGGCAGAGACATTCTGCACGGCCACGCTCGGCTGTGGCACCGGCCACACGCCCCGCTCCAGCCAACGGGCAGTGCTCTGGTCCGGAAATCAAGCTGCAGAGGGGGTGACAAAAGGCGACTGGCACCTCCCTGTCCTTGGCATCACTCGGGTCTTACAGACTCGCCACGTGACGGGGGAAGTCGAGTTCCTTGCCCGGCGGCACACACGTAAGCTGAGGGGACTCGGGCAGCACCGCACTGGAAGGGCGGAGCCAGGAGCTTCCTGGGTGTCAGTGAGGGGAAGGACTTTATTTATTTATTTATTTATTTATTTATTTTGCTTTTTAGGCCGACCTGGGTTGATTCCTCCGCCCCTCTCAGAGAGCCCGGCAAGCTACCGAGAGTATCGAGAGTATCCCGCCTGCACGGCAGAGCCTGGCAAGCTACCTGTGGTGTATTTGATATGCCAAAAACAGTAAAAACAAGTCTCACAATGGAGATGTTATTGGTGCCCACTCGAGCAAATTGATGAACAACAGGACGACAGTGCTACAGTGCTTGGGTCACACCCAGAGATGCTCAGGGGCTCCTCCTGGCTCTGCACTCAGGAATTGCTCCTGGCAATGCTCAGGGACCATATGGGATGCTGGGGATTGAACCCAGGTCGGCCGCGTGCAAGGCAAATGCCCTACCCGCTGTGCTATTGCTCCAGCCCCAAAGTGGAATACTTTAGTTGAAGACATTTTCCCTAGAGGAACCTGAGGTGAGAGGCAGAGAGGCAGAGGCAGTCGAGAGATAGCACAGGTGGAAACATCCCTCACTCGCAGTAGGGAGGGAGCCGCACAGAGGCAGGCGGGACGGGACAAGGGGAAGGTCCCCAAAGAAGACAGAAATGTCACGTAAGAGAGTCCTGCCAGGGGCACAGGATGGTGAAAAAGGGCCAGTAAACTATCAGGCACATGAAATATCAATAAAAATAGAGTTGGGCCTGGAGCGATAGCACAGCGGGTAGGGCGTTTGCCTTGCATGCGACCGACCCGGGTTCAATTCCCAGCATCCTATGTGGTCCCCCAAGCACCGCCAGGAGTGATTCCTGAGTGCAGAGCCAGGAGTGACCCCTGAGCATCACCGGGTGTGACCCAAAAAGCAAAAGATAAATAAATAAACAAACAAACAAATAAATAAATAAATAAAAACAGAGTTAATCCAATGTCGAAGAGCAAGTAAGTGCGTTGTTGGTCGACGCCAGTGAGACTCATTGGTGATTAAGGTGAAGGTGTGAATCAGCGTCTCGGTGGGCATCGGGCGGGCGCAGGCTGATGGGGCACCGCCCTGTGGCCCAGAGAGGACACGCGGCTGACATGCTGGGCTGGAGGGGGAGCAGAGCGTCTGGAATGGTCCTGAGAGGCCGGCTGACTCCTGCACCATGAGGTTCCCCTGAGCACTGCACTGAGAGTAGCCACAAACCAGTGCGGTCCCAAAGAGAACCAAACCAACTGCCCCGGGTTTAGTGAGCTGTGATGGATGCAGACCATGTTGGACATGGCTGCAGGGGACACGGGGAGCCACGCAGAGGACACAGACCCCGAGGGACACAGACACGCGGGACATGAGTCGCACTCATGCAGACGCAGGCACAGACCTCGGAGGAGTCTCCTTCTCCAAGCCAACGGGCAGGGACGCACGGCCACGGGGGCGGGCCCTGGACACAGTTGCTTTCTGAGGGGCAGCATGCCGGCCACACCGCCCCAGACATAGCTCAGCTCCCCCAGGCGACGCCCCTCGCTGTGCCCGGCAACCCGAGCTGGCTCGCGCTGCCCAGCCATGCAGTGCTCAGCAAAGCCGGGTGTGGGCCCTGCCAGCCTGCGGCCGCTCCCCGGCTCAGGAGGCCGGGACCGAACAGGAAGGGCTCCCAAAGGCCCCCAAGAACAGCCCGGGGTCTGAAAGGGGCCACTGCACGCTCACGGCACACACACACACACACACACACACACACACACACACACGCACGCTCACTCGCACTCACTCCCACACACACTCCCGAACATGCTCCCGAACACGCTCACACACACGCTCCCGCACATGCTCCCGCACATGCTCCCACACATGCTCCCACACATGCTCCCACACACATTCATACATACTCCCTCACACACTCCCACACTCCCACATACTCCCCCCCACACACGCTCCCACACACACACTCCCACATGCACCCTCATACACACACACGCTCCCACACTCACACACACTCCCACATATGCTCCCACACACTCACACACACTCACACATGTACCCTCACACCCACACTCGCTCCCACAAGCTCTCACACATACACACTCCTACTCCCCCCACACACGCTCTCACATACCTACACACGCTCCCACACGTTCTCACACGTACTCACACACTCCTACTCCCCACACACAAGCTCTCACAAACACACACACACACACACACACACACACACACACACACACACACACACTCTCTTCTCTCTCTCATACACGTGCCTGTCCAAGACGCCAAGTGAAGGAGGGGCCCAGTGACACCTTTGGGTGCTTTCTCTTCTCCTCTTTGCTGGCTAAAATAGGGAGGTCCCACTTCCTTAGTAAAGTTTAATACAGCAAAACAACAACAACTAAATAAATAAATAAATAAAGCCCTCGCTCTTGCCAAGAAGTTTCCAGAAGCTGCTATTCTGGTCGGGCTCCGGGAAGGCAGCAGCTCCCAGGCCCGCTGACGGTGCAGCCTGGCCGCTCCCGCCATCTGGGCCGCGTGCAGATGTGGGGGCAGGAAGGCGCCCCCCTCGCGTCTCCCGTGTCGTGGAACAAAGGGGCCGGGGCAATTTCAGCTCCATTCAGAGAGCGGGGAGGCGGCCGGGAATCAATATTTGCTCAGAGGAGAAGAACAAAATCAGTTGGGGGAAAACAATTATTTGCCGCTTTTCAGAGAATATTACAAATAATGACGGTTCAGAACCGTGTGTGCGGCTCAGAGCGAGCCCGTCACGGGGCCCGACCCGCCCTGCGTCTTCCTCCCCGGACGAGCTGAGGCTGGGAGGGTTCACAGGCTGGTTGCCCCCAGCGCCCACCTCCCGGGGCGGCAGGGAGGGGCAGAGCCGGAGCCTGCAAGCGGAACCCAAGGCTGCCCTGGAGCGTGACAAAGGCCCGTCCCCCAGCGCCCCAGAAGCCTCTTGTCCAAACCTGAACACGATTAACCTGCGGGGGGAGGGGGGCGGCAGCGCCCCCGGGGACACGTGTCCTTCCGGAAACCCTCTCCTGGCCCCCCGGGGGCGCGGCCGGACTCAGGAGGACGTGGAGCGAAACTTCCAGAACAAGGACGTGCTGCTGCCCCGTGGAGACCAGCCCCCACTGACCGGGCCCCGACAGGACCCACCCTGGCTCCTGGCAGCCCCCTCCCCCACCCGGAAGGAGCAAGAGTCGCCAGGACTGGGTGGGAAACTGAGGCCGAGCTCGCTGGACCGTAACGGGCTTCCCAGGGGACACAGCGAGGGCAGGTCCCGGCCCCCGCCCCGGCCTTAGCCCAGCAGTGCTGGGTCCCTGTCCAGCCCGCAGGGGGTGGGGTGCTCCCAGGGGTGCAGGCGCGTGTGGAGCAGCCCCGGGCGAGCCTGCAGTTAGCCGGGCCCCTCGCGGCCAGCCTGGGGACCCCCTTCCTGCTCCCGGACCGTGGGCTGTTTCTCTCAGACTCGGGCGTGTTCCGGGGCCGGGTCCACACAAGGCAGCTGCGACCCATCCCAGGGGCCTTTCTCCCGGTGGCCAGCTGGGTGGGCTGGGGGGCCTTGGGGTGTCCCAGAACGGCTCTGCTCGGGGCTCTTCCGTGTGCAGGACTCACGGCACAGTGCTCGGCAGAATGTGCTGGAAGCACAGAGGCTCACGGCCAGAACCGGGAACCGCTGGGTCGTGGGGCCTCCTCGGGGCAGCATGGGGGAGGGCACGGGGGCTTCAGCTGCGGACACGCCGGTTAGCCGCGCTGGCCCGAGCAGCCCGGAGCCCGCAGCCACCTCACGGACGCCACATGGAGCAGGACCTGCAGCCCGTGCAGACAGAGGCGAGGGTGGGGGGGACAGACAGCCGGGCGGAGGAGAGAGGACGGAGGGGCAGGTGGAGGAAGAGGGGCTCGAGTGAGCCCTGACGTGGAGGGGCCCACCCCAGGCCGTGTGGGAGTGAGTGGGGCTTCGGGGTGGGGACTGCTCGAGCATCCCGGGCACTCGGACGGGCCTCGTGAGGGTCAGCCCGAGGCTCCCCTGCCCCTCCCGGCAGCCCTGGCCACAGGCAATGGTGTGACAGGCCAGAGAGGGGCACAGGCCAGGCCCACGGCAGTGCCCACCCCTCATGCTGACCCCCGCAGTGCCGTGACCTCCCAGTGCTGACCCCCAGCAAAGCCATGACCCCGCAGTGCTGTGACCCCGCAGTGCTGAGCCCAAGCCTCACCAGGACCGCGGGAGCAGTGGGCTGGACGCACGCTGGGTCCTCCCAGGGGCAGGTGGGGGCGTCCCTAACAGTTTGTACTCCTTGAGCCCCCCCGCGCTGAGGGCACCAACCCCCCAGCGGATGCCAAGGGGGCCCAGGAAGGAAGATTCTCCCCATCCCCGTCACCCCTGCCAGTCCGGGCTGCAGTGGGGGCGTCCTTGGGCGGGGTCCCCGGGATCACAGTGAGCTCACAGACCCCCAGGCCTGCTCTCTGCACCGGAGACGGGGCCGCTGGCCCTGCATGTGGCTGACCCCAGTTCCATCCCTGCCACCAAATACAGCCCCCCCAAACCCCAGCAGGAGTGAGCCCTGAGCACAGAGCCAGGAGTGATCTCTGAGCACGGAGCCGGGAGTGAGCCCTGAGCACAGAGTTGGGAGTCAGCCCCAAGCACAGAACCAGGAGTGAGCCCTGAGCACAGAGTTGGGAGTCAGCCCCAAGCACAGAACCAGGAGTGAGCCCTGAGCACAGAGTTGGGAGTCAGCCCCAAGCACAGAACCAGGAGTGACCCTGAGCACAGAACCGGGAGTAAGCCCTGAGCACAGAGCCAGGAGTGATCTCTGAGCACAGAGCCGGGAGTGAGCCCTGAGCACAGAGCCAGGAGTGATCTCTGAGCACAGAGCCAGGAGTGAGCCCTGAGCACAGAGCCAGGAGTGAGCCCCGAGCACAGAGCCAGGAGTGAGCCCCAAGCACAGAACCAGGAGTGACCCTGAGCACAGAACCGGGAGTAAGCCTTGAGCACAGAGCCAGGAGTGATCTCTGAGCACAGAGCCGGGAGTGCGCCCCGAGCACAGAGCCAGGAGTGAGCCCTGAGCACAGAGCCAGGAGTGATCTCTGAGCACAGAGCCAGGAGTGAGCCCTGAGCACAGAGCCAGGAGTGAGCCCCGAGCACAGAGCCAGGAGTGAGCCCCAAGCACAGAACCAGGAGTGACCCTGAGCACAGAACCGGGAGTAAGCCTTGAGCACAGAGCCAGGAGTGATCTCTGAGCACAGAGCCGGGAGTGCGCCCCGAGCACAGAGCCAGGAGTGAGCCCTGAGCACAGAGCCGGGAGTGAGCCCCGAGCACAGAGCCAGGAGTGAGCCCTGAGCACAGAGCCGGGAGTGAGCCCCGAGCACAGAGCCAGGAGTGACCCTGAGCACAGAGCCGGGAGTGGGGCCATGGGGGGCGCCCGGACACAGCCTGTAGCAGCAGACTTGGGCCTGGGCGCTGGGCCCCGCCCTGCAGGGTCAGCCCTCCCAGCAAGGCCCTGAGCTCATTCACCGCCCGACCTTCCCCGCAACAGTGAGGGGGCCAAGACCACAATCCCTGGGGGCGGGGGGCTCCTCGGGATCGGCAGAGCTGGACAAGCCCCCAGCCCGGCCCTGCGCGGGCTGAGCCCGTGTCCCCAGCAGAGGGGCCCGTCCGGGAAGCCGAGGTGCAGGTGGCCCGGCAGGGCGGGCTCGGGCGCTCATTCCCGGCCGGGCACGCGTGGACGGCTCCTCCTTCCGAGTGGGCAGTGTTGGTGCTGGCCGGCCTCCTTCGTCCTTCACAAAGGAAGCCCCTCCGAGAGGTCTCGGGGCTGGACTGCGGCCCCCTCCGACGGTCAGGCAGGGGATGGCCGTGGGGGTGACGCAGCAAACAGGGCCACGGGAGGGAGATACGGGACTGAGTCCACAGAGGGTCACACAGACCTGGTGGGGGGCGGGTGTAGGGAGGCGTCTCTGATCCTGGTCAGAGTCACGCAGCAGAGTCACGCGTGGCGGCCCCCCCGGCTCTCCGTGGCTCTCACGGACACCAGCAGCGGGGAGACCGTTTCTAAGGCTCTCTGGTCCCGCCGACGTTTGACAAACGCCCGGTGGAAGCGGCTTCCCGGCTGCCAGTGCTCCTGCCTCCACACGTGGTCCGGAGCCCACCGGGAGCCGCCTCCCGCCCAGGGGAGACAGAAACGCGGACATGACAGAGTATTATGAGGTAGCATCCGCCGAGGTGCGTTATTACGCCTCGCGGGAAGGCGCCTGCTCCTAATGAGCTCACGCCCAGCCTGCGCTCGCCGCCCGGCCCGCGGTGAGGGATCTGCCGCTCCTCCTGCAGACAGCAAGGCCCAGGGGCTGCATCCGGCCGAGCCGCTCGGCTCCACAGGGACCCAGTTCCCCCCGGGTCAGAGCCCCGAGTCCGGCTCTGCAGGGCCCTTAGCAAGGGGCAGTCGCCTTGTCCTTCCGTCTCTCAGCACGAGTCCGAGGGTGGCCAGCAAGTGTGTGACTAGCCTCGGAGCCCGGGCCGGCCGCCCCAGACCCGCGTGGGGCCCGCCAACGCCCCGCGAGTGAGCTAGAGGGACGGACCCCAGGACCCGGCCGGCAGTGGGGCAGAGGCCGAGCCCCGCAGGGCGTCCTCGGGGCTGAGAGTGGGCAGGCGGGCACCTGGGGGCGGAGTTGTCTGGAGGATGGGGGCAGGGTTCGAGCAGGGCCATCGCTGGTGGCGGGAGGGCGCAGACCGTCTGTTTTACAGCCGAGGCCCGGCCCAGGGCACGGGGATCTGCTAAACTGGAAATACGTGTGAGAGGCATTTTCTTCTCTTCATGTTGTATTTCATAGGGGGGAAACTAAGCTAAATAATACGTCGTGTCCGAAGGGTCTTTCTCCAAGTCACCCAGAGGTGATTCAGCGTTTGAAAAATCTATCAGCGTCATCTGGAACGATGGTTAATGAAGAAAACCGTCCAGCATTCGCCCAACCAAAGGGGGTTGGTGAATTAAGAACACATGTGCACGACTGCGCGCAAAGCCCGCGAGAAACTAGGAATAAAGGGAAACGTCTGGACGCGGCAGAATGCTTTGAGCCAGGCCCAGAGCAGGGGCCCGAGTCTGCGAACCAGCCAGACGGCGGGTCGGGGAGGCACGGCCCTCGCGAGGGAGCACGCAGCGGGACCTGGCAGAGGGCACGACACCTGCGCTGCGGGCAGGAATGGGCACAGAAATCGAGGAAGCCCAGCCTCCACCAGACGAGAACACGGGTGTTAGCAGGGGTGAGCAGGAGAGAGGGCCCTGCAGGGGTGAGCAGGAATGAGGCCCCTGCTTGGGTGAGCAGGGGTGAGGCCCTTGCAGGGGTGTGCAAGGGTGAGGGTCCTAGATGAGGCCCCTACAGGAGTGAGCAGGGATGAGGCCCTTGCAGGGGTGTGCAAGGGTGAGGGTCCTCGATGAGGCCCCTACAGGAGTGAGCAGGGATGAGGCCCTTGCAGGGGTGTGCAGGGGTGAGCAGGGGTGAGGCCCCTGCCGGGGTGTGCAGCGTGGAGGACATAATTCATGCACCTGTGATTAGAAGGATGGAAGGAGGCAGGTGTGCGCGGGCAGCCCCTGGACATGCCAACACCCCGGAGGGCGACAGGGCACTCCAGGGAGGTGCAGGGAGCGCTGTGGGGTAGTGAGACCCAAAGGGGAGCGAGAGCAGCGTCCCGGTCACTGGGGAGGGAGTCCATGCAGAACGACACTCTCCGGAAGCCATCCAGCACCTCAGGGAATTCTCGCCCAAGTCCCACCGAGGGAAGCTTCAAAGACTCCGGCAGACTCTTCCAACAGTGCTCTGCGGAACAAGCGTGGGGGCCAGGTGGACCGGCACCTGCGGGGTGGTCTCGGCACTGCAGAAGAGCATGAAAGCTCAGCGATCTGGGAGCGGCGGGCAGAGCTATGGACACCACATGTGACCTGCTGCTCGGAGTGGGCAGAGCGTGGGCAGGCACTGGGGGGGCACCCCAAAGGGACTCAGCTCCCCGGACAGGGACTGGGGGGGCGGGAAGGGGCAGCGCTGCCCCCAGCACAGGAGGGGCGGGCACCTGTGTCCACTGTTAAAGTGACGGGAGGGGCAGCCCTGAGTAACTTCAGGACTCGTGTTGTGGGAAGAATGTTCTGGAATCTTCTGGAATCGTGCATAGATGCTGCACTTGTGTCTTCAGCGTCTGCTCGTGCTGCGTCTCTGCTGCAGTGAGACCCATCCCCACGTGCCCTCCCTCCGCTCACCGCCATCCTCAGCCCCCTCGCGGTTCCCGTGGGCAGCCCCCTCTGAATCCCCACCCGGCCGCAGCTCCTGTACCCGTCGGGTCGAGCCGGGGGTGAGCACGGGGCGTGCGTCCACGCCCGAGCTGTCTCAGCTGTCTGGTGAAGCACCCGGCCAGTCCCGCCACCCGGCCCCGTGGTTTGTGGTTCCTGAGAATCCCGATGCTCAGTCCGGACGGCCGTGTGTCCCTGTACACACACACACACACCACGGCTCCTGGGAGAGGAAGCTCGAGCTGCTGAGGCCACGGGGCTCAGTGTCCTGCGGGCCGGGCGCACCCGAGTCCTGGGCAGCCAGGTGGCCTCGGGCACTGCCCACTGCGCTGCCTGGCCCCTGCCTGGCGCAGCCACGGGGCAGAGGGAGTGCTGGCCCTTGGCTGCTGGCGGAGGAGGGGCCATCGGGGCGAAGGGGAGGTGCCACGCCGTGTCCACTCCCCAGAGCCCGCCGTGCCCGGGTGAGTGGCGTCCGTGGGTCCACCGTGGAGCCAGGCGTGCACCAGGCCGGGCGCCCACGGCAAGCGAGGGGGTGCGGGCCAGGCGGAGGCTCAGCTC
Organism: Sorex araneus; assembly: GCF_027595985.1. Classification (NCBI taxonomy): domain Eukaryota; kingdom Metazoa; phylum Chordata; class Mammalia; order Eulipotyphla; family Soricidae; genus Sorex; species Sorex araneus. The sequence goes on along the minus strand of NC_073313.1, from coordinate 157,346,672 downwards.
TGCGGAGCCTGATCAGACGCAGCTGCTCCGTGATGCCTGTTTACTCTCGGGCAGGACGGGGCCTTTGAAACCCAGGACCAAAATAAACAGTGGCCGGGGAGGGGGCGGGCCAGGCAGGCAAGGGGCAGCCGCCAAGAGGGGTCACCAGCCGCCACCCCGGGGTGCCCCGCCGTGTGCGGCACCGGCTGGAAGGGGTAGAGCCAGCAGCAGGGAGCGAACAGGAAACCACCATCTCCGGCCGAGGACGCGAGGACGCAGTGCCGGCCAGGGACAATGGCTCTCAGCAATTAAGCCCTGGTGATCGCAGATGCAGAAATACAGTTTAATTGAATTAAGACAGAAAAGAACTTTTTATTTACACAAGCCCACATCATCTCTGACCCAAAATCGTCAAAGTGAAAGCGAAGGCGGCCTCGGGGCACAGGGCCAGGGACTCCGCCAGAAGGAGGCTCTTCCCAGCCGCACGCACTCCCGTCCCGGCCAGCGTTCCAACGGAGAAAACCCCCATTTCAAGGGAATATGGTGAAAATAAAACACAAAACAAAACAAAACAAAACCTCATTTGAACGACTGTCGCTCGTGCGCTGCAGCTAATGAGATTAGCGCCCGCCTTCGCGGTGATTGAAGCCGCCCTGCGCGGAGCTTCTCACCACGGCGTTGCATTAATGTCTCGGTTTCTAAGAGATGGAGGCCTCGGCGGTCCCATTGTTCTCCGAGGTAATGACCCAGAGAAAGCGGCTGTTTGCTTTTCGTTCCCGCTCGCTCGGAGGGGAGGGGACGCGAGAGCCCAGGGCCCGAGCGAGGGGGACGGAGAGGCCCTGGCCGGACAGTCTTGTCCTCGCCCCCGGGGCACACTGAGCTCTGGCCCTGCTGCTGGGGTCCCTCCGGCCCGACCCTCCTGACGGTCCCGGGCAGTCCCCCTGACGGTCCCCTGGAGATGCTGTTTCTCGGTGCATCTGTCGCCCTGGACCAGAGGCACACGCGTTCGTCCCCGCGTCTGTCCTGGGCTGCCCACCCCGCAGTGCCCCCACCGAGCCAGCAGGGAGGTGTTAGTTAGCGTGTCCCGGGCCTGCAGGGCCCAGCCCACGTCACGGAGCAGGGCGCCAGGGAGAGCTCGAGAAAGAGGGAGAGTGTGGGGTTGCCGGGATGGGGGGGGGGCAAGCCCCGCCTGGCCAAGCACTGCTGGGAGGGACCCTGTGAAGGAAGGGGGGTGCAAGGCCCGGGCGGGGGCTGGGACGCCACACGCCTCTCCCTGGGGCGAGGGGGGTCCTGGAGGAGCAGGGCAGGGGTGGCGGGTGGCGGGCGCCCTGCTTTCTGCGGAATCGGACAGGTGGCCATCCGAGGGGGCCTTGGGGACGCAGGCTCCTGGGGTCAGCAGCCTCCGGGCAGACGAGTCACAGAATTCTCTGGAAGGACCTAGACCTGCTCAGAGAAGGCTCTGGGCCGGCCGGCAGGTCCATGCAGGGCGGGGCCTTCCGCCTGCTGCACAGGGTCCGCCAGCAGCCTGCGGGGCAGGGCAGGGCAGGGGGGGGCGGGGACCACCCCACTGGGTCGAGTGAGGGCTCCGGAAGGCTCTGGAAGCCGGGTCTCCTCGGACCCCAATAGAGGATGGACACCCGGGCCACAGCAGAACCGTCTGGAACGGCCCAGACTGGGGCTGCTGAGACGGTGCCAGCGGGTAAGCACACGCCTGTGTGGCCGGCACTGGCGAGGCCCCGCTGGCCTCACCCCTGCCCCAGCATCTCCCAGACCCAGCCCTTCACAGGGAAAGCCTGAAGGAGAGAGCGATGCCCGCCCCTGTCCGGCCTCTGCCACTCCCTGACGCACCTGTCGTGCCACGCCCCCGCCACGCCCACTCCCTGACACACCTGTCGTGCCACGCCCCGCCACGCCCACTCCCTGACACACCTGTCGTGCCACGCCCCCGCCACGCCCACTCCCTGCACCACCACACCCCTACCCTGCCCACACCCTTACCACCACCCGCCCCAGCCCCGCCCCTCCCTGCCCTGCCACGCCCCACCCCGCCCCACCCCGCCCCTGCTGGCTCCCCAACCCTCTCCCAGTGGCAGTACCTAAGTGACGCCCCCAGAACCGGTCCAAACAGCCCCTGCTGCCTGCCGCCCAGGGGCCTCCGTGTTGGAGAATGAGAGGGGTGACCCCTGGGCCAGAACAGGTGTCCAGGACCAAGAGAGGACTTGGGGAAGTGGGGCCCAGGAAGAGTGGGGGCACTGACCCAGGAGTCAGGGGGCTCCTGCACCCTGCCCCAGACGCTCCCCACCCCGAGCCCCCCACCTTCCCTGCACCCCCAGGGGCGCCCAGGGCTGCCCTTGCTCAGCTCTCAGACCCCTGCTGGCTTCCAGCCACTCACGGGGTGGGGGCGCGAGGAGGGGGGGAGCGGAGGGGAGGGGGACGCAGGCCAGCTGTGTGAACTCCAGGACTGGGTATCCAAGGCCGGCTGTGTGAACTCCAGGACTGGGTATCCAGGGAGGGCCGGGCAGCAGGGCAGGGGCCAGACGGAAGGGCCCGGCTCCCGCAGAGATGGGGGGCCGGAAGAAGCAGAGCTGGCCTTGGGGGGACTGGAGGGGCCTGGGGGTCTGGGCCTGGCCTGGGGGTTTGGGCCTGGCCTGGGGGTCTGGGCTGGGCCTGGCTGGGCCTGGGGGTCTGGGCCTGGCCTGGGGGTCTGGGCCTGGCCTGGCTGGGCCTGAGGGTCTGGGCTGGGCCTGGGACCCCCGAAGCCTGTTTCCGTTTGTGTCGTGAGCATTGAGTTGGCCCTGAAATAGGCCCTTCCCCGAGTCCCGGAGAGCAGCCGTGCCTAGAGTCCCTGGGGGTGGCGGGGCAGGCGCCCACGGTGGTCTGGAGCCTCAAGGCCACATGTGCCGCCCGGCCCAGTCTCTCCGAGGGTGGCCAGGGGCCCACTCTGACCCCAGCCTCGAGGGACGGGTGCTGCGCCTCGAGGAAGCAGCCCCCACGCAGCCCACCCGTCTCGGGGCCCCTCCCCAGCCGGAGCACAGGACACTGGCTGGCCGTTGTGAGCGGCGATCGGCTATCCAGGCCTTTGTGCCTTGGTGTGGAGAAGAAAAGGACCCTCCAAACTCAAGGTGCGTCCAGCCGGGGCCTTTGTCTGCCTCCTGCCCGGTCGGAGCAGCTGCCCTCTGCTCGCAGGGGTGAATTGTTCCGGGTGGCCCGGAGCTGGCCAGGGCGGCCGAGGGCGCAGACAAAGCCCAGTCTTTCAGGGACGAGCGAGAATTTGTAGGCAGGGCGCAGCTATTCCGAGACTCCTTGATAAAGATATACAACCTGAACAAAAGGTAAGTATTGCGCTCGTCTGTGAAAGCCTGCGGAATTTATTTTTGCAAGCGCTTACAGCCCATGGCCTTCCCATTCAATCTTGAATAATAGCACTGAATTGAGCTGTAAAAGCTTCCGAAGTTTGAAGCCTTTTGACAAGTTAATTTAGCAGTATGGTAAAAAGTTTTTCCCCAAGACAGAATAAAGCCATCACATGATGCGCTCAGCCACGTCCCGAGGAAAGAAAACGCCATTAGGGTCAGGAGTGATGTGCTTTATGGAGAGGGTTTGTGGTTTCGTGTAATCCACTATCAATATTTCAGGAGAAAGATGTTCCACTCATCAGTCAGATGCGAGTCAATATCTCCACTTAGAGCCAACACCCAGGGGCCAGATCACATCTTTCTTTTATTGGAAAAATCACATTCTCGAGGCCGTTTTCCTTTCTGCAATTCTTTAGATTCTAATTGTGGGGTGCGTGTGTTTGTGTGTGTGTGCGAGAGAGTGAGACAAAGAGGTCTCTCTCTCTCCTTTCTTCTAGGAAAAAACAAGGAACAGAAAGCAGCAATATTTTCTTTGTCCCCCCCACACACATAAATCTCCCACCCACACTTTCCCTGCACGGCTGGAAGCCGTTTTCGTGCCCGTACAAAGTGCTGGGAACCAGCCAGGCCCTTCCTTAGATAAGATGGGAAAACCGGGTGAGCTGCTATCATTGTCCTTCGGGTTTTTGTTTTTAAAAATTAAAGCCGGTCAGTGACTCAGGCACCTGGTTGAGGTCGCTCGTGTGCTGGACAGCACGCGGCCAGGATGAGAGAGAGAGAGAGAGAGGGCCGTGGCCGCTGCAGGACACTCTCCACCTATAAATAGGATGAGTGCTACAGATCTGGCTTTGTCATGATGGAGAAAAAAAGCCAAGAAAAATTAATTATATTTCACAAAGAAATGCTTCAGATGCCATTTGGTCTTGTGCCCTGAATATAAATCTCCAAATGTTTCTCACTTGAATATTTTAGTGGGGAAAAGAAAATTAAAATTGAAAAGCAGATGCCCTATTATTGTGTTTATCTCGCGGTTGCACGGGCTGCCTCGGGCTGCAGCTTCTTGGGGACGAGGCTCCGGGGGCTGGGCGGAGGGCAGGCGGGCTCCCGCAGACGGACGGACGCCCCAGCCCACACGGCCAGCACGGGGACCGTTTCCGGGCCGCTGGACCCCGGCTTTGTGGGGGAGGGAGTCCAGTCGAACTTTCCTTCAAGAAAATCATCTTTCATCATCAAAGCCCATCTCGTGCCCTCACGGCCCCCGAGCGTTTCTGGAAGAAGCCGCCTGGCGGGACGGGAGAAGGGGAGGACAGCCAGCGTCCACGGGGGCCGCTTGCCCACGCCTGCGTCCACACGCGCTCTCCACCCACTAGGTGGTTCTGGAGGCATTGCCTCAGCAGATGGGCCGGGCAGACTCTGCAGCGGGGAGGGCACTTGACTGCGTGAGACCAGCCCGGGTTCCACCGCATCTGGTTCCCCGAACACCTCAGACGAGGTCCCTGAGCGCCGACCCGAGAGGGAGTCTTGGCTTAGCCCCAGGGGCGCTCCGCGAGCTGCTGTGCCCGGGCGATGGTCTTAGGTCTGCGCCTGGGTGGCTTCTTCCGTCCTGAGCAGCAGGGCGAGCTGGGGTCCTGCCATGCTCTGGGGGCGCACTGGGCTCGCAGAAGGGCCGGGGCAGCCGGGTCCTCTGAGCCGATCCGGGGGTGGCAGGGGCCACGCCAAGAAGCTCCGAGGTGCAGGATGGTTCCAGTTCGGGTGAGAGAAAACGTCTCCCCGGGGCTCCTCCCATCCACACAGACACTGGTGTGTGTCCCCTCCGGTGACCATCCGTGAGAGTCCCTTGGAATTTCTGTGTCCAATCAGGAGTGGACGGCACTTTGGCCATGGAAGTAGCAGCTGGCGAGAGACAGAGAAACAGCGGCAGAGCCATGACAGGCTCACAGAGCAGCCAGGAGAAGCGAGGCCTGAGTTCCGGTCCCAGGATTCCCGGGATCGAGCACAGATACCTGGGGTTGAGTCAGGATTTCCCCGGAGGGAGGTAGCCATGGCGAGGGCAACCAAGGGTCACCCCCCAGATGCAGGCGGGAAGTCCCCGGAGAGCCCTTACGGAACGCTTACCGACCCGTATGGGACTCAGCTTACAACCAAGCAGCTAGGGACAGGGAGTGGGGAGCCCCTCGGGCTCCAAGAGGGTAGTCCGCAGAAAGCTCTGTTGCATAATGCCATGGTATAAAGGCCCCTCACTTTTGAGAGTCCCGAGAGGCTGCCCTGTGTCGGTGAGCCGACGAGGCCTGAGTCAATAAAGACCCTGTGCTTGTTGAATCGCAACTTGTTTCCGTGTGGTTCTCTGGGGAGATCTCAGCCCAGCCTAACACCAGCACCCACCGCTGGCCTGGCCCCCAACGCCTGCCACCACTGGGCCGTGAGCCGCCTGTGGGCCGTGAGGGGTCCCCGTGCCCCCCACAGCCTCGGCAGTGTCGCCTCAGGTGCAGGGCCCAGTGGGGGCCGGGCACTGAGAGGGGGGCTCTGACGGGCTACCCAGGCGCGAGCAACCACCATCGTCCCGAGCCGACGGGGAGGAGGGGGCTCGCTCTTGAAACTGTCCTCCTCCACTCTATTCTCACTTGTTTCTCTTTCTTCTGCAAACGGCACAGTGGGGCTTTGCTTAGCCCAGGCCGGACGCGTCACCCATCCTGCTGCTTCTTTCCCCCCTTGGACGCAGAAGCAGCTCTCGCAAACAGGCGGGCAGCTCCTAATTCAGATAAGAGTCAGATCTTCTCACCGGCTTACGGAGGTCCCAGGGCACACGACAGCGATTCCTGCACTAAAAGATGTGGCACTGGTCAGTTTGTCCCGTTTTGGTTACAAAACAAGCTCTGGCCTTAGCGGTATCTCTGTTCCACTCTCCCTCCCTAGGACACATGCCTTAGCCGTGTCTCTCGGCTGGCTGCTCCTCGGTGTTCTGCTGCAGAGACTTGGGCGGAGATGGGCACGGCCGCCTCCAGCCAGCCTCGCGTCCTGCCGTGCCCGGACTCAGTGCATCCCCTGGGTCTTCTTAAAGGGCCCACGGGACTCTCAGTTTTCTCTCTGCACGACCTTGGTTCGCCGCTCTACATTTTTTTACCCTTACAGATACCACTAGTGTCTGTAACAAATTTCCAAAACTTCCGAATAGTTTTGATTGACAGGAAAGTTGAAACGGTAGACCTTACGTATGGGAAACTATCTGCAGAAGAGGAAGAGGCTGACAGGAATAAGAGTCAAAGAGTTTTTCACTTAAGATTTGCAAATCTGGCTGAAGAGGAGATGGCTCAAGGGATGTGTGCCATGCGCGTTGCGTGTGCGACCCCTAGGTCTGAACCTCAGAGTGGGGGTGAAAAGTGCGTGCTCGCAACGTGGGCCTCCCACGAGAACAGCCTCCCCAGGACGAAGGAAGGCAGGGCTGGGAGCGAAGGGAAGGCCACAGGTGGGTTGGCAGCTGGGACCTCTGCCTCCCCCTCCCCCCCTTCACCGCTTCATAATGTGCATCGATGCTGCTTGGCGGCAAACAAGGCTGGACCGACTCCCTTCACTCACAAACGCGTTTATTCGGAAAAGCACAACAAAAAGGCAGTTTGGCCCCTGCAGGAGCCGCTGAGACTTCCTGCTTCCCCAGAGCAGAGGCCAGGACCAGCTCAGGCAGATTCCAGAGAGCCCATTGGTGGAGACCAGGAGTGTGTGTGTGCGTGTGTGTGTGTGTGTGTGTGTGTGTGCATGTGTGCATGTGTGTTTATATGTGTATATGTGTGCATGTGTGTATGCATGTGTGCGTGTGTGAGTACGTGTGTATGTGTGTGTGTGAGTGCATGTGTGCGTGTGTGCATGCGTGTGGGGGCTTTCCATTGGTCGGTCTCTCTCTCTTTGGCTGGGCTGTTGCCAGGCGACTAGGCCCCACCTCCTTTCCTCGCCCGGCGGGGGGCGGTGTCGAGGCGGGACCCTGCAGCTGCCAGTCCTGTCAGTAGGAGAATCGGCCTCAGGGGCTGTGGCCAGGAGTCTCACCGCGTCCTCCTCTGCGGATCTCCATGGCTGTCCAAGCTGAGCAGGGGCCCGTGAGGCTTTCTTTACAGCACGGTTAGCCAGTGCCCGTCCCTGCGGCTGGGCCCGGAGCACGCACGTGCCACTCCTTGCCTGGCGATCGGTGGTCGGCGGCGGGGTGCACGGGGGGCGCGGGCCGCGGAGCTGCTCCCACGTTTCAGTCCTGCGCCTGGGCAGCGCCCACCTCGGGGCACTGCCACTCGGGCGGCCGCTTTGGGAACAACCGCTGGCCGGGCGCGGCCACTGCCAGGCTAGCACCCCCTGCACTGGCCACTGTCCTGCCTCCCCCGCCGCGGGCACCGAGGTGGCAGCCCCTGCGGTCTGATCTGCGTCTCCCCCTTGCTGGTGGTGGCAGACTAAGCTGCCAGTTCTGCTAGTATTTCCCTTTCTGCGTCCTGCCCTTCGTGTCCCGTGGAAGAAACCCTCTTACGGCCCGCGAATGCTCGGCCCATGCTCTTCCCTGGAACTTCAGGGCTCGCTTTACATCGCGGCGTCCTGCTGGTACGCCCGAGTGCTCGGTGGGAGATGAGAACTTTATATTTTACAGGATGGTCAGCCAGTTGTCCAGGCATCAATTATTCAGTATTGCTCCTTCCGTGCGCTGTAACTCAATCGCTCTCACAGATGAGTCCTCCTTCCCCGCGTCTGCCCGGCCTGGACTCCGCCCTCTGTCCCCCGGACAAACCCCACACGGTCAGACCCTCCAACTTGGACAGACCTTGATACCTGAGGGGCGTCTCCCCGCCCCCTCCCCGCTCCCCACCCACACCGAGTGTTTATCAGAAGTATTACTTAGGGCTGGCCTGGGCGTACAGTGGGGAGGGCGCTTGCCCTGCACACGGCGGTCACAGCATCGATCCCCGGCATCCCAGATGGTCCTCCGAGCACCGCCAGGAGAGATTCCTGAGTGCAGAGCCAGCAGTAAACCCTGAGCACCGCCAGGTGTGGCCCAAAAACAAAATATCATTTAGGAAAACACCAAGTTATGTCTACAACTGGGCTCTTTGCTAGCAAACGATTTTCAGAAGTAACTTACTGAAGGCCGCTTAAACGTCAAAAAGTGCGTGACTGGGGCTGGAGCGATAGCACAGCGGGTAGGGCGTTTGCCTTGCATGCGGCCGACCCGGGTTCGAATCCCAGCATCCCATATGGTCCCCTGAGCACCGCCAGGGGTGATTCCTGAGTGCATGAGCCAGGAGTGACCCCTGTGCATTGCCAGGTATGACCCAAAAAAAGAAAAAAAAAAGTGCGTGACTGAGGGCGACCGTCTTTCCCATCTGCAGTCTGTCAGTCCGTCCATCTGTCCACCTGTGGCTTTGGTTTCCAAGCCTCCGGGCCCAGGATGGGAGCGAGTGGAAGGAAGAACTCGTGATTCTGCGTGCGGAGCCGTGCTGAAGCGGACGACGCTGCGACAGGGCTGAGCCCGCTCACTCTGACGGGGTCTGATTTCCCACGTGTGGAAGACGAGAGCGAAACTCGAAGCGTGCTTTGGAGCTGGCGGCGCCTGCTGTCGCCCCGCTCGGCTCTTTGGGGGACACCCTGAGAGGAAGCCCCAGAAATAGCTCACAGACACTTTGGGGCGCACCTAGCTATTCCGAGCCTTCTGAGGACTCTGCGTGTGGAGGGGCAGCGGGTGTCCAGGGGTGGACCTCTGGCCACATCTCCGCGTCTGCCATCCTGCCCTCAGAGTCACCTTTGGTGACGGCTTCCTCTCTCGGCCCAGTCGGGTCCAGGAGGGCGGTGACCAGCTGCCCGTGCTGGTCACCTGCCCCGGCGCTCCTGGTGTCGGCCCCGAAGAGTGGGCAGAGTGGGCATGTGCCGTGTGGGGCTGCTGCTGGGCACAGGCATTCTTCAAATCGGTTCCATTTGCTTGTGTTTGTTCTTGGTGCTCAGAGCTTGCTCCTGGCTCTGTGCTCAGGGATCTCCACTGGGGGACCATCTGGGGCTCCCAGGGACTGGGTGTGGACGCGAGGCAATCGTGTCCCCCTGCTGCTGTCCTGGGCCTCGACTCTCAGCTACCGATTATTGAAAGACTAAAGCGTTCCACGTTTACAGGTTATAAATGGAAACGTTTGACATTTTTTTACATTAATTTGTTGACAAATTAGTAGCTGGGAATGAAGTTTCAGCTGGTTTATCTCCCTGGCAACTGCCCCTCTGGCCGTTACGGGGGCACCTCTCTCTGCTGTGTTCTTTCTTCGGGGTTTGTTTTGGTTGATAATATTTGGTTGATATTATTATAAAAACAGGAGCTGCTTTTGCTTATTGGTGGCCTGAAGCAGCTTTTGTGCCTCACAATCAACCCATTTTTCAGGATTTTCATTTTTAGGACAATCACTTATAAACGCGCGCGGGGAGAGGTAGAGTTGGGGGGTCATGTGGTGTGAGGGCCCACACCGGGGCCTCAGGCTCGCGGGGCCGTCACACTGGACGGCAGGCACGGGAGGTGGCAGCTGGCACCTTGGTAGGTAGACGCCCGTGGGTGATACAGGGTCACCGAGCGGCGAGGAGGCCAGGGCTCCCTGGGTGCCGCGTGGCTCTGCACCATGCCCGTTTCGGGACGCCCCTCCTGGTCGTCTCCCGGGGAAGCCGTCTCGCAGGCGGAGGGGCGGACCCCCCGGACCAGGAGGCCATGCTCGACCCCTTTTCAAGCTTCCTGTGCGCTGGCGTGCCACCTCCCCCCCCCCCCCCAGCCAGCGGGCAGCCACTCTCTCCAGCACCAGCCTCCGAGGCGGACCCCCGAGCAGGCCCCCCTCTGAGGAGCCTTTGACCCCTGTGCCGCAGCCCAGGAAGTCCTGGCTGTCCTGTCACCCCCATCTTCGGAGCAGCCGTGGGTCCCCAGGGCCCCCACGCCACCTGCCCGCCTGCGGCCCCTGCTCACCTGCGTGTGCTTCCCACGAGCCGGTGCTCCACGCTATTCGGTGCTCCGTCCTTTTTTATTGCTCAGTCGTATTCCCTTGAGTGACTATGTGACAATTGGGTTTTTTTGGTTCGTTACTGTTTATTTGGGCCACACCAGCTCAGGGATCACTCCCAGCAGGGCTTGGGGGACCATATGGGGTGCTGGGGATCAAACCTGGGTCGACTGTGGGCACGGCAGGTGCTGCTCCACTGGACTTTCACGTCCCCAGTGGGGGTTCCTCTACTTCCCCGGCAACTGGACCCCAAACTTACACTGTAACCAAACTCATCAGCATTTCCCCGTACAACTGCTAACGGAACCCTCTTACACCATCCCCCTACGGAAACGCTGACTACCACGGTTTACCGAGTATTTTTGCGATTTATTGTCTTTGCACAAGGATCGTCTCTCGCCTGCGAGATGGGAATGCCGGGGAGGCGGGGCTGTTTCTCTCCAGTCCTGGGAGATGTCCGTCCCCCGCAGGGTCTGCGCAGGTCTGAGAAAACGCCTTTACTGTATTTTGCATTATTCCCGGGAGTTATCAAGAATACCTTGCGGGCAGCCCCTGCCCAGGTGTGTCTGCGGGTCTGCATGCCGGGGCCTGGTGGGACGGATGGACGGACAGCCGGGCAGCAGTGGCGGCTGGATGTCCACTTGGGGCTGTTCCCTCGTGCTCTGTTCTTCACCATCGACCAGGGCCAGGCCACTGTGTTTGCAGCCGGAGCCGGAGAATCTGTTTTGTTTTCTGGGGTCACACTTTCTCCCTCATTACTCTTCCCTGTGACAGCTCTGAAATGTTTATTCTTCCGAGCGGACAATCCAACCATTCGTGCCAATTCCCCTGAAGTTCTATGAGGATTTAATGCTACATTTAGGTGTTTAAAATGTCCCTCTGCTAATGTGATTGGAAACTTTCCATCATCAAAGATGCTGAGCACGAGCCTTCCTCGGCGAGTATTCCCGCTGGTCCGGGGCCACTGCGTGTCCGTTGCTAGTGGCGCAGAGTGAGAACGGTGAGGATTTCAAAACACACGTATTTCCTTTGCAGGCGGCCATCTTGCTGACCCGGCTGCGGGTGGGGGGGGACACGCCGCCTCCCTCTCGCCCGCTATCCGGACACCTGGGTCGGCCCCCGCGCCCACGTGCGTTTGAGACGCTGCTGTACCTCTGAGCGAATCCCGGGTGGAGGGAACACCGTCCCCAACACCCCTCGCAGCCCCCACACGGCGCCCAGACCAGCAGCCCACCCCTCCTGCCCTGCCCACCTCCCGGGCTGCTCACACGCTTCCCACCGGCTCCACCTGGCACACCCGCCACCCGCTCGGCCACGTCACACAGCACCCCTGGGGCGTCCCCCTCTCCAGCCGGGCCCGTGGGCGTCTGTAAAGCGAAGCTTGCTCCTGCTCTGCCGGACTCCCGGCCCCCGTCCACGCCGGCACCGCTCTGGGGGCCTCGTGTCTGCGACTGTGCGGCCCCCGTCCTGGGCAGCGGCTCTGGGCCCCGAGGGCTTTGGGGTTCGAGTTAGGCTTTGGGGGAGGCGTTTCTTCTTAGATTTCCCAATCACTACCTTTGCTTCACTGGATCACTGTTGTCCCATTGTTCATCGATTTGCTCGAGTGGGCACCAGTAACGTCTCCATTGTTACTGTTTGTGGCACATCGAATATGCCACGGGGAGCTTGCCAGGCTCTGCCGTGCTGGCGGGATACTCTCGGTAGCTTGCCGGGCTCTCCAAGAGGGGCGGAGGAATCGAACCCGGGTCGGCCACGTGCAAGACAAACACCCTACCCGCTGTGCTATCACTCCAGCCTACCCTCACACAACCACACCCACACGTCCTAACACATACACATCAACACGCCCATACATCCTCACACACACCCTCACACACTAAACCACACCCCCTCTCTCACAACCACACCCATAACATCCTCACACACACATACAGCCACACACCCCCTCTCTCACAAACCCCTGCAGATCACACCTACACACGCTCACACCCTCACTTCCCCAGACACCCCCACGCCCCCACATCCAACACTCTGCCAGGCTCCATGCCGCACTCACAACTCGGGCCTAGGGGGGCTCCCAGGAGAGCCTTTCAGGATGCTCTCCTCCAAGGGGCTCGGAGTAGGGGTTCAGTGCTGAGCTCCTACTCCTACCTCTACTTCATGAATTAAAAAATATTGGAAAACTGGAAATGACATATATGTATGCATGTGCTCGTGCACGCATACACACACACACATTCCACACAGCTATTCTTTTTCTCTAAAACTCACTGATGAAGAACAGAACCAGAAGCCATCTTTGCTCCTGAGAGACCCTACAGATGACCTGCACCCCCACTGCACCCGACCTGTGGTCTGACCATGCAAATGGCATCCGATTCTGGCCCTGTCTGCATCAAGGATGATCTAACGGGGCTGGAGAGAAATACAGAGTTAAGGTCACTGTGTGTGCCCAGCCTCTGTTCAAATCCCGAGCACAGCACCAGGAGTGACCCCCGAGTACAGCGCCGGGAGTGAGCCCTGAGCACAGAGTCGGGAGTTGGCCCTGAGCACAGAGCCGGGAGTGAGCCCTGGCACAGAGCCCTGAGTTCTGAGCATGGAGCCCTGAGTGAGCCCTGCACCCCGCCAGGTGCTGTCTAAACCTCCCCCCTTCCCTCTCCCCCATCCTGCAGAAAGGACAATCTAGATTGATAATTAAACAGACCTGTTCCCTAACTCTTTTATTTTTAATTTTGTTTCTGGGCCACACCTGGCGATGCTCAGGGCCAATCCTGCTTTGCAGTCATGGGCCTGTGGGATGCCCAGGCTCGGACCCGTGACTGACGCGTGCCCGGCAAGCGCCCTCCCCGCTGTCCTATTTCTCCTCTAACTTTCTTTAAAATTCCTGACCGTTGGGGGGGAAAAAAATCACACACAAAAATTTAAAGCGTACATTGTAAGCAGTAAATTAGCAATAGTAAATTTAAATAGCTCATAGTAAGTTTCTATAGTAAAAGCACAAAGCATTGATTTTTGAGGAAACGTGAGTGTTCCCCTGGGAAGGAGGCCGCAGTGGCCAGAGGAGAGTCCATCTGTCCCCATGTGTAGACAGCGAGGTGGGGGGACCCGGCGCCCGGCCCTGCTGGGGATGGTCAGTGCGGCCCCTCCAGGAACTCAGGCTGGACGTGGTGGACGCGTGCAGAGGTGTCCAGGAGCACGGCCCCTCGGGGACCCCACGTGGACGTGGTGGACGTGCAGGGGTGTCCAGCAGCACGGTCCCTCGGAACCCCAGCTGGACGGGAGGGACCGTGCAGGAGTGCCCAGGAGCGCGGTCCTCGGGGACCCCAGGTGGACGGGCGGGACGTGCGCCGGCTTCGGGTGGGCGCGCGGGGCTCCCGCCCTATGCCCTGTCCTGCTGCTGTCCCCGAGATGCCCCGACGCCGCCCGTGCGGGCCTGGCCGCAGACCTCGGGCTTCGGGGGCGGCGTCCCGCGCGACCGACGCCCGCCGCGGGCCCCGAGCCCTCGGAACGCGGGCCCGGGCCCGCCGGGCTCCGGCGCACGCGGGAGGGCGGCACCCACGCGGCCACACCTGGCCAAGGTGCTCCGCTCACGTGGCCGCGGCCGCGGGGCCGGCGCGACCCCCGCCACCGCCTTCCCGCCGCGGGGCAAGGCGGGGTCCCGCGCCTGCGCACTGGCCGCCCGCGCCGCCACCGCGTCTCCGGGCGGCACGTGACCGGCTGCCAGGACCCAACATGGAGGCCGCGGCCCGCGAGCACCGCGGGGCCCGGGCCGGCGCCGAGCGGCTCTGCGTGACTGCGGGGCCGGGCTGGCCGGGGCCCGGGCCCCCTCCGCCGGGCAGTGCCCGCCCCGCCTGCCGGCACTGGCTCAACCACGAAGCGCCCAGCGACTGGCGCCGGGAGCGTCCTTCGCCAGCCCCGCCTCGGGGGATTGGCAGCCTCGGCGGCCAATGGGGCCCAAGACGTGTGCAGGGGGGCGGGCGGAGGCGGGGCCCCGCCGCCGTGCCCGGGCCGTCGGGCGCGGCGATTGGCGGCCGCGGGCCGAGGGGCGGGCGCAGACGGGGCCGGGCCCGGGCCCCGGCGGGCCAATGGGCGCGCGGCCGAGCGCCCGGGTAGGGCGGGGCCGAGCCGTAATTGACGAGCTCTTCATTAGAAACCAGCCGGGAGGGCGGGGCCCGGTGAGGGCGGGGCCGCGCGCGGGCCCCGGCCAATGGGCGCCGCGCCGCCGGCGGGCGGGCGGGGCCGCGGCGGCTGACGGGCGGCGCGCGCGGCCTATGGGCGGCCGGCTCGGCGCCGGCGGGGGGAGCAGCATCATGGTTCAACGTGGGTCAATTTTTTGTGAATGAGGAGGGGAGGTTGTGGGGCCGCCGCCGCGGAGCCCCGTCCCCGCCGCCGCCGCCGCGCCCGCCGCCGCCGCCCGCGCCCGCCGCGCCGCCGCCGCGCCCGCCGCCCGCCTTCGCCGCCGCCGCGATGCGGCCCGGAGCGCCCGCCCGCCGCCCGGTAAGGCCGGCCGCGACCATTGTCAGGTGGACCCGCCCGCGGCCGCCCGCCGCCCGTGCAGGCCGCAGGCCGCGCCGCAGGTGGGCCGGGGCCGCGCCGCGCGCGTTTATGTAACTTTGTCCGCGGCTGTGAGTTTGCAGAAAAACGCCCTCCCGGGCCCGGGCCCGCCGCTCCTGCCAGGCCCCGGAGGCCCCGGCCAGCGCGCCCACCCGGCCCGCGCCGCGCTGCCCCTGCTGCCCCTCCCGCGCGGCGGGCAGCGCCCGGCCCGGCCCGGGGGCGTCGCGGGGGAGCCGGAGTTGTTCCCTCGGACGGCTTCCCGGCCCGAGCCCGGAGCGCCGCGGGGACAGCCCGATGGCCCGAGCCGCCGGCGCCGGGACCGGGCCGGGCGCCGGTGCCGCAAGCGCGGGGCCCCGGGTGCGCCGGCCCGGCCCGCCCGACCCGGCTCGGCTCGGCTCGGCTCGGCCCGGCCCGGCCCCCGCCCGCACCCCCGCCCGCACTCCCGCCCCCCGCTGCAGGGGGACCCGGGCCGCCCGAGTTCGGATCGGTCCCGCCCGCGGTTCCGAGCGCGGCTTTGGAGGCGTCCCGTGGCGGCCCGGGTGGCCGTGGCAGAACCAGCCCGGGAGGTGCTGATTGGGGAGAGGGGAGAGATTGAATTAAGGAAACTCAGCTGCTTGTACACAAATAAACACTCGGGCAATTACAGGCAACAAAAGTTATTGCAGAATTCTGCGGTAACTATGGCAACACAATTACTCTATTATAATTGGAAACGCAGAATGCCGCCGCCGCCGCCGCCGCCGCCGCCCTCCAAGTTTCCCGGGACCGAGTTTGGGATGTCACAGCAGGGGGGTCTCCTGGCCCTCTCTCTCTCCCTCTGTTTTCCAGGCGCTCCCTGAGAATTCTAGATTCTGTCCAGGGATCCGTTTGTGCCATTGCTCAGGCCCTCTGGCCCTTGGGCTCCGGGCTCTTCTGCTGACGCTGTTTTGGGGGTGGTGCTTGGGGGGGCTTTGCTCCTGCCTCAAGCCCACCCCGCATGCACGGGGGTCCTGGCTCCTGGACTTTTTATTTCAAAGATCTGACACTTTTCCGAGGCCCTGGTGTCTCTGGGAAGCAGCTGGCAGATGGAACCGGCTGCCCTGGGGGGCTCCCATCAGGGCGGGGGCGAGGAGGGGTGTGTGGGTGATCACGGCAGGCCCCGGACCCAGGACAGATGTGGCTAGGCAGGGACGAGGAGCCAGAGAGGACGTTCTGTGGTCAGCGGCTTCTGAGCAGTGTGGAAATCCGCGGATGCCCCGTTTCCCCCAGCCCCGGGGGGCCGGGGTGGTACCCCCCGGCCACGCAGCAGGAGCCGCACATCTGGCCCACCAGCGGTCAGACCCTGGCTCTCCAGCGCGGCCCTTCTTGATGTTTAGCAGGAGGACTCTGGTTCTGGAAGTTTCCACATTGTAGGGCTGCTGCAGTGTAATTTCGTTATAACTCGCCTTTTAACTGCTGCATATTTATGCCCAGTAACCCACTCGCATTTTCCAGCCTCATCGTGAGGTTTCAGTGCAGCGTGAATGGCTTTGAATCCCCAGCCTTTGATGTCGGGGGTGGCCCCGGAGGGAAGCCGACTTTGTGCGTCGTAATTGCCAGAGCAGAAGAAACATTTCATCACGCCGTGGAAGCCGTCCCTACCACTCTCGATTGGAAACGGCTGGTGCTCGTGGCTGGGCGGCGTGAGGGAGTTGTACCTGGCGGCCCGTGTGCGCCGCAGCCAGGCGGTCGGCTTTGGAGGCGCTCCTTTTCCGGCCGTCACTTAGTGTGTGGTGCCGGGGTGCAGTGGCCTCTGGCCGGGCTCCCGGGGTCCCGGCTGGGCCCACCTAGCAGGCGCGTGTCTCTGCTCAGGCCAGCGGTCCTGTGGCCGGCCTCTTTCTGGGCGCGGAGGCTGAGTCCAGGTGGGCTGCAGCCCCCAGACTCTGCCTGAAATGCCTGCGCTGTGGCCCTCCCCCGTGGCCCCCTCGCCCATGGCCATGTCCCCTGTGGCCCTTCCCCCGAGGCCCCTCCCCCGTGGCCGCCTCTCCGTGGCCTCATCCCTGTGGCCCCCCTTGGCCCCCTCCTGTGGCCGCCTGCCCCAAGGTGCTCTCCCTCGTGGCCACCTCGCCGTGGCCCCCCTGTTCCGTGGCCCTCTGGTTCCCTGTGTGCAAGGTGCCAGAGTGACTCATTCCCGGCGTTAGGAGCGGCCATGCAGCAGGGGCCAGGGGTCATGGGCACCTGCCTGGCCACGCGCTGTGTGCGGTGCTGGTGTGTCCCCTCCCAGGCCTCTCCCACCAGAGGCCACCAGGCTTACTTGGCCGCCGTCCCCTTTTCAGAATAGAAGCCCTTAGCGGCCCCCTGGGGATCTGCCTCCTTTAGGAACAGACAGGAAGTGCCCCTGCCCCCTGCCCCGGGGGCTCGTGGGGGCCCACAGCACCCACTGTGGGGGGCGAGGGCAGGGCACTTGCTGAGTGTGCTGGGTGCTCTGTGTGGGCCCCGGGGCAAAGCTGGCTCCGTGGAGGGGCTGGAAGCCTCGCTCCTGGCTTGGGTCTTCCTGGGGGTCGCCTGGGACCCCGCCGCCTGGGCGGTGCTCGATTTCTGCTCTCATGTCCAGTGAGGACCCTCAGCATGTGGCCAGACATGGGCGAAGGAGGATTCGGGCCCCACGAAGAGGGGAAGCGGCTTCCTCAGGCCGGGCCGGGCTGGGGGCTCCTTTCCTGCCATCCTGGGGAAGGGCCGGGCCACCTGCCCATGTGCATGTGGTATGCATGTGCAGTCTGGGTCTGCGTCTGCATGTCTGGGCACATATATGTTCATGTGCATCCCTGTTCATGCATGCATATATATGCATACATGCGTCAGGGTGTCTTGTGTGTGCACATGTGTGCATGCACATGTGTCTGTGTGCCATACTGTTGCATCTGTTTCCCTCTGTGTGTGCACACATTTCCGTGTGTATGTGCCATGCTGGTGTACCTGTGTTCTGCTTGTGCACATGTGTGTGTGCTTATGTGTCCTGTGTCCTGTGTGTGCACATATGCTTATGTGTCCTATGTGTGCACATGTTCTTGAGTGTGTGCACATGTGTTGGTGTGCGTGTGCCAGGCTGATGCACTTGTGTCCTTTTGCATGTGCTCACATGTCCTTGTGTGTGTGCATGTGTGTCGGTGTGCATGTGCCAGACTGGTATACTTGTGTCCTTCTGCATATACACGTGTCCTGTGTGTGCATGCATGCGTATCGGTGTGCATGTGCCAGAATGGTGTACGTGTGTCCTTCTGCATGTGTGTCTTGTGTGTGTGTGCATGTGTGTCAGTATGTGTGTGCCAGACTGGTGCACTTGTGTCCTTCTGCATGTGCACGTGTGTTCTGTGTGTGTGCATGCGTGTCAGTGTGTGTGTACCATGTTGGTGCCCAGGCCTCGCTTTCGGTGCTTTGCTCTGGAAAGTTCTGGTCTTTATGCTGGGGCTCAGGAGGTTCAGGGCACTGTCGGGGATTCTTGCTCAACTGGGCCAGACCAGTGGTTGGGCCTAGCGGTGCTTGGGCCGCCGCAGTGCCTGGTGGTCCGCGGGGGGATGTGGCATCAGGGACCAGACTCGGGGCCTGTGTCGGCCCATGTGGCCCTTCGTGGGCAGCCGCCCTGCTGAGAGCAGAGGGCAGTATGCTGACCGAGGGCGTCCCCTGGGTCGGCGTGCAGGGTGGCCGGCAGTTCTGTAGGCTGCTGGGCCGGCGCCTCGTCCAGGGCACGGTTAGCACCAGGAAGGTGCTGGCCTTGCATGCGGCCGACCTGCGTTGGTTCTGCTTCCTATAGGGTTCCCTGAGCACAGAGCCAGGAGCCAGCCCTGAGCCCTGCCGGGTGTGGTCCCGACCTCACAACCCAAACTAGCCCAGTGTGATGGTTCCGCTGGGGACTGGTTCCCTCGCTGTGCTCTTGGGAGTGGGTGCAAGGCCTCAGGCTGCGTGTCAGAGCTTGGCCTCCGGTTCTCCAGAGCAGCATCTCAGAGCACCCACGCGGGCCCAGTGGGTCAGGGCCACCCGTTGAGGGGCACAGGAAGGACCCAGTGGGGAGGCAAAGAGAGCCGTCTGCTGCCCGCTCCCTGTGTTCCTCCTGTGCGCTTGTCCTGGCTCCTGCTGCTGAAAACCCCAGGGCCTTTGCATATGCCAGAGTCGAGGCATCCTCTGCCTTTGCCCCCTCGCCCCAGCCTTTGGTTCCTTCCCTCCCTGGGCTCCCATTTTATGGGACCACTCATGCCATTTCAGCTGTGTCCCGCATGCTGGGGGCGGGAGCTCCATGGGGTCGCAGGAACCAGTGTGCCTCACACCTGTTTAGTGCCCACGGGGGAATTAATGAACAGATAGACAGGAGCCCAGTGACCAGCCAGGCCTCAGCTCCTGAATCACTTGCTCCATCCTTCCCCAGGTAGGAGATTTGGCACCTGTAGAGAGGGGCCGAGCTGACGAGTAGACAAGCAGGGCTGAGAGTGGCCGGGAGCCCTGTGCTGGACCCTGCCAGGGCTAGCTCGTCCCACATGTGGCCGTCTGGGGTGCGACCCAGCCTACCTCCCGCGGTGCCTAGGCCTTTGGCCAACCCCCATGTGACCGGAGCTCCGCCCTGGGTGGGCTGAGATGGGCCTGGTGGGCCCCAGGTGGGCTGCTGAGAGCTGGGGCCCACTTTTCCCTGGGCGCAGGACCCTCTTTAGCCCGGCCTCCCTCTCGGGGCGGGGGTGGGGGGCTTTTCGGAACGTTCCTCGTGGATGAGCTGCTGGTTCGCGGGCACCTGTGCCCAGGGCCAGGCTCGTGGGGCGTGTCCCGGGGGCCCAGCTCTGCCTGGCAGGGGTGTGTGTCGTGGGGGCAGGTGTGCAGCTGGGAGGCTCTTCCCAGCCGGGAGGGGAGAGGGTGCAGGGACCGGGGGGTGGCGAGTCGGGGGTCCTTCTTGTGGTGTCTTACCCCCTGCCCGGAGTGCTGGCCCTGGGCACGGCGAAGCAGGGAACCTTCCAGAAGGGACGGGGCCGTTTCCTTCTGCACTAGGAGCCACGACTGACCCTCCCGGCAGGCAGGACGCAGGCTGCAAGCTGGGGGCACGTGAGCGCCCCCCCACAGAGCCTCCCGGCCTCCGCCTGCCCCGCCCCCAGCAGCCGCCCCAGAAACCCACCTTCCTGCACAGAAGGTGCCTCCGGTGCCCACCCACGGCTCAGCCCGGCTGCAGCCAGGTCACTGCCCATGTGGGGCCACGGGGCCGGGGTCAGCCTGGGCTCCCGAGCGAGAGCCACACCCCCAGGGCATGCGGGAAGTGCACCCAGCTTGCCCACCCCTGCACCCACCTCACCCCACCCCTGCACCCAGCTTGCCTACTCCTGCACCCACCTCACCCCACCCCTGCACCCAGCTTGCCCACTCTTGTACCCTCCTCACCCCACCCCTGCACCCAGCTTGCCCACTCTTGTACCCTCCTCACCCCACACCCACACCCAGCTCTGCCCCACCCCCACACCCAGCTCTGCCCCACCCCTGCACCCAGCTCTGTCCCACCCCCACACCCAGTTCTGCCCCACCCCTGCACCCAGCTCTGCCCCAGCTCTGCACCCACCTCACCCCACCCCTGCACCGAGCTCTGCTTGCTGCCCTGGGACAGCCCTGTGCTGTGAGCGGCATGGCCGACTCTGGTGCCTGTGGACACTGAGCATGTGTGGTTCCTCGTGCGTCTGCGTGCGAGGTCAGAGGTCACAGCAGCGCCCGCACCTCGCCGCAGTCACCGGGCCAGTCTCCTGGTGCAGAGGGCTGAGATCTCCGGACGGGCCTGGCCAGCCCCCGCGCCTGGTCCCCACTCAGGGCTCTGAGAACAGTGTCCTTGGAACTGCTGTCAGAGTGGAAGGGCCAGTTGGTGGGACCCTCCCTGTCCACTCTCCCACCCCTGCCTGCACCCCCCCTCTCAGCCCCCACCTGTGGTCTCTGCGGGCCCCTGTGCCCAGTGCTCTTTGATCTTTCTGGGGGCCACACCTGCTGGTGCTCGGGACTCCCTCCTGGCTCAGTGTTCAGGGGTGACTCCTAGTTCTGTGCTCAGGATCATTCTTGGCTCTGTGCTCAGGGATGATTCCCGGCTCTGTGCTCAGGGCTCACTCACAGCTCTGTGCTCGGGGCTAACTCCCAGTTCTGTGCTCAGGGTCACTCCTGACTCTGCTCAGGGCTCCCTCCCGGCTCAGTGTTCAGGGCTCACTCTGGCGGAACTCAGGGGACCCTGTGTGATGCTGGGGATTGAATGTGTCGGCTAGGTGCAAGGCAAATGCCCTCCCCACTGGACATCACTCAGCCCCAGTCCTTGGTCTGTCTGACGCAGGCGGTGGCCTTCGCAGCCCCTTTGCTCAGGTGGAGGAGAAGGGGTCCAGGTGGGATGGGGACATGGCAGGCCAGGGGGTGCCATGCACTCGCCTCAGCATGACACAGGGGCGTGGTCCCCCTGCCCCCCATCTTTGCTGTCCTTATTAAGGCCCGGCCCGGGGTGGTTCTACCCTTGTCGTGGCATTTCCTCTGTGTGGCAGAGTGGGGCTCAGCGAGCAGCAGCCCCTCACTGCCTGTGGCTGGCATGTGGCGTCCCCATGGCTCAGCTCGCAGGCCCAGCCCGGGCTGTGAGCTGTCTGCCCGCAGGGATGCAGTGCCCTGCGCTGCCATCTGCCTGGCTGGCGCTTCTGGGGATGTGCATGCGTGTCTGGGAGTGACGATGTTGGGGTGTGTGTGACAGAGGTGAGGTGTGGGTGATGGTGTTGAGTGTGGATGATGGTATTGGTTGTGGGTAACAGTGTTGAGGTGTGGGTGATGGTCTTGGGGTACAGTGATGGTGTTGGGTGTGGGTGATGGTGTTGGTTGTGGGTGATGGTCTTGGGGTGTGGGTGACAGAGTTGTAGTGTGCATGTGTGTTTTGTGTGGGTGACAGTGTTGGGTGTGGGTGACAGTGTTGGGTGTGGGGGTGCGGTGTTGGGGTGTGGGTGACGGTGTTGGGTGTGGGTATGGTGTTGGGGTGTGGGTGATGGTGTTGGGTGTAGGTGACGGTGTTGGGTGTGGGTGATGGTGTTGGGTGTAGGTGACGGTGTTGGGTGTGGGTGATGGTGTTGGATATGGGTGACAATGTTGGGTGTGGATGACGGTGTTGGGTATGGTGATGGTGTTGGGATGTGGGTGACAATGTTGGGTGTGGGTGGCGGTGTTGGGTGTGGGTGATAACATTGGGTGTGGGTGACGGTGTTGGGGTATGGGTGACAATGTTGGGTGTGGGGGTACGGTGTTGGGTGCGGGTGACAGTATTGGGTGTGGGTGATGGTGTTGGGTGTGGGTGATGGTGTTGGGTGTGGGTGATGGTGTTGGGTATGGGTGACGGTGTTGGGTATGGGTGATGGTGTTGGGTGGGTACAGTGTTGGGGTGTGGGTGGTGGTGTTTGGTGTGGTGACAATGTTGGGTATGGGTGACGGTGTTGGGAATGGGTGACGGTGTTGGGGTGTGGGTGACAATGTTGGGTGTGGGTGGCAGTGTTGGGTGTGGGTGATAATGTTGGGTGTGGGTGACAATGTTGGGTGTGGGTGACAGTGTTGGGGTGTGGGTGACGGTGTTGGGTGTGGTGATGGTGTTGGGTGTGGGGGTACGGTGTTGGGGTGTGGGTGATGGTGTTGGGTGTGGGTGACGGTGTTGGGTGGGTACAGTGTTGGGGTGTGGGTGATGGTGTTGGTGTGGGGGTGACAGTGTTGGGGTGTGGGTGACAATGTTGGGTGTGGGTGACAGTGTTGGGGTGTGGATGACGGTGTTGGTGTGGGTAACGGTGTTGGGTGTGGGTGTGTCCCTGCGGCCCAGGCTTCTGTCCATCCTAGGCCTGGGTGGCTGATGTCCCCCAGCATGGCCAGTGTACTCGGCGGCATGCACAGGCCCGAGGCCCACGGGGGTTTCTGCATCAGCCTTGACCGTGGTGCCCACCTGTGTCGGCGCCAGGCAGGCTCCTGCTGGGGGCTGTGCGTGTGAGTAAGGACAGGAAGGCTGGCCGACCCCTTTCTCAGGCTCAGCCTCTGCACACATGCCTGCCGTCAGGGGCACGTTTGGGAGCCGCGAGCTGCTGTGAGGCTCCCTCCAGCAGCACGGCTGTGCCACTTTGCATCTGCGTCCCCGTGTCCCCCGTCCCCTCTGTGCTCAGACCTCAGGGCCTGGGCGCTGTGTCCTGACGTGGGCGGGAGCTGGTGCTTTGGGTCGCGGCTCGGATGCGGCTGAGCTCTGAGTAGGTGTGGCGTGGTGGGTGTGGGCCGTTCCCTTGCGTTTGTGCCATGAGATTCCAGCCCCTGGAGTGCGGCTCGGCCTCTTCCGGGAGGCTGGGGCAGACGAGGGCGCAGCCGCGTGGTCAGACTGTGGGCAGCGTGTGTGCACCTGTGAGTCTGCACATGTGTGTATGTCTGTGTGAGTCTGTGTGCGTGTATGTGAGGGTGTGTGTGCCCTCTTGTGTGCACACAAGTGTATGCCTGTGTGATTGTGTCTGCATGTATGTGAGTGCGTGTGTGCATCTGCGTGTCTGCACATATGTGCAAGTCTGTGAGTGCTTGAGTCTGTGAGTATGTGGCACATGTGTGTATGCCCGTGTGAGTGCATGTGCAACCATGTGTGTGTGAAAATGTGTCTGCACAGGTGACCCTGTGTGTGTGTGTGTGTGTGTGTGTGTGTGTGTGTGTGCGCGCGCACGCGCGTAAGTGAATGTGCTCACTGGTGCATTTCAGCCCAGACCTTTTGCAGGGGTGAGAAGCCCATCTTGGGGGGGCGGCCCTGTTGTCCTGGGCACAGCCCCAGCCCCTCGGAGAGACCAGGAGTGTCCCCGCATCAACTCTGCTGGAGTTTCACAGGCGCTCCCTCAGGCCATTGGGTGGGCTGGCTCTGTGGAGTCAGGGGTCTCGCCCCATCCGTGGGGTTGGGGGTCGCGCTTTGTGGGGTCGGGGGTCTCAGTCCATCAGTGGGGTTGGGGAGTCTCGCTCCGTCCGTGGGGTCGGGCGTCTCGCTCTGTCTGTGGGGTCAGGGGTCTCGCTCTGTCTGTGGGGTTGGGGGTCTCAGTCCATCAGTGGGGTTGGGGAGTCTCGCTCCGTCCGTGGGGTCGGGGGTCTTGCTCTGTCTGTGGGGTCGGGAGTCTCAGTTCGTCTGTGGGGTTGGGGGTCTCGCTCCGTCCTTGGGGTCGGGGGTCTTGCTCTGTCCGTGGGGTCGGGGGTCTCGCTCTGTCTATGGGGTCAGGGGTCTCGCTCTGTCGGGTCAGGGTCTTGCTTCGTTCGTGGGGTCGGGGGTCACACTCCAGCCTGAGATCAGGGGTCACGCTGCCTCTATGGCTGTCCCGCCAGGCCCCTGTCTCATGGGCTTCTCCTTCCCGGGGGCCACACAGACCCCCCCGCCCGTGTCCAGGGCACAGAATCCTGTGCTGCCTTGCCCCGTCTCCAGGAGCCCCGTGGGGCGCTGGCGTGGGAGAAGGCAGAGTGGGTGCAGGGTTGGGATGTCAGTTCTGGGGGCTGGGGGTCACCTCAGGCAGTGGCCATCTGCCCAGAGTGAGGTCCATGAGCCTGAGGAGGGAGCTGGGCCTCAGAGACCTCCCATGGCCGCCGCCTGCCTGCCCGCACCCCGCCCCTGGGCCTCGGACCCTGTGTGCACGCCCGGCTGAGGGAGACTGGCTGCCCGGCTGAGTCCTGCAGGGAGACTGACTGGGTGCAGCAGCTTTGGCCAAACTGACCTCTTGGTGTGAGTGTGAAGGCATGTGTGTGCACATGAGTGTGCATGTGAGTGCATGTGTACATGTGAATGTAAGGGTGAGTATGTGTGTGAAGGTGTATGTGTGTTAGTGTAGGTGTGAGGGTATGTGTGTACAAGTGTATGTGTGAGGGTATGTGTGTACAAGTGTATGTGTGAGGGTATGTGTGAGTGTATGTGTGACGGTGTGTGTGTATGAGTGTACATGTGTCAGGGTGTGAGTATACATGTGAGTGTGTGCAGGTGTACATGTGAGTGTTGCATGTGAGTGTACGGAGAGCATGTGTCTGCGAGTACGTGGGAATTTGTGCATGTTATACATGTAGGGTGTTTGAGTGTATATCTGTGAGTGTACATGTGAGGGTGTGTGCATGTGAATGTACATGTGAAGGCGCGTACATGCAGGTGTACATGTGAGGGCATGTGCATGAGAGTGTACATATGAGGGTGTGCTAGCAAATGTACATATGAGGGTATATGTGAGCTGATGTATATGTGAGGGTGTGTGTGAGTGAAAGTATGTGAGAGTGCATTTGAGTGTACATGTGATGGCGTGGGCGTGTGTACATGTGAGGGGTGTGCAAGGGTTTGTTTATGTGAGTGTACATGTGTGAGGATAGAGATGTGTGAGACATGTGTGAGAGCCTGTGCATGTGCATGTGTGAGTGGGGATGGCCATGACAGCAGTCACAGGCCTGGCCTTAGTGTTGGTTGAATCCTCAGACCCTCACATGTACACTTGTGTGCACATTCCCCCACCCTTACACATGGATACTCGCATGCAACCTTTCACATGTATAATGGCATGCACACACCGTCATGTACGCTTATGCATACACCCTCACACACATACTCACGTGTACATGCCTTCATATATGCACGCTAACATATACATGGCTTCACACATGTACACTCACATGTACACCCCACGCACGTGCCCTCACATATGTATAATCAGTATGCACATGGCTTCTCGTATGTACATGCACTCAAACATGTCCACACACACGCCCTCACACATGTGCACTCACATGCTGAGGCCGGCTGGCTCTACACCCGCCCCATTAGTGCTGCGGGAATCCCACAGGGGCCCCCCCCCGACGTGCCCGGTTCTGGCCATGGCCATCCTGCACCACCGCTCGCTGCTGGGAGTGGGCGTGTCTGGGGGCGCTGCCCTCCCGTCGCCAGCCTGTCTGCCGCCGTGCCCTGCCATTGCTGGGCTCTGGTCTCACGGCCGTGGGAGCGTGTGCGTGTCCTCCCTGTGCCCGTGCCTGGGCACCCGGGTGCTGACCGGGCGGGACCTGCTCCGGGAGAAGCCGTGGCGTCACCGTAGGTGCCTCTCCCCCTCAGCTTCTGCTCCCCAGAAACAGCCACCGTCTGTCCCGCGCCGCGGCCCTGGCCCGCGTCCTGCCCAGGCAGACGCTCTGCTCCCCCCGGCACAGCAGAATCGAGTGTGGACAGGGTGTCAGGTACCCCAGAGCCGCCTCAGCCTCGGACCCAGCCTGCAGTGGCTCCCGCCAGCCCCAGGCCTCTTCCTGACACCGGGCTCAGGCCTGGGGGCCCCCGAGGACTTGTCCAGCGCCTGCCTGCCGCATTCACCCAGACGGGCCTGCCTGTGGGGCCGTGAGGACCCCCGGACTCAGGGTGCGGGCGTGGGGTCCTGGCCACATCCCCGGGACTGGGTGTCCACAGCAGGCAGCTCTGGGTGCTGTCCCTGGGGGACGTTGCTGCCGTGGACACCCCTCGTCTGTAACGTGTGTCCCTGGCGCCGTGCCGGTCAGTGGTCTGGAGCCCCGTGCCCCTGAGCCTGGCCTGGGCTGAGCCCCTAAGCTCACTTTCACGTCCCCTCTGTGTACACCTGCCCAGAGCCTCACACACGTACACTCGGCGTGCATTGTCTCGGATTGACCCCGACTGCCCCACCCTGGACCCTGCCACCAGCTGCTGTCGGGGAGAGGGCGCTGGTGCTGGGCCACCCGGGAGGGGGCGTCCGTGTGCGCACCTGTGATGTGTGTGTACACATGCGCATCTTCGTGACTGGGGTTTGTGTGTGTGCGCACACGTGTGTGCTCGGGTGACGTGTGCTTATGTGTGCCTGCATGTATGTGCTTGTGTGTGTGTGCTGCGTGCTGTGTGCTTGGCTGCTGCATGCTCCTGCATTGTGCTCGCATGTATATTTGCATGTACCTGTGCACGTATGAGTCCAGTGCGGCTGTCTGGCTCCCCTCCTCTCCCCTGCACGTCCCCCTGCGGCTCTCAGGCAGTGGATCCAGCTCTCCGCAGCCCGTCAGTGGGATCATTGCCTCCGAGCTCCTGTGGGGCTGACTGCCAAGCGGCCCGTGCCTCTTCCTCCATGCTTCCTGCCTTGGTTTCCCCTGTGGCCTGTCTGTGGCAGGCATGAAGGTGCAGCTTGTCCCTGTCACCTTGCCCGGGGGCCTTCAAAAAAGCTTCTTCCCTTCTGTGGGCCGAGCCCTCGGCTGCTCAGAGGCACGGCCTGAAGTCCCCGTCCAGGCGCCGCAGCAGGCGGTCAGCGTCCTCCGTCCACCCTCCCTGCCCTTTCCGGCCCGTGCTAGGGCCTGCAGTCTGGCTCGTCCTGGTGCCCACTGAGCCGCCCCAGGCCAGTGCTGGCTCCTGCCTGGGCTCTTCTGCCCGTAACGGTGCCCAGGTGTGTCCAGGCTTTCCCGTAGCCCTTCTCTGGTGCTCAGGCGTGGATCTGGGTGACAGGAGTGTCCCGGCACGGCAGCCTGCGGGCGCAGGGGTGAGGGAGCCGCGCCGGTCCCCACGGTCCTCACGTCTGGCCGGGTCAGGGAGTGGCTGTGCCTGTGCCTTGGGAGGGCTCAGGGAGGTGCTCTGGCACCGGGCACGGGCACGTGCGGGCACCTCTGCTCCCTGCGCCGGCCGGGCCATCCGCAGCCTCTCGGGCAGTGGACATCTTGGGTCCCCAGCGCAGCTGCATTTCTAGAGTCTTCCACGTGGCAGTGACCGCAGCACCGCTGTGGCCCGGTCTGAGCGCGGCCTGGCCGCTGGGAGGGGCTGTCAGTCTGGGCCCTTCAGGGTGCATGTGGCGGACCAGCAGGGTGGCAGGCGGGGCAGGTGGGGGCAGGGGACTGCGGGGGCCTGGGGGGCAGGGCCTGGGGGTCCTGGTGCCACTCCCCACAGCGGAGCAGCAGCTGGCCGGTCGCGGTCACAGCCGTGTTTGTCGTGGGCACCGCCTGCAGAGACCCGCGGTGGGCAGTGGAGACGCTGCCCACGGGGGCACGGGCCAGGAGCGGCCCTGGGGCTGGCCTGGGAGCAGAGTGGGTGGCGCAGGGCCGCCAGGTCTGTCCCTGTGCTTAGTGCCTCCGCATGCACAGACAGGTCAGCAGGGGCCCGGATGGAGCATGCGTCAGCCACCGTGGAGCAGGGGCGACCAGGCGCGGGCGGGGCCAGCGCAGGGCCTGTCCCCACGCTGTGCCGAGACGGGCCAGCACTCGTGTCCTGCCTGGGTATCTGCACCCCGGCCACCTGTCCTGCGCCTTGCTGCAGCACTTCCTGCTCTGGGTGCTGCTGCCTCCCGCCAGGGCTGGGATCCAAACCCACGAGGGCCAGGGCCGTGCTGGGGCCGGGTGCCGGGGCCCCGAGGGGGTGTGTCCTGGTGAGCGGGCAGGCCGGTGGCAGCCCTGGTGCAGAGGTGGCCTGGCGGCCCTCTGTGGCTGTCTCTGATCTGGTGCTTGAAGGTGCCTGTTCCTCCCGTGTGGCCACCGGATGCCACACCCCGGCGCCTCACGCTGAGAAGCTGCTGCCGGCCCGGCTCTGTCCCGAGTCTGTCACCATCAGCGTCGCCCTGCTCGACTTCTCAGGACGACCGTGGCCCCCGCCAGCCCTGGCTGCTGTCCGTCCCACCCCCGGCTCCGCTGTCTCTTCCTGGAACTCCTTCATTTCAGGCGTTTGGGTCTCCTGGAAGCCTCCGTGGATGACTTCTGTCTTGCCTTTCTGGTTTGGGGCCACACCGGGCTGTGCTCCGGGCTTCGTCCTGGCTCTGCGCTCGGGACCACTCCTGGCTGCAGGGGGAGGGGGGCCTGTGGTGTATCGGGGGCCGACCCCCGGGGGGTTGCGTGCAGGCAGTGCCTCATCCCTGCGCTCTCTCCAGTCTCCAGCAGGTTCCTACCCTCTGCCCAGCCTGGGACACATCTTGGGCCGTGCACCCTTGGGAGCGGGTCTGTGGGTGTTCGTCCTCGCCTGCTTCCTGCGGGGAAAGTGCCACCAGCTTCTGCACTCGCCGGGCGTGTCCCTCCATGCACAGGGTACTCCCGGCTGCATGGACCTTGTTGCAGCTTGCCCGGCATGCTGTGGGATGGACCGGCCCTTGCCCCTTGCGTGGTGGTCCCAGAAGTGTCTGCTATAGGGGAGCCCCTGGCACAAGCTCCCCAGCTTGTGGTGACTGGCCCGGCTGGTCTCTGAGACCCCCGGAGGCCCCTTCTTGGCTGCTGGTGCGCACTTCCCTCGGGCCCTGGGGGCGGTGGCCCTGCTCCGGGGACTAGGGGCGCGGCTCAGGCGGGGACTTGCCAGGGTTTGCGGTGCCCCTTCCTCCCAGTGCTTCCCAGCTGCCCCGTGGCCCCTCCTGAGCGGGGGGGGGGGGCTGCCCCCTCGGAGGGTCTGTGTCTCCCCGCACATCTGGTCTCCTCAGGGCTCGCTGCCCTCGTGCCCCCTGGCCATTGCCGTCGTGCAGGCCGGTGGGGCCGTGTGACACGCGCAGCCGCGTCCGTGGAACGGCTGCCTTGGCGGCCGGCCCGGGCCTGCAGAGCCACTTGCTGGGGGCGGCAGCCCCTGGCCTGGGCCGAGTCTGGGTACCAGACACCTCCCTGGCCTGTCGGGGCTGCTCTGAGAGTCGCCAATCAGGGTGGCCCCTCTGGAGGCGGGGCCATGCACGCCCACGGGGTGGGGGGCTGCTCGGGGAGGCGGAGCACTTGGGGTGACCGTGAACCCCTAGGTGGGTGCATCCAGGCGCCCACCCTCGGGCCCTGGGCCATGCAGGGGGCGGCCCAATCAGGGTGGTGCTGGCGCTTGGGGGGGCAGCCCCTCCTCTGGCAGCCTCGGGGGCTGCGGGGAAAAGCCCCAGGGTGTCCCTGCTGGCGTCCGGGCCCCTCCTCCCGCTGCCCTGCTCCGCCCAGCTCCGTGGCTCCCTGACCCTGTTCCTCGCCTCCAACCCAGGAGGCTCATCCCGCCTGCGGCCCCCGGGCCTGTCAGGGGCCTCGGGGCACGGCTCGACTCGCCCCTCCTGGGGGCCCGGGGTGGGGCTCGTCTTGACATTGGTGGTATTCAGGTGGCCGTGGGGTCAGCCTGGAGGGGGTGGGGAAGGCAGAGCCAGGGCTCCCCAGGGTTGGGGGCAGGCACTGTGGCCGTAGATGGCCAGAGCAGAGCAGGGAGGGGGCTGGGGAGGTCTGCAGGCCCCACCCCCACCATTTCCCACTGGGGTCACAGGGATTCTCACCTCGCACCCCACAAGCCGCTAGGCAGTGGACGTATGGCCCCTGGTGCCATGCTGTGGACGTGCGCCCCTTGCGCCTGTGCGGTGGAAGTGCGTCCCCTGATGGCCATGCTGTTGAAGTGCATATCCTGCTGTCCATGCAGCGGAAGTGCGTCCCCCGGTGGACTTGCAGTGGAAGTGCAGCCCCTGTTGTCCATGCAGTGGCAGTGCGTCCCCTGGTGGCCATGCAGTGGAAGTGCAGTGGAAGTGCATCCGCTGGTGGACATGCAGCGGAAGTGCATCCCAGGGGTCCTGTGCAGTGCAAGTGCGTCCCCTGGTGGCCATGCAGTGGAAGTGCGTCTGTCCCCAGGGGCCGCTGGTGCAGGGCAGTGGCACCAGGCCCATGGGGTTGTGTCCTCGGCTCCCCTCACTTGCTCTGTCTCTGTTCCCCCCACAGGCCCGCTCCTGAGCCTGCTGTTCCACCCTCCTGGAGCTGCTCCAGGGCGCTGCCTGTCTGGCAGGAGTCCAGTGGTCAGCCAGGGCCCCTCCCCACTGCCGTCTGCGCATGTGCCGGGGGGACCCAGGAGCCCCCATTCTCCCGCACGTCGCCAGCCCTTTCCTGCCGAGGAGAGGGGCGCATGCTGCCATGAGCTCGCAGGGCCACCCAGGTAAGCAGCAGCCCGCGAGGGAGCCGAGGTGTGAGTGTTGTGTGGTGGGGCACTGGAGGGGGATCTGCGGGTTCCGTCCGGGTCGAGGGCTGGGAGAGCCACCTGTGGGAGCTGGGGGAGCGTCAGCTCAGCAGGCGTGCCTGGCTCTGAGCTGAGAGAGGATCTGGCTGCACTTTGGTCCCCACGATCCTGGCAGAGCCTCAGAGCCTGGGCGGTGGCCAGCGGGCTGGGTACTAGTGACCCCGTGCCCCGCATCTGTTCCTGGGAGCCGAGTATCCCTGTCGGATAGTGTCAGGATGTTCTCCGTATGTCACCATGCAGACTTTGGAGCTGCCTGAACCCTTGGGGGCCTGAGGTCCCTGGTTAGATTTAGGTCGGCTTCTGCATAGGGGGATGGAAAGGTGTCCCCAAAGGCCCCCACAGAGGACCGACAGGCCACCTCCCTGGGCTCGGGCTGTCAGGGGAACCTGGTGTCTTCTGCAGGGGCATTGTGGCCTGTTGACTGTTTTCGATGTAATACAGTATACCCATATTCTGTGTAGGTGTAGCATATACACACACTGTAGGAATAGTGTATACACACCATGTAGGTAGATTGCTCATATGCACCCTGTAGGTACGGCTTATACACACACTGTAGATACCTCCACCACGTAGGTACAGGTGTACGTGCACTGTATGGGTTACACACTGTAGTTACAGTGTATGTGGCAGCTTCCTTTGCATGTCCAAGCAATGTGGACTAGAGCACAGGTACAGAGAGCAGGTTCCACGACCAAACAATGGCATACGTGTGCTGACAGCAATAGAGCACGGGTACAGGTAGGATACAGTTAGAGTACAGATGGAAAACCTGTGTGTGCGTGGCTGGATATAGTGTGTGTGCAGATACATGCAGTGTATGTGCAGATACAGTGTGTGTGTGTGTGTGCAGAGAGTATGCAGATATAGTGTGTATGCAAATACAGCATATGTGCAGTGTGTGCAGAGTGTATATGCAGATACAGCATGTGTGCAGAGTGTGTGTAGATACAGTGTGTGTGCAGATCCAATGTATGCGCGCAGAGATTGCAGATACAGTGTGCATACAGGGATAGTGTGTGTGCAGATACAGTGCGAGTGCAGAGATTGCAGATACAGTGTGTGTACAAATATAGTGTATGTGCAGGTACAGCGTGTGTGTGTGCAGAGAGAATGTGTGCGGCACAGTGTATGTGCAGAGATAGTGTGTGCAGATAATGTGTACAGATATAGTGTATGTGCAGGTACACTGTGTGCAGAGTGTGTGCAGAGCTAGTGTGCAGATAGTGTGTGTGCAGATAGTGTGTGTGCAGATAGTGTGTGCCAATACAGTGTGTGTAGAGATAGTGACTGCAGATACAGTGTGCATGCAGAGAGAGTGCAGATAAAGTGTCTGCAGATACAGTGTGTATGCAGAGATAGTGTGCATGTGGGTACAGTGCGTATGGGTACAGTATGTGTATGGGTACAGTGTGTGCAGGTAGAGTGTACGTGTAGGTACAATGTGCTTGCAGGTACAGTGTGCGGGTACAGTATGTGTGCGGGTACAGTATGTGTGTGGGCACAGTATGTGTGTGGGTACAGTGTGTGCGGGTACAGTGTGTGTGTGGGTATAGTATGTGTGAGTACAGTGTGTGTATGTATAGTGTGTGTGTGGGTACAGTATGTCCGGTTACAGTGTGTGGTACGGTGTGTGCGTGTACAGTGTGTGTGTGGGTACAATGTGTGTGGGTATAGTATGTGTGGTACAGTGTACGTGCGGATACAGTGTATGCAGGTACAGGGTGTGTGGGTACAATGTGTATGTACAGTGTGTGTGCAGGCACAGTGTGTGCAGGTACAGTATTGTGCAGGGGTACAGTGTTGGTGTGGGTACAGTGTTTGTGTGGGTGCAGTGCAGCGGGTACAGTGTGTACAGGTACAGTGCGGCAGGTACAGCATGTGCAGGTACTGTGTTTGTGTGGGTACAGTGTGTGCGGGGAAAGTGCGGTGGGTACAGTGTATGTGCAGGTACAGTGTAAGCATGTACAGTGTGTGCGGGTACAGTGTGTGTGGGTACAGTGTGTGTGCGGGTACAGTGCAGCGGGTACAGTGTGTGTGCGGGTACAG
This sequence comes from Sorex araneus, assembly GCF_027595985.1. Taxonomy (NCBI): domain Eukaryota; kingdom Metazoa; phylum Chordata; class Mammalia; order Eulipotyphla; family Soricidae; genus Sorex; species Sorex araneus. Next base: position 157,313,847 of record NC_073313.1, on the reverse strand, counting down.
TATGTGTGCGGGTATAGTGCAGCGGGTACAGTGTGTGTGCGGGTACAGTGCAGCAGGTACAGTGTGTGTGCGGGTACAGTATGTGTGCGGGTATAGTGCAGCGGGTACAGTGTGTGTGTGGGTACAGTGCAGCAGGTACAGTGTGTGTGCGGGTACAGTATGTGTGCGGGTATAGTGCAGTGGGTACAGTGTGTGTGCGGGTACAGTGTGGCAGGTATAGTGTGGCGGGTACAGTATGTACAGGTACAGTGCAGTAGGTACAGTGTGTGTGCGCTGGTGTAGTGCAGCGGTACAGTGAGGTGGGTATAGTGTGGCGGGTACAGTGTGTGTGCAGGTACAGTGTGGCGGGTAGTGTGTGTGCAGGTACAGTGCAGCAGGTACAGTGTGTGTGCGGGTACAGTGCGGCGGGTACACTGTGTGTGCGGGTACACTGTGCAGGTACAGTGCGGCGGGTACAGTGTGTGTGGGTACAGTGTGTGTGCGCGGGTACAGTGTGGCGGGTACAGTGTGGCGGGTACAGTGTGTGTGTGGGTACAGTGTGGGCGGGTACAGTGTGTGCGGGTACAGTGTGTGTGCGGGTACAGTATGGCGGGTACAGTGTGTGCAGGTAAAGTGCGGCGGGTACCGTGTGTGCAGGTACCATGTATGCAGGTACTGTGTGGGGCAGGTCCCGGAGGTTCATGTGGGCGGGGCGACCATCTCAGGTGTGGCTGCCGGACGCTCACGGCCCCTGCCCACCCGGAGACAGCTCCCTGTGTCCATCGTGCCTCACGGGGGCCGGGAGCCCCGGGCGTCTGTGGGCTGGTCCTGTGTGGTGGTCGGTGGCTCGTGACCGAGTGTGTCACTCTCTGCAGCCCCGCCGCCCCCGCCCCTGCACGGCCTGTTCCCGAGACCCCCGCCTGCTGTCTGGGGGCCGTGTGCTGCTTCCCACTGCCCCGCCTGGCGGCCCTACCCTTCCTGCCTGGGGTCCGGGCCGGGTGCTGTCCTCTTGAGGCCATGAGGGCCCCACCCCTGCCCTTTGCGGAGAGGGACTCGGCTTTACCCAGCTGTGTGATGGGAGATCCTCGGGGCTCATCGCCCCGCCCTGGGCCCTGCTCCCGGGACCCCCGTCACCCGCAGCGTGGCCGGCTGTGCCTTGGCAGCCACACGGCCGCTCCCTGAAGCGCCCTGCGCTGGCCTCAGTGCCGGCCTCAGAGCAGGGCGTGGCCTGCGCTCTGCATTTATGGCTGAGCTTGCCCTGCCAGGCCCTGCCTCTGACGTCAGAGACTTAACTGTTGGGCGTTTATTGCTCTGGGGAAACTGTTGATGATGGGAACGGCCGGGGGAGGCCTGGCTCGGGAGCCTGGAAGAATCCGCCTTTGAGAGTAAGAAATCTGAAGAGGCTGCTGGTCTTGTGCCTGCCTGGACCTCGCTGTCCGGGGTGGGGGCTTGGCCTGCTGGGGGCGCCAGGGGCTGTGGGGGCACCGGCCTTGTGGATGGACTCTCGGGGGTGTGGGGATTCAGGCCTACGGGGGTGGGGGACTCGGGGCAGTGTCGGGGCTCGGGCCCGCCTGGCTGGGGTATGTGGGGGTACATGGACCCGTTGGAGCGGGCAGTCACTCGGTTCCAGTCCTGCCCATTGCCCTAGGCCGCACCCCCGTGTCCGTCTGTCCCACTTACATGGGCCTCCTCAGGGAGCCGTGGGACCTTCTGGGCTGCTCAGACCAAGGTGCTCAGGTGCTCCCGCGTCTGCGCCGATGTGCTACACCCAGCGCCCCAGCTGCGAGGCTGTCTCTGGGCGCATCCTGTCCTGAGGCCGCCAGGCTGGGGGGCGGCGGGCCGGAGCCCCTGGTGGGAGTCACTGGCTCGCGGGGAGCAGGGGAGAGCCCCACGGCCGCTGAGGCACGGGGTCTGGAGCAGCAGAGGGAGCGAGCCGAGACCCCGAGCCGGGCCCGCGCCTCCTCAGGTCCCGTGCCTCCCCCAGTCCCTGCCACCAGTGCCCGGCGCAATCAGACGCCGTTTGTCTGGGGCTCTCGCAGACAGAGCCGCTTCTCTTTCAGCCTTTTTTCTTTTTTTTCAAATCCTCAAATTGTGTTTTGTCTTTGCGGAATCACAAATGCCCGCTGCTCCTGGAGAGCAGGGAGGCGCGCGTCAGGCGGCGCATTGACGGTCTGTTTGGGCAATTCTCGCGCGTTCTCTCGCAGTCGGTGGAGTATTTGCATTTTCTGTCCTTGTTTTCAAAGCCCCATTGTAGAAATGCAAGCGTCTGAGCTGGAGATGATGAATGCTGGATGATTAATGATATTGAAATGAAGCGCGAACTCCCGGTGTGTATCTGACACAGAGCACCCTCGCAGGAGAGTCATCAGGCGCCATTGACGGGGCAGAGCCGTGGGGCGGGTGGGGGTGGGTGGGCGCAGAGTGGCCCAGTCTCGGGGGAGCGGCGGCCCGTGCGGCAGCGTCTGTGTGAGCCGTGCTCTCGGCTCTGTCCCGCCCGGCCTGAGCCTGGTGCTGGGACCCACGTCCCGCTTTGCACGAGACGCTCAGGCTGCCGTGGGGTGTCCTCGCCCCCAGGGCCCATGTCGGGCCTGGCTCTGCACCCAGGGGGCCGTGGCTTCCTGCAGCGGAGTGGGATGGGCAGGGAGGCCCAGAGGGGATCTAGGTTTGGGCTTTGAGCTGAACTGGGCAGCTGGTCGGGTGCCTGCCCGGGGGAGGTGGCCTCTTCCGGGGTGGGCGGGTTGCCAGCAGAAGTGGGTCCTGGGCTGGAGCAGGAGGATCATGTTGTCAGAGCCTGTCCGCCTATCTGTCCATCTGCCTACCCTCCTTCTGGTGGCTCTGTGCTTGCTGGTTTCCGCCATGGGTGTCGATCGCCTCTGTGCTCCCGGCATGCGCCTGGTCCCCTCACCCGTGCTGAGAGCCGCGCGTGAGCCGCCCCGTCTCTGGATACTCGGCACTTCCCTTCCAGCCAGGGTGGCCGTGTCCAGTCCCTGCCCACGCCTCGTCCTGCCCCGGCCCCGCGCTCCCGTCCATGTGCGGGCAGCAGGTGTCCCGATGGTCTTGGCCGGCGCCGCTGCTGTTCCTGGGACACACCCCGTGGCCCACGTGGAGCTGACTTAAAAGACACGCGTGAGGCTGGGGTTGAGTTAACTTCATGTTGCAAATCAGCTGCCCGGCTGAATCATGAAAAGTTTCTCCATGGTACGCAGAGCTGCTGTCCACTCGGGGGCGGGTGGGTTCTGGGGTGTCCTGTCCACTCGGGTGTGGGCGGGTTCTGGTGTTCTGTCCACTCGGGTGTGGGCGGGTTCAGGGGTGTCCTGTCCTCTCGACTGTGTGGGCAGGTTCAGGGGTGTCCTGTCATCACTCAGTGTGCGGTCTGGTCCGGTCTGGTCTGGCTTTCGGGCCTGTCCTGGCCTGCTGTCCCGTTGGGACAGTGTCTGCCAGCTTCCTTTGAACCCGTCTATGCTGGTGTCTGGCTGCAGCTCTCCTGCCCATGGGGGTGAAGGCCTGTGCGTCCCCATGAATGTCCCCACTCCCCCCGCATCCTGCCGTGGTGCCGCCTTGGCATCTCCTGGGCCCGGGCGGGCTCCTGTCCCGTTTGCGGGGCCTCGCCCTCGTCTGCCCGCCTCATTGCAGCCTCCGTGTGGGGTCAGGGTTTCCATGCTGCCGCTGTGCTTTCGTCTTTGTCTCTTGCATGCAGAAGTTGATGTCGGCCTCTGTCTGCGTGCCGGTTGCACTGTGTGTGCACAGTGTCAGCACGGGAGCATCTGAGAGGGCCGGGGGCTGGGGAGCCCGAGTGGTGGACGCTTCGCAGTTCGGCTTCCAGGAGACTCAGGCATGTTCCTGAGGGGAGTAGCAATGAGCACATGTGGCGTGTGCACAGAGTGCGAGAAACGTCACCCAGTGCAGTGAAGAGCAGGAGGCTGGAGGTCAGAAAGGGTCACTGCGCAGTCCCTGGTCCTGCCCAGGGCAGAGGTGTCTGGGTGCAGCTCTGGCCCTGCTTCTCCAGCAAGCGGTCACACCATGCCAGTGGCAAGCCCGGCATTTGCGGGGCGGACAGGAGGGGCAGAGCTGGCCAGGCGTGGGCGATTCCCCCATCTGCCCGTTTTCATTGCCCGTGTCCGTTTGCGGGGGGTACGTGAACAGTCTCTGTCAGGTGAGTGTGGTTTTGTCTGTCCTTGGTCTGTGGCGTTTTCCTCTCGAGCAGGTGTTAAAGTACTTGCTTGATCCATGTGATACTGGATCCTTTTCAGTCCCTAAAATGGCACTTGCGTGTCTCAAATTGGTTAGGTATTATCGTGCATCTTATAATTGTTTCCTCTTGATTAATGTGACAAATTTTTCTTAATAAATAACTTAGTTAGAATGCATCTTATTCTTAGACAATTTATATTCGGCTGTCACTTTGTGGTGGGAGCAGGTGTTTGGGGCATGCCTGCTGGAGCCCGGGCTGACTCCTGGCGGGGCTCTGGGGACCAGCATGCTGGAGCCGTTCCCAGGTCAGCGGCACGCGGGACAAGCAGTGAGCCTGCGGCTGTATTGCTCTGGCCTGCCTTAGCTTCGTTTTTCCATCTGAATTTGTGTGAGATTTCCCTTTGATTTTCTCTGTTCGGCTCCCGTTTGGGTTCTGCTGGTCTCTTGAAGGCAGTGAGGCGTCCCCTCGAACCCTGTGGTTGGCAGTTGGCACTGACCACGTGGGCTTAAATTCCCATTTCAAAGTGTCAAACCAGGGACCAGAGAGATAGTACAGTGTTGGGATGCTTACTTTGTATGCTGCCAACCCAGGTTCAATCCCTGGCATCCCGCATGGCCCCCCAATCAGCACCTAACAAAAACAAACAGAAAAATTCATATGCAAACTCAAAACAACAAAAAGAAGCACCTACTATGGGTGGGGGAGTGATGAGAGATAGAATGGTGCAGAGGCACTTGCCTTGCATGCGGCTGATTGATTCCCAGCATCCCGTCTGGTCCTCTGAGCCCTGCCAAGAGTAGCTCCTGGGCACAGAGCCACCTGCACCCTGCAGGTGTAGCCCCAAACCAAAACCAAAATAAAAGTGTAGAATCCAGCTTCATCAGGTGGTACAGAAAGGGGCCGTGGAGACAGGGTGGGGCTGCCAGGCCCGACCCATGCATGCCTGGGTGCAGTTTGGAGCCTGAGCACTGTCCCAGGTGCAGTCTGGAGCCCTGAGTACTGCCCAGGGTGGTCCTATAGTGGGTCCCTGGTGGATGCCCAGTGCCTGAACAGGGCCTGAACAGTGCTGCCTCCCGGGGCCTTAGCACTGCCCTGTTGCCCGGGTATTGCCAGAAACGGCTCCTGACATCCCGAGGTGTTGGGTTGAGCCTGCCGAGTCTGTGAGGGTCTGGTCCCAGGGGGCCACTGAGCTCCTCTGCTGTCCTTGTGGTTTCTAGGATCGGGTGTCACCACTCCACTCACCTTGGCGCTGGGCTGGGGGTTGCCTCGCGTCTCCTCAGCCAGTCTGGGCTCTTCATTTTTCCTTCACTCTTCTTTGCCTGGATACGGTCATTGGCATTTTAAAAGCATCTCCTGGTTTTCTTCCTTCTTTTGCATTGGGTTAGAAAAATCAGTTTCTACTCTGACAGTTCCCACCTTTCAGGCTGGGTTTACTTCAGGCTTTTCACGGGTTGAGATGAGGTAAGTATTGACTTTCCAGGGTCTCTTGTCCCTCGGGCACCTGAGGTTTGATTGTCACTCACGTGACCCACACTGGCTTCAGGTCATTCAGAGTCACTTGTCATTAAGACTCACTTAGAAGAATCTCTAGTTTCCCTTTTTATTTCTTCTCTGACCTGTGGGTGAATCTAAAAGTAGATTTCAGCTATTTGTGAATTTCTTAGTAATTTACTTTTATTATCGATTTCCGGTGTAATTTTACTTGGTGGAAACCGCGCAATCTCATTCAGAGTTTGGAAACTTATGTGAGTGTTGCTTTATCGCTGCCTGTTCCGCGCTGAAGGGCTGTTGGAGACCGTCCACGCAGCGCTGCCCGGGTTGCCTGTCGTTGGCGCTTCCTGCCTTCCCTCAGCCGCCAGGGGCATCCCCACTTGCCCGCTCTGATGACGGGCGGTGCTCTTCCACCATTTGGTTCTGCAGGTTTTCACTTTCGGTGTTGTTTTTTTTTGCGGGGTGGGGGTGCCCAGAGGGGCTGGGGTCCTGTCAGTGACGCTCCCCTGCCAAGCACTGGGCGTGGCCTAGCTCACCGGCCCTCTTCGCGAGCGGCTGCAAGTGGGGTGGCTGCAAGCTGACGCCCAGTGACGCTCAGGGACACCCAGTGACGCCCAGTGACAGTGATGCTCAGTGACACCAGTGACGCTCAGTGACGCTCAGTGACGCCAGTGACGCCCAGTGACACTCAGTGACGCTCAGTGACGCCAGTGATGCTCAGTGACTCCCAGTGACGCTCAGTGACGCCCAGTGACACTCAGTGACTACCAGTGACGCTCAGTGACACCAGTGACTCCCAGTGGTGCTCAGTGACGCCCAGTGACACTCAGTGCCCGCCTCCGGACTCACCTTGTTCCTTGGTCTCGGCTGCCCCGGTGCGCGGAGGGCTGGGAATTGTTCCCGCCCCGCCCCACGCCCCCATGTTTGCCGGCAGGGGGTTCCCTGCAGGGCTGCTCGCGGCCTGACCCGCCTCCTGGTCCATCGGCCGGACTCTCCCCACCATGCTCCGGCCTTCCGGCCTGGAGCTTGCTGGAGCCCGGAGAGGGGCGAGGCTGTAGGGGCGTGGTCATGAGGGGCGGGGCCGTGAGGACTGTGGGGGCGTGGTCATGAGGGGCGGGCCGTGGGAGCATGGTGCCTCAGGCTCTTGGCAGGGCCTCCCGACCCCGCAAACCTCTTCCCACCAGTTCCTGCCTTGCTGGATGCCCTGCTGTCCCCCTGTCCTCCTGCCCTCTTCCCCTCCTCCCTTCCCCCTCTCCTCCCCTCCTCCCCTCCTGCCCTCCCGCCCTCTGCCCTCCCACCCACCTCCCCTCTTGCCTCCTCCCCTCCTCCCCTCCTCCCTTCCTGCCCTCCTCCCCTCTTGTCCCTGCCCTCCTCCCCTCCTCCCCTCCTGCCCCCGCCCCTCCTTCCATCCTTCCCTCCTCCCCTCCCGCCCTCCTCCTCTCTTGCCCCCTCCCCTCCTCCCCTCCTGCCCTTTGCCCTCCCACCCTCCTCCCCTCCTCCTCTCCTGCCCCCTGCCCTCCTCCCTTCTCCCATCCTCCCCTCCTGCCCCCTGCCCTCCTGCCCCCTGCCCTCCTCCCTTCTCCCATCCTCCCCTCCTCCCCTCATGCTCTCCTCCCCTCATGTCCTCTGTGCAGCCTGGTCCTGCGGTGGCCTAGCTGGGCTGCGTGGGCTCGGCAGGGAGATGCCCCTTCTCTGTGCGGCGCTGTGCTCGGGAGCGTCCCCCCCCAGGGCCGAGGGAGTCCCTGGACAGTGCGGTCTGCTGACCAGGGCCTGAGCCACCGGTGCCCTTTCAAGGTGCAGACGCCCTGCGCGCCCCGAGACGGTGCTGGAAGTGGGTCCCACCGTCGCAGGAACACCACCTTTGTTTTCCAGAACCTTCTATCAGGGCGCGAACAGAGCCTGTCTCTGAGTGCGTGGGGTGCGCTCTGGGAGCTGTGGGGGTGGCGGGGTGCCCTTCCTCGTCCCCCTGCAGCCGGGGGTCTGCGCACTCGCCTCCCAGTGCAGCGCCCACCCTGGTTTTGGGGTGCGACGGCCAGTGCCAGGCCTGGGCATCACCCCAGGGTGTCTCTGGGGCGGGGGTGGGTAGGCGAGATGCTGTCACCTGTCCCGGGGCCGCCTCTGTGCCCATGGCTTAGGGTGGGGCTCTTGGGGTGGCCCCAGCGCCCCCGAAGAGAGCGGGCGGCCGAGTGCCCGGACCCTCGGTCTCTCAGGCACAGGAGGTCCCTCTGCGGGCTGCATGCCCGCCCCACTCAGCAGCGGGTGGCACCGTCTGTACCTGGGCCGGCGCCGGGGGCTTGCCTTGCAGCTCAGCGGGCCTGGGGCAGGGCGGGCCCTCTCGTGGCCCCGCTCTCATGCCCGTCCTGGGGTGAGGAGGGGGCTCCCGCCAGGGCAGAGCTTCCCGCCCTCCCCATCTGGTCTGACGGGAGCTTCAGAGCCCTGGGTGTGGGCGGGGCAGCTGCCTGGTGGGGGGTCTCCGCCTGGGGGGGGGCACCCCCGCCGTGGAGCTCAGCTTTCACCCAGCCACGGGCTGCCTCGGAGCCGCAGCCGCCCTGATTAGCCTCTGGCCGGGGCTCTGGCGCTCTTGCGTCAGTAACCCGTCACGGCCCGCCCGCCCGGGCGAGACATAAACAGCAGAGCCGGCTGCGCCGTGGGCCCAGCCAGCGCTGGCCGCCCTGAGCCGCGGCCGGGCTCCAGGTGACGCTGCCAGGCGTGCGGCGCCCATGACGCAGCCGGGCTCGGGCTCGGCACATTCTGCTCCGGGGGCCGTGCCAGGTCCGTCCCAGCGCCCCCCTGGGCTCCTCGGCGGGGCGGCTCTGCCCCTGCTCCCCGCCCACCCCACCCCGGCCCTGCCGACTCCTGTTCCCGTGCTCCCCAGTGCTCCCCGGAACCTGCCTTCCCGACCGGAGAGCTGGCGTGCAGGAGCCGGGCAGCCCTGGACGGGGCGAGGCCACCATCTGACCCTCCCTGTGGCCCCCGGCCCCACCCACCCCGGGAGTGCCCTTCTGGGGGCTTTCTGCCCCTGGGCCAGGGGGCAGGACTGTGGCCGCGGTGGGCATGGTCTGCACGGAGATGCGGGCGGGGGTGGGAGTGGCCAGGTCGCGGGCAGCAGTGGGCAGAGCTGGCCTGGCCTTGGGCCTCCCCTGAGCGAGGGGGTGGGGCTGCCCGGGGTGTCCAGTCCGGGTTCTGACCTGAGGCTCCGCTGGCCGGCGGGGAGGTAGAGGCAGAGCTGGACTAGGGCTGCCCTGGGGACCCCAAACCATCAGCCCGGGGGGTTGTTCCTCCCCTGCTGCCTCAGCGGGCCCCTGCCTCGGGCTTCTCGGGGCCCTGAGCCCCCGGGCGCTCGTCTCGGTGTGGGCGCCTGCCCGAGTGCTCGGGAAACAGCGGGACCCCCGCAGAGGCCAGTGCAGGTGCGCAGGTCAGTAGGGGGCGCCTCTGTGTCCTCACCCCTGCCCGGCTGGAAGGCCACCTGCTCTGACTGCGGCGTGGACACCGCCCCCACCCCCAGTGGGCTGCCCCGTCTGGGCCCTGCTCGCTTTCCGAGTGTCCACGCCTCCTAGCCCGGGCCGGCCCTTGGCTGTCCTCCCACAGGGCAGTCGTGGGCAGCGCCTGCGCCACGGTCACGTAGGGACAGTCTCCGCTCCGCGGAGCCAGCCTGTCCCCGCGCTGTGCTGCGTCTCACGGCGGGGCCCCCGGAGCGCCTGTCCGGGCTGGGAACCTGCTAGACTGTTCTGGCAGCGGTGGCGAGTGGTGCCCGCTCCACACCCCGCCCACCCTCAGCTCCCGCGGGGGCGGCAGGCGGGGCACAGGTGGCGTCTGGCGGGCCTGTTTGCGTTCCCGTGACTAACACGCCGAGCAGCTCTGGGCCGTGGGCCGGGTTTCTGCTTCCTCCGGGGAGCGTCTGCTCAGGTCCGCGGCCGGTTTCGGCTGCGGGTGCTGGTGGGGTCACCTTGGCTGTCCTGAGGGCCGGGCCCGGGCTCCGTCCAGCCTTGCGCTCTGCCTGGACGTGTCTCCCCGGTGGCATTCGTGCCGTGTGCTCACCGTGCGGCCTCCAGTGCTCCCAGCTTTCCCTGGCAGTTCTGTGACCGTGGCTCTCCCGTGGCGTGAGCTCGGCCCCTGTGCTGTCTGAGTGGCCGGCAGTGCCCTGAGCCGTGATTCTGGGTCAGAACTGGCGTTTCTTTGGCCCATCTGGCCCCAAGTTAGCGCAGGAAACATGGGGCCACTCCTGGTGGTCCTCGGGGCCTACCAGGCCACAGCCCACGTGCTCTCGGGCCACGTGGTGCCCTCGCTGCTGAGCACGTGCTGTGCCGCCTCGTCACGTCTGCCCTGGGCCTGGACACGTGGGCAGCGGGTGCTGCCGTATCCGCCGGTGGCTTCCTGGGGGCAGGCCCAGTGCGATGAGCTTAGCTCCGCCCTCATGGGGGCTGGGGCCGGGGCCGCTGCCCTGGCTGCCCACACGGAGCCTGGCCTCTGTGTCCAGCCCCCAGTGGCCGGCAGGGACCCACGCGCAGACACAGCCCAGCGCTTCCGGGAACTGGGGTGTCCGGGACCTCGTGTACCTGCCTGCTGATTGAGCTTCGGTGTGGGGGCCACTCGGGGGTGGTGCTCGGGGGACACAGCTCCTGCGTGCAGCGCCCGTGCTCAGTGTGTGCCGTCACGTGTGAGACTCTGCAGAGCCATGTCTCCGCCCGTGTGTCTCTTGGTGGCCTCGGCTCCTTGTGCTGAACCGCGAGGTCGCCTGTCCAGAGCTTCCCGGCGGCCAGAGAGCAGGCTCCTCCGCACCCGACCCTGTCCCCGGCTGGACCCGCTGCCGCCTCCTGCCCGCCGCGGTCCTGGGAGTCAGGCAGGAGACGGTGCCGGCGCTGGGCTGGGCAGAGCCAGCGGCCACGAGGAGACTGGCCCCGTGCATGCAGAGCACACGCACACAGGGCACGGCATGCACGCACAGGGAACATGGCGTGGGTACGTGACGAGCACGCACGGCTTACATGGCCTGCATGCATGCGGTACATGGCGCGCATATATAATGTCTACGCACGGGATACATGATGTGCACGCAGGATGCAGAGCGCGCGCGCGCACACACACACACACACCCAGAGCGCTGCTCTCGCAGCCCCACCCCCAAACCGGTCAGTCCGAGTCACCTGTCCAGTGTCCTGCACGCTCTGCTCGGGGCCGGGCAGCTGTGCCACAGCCCTGCCCCAGAGTCCCCAAGGCCCTGGCCCGTGGCCGCCAGTGAGAAGGTCAATATTTAAATGACACTCAGGGACGCTGCCCAGCTCCAGAAGAGTGTGTCCAAGGGTCTCGCCTGGGACCATCGGCGCTTGTCCATATGCTGTTGACGGGGACACTCAGGACCTCGCCCGTGCTGGGACGGGCTGGCCGGCTCCTGAGCGGGTACACGGCCTCTCCAGCTGGGCGTCTCCTGGCACCCACATGGCTCCTGCTCACAGCGGGGTGCTCCGGGACGGGCTGGGGGACTCGCGAGCCCCCACTGAGGCCAGCGTGCAGGGGTTCCCCCAGCCTTTCTCACGCCCCGCACCCTTTCCTGCCTGTTTATCTGCATGTCACCTATCCTTGATGCCCCTTCGTTCCTGCTCCTGCCTCAGTCCCTTTGCACGGCCCTGGAGGTGCTCTGTGGAGTACGTGCTGGGTTTCCTGGGCCCTGCACCAGCACGCAGAATGTGTGCCTGGCTCTGCCCATGGCCCTGTCACGGCACAGCCTGCGCTCACTGGCTGCCCCTTGGCGAAGCCCCCCACGGTCTGTCCCGCCAGCTGCCAGGACTCCCTGGGTCTGGAAGGCGCCGGGGCTTCCCCGGGCGTCCTGGACCTTAACTTTCCCACTTAACCCTTAGAGGCTGCAGTCTGGGGGCCGGAAACGTGTGAGACCCTGCGGGGAGCTTGTTTGCGCACAGACTACAGGGCCGGGCGCTGCGCCCGCGCGGGAGGCCCCTGTGCTGGGCGGGCGGCCGGAGCCAGGGCAGGGCAGCACTCTGGGCTCTGGAGCCCTTGCGGCTCATGCCTGGGTCTCAGCTCGCCAGCTGGCTCTGCGTGGACGCTCCGTGTCCACTTCTGGGCCTGCGCAGGCCCCTGAGAGCTGACTCACCCCGGCCCGGCCTGGGCTGCACCCCAGCGCTCCCTCCAGGACGGGAAGCTCCTGTATGGGGATGGATCCCGACTCGGCTCCCGCCGCAGCGCCTGTGCCCAACAGCGGCCCTGGCCGGGCCCCTCGGGGAGGTGAGGCGCCTGCCTGCCCCCGCCCAGACCCGCCTGCGGGGGCTGCTGACCGGGCTGGGAGTGTCTGGGCACCCCCGTACACACTCACCGTGCTCACACCCACCTGCACACACTCACCGTGCTCACACTCATGCACACACTCACCGTGCTCACACTCATGCACACACTCACCGTGCTCACACCCACCGCATACACTCACTGTGCTCACACCCACCCACACACACCGTGCTCACACCCACCCTCACACACTGACCGTGCTCACACCCACCCGCACACACTCACCGTGCTCATACTCATGCACACACTGCTCACACCCCTGCACACACTCACCGTGCTCACACTCACGCACACACTGTGCTCACACCCCTTGTACGCACTCACCATGCTCTCACACCCACCTGCACACACTTACCGTGCTCACACTCACGCACACACTGTGCTCACACCCACCTGCACACACCGTGCTCACACTCACCATGCTCACACCCCTCGCACACACTCACCGTGCTCACACTCATGCACACTGTGCTCACACTCACCGTGCTCACACCCACCCGCACACACTCATCGTGCTCACACCCCCGCACATACTCACTGTGCTCACACCTACCCGCACACACCGCGCTCACACTCACCTGCACACACTCACCATGCTCACACCCACCCACAAACAACGTGCTCACACCCACCTGCACACACTCACACCCACACACCATGCTCACACGCACCCGCACACACTGGGCTTATACACACCTGCCCTCCACCCTTTGTTGCTGTTCACCTGGTGACTGCTGAGGCGCTGGCCATGCTGCCCTGGGGTCCCGCACCCCTGGGATCTGTCAGCTTCTCCCCCAGACTCTGAAGGTGGCCGAGGGCCGGGCTCGGGGAGGGGCTGTGCAGGTGCTCTGTGGCTGCCGTGGCCCAGGGCCCCCTCCACACGCCTCTGTTCCGGGCGGCTCCAAGAGACCACAGCTCCGGCCCCTGACACCCCCTGCCGCCTCCCGCCAGCTGTGCTCCCCTCTGCTCTTCCCCTTGGCGACGGGCTGGGCCTGGCTGAGGGGGGCTGCAGGGCTGGTGGTGCCACCCCTGGACAGCAGCATCCGGCAGAGCCAGCTCAGCCGTGGCAGGGCTCTGTGCCACCCCCAGGTGCCAAGGAGGAGGCCCGAGGGGGTGGGCGTGGGCAGGTCCTGGGACCTGCTTCCTGGCAGGGGCATGAGTGGACCCGGCTCCCTGCTGGCCGGCAGGGGCATGAGTGGACCCCGGTTTCCTGCTGGCCAGCAGGGGCGTGAGTAGATCCCGGCTCCTGCTGGCCAGCAGGGGCGTGAGTGGACCCCGGCTCCTGCTGGCCAGCAGGGGCGGCGTGAGTGGACCCCGGCTCCTGCTGGCCAGCAGGGGCGTGAGTGGACCCCGGCTCCTGCTGGCCAGCAGGGGTGTGAGTGGACCCCGGTCTCCTGCTGGCCTGGCCGGCAGGGGTGTGAGTGGACCCCGGTCTCCTGCTGGCCGGCAGGGGCGTGAGTGGACCCCACTGCCTGCTGCCCTGTGCTCACTGGGCAGTTCCAGGACACGCTGTCCCCCCGCCCCCCGCTGGGCAGGCAGAGCCCACGGCTGTCTGCGCAGGGCTCTGGAGGGCTCTGGCGCTCAGAGGGGCTGGCCGGGCCGGGTGCCCACCAGGCGCGTCTCTCGCGAGCAGACCCAGCCCTGGGACTGGCCATGGCAGCGCGAGGCCCGGGCGCGGCGGTCTCTGGGCTGAATGGACCCGCGCCCGCGCCCGCGCCCGCCGCGTCATCTCCCGCTGTGGAATGTGACAGTGCGGCTGAAATAGGAACCAGATGTCCCTGCAGGGGACCGGCGGACGGACGGCGCTGCTCAGGCCCGCGGCCCACGCCCAAGCGGCTGAGCGGACGCTGGAGGTGAGTGGCCATGTCGCGGCCGCGTCCCGGGAGGCGAGGGTCCAGGGAGGGCAGGTGCGGGGCACTCTGAGGGTGCCTGGACACGCCGGCCTCAGAGCACCGCCCAGCGGCGTGCAGGGTGCGGGCTGGGCTTGTCCCTCCGGCTGCTGCCCCGCCCCCACCCCTTTGGACACCTCGCCGACCGGCCCCAGGCCCAGCAGTGTTGGGGCACGCATGCCTCAGGCAGACCCAGGTGGAGGGGGAGCCGGTGGGCCCCGGGGGGGCAGCAGACAGAGTCCCTCGTGACAGCGCGGGCACAGTGGGTCCCCGCTATCCCAGGGAGCCCCGGGCACTCCTGGGGTCAGTGGGCTCAGGGTTGGAAGGTGAGCTCGGGCCTCTCCCTGCCCCCACCCCGTGCCAGGCAGATCCCCGTGCCACCTGGAGCTCTTCCAGAAGGTTCCCCAGTGACCCTGCACCGCTGTTACGGTGCCCCGACCCGTGTGCTGGTGCGGGGGCCGCGTCCCCTTGGCTGGCCGGGTCCTGAGGTGTGGGCAGCTTCCTCGAGCATCTCCGATCTCTGTTCAGTGCCGGGCCAGGGGCACTGCAGTGTGGCACCTGCGGGTGGAGCAGACAGCGCCCCGGACCTCAGACCTCACCTCCCGTCCCCCTGCCCGCGCCTCCAGCACACCCGCACGCCCGCCGGGACCGCTGCCTGTGGGCCTGTCCGTGCGTGCCCGGGTGTGATGCGTGCCCATTTGTGCGTGCCCGTGGGTGCGTGCTCGCGGCCTTCCATGTGTGCATGGTGCCCGTGTATGCATCACATGCCCGTGTGCCCATGTACATGCTCGTGCCCTTACACACCCATGTACCCGTGTGTGCATGCATGTGCATGTGCCCCTGTGTGCATGCACGGCCTTGCAGGCCCGTGTGCGCCCCGCGCCTGCCGTAGCCCCGACACTGAGTGGGACTAGCACACACTCGCCGACCCCAGCTGCAACCCAGCTGAAAGCGAACCCGGCCTCCCCCGCCCCTGCTGGGCACCTCCACATGGACGCAGAGCGCGGCCTTCCGTCCATCTGCGCAGCCCCACACCCAAGCACCCGTGGAGGCAGGTCAGTGCTGGGGGCTCCCCGAAGACCCCCAGCCCCGCCAGGGAGGGGCCTCAGCCCCACCCGCCGTCGCACCACCCCCCCCCCCCACCAGCTGTTCGCTGGGCCCCGGCCGTGGCCTGTCCCTCTCAGGTTACCAGGCTACAGCAGGTGGCATGGGAGAGGCCTGCGGGGGTGCCTGCCCCAGGGGCTTCAGCTCGACCCCACCTGCGCTGGCCAGACTGACCACTCCTACGCCCGCAGGGGCCATGGCCTTGCACTGTCCAGCTGCGTCTGCGCCCCGTCTCAGAGCCTTTGGGGTTCTTGGGCGTGGCTGTGGTGCTGGGGCTCCGAGTGGCCCGGCTGCCAGGACACAGGCCTGCGGGGCGGCTGCTGATCCTGCCAGGCCGCCCGGCTCCAGGTCTGCACGGGCACGTGTGCTGGCGACATCAGCCGGTCAGCCCGAGGGCGGCCTTGCTCGAACATACTCGGACACGGGCTCTCCTGCTGCTGCCCGCCTCTGGTTTCTGTGCTCCCGGCGCCCGAGCCTGCACTTGTCCTGCCCCGGCCTTGCGGGGCCCCCGGGGAGCCCGGGACAGGGGCCGTTGGGGTTCCCTGGCTGGTTCCCCACTGGCCCGCAGGCGCTGCGGGGCCTGGCAGTGGTGGGTGGCGGGACAGGCGCAGGGTCGCAGGGTCCCCGAGGGGCCGTTCTGCTGAGTCTGGGCCTGGGCAGGGGAAAGGTGTCCCCCCGCTGGCGCTGCAGGAGTGGGGCCCAGGTAGCAGAGTCGACCGTGGGGGGAGGGGAGCCCGCCCGGGCCCATGCTTGTGTCTGCCCGGCCACATGTCCCCCATGTTCGGCCACCCCTGTGCCCCGCCCCCTGCCCCCACTCCCTGTCCTGCCCTGCCCACCCGTGCCCACCCCGTGCCCCGCCGCCCGAGCCCTGCCCGCCGCCCTGCACCAGGGCCTGCTGGCTGGCGCCCTGGCTGGGCACGGAAGTGCCCGTGCTGGAAACTCCCGCAGCTCCCGAGTGAGCGAGCCCGGGCGCCAGCATCCTTGCACCTGTCAGGCCCTGGACGCTGTCCTCTGGCCTCCCGCACTGCCCAGCTGCTCTGCGGCCTCTGGCGCCCAGGGACTGCCCCGCCCCCCGCCCCCACCCCGTGTGCCGCGTCGGGATGATCCGGTTTGGTGTTTCTGATGCCTGTCTGGGCGGGGTCTGGGGCGGGTGGCCGCCTCCCCTCAAGCCCAGCAGCTGTGCATCCCCTCCGGTCCCGTCCTGATGGGTGACTCCCCCCCACCCAGCTACCCACCCCCTTCCAGCCTCGGTGCCTCTGCGGGGCCTCTGGCCCTCCGGAGCCTGGTGGACCTGTGGGAAGTTCTGTTTGTTTGGGAGGCAGCCTTCTGTGGGGGAGAGCAGTGTGGCCGGAGCGGTCAGCTTGGCCGTCGGCCAGTGTGGTCTGTAGTCGGTGTGATCAGTGTGGCAGTGTGGTCAGTGCCCCAGCGTGTCCGTCTGTGCGAGCAAAGTGAGCAGTGCAGCTTGTGTGGTTATCATGGCCGGCGTGATTGGTGTGGTCAGTGGCCAGCGTGGTCAGTGTGGCCAGCGTGGTCTGTGTGATCAGTGTGGCCAGCGTGGTTTGTGTGGCCAGCGTGGTCCTCTTGGCCTGCCCAGCCCCAAGGGCCCCCCCCTACGGGAGCTGGAGTCCAGGAAGGGGGTCCAGGGCCACAGCCGGCCAGAGTGGGCCGGAAGCTGCGGCTCTGATCTGGTTGGGCCCAACCCCCTGCCCCAGGACCGCCACAGCAGACTGGCCGCCCCCCCCCCCCCCAGCTGCCAGCGTCTCCAGGAGCCGCAGAAAGGGCAGCTCCCGTGGCCTCCTGACGGGTCTGCCCAGCAGGACCCCAGCTGGACGCGCAGTGGTCCAGGTGTCCGCAGCAGTCGGTCGCCCAGTGCTCAGGGCTCCTGTGGCGCCCGGGAGTTGCCGCCTGGGTGGCTCTGTGCCGCGGACACCGCACCAGCCTGGGCTCCTGCCGGGGCCGCACGCTGGCCTGAGTCTGCAGGGCACGGCCGCTTCCTTAGCTCCTGCTCTGCGCGGGAGGGCCGCCCCTGGGCAGGGTCACCCCCAGCGTGTCGCCAGCCGGTGTCCACGCTGTGGTCGGGCGCAGCACTGCCGGGTTTACTTCTCGAAGCAGCGAGGTGAGAGTGCGTCAGCTCCCGCGCCCGGTGCCCTGGCAGCGTCTGGGCCGCACTTTCATTTGGGAGAAATACCGTGTCGGGGGGGGGGGGTGCACTGCAGACAGCGCCAAGGCAGCCTGGCCCGCCCGCCCGATGGAGCCGTGAGTCCAGCGTGTTCTCATCTGTCGACTCTGAGCACCTCCCGGGTGGGGCCGGCTCCACCTTCTGGACCTTTCTCTCCGGCCGGGGGGTCCACGCGCTGCTGCACTGTCCCCAGCAGACTGGGAAGGACCACGAGGTTGGCCGCCAGGGATGGCCCCGCGCTCAGGGACAGGAGGCGGGAGCAGGTGTGGGAGGTGGGCCAGCGAGGGGCCGGGGACAGCCTGGGGAGCAGCTGAGAGTGGAATGTGAGCAGATGGCCGTGGGCCTGTCGCTCTGCACGCCTGTACGCAGTCAGTCTGCACGCTTGTACACCATTGCTCTTCATGCTCCTACGCGGTCAGTCTACACGCTTGTACGCAGTTGCTCTGCGCCCTTGTGCAGTCAGTCTGCTTGTACATCATTGCCTTGCTTACCTGTACCAGTTTGCATGCTTGATGTCATTGCTCTGCACACTTGTACGCAGTTGATCTGCACACTTGCACACCATTGCTTTGTGTGCTTGTATGCAGTCGGTTTGCATGCTTATATGCCGTTGCTCTGCATGCTTACACGCCATCAGTCTGCATACTTGTGTGCTGTTGCTCTGCACGCCTGTACACAGTTGTCTGCACGCTTGTATGTGGTCAGTCTTCGTACTTGTATGTGGTTGTATGTGGTTTGTGTACACCCCTGTACACCGTCACCGGCAGGCTTCTGGTGGGGGCATTTCTGCTCTGCCTGTCTTTTCGGCCCCTGTGGCCATTCCAGAGGGCGCCTGGGGTCAGGCAAGGAAAAGCCGTGCACGTGTGCCACCAGCTCACGCTTGGAGTCGGCGTCAGCCTGCACTGGTGGCTGGCTGTCCACGTGACACCGCTGGCCCTTGACAGCGCCGAGAACCCAGGGACCCCCGTGCCCTCCTGCTCCTTGGGCTCGCCGGCCCGCCTGTCTCCACCGTCCCCGCGCTGCTGGGATGGCCCAAGGGGGCTTGTTGGAGGCGGGAGCGTGCGCTGGGGCTGTCCCTGGAGGTGGGTGCGTGCGCTGGGGCTGCCCCTGGGCACGCCGTCCCCCCACCTGCCTTTCCCGCCCTCGCCTGCCTTCTCACTCGTGGCTGTGCTCGAGCTCGCACCCTGGCGTGTCCCTCTGTGGGCGTGACCGCTGTCCCCCGCAGCCGGGGCAGGGCCTGCATCACGGAGGGCTGTACAGTGCACAGGCTGTGGCTGGTGTCACCACGGTGTGTGAGGGTAGTATGTGACGTAAAGGGGATGCGTACGGTGTATGTAGTTGTGGCACACCCGTGCTGTGTGTGGTCTGCTTGGTTGTGCATGTACTGTGTATGTGGGGTGTGTCTAGTGTATATGTGTTAGGATATGTATGGGCTATGTTTCATTTTACACACCATGTGTTGTGTGTATGGCGTGTTCTCTTGTGTATAGGGGGTGTGAGTATGGGGTGTGTACGTATGTTGTGTGCTTGTGGTAGATATCAACGTGTGGCATATGTGCTCTGGTGTATGGGGTGTGGTGTATGTATGGGGTGTGTGATGTGTGTACATGTGACTCGTGCATATTTATGGGGCAGATGGTGTGTGTATTCTGCAGGGGCTTGTATGGCATATATACTCTATGGGACATGTATGATGTGCTGTGTGCTGTACATGGTGTGTGACATGTATGGCGTGTGTTCTCTATTTGCAATGTGGTGTGTATATATGGGGGCATGTGTGGTGTCTGCTCTGTATATGCAACGTGTTTATGTATGTGGTATGTATAGAGTGTGGTGTGTGTAGGGGTTATGTGTGGTCTGTGTCTCTGCGTACCTGCAGTATGTAATCTGTATGTGATGTTACGTTATGCGTGTATGCTGTGCATGGTGTTTGTATTTGCATATGTGGTATGTGGTGTGAGGCGTGAGTGCTCTATGTGTATGGGGTATGTGCTGTGCATGTCTGTGTATGTAGATGAGGTATGTGCTGTGTGTGTGTATGGGGCGTATGCCATATCTGTGTTTATGTGGGGGCCTGTGCCGTGAGTGTGTATGGGGCCTGTGCTGTAGTGTGTGTGTGCGGGGTGTGGGGGTGTACACTGGGGACCGTATTTCACATGCGTCCTGCCCTCTGAGTTGCGTGACTGGGCGGTGTCGTGTCCGCCCGTGCCCGTGTCTGTGGACTCGCCTGCATGCCCTGCGCTCTGAAGGCTGGTGCAGCCCCTGCTCCTGAATTCTGCCCGAGGCCCTGCCGGCCACCTTCTCCCTCCCTGCGCCAGCCGTGGTGAGACCCTGCCCGCTGGCGCCGGCAACCCTGTGCCCACTTCTCCCTGCCCCTGGCTCCGGCAACCCTGTGCCCACTTCTCCCTGCCTGCTTGCTCCGGCAACCCTGTGCCCGCTTCTCCGTGCCTGCTGGCTCCGGCAACCCTGTGCCCACTTCTCCCCCAGGCCTCGCCCCCACCTCCCGGAGGCCGAGTCCGTCGCCCCTGTGCTGAAGCCAGTGGGGGCTGCAGCCCTGCTGGGCCGGGCGAGCGATGCCCAGCGTGGGCACCCGCTGTTCCCAGCGCCAGCTCGGCCGGGTGTTTCCAGGCCGTGGCCGTGTCTCTGGAAGGCCCTTTCCTGTCCTGGTGCGCGGGAATGTGGTCCAGCTCTGGATCCTGTGTCCATCCCTGGCTAAAGCCGACAGCATGCCCGAGTTTCTCTTTCGATTCTCCGTGCTTCCCCAGAGAGGGTGGGCCTGGACGCTGGCCTGCAGCCCGGTGTGACGTGTACGTGTATGTGCACGTATGTACTCACTGGCCCAGAGCCCTGTGTGCACGTGTGTGCATACAGGTCCCCTCCCACACTGGCCGGGAGCACGTGCATGGTCCGTCCCTGTGCTCACACACGCGTGTGCTCGCGGTGCCTGCTTACGCCCAGCGCCTGGTGGCGGGTGGCCAGTCCCTGCCCTTCGGGCCGTGCTGGACAGTGAGGAATCACCCGGCCCTGCATTTGCGTCAGCCAGACCACATGTGAGGCAGTGGCCTGGCCTTCAGTGCGGGGGCAGTGCCAGCCGGCCCCAGGCTCCCCACCACCCCCAAACCACAGTGTCCTTGCTGGTCTGCTCAGGGTGACCGCGGCCATCCTGTCTGCTCCCGAGCCCCCCACCCCCCGCCTGGACCTGGGCCAGCCCGACAAAGTGCGTTGGACTCAAAACCGGAGAGGCTAGAGGTGGGGGGGATGGGCGGGGCCGAGTGGCAGAGCGTGACCACGATGGGCAGGGCCGGGGGGCCTGGGAGGGACGGGAGCAGGGGTGGGGCGGGGCCTCGGCGGGGGCGGGGCCGGAGTGGGGGCGGGGTCTGCCGGGAGTGGGCGGGGCCGGAGCCCAGCAGGAGCCCGGCAGGCCAGCCGGGGCCAGCGCTCCCTGCAGAGGCCGGGCCTCCCGGGGCCTGGCGTGAGGCGGGGGTGTCTGTCCTTCCTGTGGAGGCGCTGAAAGGCCACAGTAAGGCAGGACCGTCCTGGCGGGACAGCGCCTCTGCTGCCCACCCTTACCCTGGGACCGCGGCCCAGCTCCCTGCCCGCCCGTCTGTCCCTGCGTTCCCTCGGTGGGTCTGGGGACTGCGTGACCATGGCCGGGCGGGGGCCCCACAGGTGTCGGTGTCCGCCGTGGGCCCCTGGGGGCGGAGGGACGGGGCTGCCCCCTGCCCCTTCAGCTCCCGATCCAGCCCTGTCCCGTCACTGTGTTTCTGGGACGCATCGGTGGGGGTCAGGCGGGGTCAGGGGCTGGGAAGAACTGGAACCCAGGGGCCATTC
This sequence comes from Sorex araneus, assembly GCF_027595985.1. Classification (NCBI taxonomy): domain Eukaryota; kingdom Metazoa; phylum Chordata; class Mammalia; order Eulipotyphla; family Soricidae; genus Sorex; species Sorex araneus. The sequence continues at coordinate 157,292,888 of NC_073313.1, read as the reverse complement.
GGGGTCTCCGCTCTCACCCCCAGACGAGAGCTCGAGAGCCTTCCGGGTACTGGGGGGCTCGTGGTGGCCCTCGGGTGGAGAGCACGTCTGGGAGGGCACTTTCTGGGCTGCAGCTGCAGCCTGACCCTCGTGCTGGACTCTAAGCCGGCTGGCCCCTGCTGAGGGTCACGCGTGTGGCCCCTGCTGTGGGCCGTGGGGTCTGTGCCCCTGCGCGTCCCGCCCTGACCCCAGCATACCCCGGAGGAGCGGTCTTGCCTTCCACAGTGCCCGCCCGGCCCCGGGTCTCCCCTGCACGCTGGGCCTTTCCTCAGCCTTGTCCCTGAGGAGCGCAGGCCTTGGTCTGCTCACTCGGTGGCTTTTGGGGTCACACCTGGTGATGCTCAGGGCTCACTCCTGGCATTGCTCAGGGGACCACATGGGATGCCAGGGATCGAACCCGGGTCACCCGCGAGCAAGGCAGATGCCTCACCTGCTGGATGGTCGCTCTGGCCCCTGTTTGTTCGCTTTGGGGCTTGAGGCTCCCCTGCTGGTGCTCAGGCCCTGGTGCCGATGGCCACGGGCACCTTGCAGCAGCTGGTCCAGGGAGGGTGAGTGCAGGATGGGCCATCAGCGGGGACGTCACCGGGGTCTCTGCAATGTTCAGTGAGCCTGCACATGCCCAGAGGGAGTGTCAGCCGTGCAGGGTGGGGTGTGGGGGTGCCGGGTGCAGGGGTGCCCTGCGTGGGGTGTGGGGGGCTGAGGGTGCAGGGGTGCCCTGGGTGGGGTGTGGGGGGCTGAGGGTGCAGGGGTGCCCTGGGTGGGGTGTGGGGGGCTGAGGGTGCAGGGGTGCCCTGGGTGGGGTGTGGGGGGCTGAGGGTGCAGGGGCCGGCCGGCCATGGCCAGTCCCGACCTGTGTGCCCAGCGCTGCCCAGCGCTGCTGTGTTGGTATCAGGCCTGCGGGGTGCTGAGTGCCGGTGATAGCAAGTAGGGTGCCCCCGGGCTGGCCCCCGGGGTCAGGCGCACGCCCCCTCGTTGCCTGGGCAGCCGTGACTCATCCTGGCCTGCCCCAGCCATGGTGCACGCAGCTGGTGACCGCAGCTGGTGACCGGTGACTGTGGCTGGTGGCTTCCTGCTTCCCTGGCCCCGGCCTGAGCTCTAGGGGTCAGCCGGGGGCACCAAGGCCAGCAGGACTGGGACAGACGCCCACTCAGGGCTGTCCTGGTGTCTGTGGGGCTTCCTGACCCCACGGGTTGGCCACGGGGGTCACAGAGAGCAGCGAGGGCTGCTGGACGGGCAGTTCCTGGGTGGGCGCTGGGCGTCTGGAAGGTTCCGAGGCAGCTGATCAGGGGCTTCCCCAGGGGCATGGGTGGGGGGGAACCTGGGAGCGGAGAGCGGCCCAGAGACCCCCCGGCCTGTAGCCGGCCCTCTTCTCGTATCCCGCAGCCCCTCACTCCTGGGGTCACCGTCAGCCTCGTTCCCTGGAGCACCCCCAGACCCTGTACCGCTCCAGGCGTGGGGGAGGAGCTTTGTGATGGTTCTGGAATAGGCCCTGGGCCTCCTGGGAGTCCACACTGGGAGGAGGTGTCCCCAAGGCCCCCCACTTGCCTCTGGGGCTGCAGAGGCACCGACTGAGGCACCTCAGCATAGGTTTGGCAGAGAGGGCCGGGAGGGCTGGGTTGTGGGGGATGGGCAGCAGGGCCAAGCGGGGCTGGATGGCAGGGCTGGGCCGTGCGGGGCTGGACGGCAGGGCTGAGTGGGGCTGGACAGCAGGGCTGGGCCGTGTGGGGCTGGACGGCAGGATTGGCCATGCGGGGATGGACAGCAGGGCTGGGCCATTCGGGGATGGACGGCAGGGCTGGGCTGGATACCGGGCTGGGCCGTGCGGGGATGGACGGCAGGATTGGCCATGCGGGGATGGATGGCAGGGCTGGGTCGTACGGGGATGGATGGCAGGGCAGGGCCATGCGGGGATGGACGGCAGGGCTGGGCTGGATACAGGGCTGGGCCGTGTGGGGCTGGACGGCCGGGTTGGGCTGTGCGGGGATGGACGGCAGGGCTGGGCTGGATGCAGGGCTGGGCCGTGTGGGGATGGACGCAGGGCTGGGCCGTGCGGGGCTGGATGCAGGGACCCTGGCCTTGCTTCTCTGTGGCTTTGGGGTCAGGACAGTGTTTGCTCTGGGGAAGCTACTGGGGACTGTTTGCTTCTTTGATTTCCCAGAAGAGCCTGAAGGGGATTGACAGTAGGTCTTTATTTTTATATCACTGTCACTGTCAACACCGTCATTCCGTTGTTCATCAATTTGCTTGAGCGGGCGCCAGTAACGTCTCCATTTGTCTCTGTCACGTGCTAGTGTAGCCGGATGTCATATTGGAGGCTCTTTCAGGGTCAGGGGAATGAGGACCGTCATTGTTGCTATTTTTGGCATATTGAGTATGCCACAGGTAGCTTGCCAGGCTCTACCGTGAATATTTACATATATATATATATATTTTACTTTCATTTTCATGAGGTTGTTTGCAATAATTGATTACATTCAATATTTCAACACCAATTCTACCACCATTACACCTTCCCACCACCGTTACTTCAGAGTTTCCTACTACCAGTCAAGCCTGCCCACAGGCAGATGCCAGATAACTTATTCCGTATTGCTGGTTATAAAAAGTATAAGGTGTCTGTAAGGTTCTATCTCACAGTGATTCAACAAAAAATTTAAAAAAATAGTATGAGATATCACTGTCCAGTGCTCCTGGGATCGTAAAAACTTAAATAATTGGGATCCAGAGCACCACTGCAGCAAGAGACTCGGTTCTGAGGTCCATTTGTGAGTCTCTGGACCAACGCACTTAACTGGCGCCCCGAGGCAGTTCGTGGGTGACAGCAGGGCCCAGGAGGGCGGGAGACGGGGAGGGACGGCCCGGTTGAGGCCTGGCCTTTCTGGTCACTGGCCCACATACCTGGCTTCTTCAGCAGATTCAGTCTCTTGCGTGCGGGGCCAGGACAAGTGACGGCAGGTCTCTAAAGGCTTGGAGAACTCACTCAGTCCTCTTGGGCTTTCGGGAAGACTTTGGTCACATTCCGTTTCCTCCGTCGCTTTAGGTCTGCCCAGGTGTTCTAGAACACCTTGGGGCGGCCTTGGGAGGCTACGGGAGGTTGGGACTTGGCCTGTTTCTTCTAGGTTCTCCTGTTCCGTGGCATAAAGATTTTCAAATACTCTCTGATACCCTTTTGAGTTACTGTGGTATATATTGGGACATCCCCCCTTTCCTTTCTCATTTGGTTGATTAGGGTTTTCTCTCTTGTTCTTTGTGAGTTTTGCTCGTAGTTTATCAATCTTGTTTTTCCTTAAGAACCACCTTTTGGTTTCATTAGTCTTTTGAGTGTTTTTTTTTTAATTCCAATTCATTGATTTCTGTTCTACATTTTATTATTTCCTTTTCTTGCCTGCCTTGGGCTCCTTTTGTTGGTGATTCTCCAGTTTCTCAAGCTGTGCTGTTCGGTTATTTATGTGGGCCCTTTCCCTCTCCCTGACGTCTGCTCTCGGGGCTGTGACCTGTCCGAATGCCGCTTTGCCATGCTCCCTAGGTTCTGGTGTCTCCTGCCTTCATTCTCATTTGTTTCCAGGAATCTTGACTTTCCCCTCTGGCCCATGATTGCTCGGTAGTGAGCTGTCTAATTTCCAGGTGTTTCAGGTGTTTCTTCATTCCTCCTTATGGTTGATTTCTGTTTTCAGAGCACGATGATCTGAGAAGAGAGTTGACGTAGTTTCTGTGCTCTTGGCTTTGGAGGTCTGTTCGGTGTCTGTCCGGAGAGTGTCCCACGTGTGTTGCAGAAGAATGTGCGTTCTGCTCTCGAGGGTGGAAAGCCCTGGGTGTGTCCACTGAGCCCCTCCCGGCCATTCCAAGTCCAGCATTTCCTGGCTAGGTCAGGATCTGTCCATCTGTCGCGTTGGTAGCGTGGGCGTTGGCGCCTCCAGCCATCACCGTCTCACCGGTGCCTCCCTTGGGCTCCGTGGGCAGCCGTGTCCGGCCTTGCTGGCCCCGTGTTAGGTGCATGTTTGTCTCACTGGTGCCTCCCTCGGGCTCCGTGAGCAGCCGTGTCCGGCCTTGCTGGCCCCGTGTTAGGTGCATGTTTGTCTCACTGGTGCCTCCCTCGGGCTCCGTGAGCAGCCGTGTCCGGCCTTGCTGGCCCCGTGTTAGGTGCATGTTTGTCTCGGGGAGCGAGTTCTTCACCCTTCATCATTAAGAAAAGGCTCTCTCTGTCTCTCCCAACCCCTCTGGTCCTGACGTCGGTGTTACCTGGCCCCAGGGTTGTTTGCCTGAACTGTTGTCTCCCGGCCTTTGGCGTGGAGTCTGACTTGCCCCTGCTGTGCAGTGTGTCTCTTGTGAGCAGCAGCAGGTCGATCTGATTCCTAATGCCCCGTCATTCTGCGTCTCTGAGCTGTGCGTCGAGGCCCTGGACGCTGAGAGAGTATTGCAGGGGGTTGTGCCATCTTTCCATGAAAGTTTGGTGTGTTTGTGGGGTCTGTCTTGTCTTACGGGCTGGAGCGATAGCACAGCGGGTAGGGCATTTGCCTTGCACGAGGCCGACCTGGGTTTGATTCCTCCGTCCCTCTCAGAGAGCCTGGCAAGCTCCCCGTGGTATATTCGATATGCCAAAAACAGTAACAAGTCTCACAATGGAGACGTTACTGGTGCCCGCTCAAGCAAATGGATGAACAACAGGACGACAGTGACATTGACACAGTGTCTTGTCTTACAGCAGCCCATTTTTTTGTTTGTTTTTTTTTTTGCTTTTTGGGTCACACCCAGCAGTGCACAGGGGTTACTCCTGGCTCTGCACTCAGGAATTACTCCTAGGAGTGCTCGGGGATGCCGGGAATTGAATCCGGCGTGGGCGCGTGTAAGGCAAACGCCCTCCCCGCTGTGCTATTGCTCCAGCCCCGCAGTAGCCCTTTCAGTTCTTGTAGAAATGATTTCGAGTCTGTGAAGTTCTTGAGCTGCTGCTTATCCGTGAAGTTGTGTCTCAGTCCTTCGAATCTGAATGAGATTCTGGCTGGGCCTTCGTGAGTTCATTCCATTGAGTATTTTAACGGCGTCCCACCATTGGCATCGGGCCGGAGGTTCCCGTGTGATAAGTCTGCTGTGAGTCCTGCCAGCCCGTTGTGTGTGATTTCCCCCTTGGGCCTTGCTGCTCTCAGTACTCTGTCTCGGCTCTGGCTCTCTTGGTCTGACGCATCTCCGGGCTCTGGGTGCTGTGCCCCCGGCTCTGGGGGCGTCTCAGCAGTGATGCCTCTGACTGTTGCTTCTCTGTGACTTTGCTGTCCCTCTGGGGCCCCAGTGTTTCTTTCTTTTCTTTTAACTTCTTTATTTACTCCTGTGGGGCAACCCTTACAAAGCAGTCATGGCTGGGTTTCAGTCGTGCAGTATTCCAACCCCCCTTCCGCCCCAGTGTACGTGTCCCAGCACCCACGAGGGACCCGCTGGTTCCCACGCTGTCCCTCGAGTTCACCCAGCAGCAGTTCTGTCGGCTGCTGCTGCTGTCAGGAGTCTGTTCCCGGGGCTCGCTCACCTGCTCCAGCGGCCGCCGGGGCCTCCCGAGGAGTTTGTTCCACCTGCCAGATGCGTTCATTTAGGCGTTTCTGCTCGCCCCCCCACTTGTGTCTTACTGGCCGTCCGTCCCCTCGTGTTTTGGTGCTCCTTTAACACCCTCCGTGTTTCCTCCTCGTCCCTATGGAAAGGCCGGTGGGCCGGGTCTCGCTGGCCGAGCCGTCAGGTGACCAAGGCGGGTGGTTCTGCCTTGCTTTCCCCTGTGCCTCTGTGGCCTGTGGGGAACCATTACTCCCGGGCGCCCGGGCACGGGCAGGAGGCTGCGGTGGGGCGAAGCCGGGCGGGCACATGGAGAGACCCTCTGGGAGCCGATCCGGTGGTCAGAGCTCAGCTTTATTGCCGAGTACACACATGCCTGGAGAGGCCCTGCCACGCAGAGCTCAACTCCTTGGCCAGCCGCCAGCTGCCAGGCCCCCTGCTCCACCCCGGCCCAGCCCCCCTCGAGGCTGATGTTGCAGTTGGATGAAGGTGGACGTGACAAGGTGGCCGAGTGTGGCCCAAGGCCCCGTTTAGCTCTGCCCAGTTGCGAGGTTTCACTTCAGGGCCGTGAGAGGTCGGGTTTGTCCTGCTCCAGTGCCCGTCTCTCTGCCCCCCACACCCCCAAGACGCGTTTGCCGTCCTCGTGTGCCAGGGCACCCTTGGAGACATGAAGGCGCTGACCTGGCTGCGCGCTTGGGGGACTGGCCGGGGGGGGGGGGGGAACGGCACAGCCGTGTGCGCAGCTGGGACTCCGCGGCCGGAGCACGCCGGGGCTCTTGGCTGGCCGGGCTGGACAGCGCCCCCCTGAGCGGCCCCCCGACGGGAAGGGCATGTTTCTTGGTATTCTAGGATGACTCTGGCCTGGGCCCCCTTTTCACTGGGAAACCGCTGGAAGATGTGGGAAGCCCCCGGGCGGGCCCGTGCCCCGTGGGCTGGCCCCGTGTCCGGGCACAGCATTGGAGGTCACTGCCGCTCACACCCTTTCTCAGTGTTCCATGGCTGACCCGGTTCCGGCGACCCCGCTGACTGCCACCGGGGGTTCAGTGCTGCCCCTTGCCCGTCCAGGCTCCCCGCGTCACGTCACCGTGGCAGCCCCTGTTCCCAGCTGTGACATCACTGCCTCGTCCTCAACACTGTTGAGTTTCTCTGTCTTTACAAAGAACCTGTAAAGTTCGTGAGGGGGTGATGGCATGCGTGTTGTGTTCTGTTGCCCACGGGCTCTCGGGGCAGTTCTCTCGCACACACAGCGCTCGTGTTCGGTGCTCTCGAGCCGCTGTGTATGGACTGGATTGGGATGGCTCCTCCTTGTGCTCTGCTTCTGTGTGTGCCACTGTACTCTCTTCTGTCTGTCTCTCCTCTGGCCTCTTCCGACCTCTCTGTCTCTGCTTCTGTCTTCTCTCTGCTTCTGTGTCTTCTCCTTGCTTCTGTCTTGCCTCTGTCTTTCTCCCTCGCTTCTGTACCTTCTCCTTGCTGTGTCTTCTATTGTCTGTGTCCTGCTGCCTCTGCTGTCTCTGCTGCCTCTTCTTCTGTCTCTGCTGTCTCTTTCACTTCTGTGTCTTCCCCTACTTCTGTTACAGTCTTAGTTGATATAGCAATCACACATAATCATGCTGTCAACTTATAGTTGAATATTGTGGCGCTTTGGCCTGGCCCATTTCGATGCCAGCGTAGCTCACAGCTTGCCCTGGGTCCATTCCATCCCTCTTCGGGACCCTGCTTTTGGGGTGCTAGGAACTAAGGGCAACTGAGTCGAGAAAGCAGATGCCCAAGAGTAAATATTATTGGAGTCAATCAGCTCCCAAGTTACAAAGCATAACATTAACTGTCTTCCTGTGTCCATACAGAAAGGACATTGCTTTAAGGTAAACTAAGTTCCCTGCGGCAAGGCTGAAAGGACAAACCCAATGTTACCATACACCCACCCATCCATGATCTATCCATCCCTCCATCTACTTACTCATCCCCCTACCCATCAACCCATCAATCCACCCATCCACCCATCCATTCATCTCCCTATCCATCCACCCATCCACTCATCTATTCATCCACTGATCCATCTATCCATCCCTCCACCCAAGCACCTATCAACCCATCTATCCATCTACCTACCCATCCATCCATCCACCCATCCACCTATCTATTCACGCATCTATCCACCCATCCATCCACTCATCTACCCATCATCCATCCACCCATCCGTCCACCCATCTACCCATCCACCCTTCCATCCACCCATCCATCCATCTACCCATCCATCCACCCATCCACCCTTCCATCCATCCATCCATCCATCCATCCATCCATCCATCCATCCACCCATTCATGCATCTATCCATCCATCCATCCATCCATCCACTGATCCGTCCCCCCATCCATCCATCCACCCATCCATCCCCCCACCCTCCCATCCATCCCCCCATCCACCCATCCATCCCCCATGCCCCTCCATGCCCCCTCCCACCTGTCCTGTTCTTTCTCTACTGTTGCTGATCTTGTCACTGTTTGGAGATTCTGGGTTTAAAAATGAAGCTGTTGCGGCTGTGTGGAGTCCGTGACCCTGCGCAGGGCCAGCTGACGTCAGGGTGTGGTGGTGGGCTCTGTCTCCTGCCTCAGAGGGCGCCCCGAGGTCGCCCGTGTCCCTTCCCATGTCTGTCCTCTGCGAGTGCTCCCCCAGCAGAAGCCTGTAGGAGACGGAATCCTGATCCTGCCCTGGGCGTGTTGGCCCCTCCTATGGAGCAGCGGCGCCCGCAGCCCCGTAGCCCTGGCCCTCCGCGCTGCCGCGACGGCTCTGCACACGTGTCCCCCGAGCAGCAGCTGGAAGACACTGAGCCGCTCACAGTCGGGAGAGGCAGGCAGATGCCGTTAGGTTCGGATCGGGCAGACAGAACATTTGCATTAATGCGCCTCTGCAGACGCATTTGCACACGGCGCTTCAGCCGCTCCGGAGCGGGCAACTCTGAGGTAATTTCCGTGCACAGCAGAGACGCAATCTTGCGCTGATTATTTCTCACAATGAGTTGCTTTCAAAGCCAGCCTCTCTGACATGCAAATGTGGTGTCACGGGAGGGAGGCGCAGGGACAGCTGCCAATCTCATCATGTGGCACGGCCTCTGCCTGCCTCAGTGGCACCGAGGTCTGCAGCTGAGAAGCCGTCTAATGTTGGCTGACTGAGGTGTGCGGCGCTGTCCCCGTGCGTCCCACGTTCACTCAGACACACACCCTTCCTCACACACCCTCACACCCTCACACGTGCTCACCCACACACAGCCACATACAACCACACCCTCACACATGCTCACCCACACTCACACACCCATACACCCTTACTCATGCTCACCCCCCACATACACACCCGCACACACTCCACCCACTCACACCCACTCACACACCCGCACACCCACACATCCTCACACATGCTCACCCACACACAGCCACACACACCCACACCCTCACACATGCTCCCCCCCACACCCCCACACACCCCCTCACACGTGCTCACCTGCACACACCCACACATACACACACCCCCTTACAGTGCCCGCACACACACATATACATCCTCCCACGCTCATACACCCTCATATATGCTCACTCATACACCCCCTCACTCACACCCCCTCACACACATGTTCACACATTCACATACTTTGTCTTCACACATGGTCACACGCACAGTCAGACATACCTTCACTCACCCTCACACACTCATACAATGCTCACACACCCTCACAGTGCACACACACCCTCACTCACATACCCTCACACACGCTCTCATAGTCACACACCCCCTTGCTCAGGCTCGCTCACTCACACTCCTCCATCACACAATGCTCACTAATACACACATGCGCACACACCCTCACATACTCCAACCTCACACATGCTCACGCATTATACACAAACTCACAAGACATATTCACACATTTGCAGTTACACACATACACATACATAATCATGAACCATGCTCACATGGATACACTCACACACACCCACATACACATTCACAGTTACACACCACCATACACGCCCACACGGATACACTCAGCTATTCACACACCACACACAGCCATGCACAGTCACTGTTCTCACAGCCCCTGCTCAGCCTCCCCACACAGTCAGGCCTCACACACTCGAGACCCCAGCGCGGGCGCCCGGAGCAGGGGAGCACGAGCGTGTCGTAGGCCGGCGCTTGACTCTCGGGGCTCCCGTCTCCAGCCCTTTCCCGGCCTGGCCGTGGGGGTCGCGCGTTCTGTCAGCCACCCGTCCTCTTCCCGGAGGCCTTTCCTTCCCCAACTGTCGCGCCCAGATGCCGCACGGGCCTCGTCCCTCTCACGCTGCGCTCTGCCTGTGGACACGCGGGCTCACCTCTGGGCTGGGCACTGATGATGGGGGCTGCGGTGCCAGGGTTTCACGCCATGTCCCTCCATCTCAGGCCGCTCCCCGCCCGCGCAGACCTGCACAGACCCGTCTGGCCCGGTCCTGCGGCTTCTGCTCCAGCTCATGGTCCCGGCGGGGCGGCCGCCCAGCCTGTGTCCGCGCCCGGGGCTGGAGCCTGCGTCCAGGTTCTCTGCAGGCACGGGGGGGGAGCGGGGTCGTGGGGGGAGGACAGCTCACCCACCGTCAGACACTGTCTGGTGTGTCCGTGTCCGATGGGCAGAGCCCCCGGCGGCCCCTCTGCTTCCCGCCTTGAGGACCCCCGTCCCTCCGCATGTACCTGGAGGTGGGCGCAGGCAGCTGTTTCTCCACCAGGCCTCTGGGCGGGCGGAGCGCACCCCACGCTTGAGCGCCACAGGACGGGGCGGGGACAGTGGGGCCCGGTGTGTGTGTGGCGGGGGACAGTGGGGCCCGATATGTGTGTGTGTGGGGAGACAGCAGGACCCGATGTGTGTGTGTGGGGGGACAGCGGGGCCCGGTGTGTGAGTATGTGGGGACAGCGGGGCCCGGTGTGTGTGGGGGGGGGACAGCGGGGCCCGGTGTGTGTGTGTGGGTGGGGGGGGACAGCGGGGCCCGGTGTGTGTGTGTGGGTGGGGGGGGACAGCGGGGCCCGGTGTGTGAGTGTGTGGGGACAGCGGGGCCCGGTGTATGTGTGTGGGGACAGCGGGGCCTGGTGTGTGTGGGGGGGGACAGCGGGGCCCAGTGTGTGTGTGTGTGTGGGGACAGCGGGGCCCGGTGTGTGTGGGGGGGGGACAGCGGGGCCTAGTGTGTGTGTGTGTGGGGACAGCGGGGCCTGGTGTGTGTGTGTGTGGGGACAGCGGGGCCCGGTGTGTGTGTGTGTGTGGGGACAGCGGGGCCTGGTGTGTGAGTGTGTGGGGACAGCGGGGCCTGGTGTGTGTGTGTGTGGGGACAGCGGGGCCTGGTGTGTGTGGGGACAGCGTGTGTGGGGACAGCACGGGGTGTGTGTGGGGACAGCGGGGCCTGGTGTGTGTGTGTGTGGACAGTGGGGCCTGGTGTGTGTGTGTGGGGACAGCAGGGCCTGGTGTGTGTGTGTGTGGGGACAGCGGGGCCTGGTGTGCGAGTGTGTGGGGACAGCGGGGCCTGGTGTGTGTGTGTGGGGACGGGGCGGGCACAGTGGGGCCCAGCGTGTGTGGGGACAGCACGGGGCGGGAACAGCGAGACCTGCCGTGTGTGTGTGTGTGTGTGTGTGTGTGTGTGTGTGTGTGTGTGTGTGTGTGTACAGTAGGGCCCCAGATGTATGTGTCTGTGGGGATGGGGCGGGGACAGCTGTCCGGGTGTGTGGGGACAGCAGGGCCTGTGAGCTGCGTGGCGCCTGGGCATCACGGGGGCAGAGTGGCGCTCCCAGTCGTGCTGTCGCCCCCTCCCTGAAGTGACCCCAGGGACAGTGGCCGGGCTGAGTCCCGGGAGGCACTGGGAGGACAGGGGGCATGGGTGGTTCGCCGGGGCTTGTGTGAGGGGCGCATGTGTCCAGGCCCTGAGTGTGCGGAGACGGGAGGGGCGGCAAGTCCATGTCCCATGGGGCCTTGCGGGGAGTGTATCCGGGACCCCCGCCTCCACGACCCCTGCACCCCAGTCTCCGCACAGAGCCCAGAGTGGGAGGGCTCCGAGGGGCCCTGCACTTCACCCCCTGACCTCTCCCCTCTGACCCCTGGCCTCACCCACTGATCTCTCCCCTCTAAACTCTCCCACTGACCTGTCCACACTGACCTCACCTCATCCTGACCTCTCCCCTCTGACCTCACCTCACTGACCTCTCTTCTCTGACCTCGCCTCTGGGTCAGGGCTCAGCTGTCCCATCTTCGGGGTCGGGGCCAGGGGGCAGCAGCCCCTCACTGGCCAGCTCTCCCTCTCGCCGTTCACCGTCTTGGTCGCGGTGGCCCTCGGGTCCGAGGCGGCTGGGCGGGAGCGGCGGGCCGACCTTTCGACACTGTCTCCGCAGACGGACTCTCCGGCCGAGACCAGCCCGTGGAGCTGCTGAGCCCCGCCCGCGTCGGCCACATGCCCGGCCCTGGTGAGTCGGGCCTCGGGGTGGGCCCGGGTGCATGACAGGGAGTGGCCGGCTGGAGGGACCCCCCACCCCGCCCGACCCTGCCTCCCGGGCCTGAGCAGGATGGGTCCCTGGGCAGCAGGTGGCCACCCGGGCTGGGGCGGGAGTCGGGTCGCCTGCAGGGACTGCACAGAGCAGCACTGGGCAGGGTGGACGGGATGGACAGCCCCTCCCCGCCCCGGCCCTGCCCTGCCTCCCCAGACTGCCCCCTGCCTCTCTCCCCGCCCCCAAGCCTGACCCTGTCCCCAGCCCCATCCCCCAGCCTCTCAGCACCCCCTTTGGTCTGACCTTTGGCTCCTTTGGGGTCATGGCAGGTGGTGCTCAGGGCTGACTCCTGGCTCAGTGCTCAGGGGCCCAATGGGGTGCCCGGCTCAGACCCGGGCGGGTCCCAGGGTCCTGTTGCTCCAGCCCTTTATCCCGATTTCCGGCCTGAGTCGGGGTGGGGAGTGGAGGACAGCCCCCGTTCCTCTCCTGCTGAGACCCTGTGGGGCTGTGAGAGGAGCCTGGCCCCGCACCCCAAGCCCCCCGCGCACACCCTGTGCCTGGGGAAGGGGCTGGCTCGGAAGACCGGTCCACGGTCCAGCATGCAGCGGGGCGCAGAGGCGGGGCCTGAGTCCCTGTGCTGCAGACCTGTGAGCTGACGTGCAGGACAGGGCAGTTGTGAGTGGAGGCGCCGTCCCCACCGTCCACACTGTCCCCCGCCATCCACACTGTCCCCCGCCGTCCACACTGTCCCCCGCTCTCCACACTGTCCCCGCTCTCCACACTGTCCACACTGTCCCCCGCCGTCCACACTGTCCCCCGCCGTCCACACTGTCCCCCACCGTCCACACCGTCCCCCACTGTCTACACTATCCCTGTCCCCCGCCATCCACACTGTCCCTTGCCGTCCACACTGTCCCCCACCCTCCACACTGTCCACACTGTCCCCCGCCGTCCACACTGTCCCCCGCCGTCCACACTGTCCCCCGCCATCCACACTGTCCCCCGCCGTCCACACTGTCCCCCGTCGTCCCCGCTGTCCCTTGCCGTCCACACTGTCCCCCACCCTCCACACTGTCCACACTGTCCCCCGCCGTCCACACTGTCCCCCGCCGTCCACACTGTCCCCCGCCATCCACACTGTCCCCCGCCGTCCACACTGTCCCCCGTCGTCCCCGCTGTCCACACTGTCCCCGCCGTCCACACTGTCCCCCGCTGTCCACACTGTCCCCCACTGTCCCCTGCCATTCACACTGTCCCCCGCCGTCCACACTGTCCCCCGCTGTCCACACTGTCCCCCGCCGTCCCCACTGTCCCCCACTGTCCACACTATCCCCCGCCATCCACACTGTCCCCGTCTGTCCACACTGTCCCCCGCCGTCCACACCGTCCCCCGCTGTCCACACTGTCCCCCACTGTCCACACTGTCCCCCGCCATCCACACCGTCTCCCGCCATCCACACTGTCCCCCTCTGTCCACACTGTCCCCCACCATCCACACTGTCCCCGTCTGTCCACACTGTCCCCCGCCATCCACACTGTCCCCCTCTGTCCACACTGTCCCCCGCCGTCCACACTGTCCCCCACTGTCCCCCTCTGTCCACACTGCCCCACCGCCGCCCTCCGAGTCCAGGGCCTGTCGCGGGGAGAGGCCAGTGCCCCCAGCGTCTGCCGCTGTGCGGACGGGGCCGAGACAGGCCCTTGGGGAAGCCGAGGGCACGAGCCGTGTTCACCCTCTCTGAGCGTCCAGGGCGGGGCGGGGGGCAGCCCCACTGCCCTGTCCAGCTCAGTGGATTTACCACAGACCCTCAGGCCCTGCCCTCCGCCCCGCCCCACCTCTGCCCCTCACGGCCCCACCCTCAGGCCCTCAGACCCCCACCCTGTTGCTCAGAATCCCCGAGGACCCCGGTGTCCGCCTCTCTCCCAGCGCCCAGCCCTGCCCTCTGACCCGGGTCGCAGAGAGGGACTCGGAGCAGCCGGCTCAGAGCACCAGGGCTGTTCTGCCCCACGGCTCTCCTCATCTCCCCTCCCGGGCCACTGCACCCCTCCCTCTGGGGGCTGCCGCTATCCTCCCTCAATTACCGCCTCCTCCAGGCAGGCAGGCGGCGTGAACTCACCATCAGGACACATGGGCAGTCCCATGGGGCCACCCTCGCGGGGCTGAGCCCTGGCCCCAGCTCTCCCTGTGTCACTGGGGGTCCATGCCGGGCAGAGGCCATGGAGGCCTTGGTATGTGCAGGGTGAGGCGTGTGCGGTGGAGGGAAGTGTGAAGGGGGGGCATGTGCAGGGGGAGGCATGCTGAGGAGGCAGTGCAGGGGAGGCGTGGCAGGGGTGGCATGTGCAGGGGAGAGTCGTGGTGGACAGGCATGTGTAGGGGGCAGGTGTGTGCAGGGAAGAGAGAATCGGGGTGGAGACAGGTGCAGGGGGAGGCAGTGCAGGGCAGAGGCGTGGCTGGGGGGAGGCATGTGCAGAGAAGCCTGGCTGGGGAGGCGGTGCAGAGGAGAGGCGTGGCTGGGGAGGCTGTGCAGGGGAGAGACGTGGCGGGGAGGCATGTGCAGAGAAGCCTGGCTGGGGAGGCGGTGCAGAGGAGAGGCGTGGCTGGGGAGGCTGTGCAGGGGAGAGGCGTGGCGGGGGAGGCATGGGCGGGGGTAGGTGTGGCAGGGGCAGGTGTAGGGGGAGGCGTGTGCAGGGGTTCACTCACACTGGGGGAGCCTGGCAGGTTCTCAGACCCCCAGCTTGTCACCCTCACCAGGGGGGCCTTCTGCCGTCCCCTCACATCGGGGTCTCCCTGGGGCGGCCCCCCTGCAGGTTCTCTGCCCGGCTGGAGGGAGCGGCCGTGCCTTCCCCACGGACCATGGCCACTGCGGCGCGGCGTCCATCCTGGTCCACGAGGCGCTGCCCCTCTCTGCTCAGAGGCCCTGGGTGGCCTTCTCTGTGGTCCCCCAGCCCTGCTGGGTGAGCTCCCTGGGCAGTGCTCGGCCCCTGCGTGCCTGACCGCCCCACTCCTGGCCCTGCCTGGCCCGGGAACTGTCCTCCCCGGCCGCTGTAGCCAGCCCCGACGCGCTCCCCGCCGGCCACGTGGGGACGCTCTGGTGTGGCCCTGCCCGTCTGCCAGCGGGCTCACTGCATTCCCGTGGCTGTGTCCGTGGCCCGGCACTGCCTTTTCTTTTGTGTTCTTTGGTGTTTGTGATGAGGCTCTGCTCCCTCCCCGGTGGGAGGGCTTGAGCAGTGCGTTTCCTTAAAGCTTCCGTTGGAGAAGAGGAGTCGGGCTCGAGCTCTTGTTATTACCGTGCTGGAAAGGTCTGGAAAGTACTGACTTCAGTCAGTTTGTGATTATGGGATTGTGCTGTTTTCTATTTCTAATCGGCTCAGGAAACAGTGTTTGAGAACTTGTCTGTTTCGTGTTGTTTTGAAAGACGACGGGCCGTTGACTGGTTTCTCAAAGTTTGATTCCTCGTCTCTGAAGCTGGGGGTGCGGGTGCCTCTGTGTCCCCGGGATTCTGAATTTGCGCCTCTTCTCTCACTTTGTAAACACCTTGTCAGAAGTTTTCCTGTTGTTGGTCTTTACAAAGAACCGGCTTCCCATTGTGTTGGTTGGAGTGAACATATGTAATGAATCTTGAATTCCATTTATGTATTTGTTATTTCTTCCATCTGTTTTCCTTGGGTTTGCTGTTGTGTTCTAATTTCTTGAGGCTAGATCCAGTTTGTTTATTTGTATACCCTCGTCCTCGGATACAAACATTGAAATCTGCCCATTTTCTGCTGAATGCGGGCGGAGATTTGCGTGTCTGACACAAGTTTTCCGCAGTCTCTGCGTCTGAACCTTGTTAAGGTGTGGGTTGCTTCTTGGACCCCCCCAGTTCTTAGAAAGTGGCTGAAATGCGTCTGCTGCTCCCCTGTTCTGGGGGACAGTCACCAGCCCTGCCCTCGGCCCCACTCCTGTCGGGTCCGTGCAATGTTCCCCCGTGCAGGCCTGTCGGGCCCTTCCCGCCACTCAGCTGCTCGATTTCTCACCCCGGCTTGTCACCGGAGACCAGGGTGATCCCCCGGGGTGAAGCCCACCCAGAGAGTGGGAGGGGCTTCTGCACTCTGTGGGGACTGGAGGCCAGCACTGAGGGGCCTGGCTGTGTGTGCCCGTGTGTGTGGGGGGAGGAGGTATGTGAGGAGGATGTGTGTGTGTGTGTGTGGTCCGGGTGTGTGCATCTGTGTGGGCTGAAGGTACTAGGATGGTGTCTGAGGGCAGTACACACACTTCCACAGCCCTGCAACACAGGCACATGCCCCATACACATTATCCACACGCTGTATGTTTATGCACAGAGGCATGCAAACCTCGCCATGCACATGTGTCTGCACAAACAGCCACACACACACACACACACACACACACACACACAGGTAGGTTCTTTGTAGCAAAGTACACATGGTGCACTGTGGTGGACACACGTGGGCAGGTGCACCAGGCAGACACACCCGCACACACACAAACACACACATGGGCAGGTGCACCATGGCAGGCACATACACACCTGCACACACACATGGACAGGTGCACCGTGGCAGACACACACACGCACATGCACACAGGGGCAGGTGCATCGTTGCTTTCTGCCTGGCGGGGCTCGGGGACCACATGGGGCGTTAGGGGTGGGATCTGCCCCTTGCGGCAGACACAGCCTGTGCCCACCCAGTGCCTGCTCCGTGCCCCACGGGGCTGCCAGCCCTGTCCCCGTGTTCGCGGGAGCGCCCCGCCAGCTGCCGCGCCTTTGCTGCCGTGGGCCACACCGTGAGGGCAGGGGGCGGGTGCAGCGAGAGGCTGTGATGTCCGTGTGGGGCCCCGGCCGGGCAGTGGGCGCTCAGGAGTGGCCGGGCCGTGGCTGTGCCCAGCAGCACCGTCCCATGGCGGACGGAGTGGGACACGCATCCCTGCCTCGGGCCCTGAAGCCCCTTTGTGTGCGCTGACGTCAGGCCAGGCCGTGCCCGTGGACACCCACGGAGGCTGGCACTCCGGCTGGGCCCCGCATTCCTGGGCAGAGAAGGGCCCTTGTTCTCCCTGCGACCTCTTGGGCCGGGTCGGGGACGGAAATAGTCACGGCGTCACTGTGACGCACCGCGGCGCCCCCGCCTGTCCCCCTTCCCAGCCGCTCTCCTGTGACCCCCAGGCTTCTCGCCACAGTGCTCTCCCTGCCACCCGCAGCCGTGCGGGCCCTCCCCCGCCCCCAGGCCTGTCCCCAGCCCGGCCTGCCCGTCACTGTGGCCTCGCTGGCCTTCATTGGCGGGTCAGCTTCCGGGCATCCGGGTGCCCAGCCCCGTCCAGGGCCCGCGTCGGGCGCTGACAAGACCCGACTCCGCTGCTCCAGCCCCTGGATCTTGGGGACCCCAAGGTTTCCTGGGCAGGGACACCCCAGGGGAAGGTTGCCGTGAGGGTCCTCGTGTCCCCCACACCGCTGTGCCCACGGCTGAGGTCAGCCAGGTCAGGGCCTGCAAATGCGCCCGGACAGTTGGGGGCACCAGGGTCTGAGTTCCCAGGAGGCAGCCCTGCGCGGGACCCTCCTCTCCCCGCACTGCGCAGGGCAGGGGCCTGCGTCCACTGACACAGCACCGGGGGCCCAGAGCTGGCTGCCCAGGCAGGCTCGCACCCACACGTGCCCCCCAAGTTGGGGTGCCCTCCTGGCAGTTTGGGGAACGGGGTCAGCTGGTGCCTGCGTGCAGGGGCCAAGGGTGTCGCGAGTCCTCCTGGCCCTCTCTGAGGGCTCTGGGATGTGCAGCCATGGGTTCGGGCAGACGACGGCTCGTGGGGGCCTGCCCGCTGCCCAGGGAGGGGACGGGGCGTCCCAGAAGCCGCAGCCGTGTCAGGGCAGACGCACAGCCGTGCCAAGCCGTGCCCTTGTCTGAACCGGCGTCCGGCACACGCAGCCTCGCGCCCGTCCGTGACCGCTTGTGTGCTCTCCCTGCAGTGGACGTGGCCTCGGCGCTGCCCCTGCAGGTGGCCCCCCCAGCCGTGCCCATGGACCTGCGCCTGGACCACCCCTTCTCCCTGCCCGTGGCCGAGCCTGGCCTGCGGGAGCAGCAGCTGCAGCAGGAGCTCCTGGCGCTGAAGCAGAAGCAGCAGCTGCAGCGGCAGATCCTCATCGCCGAGTTCCAGCGGCAACATGAGCAGCTGTCGCGGCAGCACGAGGCCCAGCTGCACGAGCACATCAAGGTGAGCAGGCGCGCAGGGCACAGACACGCCTAGGACACGCATGGCACGGACATGCCTAGGACACGCATGGCATGGACATGCCTAGGGCACACAGGGCCACAGACACGTCTAGGACAGGTGCAGGGCTACTGAGACGCCTAGGATACACAGGGCCTCAGACACGCAGGGCCACGGACACGCCGGGCCACAGACACGCTCAGGGCCCACTTCACAGGCATGGCCACGAACACGCAGTGTCACAGACACAGGGAGGACCACGCACTAGTATACACGCAGGGCCAGGCTTTCTGGTTGCGCGGGCCCCGGGGATGTCACTGCCTGGCACCAGGAGCCAAGGGGCCACAGATCTCCCGGCCCAGAGGGGCCGTCTCGTGGCTCCTGCCTTCATTGAGGGCAGAGGTGCCCGCGGTGGGGCCCAGCCTGACCAGGGCACCGTCCATTCAGCCAGCCACCAGCTGCGTGGGCGCCTCACCGCCCCTCCCCTCCGCCCACGACCTCAGGCTGTCGCTCATTCTGCCCAGTGCTCACCCAGCCTGTCAGAAAGGGTGTTTCAGCCTCTGCCTACGTCCCTGTGTCTCGTGGCCGTGGCCGTGTCCCCCATGCACCCAGCATGTTCCTGCGTGGGTGGGGGCGGGACTTCAGACACCGGGGGTCTCTGGCTGCTCACTCTGGCCGAGCCCATGACAGCGCCGGGGAGGTGGACAGCCAGGTGCAGCCGCTCCCTGACCGCGGGGCTGCGGGCTGGCCTGTGCGGATGTGAGTGCCTCGGGACCTCCTGTGCCCGCTGGGCAGCGGGGCCGCTGGGCGAGGGAAGGAGAGCAGCTCGGGGCGCAGCGGGCGCGGCCAGCACCAGAGTGGGGGCGCAGAGGGCACGGCCAGCACCGGAGTGGGGGCGCAGAGGGCGCGGCCAGCACCAGAGTGGGGGCGCAGAGGGCGTGGCCAACACCCGGAGTGGGGTTGCAGAGGGCGCAGCCAGCACCCGGAGTGGGGGCGCAGAGGGTGAGGCAAACACCCAGAGTGGGGGCGCAGAGGGCACGGCCAACACCCGGAATGGGGGTGCAGCGGGCACAGCCAACACCCAGAGTGGGGTCGCAGAGGGTGAGGCAAACACCCAGAGTGGGGGCGCAGAGGGCACGGCCGACATCCGGAGTGGGGGGTGCAGAGGGCATGGCCAACACC
This sequence comes from Sorex araneus, assembly GCF_027595985.1. Lineage (NCBI taxonomy): Eukaryota > Metazoa > Chordata > Mammalia > Eulipotyphla > Soricidae > Sorex > Sorex araneus. Next base: position 157,273,452 of record NC_073313.1, on the reverse strand, counting down.
CAGAGTGGGGGCGCAGAGGGCACGGCCAACACCCGGAGTGGGGGCGCAGAGGGCGCGGCCAACACCCGGAATGGGGGCGCAGAGGGCACGGCCAACACCCGGAGTGGGGGCGCAGAGGGCGCGGCCAACACCCGGAGTGGGGGCGCAGAGGGCGCGGCTGACACCCAGAGTGGGGGTGCAGCGGGTGCGGCCAGCATGGGGCTGAGGCGGGGGCTCGGCTAGGGATCTGGGCCCCAGGTGGGAGAATCACGAGCAAGCTGGTGTCGAGAAGCGGGTCAGAGCCGCCAGCCTAGCTAGGCTCCATGTGACCCGGTCGCCCAAATGAGGCCCCGGCACAGGCCCCCGGGCCCACGCGTGTGGGGCTGAGCAGGGGTGCTGGGGTGGCACGGCCCTGAGCGCCCGTCTCATGCACACAGTCTCAGGGCCCTTCTGGCGTGGCCACGGGAGGCCGGTGCCCAGGCAGGTGCCACTCCTGAAGGCCGGACACACCTCCCCGCCTCCGGCTCCGCCAGAGCAGGGCTGCAGTGGAGCCCTGGGCCCCTGCTCCCTGGGGACCCTGTACGCCCGGATGGCCACATGCAGGGCGGGGCCTGAACCTGTCGGCTCTGTCTGGCCCCTCCGTTTAGTCATGTGTGTGGTGTGTGTATGTGTGGTGTGTGTATGTGTGTTGTGTGTGTATATTTGTGTGTATGTATGTGGTGGGTGTGTGTGTGGTAGAAGTGTGTATGTATTTGTGGTGTATGTATGTGGTGTGTGTATGTGTGTGGTCTGTGTATGTGTATGGTGTGTGTATGTGTGCGTGGTGTGTGTTTTTGTGTGTGGTGTGGTGTGCGTGGTGTGTGTGGTGTGTATGTGTATGTATGTGTGTGTGGTGTATGTGTGCATGGTGTGTGTTTGTGTGTGTGTGGTGTGGTGTGCGTGGTGTGTATGGTGTGTGTGTGGTGTGTGGTGTGTGTGGTGTGTGTGGTGTATGTGTGTGGGTGTGTGGTATATGTGTGTGAGTGTGTGTGGGCACACCCAGCAGGCTCAGGCCTGACTCCTGGCGGGCTCGGGGACTATGTGAGGTGCTGGGGACAGAACCTGGGCAGCCACATGCCAGGCAGAGAGCCGCCCGCTGCACTGGGCTGTGGCCCCTCAGTGTTGTCCAGAGCTGGCCCGGGCTCCAGGGCTCTGGGCGGCTCAGAGTGACGCAGGTCAGTGTGGCGCTGACGGGCGGGGACATGGGCGAGAGCGCTGCTCCCTCTAAGCCACACGGCAGAAGTCTGAGCGCCTCCGACCGCAGGTGTGCAGTTCACGCCGGGACATGCGTCTCTTCCGCTCCCAGCCCCGGGAGACAGGAGGAAGGGACGGGGTCCACGTGGGGCCTCTTCACCTCAGCAGGGCTGTGAGGCGGCTGAGAGCCACGTCTGCACATGGGGCGTGTGGGTGCGGACATGGGTGTGTGGGTGTGGTTGTGGGTGTGGGTGTCTGGGTGTGTCTGTGTGGGTGTGTGTCGTGTCTGCCTGTGGATGTGTGGGTGTGTGTTGTGTGTGGTATGTGGGGGGTGTGTGAGTGGGGCTGTGCATGTGGGGGTGATTGTGAGTGTGAGTGTGGTCTGTGGGGGGGGTCATGTGCGTCTGTGGGTATGTGTCTGTGTGGGTGTGCCGTCGTGTGTGTCTGTGAGTGTGGTATGTGGGTATGTGTGGGTATGTGTGACTGTGGTCTGTGGGGGGGTGTCGTGTGTCTAGGTGTGTGTCTGTGGGGGGTATGTGGGTGTGTCATGTGTGTCTGTGGGCATATGTGGGTGTGGGTGTGTGTCTTGTGTCGGTGTGGGTGAGTGTGGGTGTGTGAGTGTGGTCTGTGTGGGTATCGTGTGTGTCTGTGGGATGTGTAGGGGTGTGTTGTGTGTGTCTGTGGGGTGTGTGGGTGTGTGTTGTGTGTAAGGGTATGTCGTGTGTGTTTGTGGGGGTGTGTGTTGTGTGTACTGAGTCGTGTGTGTCTGGGGGTGTGGGGGTGTGTGTTGTGTGTATCTGGGGTGTGTAGGGGTATGTCGTGTGTGTTTGTGGGGGTGTGTGTTGTGTGTACTGAGTCGTGTGTGTCTGAGGGTGTGTGGGTGTGGGTGTGTGTTGTGTGTATCTGGGGTGTGTAGGGGTGTGTCGTGTGTGTTTGTGGGGGTGTGTGTTGTGTGTACTGAGTCGTGTGTGTCTGGGGGTGTGGGGGTGTGTGTTGTGTGTATCTGGGGTGTGTAGGGGTATGTCGTGTGTGTTTGTGGGGGTGTGTGTTGTGTGTACTGAGTCGTGTGTGTCTGGGGGTGTGTGGGTGTGGGTGTGTGTTGTGTGTATCTGGGGTGTGTAGGGGTGTGTCGTGTGTGTTTGTGGGGGTGTGTGTTGTGTGTACTGAGTCGTGTGTGTCTGGGGGTGTGGGGGTGTGTGTTGTGTGTATCTGGGGGTGTGTAGGGGTGTGTTGTGTGTGTGTCTGGGGGTGTGTGTTGTGTGTAGTGTGTCGTGTGTGTCTGGGGGTGTGTGGGTTTGGGTGTGTGTCGTGTGAGTCTGGGGGTGTGTGGGTGAGTGTGGTCTGTGGGGGTGTCGTGTGTGTCTGTGTCTGTGGGTGAGTGTGGGGGCTCCTGCAGGACTCTGGGTGGGACTCAGAACCCCCTTTCCTGCTCTCCCTGAAGTGGCCGCCAGGGGGCCCGGGCCGCTCAGGGACTGCTCACCGGGTTTCCCAGCGGGGGTCGGCCCTGCCCGGCCAGGCCTGCTGCGGCCTCAGTGGACAGTGCCGTGCGGGCGGGGCAGCCTGCCTCCGTGTCCAGAGGCCGGAGGGGCCAGGAGACGCCGCACTCCCGCACTCCGTGGTCTCCGCGCGGGCCGGCGGCGCTGACCGCTGTCCCCACAGCAGCAGCAGGAGCTGCTGGCCCTGAAGCACCAGCAGGAGCTGCTCGAGCACCAGCGGAAGCTGGAGAGGCACCGGCAGGAGCAGGAGCTGGAGAAGCAGCACCGCGAGCAGAAGCTGCAGCAGCTGAAGAACAAGGAGAAGGGCAAAGAGAGTGAGCGCCCACCCGCCCCGCCCACCCCGCCCAGCCTCCACCTCGCTGTCCTCCATCCCACGGGCCCTCCCGCCCTCCATCCCATGGCCCTCCCGGTCCCACTGACCCCCTCCCGAATCCCACTGACCCCCTGCCTAACCCCACTGACCCCCTCCCTAATCCCACTGACCCCCTCCCTAATCCCACTGACCCCCTGCCTAATCCCACTGAGCCCCTGCCTAACCCCACTGAGCCCCTGCCTAACCCCACTGACCCCCTCCCTAATCCTACTGACCCCCTCCCTAATCCCACTGAGCCCCCCTCCCAAATCCCACTGACCCCCTCCCTAATCCCACTGACTCCCTCCCTAATCCCACTGAGCCCCTTCCTAATCCCACTGACCCCCTGCCTAATCCCACTGACCCCCTCCCTAATCCCACTGACCCCCTGCCTAATCCCACTGAGCCCCTGCCTAACCCCACTGAGCCCCTGCCTAACCCCACTGACCCCCTCCCTAATCCCACTGACCCCCTCCCTAATCCCACTGAGCCCCTTCCTAATCCCACTGACCCCCTGCCTAACCCCACTGACCCCCTCCCTAATCCCACTGACCCCCTCCCTAATCCCACTGAGCCCCCCTCCCAAATCCCACTGACCCCCTCTCTAATCCCACTGAGCCCCTTCCTAATCCCACTGACCCCCTGCCTAACCCCACTGACCCCCTGCCTAATCCCACTGACCCCCTCCCTAATCCCACTGAGCCCCCTCCCTAATCCCACTGACCCCCTCCCTAATCCCACTGTGCCCTCCTCCCTAATCCCACTGACCCACCCTCCCTAATCCCACCAGCCCCCTTCCTAATCAATCCCACAGTGGTCTGCCTCTTATCTCAGCCTGTGGCTCTGCTCACTGTGGTTCTGCCCCTTCCTGCCCCCCCTATTATGTGGCCACCTGACCTCGTCACTCTTGTCTATGTGACCCTGTCTTGGTCCCCACCTCTGGTGTGTGTCCCAGCGTGACCCAGGGATTCATATAAGCTTGAGCCTCGCAGCCCTGACCCTCCCGCCCCGCAGCCAGTGTGGGGGACAGTGCATCATGACATGAGCCCCTCCTCTCTGGTCAGGTCCTCCCTCAGGTGACCCTTGAGGGAGGTCCCCGGCACCCATGGCACAGGGCGGCTCAGCCAGCCTGGGTGTCAACCGTAGGTGTAGACTGTGGGTATAGACCATGGATGTAGATCTTGGATGCAGACCATGGATAGACACTGTGGTTAGGCCATGGGTGTCGACTGCGGGTGTAGACCACAGGTGTAGACGGTGGGTATAGACCATGGGTGTAGACTATGGATATAGACTGCAGGTATAGACCATGGGTATAGACTGTGGGTATAGACTGCAGGTATAGACCTTGGGCGTAGACTGCGGGTATAGACCATGGGTGTAGACTGCAGGTATAGACTGCAGGTATAGACCTTGGGCGTAGACTGCGGGTATAGGCTGGGGGTATAGACTGCAGGTGTAGACTGTGGGTATAGGCCGTGGGTGTAGACCACAGGTGTAGACTGTGGGTATAGACTATTGGTGTAGACCGTGGGTGTGGACTGCGGGTGTAGACCACAGGTGTAGACTGTGGGTATAGACTATTGGTATAGACTGTGGGTGTAGACTGTGGGTGTGGACCGCGGGTGTGGACCATGGGTGTAGACTGTGGGTATAGGCTGGGGGTATAGACTGCAGGTGTAGACTGTGGGTATAGACTATTGGTGTAGACTGTGGGTGTAGACCGTGGGTGTGGACTGCAGGTGTAGACCATGGGTGTAGACTGTGGGTATAGACTATTGGTGTAGACCATGGGTGTAGACTGTGGGTATAGGCTGGGGGTATAGACCGCAGGTATAGACTGCAGGTATAGACTGTGGGTATAGACCGTGGGTGTAGACTGTGGGTATAGGCTGGGGGTGTAGACCGTGAATGTGGGCTGCGGGTGTAGACCACCGAGTGCCTGCTGCCCGCTCCCTGACCCAGCTGGAGGACGTGGCCCCACCATTCCCTGCGGGAGGTGCGTCCTCCCCTCGGTGCCCACGTGCCCTTCACGGGCCACGGGGCTCTGTCACCGAGAGTGACATGGAGTGGGGTCACGCACGAGCAGGGGGAGCCAGGACCCCGTGCCATGGAGGTGGGCCCGGCCCTCACGCGGCGCCCTGAGCCGAGCCTGCGCGCCGAGAGCCTTTCCCGAGGGCCCCGCCCTGCCCCCGCGAGAGGCGCCGGAACTGGCCTCGGGCGGGCACGGGAGCAGCGTGGCAGCGTGGCACAGGGGGTTTGTCCCGTGGCGAGTGTGTGGCCGCAGCGTGGGGGCTGCCGTGTTCCGGGAGCCCCGGGCCGCAGAGAGCTGGCCCTGCGCCGGCCGGGCCATGAAGGGCGCGGGGTTTCCTGCCTGTGGCAGCGGCCCTGCAGGTCACTCTCTTCGCTGCGCCTGCACTGCCTGGCTCTGGGCCCCGGAGCGCCACTGGTGGGCAAGAAGGGGGGCCCAGCAGGGCCAAGGGAGGGACCTCGCTCCCCGTGGCCCTTTCGGCTGGCTGGCCCCGGCCGCCCTCCTCGTGTGGACACCGCCTCTGTCCTCTGGTGGCCACCTCAGCCGAGCACTGTGCCCTGAGCTCCAGGGGGTGCCTGTGCGGGACCTCTTTGCAGAGGGGCCCTGGGCGCACGTCCGCCTTGTCCTGCCCCACGTCCTGTCCCGCCCTGACCTGTCCCATCCTGCACCATACCGCCCTGCTCTACCCCGTCCCACCCCTCCCACCCCTCCCGTCAGCGTGCGTGCCCGCCCCTCCCCGCCCCACCCCTCCCGCCCGTCAGCGTGCGTGCCCGCCGCAGGCGCCGTGGCCAGCACAGAGGTGAAGATGAAGCTGCAGGAGTTCGTCCTGAACAAGAAGAAGGCGCTGGCCCAGCGGAGCCTGAACCACTGCATCACCAGCGACCCGCGCTACTGGTACGGGTGAGTGCCCGCCCGAGCCCCCTGTCCCCCCGCCGCCCGCCCCACCCCGCCCGCCCGCGCTCAGCCCCGCCGCCCCCTCCAGGAAGACCCAGCACAGCTCGCTGGACCAGAGCTCCCCGCCGCAGAGCGGGGCGTCGGCCTCCTACCAGCACCCGCTCCTGGGCATGTACGACGCCAAGGACGACTTCCCGCTGCGCAAGACAGGTGGGCGAGGGGGCGGCGCGGCCCGGGAGGGCCGTGGGAGGGGCTCTGCGGGGCTGGCCGGGAGCTGCTGCAGCCGGTGCGGCCCCTGTGCTGCCCCTGTGCGGGTGACGCCACCGAGGGTCCTCCTGACCCCCCCTCAGAGCACACGGCGCCCACCCCGTCAGTCCACTGTCCCCGGGGCGGGCCTGGCAGGTGCAGCAGGGCTGGGGGTGCCCAGACGTGGTGCTTCCGGGGGGTGGCTCATGGGGGGGGGTGTTCCCCCGCAGTCGGGCGGGTTGGCGTGGGGGGCAGGGGGTATCCTGGGCCCCTTGCCCGCGCCTGGCGAGGACACCAGCCGTCCACTGCAGCCTGAGCGCGTCCAGGCCGGGAGGGCGGCAGAGCCCCCCGCACGTGTCAGCCCTGAGCACACGGACTGGCCAGCCGCCCCCGCCCCGCCCCACCCCTGCGGCCACCTGGGTTTGGTGCCACTGCACGGTGGCTGCTCCGAGACATCCTGAGAAGCACGAGGACCGGCCGTGGCTCGGGGCCCACCACCCTGTGCTCGTCGCCTCGCGGTCTGGGGGTGCTCAGGCCTGATGCTGTCCTCACAAGGGGGGAGCTGCAGGCCTGGGTCATGGCCCCCCCACCCTGGCGACTCTTCAGAGACCAGCCAGCCCCTCCCTCCTGGCTCCAGAGCCGGGCAGAACCGACAGCACCACCCCCCCCCCCGCCCTCCCGTGCGCCCCATTGACCAGGAGACCCAGGACAGACGGGCGGGCAGAGGAGAAAGGGGAGCCCCCCCGCCCGGCCCGACTCCAGCGGGCCCTGTAGGCCGAGCTCCGGGGGTCTCCCTGCTCTGGGCTGAGCGAGCCCCTGTCACGTGCCGCCAGCAGTGTCTGCTCTGTCACTCACAGGGGCTGGTGCGGGCAGCAGGGAGAGACCAGGGCGCACTGGCCACATCCAGCGGGACCCTGGCCCGAGCCCCAGAGAGGGTAGAGGGCAGGGGCATGGCGTCCAGCCCGCTCACTTCAGGACACACACAGAGACACACACAGAGATACAGAGACACACAGAGATACAGAGACACACAGAGATACAGAGACACGCACGCACGCACACACCCCCCCCCCACATGCTGGGTGTGGGGCTGCCCCCGGGGCAGGGCCTGTGCCTTCCTGTGTCCTGCTCCTTGGGCCCCCGAGGCCCCCCTGGGGGCTTCTAGCCGGGGTCTCAGCCCCTGCGGGTCACGGGGAGCCACCTAGGTGCGGGTGGAGGCCAGAAAACCGGACCCTCAGGAGCTGCACCCAGGGTCCCGTTGCTGCCCCCGGCGCGTGTGGCCGGTGTGGGCCAGTGGTGGGCGCCGGGCCCGGCTGACCGCGCCCCGCCCGCAGCCTCCGAGCCCAACCTGAAGCTGCGCTCGCGGCTGAAGCAGAAGGTGGCCGAGCGGCGGAGCAGCCCGCTGCTGCGGAGGAAGGGCGGGCCCGTGGTCACCGCGCTCAAGAAGCGGCCCCTGGACGTGCCCGGTGAGTGGCCCGGGGGTCTGCCCCGCCCGCTCCCCGCGGGGCGCCGAAGTCCGCCAAGGGACACTGGCCTGCCTGTCCCGCTCCCCTCCCCGCGCTCGGCGCTGCTCTCGGGCGCCCTCTGGCCACCGAGCGGCGGAAGCGCACCCGGGTCTGCGGCCGCCCTCCCCGAGCTGGGTCCCAGGGGGCGGGGCGCGGGGCCTGGTCCTGGGGGCAGTGGGGGGGCGCGGGGGCGGGGGCTCGGGCCGGCCTCACCCCCTCTTCCCGCAGACTCGGCCTGCAGCAGTGCGCCCGGCTCAGGGCCCAGCTCCCCCAACAACAGCTCGGGCAACGTCAGCGCGGAGAACGGCCTCGCCCCCGCGGTGCCCAGCGTCCCCGCCGAGGTCAGTGCCCTCTCTCGGCTCGGCTCGGGCCCGCCCACCCGTCCCTGGCGCCCCTCCGCACCCAGCGCCCTGCACGTGCCCGCAGGCTTTCCGCACAGATGGGGGCGGGGGGGCAGCGGGCAGACCCGGAAGACCCCCAGAAGCTGGCTCGGACGCTGCCAGGTCACAGGGTCGCTGTCCGGCTGCCCGGCTGCCCAGTGCAGAGTGGACCTGCCTCCTGCATTCTCCACTCCCTGGGTCCAGTGTGTCAGGGCCCACCTGGTCTCTGTCGCGGGACCCCCAGTTCACCAGGAGTGGGGCTAAGGTGCAGAGCTGCGCCCTGATGGGGTCCCGGGAGCGGCTGACGGTGGGGGCAGCCTGCCCCTCCTGCCCCTGGCCAACATGAGGTGTCACTCAGGCTGCCCGCCTCAGTCCCGCCCCGCAGACCCCCACGGCCCCACCCCTACACTGCTGCCCTTCTGCCCAGGCCCTCACGTACTCTGTCAGAGGCCTCGGCTACAGCCGAGGTGGGCAGGGCGCCCCCCCCCCCCCCCCCCGTGGCCCTGACCTCAACCCTGAACCCGAGCCCAGGAGCTCCGTGTCCCGCTGTGCACTACAACCCATCCTGACGCTCCCTCAGCCGGTGGCCTCTCCCAGTCACATGGAGGGGGGTATCGGGGCTGTCCTGTCCTCTGACGCCGAGACCGGGCACCCTCTGGCATCCCCGGGCGGCTGGGTGGACAGTGGCCACACACCCCTGGGCAGTGTGGCCGCAGTCAGAAACGCTTCCTACTTACGTTGGGCTTCGGGCCTGGCTCCTCGTGTCACCGCGTCCCCCAGCTTCCCCGGTGACATCTGGTTAACATGCCCCTACAGCATGGCCTGAGGGGCAGGGGACTGTCCTGTCCCCATGGCAAAGCCAACCCGCAGGGCTTCAGCGGTCTCCGCTCACCGTCCCCTGGCCGGGACAGCCCAGGGCAGAGCTCAGGCCCCGGGCGGGTCCCCGTCCAGGAGTCACGGCCTCCGACGTGTTCCCGGTCACTCCGTGCCCTTGAGTCACGCTGTCCTAGCCCTGGCCCTGCGTCCCTTTCGGTGTCCTTGTCCTTTGCCTCTCAGTGGCTGTTAGTGGGGCCACGCTGGACGGAGCCCCGGGGGGCGTCCACCAGCCGAGGGCCCCTTCCCCGGGGCTGACGCGCATCTCTCCCCAGACCGGCCTGGCCCACAGACTGGTGGGGCGTGAGGCCGCACCGCTGCCCCTCTACACGTCGCCGTCCCTGCCCAACATCACGCTGGGGCTGCCGGCCACGGGCCCCTCTGCGGTGAGTGGGGGTCTGAGCGGGGGTGGGTGGGCAGGCGCCCCCAGCCCCCTGAGCTGCCTGTGCCCCGCAGGGCGCAGCCGGCCAGCAGGACGTGGAGCGCCTGGCCCTGCCCGGGCTCCCGCAGCGCCTCCCCCTCTTCCCCAGCGCGCACCTGCCCCCCTACCTGGGCACGGCACCCCTGGAGCGGGACGGCGCCCACAACCCGCTGCTGCCGCACATGGTCCTCCTGGAGCCGCCCACCGCCCAGTCGCCCCTGGTCGCCGGTGAGTGGGGACGCGGGGGGCTGCGGGCACTGTGCGGGCTCTGGGGAGGCGGGGCCGGGGCGGGCGGCTGGGCATGGGCTCCGGGCATCCTGGAGGAGAGTAAGCCCGACCCCCGGTCTGCCCTGAGAGTTCTCTGCCAGCACACACTGGGCCCCGCCCCGAGCAAACCCCCCGGCACTGGGTGCAGACCCCGCCCCAGACCCCAGCGTTGGGGCAGACCCTGTCTGGGCAGACCCCGGCATGGGGCAGGTACTATCCGGGCAGACCCCGGGGCCCTGGGGCTGCAGGTCACCCTGCAGATGCCCCTGCTCAGGGTTGCTTGTGTCTCTGGAATGTTTGGGGCAGACTCGGGCACCACGTCCTCTCACGCCACCGCCTGTCCCGGCACCCCCCGAGTCCCCCCACTCCCCGTCTGCGTCCCTCCGCCTCCACTCCGTCCCCGTCCCCAGCCGGCTCTCCTGTCCTACCGCCAGTCTCCTCCACGTGGCCGGGGCGGCCGCTCACCTCTGCAACCCCGGCTGTTGGGTGCAGGGGGTGGCGCCGCCGTGACCGTGCCCCCGTGTCCTGCAGGCCTGGGCGCGCTGCCCCTGCACGCCCAGTCCCTGGTGGGGGCCGAGCGCGTGTCCCCATCCATGCACAAGCTGCGGCAGCACCGGCCGCTGGGGCGCACGCAGTCGGCGCCGCTGCCCCAGAACACGCAGGCCCTGCAGCAGCTCGTGGTCCAGCAGCAGCACCAGCACTTCCTGGAGAAGCAGAAGCAGCTGCACCTTGGCAAGGTGGGTGCCAGGCCCCCCGCCCCCGGGGCCTCGCCAGGTGAGCAGACAGGGAGGGAGTGCTGGTGCTTGGTCCTCCTAGCGGTGCTGGGGATAGAGCTGGGCCGGCCCCCACTGTCCGGGCACCAAGCAGGCCTCTCCGCAGGGCGCAGACCTGTGTCACCGGAGCATGTTGGCACCCCCGCTGCCTGTGGGTGGGTGGGACCCCAGACGGCTGCCTCCTGCCTGCCCTCAGCAGTTCCCCAGAGCCGCTGGGCTGACCTGTGACCTGGGCCGGGGTCCCGAGCGTGCAGGAAGGCTCTGCTGGGAGCCAGGGGTCCGTCTCCGGCCGTGGCCCTGGGCCCCTGCTTTCAGCTCTGCATGGCCATTGGCACGATACGGTGCGGCTCGCCAGTCCCCGCCCCTGCCCGCGTGGCCGCCCTCTCCCCGCAGGCCCACTGCCAGCCGCTGGCCTCTGGGGCAGCCGGCCAGTGCAGGTGCCACCCCCTGCTCTGCCCCTGCCCCTTCCCGGCCCCGCTGCCCACACAGCGCCCCGCATGGGCGCGAGCCTCACGCCCGCTGCCCCCCGCAGATGATCCCGAAGCCCAGCGAACCGGCCCGGCAGCCCGAGAGCCACCCCGAGGAGACGGAGGAGGAGCTGCGCGAGCACCAGGCCCTGCCCGAGGAGCCCTTCCTGGACCGGCTGGCGGGCCACTCGGAGCCGCACGGCCTGGCCGGGGTGCAGGTGAAGCAGGAGCCCATCGAGAGCGATGAGGAGGACGCTGAGCCCCAACGGGACGCAGAGCTGGGCCAGCGCCAGCCCAGCGAGCAGGAGCTGCTCTTCCGACAGGTGGGGGGCGTGGCTGAGGGGCGGGCCCGATGGAGGGCGGGGCCGGCAAGGGGGCATGGCTGAGGGGCGGGTCCGACTGGGGTGTGGCCGAGGGGCAGGCCCAATGGAGGGCGGGGCTGATGATGGGGCGGGGCCAAGGAGTCAGAACCGGTTCCGTGGGGGCTGGTCTTTGGGCAGGCAGTGAGAGCGGAGCTCAAGGCACCCGCCGAGGCCAGCGCCGCACCCCTGGGCCAGGTACTTTGCTGCGGCCAGGGCCAGTGTGGGAGGACAGCAGAGCTAGCAGCAGACGGCCAGGTGGGAATGACCCAGGAAGGCCTGACCCTGCCACCTGGCGCAGGAGCAGGCGGAGACCCGAGGGGAGCTGGCAGGACCCCCGGAGGCCCCCTCAGACACTCCTGCCCCCGGCTGCTGCATTCCCGAGCCGGGATGGAGGCGTCTGCTCCGCAACGGCCCCGAGAGCCAGGGGCAGGGCCTGCGCCTCGCGCCCTCCCAGTCAGGGGTTGCCCGTGGGGGTGGGGCAGGCGGGGGCGGGGGCGGGGGTGCCCTCTGACGCGCCGCGCGCCCCGCAGCAAGCCCTGCTCCTGGAGCAGCAGCGGATCCACCAGCTGAGGAACTACCAGGCCTCCATGGAGGCCGCCGGCATCCCCGTGTCCTTCGGCGGCCACCGGCCTCTGTCCCGAGCGCAGTCCTCCCCGGCGTCCGCCACCTTCCCCATGTCTGTACAGGAGCCGCCCCCGAAACCGAGGTTCACCACAGGTAAAGTGCGGGAGCCCGGGCAGCCCGAGTGGCCAGGCGCCCCCTTCTCCCTGTGCACCCACACTGCCCCCCGCACCCCTGCCGGGGCCCAGGGTGCTGCCGCTCAGCCGGACGGGCCTGGGCGGGCCTCCCACGTCCAGCCTGTCTGCTGGCAGAGGGACCCTGTGCCCCACGCCCTCCGCACACCGAGTCACCCTTGTCTGGAAGGGAACCAGACAGCCGCCGAGGGCACCCGGCTCCCCCCAGAGCAGAGGTCACTGACGGGAGGGGTCCCTTCCCGGAGAGCCGCCCCAGTGACGGGCGCACACTCCTCCGTCTGCTGCTGTCACTGTGTAAAGCTCGTGTGGCTGCAGGCACGGGAACCAGGGCGTCCCTGTCAGCACCGCGGAGGTGGCCGCTGGGGAGTCCATCGGTCACGGTGGACACTGCCTGCTCCTGCCCCTCGCGGCGCCCCTGGGCTGCCCTCCCCCGCGGGTCCCTACAAGCCGGCCTCGCCCCCCTGCTGCCGCGGCTGTGCCCACACGGGGTCCCTCCTGTCAGCTGGCTCTGCCGGGTGCTCGGTGGCCCCGGTCATGGCGGGCAGGCCCCTCTCTGACCTGCCCGCGGGGGGCGGCACCCCGCCAGGCCTCGTCCCCAGAGGCTGAGCCGGCTCTGCCCGCAGGCCTGGTGTACGACACCCTCATGCTGAAGCACCAGTGCGCCTGCGGCAGCAGCAGCACCCACCCCGAGCACGCCGGCCGCATCCAGAGCATCTGGTCCCGGCTGCAGGAGACCGGCCTGCGCGGCAAGTGCGAGGTGAGCTGGCCCCGCCCCTGCCTGCCCTGCCCTCCGCGCCCCTGCACACACGGCTGCAGCTGGGCCCTGCCGCGCACCCCAGCCCCACCTCGGTGTGCACCACCCACTGCACAGCACAGCCGGCCTGGAGTCAGGGGCAGTCCCCGAGCCCCCCTCCGCCCCACAGCACATGGAGGCTGGGCCTGGGTCCCCCAAATCTTTCCTCGTTGCTCCCTCGGGTATGGGGGGCCGGAGGTTGGGCTGAGAAGCTGAGCGCAGTGCCGTACCCGGCCCTGGTCCCCGCTGCCCCAGGAGCCTATGGCACCTGCTGGCTGGCCGAGGCCACACCACTGGGGGGCAGCATCGCCCCAAGACTGGGCAGCGAGTGCCAGCTCCCGGACCTGCTGCCCCCGCAGCTGCTGGCGTCCCTGTGACCTCCCTAACCCTGTGTCCCGGGATGAGGGCCGGGGGCTCTGAGGCCCCCCAGCAGCAGAGAGAACCAGCAGCCCCCAGAGCTGCCCCCCATCCAGGCCCATGGCCGGAGGTCTGGGGGTCCCGGGCCAGGCTGGAACCTGCTCGACAGTGGACAGGACAGGTGGGGTGCGGACACGGGTCAGGCCTGTCCCGCCCACACAAGGCCCCAGTTCACTCAGCTCGGGGCTGACACGGCTTCGGCACTGGATCAGACCCCCACGTCCCTCCAGACGAGCCCCCAGCTGGGGAGGGGGATGCGGGTCCCCCTTGGCCCCTGGACGGGGAGGTCGCTGCTGCAGGGCTGCCCAGTTTACTGGCTGGAGCTGGGGGCCTGACGGGAAGGAAGCCCAGGCCGAACTCCCTGCCCCTCGCTGCCGACATCCCACCCCCCTTCCGCCAGCTACCCCCGCACAGCAGACGCCTCGCAGGGGCCTCTGGCACAGGCGCCCCTCGGAGGAAGAGGGACCCGGGAGGGGCTCCCAGAGCCACAGCTGCTGGCCAGGCTGGGGGGCTCTGCAGCCTGCTGGAAGCGCGCATGCCCGTGTTGTGAGCGAGCGCGGGCCCATGCTGTGAGCGCACTTCTCCCCTCAGTGCATCCGAGGCCGCAAGGCAACGCTGGAGGAGCTGCAGACGGTGCACTCGGAGGCGCACGCCCTACTCTACGGCACCAACCCACTCAACCGGCAGAAACTGGACAGTAAGAAACTTCTAGGTACTCCTCGGCCTCTGGCGTTCCCCACCTCTCCCGCGGACGCAGGCCGTCGTGGCACCCAGGGCCAGCTGCCGGGGACAGGGAGAGGCTGACGGGGCCGGGGCATGGTCACTTCCCTCACACTCCTCACCCTGATGCACCCACACCCTCATAACCTCACTGCACAGTCTCACCCCCTCAGCTTCACCCCCTCAGACTCACCCCCTGACAGACTCACCCCCTCACAGACTCACCTCCTCACAGTCTCACCCTCTCAGTCTCACCCCTCTCACAGACTCACCCCTCACAGACTCACCCCCTCACAGTCTCACCCCCTCACAGACTCACTCCCTCAGTCTCACCCTCACAGACTCACCCCTCACAGACTCACCCCCTCACAGTCTCACCCCCTCACAGACTCACCCCCTCACAGACTCACTCCCTCAGTCTCACCCTCACAGTCTCACCCCCTTACAGACTCACCCCCTTACAGACTCACTCCCTCAGTCTCACCCCCTCATAGACTCACTGCCTCAGAGTCTTCCCCTTTCACAGACTCACTCCCTCAGTCTCACTCCCTCAGTCTCACTCCCTCAGTCTCACCCCCTCACAGTCTCACCCCCTCACAGTCTTACCCCCTCACTCAGACTCTCTCACCCGCTCGTCATGCTCACCCCCTCATACTCCTCATGCTCTCTCCCTCTCCCTCCCTCACGCTAACCTTCACACTCCTCCTCTCCCTCACGCTCTCATGCTCGCCCACTGCCTCCCACCCTCGCCCTCCCTCACACGCGCGCCCATTCTCACACCCTCTCCCTTGTCACACTGCTGCATCACACGTGCGCCCATTCTCACACCCTCTCCCTTGTCACACTGCTGCATCACACGTGCGCCCACTCTCACACCCTCTCCCTTGTCACACTGCTGCATCTGTCACGAGGCCAGCAAGGGGTGGCACTGCCCAGGTGCACACCCCCTACTTTCTGCATTACGTGCTCCCCAGTCAGCCCCCAGCGCAGGGGACACCCTCCTCTGTCCCCTCTGTCCCCCACTCCGCCCCACACGCACCCCCCCACCCTGTCTGGCGCCCACGGTCCCCCAGTACAGACAGGAAGCACCTGAGGACCGGAGTGGCCGCCGTGGTGCTCTCTGCTCTTCAGGGGCCTGGGGAGGGGATGGGACAGGCCTAGGGAAGGGGCAGGTGGCCCCCAGCACACCAGCCACGCCCCCTCCTGCACCTGTGGCACCAGGTGACCCTCCAGACAGCGGACGGGGTGAGGACGGGCCCAGCTGGCCCTGCCAGGGACAGCAGGTTGGCGCACGCCGGTCCCCACAGAGCCCCCGGCCCAGGCACTGCCCCTTCCCCGCGTCCGCGTCTCCAGTGTGCTGACCTTGTCCCCTCCCCGCAGGCTCGCTGGCCTCCGTGTTTGTCAGGCTGCCCTGCGGCGGTGTTGGGGTGAGTCGGCTGCCCGCGTGTGTCCCCAGGAACCCGGATCGGGGGCGCCCTCCACCGGGACCCGCATGACCCAGTGCCCCCGAAGCCAGGCGCGGCCCAGTGCTCAGCAGCGCAGGGGGAGCCAGCGTCCTCCCGGGGGGTGGGGGCAGCAGGCCTGGGGCTCACTCCCGGCTCGCGGCAGAGCCTGGGGTCTGGGTTCTGTTACAGAAGTGGAACAAAACTGTTTTCCTCCTGAGTCTGTGCAGAAATCGCGGCTTTGAAAATTACCCCGTCAGGGAGCAAACAGCTCGTCCATGCCACCGCACCCCTGCCCAGCACTGGCCGTAGCCGCAGCCCTGCTCAGGGGCCGGTGCTGGGTCTGTCCTGCGTGGAGCAGGAAGAGACGGGGCCCTCCAGGCGGGGACCCTAGGATTCGTCTGTGTCCATCACAGGCCCCTGGGGTCCCTCCTGGCCGCCCTCAGTGGGGGACACGCCTCCCCCGGGTCCGCCTAGGCGTCTGTGCAGCCCTGGGGGATAGTCAAGCTTTCCGGGGTCCCCCATATCCCCCCAGAGGTGACAACTCAGGGGAGCCCGTCCTCAAAGCCCAGCTGCCTCTCAGGGTTTCTGGGCCGTGCCGGGGGTGACTCAGCCGCAGCAGGGGTCCCGGGGTGTGGTGTGTCCTGGTCTTCCCGCTACCTGGGTTCAGAGAAGCAGCCAGAGCAGCTTCACCCGGGGCCCGTCCCAGGCCAGAGGCCGGCCCGTGCGGCACAGCCTCAGACATTTGGAAACGATTCAGAACAGGCGGCCTCGGGAAACGGCTTGACCCCCCGCCAGTGATGCTGCAGTGCGGCTTTGAAGGTGCCGAGGCAGGTTCCCCTGAGGCCGGCCGGCAGCGGTTGCACCCGGCACACTGGGTTAGGCACACGCTGCCTCCGCAGAGGCGGGGTCCCCACGCGTGTCCCAGCTCCCTCTGCACCACAGCCCTCAGGCCCTGGCCCGGGCCTCTGCACCCGCCTCGCCAAGAGCAGCTCGCCTGTGCAGAGCCGGGACTGCCGGCCCAGGCTCATGCACCCGCCTGACACGGGACAGCTGCAGGCAGAGGGACACATGAGCCGAGCCGGGTCAGCTGCTCCCGGCAGCCCACAGCAGGGGCCCCGTGGCCTTTCGGCCGGTTCATTCCCTGGTTCAGTGGCTTCTTGGCTCCTTGGCTGGGTCCCTGAGCTTGGGGCCGGCCTGTTTCTAAAGCCCTTACCGAGGGGCCTGAGCGATAGCACAGCGGGGGGGACGTTTGCATTGCATGCATCCGACCCGGCTTTGATCCCCAGCATCCCATATGGTCCCCCAAGCACTGCCAGGAGCAATTTCTGAGTGCAGAGCCAGGAGTAACCCGTGAGCACGACTGGGTGTGACCCAAAAAGGCAATAAATAAATAAATAAGGGGGTCTCACAGAGCCCCTGCCGTGGGCCTCACTGTGGCACCTTGTCCCACAGGTGGACAGTGACACCATCTGGAACGAGGTGCACTCCTCCGGGGCCGCCCGTCTGGCTGTGGGGTGTGTGGTCGAGCTGGTCTTCAAGGTGGCCACGGGGGAGCTAAAGGTCAGTGTCCACTGCACGGGGGCCTGGGGGGCAGCTCTGGGTGGTCGCTGGGACGCTGAGCCTGGAACAGCTCTCCTGGCCTCACTTTGGCCCGGGTGGTCCTGGCTGGGATGTGATGTCTTGGCCAGCAGAGCAGGCAGGGCAGGTGTGGGTCCCCACTCAGGCCAGCAGGCCCGTGACGTGGGCCCCGTGCTGCCCTGTGGCGTCCCAAGCCGAGTGGGGGCTGGGGGGCAGGGGTCTCCAGCCTGGGCTCTGAGGACCTCCACGTCATCAGCAGACTCGGGCCTGTCCCTCCCGACGGGCCTCCACGGAGGGCTGCACCCCCGCCCGGTGTGGGCGTGTCACGGGGGAGCAAGCACTGGGGCTCCCATCATACAGGGTTCCAGGGGGTCCCGTAAATGTAGGAAGTGTGGGGATGCCGTGGTATGGGGTGTCGGGGGTCTCATGGATACAGGGAATCTAAGGGTCCCGTTGATGGGGGTCTTGCCGCCCACTGCAGTATCCCAGGGTCCCTGGGTAACTACTTGCAGTGGGACTCAGTCTGGGGGCCGGCCCCTCTCCCCTCCCACCACGTTCTACACTGGGGTGCCCTTGTTTCCTGCAGTAGACCCCGCTGGGACCCGGGTGCCAGGGGTGACCTGGCAGCCAGACCTCACCGGGCCTCCCCGTCCTGGGGAGACGCAGCGTGTTGGGGGCTGGAACCTTCCCTCCCCCAGGTCCCAGAGCCACTGGAACGGAAGTCTCTTCCCTCTGACCCGAGGGGCTGGGCTGGGCCTCAGCACCTGGTGCCCACCCCGCCTGGACCTCGTGTCGCCATGTGCCCTGAGCTGTGGCCACCTCTGGCCACGAGCGTCCTTCTGACCCTCCCTCCTCTCGCCCCTCTCTCCCTGCCTCCGCCGTGCAGAATGGCTTCGCGGTGGTCCGGCCCCCTGGGCATCACGCAGAGGAGAGCACCCCCATGTAAGTAGCCTAGGCTGTTCCGCAGGGCCACCCTTGGGTGACGGGGGGGTGGGGGGTGAGGGGTTCCCATACGCCCTTCCCCAACCTGCAGTGCCCACATGACCCATGCACCCCCAGTGGATCAAAACCTTCCGCCTTTGAGACATGAAGAGCGTGGGTCTGGGTGGGCGGGGCCGAGTCAGCGCGCGAGTCTGATTGGCCGAGGGTCAGGAGGGTGGGGCCAAGTCTCCGAGTCTGATTGGCCGAGTGCCAGAGGGGCGGAGTCAAGTCATCACGCGAGTCTGACTGACCAAGCATCCTTACACTTTCTCATACTCATACGTATTGTTCTGGAACATTCAGGCCAGACCCCAAGGCCAGAGTCCACAGGGCCTGCCACATGGCTCCCCAGAGCAAGGCTGAGATGCATGCATGTGGCTGCAGAGTGTCCAGTCCAGCGCTGTAGGTGGGGCCTCTGGCAGGTGCCCCTGCCTGGGCCCAGGACTGGCCGTGAACCTGAAGGCTGCGGCAGCCCAGTGGTGCCCGCCTAGAGCAGTGTTGCCGCGAGGACCCAGCCAGGCCTCCTGACCATGGGAGGGAACCTCACCTCCCAGGCCCACTGCCCTGCCCTGGTCTGCCCCGTGGGTACAGAAGCATCCGTTTAACCGCCCCGCGTGGCAGTGCTGGAAGGTCTCAGCGTTTGTAGCGGGAGCCCCGTAGGTACTGGGGTGAGCCGTGGCAGTCCCCACTCTGGGCCCACTGGGGCCCAGCAACCTTTGTTGTTTGTTTGTTTATTTTAGTAAATAGGTAATTCTTTTTATTGTTTTATTTAAATTGGGTCACTGTGAGATAGTCTATATTTATCTATAGATAGATATGCATGTATATAGGTAGATATACATATATAGATAGATATACATATATATGGAGAGAGAGAGAGAGAGAGAGAGAGAGAGAGAGAGAGAGAGAGAGAGAGGTGGGGATAGCACAGCGGGGAGGGCGTCTGCCTTGCACGCAGCCGACCCAGGTTCGATTCCTCTGTCCCTCTCAGAGAACTCGGCAAGCTGCTGAGAGTATCCTGCCCCCATGGCAGAGCCTGGCAAGCTCCCCGTGGCATATTTGATATGCTAGAAACAGTAACAAGTCTCACAATGGAGACATTACTGGTGCCCGCTCAAGCAAATCGATGAGCAACGGGATGACAGTGTTATATCTATAGATAGTCATGCGATGCAGCCGCACAATATCCGATAGCCTAGTTCTCCCTCTTGGAGAACCTGGCAAACTCTCCATGGTGTATTCATATGTCCAAACCATAACAATGATGGGTCTCATTCCCTGACCCTGAAAGAGCCTCTAATGTGGCACCATTGGGAAGGACGAGTAAAGAGAGGCTGCTAAAATCTCAGGGCTAGGACGAATGATGGAGACATTACTGGGCGCGCTCGAGCAAATCGACGATCAACAGGATGACAGTGACAGTGACATTTCAGTCATACCATGATCGAGCACCCATCACTCCACCAGTGCACATTTTCCACCACCAACGTCCCTAGTACCTCTCTCACCGCCCCCATCCCACCCCCATTCCTTCTTACTCTCTGATTTGGGCCCAGCGGCCTGGTGAGCCAGATTTCCCAGCTCTCTGCAGCGGGTTTTCCTGCTCTGCTGGGTGAGCGCAACACCAGTCCGTCCTGGGTGACCAGGTCCCCCTGCAGGGCCTTAGACTGCAGGACACCGATGCAACAAGTCACTTCTGTGTCCTGCAGGCCGAGAGGCCCTCAGGAGGCCAGGAGGTCCTGTGCAGTTCGGGGGCCGGTCAGGAAGTGGGTGCACAGTGGAGGGTTCATCCTGAGTCCCTGTCGCCGAGTAAGGACACAGAGCAGAGCCCTCGAGACTGCCGAGAGTCTCCAGATACTCCGGCAGCCGTGCGGGCCTGACGCCGCCCTAAGGGTCCTTCCTCCCGACTCCCCACAGGGGCTTCTGCTACTTCAACTCCGTGGCCATCGCAGCCAAGCTTCTCCAGCAGCGGCTGAGTGTGAGCAAGACGCTCATTGTGGACTGGGTACGTGGGCAGGACGTGGGCTGGAGTTGAGGCCGGGACGTGGGCTGGGACGTGGACCTGGGCATGGACCTGAATATGGACATGGGCTAGAACATGGGCCGGGCTGCCCTGCCACTAACTTGCTCGAGCCCCGCGATGCAGTGAGTGTAGCTGACAGGTGCAGCGGCTTCCTGGCCAGGGCCTGGGCTCCAGAGGCAGCTGAAAGAAGCCAATGGTGGGGGGGTGAGGCTGAGGTGGTGCAGCTCTGACAGCAGCTCGCGGTGGGTACCATGTGAGGGCACCCCCCGTCCTGCTGGGACAGAACAGCTGCCCGCTCCGAGCCTCCGGCCTAGGGAGCGTACTGACCCTGCCCCACTGAGCCAGCTCCCCTGCCTTCCAGGACGTGCACCATGGCAACGGCACCCAGCAGGCCTTCTACAGCGATCCCAGCGTCCTGTATGTGTCCCTGCACCGCTATGACGACGGCAACTTCTTCCCGGGCAGCGGGGCACCCGACGAGGTGGGCGGGGCACCCACTGGAGGGGCGAGTCGGGAGCGGGGCCTGGGCCTGAGCATAGCCAAGCTGAGAGTGAGGGCAGGGTGCAACCCCCGGGCTCCTCGGGAGAACACCCCTTCCCACCCACCTTCACCCCTGTCTTCACATGACCACCTAGTCCAGCTGTTAGGAGAGTGTGACCTGGTCAAAGTCAGCTTCAGCAGCTCTGAGGAAGACCAGGAGCACTGCCTCTGTCAGCAGGGGCTCTGAGCAGCGTCTCACCTGTTTGTACTGTCCAGGCCCAGGCACACCCCTCATCCTGTGAGGGCTCCAGAAGTGGGTGCTCAGAGCCCTCACTCCCCCAACAGGAACCTCTCAGTACTCACCCCCACAGGGAGCACTCAGAGTCTCACTCCCCTCAGGGACCCCTCAGAGCCTCACTCCCCACAGAGATCCCTCAGAGCCTCACTCCCCACAGGGAGCCCTCAGAGCCTCACTCCCCACAGGGAGCCCTCAGAGCCTCACTCCTCCACAGGGACCCCTCAGAGCCTCACTCCTCCACAGGGACCCCTCAGAGTCTCACTTCCCACAGGGACCCCCTCAGAGTCTCACTCCTACAGGGAGCCCTCAGAGTCTCACTCCCCACAGGGACCCCTCAGAGCCTCACTCCCCACAGGGACCGCTCAGAGCCTCCCTCCCCACAGGGACCCCTTAGTACTCACTCCCCACAGGAAGCACTCAGAGCCTCAGTCCCCACAGGGAGCCCTCGAGCCTCACTCCCCACAGGGAGCACTCAGAGTCTCACTCCCCCACAGGGACCCCTCAGAGCCTCTCCCCACAGGGAGCCCTCAGAGCCTCACTCCCCACAGGGACCCCTCAGAGCCTCACTCTCCACAGGAACCCCTCAGAGCCTCACTCCCCACAGGAAGCCCTTAGTACTCACTCTCCACAGGGAGCCCTCAGAGTCTCACTCCCCTCAGAGAACCCTCAGAGCCTCACTCCCCACAGGGACTGCTCAGAGCCTCACTCCCCACAGGGACCCCTCGGAGCCTCACTCCCCACAGGGACCCCTCAGAGCCCCACTCCCCACAGGGTCGGACCCCCCAGAGCCTCACTCCCCGCAGGGAGCCCTCAGAGCCCCACTCCCCACAGGGACCCCTCAGTACTCACTCCCCCACTGGGAGCCCTCAGAGCCTCACTCCCCTACAAGTGTGGTCAGCCCAGCACCCGCAGGAGGACCCTGTGCCCACAGCGCCTGGTGACCCTCACACTGGGCAGCCTGAGCTTGCTGTGGGGTGCCTGCTGAAGCTGTGCCCCTGCTCTCTGCACACAGGTGGGCACGGGGCCAGGCGTGGGCTTCAACGTCAACATGGCCTTCACCGGGGGCCTCGACCCCCCCATGGGCGACGCTGAATACCTGGCAGCCTTCAGGTGAGTTCCCCCCCCCCCGCCCGTGTTCTTCGGGTGGCCTTGCCTCCAGTCTCCACAACCTGGCTGCAGTGGCCGCATCTGGAGGCTGCGGGCAGCGGGGAGCAGGCTGCGGAGTGGACATGGCCATGCGCACAGCCCCTGGAGGCTGAGTCAGGGCGTGGCTTCCCCTCTCCTGAAGGCGTGGTATATTCCAGGGGCGTGGCTTCCCTCTTTGGGGGCGTGGCTTCTCTTCCAGGGGCGTGGCTTCCCCTGTCCTGGGGGCGTGGCTTCTCCATTCTAGGCCCTGATGCCTGCCTAGCTTCTGCCCATCAGGAGTCAGATGCATTTGCCTGTGGTCTGGTGGTCATTTCACAGGGTCTGGTGGTGAAGGGACCCCACCTTCAGGGCAGACACCTGTCCCCAGGGCCCAGGGCCCAGCAGAAGCTGTGGTGGAGCTAGGCACAGGCCCGTGGTTCCCGAGAACTCTTGATCACCTCTGCCTCATGTGGTAGGAGGCAGAGCACGTGCCGGTGTGCGGACACAGAGTGGGTGTGTGGGCACAGCCATGTCCTCCCACAGGAGCTGGGAGGGTAGTTTCGGGGGCCCTCACCCAGCACACAGGATGTGTCAGGGAGAATTTCAGCTCGCTCCCTGTGTGGGAGTGAACTCCAATGGCAGTTGGAGCTCCCCCAGCACTGGGCCCTGGGCACGTGACCCGCAGTGTCTGGGGTTCAGCATCCCTGAGGACCCCAGTTCCGCCCAGGCCCCCTCTCCTGTCCTGCGAATCTCGCTCCTCACCGAAAGTGACATCACCGGAGAGCTGCCCTGTCCAAAGGTGTCACACACCCGGCAGCTGCCGAAGCTGCAGATGGGCGAGGGGTCCCTCTCTCCCTCTGCCGGGGCGCTGGCTTGTGTCTACTGCCCCAGGCGGGAAGCCCCCAGCCCGCAGGCCCTGCCTGACCCCCTCAGGAACCTGCGTGCTGCTCACCGCGGCTCCCGTTTCATCTGGTGCCAAGTGTGCCTGTGACGATACCTTATCAAGTGAACTTTCCAACTGAAATAGCTCCTTTGAAAAGGGAAATTGTTTCAGGCTTTTTAAAATTTTTATTTTAATGTAGAGCCGTGCTTTGAAGTTCGCGATTTATGGCTCCCTGGGCATTGCCGAGGCGGGAGAGGGTGGGGGCGGCTTTCCTCCGTGCTCCTCCCGCGGCCCGAGGGACACCGCGTGCCTCGACAGAGCCCTGTTACTCCCCGGCCCTGCCACGTTGCATTTCAGGAGATCAAGCCGAAGATGCAGAGGAGATAAGAGCATGGCCCTAATGAAAGCCAGAACCCAGCTCTCGGCCCCGAGACTCGCAGGGAGGGGCCTTAATTCAAACCAGTCCCCGGCCAGACGCACTTTGAAGTTGGCAGAGCGGCGGGGCTGCTCTCCGGGGCCGGGGCCGCCCACATGGCCCTGCCCGCGTCCCCTGCAGCGGCGTGCCCGGGCCGGGCAGCTTCGCGAGGGCCTTTCCGCCGTGTCGCCGAGCTCGCCCGGCGCGTGCGCACACGTTCCTCTGCCATCTCTCCCCGGAAGTGGTTCCTGGGGGCCCGAGGGGGAGGCCAGAGGTGTGGGTGGGAGAGGGGGTCTGCAGCGCTGCTCCCAGGGGCCTTTGGGAAGGCAGTGTGTCCAGACACCGGGGCACAGGCCGTGTGGGGTGGGAGCCAGCAAAGGGGTTGTGCGCCCAGAGAGGAAACTTCCAGAAGGGGCTGTGGTCGGTCCCACACCACACCAGGCCCCGCCACACCTGGTGCCTTGTTCCCTGAGGGTGCTGCGTCTGGAAGGGTCAGGGGCTGTGGAGGGCTGCAGCCAACCCACAGCGACAGGACACAGGGAGCCAGGGCAGGTGTGAGCCCTGGGCACGTGTGGGGCTCGGCCTGTTTCCATGGTGACACGGGCGGTACCAGGGGGCTGGGGGTGTCACAGGCGGTACCAGGGGGCTGGGGGTGACATGGGCGGTACCAGGGGGCTGGGGGTGTCACAGGCGGTACCAGGGGGCTGGGGGTGTCATGGGCGGTACCAGGGGGCTGGGGGTGACATGGGCGGTACCAGGGGGCTGGGGGTGACACGGACGGTACCAGGGGGCTGGGGGTGACACGGGCGGTACCAGGGGGCTGGGGGTGACACAGGCGGTACCAGGGGGCTGGGGGTGTCACGGGCGGTACCAGGGGGCCGGGGGTGACATGGGCGGGTACAGGGGGCCGGGGGTGACATGGGCGGGTACAGGGTGGCTGCATCGGGCACGATGGCGGGCAGCGGGGTGGCCCCGGCCCTGGGGATGCTCCTCGCAGAGCAGACGCCCTGACAAAGGGGCACTGCAGACCTGAACCCTGTGTCC
Source organism: Sorex araneus (assembly GCF_027595985.1). Taxonomy (NCBI): domain Eukaryota; kingdom Metazoa; phylum Chordata; class Mammalia; order Eulipotyphla; family Soricidae; genus Sorex; species Sorex araneus. Next base: position 157,249,215 of record NC_073313.1, on the reverse strand, counting down.
ATGAGCGGCCAGCGTGGGAAGGTCAGGGAACTCTCCGGAAGGGGGAGCCTGTGGACACCTCCTGCGTGCCTGAGGCTCTCTGGGGATCTGGTGATCACATCTGCAGAGAAAAGGGCCACCCCACCCCCGGGCGGCTCTGGCCCGTCCCTCCATCCCTAGTCAGAGGGGCTCCTGCGGAGAGCTGCTCTCTAGGATGCCCCGCACACGTGTCCCGGCAGAAGCAGGGACACGGGAGGGCTGGGCGGGCGGGGCTTCCCCACCAGCTGGTCCTCTGGGTTCGTGTCACGTGGCTCGCGTGGTGGGACATGTCGCTGTGCGAGGATGGGGCTGTGGAGCCACGTCCTGCCAGGCCCCACTGTCCCCGTGGCCCATGCCAGCCTCGCCAGCCCGCCCAGACGCACCCACTCTGCCCACAGGACCGTGGTCATGCCCATCGCCAGCGAGTTTGCCCCGGACGTGGTGCTGGTGTCGTCTGGCTTCGACGCCGTGGAGGGCCACCCCACGCCTCTGGGTGGCTACAACCTGTCCGCCAGATGTGAGTCCGGCCTCGAGGGCTGGGCCCCGCCCACCCTCCCGGCAGGCGCCCGCGCGGCGGCTTGGAGTTCCCACCTCCCATGGGGGCTGAGGGACCAGGACTGGGATGGAAACCACATGTGGGGGGCTCTGTGTGTGCGCGTGCCCGTGTGTGTGCACAGGGACCTGTGTGTGATGTATGTAGTGTGTGCACACGTGTAGGCTGTTGCACGTGGGCCTGTGAGTGCAAGTGTGTGCCTGGGCATGCACGTGGTACGCACACACTCGTGTGCCCAGCCCGGTGGCGGGGGGCTGCCGCACCCCCCTCTGCTCTCGGGTGAGCACCCCACTTCCCGGGACTCCCCGCCCTGCAGTGAGATGATTTGCTGCGTTATAAAAGGAAAGTCGGGGACCATAATTCCTGCTCTCCGACAGATCAAAAAGCGCCGGGCAGAAACGCTCCGTGAATTTATTACTGTCCAAGCTGGCTTCCATTACGGCCGCCGCGGCCACTGCCCCGGGCCGGGCGGGCTGGGGCCCTGTCAGGCTTTGATCGTGCCGCGCCTCCACTCCCGTCTCCGGCCCCGCAGGTTTTGGGTACCTGACGCGGCAACTGATGGGCTTGGCCGGCGGCCGCATCGTGCTAGCCCTGGAGGGCGGCCACGACCTCACGGCTATCTGCGACGCATCAGAGGCCTGCGTCTCGGCGCTGCTGGGCAACGAGGTAGGCGGCCCCCACGCACGCGCTCTCCAGCAGACCCGCCTGTCCCCTTTCCCGGGCGGGACCCAGCCAGGCTCCCAGGACCCCTCTGCTCCCCCCACGGGGCCACAGGACCCTGCAGGAGGGGGTGGGGGTGGGGCCTGCCTCTCCCAGCACGTCCCAGGTCAGGCAGCCGGTGAAGCCGCGCCTGTGGCATGAGGCAGAAGGCCCCCCCGCCCCCCACCCCGTGCCGGCCTCACTGAGGGCTGGGCTGTGACCCCCGCCCCCAAGGCCCTAAGGACGAGAAGCAGCCCCTCCCGCACGGGGACACTCACAGCTCCCACTGCCACCTGCACCCCTGAGTGCGACCCCCCCGCTCACAGACCCACTCACGGGGCCAGGAGGGGTGACCGGAAAGGGCAGTGTCCACTCTGCCCGGGAGGGTGCCCAGAGGACAGTGTCGGTGCCCCCGCTTCAGCGAGCAGCAGGGGTGACAGTCCCCACAGCTGCGCAGAGCTTGGTCCTCAGAGACCTGAGTCTGGGGGCGTCTTCTCGGCATTGCTGGGGGAGCTGTCTCGGGGGTCTCTGGAGCGTGTCTCAGGGTCTCTGGGGGCATCTCGGGGTCCTGGGGCTTGTGGGGGGGGTCCCTGGAGGCCGCTTGGCTCTCCCGCAGACCGTGCCCGTGGCCTGTGGGCCCCTCCCAGCCGGGCCCGCCGCTCCTCCTGCCCATAGTCTTCCCGGTGTCGGGTCCCACTTCCCCCACCCCTCCTGGCTCCCCCGGGGGCTGTGCTGTCGAGTCTGTGCCCAGGGCCAGGGCGAGTCCGTGGCGTCCAGCCGGGCGGCTGTGCAATGTCCAAGGGTCAGTTGCTGGCCCTGAGTCTGGGGCGCCAGGCGGCCCCACCCAGTGCCTTGTTGTCCTCCTGCACGTGGCTCCACCCGTCGGGTGGCTCTGAAGAGCCGGCCGGCCACGTGGGGACACCTCGGCCATTCCCCGCAGCCTCTGCCGGTCCTCGTCCCCCCGGGAAGCCCCCGCCCTGTGTGCCAGACCCCTCGCCGCCAGCCGGGTGTGCCTTCCCGGGCCAGGAGAGCCAGCGGGCTGTGGCAGCGGGCGCGGGGGCGAGAGCCGCCCTGGCCTGTGGGCCCCTGCAGGGTGGGTCCCCACTCGGACCCGGCTGTGAGCAGGCGCACGGCCGTACCCAGAGGGGCTCTCATCCGAGGGGCTGCGCGGGCAGCGCGAGGGCCTCAGCCGTGGGCGTGGAGCCAACTCCCGCCCCTGGGATGAGCCTTTGCCCTGGGTGCAGCCTCGCTCCACCGGGGTCCCTCCCCCGTCACCCCGCCCCTGCGGTGACATGCCGGGCCCCTCCTGCCCCATCTACCATCTGTCTGTCTGTCCCCTGGTGGCCAAACCTGCCACATGCCTGACTGTCCCCAGAGAAGTCCTGTGGAAGAACAGTGTGTTCGCAAGAATCTTCCGGAGCAGGCAGACTCGGTCCTGCTCTGCGCCCACCCGCACCCCTCACCCCTCACACACTCACCCCTCACTGCTCACCCCTCACCCCTCACCCCTCACTGCTCACCCCTCACCCCTCACCCCTCACTGCTCACCCCTCACTCCTCACACACTCACCCCTCACTGCTCACCCCTCACCCCTCACTGCTCACCCTTCACCCCTCACCCCCTCACTGCTCACCCCTCACCCCCTCACCCCCTCACCCCTCGCCCCTCACCCTCTCACCCCTCACTGCTCACCCCTCACCCGCTCACCCCTGACCCCTCACCCGCTCACCCCTGACCCCTCACAGACTCACCCCCTCACTGCTCACCTCTCACCCCCTCACCCCTCACCCCCTCACCCTTCGCCCCTCACTGCTCACCCCTCACCCCCTCACTGTTCACCCCTCACCCCCTCACCCCTCACCCTTCACCCCTCACTGCTCACCCCTCACCCCCTCACCCGCTCTTCCCTCACCCTCTCACCCGCTCACCCCTCACTGCTCACTCCTCACCCCTCAACCCTCACCCACTCACCCCTCACCTCCTCACCCACCCACCCCTCACCCCCTCACCTGTTACCCACTCACTCCCTCACCCCTCACCCCTCACCCGCTCACCTCCAGCCCCAGCCCGCGCTCAGTCTGCAGCGTGTCTCTTGCAGCTGGACCCACTCCCAGAGAAGGTCTTGGAGCAGCGGCCCAACGCCAATGCGGTGCGGTCCATGGAGAAGGTCATCAGCATCCATAGTGAGTGGGGCAGACCCGGCCCCCTGACCCCTGACCCCCGACCCCCGACCCCTGCCCCTGCCCCACCTGCGCATGGGGCTGGTACTTCACTCGCCCACAGGCGTGTGACCGGTGCCCGCACACCTGGTCAGGGGGCCCCCAAGAGCCCGAAGGGTCGGGGGTGCACCCCACCCTCCCGCAGGCCCTGGCCCACCTCCAGGGCAGCCCCGTGGCCCCTCCCGGCCCGGGCGCCCCTGACCGCACTGTCCCCCAGGCCAGTACTGGCGGTCCCTGCAGCGCCTGTCCTCCACGGCGGGCTACGCGCTGCTCGAGGCGCAGAAGTGCGAGAACGAGGAGGCCGAGACGGTCACGGCCATGGCCTCCCTGTCCGTGGGCGTGACGCCCGCCGAGAAGAGGTAAGTGTCCCGTGCCCGCCCCGGCCTGCCGCCCCCGCCCGGGCCGGGTCTGACGGCGTCTCCCCGCAGGGCGGACGAGGAGCCCATGGAGCAGGAGCCGCCCCTGTAGCCTCCGCCGTCTCTCTGTCTGTCTGTCTTGACGCGCAGCCGGGAAGACGCGTCCTGTGTCCTGCTGGCCCTGGACACCAGGTGCCAGGGGGCAAGCGGCTCGGGGAGCCCTTCTGCCGCCCAGCCCCCGGGGCCCGGACGGACGCCGCCCTGGGGCGAGCGCACACGCGGCGGCTCAGGGTGAGTCGCCTGCCTGGGCACCGCCGAGCGCAGTCCAGGCTCGGACACCGCGACCCCACTTGACCCAACTGGTGCTGGACGCTCGCTCCCACCCACGTGGCCGTGACCCCTTCGACTCATCTTGTAGCTTCTTTTCTTGCGAAGACGACGTTGGCTCCGGCTTCCGCCGCGGACCTGAGCGTGGGCACCGGGTGGGCACCAGCGAGACCGCCCTCGAGGACGGAGACTGGGCAGGAACGGGGGGGCCCCCGGGCCCCCCCGGAAGCCATGGGAGACGCGAGTTTGTGCCTTTCTTTATTGCTCGGATGGACGTGGGGCTGGGTTTTCTGAAGTCTGAGGAACGATGCCTTAAGCAAAATCAGCAGCAGGAAGGGGGGGTCCAAACCCCGCTTCCGCATTTCTGCTGTTTGGGGGATGGAGGTGGTTCCAGCCAAGTGGCAGAGACTGTGGGGGGCGTTCAGGTCCACCCCGTTTTCGACGAATCCAAAGTGTTCTTTCCTTCCGTCACCTGACGCCGTCGCTATGAAGCATGCCCAGACCGGAATGCTTTTTATGAAAAGCAAGTAGCATGAAGTATTGCTTAAATTTTAGGTATAAATAAATATATATATGTATAATATAGATTCCAATGTATTCCAAGCTAAGAAACTTGATTCTTATGAAATCTTGATAAAATATTTATAATGCATTTATAGAAAAAGTATATATATATACAAATATATATATAAAGTAAATGCAGATGGCAAAGGTCCCTGGTGGTGACCGACTGTGGACTCGATTCAAAGGTGCTTCCAGAGGACCTCGCAGGGAGCCCCTGGAGGGCGGGGCCGAGACCCCCGCGCCTCACGCACAATCTGTACTTACTGGACCTGTATAGCCACGAGGACACGTTTGCTGTTGGTTTTTTGTATGACTTTTCTACAAAGGGCCTGGATATGCGTCATTCTGTGAGTCTGTGTCCGTTCTCTCCACCAGGTGGGTTTTCCGACGGGGGGCCGGTGCTCCCTCTCTCCTTCTGAACTCGCACTCGTACGCTTTTCTTTTCTTTTTTTTTTTTTTTGACTCTCAGAGGTGTGTTTTTTTAAGCTTTTCGTTGTGTTCTGTTTTGTGCAGTGGCGGGTTCCGCGGCGCAGAGTGTGGCCGCAGGCTCGGGGCTGCCGCCATGGCAGGACCCCCCCGCCCCCCCACCGCTGGTGCTCACTCCACTGGCTGCACTGTTGGGGCAGAGTTTTAACTTGAGTTTCCCAAAGACCTTTTCAGAGCTGGTGGGCGCGGGCCGGCCCGTTCCTGCAGTGCCCCCGTTGTCCCGGCCCTGGGTGCAGCTGGTGGTGACCGCGCCCGTCGGCCGCCCGCCTCGGCTCTTCTCTCACTTTTTTTCCGGTTCCTTGTTTTCTATCACGTGAAGCCACCGACCACCTCCCGTGTGCCCCAGCGTGCCGGCCGTGGGCCTGCGGGCCGGCCTTTTGGCGACGGGCACTTTGGACCCAGTGCTTGTCCGGTCGGGGGCAGGACGGGGCTGGATGGGTCGTGCACAGCCCACAGCGGTCCAGTGACCACCCTGGGGCCGGACAGCAGACTCCACTCCGAGGGGTCGTTCTGAGCCTCCTGGGGGCTTCCCGCAGTCCGGAGCGGGGCTGGCTGGCCAGCCAGCCGGGCAGTACAGGGCAGCGGAGGCCGGGCGGCCTTTGCACTGAGCACATGCAGCGGCCGGGCTGTGCGCGGCCCAGCCTTCCGGGAGCGCAGGCCAGCACTTTATACCCTTTGCAGACCCCTGCGGGTCCCCAGCAGGAGGCCGGCCGGGCGCCTGCGAGAGAGTGTTTCAGATTTTCTTTCCTCGGAGGGGTGCGTGGGGGCGATGCGCGCCCGAGCCCTCCCGCCCGCAGCGCTCACTCCGTCTTCTTTGTAGCCCCGGCCTGTGTGTTTCCGGGCGCTGATACACATCTGAATCTCTATAGAAATACACATGAATCTATTTTTTTAAGTTTCCTACTCCTGAAGTCGCATGGGCAAGCACGCATGTCTGCCCTGGACAGTTTGCACGCGTCTCGGCAGCTCGGGGAGAAATGCCTTTTCCCCCTCTCCTGACACTTGCAGGTGCAAAAGATGGGGATTTTTCTGTAAAGCAAAGCGCTGGAGCCAGCGTCGGGAGGGGGAGCGTTTGCGTCTTTACTGGACTTACTCTTGAGAAATCGTACTTTTTATTGTAAGGAAAATTAAAAAAAAAAAAGTCTACTTAAACATTTGTCATATTAAGAAAAAGTTTATCTAGCCTTTGTGACTTACCAATCATAGAGTCTGTTGTATCTATGTGGAAACAGTGTTTGCAGGGCCCCCGGGGACTCGCCAGGGTGGGGGGGCCCCCTCCTGGCGGGCCCTGCGCCCCCACCGAGCCGCCCGGACTCCGCTGCCTCCTGCGCTTCCTCTTTCTCAGCGTCGGGCCGGCTCGGACTCACTTTCCGCCAGAGCGGTGGGCAGGCTGGGGCACTGCGGTTTCAAATTCTACTTTGCATTGAGAGGAAACCGTTTCTTCCTTGTACTGGGGCGGGCGGCTCCCGGCCCAGCTCCTGTTGTCTCTGACCTGATTAAAAGTCTCCTATTGAAAGAAAAGTCGCGACGTCGGTGTCCTGCTTCCCGCGCTGCCCGCCCCCGCCCGCCCGCCCCGTCCTGTCCCCGGGGACGCCTGGAGAGCTGCAGCCAGCTGCCCTCCACCCCCTGGCCCCAGCCCTGCAGGTCAGCCCATGGCCGCTCGTCCCTCGGGCCTCCCCCTGCAGCCCCCCGAGTCCAAAATCCTGCTGCACCGACCCGGCCCCGATGGCCCCGAGCCTGCCCGGCACGGCCGCAAAGCTGCACCCACTGCGGCTGGGGCCCGTGCTTCAGACCCGGGCGCTCCTCCTGCTGAGCGGCTCCAGAGACAGCCCTGCCCTGCACCTGCTCCGGCCCCGCGTTTCCCTAACGGACGCCAGGCCTGCCCACCGCGCGAAGGAGGGTCCCTAGGGGTGCAGCCAGGCCCAGCATGGCGGGGGCCCGACCCCCCCCAGCCTCTGACCGCTGGGCCGACTCCGTGCTGGCTGCCCTCGCACCTGCTGCCGTGTCACCCCCAAGTGCAGACACTCGCCAGGGCTCCGGGCTGTTGCCTCCTGCGGTTCTCTGGGGGTCTCTGGCGAGCATCCGGCTTGGGGCTCCGTAGGCCGGGGGTCGTGGGGGCAGACACGCCGGGGGGCCGAGGAGACCGGCCTCCGTCCCGGCTGCAGGTGATGGGGCGGGGTGGCTCGTGGCAGGGATGTGGGTGTTTCTGTGAGCACAGAGGCTGGGGCAGATGTTGGTGCAACTGGACACCGCCTGCCCCTCCGCCTTACACACCTCCCCGGACTCACTGGTTCCCGAGTGCCACCCAGACCCCGGGGCAGAGCCGGCAGGCCTGGTGCCAGCCGCACTGCAAGCACCCCTGCATGTGCAGCGCCTAGAGCACGTGAGGCCCGGAGCTTCTCTCTCAGAACCTTCCCTCTGACCCGCGCCCTGGGAAGGCTGGAGAGGAAAGGGGAGCTGCCCCCACACCAGAGCACACCCATGCCTGCCCCCAGCTGCCGCCGGCCGCCCCGCCCAGGGCAGGCATGGTGGAACCTGCGCCCCTGGTTCCCCGGTGGCCTGCCCCCTGCTGCCACCCTGCCGCACAGACCAGGCCGGGCCCCCTCCTCAGCCGGGCTCCACCCCTGCGGGCCCCCTGGGTCGGTCTGTCTCTGCCCATGTCCCTCTCTGCTCTCATGCAGCGAGGCCCGGGCCTCCTGCAGTGACCCCCTCACCACCGGCCTCAGCATCCTTGCGGGCCTCTGCCCAACTATGACAGGACCCGAGATCCTCAGGCTCGAGACCTAGAAAGGGAAGGGCGGCAGCTCCCAGGGTTCAAAGGAGGAGGAGGGGCCAGGGTGAGCAGCCTGGGCTCTATCCCCGGCACCCCACAGTCCCCGAGCACTGTTGGGAGTGATGCCTGAGTGCAGAGCCAGGAGGAACCCCCGAGCATCGCCGGGTTCCAGGACATGGGTGCGGGTGTTTCCGTGGATGTGGGTGCGGGTGTTAACATGGACCCCCCCAGAGACAGACAGACAGACGGAGACAGACAGAGAAGCAAAGGGGGGTTGCACCCGGGGCTGGAGACGTCCACACTTTCAGGACCCCCAGACGTTCCCCTTGAAGCGACCCCGTGAGTGTCGGGAACTGTTTGTCGGCCCAAGGCGGGGCAGTGGCGGGGCAGGAGCTGCCATGCCGTGGGGCCCTGGCACCAGGCCTCAGCGGGTGACGCTGTCTCAAGTCACAGGTGTGGCCAGACGCAGATCCCGTGAGACGGCAGCAGTCAGGGGGCCCGCCCCCACAGGGACCGCCCAGGTCTCTCGGGGACAGCAGCGTTCCCACTTGGTCCTTCAGCATGGCCAGCTGGGCCACACCATCACTCCTGGGAAGGTTCCGGAAAAAAAGGCTGGAGCAACGTCACTGCAGAATCTCCTATATTTGGGGACATTCGGCATCCCAGCTGCCCCCCAGACCCTCCCTGGCCCTTCCCAGCTCCCAGTATGGACTCAGAAATAGGGGGGCACGGACCCCAATGCACGCAGAGGCCTTGGGTCTGGCCCAGGTCTCAGGCGTGTCAGATTAGGGGCGTGTTGGATGAGGCCTTTCAGACTAGGGGTGCGCTTGTCAGATCAGAGCTGTGTTGGGTAAGGGGGAGTGTTGGATTAGGGGTGTTTGAGTTTGATCAGGGGCACATCTCAGAAACAACAGGTATATATTAGGGGGCTGTGTTGGAACAGGGGTGCGTGTGTCTGATTAGGGGGGTGTGTTGGGTTAGGGGTGTTCATTGGGGGTGTGATACCAGGGGTGTTGATTGGAGGGTGCTCTAAGGTGTTGGTTAGTAGGGGTGTTGGCGAGGTGTAGATTAGGGGTGTTGGGTTAGGGTGGGGGTTGCTCCTCACGCCACAAGACACCAGACAGCAGGGGCTCTGGGCCATCCAGCAGGGGTGACCCGGGGTGTGGGGATGGGGAAGGATGGGCGTGGCCATAGCTGGCCACGGCTCAGGTGGACGGGCAGCCCCCCTGCTGGGCACCCCCTGCTGACAGCCGCCCCCCTGGCCGAGAGCCAGCACAGGTGAGGTCCCCCAGCACAGCACCTTGGGGGTGGGACAAGCAGGGCCTGCAGGCGAGGGGCACTGGACGGGACTGTCCAGCCTCGAGTGTGGTGGTGAGGCGCGGGCGAGGGGACGGAGCAGGGGCCAGCTGCCTACACACCAGCTCTCAGGTGTGTGAACGGCGGGAGCAGCTCCAGGGCCCACGGCTCTGGGGGGCTCACACACGGCTGGGGGTGGCACTGGGAGTGCGGCATCCGGGTCACCCACGTCACAGGGGTCGGCCCCCAGGAACCTGTGCCTGGCCGGGCACTGTGGTCCAGTTCTTCGGAGGCCTCCTGAGAGGCCCGTGCGATGCCAGCGCCACCTGGTGGTGACACGTGGAACTGCCGCTGAATCAGCCCCACCCGCTCTGGTCAGACCCTGATGGACAGGACCAGGGTACGGCCCCTCACGCCACGAGCACAAGGCTCCCACTCCGCCTACCACGCCCCCCTGGGTTTCTGTTGCCTGAAAGGGGCAGGAGCTGGACCACCTGCTGGGGCGGGGCGGTAGGTGGGACCCCAGACTGGGCAGGGGAGCCCAGCAGAGGGGGGGGGGACCGGGCAGCACCGGGCAGCAAGGCGCAGTCAGGGAGGGGGGCAGAAGGCCCACCCTCAGGTTCTGGAACCTTCCATAGGAGGGAGGGAGGGAGGGAGGGAGCTGGGGCCGGGGTTGATGCTGGAGCGGTGATGGCAGGTCTCTGGTCACGGTTCCCAGGGTCTTCAATAGTCTCGAGAAAGAGAATCCCGAGTCACGCGATGCGCACTGGAGTCGGGACGCTTCTCGGAAAGCAGCGGAGAGGAAGGGGAGTCCCGCGTGGGAGAACTTAGCACAGGACCCCGTTAGCTCTGGCTCTTCGGGCCGTTTGTGGGAGAGCCGGGTCTGTGCTATAGGGAAGGCTGGGGGTTCGAGACAGGGGTTTTCCTGTAGGCCTTTAAATGACAATTGGGCTCTGGGCAAGGGTTCCAGAGGACGTGAGGCCCTCGCAGGCCCCTTCTGGCCCCTGCCTGGGGTGCTGCCCACTGCCTCCGATCCTCACCGGGCAGATGGACACTTGTCAGCGTCAGCACGAAAGCCGGCTTCCCTGTGCTGGGGTCTTGGGAATTGTGTGAAAGGTTTGCATACAAAACCCAAAGACTGTTTATTGTGCAGAAAGGGAAGATGGTTCCAGGCCCCTCCCCAGACATCCAGGCCTCTCCTCCACCCGGGAATGGTGACCAGGCCCTGTGCCTCACGCTGCCCGGTTCGTGAACGGCTCCCCTGTCCTGTTCCACGCTGCCCACTCGCCTCCCATGCACGATGGCCGGGGTCTGCCCGCGTGGCCCTCCCCGGGGTTCCTCTCCGCACTTCCGGCCACCAGCGTCCAGTGGGCAGGGCCCTGCGTCCCGACGTTGGCCTCCAGCTGTCCCCAGCATCGCCTGTCGTCTGGTCACAGCCACGTGCGTGGGTGCGAGAGTCCTGGGCTCAATTACCTGCCACTACCTGGGCGTCAGACCCTGCTGGACCCGAGTTACCCTGGGCCCCTGAGCCCTCCCGTCCCTGAGCCTCCCTGGGCGTCAGCCCTGCCTGGACCTGCCCCTCCTGGCCCAGAGTGGCCCTGCTGTGTGCCCCTTGTCTCCGGGAGAGGAGAGGCCAGGGGGCATGTGCCAGAGAGCTGCTGAGCTGGGCGGGGGCTTCCCTTGGCCTGTTGCCAAGTCCCAGCCATCCCGTTCTGCGTCCTGATTGGCTCCAGTGCTGTGGGCGGACTGAGCGGGCCCAGCTCTCTCCAGAGCATCCTGCGGCGTCATTGACTCCCGCTCATCAGAGAGAGCCCAGGGACTCGCAGGTCAAACCTGCAGAATGGGCCAGAGCGGTAGGACAGCAGGTAAGGCATTTACCCGCCCCGGGTTCAATCCCCGGCATCCCATATGGTCCCCCGAGCACCGCCAGGAGTGACCCCTGAGTATCGCTGGGTGTGGCAAAAAAAAAGAGGGAAAAAAAGGATGGTCCAGCCCCAAAGGGGTCAGCTCGGGCAGCTGGCAAGGGGGACCGAGGCTCCTCGCTGCCGTGGCTGGGCGCGGACACAGGACCCTGTGGGGAGGGGGCCCAGGAGCCTGCCTGTCCTGCCCAGGGTCACCCTGCCTGGCCTCCTCCCCAGGTGCTGCCGGGGGCACCGGGGCCTGGTCACTTAGGGCTGGGGGGCCCAAGTTCAAGGCCGAGCCCTGACCATCGGGGTGCTGCAGCCAGGAAGGGCACATGACTCGGGGCCCCCACCCTGGACGCCTCCACAGTGCTGTCCTCTGCCCGCCCCGCCCTCTAGAACCTTCCGCGCTTGAGCCCCGCTGGCCATTCCCACATCAGCTGTGTTGGGGGTCCTGAGGGTCAGGATCCTCTGCCCCAGGGGCTCTGAGCAATGAGGCGCAGGGGTGAGGCATACAGAGGAGCCTTCCCACAGGGGCACTGCCCGGCCTGAGTGGCGGCCCCCAGCAGGGGGGCGTAGTGCTCCCAGCAGACCCCAGACTCACGCCGGCCGCTTCATCCTTGGAGGGACAGTGACTGCTGGGCACTGACTGAGTGTTCCCGCGGCGAGAATGTTCTTCAGTCTCGGTTCGACCTGGAGCAGGCCAGGGGCTGCAGGGGGCACTGGGCACCCAAGGATGTAAACAGAGAAGGAGGACAATTTTGGGCACTGCTGCAGCCTCGTCTTCCGGCCCGGCACACCCATGCCCAACCCCTTCCCAAGTGAAGTGCCTGGTGGTGCTGGAGCAGGGGAGAGAGACAGCATCTCTGCACTGAGGCTGGGGGCCGGAGAGGGAGGGAGAGGGGCAGAGGGGGAGAGGGAGGGGAAGAGGGAAAGAGGGAGAGAAAGAGAGGGAGAAAGGGAGAGAGAGTGAGAGTGTGTGAGTGAGAGTGAGAGCGTGAGAGTGTGTGAGAGTGAGCGTGAGTGAGAGTGAGAGTGTGAGTGAGTGTGAGTGAGAGTGAGCATGAGAGTGAGTGTGAGAGTGAGAGTGAGTGTGTGAGAGTGAGCATGAGTGAGAGTGAGTGAGTGTGAGTGAGTGAGAGTGAGCATGAGAATGAGTGTGAGAGTGAGTGTGAGTGAGCGAGTGTGAGAGTGAGAGAGCGAGAGTGTGTGAGAGTATGTGAATGTGAGAGCGAGCATGAGTTAGAGTGTGAGAGTGAGAGAGTGAGTGAGAGTTTGGGAGTGAGAATAGGTGAGTGAAAGTGTGAGTGAGAGTGAGTGTGTGATAGTGAGCGTGAGAGTGAGAGAGTGTGTGAGTGAGAGTGAGCGTGAGTGAGAGAGTGAATGAGAGTGTGAGTGTGAGAGTGTGAGTGAGAGTGTGAATGAGAGTGAGAGTGAGTGTGAGAGTGTGAGTGAGTGTGAGCGTGAGTGTGTGAGAGTCAGAGAGTAAGTGAGAGTGAGAGAGTGAGTGTGTGAGCGTGTGTGAGTCAGAGTGAGAGAGTGAGTGTGAGAGTGAGTGTGAGTGTGTGAGAGTGTGTGTGAGAGAGTGAGTTGAGTGAGAGTGAGTGTGTGAGCGTGTGTGAGTCAGAGTGAGAGAATGAGTGTGAGAGTGTGAGAGTGAGAGTGTGTGAGTAGAGTGTGAGAGTGAGAGTGAGTTGAGTAAGAGTGTGAGAGAGAATGAGTGAGAGTATGCGTGAGTATGTGAGTGTGAGTGAGCATGAGTGAGGGTGAGAGAGTGTGTGAGTGAGAGTGAGAGAGTGTGAGTGTGAGAGTGAGAGAGTGAGTGTGAGAGTGAGAGAGTGAGAGTGAGTGTGAGAGTGAGAGAGTGAGAGTGAGAGTGAGTGTGAGTGTGAGTGAGAGTGAGTGACTGAGGTTGCTGAGTGAGAGAGTGAGGCTGTGTCCCTCTGAGCACTCCCTTGGCGCGTGTTTCCGGCTGGAGTTGGGTCTGGAGCAGGCGTGGGTGTGGCCTTGCTGCCCCACGACACCCAGGACCGTGCTTGGTCCCCGCCAGCCCCACCCGGACCCTGGCAGGAAGTGCATCAGCCAGCACGTGGGGGCTCTGGGCTTCTTGGCTGGGGAGGGCAGGTGCCGCCTCAGTGCCGGGGCCCCCAGTGCCACTCCCTGACGCCCCAGTGGCAGCACCAGGCACAGCCCACAGACTCTGCGGCTCCAGAGACGCCCTGAGGGCTGTGCGGAGGGGCGAGTCCCGGGAGCCAGGGGACGCCTCTTCCAGGCCAACCTCGGGTCTAGCAGGTGCCATGGAGGGCGCTGGTGCTAGCGTGGTCCCACTGCGACCTCTGGGGTGCGGAGTGGGTGGGAATGTGGGGGTATGAGAGTTTGGGGTGCGGGGTACACGGGTATGAGGTACATGGGTGCAGGGTGTGGGGTACAGGGGTAGGAGCTGTGGGGTACAGGGGTGTGGGTGGGGGTACAGGGGTGTGGGGTGGGGGTGGGGGTACAGGGGTGTGGGTGGGGGTGCAGGGGTGGGGATGGGGGTATAGGGGTGGGGATAGGGGTACAGGGATGAGGGTGGGGTACAGGGGCGGGGTGGGGGTGCAGGGATGCGGGTTGTGGCATCTCTGAGGAGGGAGCCTGGAGCCCATGGTGGCAGTCACTCTTGGGGTGGGGGGTGAAGGGGGCCCCAGGGCAGCCGCAGGGGCGACACTCAGCTTAGGAGCCGTCAGTGGGGCAGGGTGGCCTCAGGGACCAGGACCCTCCCGGGGTCTCCCCGCCCCCGCCGTGTGCCCTGCCCTCTCAGGGACAAGCCAAGGTCCTCAGAATCGGGCCAGCAGGTGGGCCCCTCCGGGGGTCCCTGGGACCCTGCTGGACACTGGGGGACGCTCAGGCTGATGGTCCCCCCGACACCCCTCCAAAGTGCTGCTCCTGCGATCAGTGTCGGGTGAGGGTGGGAGGAGAGGCAGGGATGGAGGGAGGAGGGAGAGAAGAGGGGGAGGCAGGGATGGAGAGAGGAGGGAGAGAAGAGGGGGAGGGAGGAGGGGAAGGAGGAAGAAAGAGAGGGCGAGAGGCAGGAGGGAGGGAGGGAGGGAGGGGAGAGGGCGAGAGGGGAGGGCTGCGGTGCCCCTGGGGGTCGTAACCTGCCCTGGTCCCTAGGCGGGGCTGGGCTGTCTCCTGATGAGTGGCTGTAATGAGCGCGGGCGGCTGTAGGTTGTGATTATAATCACGTCCTCTGAGGCCCGGGACCCTCTAATCAGCTGCGGTGCCTCCCAGAGCCGGCTCAGCCCCCTGACCCCTGTGTGCTCGCCGCATGCACATCATGCATGCACACACACTTGCACACACATGCAAACATGCACATGTGCACGAAGTCACACACAGGCATGTGTACACACATGCACAGACACACACGCACACGGGGACCTGTTTGTGCACGCTTCTGTGCATGTGTGTATATGTATATGCATGCACACACGGGTGCACACAGAGCCACACACGGCTTTGGGGTGCTCAGATCCCCCTCCCAGCCCAGCGGCCAGAGGGGAGTGGGGGGCCTGGGGGCCTGCTCGGTCCCGTCCGGAGCGTGGACACGCCCCACCGGCTATTCTGGACGAGTGGCCGGTGACGTGGCCACCACAGCGAGCGCCCGGCCCAGCGCCCAGGAGGGACGGAGGCCCTGGGCGTTTCTGGGCGCTGCAGGGCCCATGGCAGCGCTGCCCCCTGCGCGCCCCTGCTCGCTTTAATCACGGCGGGCCCTGGCAGCGGCGCCCGCCGCCCTTTGATCCGGTTATTCTGAACAGTTCCCCCAAACAAAGCCCCACGCTTCACGTCGCCCGGCGTGTTCCTGGAGACCATGTGAAACACATTTAGACAGAGCTGGCGCTGCCCGCAATTACCGCCCGAGCCCGACCCGCTGCCCAGCTGACGGCGGACGGAGCCGCGGGCAGCCAGCTGGGCCAGCAGCCCCCCTCCGACTCTCACTGGCCCCGAGGCCCTGCTAGGCTCGGGGGGTGTGCGCTGACCTGGCGACCCCACGGGCAGGGTGGGCGGGAGGCCCAGCGGCTCCTGCGTGCACCGAGCAGACCGGCCCGCCCGCCGTCCAGCGCCCGTCTGGCCGAGCCCCTCACCGCCCCGTCCAGGATGCCGGAGCTGCAGGCATGAGCTGCCACGCCCAGGACAGCCCGGCCACCTCCCCCCCCAACCCCTTCTCCTCACTACATACACACCTGCCGCCTCACGCCCTGTGACCTGCTCTGCCGTGGACGACAGACCCCAGTCCCACCCCTTAGTCGGCCCTGCTAAGGCAAATGGGTTTGTGAACAAATACACCAGGATCCTGGTCGTCTGGATCTTCACTTCCACTGTCAGACAAGAACTGAAACCAATGCACTGAGAAGGGCCTCCCCGGGGGTGGGTCTGGTCCAATCAGTTGAAGGTAGACGTATCAACCGCACCTGTGTGACCGCCCTTGAGGGGGACCAGGTATCCCCTCCTGCCTTCCACACAGTCACACAAGCCCCTCCAGGCGAGTCTGTCCTGGGTCTCTGAGGGTGGGGAAGCCTCTGCCCCTCCTCACGTGAGCCCCTTAGCACGGTAAATCTCATTCCCCGCACAGACACCCGAGTTTGTGCTGGTCCTCCCAGCCCCCTGAGGCCCGTGTTGAGAGCTCTCTGGAAGCAAGCCCAGGTGGGCTGGGTCGGGAGTGGGGACGCGTGGGCAAAGACAGCTCTGGACAGGCCCCAGGGAGTGGCCACCGGAAGCAAGGAAGGTGACTTGGGGCTCCAACCGGGAAGGCGAAACTGCTTCCACGTCGAACATAAACCTTCAGATGTCGGGAACTGGACAGCAATGAGCAAATGGACTCAGAGCTACTCCTCACGCCAGGCACAAACGCCAGGTCAAAGTGGAGGAAGGACCTTCATCTCAGACCTGAACCCATGAGGCAGACAGCGAAACATGTCGGCAAAACCCTCCACAACTCTGAAGCTAAAGGCTGAAGCACCGCTGCCCACGCAGGTGAAAGCAGGATCAACAAACGGGGCCATATTAAACCAAGGAGCTGCTGCACCTCGAGGGAAGCGAAGGCCAGGATCCAGGCAGCCGCGGAGTGGGGGAAATCATCTGCCAGACACTTAGCTGGTCAGGGTTAGTATACAAGATATATCAGGCATAGGGAGAAGCAAGAAAAATAGTCAACCCCATCAAAAAATGGGGAGAAGAAATGAATAGAAACTTCCTCAGAGAAGAAATACAAACAGCCAAAAGGCACGTGAGAAAATGCCCCACATCACTAATCATCAGGGAGATGCAGATCAAAACAACAACGAGGGTCACCTTCCACCACAGAGACTGGCTCATGTTAAAAAAGAAAGAAAGAATAAGAACAACCAGTGCTGGCATGGATGCAGGGAGAAAAGGACTCTTCTTCATTGTTGGTGGGAATGCCGACTGGTCCAGCCTTTCTGGAAAACAATATGGGCATTCCTCAAAAAACTAGAAATTGGGCTTCTTATGATCTATTAACTCCATTTTTTGGAATATTCCCAAAGACCCAGAAACAAAGTGGAGAAAAGACAGCTTGCACCCTATGTTCCTTGTGGCATTATCCACAATAGCCCAAATCTGGAAACAACCACATGTCCAAGAATAGATGCCTGGATAAAGACACTGGTATGTCTACACAGTGAAATATTACTTGGCCATAGAAAAGAGAAAGTCATGCAGTTTGCTGCTACACAGAGGGACCTGGAGAGTCTCCTGCTGAGTGAGTCAGAGGGAGAGAGACAGAGGGTCTCTCGCATATGCGGGTGTAAGGAAACATAACAGGGGCAATGAATGCCCAAAGGCAGTGAAACAAGGGCCAGGAGAATAGGAACTCAGCAGGAAATATGCCACTGAAGGGGCTGGGGGCATGAGGGGAGGGGCAGCGACTTAGGGGGAGGGAGGTCAAACGGGAGGGAGGATGCTGGAAGGGTGGAAGTGTCACCCTGTTGGCAACAGTGGAGCAGACCACGTGTGAAAAATAGAGAGGGAGAGAGAATGAGAGAGACCGAGAGAAAGTGAGAGGGAGAGAGATAGAGTGTGAGAGTGAGAGAGTGAAAGGGAGAGAGTGTGAGTGAGAGAGAGGGAGTGAGAGTGTGAGAGAATGAAAATGAGAGTGTGTAAGAGTGAGTGTGAGAGTGAGTGTCTGTGAGAGAATGAGAGATCAAGCAAGAGGAGAGAGTGAGAGTGTGTGAGTCTGAGAGTGAAAATGAGAGTGTGAGAGACTGAGAGGGAGTGAGAGTGAGAGTGTGAGAATGAGTGTGAGAGAATGAGAGATAGAGCAAGAGTAGGAGAGAAAGAATGAGAGAGAGAGTGAGAGAAAGAGAATGAGCTAATGAGAGTGAGGGAGAGGGAGAGTGTTATGAGTGAGATAGTATGAAAGAGTAAGAGAGTGTATGAGTGAGTGTGAGAGAGTGAGAGGGTGAGAGTGAGGGAGAGGGTGAGAGGGAGGGAGAAGGTGAGAGGGAGGGAGAGGGTGAGAGTGAGGGAGAGGGAGAGGGTGAGAGTGAGGGAGAAGGTGAGAGAGAGGGAGGGTGAGGGAGAGGGTGAGAGTGAGGGAGAGGGTGAGAGGGAGGGAGAGGGTGAGAGTGAGGGAGAAGGTGAGAGTGAGAGGGAGGGTGAGGGAGAGGGTGAGAGTGAGGGAGAGGGTGAGAGTGAGGGAGAGGGTGAGGGTGAGGGAGAGGGTGAGAGGGAGGGAGGGTGAGAGGGAGGGTGAGAGGGAGGGTTAGACCCTCTCATAGAGGCTGGCTGGTGGGTGGGAGGGGCAGTGGTGGGGGTGGGGGTTGAGACACTGTGTGTCTGAGCCCAGCTATGAATAGCTCTGTAAGTTCACAGTGACTAAATAAATTTTAAAAATAAAGAAAAGAATTTGGGGGGGCTGGAGTGATAGCACAGCGGGTAGGGCGTTTGCCTTGCATGCGGCCGACCCGGGTTTGATTCCTCTGTCCCTCTCGGAGAGCCCAGCAAGCTACCGAGAGTATCCCGCCCACACGGCAGAGCCTGGCAAGCTCCCCGTGGCGTATTCGATATGCCAAAAACAGTGACAACAAGCCTCACCATGGAGACGTGACTGGTGCCCGCTCGAGCAAATCGATGAGCAACGGGACGACTGTGACAGTGATACAGCAAGAAAAGAAAAGACAAATATTAGCTAAATACTGGTGAAGGCGGCAGGTTGATAGGAGAAGAGAAGAGGGGAGGGCTGAAGCCTTGTTGCAGTCAGGGCTGCAGCAGTGCCCGGGGCGGCCTGACCCTCGCACCCGGCCGCACCCCCGGCACCACACAGGCTCCCTGAGCATCTCGGGGAGTGAGTCTGAGCACCGCGGGTGTCCCCCTCCTGGCCACCACCGTCCTAAGGGCGTTGCCAGTAGGAAAAGGCGGGAGGACAGGATGGCAAGGCGGGGCAGGCGCCGAGTCCAGGCTGGGACAGGGCAGGCCAGGGCCAGGGCGCCCGCCTGGGCTCCAGACCCCAGCCCCGCCAGGAGGGACCCAGACCCCAGCCCCGCCAGGAGGGACCCAGACCCCAGCCCCGCCAGGAGGGACCCGGGCACCGCTGGGGGGCCCACCCAGCCCTCAGCTGAGTGGCCAGACGGCCAGGAACTCCTCACCCTGACAGACTCAGCCACAGACCGGGAGGGCGGGCAGAGGGCCGACTCCCCGAGCACAGGGCCGGGAAGGGCCGCAGAGCGGGGACAGAAACGGGGGACAGGAGCACCTGGCCGCAGGCAGGGCAGTGGGAGAGAACTCAGAGTGGCCCTTGGGGTCACCGCGGCCTGCCAGGGCCAAGGCCTCCCCGCAGCCCCCCAGCGCTGTGCTGCTGTGCTCTCTGGGCTGCCCAGCAGGGCCCGGCCGAGAACTGGCCCTGAAGACCCCTGGCCCAGCAGGGCCTCCCCCTCCCTGCCTCCCTCCCTCCCTCCCTCCCTCCTTCCTTCCTTCCTCCTTCCTTCCTTTCTTCTTCCTTCCTTCTTCCTCCCCTCCTTCTTTCCCTCCTTTCTTCCCTCCCTCCCTCCCTCCTTCCTCCCTCCCTCCTTTCTTCCTTCTCCCCTCCTTCCTTCCTTCTTCCTTCCCTCCTTCCTTCCCTCCCTCCCTCCCTCCCTCCCTCCCTCCCTCCTTCCTTCCTTCCTTCCTTCCTTCCTTCCTTCCTTCCTTCCTTCCTCCCTTCCCTCCTTCCTTCCTTCCTTCCTTCCTTCCTTCCTTCCTTCCTTCCTTCCTTCCTTCCTTCCTTCCTTCCTTCCTTCCTTCCTTCCTCCTCCCTTCCCCCTCCCTCCCTCCCTCCCTTCCTTTCCCCTCCCTTCCTCCCTGCACTGGCCCTGTAAGGGTGAGAACTGCAGTCCCCTTCGTGCCCCCGAGCCCAGGCCAACAGTGCTCGGGAAAGCAGCCGAGAGGGCGGGGAGGCGGGGGCTGGGGTTCATCGCCAGGAGTGCCAGGGAGCGGGCAGGGTCTGGAGGCGGCAGCCTCAGCGCTGTGGGGGAGGACCCCCGAGACCTGAATGGGGACGCGGTGGGGGAGCAGGGAAGGGCCCTCGGCCCCTGCTTCTCTCCCGGCCCGGGCTTGGCCTCGCACAAGCGTCTCTCCAGGGTCTGGCCGAGGCTGTGCCCTGGGCGTGCCCGTGCAGAGGATGGGTACAGACAGGGCACAGATAGGGCACAGACGCTCCTGGCCGGTGCTCCCCCCCTCGGGCTTGGCGCCGTGCTCCGGCTGGGACGAGCAGGGACGTCCCCGCCGCCCTTCTCCGACCCTCACGGCCCGGCTGCATCCCCTGGGAGCCAGAGCCCAGCTGGGGGCCGCCCCGCAGGCAGAACTGGGGCGAGGGACCTCCCTGGCTCCCAGCCGCTCGCACAGGACGCCCCTCCCCAGGGGGCAGGAGGGGGCAGGGCCCGAATCCCTTCCCATGGACCCATTCCTCAAACCCCGTTTCCGGGCCCCCGTCACATGACCCCGGGGGTAGCTTCAGCACTGGACAAGCCCGGCCTCGGGGATGGTTGGGTCTTTGGGGGTCCGGGACCCCCCGGCACCTGCCCTGATATGGCGACGCCCCGCCCCGTGCCCGCTGACCGGAGCCATCCTGCTCGCTCTCCCCCCTGAGGCCAGAGGACCGCGAGGGGGAGGGGCCGCGTGGACAGCCGTGACCGGCCGGAGCGCCGGAGGGCGCGCGGGGGGCACCAGCCACCCCTTCCCAGGGCTCCAGCCAGGCATGCTGGCCCGGACCGGCCCAGTCCAGCTGGACGGCTGCCCCGACTGACCAGCCCTCTTCCGTCCACCTGGAGCCCTGAAGGGCCCACGGCGGCCCCAGGGGGCAGTGCTGGGGCCCTGAGGTTGCAGCCAGCAGCCAGCAGGTGGCGCAGGAGAGTCCTGCAGGGGCAGGGTGGGGCAGGGGACAGAGGACATGAGGTAGGGGGCAGGGGACAGAGGGCATGGGCCAGGGGAGAGGTGACGGGGGACGGAGGACATGGGCAGGGGGCGGGGACAGAGGGCAGGGGGTAGGGGACAGGAAGAGGAGCTGAGGGGCAGTAACCCCCTGGACCTCAGGGCCTGCAGGGAGAATGATGCTTGTGCCCCTCTTGGTCAGTGGTGGGAGTGCAAGGTGACCCCCCTCCCACCGCGGACACTGGGGTCTGGTCAGTGGCTGGTGACCGTGACCCGAGATGTTGCTGGCGGGGGCTGGGGTGGCGCTGGCAGCGGGGGTCACAGGCAGCCAATGAGGCGCAATGGGGGGGCTGGAGGCCCCTTTCCCAGCAGGCCGCCCCTGGGGTCAGCACACCCGGTCAGTGCGGGCAGTGGGCATCCGCAGTGGGGGTCGAGGGCGCGGGGATCCGCCCGGAACAAGAGCTCCCAGACCCTGTGCTCCCGAGGGCCCGGCCTCCATGTGGGCGGGCTGCAGCCCCCTCCCTGGGTGGCGCCTGCTGGCCTGTGCCCGGCCCCCTGCGTGCGGGCAGAGAGGGGGCAGCTCTGTCCTGTCCACAGCCAGTGGGTCTGATCCCCAGATGGCTGGCCGGGGCCCAGGGGCCCCCAGCCCCTCTGCTGTGCATCCTGGGTCCCTGCCGGGCTGCTGGGGCCAGGCCAAGCCCTTCCTGGGGCGCCCGAGGGCCGCTGGCCTCTGTCCCTGGCGGAGTGGGTGACCTTGCTGCCAGAACCCCCGGGGCCCCGCTGGGCTGGACTCCGACTCGGGGTCTGCGGGGGTGTGGGTCCCCTCAGCTGTCCATGGGCACCGTCGCGCTGGTGAGCGGAGCTCCAGGGAGGCTGCGGGCAGGAGAAGCTGCTCAGAGCAGGCCGGGCCGGGGGGCGGGGAGTGGCTGGAGAGAGCAGCAGGGCCAGGGGCAGGGCCGGAGCCCCAGAGAACTCAAGTGTTTGGACGGACGGCCCGGTCCTTCCCCGGGCTCCCATCAGGCGAGGGTGCGAGGGCGAGTGAGGCTGGCCCTGGCCAGCCCTGGGCCTCCCCCGCCGGGAAACCAGGCACCCTGACTCCCGGGGACACGTGTGCCCAAGTGCACGGGGCTGTGTGTGCGGGGCTGTGTGCACAGGGCTGGCGTGTGCAGGGCTGGCGTACACAGGGCTGGTGTGTGCAGGGCTGCGTGTATGGGAATGTGTGCGCAGGGCTGTGTGTGCAGGGCTGTGTGCACAGGGCTGGCGTGTGCAAGGCTGATGTACACAGGGCTGGTGTGTGCAGGGATGCGTGTATGGGAATGTGTGTGCGGGGCTGCGTGTGCGGGCTCTGTGCACGCTGGACGGCTCTGGGCGCAGACCGCAGCACACACATGTGCGTGGACACTGTGCCCAGTGGCACGCAGGACGCTGGCCACTGGCCTAGGCCAGGCGGACCCCAGGCAGGAGTGCACTCGGGGGGTGACGGGCCACCTGGCAGCCCCTCTGGCCTGCAGTCCCCCACCCCCACCCGGCTCCCGAGATCAGGGTGCTGGCCCCCTTAGCTCTCACCCCAGCCCCGCCCTGAGCTGTCACTCTGGCAGGCTCCAGTCTGCGATTGGCTGCTAGCTGCTGGGGGGCGGGACACCCACAGGAAGCCACCCAGCCTGGTGCCCAGCGGAGCCCTGCGGGGGACACGCGGCCCGTCCGAAGCCCAGGGTGCTGTGCCCACACGTGTTCGTCCCTGTGCGCATCCTCCCTTGTTGGTGCAATGCACATACACATGCATGTGTGAGAGCATTGTGCATGTGCCAGTGTATGCTCACATGTCCACATCTCTGTGGGAGCAGCATGTACGTGCTCGGTCACATGCGTGTACACATGTGTGTGCACATGTTCACGTGTGTGCGCATGTAAGTGTATGTACACACATGTGAGCCTGTGGGTGTATGCTTGTGCCTGTGCCCGCATGTGTATGCTCACGTATATGTGTGCTCATATGTGTGTATGTGTGTGTTCACATGTGTGCACATGCACGAGCATGAGCAGAACACGGTTGAAGCAAAAGCTCATGGGGCATCCGTGGAGCCACGGGGCTTCTGGCCCAGGACAGGTCAGTGCCCAAAGGGGTCCCAGCAGAGCCGGGACTGACCAGGACTCCCCGGAGCCCCTCGTGCTGGACTCTGGGCACTCTGGTGCAGGAGAGAGTGGACAGGAGCTGGCGGGCCTCAATGGCCAGTGACGGCTGCTGGTTTGGGAGCTCAGACCCCAGCCTCAGGGCACCACAGGAGCCTGGGGCTGCCGGGAGTGCCCCTCCCCTTCCGCACGTGATTCAGACCTGACAGCCAGCAGCCCCGGCGGGCAGACCTCAGGGCCACAAAGCGTGGTGTGGACAGGTGGGACCGACATGGTGGCCACCAGCCAGGCCAGGCACCCACCAGAGCAGACGGCAGCGGCCGGAGGCCACAGCTCCACCTGGCCAGTGCGCCCCGAAGGCACAGACCCGGGGCAGAGTCCCGGGGCCTGGACTGACCGCTCTCCTCTCTGCGGGGGGGCGGTGACCAGCCGTGCCCCCTTAGAGCTACACTCAGCCCCGCCCCGGCCTGCCCACCTGCACGGCCGCCTCTGCCCGCGGCCTCCTCCCGACCAAACTCACTGGGGTGGAGAGAGCACAGCGGGAGGGCACTCGCCTTGCACACGGCACCAGCCACGGGCCCTGGAGCCCTGCCAGGGGGGTCCCGAGCACAGAGCCGGGAGTCGGCCCTGGTCACTGAGGGGTGGTCGTCAAAAAACAAGAACAAAAATCAAACTCCTGTTGAGATCGTCACGGGCCCGCGGCGGCCGGGAAAGCCACCTCCTCTTCACCGGGTTCCCACAGGGCGGCACGTTCTGGAATCAGGAGACGGCGCGTGTGCGCGGGACGCCCGCTCAGCCGGGCCCCTGCTGGCGGCTTCCTTCTACCCTGCCTGGCACGGCCCGGCCCCTCTGAAGGAGAGCAGGTCTCTGTGCCAGCCCGCTGGCACTGCGGGACCGACGCCCGCGTGTGGAACACCGGGGCGAGAGTGGCAGGTTCCGTGTTTTAAGATGCTCTGACTGTCCCAGGGGCGGCAGGCGCGCGCGTCCGAGTCCCCCCGCACACGCCCCGCTGCTGACCCTCGTGGTCCCTCGGGGCGGCTGTGGTGCGGGATCCCCTCCCAGAGAGTCTGTCCACACTTTTGCTCATTTTTCTTATGAAATTGCTGGATTATTTTCTTTTTTTGACTATGAAGTTTGGAAAGTTCCTTGTAGACTCCAGGTCCCCGCCTGTCCTTCGTCAAATGTGGGGTCAGTAAACACCCACCCCACCCCCTGCTTCTCTCTTCCTTCTCTGAACAGTATTTCACAGCAATCGTAGTCACTGGTGAAGCCCAGCCTAGTAACTATTCCTTCTCTCGACCGTGGCTGTTCTGCGCTGTGCCGTTCTCCGCGTTGCTGGGGGTCACTCCTGGGGTGACACGCGGGTGGTTCCTGGGGGGCTCAGCCTTGGAGCTGCTCCAGCCCCAGGCTGGGCTCCTGCTTATCTGCAGAATCTCAGCGCTGAAACTTCCTCTCCTTCGCCCCACGTGCCGTGTGCAGCTTCTGACTCACCCTGGGTTCCTTCCTTCCCGAAAGCAGCGGCCTTAGGCGGGTTCCTCTCCCGCCTTCGCCAACGGAGCCCCTTGCTCGAACCCCGTCTCTGGCTCTCCCTTCGGTGGTCTCCGCGCCGTGAGCCTGCCCCCACTCCCCCACCTGATCCACACAGCCCAGACCCTGGCAGCTCACAGGAATCCCGGGATTCCGGGGGCTGGTTTCTCTGATGTTATTCTTGTTTCAAATTGTTTTTAGCTGCTGGTTACTTTGACTTTCCACATAACTGCTGAAGTATTTGGCCTAGATTACACACTTGCTTGCACCGAGTCTGTAAGTCAGTGGAGGAGAGTTAGGACCGAATGTGGCCCGTCACTCGATGTACACCCGAGCTATGGGGCTGGTGCGATAGTGTGGCAGGGCGGCACTCCCCTTGCACAGGGCTGACCTGGGCTCCATCCCCGGCATCCCATAGGGCCCCCCGAGCACCTCCACGAGTGACCCCTGAGTGCAGAGCCAGGAGTCAGCCCTGAGCATCACTGGGCGTGGCCCCAAAACTACCCCCCAAAAAAGATCTGATTCTATTTCCTGGGAAGGGATGAGCTCTAGGTCCCGTTCAGGGGTGTCGTGGAGCTCTCCTGGGCCGACAGGACACGCGGGCCCTGAGGTGAGGGGCAGCCTGGTCTGCACCTGACTGCGTGGCACATAAGGGCGAGTTCCACCCCTAGTTTCTGCATGTGCGCTCTAACCACTGAGCCGTCTTCTTGGCTCTTTGCTAATTTTATATCTGCACTTCACTGTTCAGCTTGCGATTCCCGTGCAGGTTTTGTTAAGTCTACACCGAAGAATACATGTATGTTAGTGGAAGCATCTTCATCTCGGTGCTCTCGTGTTCACTGCCACAACTGCCTTGTTTGACAGCTCTGCCGAGAGGTGGGTTCTGGGGTTATTAAACGCTGAGTCCTCGGACCCGCTGGCCAGCCTTGCTTAGCTCCTGGGGAACTTAGCTGGGTCACCTTCCTGCCCTCTGCAGTGGAGGACGCGGCACACACCTCGCCTCTGCGCCTTCCCTCCCGCCCGGCCCAGGCGTCCCAAGACGCTTCCCGGGCAGGGGAAGCCGCCTGGGGCCAGCTTGTCCCCAGAATGTTCCTGTGTCATCATCCTGCGCTGAATATTTTCATAATGCTTTGGGGGCAACAATTAATAGATCTGTTGTTTTTCTCTGACAGGTCCCATGATTAATTTTCAAATACCGAGTGGGTCCTGGATCCCCGGCACAGACCCTCCTTGGCCACAGAGCGTGATTCTCTGTACGTGTTGGCACCTCTGCCCTGGCAGTGTTTGCCCGAGCGCCAGGAAGGAGCGTCTCCCCTCGAGAGGTGACAGCCCATCTCATTCCCCCACTCCTTTCTCTCTTTGTCGTGAGGGTCACACAGGTATGCATGCACACATATGTATTCATGCCTGTGCCACATGTGTAGTGTCCATGCACACACATTAGTCATGCCCACACATACGTGTATTCATGTCTGCACACATGTATATTCATGTCCATGCACTTACATATTTATGCTCACACACCTGTACTTATGCCCATGCGCACATGTATATTCATGTCCATGCACACACATGTATTCATGTCCACACACGTGTATTCATGTCCATGTACATACATATGCACATGTTCAGGTCCATGCACATATCATCTGTGTTCATGAAGGCTCATACACACACATCCCACGCATGTGTGCACATACACATACACACGGGCCTGTGCATGCATCCCGCATGTTTGCAGGTTCACACAGACATGTTTGGGTGAAGAAGGGGCTTCCTGGTCCTGTGACTCTACTTCCCGTGGCTGGGGTGCCCCCTCTGACGGGGTCCTTGTGAGCCCCCCCCCGGCCTGGCCACCCCAGCTCAGCCATGTGGGAATGAGGAGCCGAGGCATGTCTGTCCATCCCCACCCAGATCTGCTCCCAAGGCCTCCCCACGGTGGCTGGCGTGACCACACACAGACACTCCCGTGGGTATCTGTGTACACCTGTGTGCCACACGCATAAGCACGCACATATCCACACACACCGCAGTGCTTGGCCAGAGTGCATGTGAATGTATGTTCATACACTCCCACACGTGTGTACCCCCACATATGTCCACTCACACCATGCATACATGCATACCCACATGACTATGTCCATGCTTGCACATATACATGTTTAGGCACATGTTGCGGTGCACATACACGTGTGACCATGTGTCCCTGTGTGTCACGTGTGGGTCACATCGCATATATGCATGTAACCCTGTCCCGGTGCCCCCCTGCCCGTCCCCAGCCCTTCCCTGCCCGTCCCCCTTCCTCGTCCCTCTCTGCCCCTCTCTGCCCCCTCCCTGCCCCACCCCTACCCACCCGTGCTTTCCCCGTCCCATCCTGCCGGTCTGCCCACCCTCACCCTTCCTGATCCCCCCACCCTGCCCCACCCTGCCCCAGGAGCCAGAGGGGGGCCGGCGTCTCCGGGCGGGCGGATGGCGCAGGAGAGGAAGGCGGGCTCCGGCCAGCCCCGTCCCACACAGCCCAGCCCCCGCCCACCCCGTCCCCCTGTATGTGGGACCAGTGCTCTCCCCAGCACATGCTGCAGGTGGCCCCGGGGTGACCTGGCTACTCTCAGCCTCCCAGATGGAAACCCTGAGCCTAGGACCGCCCGAGACCCTAATGGCCCAGAGCTGAGGGTGCGGGACCCTCGGGGCCAAGTCTGGGCCCTTCCCTCCCCATGGGGTCCTTGCGGGGCTCGGGCCGTGCGCTTCCACACGGGGGTCCCGCCTGCCCGACGAGGGCACGGCTGCAGGGGCCCCTGGAAACGTCCGGGCAGGCTGGGTCGTTCAGTGGTGACGGGGGCTCGGCCGGGGCAGCTGAGGCCCCACAGGAGCCCCCCACAGCCCGGCTCTGCAGGCACCTCCGCCTGAGGCACTAGGACGTTCCACACTCACCGCGTGCCCATCCTCCTGCCCCAGACCCGTCCCGACATGCAGCGGCCGTCCCCGGCCGGCCGAGTGCAGATGAGACCAGACGGACGAGCAGCCTCGAAGCCTTTATTACCCCGAGTCAGGCAGGGCCAGCGCACAGCCTCGAGCTCAGTCGTTAAGTCAATAAATAAAACAAATCAGCGACATGCACACGGGACAGAAGATCTTTTTTTAGCTGGTGAGTGGAGGAATCCTGGAGGCTGAGCGGTGGCAGAGGTGGCGGGCGGGGGTCATGCGGGGCGGGAGAGCCGTGGCCCAGTCAGACAGAAGGTACAGAGACGCGCTCCTATTTTATTAAAAAAATAGACATCACCGAAGGCACCGAGGAGGGGACGCCCAGTGGGCATCGCACACACGCTCCTGGGTCTGGGGGCTTCCAGGGAGAGTCGACGCTTGTCCTTCCCCCAAGAACCCGGAAGAGAAATCCACAGAGGGCTGGCCTCGAGGGGCCCCGCAGCCCGGGTTTGAGGGCTGTGCCGGCCAGCACTGGGGACGGCCTGGGCGTCATCGAGGTCCAGCGCGGCTGCTTGGACACTTCGGGCCTCGGCCCCGGGTTCAGTCTGGAAGAGAAGGAGAGCCGTGAGAGGCGGCCGGGGTCCCTGCCTACCCGCCCCGGCCCCGGCTGTCCCGGCCAACTCAGGTGGGGGGCGACCCAGGAGGGGCCAAGTGAGGACCCAGAACAGGACGGAGCGGCCCAAGGCACCGGCCACTCTGACGACCCGTGTGCTTGAGACCAGCGGCACCTTGTCAGGGGGCTTCACCCCGGCCCAGGTCTGGACACCCACACCCGCAAACACCCTCCCTGGGCGTGGTGCCCCTCTGTGCATGTGCGGGGTGTGTGGTGCATGTGGGGTGTGTGCATGTGGGGCTTGTGCATATGGGGTTGTGCATGTGGGGTATGTTCATGAGGACGTGTGTGCATGTGGGGTGTGTGTGATGTGGGCTGTGTGCATGTGGGGTGTGTGCATGTGGAGTCTGTGCATATGGGGTGTGTATGGGGTGTGTGCACATATGGGGTGTATGTGGGCTGTGTGCATGTGTGTGTCCATGTAGTATGTACATGTGTATATGGGTGTGTTTGCATGTGAGGTGTGTACATATGGCTGTGTGCATGTGGGCATGTGTATGGGGATTTGCGCATATGGGGTTTGTGCATGTAGTGTATGCATGTGGGGTGTGTGCATGTAATGTGTAGTCTGTGCGTCTGGGGTGTATGTATGTGTGGATTGTGTGCATGTAGTGTGCATGTGGGTTGTGTACATGTGGGTGTGTGCATGTAACATGTGTGTGTAGTCTGTGTGCATGTGGGGTGCATGTGTGCATGGTGCAGGCGTCATCCAGACCCCACTTGATACTGATGGTTTCAGCCCCACAGCCCGGGCCCATGTACTTGGCTTGTTGACAGCCAAGATGCACCTCATATGCCATCTGCTTTGGGGCGTTTCCGGGGGCACTTGGGCCACTCCCTGCCTTGTCCCTGTAGGACTTGGGGTGAAGCTGCGTCTTGCTGCTGAGTGTGGCCTTCAGTGCATGGGGGTGTGGCTGTGAGGTCCACAAGGCCAGGAGTCTGTGTGGGCTGTGTGCATGTCTGTGTGTGCACAGGTCGGCCTGTGTCTGGCTGTGACCGTGGGGGTGTGTGCATGGTCCGCCTGTGTCTGGCTGTGACTATGTGAGTGTGTGTGCATGGGTCCGCCTGTGTCTGGCTGTGACTGTGAGTGTACTGCACATGGGTCCGCCTGTGTCTGGCTGTGACCGTGTGAGTGTGTGTGTGGGTCTGCCTGTGTCTGGCTGTGACTGTGTGAGTGTGTGTACATGGGTCTGCCTGTGTCTGGCTGTGACTGTGTGTGCATGGGTCCGCCTGTGTCTGGCTGTGACTGTGTGAGTGTGTGTGCATGGGTCTGCCTGTGTCTGGCTGTGTGTACGTGTGCATGGGTCCACCTGTGTCTGGCTGTGACCGTGTGTGCGCACATGGGTCCTCCTGTGTCTGGCTGTGACTGTGCGGGTGCTGTGAGTCTTAGTGTCTGTGAGGTAGCAGCAGACAGCGGGAGGTGCTGACTCCGGGTCTTCAGGAAATTCTAGAACATCAAGGAATCAACACGACCTTCCCCAAAGGGATCTTCCCTAACATGCATGTACAGAAACACACACATGCACATTCATGCATGCACATGTGCACATATGTGTGCACACACACGTCTGCATGCACACA
This sequence comes from Sorex araneus, assembly GCF_027595985.1. Classification (NCBI taxonomy): domain Eukaryota; kingdom Metazoa; phylum Chordata; class Mammalia; order Eulipotyphla; family Soricidae; genus Sorex; species Sorex araneus. Next base: position 157,219,787 of record NC_073313.1, on the reverse strand, counting down.
CACATGCTCTCTCACACACACTTAGTGTTTTGCCAAGCTCAGAGCACTCCAAATATTTGAGCCTTTTAAGTGGTGCTGGGCAGAGAGTCAAGGGAGAGTATCCCGGGGAGTGTGGTTGTAATTAGATAATTAACCAGGGGGCAGCAGAGAAAGCTAAATGGGAGCTTCCTCGGTGGAGGAAGTAATTACGGCGGGTTTTGATATATGAGCCGCGGCAGCGCTCCGAGGGGAAGCGCAGGACCATCCGTGAAAAGCCAAAATGACAGGGGCCGGCCCCGGCCCGTGGCGGGCTCCGGGCTGCTGCGCGTGCCGTGGGGGCCCAGGCTCGGGCAGGAGGGGGGGGCAGGCTCATCAGTGACCAGTGCCCCCTGCACGTCACCCCGACCCCGCCACGTCTGTGAACACGGCGGCATTCCTGGCCGCAAATGGGAACCATCTGGGCTGGGCAGCTGTGGCCCGTGAGTCACCGGGACCCTCCTCCGCCCGCCCCGCCCACCCGCACCCCCCTTGGTCGCTCCCGCCCCCGCCATCGCTCCCGCACCAGGTGACTGTCTCCTGTCTCTGAGTGCCTGTCCTTGGTCACTCTCTGCTCCTGGACACTGGCCAGCGTGAGGGAGCGTCTGTGGCCCCCGCGGGTCATCAGCTCTACCAGTGACAGGTCGAACCTGCCCTGCAGCCTGCAGAGGCAGAGGCCACGCGTGGGGCTCTGCAGCACACGGAGAGGCTGGGGTGAAGGGAGAGGGGCTGGTGCGGAAGGACACTACTCAGGTACACGCCCTCCCCCCCTCCCCGCCAGCTGCCGCCAGCGTCGCGCACACCCACCCCCCATCTGCCGTCCTGCCTGCCTTTCTCCCTGCACCCACTCACCGTCCTCCTCCCTCCCTCCCTCTTCTTTTTCTTCCCATACCCGACAGCACACAGGGGTCACTCCTCGCTCTGAGCTCAGGGGCCCCCTGGCGTGGCTGGAGGGCCCCAGGGGGTGCTGGGGATTGAGTGGGTCACCCACACACAGGTAAGCGGCACCCACCTGGGCTATCACCAGCCCACGGCTGTCCATTTTCTGTCCACTCACCCGCCTTCTCCCCATTAGCGCCTGGCCGTCCACCCTCACCCCCACCATTCCCACCTGCCTCCGTCCGTGTCTGCACCCGCTGTCCAGCCGCCCACGTGCCTGTTCTTCATCGACACCCAGTCACCTGTGCTTCCTCCATCCATCGTCCATTCATCTGCCACCTGTGATCTGTCAAGGCGCCACCACTCAACCCCCAACAGCCCGTCCACCCTACAGAATACGCCACACCTCCGTCTGCCCATCTGCCCACCCACTCACCCACCCATGGCCAGGCCCACTCAAGTCCTCCCTTGGCTTGAGAAGAATCAGAAGTGCACAGGGAGACGCTCCCGGCCGGCCGGGACAGCTCTGCACGCAGAGAGCGCCATGGAGCCACGGGCAGGCGCTGCCCTCTGGCTGGATGGTACACGTCTGCATGCACACACACAGGCATACATGCCAGCATGCACACACAAGCACATACACACATGCAAACACATGCACAGATACGCATACGCACGCACACATGCACATATGTATGCCTGCACACATGCAGATACATGCACACATGCAGACACAAGCACACAGCTGCACGCACACACACAGACATGCACATGCACACGTCTGCACACACGCACACACATCTGGTGGGATTTTGCAGGAGTGCCTGCGGGGGGGGAGGTGATGGTGGGGGTCAAGGGTCATGCACACAGGCCTGGCAGGCAGCAGGGTCCCGAGCCCTCGGCTGCATACTGTCTGTCCCTAAAGGGGGTGGGCTGGGGCAGGGGCAGGTGAGCAGGGACAGCGGGGGGGGGGGGCTCACACCAGCCCTGCCCTGGCCCGTGCCCTCTGGAGCCCCCCCCCCCCCCGCCCCGGCCAGGCTGTTCCACTGAGGGCCGAGCAGGAGCCGCCGTGACCTGAGGGTCACAGGGGCCGGGCAGGAGGGGCCCCCAAGCCGCTTCCAAGAGTGTTGGCTGCCGGGACCATTGTGAACAGAGGCTCTGGGGGGAGGGGGAGCGGCCACTCTCCAAACGGACGGATGGGAGAGCTGCTGGTAAGAGGGGCAGCTCCGGGGGCGGGAACAGCACAACCCTGCAAAGGGCAGGAGGCCTGAGGCCCGTCAGGGGAAGGTTCTAGATCCTGAGAGCCGAGAAAACCCCTAAGGCTTAAGCCAGCAACCTGCAGTGTAACCCCTGGGCCGGGGCAGGAGAGGCAGCCTGCAGTGTAGACGCCTGGACCGGGACAGGAGAGGCAGCCTGCAGTGTAGACGCCTGGGCCAGGGCAGGAGAGACAGTCTGCAGTGTAGACACCTGGGCCGGGGTGGGAGAGACAGCCAGCAGTGTAGACGCCTGGGCCGGGGAGGCGGTGGGGAGGGAGAAGAGCGTCTTGAGGGGTCTCTGTTGTGGCCTCCAGGCCCTGCCTTACACCAACTGCACTCGGGAAAGGAAGGGCCGAGACATGGATGGTGGGCGAGTGAGAGTATGACCGTGAGCATCTGATGGACAGTGAGGGTGTGTGTGACCGTGAGCATCTGATGGACAGTGAGGGTGTGTGACCATGAGCCGTCTGATGGACAGTGAGAGTGTGTGACCGTGAGCATCTGATGGACAGTGAGGGTGTGTGACTATGAGCATCTGATGGACAGTGAGAGTGCGTGTGACCGTGAGCCGTCTGATGGACAGTGAGAGTGTGTGTGACCGTGAGCCGTCTGATGGACAGTGATGGTGTGTGACTGTGAGCCGTCTGATGGACACTGCTGGTGTGTGACCGTGAGCCGTCTGATGGTCAGTGAGAGTGTGTGTGACTGTGAGCCATCTCATGGACACTGCGGGTGTGACCGTGAGCCGTTTGATGGACAGTGATGGTGTGTGACCATGAGCCGTCTGATGGACACTGCTGGTGTGTTTGACTGAGCCGTCTGCACTGGAACAATTAGGGTGTGTCTGACTGACTGGAAGCTATCTCACTGGGACAATGCAAGTGTTTCAGGTGTCTATGGTTGTGTATGAGTGTGTGGCTGTGTCTGTATGTGAGTTTGTGAGCCTCTGTACTGTAACCATGTGTGAGTGAAGATGTGTGATTGTGACTGTGTCTAGTCGTGACTGTGTGTGAAATGTGTTGTGTGTGCAGGTATGAGTCATCTGCACTGTAACGGAGTGTGAGTGAATGTGTGACTATGTGTGTGATTGTGACCACGTTTGTTCTGTGATTGTGACTATGTGTGTGACTGTGTCTATACGTGTGACTTTGACTGTATGATTGTGTGTGACTGTAACTATGTGTGTGTAAATGTGTGACTGTGTCTGTGTATGTGACTGTACCTATATGTGTGTGGTGTGAACGGTCTGCACCGTAACTGTGTGAGTGAATGTGACTATGTATGTATGTGTGAGCTGTCTTCACTGGAGCTGTGTGTGTGTCTGTGCCCATGTGTGTGACTGTTTATGTGTGTGATTGTGACTATGTGTATGATTGTGTCTGTGTGTGGTTGTGACTATGTGTGTGGTTGTGATTATGTGACTGTGTCAATGTGTGTGACTGTGTCAATGTGTGTGACTGTGACTATGTGTGTGACTGTGAATGACTGTGCCTTGTGTGACTGTGGTTATGTGTGTGATTGTCACTATGTGTATGACTGTGTCTGTGTGTGACTGTGTCTATGTGTGTGTGATTGTGATTATGTGTATGACTGTGCCTGTGTGTGACTGTGACTATGTGTGTGACTGCGTCTATGTGTGTGTGACTGTGTCAATGTGTATGACGGTGTCTGTGTGTGACTGTGTCTATGTGTGTGTGACTGTGACTATGTATGTATGTGACCACGTGTGAGTGTGCATGTGTGTGAGTGTATGCGTGTGAGCACATGCAGGCTTGAAGGAGCGGACAGGGCAGCGGAGCAGGGAGGCGGAGAGCGGATGGGTGTGGGGTGCTCCCCAGCACTGCCCCCTGCTGGAGGGAGACTGGCACCGCAGGGGAGAGCAGGACCCTGGACAGGGCCAGCGGGGCTCCAGGTGCCCCGGGGAGGGCAGGTGGGCAGGAACCAGGGCAGCTGTGCCTCGGGGCAGGGGTGGACGCGGCTCTGGCCAGACTGCAGGGGAAGGTGGGGGCTGCCCCCACCCCTGCATTGCCGACCTGGGAGTGGGTTGCCAGGGCGATGCCCACGTGGTGAGAAGCAGACGCGTCCTGCCGGGCTGCGGAGCCGCCAGCTGAGCCCCCAGACTGGCTTCGGGAGAGACGGAGTGCTCACACTCGGGGCACAGCCACCCCACCCGCCCCGGGGCCCTCGCACGGCCCAGACAGCAGCCGCGGACACGGAAGCTCACGTCTGCGCGTGTCCCGAAGGGCAGGGTCCTCCCCTGGCGGTGGGACGGCCCGGGCCCGCCCCACGCGTCCGGGGCCAGCAGACCCCAGGGGCTGAGGCGGGGCCTGCGCCAGCTCCCAGGAGACCCTGGGCCGGACGCAGGACACGCTCTCCCCGGCCCTGAGCTCGACGTTCAATTCCTTCTGCTCACTGTTGGTGTGGGGGCCACTCCGGTGGGCTCGGGGCCCTGCGGACGCCAGGGACTGGACCTGGCCAGGCCATCACCCTCCCCTCTGCCCCGTCACTGCAGCCCCTCATCTCGCAGCTTAGTTTTTAAACAGTGAACCACCGTGAGATGCACAGTCACAGGGTGTTGATGCCGGGTGTCAGTCACAACGTGCAACACCGTCCCTTCAGTGCACGTGTCCCAGCAGCAATGTCCCCCTCACGCCACCCTCCCGCCTGCCCCAGCCTGCCTCCATGGTAGGCGCTGTTCTTCCTCCCTCCCTTCACTCCACCTCTCCCCCTCCATGGCTGTTAGGCTCATACTTTTTTTATATCCCACAAGTGAGTGCGACCATTCTATGCCTATTCCTCCCTTTCGACTCATTACTCTCAGCATGACACTCTCCACGTCCATCCACGCATAAGCAAATATCATGACTTCACTCTTCCTGCTGTGTAGTATTCCGCTGTGTAGATGTACCATAGTTTCTTTGTCCATTCATCTGTTCCCGGGCACTTGGGCCGTTTCCAGATTCTGGCTCTGTGTACAGGGCTGCAGTGAACACAGGAGTGCAGACGGCGTTCCTGCTGTGTCTCTGCGGCCCCTGTGGGGAAGCCACCACAGGTGAGCAAGCCTTGGCCCTCCAGGGGAAAATCAGCTCCCGGAAACAAGATGCGTGTGGAGAGCCTGGTGGGGGGCCAGTAAGAGGGCCGGCCCCGGGACCACGAGTGGGGTGGCCTGGCCACAGTCTCGGAACCAAGATTCCGGGTCCCTGAGGTGACGTGGCCCAGCCCCCAGGCTAACGGGACAGAGGTGAAGAATATGTGTGTTCAACAGGCACCAGAGCTGTTGGGGGGCAGTGGGGGTGTCTCCGAGGGGAGGGGGCTATGAGGGGACAGCGGGGGCTCTGAGGGGATGGCAGGGGGCTTTGAGGGGATGGCGGGGGGCTCTGAGGGGACAGGGGGCTCTGAGGGGATGGCGGGGGGCTCTGAGGGGATGGCGGGGGGCTCTGAGGAGATGGCGGGGGGCTTGGAGGGGACAGGGGGCCCGGAGGGGATGGTGAGGGGCTCGGAGGAGACGGGTGGCTCTGAGGGGATGGCGGGGGGCTCTGAGGGGATGGTGGGGGCTCTGAGGGGATGGTGGGGGGCTCTGAGGGGACGGAGGGGGGCTCTGAGGGGATGGCAGGGGGCTCTGAGGGGACAGGGGCTCTGAGGGGACGGAAGAACAGAGGCTGCATGTCCGTGTTCTGGCTGGGGACTGAGGAGGGGTGGAGGGAGGCAGTGCCGTGGGTGGAGAAGGCCGTGGAGCCGAGTGGCCAGGGTCACCAAGCCGCGGCTGTGCCCTCGCCTTCCCGGGCAGTGCAGGCTGGCGGCCCACGGCTCTCGGCGGCACAGAGGGAGGAGGATAAACACGGTGACGGGAGAGAAACAGGTGCGTCTGCGACTGGCCCCGAGTGGGTCTCAGCCCCGTCACACCGCCCCATGGGACTAGCCAGGGTCCCGCCTCGGCCACGGCTGGGACACACTGAGACTGTTGGAAGCATCCCGGACACCGCGACGGTCGCCGGCCCACTGCTGTGATCAGGGACAGCGGAGACGCCGGCTGGGCAGGGCTGGGTGTGCAGGGCCTGCCCAACCGGGCACTTGGGAATCAGACGGGGACAAAGGGGTCCTGGGGGAGCAGCTCTGAGCGTGCCTATCCCTGCAGAGGCTCTGAGCACTTGGTCCTGCCCGCGGTGAGTGCTCCCGCCCGCGGTGGGTGCTCCCACCCGCGCTGAGTGCTCCCGCCCGCAGTGAGTGCTCCTGCCCGCATTGAGTGCTCCCACCCACAGTGCGTGCTCCCACCCGCGCTGAGTGCTCTCGCCCGCGCTGAGTGCTCCTGCCCGCATTGCGTGCTCCCACCCACAGTGGGTGCTCCTGCCCGCGGTGAGTGCTCCAGCCCGCAGTGAGTGCTCCCACCCACAGTGAGTGCTCCAGCCTGCAGCAGGTTCCCAGTGGCCTCCTGGTCCTGCTGACTGATGCCCCCACCCGGCAGGGGCTTTGTCCAGCGGGCACTGCAGCTAAGGGAGAAGCTGGTCCTGTCCAGGACTCTGCTGCCCCTGAGGCTCTCCTGCCTGCCCAGCGCCTGGGCTCCGCGAAGCAGAGCTGCCGGTATTTTCTCACCCACCCACAGGCCATGCCCGGCCCCCAGCGAGAGGCCCCAGGAGGGGATGGGCTGCAGGGCTCCGGAACAGTCTGGAAAGGGAAGTGTCCCGGCCCTGTCCTGCCCCCAGGCCTGGGAGGACCAGGAGGTGCAGGCTGAACAGCTCGGCCCACCCCAACCGGGCCAGGCCTGGGCAGGAAGGGGGTGGACAGGGCATGGGTGGGGTGGGCACGGTTGCAGTGGGTAGACCAGCTGGCTCTTCGCCCTCATGTTTGCCATGTGTGTATCTGTGTGTTTGTGTGGTGCACGTTGTGTGTGTGCACACAACATCCGTCATATCCCACATACATTGTCACCACAGCTACACTGTAGGACACGTGTCTGTGTGCCACGGCGCATCTGGGCAGAACAGAGCGTACACGCGTGCATACATGGATTACCCGTGCTGAGCCACAGCTGCCTGTACATGCATGTCTGACCCTTTATCTCAGCCCAGGAACTACATGTGCACACACGTGACCTCTTGTGCCACACGCTGAGAAGCATCTCTGGGGGTCGCCGGGTCAGGTGTGGGGCTCCGAGGCCAGCCGCCTCCCCACCCCCCCCCCACGCATCCCTGCGGTGCCCAGGGCTCCGCCGCCGGGCATAGACGGTGGCTCTGGGAAGTGGGGCCTGCCCCGAGGGGGGCTGCGGGGGGCAGACACCGGCCCTTCACGGCTGCTGCCCGCGGCCACCCTGTCCGGACGTGTGTCCCCGAACACGCGCTTTCCATCCACCTTCAGAGCACACTGGGCCGCAGTCCGAGGCGGACGCTGGAAATCGACCTTCAGTGTGACAGGTCAGGACCCGCCTGAGGGGCTTGTCTGGGGGCTCAGGCCCTGCCCACGGCCCCGGGGGCATGTCTGGAGGCCGGGGGTCGCGTGTCTGCACCACACAGCCCCCACGCGTGGGCGGCGGGCAGGGCAATGACCTCCCGGCCCGATGGAGTTAGTGGATGAACACGGCGAGGAGGCGGGCTGAGGGCTGTGGGTGCCTGAGGGCCAAGACTGGGGGGGGGCGAGGGAGGGAGGCGAGGGAGGGGAACTGAGGGAGGGGCAGCGGGCGGGGAGGGCGCTCTGGACGGGAGCTGGGGTCGGGGCCAGAGACGCCAGCGGTGGTGGCGAGGCTGCCGGGCCAGCACAGGGGCCGAGAGCAAGGAGGACCCCTCGTCTCGTCTCCCGCTGACCAGTGGGGCCCCACCCGCGGGCCTCCCAGGGCCGCCGCCCCACCCGGCACGGCCAGCAGCAAAGGGGCTCCCGCTGGCGCCCACCCCGGTTTCTGGTGGGCAACGGGACGCTGCAGAGACCCCCGGGACCAGGAGCACTGAGGCTGTGGAGTCCAGCGTGGCTGGAGGGCGTGGCCACGCCGTGACCGCAACGGGAGGGAGCGGAGCCCTGCAGCGGCTCGGCAGGTGCGGTCAGCGCTGCTGGGCCCCGGGTCGGAGGACGGCGCTCGCCGCACACCCTGTCCGTGGAGTGGCGGGGGCTGGGCTCAGCGCGGTCACCACAGCCCCCGCTGGGAAACCAGCGAGCACCAGCCCTTGGTCTGCCCCGGGACATGCGCCCTGGTTCCCCCACTGCCTGCCACACTGCCACACGCCCACCTGCCACACCCGCCACACGCCATGCCACCACATGCCACATGCCACGCCGCCACACGCCATGCCTGCCACACGCCATGCCCGCCCGCCACATTCTGTATCTCCACATCCCGCATCTGCTGTGTTCCGCACCTGCGTATTCCACGCCTGCCACACTGCGCCTCACGCCCCACTCCCTCCCCACACGCCTGTCGTGCTCCATGCCCGTGACACTCCCTGGCACCCGCCTGCTCCACGTTGTCCATACCCCGCCCACGTGTCCCACAAGTGCCACATCCTACCGCCACGTCCCACGCCTGCCCCACGCCTGTCCCACGCCTGTGCTCCATGCCTTCGGCCATGTGTGGTGTGGGCAGCGGCTGCAGGCAGGACCCCGCTGCCACTCGCTGCCAGCTTCACCCGCGGGAACCTCGGTGGCACGGAGACGGGATCACGCCCGTAGGCATGTCTGTGGGGGCAATGTGACACCCCGCAAAGCTGCCCCCAAGGGCCCAGACTCTGCCTGCCGGCTCCTGGGGGTCCTGAAGGACAGACGCAGGCGCAGGACACAGCTGACCCCGGTGCGGAGGGAGGGCACAGCGCCCGGCGGGCCCTCTGCAGCTTGCCCGGGGCTGAGCCACAGACGCTGAAGTGAGGGCCAGCGGGCACAGCCGACCAAGGGCCACTAGCACAGGTGAGTGACGGACTGGCAGCAGGAATGAGAGAGTGGGAGAGTGAAGGAGTGAGCGAGTGCGTGAACCAAGGACTGCGTGAGTGAGGGAATGACTAAGTCAGTGAATGAGTGAATGAGTAAAGTGAGTGAATGAGGGAGTTAGTAAACAAGTAAGCAAGTGAGTGAATAAGTGAATGAGTAAATGAGTGAGTGAATGAGTAAATGAGCAGATGAGTGAGCAAGTGAGTGAATGAGCAAGCAAGCAAATGAGTGGGTGAGTGAATGAGCGAGGGAGTGAATGAACGAGTGAATGAGTGAGTGAACGAGCTAGTAAGTGAGTGACTACGTGAGTGAGTGGATGAGTGAGTGAGTGGGTAAATGAGTGAGCAGGTGAGTGAGTGAATGAGTGAACGAGTGGTGAGTGGATGAGTGAATGAGCGAGTGAGCAGGTGAGAGTGAGTGAGTGAATAAGTGAATGATGAGTGGGTGAGTGAATGAATGAGTGAGTGGGTGAGTGAGTGAATGTGTGAGTGGGTGAGTGAATGAGTAGGTGAATGATGAGTGGGTGAGTGAATGAATGAGTAGGTGAATGAATGTGTGAGTGGGTGAGTGAATGAGTGAGTGGGTGAGTGAGTGAATGTGTGAGTGGGTGAGTGAATGAATAGGTGAATGATGAGTGGGTGAGTGAATGAGTGAGTGGGTGAGTGAGTGAATGTGTGAGTGGGTGAGTGAGTGAATGAATGAGTGAATGAGTGAATAAGTGAGTGAATGAGTGAATGAGTGAGTGAATGAATGAGTGAATAAGTGAGTGAATCATTGAGTGAATGAGTGAGTGAATGAATGAGCAGGTGAGTGAGTAAGTGAATGATGAGTGGGTGAGTGAGTGAATGAGTGAATGAATGAGTGAGCAAGCGAGTAAACTAGGGAATAAGTGAATGAGTGAATGAATGAGTGAGCAAGCGAGTGAGTAAACTAGGGAATAAGTGAATGAGTGAGTGCGCGGCTGCGCTGGCTCCCCTAGCACGGTGCCTTTCTCTGCCTCGGGGGCACACGAGGCCCGTCGGGGCCCTGGCGAAGGGGCATCTGGTCACTGCCGCTGCCGGACACTGGGCTGTAGCCCTGGCGTGGCCCCACGCGTCCCTGCGTGTCCCCGGGCGCAGCCTGGCCTGTTCCGGCCTGCCCGTCGGCGGGCCTGGGCCCCTGGGCCACGGCTTTTCCTTCCGTCTCGCTTCTGCCTGGGGACAGTCCCCGAAGGGAGGCTCCCGGGAGGAGGCTCACGCCCTGCCCTGGTCTCCGGGTCCTTCCGGGGGCGGGGGAGGCGCCTGCTCCGCCCCCCACTCCCGGTGGGCACGTCACCCCAGGGACCCCCAGGGGCACCGCCCCCTGGGCCCGGCCTGCAGGACCCCACGAGAAATGGGCTCCTGCCCTCCCGCTGTCCCCTTGTGGCGGCCCCGCAGCCTCTGGTCATCCTGACCCTTGGGCTCAAGCCCGAGCCAGAAGGTCTGAGGTGCCTGCTCGGCCGACAGTGGCTGGACCTGCTGAGTCAGGGGCTTAGGGGGCTCTGGGGACCCCGAGGGAGGTGGGACCCCACTTCTGATGGCTCTGGGGGGTGGGCAGGGCCACTCGTGAGTCCCAGGCGGGCACCTGGGAGAATGGGGGGCCCAGAGCAAGCAGCCGCAGCCAGTCGAGACCCCCCTCAGAGGGGCCTTTACTTTCCCAGAGACGCCAACGGCCAAAGGCAGGGCTGGGGGGACCCCCACCAGGTCAGAGGAGATCGGGGTCACACTTGCACGGGGACACCCCCCTCTGCCACAGCCAGACACGGGCATAACCCCCAGCTATGCCCGGACGCGGGGGCACCCCCCAGAGAACAGACACAGGGGTCTGCACCCCTCTCAGCTGCACCTGAACATTTCCCCTCTTTTGGGAGTGCTGGCCAGTCACACGGCCGGCCCAGGCTGACCCCGGTACCCGCAGAGTCCCTGAGCGGGCCAGGGTTAACTCCTGAGAGCAGGCCAGGAGTAAGCACCTGGGGACAGTGAGGCTCCCAAACAGGCAGAAACCAAGAAGAGGACGTCGCCTTAATGGGGCTGGAGCGACAGCACAGCGGGGAGGGCGCTTGCCTCACATGCGGCCAACCCGGGTTCGATTCCCAGCATCCCATAGGGTCCCCTGAGCACCATCAGGAGTAATTCCTGAGCGCAGAGCCAGGAGTAACCCCTGAGCATCGCCGAGTGTGACCCAAAAAGCAAAATAATAATAATAATAATAATTGGTATCCTAAGAGCATGAATGAGCCCCGAGGACACACCAACCACAGGGCAGCAGATCAGCCTCCAGCTGGGACCTACCGGCAGGTGAGGCCGGCACCACCCAGCCTGGGGCTCCGGGTTTCCTGGGATGCGTCTGTCCCGAGCTGTGCACCCTCAAATGCAGCAGAAATGCAGCAGAAATACATTTCTGGCGTGAGCCTGGAGTGTGATCCAGGCACAGTGCTCGGGTGCCACGGGGCGAGGGTCTGACCCGGGCACGGCAGCGTCCTGGGCCGTGATGGCCATAGCCCCCACTCAGACCTGGCGCAATTCCCCCATTTTGCTTTCTGATGCCGAGAAGTTCCGGAACATTCTTTAAGGCTCGATCAGTGTCACCTTGGCCTCCTGTCTCTGCTCCTCCCCCACAGGACCTGCCGTGAGGCCCACCCGCCTCCCGCCCCGGCACTGCCCTGGACACTCTCAGGCCGCTGCCCGCACCCCTCCGCCCGGGAGGGAGGCGAGCTGGACCCAGGGACAAGCCTGTGACGATCGCCCAAGCGGGAGCCGCGAGCCCCAGCAGGCCCATGCCCGCCTCTCCTGGACACCTGGGCCTGCCTGTGTCCCCGTCCGTGGGGCCACCGCCCCAGGCACGTCGGGCCCTGCTCAGTGACCCGCGGACAGGGCTATGCCGTGACGTCCCGCAGCTGCATCCACCAGCAGGAGGCTGACCAGCTGCGTGGCGGGTGCGGTTGCTGGGGAGTGTCCAGCAGGCGCCCCCCCCCCGGGGCTCCGCAAGCGCTGACCGGCCCAGGCCCGCACCCGAGGCCTCTCCGTGGGCCGAGTCCCCAGTGGGTTTGCCCGAGTCCTGGTTTGAGCCACTTGTGGCCCAGTGTCGTCCCGGCCACAGGGCCTGGCGTCTGCGGCGCGGGCTGGGTGGGCCCGTTGCCGGGGTCTGTCCCTCCCTGCAGTGCCCACACCCTGGGCCCCTCTGCCTTCCGTGTCCTCCCTGAGGCCAGTGGACCCGCACCTGGGCCAGCTGCTGCCCACCTGCGTCTCCTCAGGACGCCCCTGCAGCCCACCCCCCACACACACACGGCCAGACCAGCCTCCTCTGCCCGGAGCGCAAAGGCAGCCGCCCGCACCCGAGCCAGCGAGCACTAGGCAGAGGGCCCCTCAGAGCCAGCCCGGGCACTGGCAGGCAAAGCTCGTCTACACTCGTGGCCCCACCCCGAGCCAGACGGGGCCTAGCCCCAACGCGCTCCAGAGAGCCTAGATCCAGTGTGTACGTGCATATGTGTGTGTATTTGTGTGTGTGTGCATGTATGCACAAATGTGTACTGTCTTTTTTTTTTTTTTTGCTTTTTGGGTCACACCTGGCGATGCACAGGGGTTACTCCTGGCTCTGCACTCAGGAATCACCCCTGGCCGTGCTCAGGGGACCATATGGGATGCTGGGATTTGAACCCGGGTCGGCCTCGTGCAAGGCAAACGCCCTACCCGCTGTGCTATCGCTCCAGCCCCCATGTGTACTGTCTTATGTGTGCGTGTGTGCTTGTGTGCACATGTGTGCTATGTGCCATGTGTGTACTGTGTGCATCTGTGTCCTGTTCATGTGCCATGTGCACTGTGTGTGCAGATGTGACCATGTCTGTGGGTGTGTACATGTGTGTGCTCAAGTATGCACATATGTGTGCAGGTGTGTGGACATGCATCGTGGATATTCAGGGCAAGGGAGTCCCAGGGTAGCACACTCCTGCCCTCCCCAACCCCAGTGCCTTGTCAGAGACCCAGACACCCGCATTCCGGAGGCCCCCAGGCGGGAGGGAAAGTGGGAGCTGCCCCTCCCTCCGTTCCTCCCGTAGTCTGCCCCCTCCCCTCCCCCCTTCCTTTGTTCTCTCCCCACTCGGTCCTCTGTCCCCTGCCTTTTGCAGAGGGGCACCCATTCTTTCTTCGTTCTGCTTTGTTTGGGGGCACACCAACAGTGCTTAGGGCTTGCTCCTGGCTCAGTGCTCAGGAATCACATCTGGCAGCAATGTGGCCTGAGCCTGGGCTGGCCCCGTGCAAGGCAAGTGCCCTCCCTGCCGTCCTACGCTCCGGCCCACGGGTGCCCTCCCCGGAGCTCTGCTCTGGAGTGGAGAGTGCCCTCTGCTCCGTGACCCGGGTTCCCAGCGTCAAGGGTCTCTGCAGAGGACAACGGTCCCCCCAGAGCAGTGGCCACTGGCGTGACAGACACAGCCCGGCTTCCCAGGCCACACGGCGTGGACATGGGTGCGGAGGCAGCACGAGGGACCGAGCAGGTGGGGCCCCAGGGCCACGGGGCTGCAGCTGGGGCCAGAGCAGACGGGAAACGCAAAGAGCCAGGCAGCACCTCGGCCCAAGCCCCACAGCACCCAGCAAGGACCAGCCCCGAGGCCTGGGGGGACACGGGGGGGGGGCCGTCATGCCGGAACTGGCTGGAGGGTCCTGGACACTGGGGTGCCGGGGGGCCCAAGCTGCCGGGGGACCTCTTGCTCGCCAGGTCTCCGGGGGCAGAGCGCGCCTCGGAGCTGGACCTTTGGGTCGGGCGGTGCCGGCTCCTCCTCTGTCCTGGGTGCTGAGCCGGGCCAGCTACTCAGTCCCCGTGCAGGCCCCGGGCCCCTCCCAGCTCCGAGGCCACCCCTGCCGCAGCTGCCCGCAGCTTCCGGTCACTCCCGGGGCTCCTGACACCTGCCCCCTCCAAGGTCAAGCCCGACGGACCTCGCAAGGACAGGACCCCCAGGCACCCCTCAGGGAGACCCCCAGGGCAGCCCCCCAGGACCCCTCCTCAGCATCGGAGCCCAGAGGCAGGGACTCCACTTCTCGGGGTGGGGGGGGGCTGTGGCCTCCCGTGGGGCTGGGGCAAGGCCAGAGTCAGGCCCCTGGGCGCCCCGAATCCTGCCTGCAGGGCTCGGCAGAGCCCCGTGAGACCCGCCCCTGCCCCCACACCCACCGCTGCCAGGGCTGGTCCCCCCGCCCCGCTCAGGGTTGAGTCCCACTTCCTGCTGCTGCCCTGAGTCCCCCTCCTGGGGCTGTGTCCACACGGGGCCCGGCGAGCTCGCTGGCCCTTAGCTTCTCGGCTTCTCCCTGCTCCCGGGGGGTGGGTGGGCGCGGCCTCCGGGGCTCCTGGAACGAGGCCCCAGGCCCGAGACCACCGTCCCAGCCCCCGGGGCAGACAAGCCCACCTGTGCGTCTCCAGGAAGGACCCACGTGGCCCAAACACGAGGCAGAGACGGACGCGGGGGGCCGGGGGGCGGGAGAAGGGGCTCCTTCTTCGCGGCGGGTGAGCTGGGTGCCCCTGGGGAGACCCCCGTGTGGAGGGGCCGTGCCTGAGTCGGGGCCTCGCGGTGGCTCCCCGGGCTGGGGGCCCGGCCCAGAGGAGGGGGCAGTGCCGGCGGGCAGGAGGGAAGCTCTGCTGGCCTGGGGCGGGCCGCCCCCCCCCGTGGCCCCCCACACCCGAGTCTCTGGCCATGGCAGCGTGTCCCGGGCTCCACGACGCCGTCTCTGCCTCAGAACCTGTGGCCGGAGCCGGGCCCTTCCGGGTGCCAGTGGCGGGCTCAGCCTGCCGGACGCAGAGGGTCAGCGGGGGCAGCCAGGTCCCTGGGGGGCCGCGCCCGCACCAGCAGCTTCTCTGGCTCCCTGTGTGCCCCTCGGGGCCGGGCGTCGCTACAGTGACCAGCAGTGGCCAAGCCCCCTGCCCCTGCCCCCGGCCGCCGACCGCCCCTTCGCTGATTCCCTGCTTGGTCCTTCCCACAGCCTGTGTTTCGCACACGGCTCCTCCTGTCCCACTAACTTCCCTTCGTTTCGCTTCTGCTGTGCCAAGGCTGAGCCCCACGCGAGGCGAGTGCCGGCCTCACCCCTCGGCCCCGCACCCGGGTTCCGGCTCGGCAGCTGTGACCCCAAAGCCACGCCCTCCCGGACCCCAGGCTGGGTTCTGGGGAAACACCCCCGGGGGAGCGTGTGGCTGACCGTCCCCGCCGTCCATCCGCCGGCAGGCCACGCCCAGGCCAGAGCTGCCCGGGACTGAGAGGAGCTGCCCGCGGGTGGCAGGCTGGGCCGGGGGCCACTCTGGGCGCTGACCGACCAGCCCCCACAAGCCCGGGCCCCCCAGGATGGCCCAGCCCCAGGGCGTCTGCCGGGCAGCCCACGGCTCGTCCTCCGAGGCCGCGGCAGGAAGCAGCTCGGGGACACCCATCTGCAGGCAGGGGCTCTGCGGGGGCCTCTGGACCACCCGGAGCTGCTGCGCGGCGGGGGGGCGCACACGGGGTGGGGGCGAGCCCAGCGCAGGGGCAGGGGCCGCCCTGCAGGAGCCCCGGGCACCGCCAGGGTGAACCCCAAACTGAGTAGTCGCAGTTCAGTGGAATTAAAGGCCGTCTTCACCCGCCACACAAATACCACCACTGTCTAGTTCTAGAACCTTCTCACTGCCCGAGCAGAGCCCACACCCATGCCGGGCACCCCTGCCCCTCCCGGCTGCCCGTCCCTTCCCCAGAGCTGCAGGCAGGCAGCTCTGCCAAGGACAGGCCAGTGCCGTCCCCAGGCCTGTGCTGGAGGGTCCTTGTTCTCCCCTCTGTGGGTGGCAGGCCGGAAGTGGACGGCCGGGTCAGTGTCCGCGGGCGTCGCTGGCCAGGCCGCCGTTGGCATTCGCGTCCCCTCACCTTGGGCAGAGCCGAGTCCAGGGCGGCCTCGAGTTTCCAGACCGGGGCTGGAGCAAGGACGCGAGGGGGTGGCCCAGACACCAGGGTGGGCCCGGGAGACCCCCTGGGAAGCCGCCGTGGGGCCCCGAGGGCCGAGGGTCTGAGCCGGAGGGACTCGCTCACTCACAGGCTCTGGGCCCCGGCGTACAGCCCAGCGGGAGGCTCGGGGCCACTGCCCGCCCTGGCCGCCCCTCCGGGGAGGGCGAGACACGCCGGCCTCAGGAGGGCAGCCCCCGGGGCTCTGCAGGGAGCGGGAGCGAGCAGGGTCGGAGGTCAGCGGCCTCGCAGGGAGCCAAGGTCAAGCCACGCAGCCACCGTGACGGGCGTGTCCCCCACGCTAGGCTCGGCCACCAGGCCCTGGACCCAAGACAGGTGAGCCTGGGCTGAGAGAGGGGCCTGTCTGTGGGGTCCGAGCTCAGCAGTCGGGAGGGGGGAGGCAGGGGAGGCCCTGGCAGAGCCGTGAGCGGGCAGCTGTGGGCCCCAGACTTCACGGCCACTTTCCCACCTGACCCTGCGAGGGTCTGGGGTGCGAGGTCGGGCTCGCGGCCCCCGCGGCTCTCCCAGGCCAGGGTCCCACCCCACCCTCTGACTTGGCCATTCCTGAAATCGCCGCCCTTTCTCGGTGAAGGGCTCACAGCACCGGTCAACGCCCAGTTGGACACGCGGACGAGGCCGCTCCACGGCGCCCGCCACGGCCTGGGCCCCGTCCTCGCGCTGCCCGGGGAGGGGGGCGGTCAGATGCAGCGGAAGGCGTGGGCTCCGGGGGGGCCCCGAATACCCCCAGGGCAGGCCTGGAGCCCCGGCACTGGCCCTTCCCTCACAGAGGACCCACTGGGCCCAAGAGGCAGGAGAAGCGCCGGCAGCCCAGGGCTGCAGGCATGTGTGCGGGTGGGTGACCTGGGAAGGAAGGAAAACACGCAGTACACGCGCACACACACTCACATACACCACACACTCACATACACACAATCACACATACACATATATACACTCACACTCACAATACACTCACATACTCACACTCACATACAACACACTCACATACACATACACTCATACAGCACAGACTCACATACACAACCACACACACAAAACTCACATACAACACACACACTAACACTCGCGTATAGTATACACACTCTCACTCACATACAACACACACATACAGCACACATACTTGCACACTCACACTCACATACACACACTCACACATACAACACACATACACACTCACATGCACATACACTCACACACTCACAGACACTCACACTCATACACACTCAACACACACGTTCACACACTCTCATACACACACACACACTCACACTCATACACACTCAACACACACGTTCACACACTTTCATACACACACACATACACACACTCACATGCACACACTCACACACACACCCAGCACCCGCCCTGAGCCTGCATCTGGCCTGAGTGAGGGGACGGGGCGCGTCAGGACTGTTCGTGTGGCGAGGCTCAGCCACCCCGCGCAGTGCACACTCGGGCCGTTCAGGCGGACACGCCTGTCGGCTGCTGCCCTGGAGGCTTCTCCCGCCTCTGGCTCTCGGACTCCAGCAGGCGGTGCCCTCGCCCGCCCAGCGCCGCCCCTGCTCCAGGCCCACCTGCTCCGCAGCCAAGGCCACAGCGGCCCTGGGGCAGACACAGACCCACGGGGTGCAGGACGCCCGAGAATGCAGCGACCCAAATTGCTTAGTTCGTGTTTGGGGCCCCACCCGGCAGTGCTCAGGGCTTCCCCCGGCTCTGCACTCAGGGGTCACTCCTGGCAGGCTCGGGGGGCCCTCGGGGGACCCACAGCCCACCACAGGGCTCCCTCCAGAGAGGGGAGAGGCAGCCGTGGCCTTCGCCTGCACCCCGGGGGCCAGGTCTGGGCGGGGGACCGAGGGCTCCCGACGGGGTCCTCTGCCCTGTGGGTGCCTCGGGCTGTGAGCACCCCCCCCTCTGGGCTGGGGCCTGCGAAGGGTTAACAGAAAGCAGGGTCGCGCCCTTGGTTTTCCTTCCCGCCTGTGGCCGAGCCCCACGCAGCAGAGAAACACAAACGCGGCCGCAGAAGAAGCGGCACACGGCCGTGGTCTCGGCTGGGCCCAGGGGCGCCAAAGACCAGAGCCCTCTCCAGCACCCCGGGGCCCTCGGGGACGGGGGCGCCGAGGGCCTGGCTGGAGGGGCTCGGGATCTGCAGGGATTTGAGGAAGCACGAGCACAGAGGGACGAGCGCCCCGGCCACCTCACCTCCCCCGGGCAGCGGCCCGGCGTCCACACTCATCCTCTCCCCGCCGCAAAGAAGCAAGCGGACGCGGCCAGGCAGCCCCCCGTGGTCAGAAGGCGGGTCCGGCCTCCCAAGGGGTAGCTCCCGCCCGAGCACAGACACGCGGCTGGCGGAGTGTCCCGAAGGCCACGGGCAGTGGCCACGGAGCAGACCCAGCAAGTCCAGGGGACACCGGCATGAAGACGCCCAAGCCCACGTCAGCGCTCGGGCCAGGACAGACCGTGAGTGAAGGCGAGGCGGGGGCCGCACCCCAGCTGCACGCCAGGCTGACCGACCGGCCGGGACACAAAATCTGGGCCTGCAACAAATATTAACTGAAATCACCACGACCGAGTTTAAGATCCTCGATCTCCCTCCCTCTCCCCTGCCCCTCTCCCTGCCCTCTCCCGTCCTGTAACTGCACACGACACTAAGCTCTACGAGTGTAATCACCTCTTGGTGAATATTTTTACAAATCATTGCCTTCAGTGTTTGAAATGCCAAAACCAGTAACAAGTCTCACAATGGAGACGTTACTGGTGCCCGCTCGAGCAAATCAACAAGCAACGGGACGACAGTGCTACAGTGACTGCCTTCAGAACTGTGTGAATGTATTTCCTGAAAACCAGCCAAGTTTGGTTGTCTTAAAAGCAAATGGTGTTTTTCAGGTAAATCCTAAAATTTCGTCACAAAATATTTTCTTTATCAGTGTAGGAACAAACACACCTACTGGAAATTTCACCACTGATATCCTTTATTTCGCCACTGATAGTCTTTATTTTAGAATTATGCAAGTATTTATAAAACGTATACACGTATTTATTTTTTGTAAAAACGATAAATAATGCTGGCTGTACCCTGCAGCTCTCGGCATCTCACACGTCCTCCGCGAGGGAGGCCAGCCCTGCGGCACCGAGAGAGGGACTTGTTCTGCTAAGGAGCATTCTTAGTGCGTTACTGTGAAACGAGGCACAATCATTTCGTAGACAACTTGCTCTCTCCAACGTAGAAAATATTTTTAATCTTGTGTAATGTTATTTCTTCTAAATTTATTATTTGGAGGTCACTGTAGATTGAAGTTGTAAGAAATATCGGCTTCCCTCAAGCTCTCCACCCACACAGGCACATACATGTACACACATGCACACACACCACATGCATGCACACACAGGTACACGTACACACAAACACACATGCTCACATATACGTACACATGCACACATATGCATACACACAGTGCAATCAGGGAACTGAGAATGGCCCACACTGCAGCACTCTTTAGGAATTTGATATATTTGTTTGTTTTTGTTTAAAGGGGCTGACTCCTGGCTCAGTGCTCAGGGCTCACTCCTCTCTCTATGCTAAAGGCTCATTCCTGGCTCTGTGCTCAGGAATTTCTCCAAGCAGTGCTCAGGAGACACACATGGTGCTGGGGATGAAAACAGGGTCTGTTGTGTGCAAAATAAACACCTGCCACTGTACTACCTCTCTGGGCCCCGGAGTTCACTGCTTTCACAAGCTCCTGTGTGTGCATGTTTGTATGCATGAATGTCTTCATGTGTGTGTGCACATGTGTGCATGTTTATGTGTGCACATGAGTGCCCATGTACGTGTGCACATACATGTTGTGCACATGTGTGTCCAATACGCGTCCTTGTGTGTGGGCCCAGGCAGCTGTGAGGGAACTCTCTGAAGCCATTGTGCGTGCATGGGTTCATCTTGGCCCCTCTCTTGGCGCATCCTCGTCTGGACCCCGAGCTTCCACGAACCTTCCTGGTGCCTGGCTCCTGGCCGCAGCTCCCCTCCTCTCTCTGAGTCTTACTGGCCGGTGGCGGGCATTGCTGGCCCAGGGCTGTGTGTGGGTCACGCGCACCACACTGACCCTTTCCCAGGAAAAGGGCACAAGCGTAAACAGACGTTCCAGCCGCCATTCAGGGTTTTTAAAGACACCAGTGAGAATAGATTAATATAAATACTAAGCTTAAAAGCTGTCATAAAAATTCAGCCCTTAAAATTGGCTTATTAAAATATTTGTTTTTTTAAAGCCCGGATTTAAACGAAAGTTCTGAGTTATAGTGCTCTGCTCAGAAAGAGTTTACTTTATGGTCTTTCTGCCAGGCGAAAGGAATCTGGCAACCCAGAAACAGAGAAGCAAGGATGATGATGAAAACTTAATTATTTCAGGCTCAAGATTTGCCTGGAAGTAGCAGCTCCCCAGACCGTCGGGGAAATGCCCTCGAAGGCCGATGTCCGGCCCTCGGCCCCCGTCACGGGCCTCCCCTGCCCAAAGTGGCAGGGACAAGGCGGTGTCGGGAGATGCGTGCCCACACCAGGCGGACGCCCTCCTGCGCGGGCACTCACGAGCGTCACACCTGCCTCTCCTCCGCTGGCCCACAGCCCTCCTGGGCTTCTGCAGCTCCCCACACAGGGACTGGGGGGTTGTTTCTGCCAGAAAGCAGCCCCCACACCGAGAGCACCGTGGACCTCCCCTCAGTCCATCTTCCGGGAAGGGGCCAAGGCGCTGCGCCGGGAGCGCGGTCTCTCCTCCGAGTGGGGCTGGACAGGCCGGCAGCCCGCGCCTGGGCGGAACCAGCCCTCCCGGCATCCGGGGAGAAAATGGGAAACTCCTTTGGAGATTTTTCGATTAGGCGAACCAGCAACTGTCCAAAGACCCCTGATTTATTGCTGATTCTGTCTTTCCACGGCAGCAGCAGGAAGTCCGGGCGAGGATGGCTGGGCCTTCCTTGGCGTGTTCAGTTCCTCAGCACACGGACTCTCACATTAGACAGAAAACAGTTTCCCTGCAAAGTCTGGGAGCTCGCGGCGGAGACCAAGGCTCATGCTCTGCACAACGTCACACACGACACCCGAGGGCGGCGATCATGTCGGCAGCGAAGCGGTCCTAACGGGTGACGCAGGGCCCGGGGAGCCAGAGGGACCAGAAGGATGAGGAGCAGCCCAGGGGGCCCACCGTGGAAGGAGGATGGAGCCGGGAACCACCACAGAGGAAGGCTTCCCGTTTTCTTCTGTGGGCTGTCGCCGACCCGAGGCCAGCAGCCCCGACCAAGCGCCAAAATAAAAACCAACCAACGGCCTCGGCGCATTGTAAGAAATTTTTTCTCAACACTTGGCGATTCTACTCTGTTCCAAATGCCGCCTCGCATCTTTATCTCATCTTCCCCTGCTTCTCTCTGCGTTTTAGGCAAGTGAAGGGCTTTTTGTTGTTGTTTTGGTGAATTTTAAATGAAGCCACTAAATTAAGAGAACAGCTTGGAGTGTTTTTGTAAGCGTGTTCCGGGAGGGACCAAACCCGAACAATACTTCTGTGGACACTTTGCTTAAACAAAGTTACATTGTGTCTGTTTTTAAAAGATGTTGCGCCCACCCCAGCTGCCCCTTCCGATGTCGAACTGCTGTAAGCCACCGGCTGCAGAAGGCTCCCCTGAGCGAAATAATGGATGCTAGAAACTTAGACGGCAAAAACCAGAATTAATGCATCACGGCACTGTGGCATTTTAGCGCTCGGCCAACCCAAACTTTCTTTCCTTGGGAAATATGTGACACAGACACTTTCCATCTGTTTTTTGACAAAGATAGGAGAGGATTCCCAAGTTATTCTCAGCTCAAAACCCCTTCTACCCCCGCCCTCAACAAAAAGCTATAAAATGATATTATGGGGGGGGGGGGTGAGGTGTGTTTCATCCAAAGCGGTTTCAATGGCACAGAAACGTAACCCCAGAAAAGGGAAGTAAAAATCCACCTGTGCCGGACCCGCGACCCGGCCCGGGGACGCGGGGACGCGGGTCCGGAGGCGGGGGAGGCCCACCCGACCCAGCCCTGGGTGCCGAGCCCAGCCGAGGCTTCTGGAAAAGCGCCGCAAAGTGCGCGCGAAGACGCGAGGCGCCGCGAGGAAGGAGTCAGGCTGCCCCGCGCCCGCCGCCGCCCTCCCGACCTCGGCCACCCCGGGGCGCCGGGAGGGACGCGCCTCGGGCGCCGGCGGGGACCTCGCTGGGGCGGCGGCCGCGCTCGGCGGCAGGGCGCGGCGCTTCCTCGCGGCCGGGGCGCGGGACCGGGACCCCCAGGCCGGGGGATGCGCCCAGGGGCTCCGGGCCCCGCTCCACCTGCCCGCGGGCGCTCGGGGGAGGGGGGCTGGGGACAGGGTCCCCCGGCCCCCGCTGCCCGTCCGCTGCTCAGCCCATCGCGGCGATCGCGGCGCTCGCCCTCCCCACCCCGCCACTGCGCGCGGGGCAGGGGGGACCCGGTGGCAGCAGCCCGGGACGGCGAGTAGCCGCGCGCGGGGCGCACCGCGGCGCCCCGGGACATAGCGAAGCCCGCGCGGGGCGGGGGGCGCCGCCTCTCCGCACTCGCAGCGGCCGGAGACCCCCCACGCGGCGCCCGGGGTCCGGACGCGGGGAGGGGCGCGCGGCCGCCCCGCCGGCTCGCAGGGGCGCCCGGCCCGCGCGCGCGTGGCACCTACCGGGGCGCGCCGGTCCGGGCGCTAGTGGGACGCGGACATGGACCACGCGCCCTCCATGCGCCACACGGAGAAGGCGTAGCTGAGGCGCTCGTGGGCCACGTAGCTGCAGCTGGTCATCTTATTGTCCATCTCGTCGCTCTGCAGGACTTGGTACAGGAAGTCTATGTACCTGGCGGCCAGCTTGAGCGTCTGGATCTTGCTGAGCTTGTCCGACGGCAGCGTGGGGATGATCTTGCGCAGCGCGGCGAAGGCCTCGTTGAGCGACTGCGTGCGCTGGCGCTCGCGCACGTTGGCGAGGATGCGCTGGCTCTGCAGCTCCTCGAAGGACTGCGCGCCCGGGCTGCCCCTCCGGCCGCGCTTGGCGCCCGCGGGGCTGCCCGCCTCGCCCCACTTCTTGCCGGGCCGCCGCTTCCGCCCCGGCCGCTTGGGCTGCCGCTCGGGCTCCTCCTCGCTGGTGGCCAGGCTGTCCCCGGGGGACGCGGGCGAGCTGGACCCCTCCTCCATGCCGCCCGCCCGGCGCGCGCGGGGCTGGGCGCGGGGCCGCGGAGAGGAAGTTATCCTGACTCTTCGGAAACTCTAGCCGGGCTGGGCGGCTAAATAGCGGCCGGCGGCGGGGGCGGCGCCTGATTGGCCGCGGCGGGGCCTGCCCAGCCCGGCCGCGCCGCCCCCCGCGCTGCCCCCCGCCCGGCACCCCCGGCCGGCCCGCGCCGCGCTTTGTGCGCCCGCGCTCGGCACGACGCGCCGCCCGAGGTGAGCGCGCGCGGGCCGCGGGGACCCCCAGGACCCCCGAAACCCCCGGGGGGCGCCCGGCGGACCGCGGCCCCGCGCCATCTGGCCGCCGCGCGGGCGCGTTTGAAGTGGGCCGGGGGGGCCTTTGTTCGCCAGCCCGCCGCGCCCCGGGCCTGGAGGTGGTTTACGGCGTCGATGCCTTTGAACCCGGTCCCAGGTGACGGGCCCAATTAGGCCGCGGGGATCAAGGGCGGGCGAGGGGAGGGGCGCCCGCGACCCCCGCCGGGCCGGGACGCGCGGGGGGGCCCCCCGGGACGGCTCTGCGCAGGGAGGGGCGCGGGCGCTCGGCGCGCTCACGGTTTCGACCCCCGTCCCCGGCTCCCCCGGCCGCTCTCCCTCCAGGCAGCAGGGGCTGCACCACAGCTGGCCGGGGCTTCTGGAAACTTCTAAACTAGAGATGGAGAGAACAAAAGAAAGCGCAGAGCCGCGGGGGCCCCCCCTGCCGTCCACGCAGGCTCAGCCCCCACCCCAGCGCCCTCCGCCTGCGGTTCCCTCCAGGCCCCTTCCGCAGGCCCCGCACCGGCCCTGGAGGGGGCCCGGGGGGCGAGGGCCGCTGCCCGGCCTCTGCGGGCATTGGGCGGGGGGTTCCCTGAAGGGCCGCACCCCTCGGCCCCGCAGCAGCCCAGGGTGGGTGCCGCCCGAAAGCCAGGCCCCCCAGGGGTAAGACTCGCCTCTGAAACGCTCGGGAACTTTCCCTCGGAGTAAGGTTGCAGGCATGGTCCACTCCTAAGTGGCTCCCGCCCTGGCGGAAGGTCCACGGCCCCTGACCGGTTCTGACCCACGTGGAAGGGTCCACGGCCCTGACTGGTTCTGACCCACGTGGAAGGGCCCGTGGCTCCTGAGTGGTTTCATCACACGCAGAGGCGTCCACTAGTGCTCGGGGCCCCGCTTGCCCATCCTGCTGGCCCTTCCTGAGTTTTCTTCCTCACTCCGGGCCGGGGGGGGGGGGGGACGCCTATCTGTCCTGTTTCAGGGCGTTCGGAACCCCGTTTTCCTGCACCCGGGGTTGCCCGAGGTTAGCAGCCCTCTGCCCCGTCCGGGACCACTTCCTGCACCCCGGCCAGCCGGGGCCCGCTCCACAGGGGACTGGCCGGGACACCCACACTCTGGCCGGTGGCCAGGCCTCGCAGGCTGCCCGGCTTCCCTGACATCACCAGCATTTGCTCATGATGTGGGACTAGCTCTGGCCTTTGGCACGCACTAATAAATGCCTTTAAGATCTAATCAGAGATGTTCTCGCAGAGAACTCGGACTGGGAGTGTTTTCACTTGGAATGCACCCGAGTTTCAGCCCGGCAGCGGGGGTGGGGGCGGCGGCCTGGGGGTGTGCTGCAGAGGCCCTCTCCCCCCCTCCCGAGGTCTCTCTCAGACTCGTGCTTTACGCAGTTATTTTCTTTAAAATAAACGCGCGGTGGGGAGAATGGAAAGCCCCCGACACTCAAAGCAAACTCCCAGCCTGCACCCGGTGCTGCGTCTCCCGGAGGCCCGAGAGCCTTGAACGTGGGTCTCCGTGGTCCGACCATTGCCTGCCCGCACGGACTGAAGGCCAGGGAACTGCAGGACGACGCGGCAGGCGCCCAAGGGGCCTGAGCCGGGAGGACGCGCCGAGGTTCTGGCCCCACCGGCGGTTCCGTCCAGGCTGGGGGCCAGGCTCTGCGTGCAGACGGAAGTCTCTGCTCTGGGTCCGCGCCCCTCACTCTCCCTCTGGTGTGGGAGGAATGGGAGACGCGTCTGCAGGCCCAGGGCACCCAGGACAGCCGCCAAGGAGGGGGGACCCCAGTTTGTGACCCGGGAAACAACGGGCGGGTGTAGACACTGAGGGATCCTGCAGACACCCAGACTTCCTCTCCAAACTCAAGAGCCGCAGAGGAAACGTGTCTCGGTGCAGGGAGCGCCAGAGCCTCCCCCCAAAAGCGGGACCAGCGACCCCTGGTGGTAGGACACTGCCTCGCAGTAGGATCGGCGCCCTCTGGTGGTGGCAGTCTAGTGCTGGGGTTAGCGCCCCCTGGTGGTGAGGCACAGTTTAGTGGTGAGACTAGCACCCCCTAGTGGCAGGAAACATTGCTGGGACCAGCGCCCCCTGCTGGCAGGACACAACTCAATAGCAAAACCAGCACCTTGGTAGCAGGACAGAGTCCAGCAGTGAGATCAGTGACCCCTGGGGTGGCAGGACTCAGCCCAGAGGTGGGACCGGCGGCCCCTGGTGGCAAGACCCAGTGCAGTGGTGGAACCAGCGCCCCCTAGTGGCGGGACCCAGCCTAGCAATGGGATCAGCTCCCCCGGGTGGCAGGACCCAGCCCAGCGGCAGGAGCACATGCCCCTTCAGAGCTCCTGCTGTTGACCTTGTCTGGGCCCCAGGCACAGTTCCGGGAAGTCGGGTTGTGCTGACTTTCTCCCCACGCCCAGAAGGACTCACCTCACCCGTTTCACCTGTCTCATCGGGCTGCCCTGGTGGGAGTGCTTGTGACCTCTGACCCCTTCCAGCCCTGGACCACTGCCCCCCAGCAGACAGCCCTGGCCTCCCTTGGAACACTCTGCCTCCAGGTTGCCTCGACTGGCCCTCAGCTCCTGTGTCTGGGTGTCAGCGGTCACAGAATAAACTGCCGCCTGCAGCCTGGGCGGTGCAAGCATCCCGTTGATGCAGTGACCCCACAATCTGGTGGGAGCACCCCAATTGTGCGGTGTCCCCTCGGTGGGCTTGGGCCTCCTGCCAGCATGGCCCCATGGTGCCTGGGGTCCTGGGGGGGGCTCTAGTCTCAGCCACAGACCAGGGTCTAAGGCGCCAGGGTCTCTGCTCCGGCTGCAGAGAAGCTGGTCGGGAGTGTGGACGTCAGCCCTGGGGTGGGGCCAGCCCAGCGGTGTGGGAGCTCCCATGGGTGAGGGGGCTCCCAGGGAAGAGGCTATGGGCCAGGAACACAGCTCCCTTGGGGGGCTGTCAGGACTCAGCCGGGGTCTGGAAGAGCCTCCACAGTGGCCAAATGATCCACTGATCTCAAAAGAACTGGACGGAGAGACCCTGTCTCAGAGCAGGGAACTGAGGAGAAGGGAGTGAGGCGGAGGGGAGAGACCCGGTCTCAGAGCTGGGAACTGAGGAGACGGGAGTGAGGCGGAGGGGAGAGACCCGGTCTCAGAGCGGGGAACTGAGGAGAAGGGAGTGAGGCGGAGGGGAGAGACCCAATCTCAGAGCTGGGAACTGAGGAGACAGGAGTGAGGCGGAGGGGAGAGACCCAGTCTCAGAGCAGGGAACTGAGGAATCAGACTGAGGAGCCAGGGCAGGGCAGAAGCAGCAGGGACTGCAGAGCAGACGTGGGGATGAAGGAAGCAAGTGGGGCCCACAGACCCCGGGAATCAGAGAACCATGGAGCCCCGGAACAGCCCAAGGAGCCGCAGGGCGAGAAGGAGACCCAGAAGGCAGGAGGGCGAATTTGAGTCTCCTCAGTGTGGGGCCTTGGAATGACCCTCAGCCTCCAGGCCCCTCTTCCTGCCAGGGCCAAAACACCCCCGCCCCCGAGAACCATTAGCCGAGCCAGCCCCCACCAGGCGTGGGGGGAGCAGCCACAGGACACGGAGCCGGACCTCCAGTGTCCCAGGGAGCTCCTGCCCGCAGGACTCACGGCCGCGGAGGCAGCTCGGGGCAGAGGCCCCTGGCCCATGGGATGGTCAGCTTCACGGTGCTCTTTGGGCCAAAGTGCTTTAGAAGGGGCAGGCGTCTGCCCGGGCCCAGGAGGGGGCCCTCTGGTGAGCGAGCCCGCCTGCAGGCACCCGGCCCTCAGCTTCCCACAGGTCGGGGGTGACGGTCCCCCTCAGAGGCAAGAGCAGGTCCCTCTGGGAAGCGGGGGACGGTCCCCTGGCCTTGCCCCGGAGACGACGCCCTGCCCCTCACTGCACCCTGAGCTGTAGCAGAGCTGAAACCGCCTTGGCCGCCACCAGGAGCCTGAGTCCCGGGCTTGCCTAAGGCGTGTCAGGGACCAAACTCAGATCAAACTCAGATTAAACTTGGATTAAACATGGATTAAACTCCAATTCCATCTTAACTCTCAGTGGGCCTCAGAGGGCTCTTCCGGGGACACCAGAGTCGGCAGATCTCCACAGGGCCTCCAGCTCATCACACAAGGTGCAGTGCTCGCACCATGGCTGAGATAGTGCTTGAGGCCTGGCTGGAAAGGCGAACAGCATGCGGCATCTGGGTGTGAGAGGAATGCATGTTGTCTGTATGGGAGGGTGTATGTGCCACATGTGTGGCACATGTATGATACATGCATAGTATATGTGGCACATGTATGGTATATATGGTACATGTATGGTGTGGTGTGTGATATATGTGTGGTTTGTGTAGCACATGTGGTATATGTATGGTGTGGTACATGTGTGGTGTGTGGTACATGTGTGGTGAGTGGTACATGTGTGGTGTGTGTGTAGTGTGTGGTATGTGTGGTGTTTGATCCACATGTGGTATGTCATATGTGGCACATGTGTGGTGTGTGATCCACGTGTGGTATGTGTGGCACATGTATAGTATATGTGGTATACATGTGTGTGGCGTACATGCATGGTGCATGGTACGTTTGTGGTATGCGTGGTACATGTATAGTGTGTGGTATATGTGTGGCATATGGTACACATGTGAGGTACATGTGTGGCACATGTGTGTGGAAGTGTGCATGTTCCCTGGGATTGTGATAGGGTCGTGGTCTCTCTGGCCTTCACAGTCTCTCAGATGTTTTCTCGTACCCCACTTTGCTCTTTCTCTTCGTGGGGCATTGTCGGCCCTCATGCATGTCCCTGGGGGCCCGTCTGGGGCCCCGGAGGGAATGGGCATGTGGCTGGGTGCTGTCCCTCCCGTCTGGGTGCAGCCTCTCCACTGCCAGGTCCCCCAGGAGTCTCTGCCCGTCTCCCCCCGGCCTCTCCCCTCGCGCAGCAGACACCTGCTCCCCGAGAGCGTGAGACGCAGTCACAGAGCCACAGTGGGTGCCGGAAAGGGAGATGGACGGACGGACGTGATGGAGACAGCCTTAGCGGGGCGACTCGGGCGGGCTCCGGGCGGGCATCTCTGGGGGCTCCCGTCCTGCTCTCCCCTGGCTCCCCCTGCGCCCTGGGGGGGGCGTCCCCACATCCCCGGGCGCTCTGTTCCCCGAGCCGCCCCCACAGGCCACGTGCATCTGGGATAGAGCCGGGCTTACTTGCCAGGCACCCGGGCCCCTGCGCCCACGGAACGGACGGTCGCCGAGTATCCTGTCCCCGGGGCCGGCAGCCGTGACCACAGCAGGCGCCCACTCGCACCTCTGCATTTCTCGGTGACTCACGCAGCCCCGCGCCCTCCAGGGAAGCTGGAGTTTGAAATCACTTTAGACTCACGTAACAGTTGCGAAAGCCGCCCCCGGCTGCTCGCGCCCACACCCACACTCCCCAGGGTCCTCCGCGTCCCCGCTCGGGCCTCGGAGCACTGGGCGGGTGCCTAGGCAGGCCTCATCGCACCACTGTCCCCACTAATTAGAAATCACCTTGTTCAGAGACGCTAGCCTCGCACACCACCAACCCCTTTGCTGGCACAGCCAGGAGGAAGCTCTGAGCACTGTCGGGGTGTCCCCAAAACCAGAAAAAAAGATAAAGCTGCCTAATTTTAAAGTATCGAGTAACTAGTACTGGTGCTAAAGATCTCCAACCACAAAGTGTCCCACTGAGGAGCTGCCGGGTCCGGGACCCCCTCGACCCTTGTCTTTCGTCTCTAGTGTGTTCCGCGTCGCCGTGGGGCCGTGTGTGGTCGTCTGCTGGCTCCTTCCAGGTTACCTGGACCCTGTTACCCGACGTAGCAGTGCTCCTGACCCCTGGGCACGGCCCCCCATTGAACAAGGCCCCACCTGAGTCCTGGCTCCTTATTTCCCTGATGGCGTCTGTCAGACAGCCCACGTTCCCAAATTTGGCGATTCAAATGTATCACTAATTCTTTTTAAAGTTTACTGTATCGAAGAAATCTTTGCTCATCTCAGTGCTAAAAATGCTCGCTTCTCATTGTGGAATACAAAAATAACAAACATGAGACGGACACCCAAGGACGGTAGACACAAGGGCCAGGACGACTGCCCCATGGTTGGCAGCTACCTCATGAGCGGGGAGAGAAGGCGGCTGGGGTGGAAAAGGGGTCACTGAGTCAGTGAGGGTTGGAGGGATGCTCAGGATGGGAGACGTGTGCTGAGAGTAGGTGAAGGACCAGACGTGACGGCCTCCCAGTGTCTGTACTGCAAACCACAATGCCCAAAGC
This sequence comes from Sorex araneus, assembly GCF_027595985.1. Lineage (NCBI taxonomy): Eukaryota > Metazoa > Chordata > Mammalia > Eulipotyphla > Soricidae > Sorex > Sorex araneus. The sequence goes on along the minus strand of NC_073313.1, from coordinate 157,190,016 downwards.
AGAGGGAGAGTGTGGGGGAGACTGTCTGCCCTGGAGGCAGGGGGAGGGCTGGGGCGGGGGAGGGTTACTGGGGACATGGTGGTGGGAATGTGCACTGGTGGAGAATGGGTGTTCGATCGTTGTACGACTGAAACTCAAGCATGAAAGCTTTGTAACTATCTCATGGTGATTCAATTAAAAAATAAAATAAATAAGTATAAAAATGCTAGCTTGCTTTCCTTCCGGAATGCTATGGCTCGTCTCCCGAGGCACGTGGCCCTCCCCAGTCGGCTGTGTGTCTGCTGGCGCCCGGCAGTCCTCGTGCTCTGGCAGTCCCCGGAGTGAACGCTCTTCCTGGGGAAACTGCCTTTGCAACGGGCCAACACCCAGCGACGGTACAGAGGGTAGGGCATTGGTCCGCTTCCCAGGCACCACCAGGAGTAACTCCTGAGAGCAGGGCCAGGAGTAACCCCCGAGTACCACCGAGTGTGACCCCAAAAGCCAAAAACATGCTCATTGCCCGTGTGTGGGGGAGCCTGTTTCTGCATGGCGTTGCTGAGCCCCGTGTGTGTCTTTCTTGACATTTGCACACACTGTCTTGATCACTGCAGATTTTAATTATTTTTTGCAGGGGTCACACCCAGCAGTGCTCAGGCCTCCCTCCTGGCTCTGTGCTCAGGGAGCACTCCTGTTGGGACCCGGACCATGTGGGTGATCAGGATTGACCCCGGGTCGGCCGTGTGTCGTCTCTCTGGCCTGACCGCTGGGGTTTCACAGCAAGTTGTGCTTAAAGTGAGGCAGCAGGAGACTTCCCACTCTTTCAGAAACCGCTCGTTTCTCAGAACTTTCATCGATATTCTAGGTCCTTTGCATTTCCATATACACGACACGGGGCAGCCCTGACCACGCCCTCCCCCGCGTGGGCTCCCGGCACCCGCATCCGAGCTCTGGCTTCCCACGGGCAGGGCGTTGGTATCGCTAGATTTACGCCTCCACGCTTCCTCTCACTTTTACGGTTTGGCTTGATGCTGTGCTGAGCGGATGAGCTGCTGGACTGTCTGACTCTGATCGTCTGCGACACACAGCGATGGAATCACCTTCTGTCTGTCTCCCGCGCCCGCCCGGCCACACTCTCTGGTCCTTCTGGAAACTGCTGTGTGCAGAGTGAGAGTCTGTGTAGGTCATCGTGCTGACGATAGCGGCTTAATTCTCTCCTTAGCCATGTGCTTTTATTTGCTTTTTCTTGCCCGATTGCGTGGTAAAACCTCCAGTAAGATGTTGGGGGAAGCTGAGGGGGCGGGGGGGGGGGGCCCGCGCTCCTGCTTTCCCTACTCATGGGGGAAACGTTCATCGCTTTCAACCGCTTTGTGGCCTCTCTCGGAGTTGTGGCTGGTAAGGGTCTGTGTCAGGCAGACGTCAGCTCGTGTTTCCAGCTGCGGGTTGGATCCTGGGTGTGAGTCTTGCTCCGTGCTTCATCTACTGAGTTGGCCGTATCCTTTCCCTTTTTTCAGTCTGTTGGTCGGGCAGATTACATGGATCGATTTTTAAATCATTTCATATTTGGTTTTAAAGCTTATCTTGCACCCTGGGACAAACATTATCTAAATATGATCAATTTTCCTTCTTACATATCACAGTATTTAACTTGCCAATATTTTACGAGTTTTTAGACTAATGTCTTTTTGTTGGGTTTGTTTCCTTTAGAATTGTCTTGGTTTCTGGATAGAGGGATATTCATGGCGTTTTGCCTCATAAAATGAGTTGGAACTTTTCTACCACTGTTTTTTTTTCCCCTGGAAGAGACTTGTGGGATTGGTATTATTCATTCTTTAAATGTTTGTTAATATAAGCTCATGAAGCTATCTGTGTCTGCACTTCTATTTGCAAAATACGGAGAAATTCAGTTCACTGCCAACTTAATTTCTATGAAAGATGCAGCACTGTTGAGGCTCTGTCTCCTCGTGGGCGAGCTTTGGTAGCTGCGTCTTTAAGGGAACGGTCCCATTTCACCCAAATATATGATAATGTCGGGAGCTGTTAATAGTTGCTCTTAGTCACCCTTAACTTATGTGCAAACTGTTCCTTTCTAGAATTTGCATGTATCATGCTTGTCCCTTTTTCCTTATTCTGTCTAGGTAAGTTCTGCATTTATGACTTTCAATTTTTTTCTTTTAATTTTTTCTTTATCTTTTGGCTTTGGGGTCATACCCAGTGATGCTCGGATCAGTCCTGGCTCTGCACTCAGGAGTTACTCCTGGCGGTGCTCGGGGACCACAGGGAGAACCAGGGAATCGAACCCGTGTTGGCCGAGTGCAAGGCAAATGCCCTCCCCTCTCTACTATTGCTCTGGCCGTGTAAAATTTTCTGTTTTTAAACTTCCTATTTTGTTGGCTCGTTCTTCCTTTCCTCCTGCCGCGGGTGTGACTTGCGCCTCTCGCAGCCCCGCAGGCAGCTAGCAGGAGGCTTTCCTCCCTTCTAAGCGAGCAGCGGACAGCGCGAATTGCCTTCTTGATCCCACTTGACGTGTACACGACACGTTCCGATATAGAGAATTTCCATTTTCACTGCAAGCTATTTTCTCAGGCATTTTTATGTCTACTCCCATCCAGGATTACTTGCTGTCTAATAACCAAATATTCTGCCCCACCTCTGCCCCAGGGAACCGTTGTTTTGATTCATGAATTAATTGCATTTAGTTTAGATTTTAAGTCTGTGTATTTCTAAGTTGTGTGGCCCAGATGCACAGCAGGGAGGCCGCTGGCCTTGCACATGACCAATAAGGGTTCGATCCCCGGCACCCCCCTGGCCCCTCCAACCCCACCAGGAGCACAGAGACAGGAGCGAAACACCCCCCAGCAGCACGGGGGGCACCAAAAACACAAACCAGAATAAAAAAAGAGAAAGAGGGAAAAGAGGGGGGAAGAAGCCTCCACTTGGTGCCATTCGAGTCCTCGCTGTGGGTTGAGGCCCTCGGTGGTCTGATGGGCCAGTTCAGCTGCTCTCCTGGCAGTGCTCAGTGGAAGACATGCTGTGCCCCCCCCCCACACACACACACAGTGCTGGGCCCGTCCACCCTCTCCCTGCCTAGTACCCCTGTCCTCCAGCCGGGAGACGCTTTCCCGCTCCCTGCAGGTGGGCTTCACTTTCTCAGGGGATGCAGGCTGGCTTGAAAGGGAAAGTCGCCGGGGGGGTCCGACGCCGGACAGGAGGGCAGACACAGGGGCCCGCAGCTCCGGGTTTCTCTCAGCAACAGAGAAGGGAGACCCGGGGCTCTGCCCTCCCGTCCCCCACCCCCCGTCCCGTCCACCCACCCGCCCGTCCCGTCCACCTCATACCCCCCCTCACTGTCCACGTCCACGCCGTCAGGCCTGTTGCAGAAGCTTTGCCTTGGGGTCTTGAGCAGGGGCAGGCGCGGGGACACTGCTGAGTCGGTGGCCGTGTCCTGCCGCTCTGGCCTGGAGTGCCCGTGGGACTCCAGTGCTCCTGGGGCTGCCGCCGCCCGGCACACCTGCTACGGCCCTTCAGGCTCCGGCTGAGCCTTCCGCTCCACCCGCCTGGCTCTGAGGAGACTCGGGCCCGGGACATGCAGGAGGCGCCACAGACGGTCCCGCTGTTGTGGAGTCAGGCATCACACGACAGTAACAGCCTCCTTGTCCGTCACCTGCTCTGACAGTCGCTCACTCACGCGTCGAATCTGTCAGTCACCCGTGGGGTCGGGTCTGCTCCTCCTTCTCCTCCCTCCCCCCTCCTCCCTCCATGGCGACACACTCCCTCTCTCTGCAGCTCCATGTCTGTCTCCATGGCAACTCACTCCTGGCTCCATGGCAACGTGCGCCTGACTCCACAACAGCGTTCCTGTTGCCATGGCAACGTCACCTCCTCTGGGTGTCTTGTGGGGACTGGGGTTGCGGCTCCTGGAGTCGCCATGAAGGTCTTGGCTCGAGACGCAGGACGTAACTGCATTTCCCAGCCGGGGACAGGCAGGGACAGGCCCAGGGGGACCCGCATCCAGCCCGGCTGCTCCTGCCCCGGACCCCGTCCGGTGGCTTCCATGCTTCTGCTGCTGACCCGCGCCTGCTCCTGGCTCCGGCCCCCGCTGGGCTTCACCTGTTTGCTCCTCGGCCTCGGTCACTGTCCACAGGGACCCTCGTGCCCCCTGACTGCTGCTTGCGCTGGACGCAGGAGGCAAGACTCTCCTCAGCTGTGTGTGCAATGTGTGCACATGCGTGGGACTCTCCCCACCTGTGTGCACATGCGTGGGACTCTCCCCACCTGTGTGCACATGCGTGGGACTCTCCCCACCTGTGTGCACATGCGTGGGACTCTCCCCACCTGTGTGCACATGCGTGGGACTCTCCCCACCTGTGTGCACATGCGTGGGACTCTCCCCACCTGTGTGCACATGCGTGGGACTCTCCCCACCAGTGTGCACATGCGTGGGACTCTCCCCACCTGTGTGCACATGCGTGGGACTCTCCCCACCTGTGTGCACATGCGTGGGACTCTCCCCACCTGTGTGCACATGCGTGGGACTCTCCCCACCTGTGTGCACATGCGTGGGACTCTCCCACCTGTGTGCACATGCGTGGGACTCTCCCCACCTGTGTGCACATGCGTGGGACTCTCCCCACCTGTGTGCACATGCGTGGGACTCTCCCCACCTGTGTGCACATGCGTGGGACTCTCCCCACCTGTGTGCACATGCGTGGGACTCTCCCCACCTGTGTGCACATGCGTGGGACTCTCCCCACCTGTGTGTACATGCGTGGGACTCTCCCCACCAGTGTGTACATGCGTGGGACTCTCCCAACTGTGTGTACATGGGTGGGACTCTCTTCATCTGTGTGTACATGCGTGGGACTCTCCCCACCTGTGTGCACATGCGTGGGACTCTCCCCACCTGTGTGCACATGCGTGGGACTCTCCCCACCTGTGTGCACATGTGTGGGACTCTCCCCACCTGTGTGCACATGTGTGGGACTCTCCCCATCTGTGTGTACATGCGTGGGACTCTCCCCACCTGTGTGTACATGCGTGGGACTCTCCCCATCTGTGTGCACATGCGTGGGACTCTCCCAACTGTGTGTACATGTGTGGGACTCTCCCCATCTGT